>NC_090939.1:682571538-683771538 GCF_040938575.1 Ambystoma mexicanum | reverse complement strand
CTGTGTCACAGTACATACATACAACTGTGACATTTGTGATGTCATCTTTGATGTCCTGGGTGTTAGTCTTAGCAGTGCACGGTGGTGGCGCGAGTTATGGTTGCTTAGCTTACCATAACTGGTGAATTTCAAGGGTTTTTCGGTTTTACTTGGAACCATAACGTCCCTTTAACAAAGTTTTTTCACTGAATTTCATAGGTTTTTAGTAGCGCAACTTAACCATAACGTCCCTTTAACAAAGTTTTTTTCACTGAATTTCATAGGTTTTTAGTAGCGCAACTTAACCATAACGTCCCTTTAACAAAGTGTTTTCACTGATATGTATATATATATATATATATATATATATATATATATATATATATATATATATATATATATATATATATATATATATAATTTGTCATTTACTACTAACTGTCATAATATATACTTATTTTCTGATTCAGCTAATCATGGGGAATTAAATTAAATGAGTGCCAGGTTTGAACCATTTTGCACAACTGTTTGGCAATTTTCCACCATTTTCACAGAAAGCATAAGAGTTTTGAACATGTCATTTACACTCAACATTCATGATTTCACCCTTCACCAGTTCGCCAACTCTCAAATTTGGGACATTTTCAGATCAGCCAGGAACCTAGTTTAACTGGCCATTACAGTTCCCTAAGTTGCATGTGGATGAATTCTGTATCACCAGAATTGCTGGGAAATAATCTAAGAAATATCACAAATAATAAGGAAAATATGTCTTATGGTTGGTGAGAAAAATGTCTAAATTATAATATTCCTTATAAACAAAGGGATTCTTCATATGGCGAAATATGAGCATCCCTTCTTTCATGCCATTTGCCACTCTGGACCAGCCTGTAACCATAGTTTTTATTAGTCTCTTTGTGTTTGGAGTTTGCTGTTTGAAATTGGAGTTTCAGCCTCCCTTAATTGTAGCCCCTGTTTTCACACCTACTTCTTACTTTCTGGTCATGCATGAGCCAAAACAGTTGACCTGCATATAACTGCCTTTAGAGACAGCAAGTCAAAAGGACACTTGATTTCCATACCTTTCAGGCAAGCCACCTTTGTTTGTTGTAAACCACTAGGATGTGATTCGGGGTTTCCATTGGGGGAGTCCTTTGGGACATTTATCCCACAGTGAGCAGATAGAGTCTGCCTTGGGCCTAAACAATCTTCTCATGGCAACAAAGTGGGCCTTTCCTTTAAAATGTTTTCTGGTATTTTGCATGTGAAGCACAATCTGCCTTACTTTTTGTCAACACACATTACGTCTTTTCCATAACATCCTTATGTTGGCAGGGGGACATTTTTCTCATGTCTTGCTTTAACTTGCAAACACACATGCAAAACAGTTTTTTATGTCAGTGTTTAAAATCCTGTTTTTTTATGTGAAAGGGTCCTTTGAATTTCTTCTACCTTTGTAAATGAAAATGCTGTTTTTCCTTTTGTATTGACAGGTAAGCCTTTTTGCATGGCCCTCCCTTCTGTTACTTGCAGCAACCCCACAGTAAGCCTTAATAGGTCAATTTCAGTTGTGAAAGTCTTGTTATAACTGCTGGCAGGTCAGTTTCCCAGTGGTCCCTTCAGTTCGGTTGGTACGGGGCCTTTGATTACACCCCACAAGAGGTTCAATTACACCCTTTTGCCGGACAATATAATGGCTTTGGGTGTAGGTTTTGGGTGAGAGAAATGAGTAAGAAGGGGTGTATGTGCCTACAGCTGGGCAGCACATGTCACCATAGGGCTAGAACCATTTGAAGAATTGAGGACGAGGGAAACACACACATTAGTGTGTCCACCGTGGCTAGGAAGGTCTGACTATGTAGTGTAGGATCAACAGAGATTGAGATAGGTTATTGAGAACAAGGCTTCGAGTATTAAGGAGAGATTTGATGAGTTGAAGAGGGTGAAGAGATCTGAGGTGTTGGAAGAAGAGGGAATACATGCGAGTAAGCCAGGAATGGTTAAAAGGGCAGAATAGTTATTTGGGGTCCACAAGAGGTGAAACGATTGCTCGATGAAGCTGTTGTATTGGAGAATGGAAGAATGTGGATCAAGTCTAGGATCACAAAGGGGAACGTGAAGCAGTCAATCCATGCATCAGTCAGGAGGGAAAGGTGGGGGATGTAGAAGAGGGAGGTGTGTTATATAGTACTGTATGTGTTGTTTACTTTTGAAGCAGCCCAACAGATTGGGGTGATGGTAAATATGTGTATAGTTGAACTGTGTCCTAATATGGAAGGACGTTGTGCAGGAATGGTGGGGAGATTGTAGGTGCCTTTCCCCGGCTTACTACGTGTGAGAGAAAAAATAAAAAGCAAACACAACCCCTTGTCGGGGAAAGAGGCACTGAGACACGGCTGCAAGAGTTCAAAGGATGGTTTATTTCTCCAGCTAGGAAATAACCCAAAAAACTCTCCCCCATTTACATCAGTGCCAACATTTATATTAGTTAAAATAACTCTAACAAAAAATACTAAATGGACCCGATTGGCCAGACGGTGTGGTGCTGTAGGTGTGGGTAGCATCTCTTCCTCCTGGTTGGCTGAGTAGCTGACGGACGTCAAACATCTGGTGCTCCATGCAGGTCAGGGTCCGGTCACTGTGGTCACTACCTAAGCTAATGTGTTACATACTAAATAACACATTATTTAAAATATTTTATGCTACTTGTTACATTTCTACATAAGTCACACACACTGATCATTGTCAGTACAATTGGGTCATTTGTGGCTTTAATTGAAGGCCTTGACCTTTATTGTGCATGTAAAAGAATCAGGCTATGTTTTGCATCTCTTCTAGGTTTCAAACCCATTAGTACAAGTAAAAACATATATAGTAATAAAAATGCTTAAGGTTAGTAGTGGGTGTGTTGGGTGAGTTTCGCAGCACAGGCGAGGGTCTGGCACTTGAAAGAAATACCTTACAGGGGGCGCAGGGTCAGGATAGCAATAAATGGTTCTAATGGGGGTGGGTGGCTTGCACGTTTATAAGAACGAATTGAGCAGAAAGTGCTTAGCTCATCCTGGTTCACATGCCGGTTCTCAGACGAACAGTGATCTCAGAGGAAGAAACCTGTAGCATATTGATTGTTGCAACTTTCTTCAGCTTCAGAGTGAGAATGGAAGCGCAGAGCTTTCCTTCGCAGGGGGAGTGCAAGGGTGGGGGCCAGCCAGCTGCCTGTGCGCCTTGTGTGTGTGTCTCTGTCCTTGGCTGCTGCGGTGGAAAGGGGAGCTGAGCATTGTTGTACTATCGCAGTGAGGCCTGTTTACCCAAGATGGAGTCGAAAGGGGGCACAAAAGATGGATGCCCCGTGTCTTGCTCAGTAGTCCCATCTATGCAGCAGTCAACCGTGGTTAACTTTACATAAGGGCAAGGGGCAATCCCAATACCTGAGGCACGTGGTCCAAGCCTTGTACTGAGGAGCGTACGACGCGAGTGGGCCTGAGGATCCCTCGCTCCCATACATTCCCCCCTTTCGTTACATCTAAAGTAACCAACTACTTTATCTCGTTCTTTCCGTTCTCCCTTCGGTAGCGCTCAGCTTCAGCCACAGCCTCATCCCAAGCAGGTGTACCCTTTATTGGCATCCATGCTTTGCACACACTTCTTAAGCTGTTACCTCTTCTTGCGTATTCTTCTGTGGTGACCATTAAGTATATCCCACCATCCCCATCTAAATCTATCCAAACCTTGTTATACCACAGCAAGGTTTTTGGTTCTCTAATGGTAGTGTAATGTAGATTATCGACCACATCCCCATACTGTCTATAGATGGCAGTCATCCTATACTGTGGTGTGGTGTATTCTCCGGTTTGTACTTGGGCATCTATCATGGTAGCCACCATTGTCTGTTGGCCCACGGTTACCATCATCATTGCTGAATTAGGCATATTATTTTCACAGCATCTTAGTCCCAGTTGGCACACACAGAATATTAGGAGAAGAAAGACTATGATGGGAATGAGTATCTTTGCTGCGATGTTCACCCATGATGGTATCCAGCTGAACAGATCGTCGAACCACGTGTTGTTGTCTACTCCACCTTCTGCTCTCATTCTTTCTCCTAAATTATGCACTGCTGTTATCACATGTGACAGTGTCCCGTTATCAGCATCGGAAGTTGGTACGAACGTGCAACACGCCCCCCCAATATTTTTGCAAACACCACCGTCCATCGTTGTGATAAGATCTAAGACATATCTGTTTTGCATCATCATCAGGCGCAATGCTCGGAGCTCTATTTTTATGATGTTGAATCCTTCTTCAGTGTCGTTAGCCAGCTGGATGAGCTGCCAGCGTTTTATCTGCAGCCATTTCGTGTTTGCCCTTGCTTGAACGCCTGGTGCTAGGAACGATGCAAAGAATGTTTCTGCAGATGAGAAAAGCTTATACTGTTGTGGGATTTTAGCAAGGAGTTCTGACGATTTGGACCAAATATAATTGGATCTTTTGCTGCGTGACAACTTAGTTTTCAACGTTTCTTCTGACAAGAGTTCGTATTCTGGGGGCTCTCTGTTTGTCTCATCGGGCGCTGTTGATGGTTCAGCCGATTGCCCTACTGCCGATGTGTCAGTCGATTGGCCTGCTGTCGATGTGTCAGCTGAAGGCCTTGCTGTAAACTGGACGTGGCTCTCTGGTATCACCATTAGCGCTGAGTGAAGTGTGGCTAGGGCACAAGTGCCCCTCCAAGATGCTGGGAGGTGCAGGTAAGCTTGTTTGCCACAGATCCAGTGTATGTCCACTAATGCAGCAGTGCCTTTTTTCATGACTGGCATTATTAAAGTTTTATTGCAAAGCCGCACGGTTCCCATGTTCACCTTCCCTTCTCCGTGGAAGCAAAGTTTGTGCGGTATTTCCTTTTGAATCTTTATGGGTCTCTCCAGGGGTGTGACCCACGTCAGCTTGGTGATATGCTGTGTCCAGATGGGGATGCACGTTTCTTTTGCCCATTCGTATGTTTCATCTGGCAGCCCTTGAAGCCCCTCAGCTTTGCATTCAATCGTTTCATCATGCCACTTGTCATCTGCATATCTTGGCCCTTTTATAATGAAAAATGGCTCCTGGAGGCAGATTACTCCGTGTCGTCTGCTGGTGAAAGTTTGTTTGTTTTCCAATTTTTCCATAGTGACTGTGTGTGCTTGGAATGTCTTTTTTATTCTACACAGCATTAGATGAATCAAACATTGGGCCTCAGACAAGGGTACTTCCTGTGGGATTAAAATTTTTGGGGTTCCAGTTGCGTGAGGAATAAGTGAGCACACGTAACAACTTTCGTTACTTGCTTGATTTGCTGCGGTGCTCATATCTGAATACCATTTGTTTGATTGGTCAGGGTGTCGGGGGTCCTCTATTTCATCTAACCCCAGGTTATGATAAATATTGTATCTGTTTTTTTCCCACACCCCTTTTTCTCCTCCTTCTGTTTTTTAATTGGGTACCAACTTGTGGATATTGCAGCGGGAATATTCTAGGCCATGCTTCATCTATGTTGTTCATGGTGACATGTGTGTATTCAGTAGTGGTTTCTGGTGCAGTGTGTGTACGCATGCTTGTATTTCTGGAATCAATTAACCAATAGTAATCATCATTTACATTCCATCCAAGCTCTATTTCCTTGGCCACAGTATTATTCAACAATGGAACAGCAGTTTTGTTTACGTGCATTTGTTCAAGGGGCAAAGTTATATTTTTATCATTCAATTCAATGTTATAAGTGTCCTTCAAAATAGCCGTTGCTTCAGTTCATATTAGTTTAGACCCTGGTTTTGTCATATCAGTTCCGCTCCCCCCTTTGTTCATTTCATTTGCCACATATAAAACAACATTATACCAAATAAGATAAAACATCATTATTGCAAATAGTATGGCAGCATATTTTATAACACATTCCAAATTATTTAATCTACTGGCCCTAGTGGCATCCCTATTTCTATCTAACATTTCAGCTTGCTCAGCCATTTCGTCGTATTGGCTCATGTTGAACCTATGTGGGTGAGACAAATTCGTTAAGTCATATGAAAAGAAACATAATTGCAATTGTTCATTCTTTTTCATTTCTTTACTCAGTTAGGCATTTAACAATTCCTTTTCATTTCATCATGGAATAAATGAGGAAAAAATAGAAAAAACAACACGATTTATATGAGAAGAAAAGAAAGAGAGAGAGACAAAATATGTAAAATCTTTGCTTTTCGCCTATACTTTCCCTGTCTAAGTTGCAATTTTCATCATGTCAACCTGTGCCAGTGATGGCATCCACACAGTCGGTTTCATTTTGGGGAGGTGCAACACTTTCTGCTCCCTTCTCACGTCTGAGAGGTGCACCCAGTACTTTAACCCCGTAACTTTAACTGCAGTTGGGGTGCTGTACACCACTGTGTATGGACCATGGAATCTTGGTGAATTGCACCTTCTTACAAAATTTCTAACAATAATTTTCACCCCTGGCATTAAAGGCCCCTCCGGGCTGTCTTCTGTCGGCATGGAGGTGTCTGTTGCTACATCTTCAGTAAATGGTGAAACAATTTGTTTTGCTATGCTGCGTACTGTGCGCGTTAGCTGTGTTAGGTATTCCTTAAACTCTTCTCCCAGCACTGTGGCAGCCCTGTGCGCATCAGACGCCCTCCTAACAGGGGAGAGTGGTGTGTGCATTCTCCTTCCCGTCACGATTTCATGCGGGCTTAAATGATGATCCTTGCATGGTTGGTTTCTGAGTTGGAACAGTGCTAGGGGCAGACAATATACCCAATTTTTTTTCAACGTGCTGCATAATTTCGATAAGTTGCTTTTGAGCAGCCCATTGATCCTCTCCACAACTCCATTGGCCATTGGATGATAAATCGAACATAATTTGTGTTTCACCCCCAGAAGGGAGGTTACTTCTTTGAAGAGGTCATTCACAAAGTGCGTGCCGTTGTCTGAACGGATCACGTCACAGATTCCCCACCGTGAGAATACTTCTTGCACAAGGAACTTGGCAACACATTTTGCATCAGGATGGGGACAGGGGCCCACTTCTACCCACTGTGAAAAAGGGCATACCACCACAATCAAGTATCTTGCTCCATTACATCTTTCTCCCATATCGGCGTAATCAATATGTAATTCTCTAAATGGACCTGTAGGGCATGGCAAAGTGCCACGCAGAGTTCGTAAGGTCATTCCTGAATTGTAAGTTTGGCATGTAGTACATTCAATCACAAATTTAGACAAGTATTCGTGTAGATTAGGAACAAACCAATCCTCTTGAATATCTGAGGCAATGTGTTGTTTTGCAACATGAGCTGGGAAATGTAGTTGTTGGAATGCTACTTCTAATAATTCTACGGGCATCACTACCTTGCCTGTCGTTTCCTGTCTCCAAATGAGATCTGTGGCTGATTGCTTACACCCTCGTTTGCCCCACAACTCCTGCTCCGGTGGGGCCCTTCTCTGGAGTTCTATCAACTGTGCTATGGGTATGTTATTGTATGCTTCTGCTGGTTGTCTTGCTGTGGTTGTTTTTATAATGTTCTCTGATGTTGGTGTCTTATTGAAGTACGAGGCTTCTTTCGCTTCTTTCGCTGCCGCGTCGGCTGCCGCATTCCCCAATGAGAGGGCGTCTGTGTTATGGGTATGGGCTTGGCATTTAACCACCGCTACTACCGATGGTTCTGCTAAAGCTTCTATTAGTTCATTTAGCAATGTGGCATGTTGTACAGGGGACCCGTCTGCTCTTCTGAACCCTCACCTTCGCCAATGTGATAGCCCTGAGTGAACTGTGGTGGTAACATAAGCTGAATCTGAATATATGGTCACGGCACAATCTTTGGCTGTATGTAACGCGCTAATTAGTGCAGTCAGTTCGGTTGCTCGTGCAGAGTAGTGTGAGGGGAGGCGTTTTTGAACAATCACTTCGTATGTGTCTTCTTCCATGCGCACTACCGCCATCCCCACATGTTTCTCTCCTGTCTCTGAGTTTATGGATGCTGACCCGTCTATGAAATACATTTCTCCTTCTGTAAGGGCGTTTTCGCTTGCTTTGGGAATGTCATCGCCCTCTCCCTCATATGTGCTACTATCGTGTTCCTGTAAATCCTCAGTTGTGCAAGGCTCTGTGATGAAAGTAGCTGGGTTCACTGTCTTGCATCTGACCACATGTACATTTCGACTTGATATTATTATTTCATAAGCAGAGGCTTTCTGTGTTGTGAGGGTAGATTTTGATCTTTCTAAGATAGCAAATAACGAGTGTTCCGCATATAGCGTCACTGAACATCCCATTACGATCGTGGCACTTTTCTCAATGGCGAAGGCCACTGCAGCGAGGGCCTCTTCGCAAGCGAAATGTCCCTGCATTACTGGGTCTAATATTCCACTGTAGTACGCTAATGGTTTGTGGCCTAGCGATGTCTTTTGTGTCAATACTGCTGTCATCAATGTTCCATTGCTGTGTGAAAACAGGAAAAATTCCCTTTCATAATCTGGATTTGCAAGGACTGGGGCGTCTGAAATAAGGTCTTTTAATCGAGAGAATTGAGCAATTGTCTCCTGTATCCATTTTATTGGGGCTCTGTTCTTTTGTGCTTCTTTTAGTGCTTGTAACATTGGCCGTGTGTATGCTGCGTAATCGAGGATCCACGCTCGGCAATAGTTACATATGCCAAGAAATGTCTGCATGTCTTTCACTGTTTTTGGTATGATAATGTGTCGAATGGCTGCTGCTCTGTCTGGTAGTATTCTTTTTCCATCTTTAGATATTTGCTGGCCAAGATACACAACGTCAGCAAGGCAGCATTGTAACTTTTCCTTGTCCACTTTGTATCCTTTGACAGCCAATACGTTAAGCAGTGTTATTGAGTCTTCTCTACACTCTTCTTCTGTTTTGCTGCAGCCGAGTAAATCGTCTACGTACTGTATAATGGTGCTCCCTACATCTATGTTGTCAATATCTTCTCGTAGTACTCTGTTAAAAATGCTTGGGCTCTTGCAATACCCCTGTGGGAGTCTGCGATGTTCATATCTGTTGTTTCCTAATGTAAAAGCTGTAAGGTACTGCGACTCTGGTGCGAGTGGCACAGAGAAAAAGACATTTTTCAGATCAATGACAGTGAAGCAAGTTGCCTCTTTTGGTATACTGCACAATTTTGATGACGGGTTAGGCACTAAAGGGAACTCTTTTTGGATGACGTCATTGAGTGGGCGGAGGTCCTGGACCATTCTCCACGCCCCTCCTTTTGCTTTCTTAATCGGAAAAATCGCTGTGTTGCATGGGGAAGTGATGGCACTAAGATACCTTGGCTTAGGAGTGCATTCACTGTTTCTCTAATACCTTCCTCTGCTTCTTGGATATTGGGTATTGTTTCACTCTGGGTGGGAGGGCACCTGGTTTCAGTTTTATTTTTATGGGAGTTACCTCGTGCAACAATCCTACATCGTGTGGTCCTGTAGTCCAAATTTCAGGTGCTACCCTGGCCATGTCTTCTTCAAATATTGTCAGTGGGGCCTTTATGTTAGCCATGAGTGGGTTGTGTATTACTCTGTATTGAATCATAATGTCACATGGTATGCTTATTTCCATTATTATTTCTCCATCCCCTTCGTAATCAGTAAACAATTCTTCATCAGTTATATCTTTTAGCATTATGCTTGGCTCTATACATAGCACACTTCTCCACTCGCGTCCTTGCGTGTCCAGGCCTATGACCACAATGCGTTTGTTGGAAACTTGAACTGCCTCAATGTCTATAGACATAATTGTGCCTGGTACTACATCTGTTGGTGTGATTGGGCGGAATATAAAGTCGGATGGTATTCTCCACTCTTTTTGTGTTATTTCAGGCACTACTCGGGCTAATACCTGTATTCCATAGACGAACATGTCCATGTCAATGGGAATCCCTCTTATTGCAACTTCCTTTGTAATCGTGCTTATTATCAAGAGTGCTCGTACGGGGCATACCCCTGGCATTGAGCACACTATTCTTCTTTCAGTAAAGGCTGTGGTCATGTTTAACTTACTGAGTAAGTCTTGTCCCATCAAATTGATTGGCGCATCTTTGTAATACAATAAGGGTGCACGTACTGTTTTTCCCCCCACTGTTACATCAAGATCTTTTGTATAAGGAACTTTTAAAATAGCCCCAGAGAACCCCTGAGTCTCCAAATTTCTTCCCGAGAGCTGAAACCGCCCTTCTGTGAGGCATGAATGTTCTGCTCCAGAGTCTACCATAAAGATAAACTGCTTGTTTCCTATCTCTGCCGCCACTAGTGGTTCCTCATTTGCACTTTGTGTGGTGGATAGGACTGGACACGCAAGTACTCCCTGTGGGCTGTCCTAGTCTTGGTATCTTTGCTGACCTGGCATTGAAAAAACGTTGTTACCACGACCGTTACGCCGTGAAATGGTGCAGGGGCACCGTTTGCGGCCGCTGCAAAAGGGTATTGTTTATGTTCCCTACTGGGTTTTGTCTCGCCATGGGCTGTAGTGGGTTTTGCTGTTGTGGCTGCTGCTGCTGTTTCTGCTGTTGTGGGTCTTGCTGTCTCTGTTGCATTTGGGGGTCATAGCAGTATTGATCCTGTTGTCCCCCCCCTCCCCATTGGAGCTCCACAAGGGCTACCTGGGTGTGGGCAGCCCCACCCCTGTTCATTGTTCATGGGCTGTTGTTTCTGCTGTTGAAAATGCCCTGATGGTCGCATTCTACAATCTCGTGAATAATGCCCCATCTTCCACAATTCCAACACGACCCCTGTTGTCCTCCCCTTGGTCCTTGCCCACCATACCCTCTGTTTCCCATTCCTCCGTATCCTCCCCTTTTCCCGCGGTACCCACCTCTTCCTTGGGCCGGCCTGTTCTGCCACTGCAATCCTTGGCATGGCTGTTCTTCTCCGTTCCACTGTCCTTGGTCCTCTCCAACCCACTGCGCTGCTATCCCAACGGGTCTTCCTCCTGCGTTTTCCTCTCCTTCGTTTCCTCTATCTGCTGTTGCACTGGCAGTAATGGCGGCAACCTTCACTAATTTCGTCTGTACTCATTTTGCTTCGTCAGCCAGCCTCTTTTGCGTGACCTCCATTTCCTTCTCTTTGATCCTCCTCCAGTGGTGTACAATTATGCTCTGAATTTCAGGCCACCCTTTGGCTTCGATCCCAGCTATTTTGTCCAAGTCCTTCTGCACCTCTTTCAGCAACCCCTTTTTAATGATGAAATAGAATAAAGCTGTTGATTGATTCCATGCCGTACCAATTTCACTTCTCCATAAGTCTTGCACTCGCAAAATGAATTGCGCAGGATCCTCGTTCTCCTCCATCGTGCCCTGCATTACTGCATGTAAATCTGGAACGTCTGGAAATGCACGCCGCAATGCATCCCACACTTGTGCTCGAATATTGTTAAATGGTGATCCATCGTGTTGGTCACAGCTCATCGTTACTTCCGGGAACCCTGCCCTTTCCCAGATTGTGTCTGCTTGGTCCCCGATTGCTGAAACTAATAGACTTTTTACATCACCTATAGCTAACGGCACGCCTGCCGTGTTTTTCTCAAATACATGTATCCACTTACCTGCCCCTCCCCTCAGCGGGAGGAGGAGTTTTAACAAGTTGGTTTTGTCCATTTGGGCCCACGGAATGTAGTTTGGCCTACCTGCTCCTTTATGTATCAGTGGCATTTGTAGTTTTTGTTTCTTTCCCGTTCTGCTTGTCTTCCCTTTTTTCGTTTTACTTACCAATATATTTCCTATCCTCCCTGTTCGTTGTCTTAATCTACCTTGCCATAATGGTGGCAATAGTGTGTCTGGGTAATGGCGGTTTGGCAGTGAGGAACCCTCCGCGGCAGCTGCCTCTTCATATTCATCTAAATCATCCCATATTTCTTCTATTTCTGACTCTAACTTGTTATTATCCTCCCAGTTTTCCTTGGGTTCACTTCCTTGTCTTTCACCCTGGTCTCCACTTTGTTGACTTTCTGGTGTATCTGGGCGTATAATTCTCACTGGCTTGTTATTCATTTGGAACAGTAACTGTCCTGACTGCCACTCTTGTTCTTGTCTTTGCTGCGATGACGTCCCTTGCGATACTATAGACTGCCCTGATACCGAGGCTGCTGGGGTTGCATTGCTTGCTGCTCCGATCGGAGGTGTGAGATCTGCCAGTGACAGCGGGGGTACCTCCCGTTCCCCTGCCACCATTTGCCCTTTGTCACATAAAGCTCTTTACCGTGTTATTTCCATTTGCGTGTGTGCTAGCTGACGGTTCAAATCACCTGTTAAACGTGCTATATACACAGGAGGCACGCTCGTGGGGCCGTACAAGCCTCCTTTGTCATATGGTGGAGGTTCGGGGGCTGCTGCCCCGCTCTGGGCAGTGGCGGTGGGTGGTATATACAGGGGTTCACTAAACCCTACCGCTGGCCTAGTCATTAAGGGATAGATTTTTGTTACTTCGTTTTCGGTTGTAGTTGTTGAGCATTCCCCTTTTGGTGTGCCGCCTACTTCTTCAGGGTTTTTCTGCTTTTCTGTCATTCGGCTTGTACCTACCTCTGCCGTGGGGGCAACTTCCTCAAACGTTCGCCATAGATCTAACACTTCTCTCCGGTTCTGTAACTGTTTCCCTTTATATCGTGCTAGCAAATGTGTTGATACTAGGT
Source organism: Ambystoma mexicanum (assembly GCF_040938575.1). Lineage (NCBI taxonomy): Eukaryota > Metazoa > Chordata > Amphibia > Caudata > Ambystomatidae > Ambystoma > Ambystoma mexicanum. The sequence goes on along the minus strand of NC_090939.1, from coordinate 683,758,898 downwards.
CCAACACTCTTTTGTCAAATGATCCTCCTTCTGGCCAAATTGGTGTGACCCCGTCTCCCTTTATCTCAGTGATCCACTGATCGTGATACTTCTGTATCCTGTCGCTATGAAGTGGAAGGTGCTGGCAAATATGTGCCAGTGGTGTTACTCCCCCCATGGCAATGTTTCTTTTCCTTTCTTGTGTATTCTGGTACCTTTGAATCTCTTCCCACCTCTAACTAGGTATATCAGTTACAATATGTGGAAATAATACGTTCTTTATCAATGCTCACAATTACCATATGTCACATTAGCTTTCTGAGAGGTGTTACCTGATCACCCCTCACAGTTTATTTCTTCTGCTTTACCTTATATCAGTCACAAATTACTTGTATTAAAATACTTTAGCGTGTTCAACAAGACATATACATAAAAGCAGACCAACAAACATATAATCATGCAACATACACATGTACTGCCTGCGTGCGTTTGTTCTTTCCCTTTTCCCGTTACTGTCCCTGTTTTTTCTTCTTCCCCATTGTACCTACTATTTCGCATTCACTCCCCACCTCTTTCACCTTTATTATGTCTCAAGATTTCTTACTTCCACGGAAAAAGAATATTCTAAAAAACTACTCTGAGCCTACACGAGACCCCTACTATTTTTCTCTTTATCTCTATTCTGCACTTGGTCGGGACAAATGCTACGCGGCGCCGCCTTCTACCCCCTACGGGCTAGGATACCACTTCTCTTCTTCTTCTCACTTCTTACAACACCTAATGGCCATATAAAGGATAGATCAGAAAAGCCTCACCGTCACTCATGCAGACCCTATTCTTGGCTACCTTCCCTTTGTTGCTAATTCCCTTCTTCCCGTATTTCCCCTTACCTTCCTTTGGGGTCTTTGCAACCGGGACTCCACGTGTTCAGTCAGGTACTCTGAGGGTCGCCGCTCACGGCCAGACATCGCTCAGGTCCGTCCCCAACCAAGCCGTGGCCTGCCTTGGCGAGCAGCTTTTTCGATCGGCTATTCGTCAATCGGGAACCCTTGTCCCTTTCTTCTTGGTGTGCACAGTCTGGTCAACTGCGGAGGCGATGGTTCTGCTGGGGGGTGCCCTGAATCTCGCTGCCGGGCGGCGCAGGCCTCAAGGCACCTCTCTAAGTCACATCGCGGGGGTCACCAAAAATGTAGGTGCCTTTCCCCGGCTTACTACGTTTGAGAGAAAAAATAAAAAGCAAAAACAACCCCTTGTCGGGTAAAGAGGCACTGAGACCCGGCTGCAAGAGTTCAAAGGATGATTAATTTCTTCAGCTAGGAAATAACCCAAAAAACTCTCCCCCATTTACATCAGTGCCAACATTTATATTAGTTAAAGTAACTCTAACAAAAAATACTAAATGGACCCGATTGGCCAGACGGTGTGGTGCTGTAGGTGTGGGTAGCATCTCTTCCTCCTGGTTGGCTGAGTAGCTGACGGACGTCAAACATCTGGTGCTCCATGCAGGTCAGGGTCCGGTCACTGTGGTCACTAACTAAGCTAATGTGTTACATACTAAATAACAAATGATTTAAAACATTTTATGCTACTTGTCACATTTCTACATAAGTCACACACAATGATCATTTTCAGTACAATTGGGTCATTCGTGGCTTTAATTGAAGCCCTTATCCTTTATTGTGCATGTAAAAGAATCAGGCTATGTTTCGCATCTCTTCTAGGTTTCAAACCCATTAGTACAAGTAAAAACATATATAGTAATAAAAATGCTTAAGGTTAGTAGTGGGTGTTTTGGCTGGGTTTCGCAGCAAAGGCGAGGGTCTGGCACTTGAAAGAAATACCTTACAGGGTGTGCAGGGTCAGGATAGCAATAAATTGTTCTAATGGGGGTGGGTGGCTTGCACGTTTATGAGGACGAATCTAGCAGAAAGTGCTTAGTTCATTCTGGTTCACATGCCGGTTCTCAGACGAACAGTGATCTCAGAGGAAGAAAACTGTAGCATATTGATTGTTGCAACTTTCTCCAGCTTCAGCGTGAAAATGGAAGCGCAGAACTTTCCTTCGCAGGGGGAGTGCAAGGGTAGGGGCCAGCCAGCTGCCTGTGTGCCTTGTGTGTGTGTCTCTGTCCTTGGCTGCTGCGGTGCAAAGGGGAGCTGAGCATTGCTGTACTATCGCAGTGAGGCCTGTTTACCCAAGTTGGAGTCGAAAGGGGGCACAAAAGATGGATGCCCCGTGTCTTGCTCAGTAGTCCCATCTATGCAGCAGTCAACTGTGGTTAACTTTACATAAGGGCAAGGGGCAATCCCACTACCTGAGGCATGTGGTCCAAGCCTTGTACTGAGGAGCGTACGACGCGAGGGGGCCTGAGGACCCCTCGCTCCCATACAAGATGCAGTTGGAAAAGGAGGAAGGATGAGTGAGGAGGACGATGAAGCTGCAAGCATGATTACCCACTACTTATATGTTACTTATTGAAAAAACATTTATACCATCACTACGAGAGTGTGGCCCACCTTATATCAATGTAACTTCCTCGATATATTTATACATTAGATAAACCTATTGTCTACCTTCCTAGACATAATATTATCCAGACAATGGATTTTAATAGGTGATGGATGTGTGGTCTGCAAGAAAAGATTGTGGGCTTGGGTAATCTCCAAGAGCTTTGTACTATTTGCCTTGCACAAGGCATCAACCCAGATATTAAATTCACCTATCATCAAAAGATGCATATAAGGCCAAGGTTGTTCTAATCCATTGTCCTCCAATCTTGTTTGCACAATTATTTGGCTAGTAGTACTGAAAGCAATGGAAATGTACAATAGTATGAGCGTGCAAGGCAATTGGGCATCTGCGTTGTTTTTCGGTATGCCCCATAGAGAGGATGATGCGTATTCTGTTTGTCCAATTTATCTGAATCCATGTTTTGACCCACTTGTGTAGGAGGCTGTGTCTTTCCTGGTGCTGCCAAAGCAGTTGTAATATAACCTTCTGAAATATTTCTACAGTGAATTGTGTCCTGGAGATTTGTCAGTAGTTTGCTATGTTTTGGGATCAGCAGTATGGGTGGTATGCTTACTGGAGCTTCATGCATTTCCATAAACTTCTCAGCCTGGGGGTCAGCAGCAGGGATTTGTACTGGGTTTTAACAGAGTCATGGGGAGTCAAGAATTGTCAACAAACATAGTCGGCGCGCTGTTTAATCTAGGATGGTGTTGGGGATCCTGCATGGTCAGTTATTATTTTCAATAAAAGCTAATGCTCAAACGTATCCACCTACTAGCCATCCTCTTAGTAGTTAGACGGATCCAATTAATGTTCATGTTATCAAATAAAGACAGCATACTGTCTTGTGGGCTCAAACACAGAGGTCAGCCATTTCCTTTTTGGATAAGCATTCTGGTATCTTCAACCTGCCCTTTGCTCAAATGGAATGTTATGTCGGGTGAAGAGGGGTGCATGGGAATAACGATAGGCACGGCGTGGACAACATGCACAGACAAGCTCTGTGGATTCATTGAAAGCCTTCCATTGTTTAGTGAGCAAGAATCAAAGATGTAGATGTACAAGACTGTCACAAAGGGTGTGTTATTGCTCAACGACCTCTGTTGTGTCTTGTAGAATATGGAATGTAGTGGGAATCGAACTGGAATGGGGATGAAATGGGTAGAGGAAAAGTTGGTCTGTTAATATGGAACAATAAAGAGTGACTGATGTATAACCTGTCTCAGGATATTATTTAAATGTATGATGGAGAGACATAACATTTTGGCGACAAGGGGAACACTAATTCAGGCGTGTGAAGAGAAGATAAAAAGTCCCAGGTGAGTTATGAAGAAATAATAGGCTGGAGGAAAGGAATGCCCGTGAAGATGGCTGGTTGGAAAAGGAAGGAATAAGAAATACCGGGACATGGGAAAGCAGTATAAGTGGTGACCTAAGGAGAAAATCATATAGGGACACTACGGAAATAAATTGGAAAGTGGATTACAGGAGGACCCTGGATTGATAACTTAAGAATCGAGTGGACTTCAAAAAGAGTAATGCGCAAGCAGATGGAAAATATACCCATAGCGCGGATGTAAGTGTGAACGGAATGCTTTTGGATGCTGAAAAAACAAAACAAAGATAAACATGGTAAGAGGCGCTGCGCAGTCATGTTCAAGCATATTGGCAATAACAGGTTGCTGCATGGAAAGAGGATGCAAGCGATATCGAGAACGTAACTTACCAGAGCGTGAGGCACTGTATAACATGGAGGAGGGAGCTGTGACGTCACAAAGCTCAGAGGAAAGGACTTCAGAGCGTGAGATAATGTGCTGCTATAGTTGAATCACAAGAATTGTCATAGCAACGCAACAGACAGAGATGAAACGAAATTCGTTTCAATAAGAACTCGAAGACTGATGCGTGAGTGGAAAGCTATGAAAGTAACAGTGCACATAACATCTCACTACAAAGGGATCGAAAGATATATCGTGGTGGCACTTCGTTAACAAGTGTTTAGAATTTAGAATTCAAAAATTCGTTAAGACACCATAATGAAATAAAAGCAAGGCGTTAAAGGGGACTCGTGCAAACAAGTGTAGTAAATCAGGCGAGACACAAGTTAGGGCTTGTGAGCTTTATTGTGAGGCCCCCGGAGGACAGACCAACAGCAACTGACACTTGGCGAACGTGTCGTTCTCACAGAACCAAGATGTTGACAGGGTTCTAAGAACCACGTCACTATGTTCATTACATAACATCTCCCTTACTGGGAGAAAACAAAAAAACAGGGAGGAGGGTGGGGCAGGGGATGGAAAAAAGGGGGGAAGGAAAGGAGTGACAGAAACATTGGTAGGGAATAACTATATAACGCAATACACAGAATAGTGTTTAGTAGTATATGTAATCATTGTTGAAGTTTCGGATGATCTTCCGTTTTCTCCTCGACAGTCTCCCAACTGAAGTTTCGTCTACGTTTCCATGTGTTCCGTCTTCATCCACTTGGCTATGATGAGGTGTTCTTTCGGGAGAAGACTTTGATGTGGTTCCGTGTGTCATGTATTCGGATGTGCTGGGTCTGTGGATATCAGTTGTTTATTTTACCAGGGCATCTCCCGACCACCTCTTCCCATCATCCAATATGGCGGATCTGGAGATCTGAAGTTGGTTTCACCCTTAAGCGTCTTTTTTGGTTCTCTGACACAAACGCAGTCTCCTTCCTGGATTTGCATTCCTCTTACAGCATTTTTTGAGTCATAGTATGATTTGTACTTGGTTTGCTTCTCGTGTATTCTTTCCTGAATTCGCTCCATGTCTAATTTGGCTTCACATCTGTTCGTGAAGATCCACGCTGGTCTTAGACGGTTGGTTGCAGCGCTACCTCGCATCAAGGTGAATGGGTCAATGTTGGTGGTGGTATGTGGCGTCGTCCTGTACGCACACAGTGCCTCCTTGAGTGTTTCTTTCCATGGGAGAGTATTAGCAACAGCTAGTTGGATTATGCTTTTTACGAGTCTGTTCATTCTCTCAACTAGTCCGTTGGACATTGGGTGGTACAAGGACGTGGTCACATGTTTGATGGATATGTTTTTGAGAAATTCTTGAAATTCAGAAGATATAAACTGAGACCCGTTGTCTGAGACTACTTCTTTGGGATCTCCTTCCCTGTTGAAAATTTCTGTGAGGAAATCCGTCACTTTTCTGGTGGTAACATTCACTTCAGCAATAACCCACTCAGTCCACTTGGAGGTATAATCTGCAAGTACTATTATGTATATTTTCACTATTTCTATGTTTTTGAAGGGACCCATGATGTCTATAGCAATTTTTGACCACACATTTGCGGGTGGCTCTATGGGTTGTAGAGGGGTCTTCCTCAGAATCTTAGATTTGTCACTCATGGCACAGGCGGTACAGTTCTTGACCACCTCCTCGGCTTCTTTCCACATGTTCGGCCACCAGTAGCTGCTCCTCAATCTATTTTTTGTCAGACTTCTCCCTAGATGACCTTCATGGGCCAAATCAAGCAGTTTTTTTCTGAGTGGCACCGGTGGAATCAGTCTGTCACCTCTGAAGACATGTTTCTCATCCATAGTTATCTCATCTCTGATGGAAATGAAGTCTGCCAGGGCTCGACTACGTTCAACCCAGTTGTTGACTATGGCTTTCCTTATTTCTTGTTGCTCTACATCGGTGATGGCGATGTTTATCCAGTCATCTTTGGGAATGGCAGCATAGATGGTAGCTACAATGTCCTCGTCAGAGTATTTGATCTCATCATCTTGGTTGGTGGATAACCTGGAGAGACAGTCAGCCACTTGATTAGAGGGACCAGGGGTATAGCACACTTGGAGATTGTACTGCATGATGTCGAGGAACCAACGCCTAATCCTAGGTGAAATGAGGTGAGGTGTCTTGGATTGAAGGACGTTTACTAATGGTTTGTGATCTGTTTTGAGTATTATGGGTAGGCCCCATATTAAGTTTCTGAAGTGTTGTAAAATCCACTTTACGCCCAGAGCTTTGCTCTCAAGGGTGGAATAATTTAGTTCTGCACCTCTCAGTACTCTTGAGGCGAAGGCAATAGTCACAATGCCTCCTTTCTGTTGTTGTTCAAGGACGCCGCCAAGTCCGATCTTGCTGGCGTCCACAGAAATGATGGTTTTTGCTTTACAGTCAAACATCGCTAAGGCGGGAGCTTGATTGATGTTGGATTTGACATTTTCAAACTCACTCTTACATTCAGAGGACCAGACATATTTGGCTGCCTTTTTCATGAGATTCCTCATATGTTTCGTATTGTTGGCATAATTATTTATAAGTTTGGAATAGTATTCGGTCATGCCGAGGAAGCTTCTGAGTTGGTCCTTGTTTTCAGGTTCGGCAATACTCATTATGGTATCTATGAGCTTTTTCTTGGGACTGATCCCCTTAGCGTCGATGGAATGACCAAGATAAGATACTTGACTACATTTTATGTTGCATTTTTCCAATTTGAGGGTTAGTCCGCTTTTCTGGATCACTTGGAGAACACCCATGAGTTTTGCGTCGTGTTCATCTTCCGTACTGGCCGATATGTGGATGTCGTCTTGAAAACAGTGTACACCATTGAGACCTCCAAACAGGTGTGACATTAGCCTCTGGAACACTGCCGCAGCCGAGGCGAGGCCAAAGGGCATCCTGTTGAACATGAATGCCCCCAGGGGTGTGACAAATGACGTGAGGTTCTTTGAGGATTCTTCTAACGCGATCTGGTGGTATGCTGACGAGAGGTCAAGAGTACTGAAGTACTTAGCCGGTTTCATGGTTGATAGGAATTCGGATATGTTGGGAAGGTGGTGTCTATCGACCCATAAATTCTTATTTAGGTCTCTTAGGTCAACACACATTGTTATGTAGTTGTCAGGCTTGCCTACCAGGACGATCGGGCCGAGCCACTCAGAGCTTCCAATGGGTTGGATGATATTTTCCTCACACAGGCGTGCAAGCTCCCTTCTTAACGCGTCTTTGGTGCTGAAAGGAATTCCTCTGACACGATGGGCCACAGGAACGGCGCCCTTCTTCAAGACTATCCTGTGTTGAAAACCCTGGAGTTGTCCCACCTTATCAGTGAAAACTTTGGAAAACTTTTTGCTCAAGGTGGACTTTATGTCGGTGGACCCCATGGCAGTAGGATCACTAAGCACACTCAACACAGGGACTGTTTCTCCGGGGTGGATTCTTATTTGCAGAGCGGCTTGTTCTTCCCACCCTACAACTGAAGAGCCGTTTTTGGCCACGAAAAGTTTGCAATATGTCTCTCTGTCATGAAATTTAAGCCTCACCCATGTGTATCCGATTATTTCAATGGGAGTGTTTCCATAGCTGGTAGCTCTCAGCAGGGTGTGTCGTAGGTCTTGCATCTTCCTGGATAGTGTCTCTAGAAATGTCTGGACGTCCACCATCGTGTAAGGGGAGCCTGTATCCACCATTACCTGCAACAGGGTTCCATCAATGTGCATGTTGACCCAAGGGCCCTTGGGTTCATGTGAAGAGGTGATGGTGAGGATTTGTATTGGCAGACAAGCTTGGTCAACGAGTAATATATCATTGTGACCTGGATAATTTTCTATGAATCTCACTGAACTTGATCTACTGTAAGGTCTTCTGTTGTATCGATTACCCCTACTAGGTCTTCCTCGCATGTTTCTGCAGACGTTTGCAAAATGGCCAAACTGGCCACACTTGTAACACTCAGCATTGATTGCAGGACACGCCTTGTCAGCGTCTCCATGCTTAAACCATCCACACTTTTGACAGTGAGCAGAGTCTCTGTTGTCACTGGACGAAATCCTCCCTCTTCTGGGGTTAAATCTTGAGCCTCGTGAGTTAGGAGCTCTTCTCACCAGGGCTAATATATTTTCGGTGGGATCCATTTCAGAATTGGTTTCAACAGACTTGACTTCAATGCACTCCCTTTGGGTTTGGGCCAATCTCTCTTTCATGCAATGTTCACCAAACTCCATGCTCCTCGCAATTTCGGTGGCTTGGTCTAGGGAGGGGTTTCTCGTTTGCCACAATTTTTGTTGAATGCGTGAGTCGGCTACATTAAGGACAAGCTGGTCTCTAAGATATTCGTCACCGACCCCAGTGAATTCGCAAGATGCCATTAAAACTCTCAAGGATGCGATGTACGAGTCAATTGACTCACCTTTCAATTGTTTCCTGGTGAAGAATCTGTACCTCTCCAGTACTATGTTGGTTTTGTTGCCAAAATGCCTGGTGAGTTTGGTTAGGGCTGTGTCAAATTTGTGGTTGCCATCACCCCGGCATCATCTGGTTCTGGTAGTGCCCTGAATAGTCTTAGAGCTTCAGCTCCTATGCAGTTCAAAAGTGTTGCTACTTTAAGGTCATCATTGAACTTGTTGCCCCCAATGGCCCTAAGGTAGACTTGGAACCCATCAACCCATTGTTCCCACGAACATGTTGGGGTCCCAGGGGAAGCAAGGAACTTCGTAGGATGAGGAATATGGTGTTCATGTGTGGCGGGGGTGACTGTTGAGAAGGTTCGAAAGTGGGTGGTTGGTCTCTGAGTTGTGGTAATGGTGGGGCACAACTAGCAGGTGTTGAGGATGGCTGGTGACACGCGGATAATTCAGGATTCAGGTGTCTTGGTTTGTAGGGGTGGGCTGCTCTGCATAAAAGGTAGGTTGAATTTGGCTAGTTAGAGATTGCGTTTGCTTCTGCGGCCAGTTTTTGTCAGATCTCAGGGTTTTTGCCGGTCTCAATGTATGTGTGCACTTCTTGTGTCACACATCTGCATGCAATTTGGTAACACGGCGACACAGAGAAATATTTTCTTTTTTTTTTTATTCTGCACTGTCTGGTTCAAAAATCACAATAGCTACAACTGCTGTACATTGTGCTTGCTTTAAGAATGTGGTTTACTTCTTTAAAGCTGTGCTTTACTTCAAAAGATGCTTCTTTTCGCAACTATGAGCCCTTCTAGTGTGGAAGTTTTCATCACCCACGCGATCGAGGCGATCTTAGTGGTGTTGTCGCCATGGTTATTGTCCACAAGGGGCCAAAATGGCTGCACGTAAAATTACGCTCTAAGGTCCCTTCCTCGAATCGCCGTTAGACTGCGATAGGTATAATGCCCTGTAGCTGTGCGTGGAACCCCCAAATAATTAGACTGGGTACCTCTCCACCTCCGGTTGCGTCGGGATGTCGATGCCGGGCTGTGACACTGGAGCCACCTGTCGCTGTGCTCCCCTTCCGCTTCTTTGGCGTTGGATGTGAGAGCGGGCACGGCGCTGAGTGGGCCGCCGCAGGTGGCCGATCCCTGTGTTGCGGCGCAGGATGCCCGCTCTCGCCGTCGGAGGGGGGGGCGCTTAGGGCCTTCTGTGCTGCTCTCCGGGGCCGGGGGAGGCGCAGCAGCAGCGTTCGCAGCGCCGCCTCGTAGCGGGTGCTGTTCGCGGCGGGGAGTCGTGGGTTGCCGACAAGCAGCACAGTCCGTTGCGCTACCGGGGCCGTTTCAGGTAAGTTTCCTCGTCGCCAAATGTAGTAAATCAGGCAAGACACAAGTTAGGGCTTGTGAGCTTTATTGTGAGGCCCCCCGGAGGACGGACCAACAGCAACTGACACTTGGCGAACGTGTCGTTCTCACAGAACCAAGATGTTGACAGGGTTCTAAGAACCACGTCACTATGTTCATTACATAACAACAGGCCACTTAATTCAAAATAACGGTAAAAAGAAGATAACAATTTAACCGACAACAGCACAAAGATGATGGTAACATACATAACGAAGTTGTCATGGAACAAGATTGAAAATGATATTTGCGCTTGCACAGCAAAACTAATAATCAACGTTGCAATACACTAATGCAGGACAGAACTAAATTACCAATCAAATCCAAAACCGGTGACTACAACTGAGGCTAAAAGAAGTCTTAACAGAGAAAACTCAATAAAACTTCAAAGAGCTGAACAAGAGCATTTAAATGTGCACAAGTACTAAGGGCTGCAACAGACATGGTAAATGAGGGACTTGGTGTGAGAAATGATAAAGTGTTTCAACAGAAATTCTGTCTATTGTAATGTTAATAGTCTGCGTGAAAGAAAAGAACAGTAAATTCCATAAAGCTCTGCACAGATTGTGGATGGTTGCACAGACATTACAGAAGTCAGAAATAGCAGATATAAAAGCACACATCAAAAATGACTTTGAGTATTGTGGCAAAACATAATAAAAAAAAATGCACATCATGCATCATGCTAATGGTGAAAGGTGGCGATTATAAAAGGTGTAACATATGGTTGGCAGGAAGGAAGCTCATTGCATTTGGCAGCTCGACATCTTTATGACTCACAAGATCCATGAAAATAAGGGCCTAGACCTGAAATTAGATAATGATGCCCCGTGCCTTCCTTGCATCATACACAGAACTGTCGTGCATATTTACCTAGTTACTAATTCACGGCATAAAAGAGCAAATACACTGTGCATGCCTAATTAAAGAAGACTACATATGCAGAGCGGCTTAAGTGCAGCATGTACACCAAGAACAGTGGCAGAGTCTGTGCGTAATTAAGAGCGACGCAGGAAAGTTTGTTGCACCTGCACAACACAGCTAATAACGGTGCAGTTTTTCAGCGCAGGGCAATAGACAACTGCATCTGTGTACACACAAAACCTCCAAGGTGAGGACAAACTAACATTTCAAAATGTTGTTCAACAATGTAAGGGGGGATCTTACCACTATATCCATGAATTTAGTGAATTATCAGCACTGACCAGCTTCATTCGATCTTGAGCTGCATTATAACCAGGGACGGTGCTGGCAAGAGTGGGTAAATGAATTTGAAGAATTTGTAAGAGCATTAGGAAATGAAAATGTTCCAAACAAGTTAGAAATATTTATGAATCTGGTAGGAAGAAAAATTAAGAGTGTCATAAAGGCATTAATATTGGCTGAAGAGAGAACATCGTATCAAGCCCTTATTGCCGCTATAAATGAACAGTTAATAGTGGCCCCAAACAAAGACTATGAAAGATATGAATTTAACCAGTGTACACAGAGGCCACAGGAGACAATTGCACAGTTTGTGTTGCGTCTACAGGAGAAGGCAATGTATTGTGAGTTTGCAAGATTTGATGATGAAGAAGCAAACAGATTGAGAATAATTGAGAGCTGCACATCGTTGGAGTTTAGAAAACATCTTTTAAGAGTGCCCCTTTCATTAAAAGAAATTCTGAAACTGGCCAGAATGTATGAAAGAATTGAGAAGCAAGTGGAGCATATGAAAAACAAAGGGGAGCAAGCGACACTAGATGGCATCAGAAGTGATATACAGACACAGTCCTGATACTCGAACATGCTACTCTGTCAAGGCACATGGAATGGTATCAACAGACGTCGACCGAGAAGATCTTGGTGTCCAGCTATTGGTCGAATGTGTGTGGCATGTGGTCAGAGAGATCACTTTTGGGTCATGTGTAAAGAGAGAGAATCGTTATTGCCAACATGTGCATATAATGCCCAGTCAATACGGAATGGGGGACATACTGGCGAGACATTATGAGCGTGGAGAGGTGGGCCAAAGACACGTGAAGAGTCTGATGAGAGATCAAAATGAGCAAAATAATGTGGCCACACCGGATCAAGGACTAATGAGTAGGAGAAGGTGGCTATCTCAGGAGGACCTGCAGAATGATTGTCATGCCTACCTCCCCATCCGGCTCCATTACTAAATCCAGGCATCCCTGTTTCCCTGCTTCCTCAGCCTTGAGAACGGCTAGACTGTTCTACACCCAATGGAAGCTGTCCGGGAGACGCTAATACTAAGGTCACATGACCAGCGTACACGTATCGTCAGCGCGTTGGTCAGTGGTACGTCAGCTGACACTATTTAGCAAGACGGAAGCCTTGCATCGGCGCTTCTGATCGTTAATGGTTACCTCGCGTCCTGGAGCTTGCTTCTGCTACTTTCTCGCAGACGCTACTTTCATTCAAGGTACGGTTGCCCTCCGCGTTCCCACGCAGTCCCCGGCAACATTCCAGCTCCTCCTTGAGCTGCCTGCTAACCGCATTCTTACGCGGCTCTTATCTCCACGTTGCCCTCCGCGTTCCCACGCAGTCCCCGGCAACATTCCAGCTCCTCTTTGAGCTGCCTGCTAACCGCGCTCATACGCGGCTCTTCTCTCCACGTATTCAAACGGAGCCCCGTCGTATCAAGCGACGACTTCCAGGACCTTGCAGAGTCCCTCTCTGCTTCAGTTCACCACGATCCTGCAGAGTCCCGCTCTGCCTCAGCCAACCTAGACTCTCAGAGTCCCGCTCTGCCTCTCTCACCGATCCTCCACCCCTTTAAGGACTTGCTTCTCTTGGATCAGGATTCCTCTTCTCTCCTACACGTGCACTGGACTCTGGACGCTTTCCTGTGTGCACCAACCCGTCTCTAGCGCGGCCCTCGTTCCGCCCGGGTTAGATTCCTCACTACCCTTTCCTGGTTGTTGTATCCTTGGACCCTTCAGACCATCTTGAGAGACTTCCTTGTCGTCACATCCAGGTTAGTGTCTACAACATAGGTTTATATTGTCCTTCTTATCAACCAGCATTCTAATTAGTTTCCTCTCATCAACAGCCTGGTGAATCTTGGTCCTCTAATGCCCTTCCCACCAATAGCTCTCTTTGACTGTTTATTTTACTAGTCAGAGAGTGACATTGATTAGAAGGTTCCCTTTGATACGCTACGCCCTACCTGTCATCTTCCGAAAATAAGAAGACTTCGAGTGTATCCTTTGTTACTACCAGCCTGTATCCTTTACGAGAATCTTTGATTTATTCTCCTGTATCCATTGTGTTTCGTTGCTTCAAACCAGATCATAACAGTGATCCACAAATCCTGAGAAGTCATCGAAAGATTCCACATGTGGTTCGGAATGTGCTCCATTTGAAAGAATGGTCAAAGTTCAGCTGAAAGACCATAGCTCAGGGTGTGAAGGCTATGACTACATAAATGGAGAAGGGAGTGGTGAAGATGAAGGAGAATTGGGAAAGAGGAACTACGTGTGTAAAACTAGTAAGAGGAGGGTTGAAGAACTTGGAGGACATCAGGTGCTAGCAAATGAGAGTATGCTAGTGGGGCAGAAGCAGCGAAGGAAGATGGATATTAGTGATGAGTCAGAACCCTTAATTGTGACAGATGGTAAAAGGCGCGTGATCACTGACATAAGGGATGGTAGTGAAATGATTGAGGATACCTCGTTCTTTCATGCAATGTTTCAAGATGATTCAGGTGGGGGAGAAGCATGAGTAGAGAATCGGAATGAAGAAGCATGTGAGAGTCGGAATGAAAAAGCATGTGAGGAGAGTCAGAATGAAGAAGCAAGTGAGAGTTGGAATGAAAAAGCATGTGAGGAGAGTCGGAATGAAGATCTGCATGAGGTGCAGAGAAATGAAGAACTTGTAGGTCTTATGTCACTTAAAGACTGTGGACATTCTCCACCTTTCTTTGACGAGTGATGGAGTTCGAGGGATAGCCCATGCTCGACCTCAAAGAACTATTCATAAACCTTTACATCTGATTGAGCAGATATAGAGGAGATCCTGCTGGACAGATGGAAGATGAACTTATATGATAAGCAAGGGGGGGATGTTGTGTCTTGTAAAATATGGAATGTAATGGGAATGGAACTGGAATGGGGATGGAATGGGTAGAGGAAAAGATGGTCAGTTAATATGGAACAATAAAGAAAGATAGATGCATAACCTGTGTCAGGATATAATTTAAATGTATGATGGAGAGACATAACAACCTCTTCCTACAAACAGGTAGGTCTAGTAATTAGCTGACTACAAAGAGAAAGCGGAGCCAATTGGATCATTTCCGCGGATGAGAAGGATGCAGGCTGTCATTGTTTTTTGAGATGCAGATGAAAGTCACAATTTCGTTAATTCACAAGGATGGATTTGCCTCAGTCCCCGTTTAAGAAGGCCTGTTGTTTGATGCTAGAGCCAGAAGGCATGATTTCAAAGTGGATTGTTTTCATACTCCTTGAGGATTCGCCAGCAACACTGGCATGCATGCTCCTCAGGACCAGAAGAATGACGAAGATTGGGAGAAGACAATCAGACTGTTTTGAGCATTCTGTTCATAGATACTCTATTTAAGATTATCCCAATCCGATGTCTCTCTCTTCTCTCTCTCTCTCTCTCTCTCTCTCTCTCTCTCTCTCTCTCTCTCTCTCCTCCCCCCCTCCCTCTTCTTTGGACGTCCATATTGACTAGTCTGAGGAATTTTGTATTTGCTGCAGTGACTTGTGCTTGTTACCCCAGTTGAGGGTTCTCGATTGGTTGGATACCATTTCACTACTTTGTGGGTGACAGGGGGTGAAACCTTGAGATCTAAGATCGAAGCCAAAGTCTTCTGACCCAGTGCCACCATAAGTAGTACACCTGTAGGCCAGGCCCACACCAGCATTGATGGTTTGGCCTGGAGAGAAATAGGGTGCGATTATGGAGGCTGTAGTGTTGGTAACAGGGTAATGGTGATCCCAAGACTGCCATGGATGCGTGCATGAGGGCTGGTTGGGGTGAAGCACACTCTCAGACAATCAGTTTAATTTGCAATCAGAGCATGGCAGTAGGTAATGGCCCCCAACACCTGCAGCCTACCAAGAGATATTCTGGTTTCCAAAAGGGCCTCTCTATCACTGTGTGGTGGTGCAAAAGCTGAGGTCGGAATAACTGTCAATAAATTACTTTCTGCTACTTTGAATCATGTAGTAAATGCATCCAAAGAGTGTCACGGGTGTTTTTCTTCATGGGAGTGTAGAGGAGGAGCCAAGTGCCTCTACCGGAAGTCCTGCCCCCATTTTGCCTATATGTTGGCAACTGGAAATTGCGACATGCGCGAAGCCAATAATGATACATATACAACGAAAAGTCCTTGAAACAAGATATCCTTTGAGAAAACCCTATATGATGTATCCACAGAGAAATTACAGTCTCCTGAAGGAGGTTCTGGAAGAAGTGTGAAGATGAGTGAAAGAGAAGACTAGTGACGACACATGAAGCAGAAATGACGCACACAGAAGAGATTTCAATGAGGAAGCTGAATAGACCTTATAGAATCTGATGGTGAAGTAACTAATTGAGTAACATTTTGGGAGCCAAATGAAGATTACATGTGCAGAGAAGCACTTAAGAAAATGCAATGTGGTTTTATAATTGTACAGATTAAGTAACGCAAGT
This sequence comes from Ambystoma mexicanum, assembly GCF_040938575.1. Lineage (NCBI taxonomy): Eukaryota > Metazoa > Chordata > Amphibia > Caudata > Ambystomatidae > Ambystoma > Ambystoma mexicanum. The sequence goes on along the minus strand of NC_090939.1, from coordinate 683,743,186 downwards.
AGAACTAAGTAATCATAAGGCTGGCTATATGTAGTGAAAGTATATATTACAAGGCCACGGTAGTGGCCGTGTAGTTATGGTTAAGTTGCTGTTTCCATTGGAAGAGCACTTTTTTGGGCGGCTTATAACTTCGCTCCCCCTGGACGAATCCTCACCAAACTTTGCAGAAAAAGTATATGGGCCACTTTGAATTTCTTCGCAAACTTTGGTGAGGTTTGGTTCACGGGGGGCAAAGTTATAGGGGGAGTCCCAAAACTTCTGTTTTTCCCAAAGACTGAATGGGGGAAAAAACTTTGCGCACGGCTACAGGTCAAACCGCTGGACGGATTTTCACCAAATTTGCAGTAGGGGCAGGGGCTTGGTCCAGTAAAAAAATGTGTGATATCTATGTTTGCTTCCCGGTCACACTTCCCTGTTCGGCCCACGAACAAGATACTGATTGGCTAAGGGGCTGGCGTCATGACCGCAGACACGCAACGTCTCTGCTGATTGGCTGCAGTGAGACATGTTCTGCATCAGATTGTTTGGATGCATCCGACATCTTGGATCCACCGATAGCGGAGCAACAACCAGCGGAAACATGCTATATTTATAAAACTCTTTTGCTGTGTCATAGAGCGTTGGGAAATGTTCAGACAGTAAGACTTGTGTGATGAAGGCTTTTGTTCTGGTGGTTGGTCTTCATGATGTATTTTCTATGGCCACCTTGTATGCAGAGAAAATGAGGGGTCTAATAACGGTAGTATTTTAGTCCATGCAGTGCACAGGGAACTTGTAACTGTTGTAAGGACACGCGTGGTGTTAGCAAACATTGAAATTGACAACATCCCGTAATTGCATTACTTTTTCTTATGGGTATTGTATTCATTAGTACACCACCATGGGTGTGACATGCTACGGTGGTTGTGGCCAGGGCCTAGACCCTAGAGTCTTGGATGCATGGCTGTCGGCCGAATGCCGAAGGCCTTACTTCCAAGACTGTAGGCCCTGGCCACAACCACCGCAGTATGTCATACCCATGGATACACCCGTAGTAATGCGTATCGATTTCTTGGTTGTGGGAAGTGTGTGCAGTCTTGGGTTCATGGCCAAAGGCCATGCACCCAAGTACAAACTTGTAAGCACTGGACGTCCCAGCCACTGTACACCCATACCATGTAATATCTATGGATATACAGCTAGGACTGCAGCCTCTGGCCAGAAGCACTAAAGGATACCACACCTATAGAAAAACCACACATTACTGAGGTGGTTTTGGGGAGACCCTGCACTTTTGGCCAAAGGCCATGCACCCAACAACAAAGTTATATTCTCTTCACTTAGAAGCCAACATGGGTTTCCTCTAGTGCGGTGGTTGTGGCCAAGATGTATACTTTTGGGTGCATGGTTGCAGGCTGTATGCCATACACCCAAGCATGTACACACTGCCACAACCACTGCAGCCCACATTTATACTTGACACCCACACAATCAATTATATATTTGGTAGGTGTGGCCAGCTCCCAGAATGTTGGGTGCATATTCAGTACATGCTATATTTACAATGTTTCCTTCTATGGGTGTGCTACTGATTTTTAAGCAACCATGGGTGTAATATGCTGTGGTGATTGTGGCCAGGGCCTACAGTGGTGGGTGCATGGCCGTAGGCCGTAGTGCGGATGCCATACTTCCAAGACTGTAGACCCTGCCCACAGCCACCACAGCATGTTACAGCAATGGGTACACCTGTAGTATTCATTATTGATCAGATGGTTGTGGGGAGTGTGTACAGTCTAGGGTGCGGCCATGCACCCAAGAAGAAACTTCTAAGCACTATAAGCTACTTCACATCCATAGATTTAAATGTATGACATACACCTAAGATTTTAGGCCCTGCCCACAACCTCTGCAGCAATTCACAGCTACAGAGACACCCCTAGTATGGAACATCACTCAGGTGGCTGTGGGGAGGGTCTACAGTCATGAGTGCATGACCGCAGGCCATGCACCCAACAGCACAGTTATATGTAGTGTACTTACAAGTCACAATGGGTGTGATATGGTGTGGTAGTGTATCACTCAGGCGGCTGCGGGGAGGAGCTGCAGTCATGGGTGCATGGCCGATGGCCATGCCCCCAAAAGCACATTTGTACGTGGTGTAGTGTTTGTGCCCTCCCTGACTATACGTGTAAAAATGAATAATACAGACACTCCCTGGACAGGGAATAAGGCACAAAAGAGCAGGCTGCGAGAGTTCAAGGAAAAGTTTATCTAGATCTCTGAGAGCGCTCTGACCACATCAAGGTTACAACATATTTATATAGTACATTGACATTTTTAACATATGATGCTACGTTCGACCTGGATTGGTCAGCCAGGGTGGTGTCTTAGGTGTGGGCATCATCTCTTCCTCCAGGTTGGTTGTTTGGTTGGCGGGAGGATTGACGTCAGACATCTGTGCTCTGGATGGGTGAAGGTCAGGTCACTGTGAAACACGGTGGTCACTATCTAAGCTAAGAAAATACATTCTGATTAATGCATGCACTAAATAATGGTTGATCGAAAGACCCTCAGTAGTGTATCATGTCATTGTACAAATCACTCAAGGGTTTATATCATCTATAACATTTGGGTTATACAGGTCACAGGTTTGTTGCATTTGTTAGTATTGGGCACGATATACTGCAGCAGGGGTCTAATGTTGGTTGAGGGTTTGTTGGGTGGGCTTCATAGCATGGTTGGCAGTCTGGCACATGAAAGGAATGCCTTGCAAGGACACAGGATTAGAATGGCAATAAGTTTCAACTGGCGAGGGTAAGAGGGCAAGGACACTTTTGTGGAGATGGACGAGCTATGTGCTTGGCTCATGTTGGTTCACATGCAGGACAGTGATCTCAGAGGAAAAGAGATGTGTTAAATGTATTATTTGTTGCAAGCAGCTCCGGCTTCAGCATGAGAATGGAGCTGCAGAGTTTTCCAGTTGGAGTGGGAATGAGGGTGGGGGCCATGTGCTCTGAGCTGATGGGGCGGGGAAAAGGGAGAGAGGCATTTTGTACTATCGCAGTAAGGCCTGGTCACCAAGATGGAGTCGAAAGGGGGTACAAAAAATGGATGCCCTGTGTCCTGCTCGGTGGTCCCTTCTACGCGAATGTAACCCAAAGTTAACATTGCGTAAGGGCGAGGGGTGTACCCACCACTAGAGGCACTTGGTCCGAGTTTTGTACTGAGAAGTGATGCCAGAGAGGGGCCCATTGGCCCTTCGCTCCCACACATTCCCCCCTTTCGTTACATCTAAAGTAACGAATACTTCTACTTTTTATTCTTTTCATTCTCACTTCGGTAGGACTCAGCTTCCGCCACAGCCTCGTCCCACGCGGGGGTGCCTTTTATTGGCATCCACGCTCTGCATACACTTCTTAAGCTATTCCTCTTCTGGCATATTCGTCTGGTGTACACATTAAGTAAATTCCTCCATCCCCATCTAGATCCACCCATACTTCTTGGTACCATTGCAACTCCCTTGGTTCTTTTATCGTTGTATGATGCAAATTATCAACTATATCCCCATATTGCCTGTAAATTGCTGTCATTCTGTATTGTGGTGTAGTGTACTCCCCTGTTTGCATTTGTGCATCTATCATGGTAGCTACCATTGTCGGTCAACCCATTGTTACCATCATCATAGCTGAGGTTGGCATGCTTTTCTCACAACACCGTAGTCCCAGTTGGCACACACAAAAGAACAGGAGCACAAAAACGATGATGGGGATCAGTATTTTCATTGCCACATTTACCCATGATGGTATCCAGCTGAACAAATTGTCGAACCATGTGCTTTCTTCTGTTCCTCCTTCCGTTCTCATTCTCTCTCCTAGATTGTGTACTGCTATCACATGTGAAAGTGTCCCGTTATCAGCATCTAAAGTTGGCACGAATGTGCAACACGCCCGCCCCTAATTTTTCAGCAAACACCACCGTCCATCGCCGTGAGGAGATCTAGGACATATCTGTTTTGCATTGTCATTAGGCGCAGCGCGCAGAGCTCTATTTTTATCACGTTGAACCCCTCTTCAGTGTCGTTAGCCAGTTGAATGAGCTCCCAGCGCACTATCTGCAACCATTTGGCGTTCGTTCGTGCTTGCAGTCCCGGGACAAGAAGTGAGGCGAAGAATGTCTCTGCTGATGAAAAGAGCTTGTATTTCTGCTGGATCTCAGCAAGGAGTTTCGATTATTCGGATGAGATGTAATCTTTTACTTCGTGTCAATCTTTTCTTTAGTTCATATTCTGACAATAGTTCATACGTTGGAGCTTCTGTTCTTATTAGTTGGGGCGCTGTCAATGGTTCAGCCGACTGCCCTGCTGCCGATATGCCAGCCGATTGCTCTGCTGCCGATATGCCAGCGATTGCCTTGCTGCCCTTTGTATGTGGCTCTCTGGTATTACCATCAGGGCTGTGTGGAGGGTGGCTAGAGCACAAGTTCCTTTCCACAATGCAGGGAGGTGCAGGTAGGCTTGTTTGCCGCAAATCCAGTACATGTCCATCAGTGCAGCGGTGCCTTTTTTCATGTCAGGTATTATGACCGTCTTGTTACATTTCCTTGTCTCTCCCATGTTCACTCTTCCCTCCCCATGGGAACACAGATCATGTGGCACCTCTTTCTGTATTTTGATCATCTTTTCTAATGCTGTGACCCACGTTAGCTTTGTGATATGTCGTGACCAGATGGGGTCACATACCTCCTTTATCCATTGGAAAGTGTCATTGGATAGGCCTCGAAGTGCTTCTGCCTTGCATTCGATAGTTTCTTCGCGCCACTTATTTTCTGCATACCGCGTCCCCTTGATGACAAGAAATGGTTCCTTGAGGCAAATTACTCCTTGGCATCTGCTTGTGCACGTTTTCTCATTTTCCAGTTTTTTCAATGTGACGGTGTGCGCTTGGAACGTGCTCTTTATTCTGCATAAAACCAGATCAATTAAACATTGGGCCTCCAACAAGGGCACTTCCTGCGGTACTAACATTTTCGGTGTTCCTGATGTGTGCGGAATGAGTGAACAGACGAAGCAGCTTTCATTTGTTGCTTGCTTGGCACTCATGTCGCAATACCATTTATTTTATTGATCAGGGTGGCGGGGATCTTCTATTTCGTCTAACCCCAGGTCATGGTAAATGTCGTATCTTGTCCCTCCCGCCCCCCCCCTTTTTCTCCTCCTCCTCCCTTCCTTGTTATTGTTTTTCACCCTTTTGTAATGTATTGGAAACATTCCAGGCCAGGTTGTATCATTGCTATTCAATATGGTATGTGTATCGTCATCAGTAGCAGCAATGTTGTGCGAGGTAGGGTGTGTGGTTGTCTGTGAATCAGTACTAGTGTTAATTAAATCATTTGGCCAATAATAATTTCCATCATATTCGTTATATCCATAAGCATTACTCATATTTATATTGAAACGTAACACTGACACACTTGTTGATCATACAGTAATGTATTCTGAAGGTTGCATCACATCTGTATTGTTGACGTTAATCTCATGTGACTCTTTCCATATAGTCTTTACCCCAGTCCATATCATGTGCGATCCTTCTTGTATCATGTTAGCCCCGCTTCCTCCCCTGTGCATGTCATTAACAAAAGATAAAAGGGTATAATACCAAGCTGTGAAAACAACATTACTGACATCAAAATTGTAGCACATTTCAAAACACATTCAACATTACTGAACCTTTTAGCCCTAATGGCGTACCTATCACTATCTAGCATTAATTGGTTCTCCGCGATTGTACGTCGTTGGGCCATTTGTCACCTGGAGGGGTGATATAAATTCATTAAGTCACCACAATATATACATGTATTTACATTTCTTGTTCAACTTCATCTTTAATCATTATTTTTAGTCATGTTTGTTCATTTACTCTATTGCACATGTACTTTTGGTATGGAGAGAATGATAGTAAAACAGTGATGGAGAAAAGCTTGGAACAATAATCGAAACAAAGGTGGGAGGTAGAGAGAGAGAGAGTTGAGGTGCATGGAGAAGGAAATGGGAGATAAGTCATGCAAAACAAAATACATATCATAACTTTTATCTCTGCATGTTCTCTTTCCTGACAATTTGGTTATCCTTTTTCAACCTCATTTGTGGTACCAGTGGCACCATCTTGCTCCTCCTGGGGGATTGTACTATCGTGTGCCCTCCTCACGTCTGATAAGTGCACCCAATACTTCAATCCTTTCACCTTCACTGGTGCACTATAGATGACCTCATAAGGGCCATGAAACCTGGGTGAATTCCACCTCCTCAAAAAGCTGCAGATGTACACATGTGCTCCTAGCATCAGTGGCCCGCTTGAACTGTCTGTGGCCGGGGTGATGGTATCAGTCGCCACAATTTCAGTAAAAGGTGGTGCTATTTGTCCGCTATGCTGCGTACTGCGTGTGTTAACTGGGTCAGGTATTCCTTGAACTCTTCCCCCAGCATTGTGGCAGCCCTGTTCACATCTGTAACGCTCACCTGATTCCCGCAGAGGAGCCGGTCTTGACTGGGTGAATGCCGTATCTTCAAAGGTGATGTGTAACACACGGTTGGCTCTTTGGGCTGGACCTCTGTGCACTGTATGTCTGACTCGAAGAGTAAGATGTCTGCAGATAGAAAATATGGGATTAATGAACTGGGGTTATTGGGTGCCTCTCTCCTCTTCCCTTTCTCTTCTCCTGTAGAACCCCAAAGGTTAACGCCCTCACCTTAGGTAAGTGAACGCCGAGCTCTCCATCTGCCTCGGGGCAGGGTGCCGTAACCAGTTTCTTCACTGGATAAGGGTGCAGGCCTCTTGACCTCAGAGGACTGCTGTCCGTCGTTAACTGCACGAACGGTAAGTTCTGGGCACTTCAAATGTCTTAAAAGTCTTTTGTAATGATATCTCTTGTTTTGCAGGGTTCCGGCGATGGCGGATGGTGGGCTGATGAGAGTTGAGGATCGAACCCGCGTGAGGAATAGAAGCGCCTGGAAGCATGTAAGTAAGCGCTTGTAGCCTGCTTCACGATGCGCACTAACTGTCCCTTTTATCTTGCAGGTACAAGTTCGGAGCTTTAGAGAAGCTGAAGGGTGCTGGAATACCCACTGGATTCGGCGTGGGAAGGAGTAATGGCACGTGAGTAATAAAGTTGCCCAATGTCTTTAGACGCACCTTCTTTTGTCTTTCAGATGCGGGATGCAGCGCCGAAGGCCTCCGGAGCGTGCGAAGAGCTGGTAAGCTTTTGTCTTTCAGATGCCGGAATGCAGCGCGAGGCGTTGGTGACAGCCGATGGACCAGGTAAGAGATGCGCTGCCACTGAAGACCGTAGTGCTAACCTGTTCTTTCTTTGTCTTTACAGGTGCTGCTGAAGACTGGATTCCAGGATGGTAAGCCTTTGTTCCCTTAGGCCCAGGATCAGAAGCAGAAGACACGATGAGCGTTCTGCTGCAGAGAATGCAGAATAACGCAAAGCAAGATTCATCCATTGGGTGTGGTTTAAATAGCCTCCTGTAGTGCTTAGGTGTCTCCTTCCACAGCCACGCCTAGGTAAGAAAAGAGTTCCTGCTTTCCAGAAGAGTTCCAGTGTTCTGAACCTAGGGAGTGGCTCCTGCCCCACCTAACAGGAAAAGTAGTCCCAAACAGAAGAGGATCAGGGGTTCAACTGGCAGGAAAGTAAGCAGCATGGTCTGCTGCAGGTAAGTCCACCCAAGCATTATGAGCCCGGCGCTTCCAGCGCTGGGACTGGGCATCTTTATGAGCCCGGTGCCACTGGCGCCAGGACATGGTCCAAAAGGTCCCAATTGGGACTGGCTGGCACTCGGAACCGGGGTTATGGGTCTGCTTCCAAGGGAGTCGGGCAAGTCCTGATCTTTTGGAAGCAGAGATCATGACAACATCCAATGCTCTTCTAGTCGGGGATACTGGCGTGTGTATTCGCCTCCCAGTCACAATTTCGTGGGGGCTCAGATGTTGGTCTTTACATGGTTGCATCCTGAGTTGGAACAGTGCTGGGCAATCAATACACCCTGTTCCTCTTCAGTGTGTTACACAGCTTAGATAACTTACCCTTCAGTAATCCGTTGATCTTTTCTACCACCCCATTCGCCATCGGATGATAAATTGAACATAGTTTGTGTTTTACCCCCAAGAGTGATGTCACTTCCTTAAATAGGTCATTCACGAAGTGCGTACTGTTGTCTGATCTTATCACATCGCATATTCCCCATTGGGAAAACACTTCCCGAACAAGGAACTTGGCCGCACACTTCGCCTCTGGGTGGGGACATGGGCCCTCTTCCACCCACCTTGAAAAGGGGCACACCACCACAATCAAATATCTTGCTCCATTACACCGCTCGCCCATATCAGCATAGTCTATATGGAGCTCTCTAAATGGTCCTGTTGGTCGGGGCAGGGTACCGCACAGTGTTCTCAATGTCATTCCTGAATTATATGTTTGGCATGTTATGCATTCTACAATGAATTTAGACAGGTGCTCTTGTAAATTGGGGACGAACCAGTGTTCCTGGATGTCTGCGGCAATGTGTTGTGTTGCTACATGGCCGGGGAAATGCAGCTGTTGGAATGCTATTTCTATCAACTATATGGTCATTACAACCTTTCCTGTTGTCTCCTGTCTCCAAATGAGATCTGTGGCTGATTGTTTACAACCTCGTTTGCTCCACAGTTCTTGCTCCTCCTGTGGTGCTCTTCTTTGTAATTCTATTATCTGCGCTATTGGGGTATTATTGTAGGCTTCTTCTAGTGGGTCTGTGGTGGTTGCTTTTACAATGCATCGAGTGTTGGTGTTATATTGAAATACGAGGCCTCCTTCGCTGCTGCGTCAGCTGCCGCGTTTCCCAATGAGATTGCATCTGTGTTGTTGGTATGGGCTTGGCATTTCACCACTGCCACTACCGATGGTACTGCTAATGCATCTATTAACTCATTCAACAATGTTGCATGCTGTACTGGAGAACCGTCTGCCCTCCTTAATCCCCGTCTATGCCACCATGACACCCTGAGTGCACTGTGGTAGTTGCATATGCTGAGTCTGAGTATATTGTCACCGCACAGCCCTTGGCTGTGTGCAGTGCTTTGATCAGGGCAGTTAGTTCAGCTGCCTGTGCTGAGTAATGGGATGGGAGGCGCTTTTGCACAATTGTCTCATAGTTATCTTCCTCCATGCGCACTACCAACATTCCAACATGTTTTTTCCCTGTTTTGGGGTTTATTGATGCTGACCCATCTATGAAATATATTTCTCCCTCCTGTAGGGCATTTTCACTTGCTTTTGTGATGTCATCACCTTCCCCCCATATGTGGCACAATCGTGTTCCTGTATGTCCTCTGTCGTGCATGGCTCTGTAATAAATGTTGCTGGGTTTACTGTTTTGCACCTTACAAAGTGTACATTGGGGCTTGAAATTATTATTTCATACGCTGTTGCTGTTTGTGTCGTTAGTGTTGATTTTGATCGCTCAAGGATGGCGAATAGGGAATGTTCCGCATATAGCGTTACTGAACATCCCATGACAATGGTGGTGCTCTTTTCAATCGCGAAGGCCGCAGCTGCGAGAGCCTGTTCGCACGCGAAATGGCCTTGCATTACTGGTTCTAGTGTCCCACTGTAATACGCCAATGGTTTCTGACCTAAAGATGTTTTTTTCGGTCAGTACTGCCGTCACCAGTGTTCCATTACAGTGTGAAAACAAGAAAAATTCCCTCTCATAATCTCGGTTCGCGAGGACTGGGGCATCAGAAATTAGTTCTTTTCATTTCAAATACTGTGTTATCATTTCCTGCGTCCATTTTATTGCGGCTCTATTTTTCTGTGCCTCTTTTAACACTTGTAGTAAGGGGCGTGTGTAGGCCGCGTAATCAAGGATCCATGCTCGGCAATAGTTATAAATGCCAAGAAACTTTTGCATGTCTTTCACAGTGTTTGGCATTATTATTTTGCGTATAGCAGCTGCTCTGTCTGGGAGTATTCACTTCCCATCATTTGATATTAGCTGTCCGAGGTATACAACCTCGGCGATACAGTATTGCAATTTTCCTTTGTCCACCTTGTACCCCTTGGTAGCTAGCACATTCAGTAGTGCTATCAAGTCTTCTCTGTACTTTTCTTCTGTATGGCTGCAGACGAGTAAATCGTCTACGTATTGGATGATGGTACTCTCTACATCTATGTTTCCAATGTCCTCACGTAACAACCTGTTAAAAATGATGGGGCTTTCGCAATACCCTTGTGGGAGTCTGTGATGTTTATACCTATTGTTCCCTAATGTTAACACTGTCAGGTATTGGGATCCTGGGTCGAGTGGTATGGAGAAGAAAACATTCTTCAACTCAATTACAATGAAACATGTTGATTCTTTTGGTACGCTGCACAATATTGATGCCGGGTTAGGCACTAATGGGAACTCTTTTTGAATGACGTCATTGAGTGGGCGGAGATCCTGGATCATCCTCCACGGCCCTCCTTTTGCTTTTTTGATTGGGAAAATCACTGTATTACCTGGGGAGTTTGATGGTACTATGATGCCTTGTTTTAGGAGTGTATTTATGGTTTCCCTAATTCCCTCCTCTGCTTCTCTTGATATGGGATATTGCTTTACCCTCGGCGGTATTGCACCTGGCTTGAGTTTTATTTTTATTGGTGTCACCTCATGCAGTAACCCTACATCATGGGGCCCTGTGGTCCAAATTTCAGGTGCTACCTTTGTCATGTCTTCCTCAAATATAGTCAGTGGGGCATTAATGCTAGCCATGAGTGGGTTGTGTACCTTTCTGTACTGGATCATAATATCACATGGTATGCTTATTTCCATTATTATTTCTCCATCATTTTCACCATCAGTGAATAATTCCTCATCTGTTATATCTCGTAGCATTATGTTTGGGTCTATGCATAACACAGTTCTCCACTCGCACCCATGCGTGTCCAGTCCTATGACCACAATACGTTTGCTGGATACTTGAACTGCCTCGATGTCTATGGACATTATCGTGCCTGGCATGACGTCTGTGTGCGCAATTGGGTGGAATATGAAATCTGATGCTGTTCTCCATTCTTTTCTCGTTATCTCTGGCACCGCTTGTGCTAATACCTTGATGCCATAAATAAACATACTTATATCAATGGGTATTACTCGCACCACAACTTCGTTCATTACTGTGCTGATCATCAACATGGCTCGTACTGCGCATACTCCTGGGGTCGAACACACTATTCCTCGTTCTGTAAATGAGATGGTCATATTTAATTTGCTTAACAAATCTCTCCCCAGCAAAGTGATCGGCGCGTCTTTGTGGTACAGTAAGGGTGCGCGCACGGTTTTTCCCCCCACCGTTATATCAAGATCTTTTGTGTAAGGAACTTTTAAGATAGCCCCAGAGAACCCCTGCGTCTCTAAATTCCTGCCTGAGAGCGGAAACCGCCCTTCCATAAGACATCATTTCTCCGCTCCTGAGTCTACCATAAAGATAAACTGCTTATTTCCTATCTCTGCCCCCACTAGTCGTTCCTCTTCTGCACATAGGGTGGTGGATAGGACTGGACACGCAATTGTTCCCTGTGGGCTGTCCAAATCGGAATGTCTTTCTTGCCCTGGCACTGAAAAGACATTGTCTCCAACCACGGTCACGCCACGGTATGGTGCGAGCGCACCGTTTGCGGCTGTTGCATAACAATTATTGTTTGCGTTTCCTACTGCGTTTTGTCTTGCCATAGGTTGTGGTGGTGGTTGCTGTCCTTGCTGCATCTAAGGTTCGTTATAGCATTGGTCTTGCTGTCTCCCTCCTCCCATTGGTAGTCCATAGGGGCTACCTGGGTGTGGGCACCCCCAACCTTGTTTGTTCTCCATGGGCTGTTGCCCCTGGAAATACCCTGAGGGCCGCATTGTACAATCTCTGGAGTAGTGTCCCCATCTCCCATAATTCCAGCATGACCCTTGTGGTCCGCCTCTCATTCCTTGACCCCCAAATCCTCTATTCCCCATACATCCAAACCCCCTCTCTGGCCACGGTACCCACCTCTTCCTCTTGCTGGTCTTTCTTGCCACTGTTGTCCACTGTACTGCTCTTCTCCATTCTACTGTCCTTGTCCTCCTGTAGCCCGCAGTGCCGCTATTGTTGCTGGTCTGTTTCCCGCTCCTTCATCCCCTCGTTTTCTCTGTCTGTGGCTACGCTGGCGTTGACGGCGGCGACCTTCACTAATTTGTTCTGTACCAGCTTCGCTTCGTCTGCCAGCCTTTTTTGTGCTATCTCCTTTTCTCTCTCTTTGATCCTCCTGCAGTGGTGCACAATTATGCTCTGTATTTCAGGTCAGCCCTTGGCTTCTATCCCAGATATTTTGTCCAAAGCCTTCTGCACCTCCTTCGGGAGCCCCTTTTTAATGATAAAATAAAACAAGGCGGTGGACTGGTTCCCCGCCGTGCCAGTTTCGCTTCTTCATAAATCCTGCACCCGCAATATGAATTGCGTAGGATCCTCGTTCTCCTCCATTGTGCACTGCATCACTAAATGTAAATCTGGAATATCTGGAAACGTGCACCTCAATGCATCCCATACTTGTGCTGGAACGTTATTGAACACCGACCCATCGTGGCAGACACAACTCATCGTTACTCCGGGTAATCCGGCATTGCTGACACTAATAAACTCTTCACATCCCCTATCGCTAGCGGCACTCGTGCTGTATTTTTCTCAAAGTTGTGTATCCATTTCCCAGCCCCTCCCGATAGTGGGGGGAGGTCCTTTAGCAAGTTGTTTTTATCCATTTGAGCCCATGGAATGTAGTGTGCCCTACCTGCTCCTTTATGTATCAATGGCATTTGTAACTTGTGTTTCTTTCCTACCTTACTTACCCCACCTTTCTTTATTTTACTTAGCATCATATTTCCTCCTCGCTGCCTTAGTCTACCCTGCCATAGTGGTGGCGATGGTGTATCTGGGTAACGGCGGTTTGGCAGTGGGGACCCGACCTCGGCAGCTGCCTCTTTATATTCATCTAAGTCACTCCACACCTCTTCTATTTCTGATTCTTGCTCATTGTTCCCTTCACATCCTTCCCCTCTCTCACTTTCTGGGGTGGGTGGGCGTATAATCCTCACGGGTTTGTCATTTAGATGAAACAGGAACTCCCCTGACCGCCACTCTTTCTCTTGCCCTTGTGGTATGCGTGTTCCTTGTGATGATACTGATCACGCTGGCTCTGAGATTGCTTGCGCCACTTCCCTCCTGTGCTCAATGTTGGCGTTAGATCCGCCATGGATAATGCTGGCACCTCTCCTCCCCCTGGCAGCATTTGGCCTCTATCGCACAATGCTCTTAGCCGCGTTATTATCATCTGTGCATGTGCTAGCTGGCAGTCTAATTCTCCAGTGAAGTGTGCCAAACTCATGGGGGGTGCACTTGTTGGGCCATACAAACCTCCTTTATCATAGGGTGGCGGTGTCGTGACAACTGCTCCGGTTGAGGGTGCGGTGGTGGGACATTCTGGTATGTACAGGTGCTCACTGTATCCTACTGCTGGCCTTAACATTAACGGATATATTTTGGTTGTATCGCTTTCAGCTGTAGTGGTTGTGCACTCGCCCTTTGGCGTTCCGCTTACCTCTTCCTGCGTTTTCTGTGTTTCGTTCGTTCTTTCTTTATTTACCTCTGCTGTAGGCGTAACTTCTTCAAACATTCGCCACAAGTCTAGTACTTCTCTTCTATTCTGTAGTTGTTTCCCCTTATACAATGCTAACAAGTGTGTGGATACTAAATCTAACACCCTTTTATCGAATGACTCACCTTCTGGCCAAATTGGTGTCATACTGTCTCCTTTTATCTCCGTCAACCATTGATCGTGGTATTTTTGTATTTTCTCACTGTATTACGGAAGGTGCTGACAAATATGTGCTAGTGGTGTTATTCCCCCATGACGATATATTTTTTTTTCCCTTTGTCTGTACTTGCCCTTCAACCTCTCTTTCAAGTACTTTGTCTGTACTTGAAGTTCAACCTTCAACTTCTTCACTGGTCTTTCTTTCCTTCTATCTGGACAATACACCACGAATCTTCTCAGTTACTTGTAGTTTGTATGCACATATATGTAACAATATATATATAAATCAATTTTCAATGGTACCCTTATACCGGTTGCATGTTCAAATTCAACAGTTCATTTTTGCATATTTTACCACTTTTATCCACAAATCAATCACAGTGTTTGGATATCCTTGACAAAAATGGACAGAACACAAAAGCACATATAACATTTATCATGCAAACGCACTACCTGTGCGCTTTTTCTCCCTGTCTTGCTCTTTTTACCACCCCTTTCCCATTTCGCCTACTCTTCTCATTCACTCCCCACCTCTTACACCCACTTACTCTTTTCCAAGAATCCTTTCGTACCCAGAAAAAGAATGTTCTAAATAACTTCTCCGAGTCTACTCAATATAAAAGACTCCTACTATTTTCTCTGTATCTTCACTTATTTATACTGCGCTGGACGAGACAATGCTATGCAGCGCCGCCTTCTACCCCGTTCAGGCTAGGATACCACTACTCTTTTTTCTCTTCACTTCTTACAAAATCCTAATGGCCATATAAAGGACAGATCGGAAAAGCCTCATCATCACTCACACAGGCCCTACTCTTCCCTATAACCCTTTACCACCTGTCCCCCCTATTTCCCCCTTACCTTTCCTTCGTAACCTTCGCAACCGGCACTCACGTGTTCAGTCAGGTGACCCGAGGGTCGCCGCCCGCAGCCCGACCCCAGTCCGGCTCGCACCCCAACCAAGCCGTGGCCCGCCTCTGCGAGCAGCTTTTCAGTCGGGTATTCATCAACCGGGAACCCTTGACCCTTCTTCGTAGTACGCACAGGCTGGGCGGCCGCGGAGGCGATGGTTTTGCTGGGGGGCATCCCGGATCTCGCTGCACGGCACCGTCCTCGAGGCACCTCTCTGATCACGTTGCAGGGGGTCACCGAATGTTTCTGCCCTCCCTGACCATACGTGTGAAAATGAATAATACAGACACTCCCTGGACAGGGAATAAGGCACAAAAAAGCAGGCTGCGAGAGTTCAAGGAAAAGTTTATCTAGATCTCTGAGAGCGCTCTGACCACATTAAGGTTACAACACATTTATATAGTACATTGACATTTTTAACATATGATGCTACGTTGGACCTGGATTGGTCAGCCAGGGTGGTGTCTTAGATGTGGGCATCATCTCTTCCTCCGGGTTGGTTGCTTGGTTGGCGGGACGATTGACGTCAGACATCTGTGCTCCGGATGGGTGAAGGTCAGGTCGCTGTGAAACACGGTGGTCACTATCTAAGCTAAGAAAATACATTCCGAATAATGCATGCACTAAATAATGGTTGATCAAAAGACCCTCAGTAGTGTATCATGTCATTGTACAAATCACTCCAGGGTTTATATCATCTATAACATTTGGGTTATACAGATCACAGGTTTACGGGCCTTGACCACTATAATACTGTCATTGAACTGTAGGGTTAGTCTCACAAGAATCTCAGGTATGTGGCATTTGTTAGTATTGGGCACGATATACTGCAGCAGGGGTCTAATGTTGGTTGAGGGTTTGTTGGGTGGGCTTCATAGCATGGTTGGCAGTCTGGCAGATGAAAGGAATGCCTTGCAAGGACACAGGGTTAGAATGACACTGTGTTTCAACTGGCGAGGGTGAGAGGGCAAGGACACTTTTGTGGAGATGGACAAGCTATGTGCTTGGCTCATGTTGGTTCACATGCAGGACAGTGATCTCAGAGGAAACGAGATGTGTTACATTTATTATTTGTTGCAAGCAGCTCCGGCTTCAGCGTGAGAATGGAGCTGTGGAGTTTTCCAGTTGGAGTGGGAACGAGGGTGGGGGCCATGTGCTCCGATCTGCTGCGGCAGGGAAAAGGGAGAGAGGCATTTTGTACTATCGCAGTGAGGCCTGGTCACCAAGATGAGTCGAAAGGGGGTACAAAAAATTGATGCCCCTGTCCTGCTCGGTGGTGCCATCTACGCAAATGTAACCCAAAGTTAACATTGCGTAAGGGCGAGGGGCGTACCCACCACTAGAGGCACTTGCTCCGAGTTTTGTACTGAGAGTGATGGCAGAGAGGGGCCCATTGGCCGCTCTCTCCCACACAGTAGTTATATGCCCCAATGGATGTCATATGATGTGGTAGTAGTGGCCAGGATGTAGAGTATTTGAACAAAATAATAAGCACTGCAGTTGTAAGCAACTATGGATTTTATATATTGTATACCCATACATTGATAAATCTGTGTCCTCACACTCACGTCTGTAGCCTGTGGCTACAAACTACTTCAGCATATCACAGCTATAGGTACACTTGTACTATGCAACATCATTAAGATGGTTGTGGGGAGGGCGTAGCGTTTTGGGAGCATGGCCGAAGGGCATGCTCCTAAAACCAACTTTGTATGTAGTGAAATTACAAGGCAAAATGGTTCCAATATGCTGTGGTGTTTCTGCCCAGGACCCACAGTCTTGCCTGCATTCCCAAAGGCCATGCACCCAAGACTGAAGTCATAAGCAGTGGGGTTATAAATGAATATGGGTGTGGTGTAATGCGGTACTTATGTGCACGTCCTAGCGTCTTGGCTGCATGGCTGCAGACGATTCTCCCAAAAGTTAACTTATAAGTAGTTAATTTACAAGGACCATGGTTTTGATATTGCGCGATGGTTGTAGGTAAGAACTATACTCTTTGTACCTTGGTCGTAAGGCGTAGGTGGTAGTTTACACAACCAAGAAGGAAGGGCCAGCCTACAGCCGCTGCAGCATATTAGTACCATAGATTAGACGTGTAGGTTTGCATGTGTACAAAATGACTGCCAAAATACTTACTCCTTACTTTTTTCAGAATCCATATATGTTTTGAATGCCTTCAGTACTTGGCGGAAGTATCCTTTATTAATTTCTGTGATGAAAGAAAAAAGTATGTTAGTCTTTGCATTTTAAGAAAACTTACTACATTGCCTAATAGACAGTTTACCTTTTTTGACGCTCATATTTAGTTTACAAACCAGTGTACTGTGCATTCTGCTCAATTTCTGTGTTTGCTTTTCTAATCCTTGGGTCTGGGGAAAAAAATCCATGTCAGATTTAAAAAAAAGCCTTTATTTGCGATAGTACTAACTACTTCCTTGTTTCCTTTGAGTGTTTCCTTCATCTTTCTGATTAATGTTATGTTTGTTGCCTTGCTGCCCATTTTTAATAACAGTTAGATACCTGTAGGCATACTCTAACTGTGCAATTGTTCTTACAATTCTGTGATATTCATTTATTTGTGTCGTTGTTATATCCTCTTGGGCAGTAATATACCTGTTGGCATATTCTAACTGTTTGTAGTCTTTTCCATAATGTTTTGGTACTCTTGAAGTACACATTATTTATTAAATTTTGGCTTTAAGAAGATTCGGTACGCATTTGTAAGATTAGCTGGCAATCTCTGCTTTAGAGTAATGGTGCTATCATTACATTTGAACCATCCACATTTCTTTTTAATGTATGCAGTGTAGTGACCTGCATTGGTTGTAGCTTCTGCATATTAGTTTATAACTATTGTTGTAAAGGTTTTCTTTCCAAGTGACACTTGACCGTGTGTGAATCCAGTCAGTTTGCATTTGTTTTGGTACCATCTGCTTTATAACGTAGAAGCATAAGTATTATGTAGGCACTATGCGATTGTATCAGTAAAGTGGAGCAATTGTCTGAATTGTAAAAAAAAACCTTTATTTGCGATAGTACTAACTACTTCCTTGTTTCCATTGAGTGTTTCCTTCATCTTTCTGATTAATGTTATGATGGTTGCCTTGCTGCCCATTTTTAACAACAGTTAGATACCTTTAGGTGTATTCTAACTGTGCATTTCTTCCTACAGTTCTGTGATATTCATTTATTTGTGTCGTTGTTATATCCTCTTGGCCAGTTAGATACCTGTTGGTGTATTCTAACTGTTTGTAGTCTTTTCCATAATTTTTTGGTACTCTTGAAGTACACATTATTTATTAAATTTTGGCTTTAAGAAGATTAATTACGCATTTGTAAGATTAGCTGGCATTCTCTGTTTTAGAATAATGGTGCTATCATTACATTCAAACCATCCACATTTCTTTTTAATGTATGCAGTGTAGTGACCTGTATTGGTTGTAGCTCCTGCATGGTAGATTATACCTATTGTTGTAAAGGCTTTCTTTCCAACTGACACTTGACCGTGTGTGAATCCAGTCAGTTTGCAGTTGTTTTTAGTACCATCTGCATTATAACGTAGTTTATGTAGGCACTATGCGATTGTATCAGTAAGGTGGAGCGATTGTCTGAATTGCAAATAGTACATAATCTGCCATGGTTTGCATTGTTTACAAGTTGCTGAAATGGAATGGATTCACAATTAGGTATGGAAACATACACACATCGCTCATTTGGGATTTGTTCCTGTATCACATTGTTACAGAGAGTGCATGTATGTTTCCACATGTACGATAGCTGGAAGATTTAATTTACAGGTATGCTTTTGTTTTCCAATTCCAGTAGTAAGTACATTAGAAATTTCTGTGGATCTTCTTGTGAGTTCATAGTGAATCTCACCATTCCTGCACACTAGTCCAATTCTTTCCTTATTCCATGAACACTGTATGTGTTGTCAGGATTGTTTGTTGCATTTCTATTAAGCACTGACATTTGCAAACACAATTGGTCTGTACTGTGTAAGTAAATATTGTTAACAATTGGTGACAATTGAAATAGAATATTCATTGCTAGATTTGCATAGCAACTTACCCCAGTTTCATTTTCAAATTTGAATGGACCAGCTAGTTCTTTATCTAAGTGCATTTTTCGGAGTTTCTGTTCCTTCTTTGAAGATGTACCTGGTTTACATTCTCTAATAGGTTCTTCTTTGGTTGTGGTAATTGATGAAGCTTTAGCTTCTTTTGTTTTCTTTGAGGGATTTGCTGTTGGATTCTGTTGCATTTCTGTTTGATTTTGGTTTCTTTTACCACGTTTCACTTTATCTGGAACAGGATATTGTTTCAGATGGGGGGTGTACAGTGAACACAGTCTATTGTATTCTAGAATGCAAGGAATATCAGCTTTAACTTTACTTGCATCAAAGTTCATTAGCAATAGACCGTCAAGTGTACGTAAGCATGATAATGCTACGTAGCTCATGCCTCCTTTAAAGACTGTGTTTCCTATATCTATCAATGCTTTGTCTAGGGTAAGACCTTTGGATTTATGAATGGTAACTGGGTATACAAGAGTTAGAGAAAATTGCTCTCTACGTACATACATGTCTTTGAAGAGAAGGAATCAAGCAATTGTGCGTCCTATCCTTTTCACTTCTGAAAATTTATCAAAGCTAATTTTGACAAACTGAATGTTGCTGTCACGTGGGTATCATTGAAAGCCAACAACTTACCCAGTGCTCCATTAACTAGTCCTTGCTTGACGTCAAGGTTACGTTTAAGCATTACTCTACAATTTAATGATCATTTTAATATTTTTTCCAACCCAGCTGCATTGGAGATTGAATTTTCTAAACTATTTAGTCTTGTTGTGGCTTGCTCACACATGGGTACTGTCATACCATGTATGTCTAGTTTGTCTGTGGTGCTAATTTTAATTATTGCTTGCATTTCTTTATTTAACATTGTTTCATTGAATTTGAAACAGCTTGAGTTGTCATTAAGGCCATACAATTGACATTTTTGTGCGCAATTTGTTCCATAACATCAGTTGCACATGCATTATCGCCATAAAGTACATGAATGTGCCGGTTTTTCAATACTGATTGTGCTTCTTGCGATAGTACACCAACTCTAATACTTTTAAAGATGTTGGCATAAGTGAGATCTGCAGATTGCCGCATGTTCTCTGTTAATTCTCTGTATTGGAAATGTTGCCAAAGGTTGACATTTCCTATGCTGCCAACAGTTTTACGGCAGAGTTTGTGGCCTAAGGTTTTAAAAATAGGTTCACCTTTCACTGGTGTCAATTGTAGAAGACCCCCGAAAACGATAATGTGTTTCCCTGCAAAGAGTTCTTTGTTGTTACTTTTAAGTACTTCTTGCAATCTGAGGTGAGTCAAATCCAACATTAGGTTGGAGACCATGCTCACTTCATCTATTAGTAGCATTTTCATTTGTTTTAATACTCTGCGTACTTCCATTGCAGCTTCTGCAGAAAGTTTGTAATAGTCTAATTTATTTTGATGCTCTACTGGAATCAGTAGTAATCGTTGTAAAGTGACACCGTCTCTGTTGTAGGCAGCTAAACCTGTGGAGGCTATTACAACAGCTGACAGTTTGTTGTTTGTCAATTGTTGAAGGAACTTGCTGATGATTTTGATTAAGAATGTTTTTCCTGATCCAGCTTCACCGCTCACATACAGTAGTATAGGTTTGTAATTTTGGCAGGAACATTCTTTATTTTCGTGTTGTACACCATGTACAATTTCTTTTGTTCGTCTTCAAAAATGCTGCGCTGATCTTTGTTAAGTTTTGCTTGTTGTACAGTTAAGTCTTCTATATCTTCTTGATACTGATACATGGTGTTTTCTACTTCTGCCATAGCTACTTCTGCCTCATTTGCTATTAGTGGTTGCCCTAGTGGTTCTTGACTTCCTGTTACAGAAGGTTGACTACTGTCGGAAGAGTCCTTATCTAGTTGGGCCTGAAGTTCTTCTTCCTTTTGCTGCTCATTGTGTAACATTGTTTTGTACTGCGTAAAGTTCACATCGTTGATAGCACTTTCATTTGCTTAAAACACATCTTCATAGCAGTCATAGTTATCTATTATGTCTTCCTCTTTTCTCCATGGTTTAAAAAGTTGTAACAGAGACATGAAATATAGTTCTTTCTGTTGAGGAGTTTTTAATGATGATTTTACATGATTAATTAAGCTTCGTTTGGTAAGTTTCACTAAGCTCCCTTCACAATCGCTTACTCTATATCCACCTTTGCTTTCATCTGGTTTTATATTATTTTTGTATGCAATGTTTTGAGCTATGTGGTATAGACACATGCTTTCTAAAGTGCTACCATGCATGTTTGCAAAAAAATGTGTTATACTTGATTGTAGAACCTCATCTTTTTCCTGTACTTTTTTGTATTAACTGCGTAGCTGACATATTTTGAAAGTGGGTTCCAGATTTCAAAATGTGTGCAACTCCGTAACATAGCGTTGCTAATTCACTTTCATAGAGTAGGTGGAATATGTATTCCACATTTTGTCTAAATCTGGGATCTTGCGAATACATTCGTAATGAGCGGTATTCTGATGCCCCAATCTCAGTGGGTCTATCATCGTATCTTCCACCTTTGCCAGTAGGAAATAGCAGTGGAAATGCATGTGCTTCTATACTTTTTTCCCACATACTCATTAGTGAACCTTTGGTTTGTCGCATTTGGTAAGTTTCTAGTGCATCATCTATGCTTTCAGTGGAATGCAATGGATGAATTGTGTACTGGTCCAAAAGAGTGGATACTTTAGCAGGATCCAGAAGTTCGAATTGTCCAGTTTCTGATGGCTCTTGAATTATTTCAGTTGTTTCCCTTAAGCTTTCTTCAATAGTTATTTCCTTGTACTACTCGTTATTGTCTTTTAGATATTGCAATGTTTGTCTAACTTTATGTAAGTCCACCAGTTGTTGCCAAATTTATTTGTCTTTTGTTGGTACACCATTTACCAAGACTATTAAAAAATGCTCTATTGAATGTTGCACTCCTAGAGTGTGTACATTTTCAGTTAGATCTAATGGCAAATAAACTACTTTGCCACAAATGCCTTTCACCAATTCAGAGGGAGGTAATTTTGCTGTTTTTGGATGAAGGTGTATAATTGCTTGAAATGGGTGAACTGTTTGAACTATGATGCTCTTATACAAATTGAGTTGTTGCAGGATTTTTGGTAGTGGGAACATTTCCAAATTATTTGTTATAGCACATGAAGGAGTGTGGTTGTTGTCTAATTTTGTAGTACAGTAACTGAAACATATTAGGCGTTCAGTTAGTTCATATTTGTTTTTTGCTAAAAGGTGGAGAGCTAATTCAAACCATTTGGAATCTTCATTGTCTTCTATTATGTATGCTATGTCCACATTTTTTGTTTTCCTTTTGTAAAACGTTCTGCGGCAACACACACACACATGGTTTGGTACTTCAGCCGATGCCCTTATAAATTTTAGTATTTCTTTTCTGTATGTGTGTAATAGAAGGTTGCTATGTGCAGATTTGTTGCTACCATGCTCTAAAACTATTGCATTTTGTAAGTGGCTTTCACTTCCAAAATACTTTCTCTGAATACGGTCAATGTCTTCTTGTAAGTAGTTGGGTGTACCATGCAGAAGAGTCTTATTTAAATTGCCTAATTCTGAAGCTGGACTTTTTGCATAGTATATTTTATACACTAGATTTCTTACATTTGAATGATTTTTTTTTCCTAAATATTTTTTATTTTTTTAACCAACACACCAAACATTACAACTTAGAGGACATTTGTGTTCAAGTCTGTTGCAATATAGTCATACATCAAACATTACAGTCCTCCCCCTTCCTCCCCATTACCTCGAGCAGCTATTTCCATGCCACCCGCCAAAATATCTCATTATGCTCTCACATCTCCTATGCAGAGTCCCCATCGGAACCTGCCTTGGGGGTGCCTGCTAATGTAGACACCAGTTCTCTCCATTCACTCAAGGGTCCCACTTCATCCTCCCCACTCCTGCTGATTGCTTCGTACCAGACTGTCGTTTCAGCATCCGCCCATTTTAGGAGGTCCGTCCACCACGCCTCTATTCTGGGGTGCCGGGCGGCCTTCCAGCACATTGTGATTCCACGCTTAGCCAGGATGTAGGCCAGGTCCTTCATTTTACTAACATGGTTCAGGTTACGAGGTCTGGCGAACACCCCCAGAAAACATGCCATACTGATTCCACCTCCAATGTGATCCCTTTCTCTGCCAGGCAAAACTTGATCTCTGTCCAGAATCTGCCCACCTCCGTGCAAGCCCAGAACATATGTATTGGCCCCGCTTCCGCCTCTCCACACCGTGGACACTTTTGCTCCGCTGTGCTCCCAAACTGGGCAATCCTACTGGGGGTCATATACGCCCTATGGGTGACACAGAGCTGTATCTGCTGAAGCCTCGCGTTGCGAGACACCTTCTTGTGGTACCTCTGAACTCTGTCCCATTGTCCATCTAGTAGGGGTTCTCCCAGCTCATCCTCCCAATCCCGTCTCAATTGCAACACCTCCTTACCCACCCTGGACATCAGTAACTCGTATATGCGGGACACTTCATGCCCTCCCTCCGAGATGCCATACATTGTCTCAATGGCCATATCTGGTTCCTCTGACAACTCTTCCACAGACCATCTGTTCAACACCAGTTTAATAATTCTAGTATGGGTAATGTGTTGGGCTGCATGCACTCCGGTGTCATCCATCAGCCTACTGAAATCTAGTGCCTCACCCTCTTGCCATACATCCCCGAGGGTCACAAATCCCGTTGATTTCCAGTATTTACGGACCGCCATTATCAATTGTGGGTCCTCTCCGCATACCGCTACCAATGGCAGCTGCGGGGAGCACGGAATCGGATCCCCACCAGCTGCCATGTTATGTTCCAGATTTCCCAGCCCAGTGTCAGAAGCCCTTCCCTGCACCTTAGCTTTTGTCAACCACACCACCTCCCTCAAAAAATAAGGGGCCGAGTCCTTATACAGCAGCCTGGTCTCAGCTGACTCTTCCTCGGACAGCCACCTGGTCACGTACTGAAGTTGTCCTGCCAGATAATACAGCTCAAAGTTCGTTAGATTTATGCCCCCTTTGTCGCTCGGGTTTTGTAGCTTCCATAAAGCCACCCTGTTTCTGGTATTGTGCCAGATGAAGCCCCTACACAAACTATGGAGCATTCAAAAAAACCGTCTGGGGAGCATACATGGAATATTCACAAAGAAGTGCAACAGTCTCGGCAGGACCACCATCTTAAGCAGCACCACCCTACCCATCATGGCCATGGGGAGCCTAGACCAGAACCCCATACTGTTCTTAATACCTGCTACTGCCCGCTCCGTGTTGTGTTTGTGTTCGTCCTCCACTGAGTGGTGTATATCAATGCCTAGATACCTGAAGGTCCTGGTCTGCCAGGGTATCGGCAAGACCGGCAAGTTTTCCACTAGGACCCTTCTATATCTTCTCAAAGGGAACAAGCTCGACTTCCTGGGGTTCACCACTATGCCCGAGAGGGTGGCATAATGTTCCATCACCTCCAGGACAAATTGCAAGTTTTCCTCTGGGAAGCGCAGGTATAACAGGATGTCATCTGCATACAGCGAGGTGAGGTGCGTCCCTCCCTTTGTGGGGATGCCAATCTCCCCATACTGTTGTCTGAGGCAGATTGCCAGCGGTTCCAGAGCAAGGATATACAACATGGGCGACCATGGACAATCCTGTCTCGTGCCCCTGCTGAGCTGCCACTTGTCCGAGATCATGGTGCCGGTTTTAACCCTGGCGTTTGGGGAGCTATACATTATTTTGGCCCACCTCAGATACCCAGGCCCCATACCGTACTCCCTCAGCACTGCCAGCAGCCATGGCCATCTCACCGAATCAAATGCCTTAATTGCATTCAACGAGGCTATCGCCATTTCGCCTGGGTCTTTCTCAGTTTTCTCAATTATGTGGTGGAGTTTCCTATGATTGTCCGTTATATTCCTTCCTGGTACGTACCCTGTTTGATCGGTATGGACCAGTTTCCCTATAACGCGTTTAAGCCTGTTTGCTAACACGGCAGTGAGAATCTTACTATCCTGATTAAGCATGGACAAGGTTCGGTAAGATCTGCAGTCCAAGCCTGGTTTGCCTGGTTTCAGGAGTGGGATTATTACTGCCTCCCTCAGGGACATCGGCAGCGCCCCCTGTTCATACGCCTCATTTAACATGGCGAGCAGTGGGGGGGCACCTCCTGCTTATATGTTTTATAAAATTTACTCGGGAGCCCATCTGGCCCTGGGGCCTTACACGTGGGTAGGTGCTGCACCACCATCTCTAGTTCTTCAAGAGTGATTGGGGCTTCTAAGTCCTCCCGCTCCTGATCACTAAGCTTGGGCAATCCTATATCCTCCAGGGTTTCCCGGGTCTCTCTGCCCATCTCATCCCCCGTGTCCTCGTATAAGCACCTGTACAATCTGAGAAATCCCTCATTTACTCCTTCTTGGGTATCCCAGGTCTGGCCATCTTCATCTTTTATCTCCCTAATCACTGGGCACAACGTTTCGTTCTTGTAAAGCCACGCTAGCAACCTGCCCGGTTTATCACCTCCTGCATGCTGCCTCTCAATGTACTTTTTGTAATTTAACTTACAAAGCTTGTCCCAGTGCCCACTGCTAGCCTGCTGGAGTAGGGCCACCCTCGCTGTATCTTCCTGTGAGGTGCATCCCATGCGTATTATCTCTTCAAGCTCCCGTTCTGTCTCCTGCAGCTCCCGCTCTATGCCCCCTTGGAGCCCTCTAGACTTAGATATGGCCACGCCCCACACTACTACCTTAAATGCCTCCCATAAGGTGCCTTCCGACTGCACACTGCCAGTGTTAATATCAAAATATTCAGTTATGGCCTCCCTAAGGTCTTCCCGAAATCCCGAATCCTGCAAGGCCTCTGCTCTGAGTTTCCACGTCGGGATTCTCGCCCTGGGGGGCCGAGGCCTCCACTCCACCACTAAGGGCTAGTGGTCCGAGAGCACTCTGGCCTTGTATTCCGAACCTGTCATTTCCCCGGCCATGCCCGAGGACACAAACATGTAATCCAATCTGGTGTACAAGTCATGTGGGGCTGAATAGTGCGAGTACTGCCTGTCCCCCGGGTGCAGCAACCTCCAAATATCATCTAGATCGAAATCCCGCAGTAGGGCCATTAGTGCCTTTGCTGCACGGGTTGGTCTCTCTAATTTCTTATCGGACCTGTCCATCTTGGGATCTATTGTACAGTTAAAGTCGCCTCCCCAGATGGTAGTGCTGCCCATTAGGGGGCTTATTTTGTCATATAGGGCCCTGTAATAGGCTGCTGTGTCCTGATTGGGTGCATATGTATTCACAATGTTGACCTCCCTATTCTCCAACATCCCCCGCACCACTAGCATTCTCCCATCTGGGTCTGGCGTGGATTGGAGCAGTTGGAAGGGTACATGAGATGCTACCCTCGTGACCACCCCCCTTGCATATGCCAAGTATGTAGCTCCTGAGGTGGTTCCCCTCCACTTTCTCTTGACCACCTCTAATTTGTCCCTGGTAAGATGGGTCTCCTGTAGCAATGCTATATCGACGTTCAGCCTTCTCAAATACATCATTACTTTGTACCTTTTCAGGTAGCTGTTGAGACCTCTTACATTCCAGATTACAATCCGGAGGCTATCCATAGCCGTGTGAAAAATGTACCGACTCCCCCTTCCCCCCAGGTTACCATTCCAGTCCCGGCCAGCATGAAATTGGGCTCGTTCCCCGCCCTCCCCCAACTTGGGCTCTCCAACTAGCCCTCTCCCCACCCCCCACTCAACTGTTCCCCACTGCACACTTCCCTTTCTCTCCCGCCCCCCAACCCCGCCCAAACTAATGCCCAGCTCCATCCCTGCATCTCAGGCTCCCCCTGCTTTTGGTCCCACCTCGAAATGCCGAGGTCGGGAACCCGGCTGGGTGTCACCAATATTAGATGACCTAAAAAATATACTAACTATTGGGGTCAAGAGTGCTACCTACTTGTCTCCTGATGATTACTGTGATACATTGTGCATCCCTTGTGTTGCAATAAAGTACTTTGCCCTGAGAGTCAACAAATCGCTACACTATATTATAATCAAGTCCCAGAGTCACAATATGTACAGCACCTCGGTCCCATGATCGTGCCTCACTCGTCCGTATTGTCCTTCTTGCGGCCGTCCGCGCCCTCCGGGCAGTTCTGGCCATCCAACCATTCCAATGCATCCTCCAGGCTCTCGAAAAACAGAGCTTTGGTTTTGTGGAATAGTTTCAGTTTAGCTGGGTACATCAACATGTATCGCAACCCAGCGGCTCGTAATCTCCTTTTAACCGTCCCATAGTTCAGCCTCTGCCTCTGCATTTGAAGCATATAGTCAGGATATGCCGAGATGGTCGCAGAGGCCCTTTGTATGGTGCCCCCCCTTCCTGAAATATTCCAGTATCGTCTCCCTATCCCGATAGTTTAGAATCTTGGCGATGATCGGCCTCGGGGGGACACCCGGAGGGGACTTCCTCATGAGCGCTCTGTGTGCGCGCTCCACTGCGAAGCCTTGCGTGAAGATTCCAGCCCCTATTTCCTGAAGCAACATGTTCTCAACATAGTCCGTCGGGTTGGGGCCCTCTTCCCCCTCCGGGAGGCCCACTATGCGCACATTGTTCCTTCGAGCTCGCCCTATGGCCTCCTCTGCTCTATTCTCCGGGTTGGTCACCTGCTGCCTCAGGACATGAATCTCCGAAGCCTGCGAGGTCTGGACAGTTGTGTTTATGGTCACTTCTTTCTCTAGTTCATCTGTGTGTTCCGCCATTCTCCGCACGTCCAACCTGAGCAAGTTGCCCTCCTCCTGCACTGGGCCAATTTTGAGCTCCAGCGCTGCCTTAAGCTCGGCAGTGGCTGCCTCTAGCTTGCTTTCCCATGATGCCTTAAGGTCTGCGATTGCCTCCAGGATCTGCCGGTCGACGCGTGTAGGAGTGATGCCCACCGGTAGATTCTTGTCCTTAGATCTCGCCCCTCCGCCAGTTGTGGGGTCTTTGATGAAATCTTCCATTGTAGGCTGCTTCATCTTGGATTTGAGCAGTTTGGACGCCGTCCTGCCGTCTGGCATTCCCGTGGTCACAAGCAAGGCCCACTGGATCCTTGTTGCAGTGCCATAGAACGAGTAGGCCCACAGTCTCGCAGTCTCACCGGCTGGCCAGCCGTATATTGGGGGCCCACTCTTAGCCCCAACCTCCCTTCAGTTCTGGGTGGATGCCGCCACTGTACATGCAACTGCTCTTGGGGCCCCTCGGAAGTGTCCTGTGTCGACTGCTTCAGGTCTACAGGGCCAGTTCTATGGAGCGCACGTGCACTCCCGTTTCTGACGACCGCCTGAATAGGCAGCGCAGCTTGGGGTCCTCACGATTATCCTCTAAACCGCTGTCTTGACCGACCATGGACGCTGTCACTTAGGTTTCCCATCGAGGCCTCCTCCATAATCCTTCGGTTTCTTTGTTCGGAGAGCCCGTACGGCCGCCATCTTTGATTCCGGGCACTGTCCTCCACCTCCAGCACAATTTTCCCGATAGCCGCACTAATACTTAGTGGATCTCGGGCGGAGTGCCGTCATTCGAAGCAGCTAGCGTTCCCACCGACTCTGGCCTGTCTTTGGTGGTGAATGTTCAGGATTACGGTGCTGATGCACCCAAGGATCATTCCGGATCGTCAGGAGATGGTCTGAAGTGTGTCTTACTCCATGGCCGCCTAGCCACGCCCCCTCTCTTACATTTGAATGATGTACTTATGTCCTTTTGATATCATGGAAGGAGCTTTTGCAAATAGGCCCAGAAATGCAGGCTATTGAATGTCCTTGTAGTCCTGTTTATTTGCACACTGGACAAATATCCATATTTTGCAGCACTTTCATTTTACTTTTGTCTTTCCCTTTTACATACAGATTGAGGAACTGACGTAAAGATTTGAAAGCTTTGTTTGGAATGGCACACATTGATGTGCACGGCCATTTGTATACTGGGCGGTGTGGTTCTGTCGAATCGAGCTGTAATTCTGA
The DNA here is from genome assembly GCF_040938575.1 of Ambystoma mexicanum. Taxonomy (NCBI): domain Eukaryota; kingdom Metazoa; phylum Chordata; class Amphibia; order Caudata; family Ambystomatidae; genus Ambystoma; species Ambystoma mexicanum. Next base: position 683,714,353 of record NC_090939.1, on the reverse strand, counting down.
GTTTTCAGGGGATACTTTTGTAAGCAGTGTTTCTTCTTCCATGATGGTACTATTGATTTTCTCATACCCTCATCCATTGCTATGGATGGCAATTGTGTTTGTTTGATTTTGTTTGTATGCTTCTTCATTAAAATATGGATCTGTGGTTGTCGTGTGACTCCGTTCACCTCCACAAACATTTAAGAAATTATTTTTGTTCACATTCCGTTTATTGCTGAGTTTCTTTTGTAGTTTGGTACTTAGTTTTGTTAGTGCTTTCATCCTACTTAACACTAATAAAAACAACTTCCTTTTGAGAAGTATTGCACTGTCCACGAGAGCTTGTAGGATTAACTTTCTATGGTAGGTTTTAAGGGGTGAGCATGATTTTGGTCCTCTTCTTAGTAGATTCTGAAGCACTCTGTGACGAAACATTTTTGCAAAAATACTTTTTTTACTATGGGTTCTTGTTACTATATCAGGATTGTTAGGAGCATTGTTAGCTCTATGGTAGTCGGTTTTTTGCCACACTTTTTGATGGACGAGGTAAAGTTTCGGTAGTTGAAGCTTCCTTTGTTTTGCTAAACGACTGCATTAGCTGGTTTGTTCCAACGTTCTCTACAAGGTCTACTACAGATGGATGCTTAGATTGAATACTTTTATTTTTATTTGCTCTACTTCTGCGTTCCTTTCTACGAAGTTGCTTTTTGGTTGGCATTCTTTGGTGTCTGTTGAAAAAAAAGAAGGCACAAAGTGGCTTAGTGGTGACGAGAAGCATCATTAGAAAACGAAATGCCATAAACTTGAAACAGCAACTTCTTTTCTAGAACTAACCTTCTAATGATTCTGTATGTTATTTGAGTTCCAACCACACAGGGAATTGTGAGCCCTTCTGCCTGTAATTCTCTGTTTAATAAATGGGTATTTGTAAGTAGAATGGTTCAGAAATCAATGTTTGCTTTGGTGTACAAATTAAACAAATAACCCATGCAGCCTCTTTGAGTTACAATGAAAGGTTAGTACTGTGCTTACTTTTTTTTTGCGAAAGGACCAGGGTTCTTCGGATATGTCATTTACAGTGTAGATGCTGTTGATTCTCAGGAGAGTAGTCTTCACTGCGATTGAACAAAAAAAACATTAATTACTTTGTGTGTTTAAAGCAGTGATTATACTGCACACACTAATTGTGCATCTTTCATCAGAGCATTCTCCTTTCATATTTCAACCCAGTGCACGTGTGAATTTTACTTCACTCTGTGCTGCCTTTGTATGTTACTTGCAATATGTTACTTGCAAGTCCTTCTTAGTTGACAACAATTTTAAGGTTATGGTAATGCCTTGTTTTTTAAAAGGTATACTATCTATAGGAGCAAGGTTTGTAAGCGATAGGGCATAATACTAGATGGGAAATATGTGTCTACTTGCAAATTATAAGCACGATGCCGACACATCGGAAGACCCTCAGAGGGAGATGTCACCACAGCAATCGGGAGCGCTTATTTATCTCATACGATCACATTGCAAGTAGCATTACTGTAGGCCGTTCAGAAGTACACACCTCCGACATTTTCTAACGCAAAATCGAGTTTCGCCCTAAATAGGCATGCTTGTGACGTATGTATAGGTTATGCGGAAGACAGTAAGAAGTCGTCTGGTTTGTCAATGATAAATCGGACATTTTGCACTTAAAAAGGGGAGCGTTGGTATGTATTGCCTATACACATTTAGCAGAAATAATTTATTTAAATTACATCATAAGGGTTGCATATGTTCTCTGATTAAAATATGCATACCTGTACTCTATACTCATGCATGTGCGCATGCATGGAGCTGTACGTGGAAATCCGCAACACTTGCACAGTAGTTTGTGAAGTAGGTGCTTTGCAATGATATGCGACTTCCAGTCAGAGTCATCAACAGTACATTTGAAGTGCGCAATGTTGATGACAGAGTTACATTTAGCGATGTTCAATGTGATTGGTGGATGGTTGTGTGACTGCTTAGTTGTGTCCAATGAGGGACTCGATTTGCTACTGATGTGGAAAGGGTAGAAAGACTGGGTAAGAGCTACGTGCCGCACGTAGCCAATGCATGTCCGCGGGTAGGGCGTGTCACATACGGGTTTCTACAGCAAATCCTGCATGGAAAGGGGACTTTAGGCATCAGCCAATCAGATGCTCACATTACTCTTTTGTGTCAAAAGACGGTGCGTATACTGAAGATGGCAGAGGTGGAGAGGGTCAGGGTTTTGGTGCTTGGAGATATTTTTGTACATGGCTTACAACACTATGCCGAGAGTAGGCATGTGGCACACCATTTCGATGTGAGAGGAGTGGAGGTGGTGTGGAGCGCTGACACTGATGCCAATGTTGCGGCAATTCTGCAAGTTTGCAGAGACATGCGTACGATGACCATTCCTCATGTGGTAATTTTGCACTACGGTGCTTGCAATGTGGGCTCCGTGAGTTCACGTACTTAGTTGTCAGATTTGGGACAGCTGCTTGAAGCACTCATGAACATCTTCCCAACAACAAAAGTCATTTTTTCTGGTTTACTCCCTAGAGTAAAATGGGACAACAACTCTGTTTTCTGTCCAGATCAAAGTATTGGGAGGTGTATCATCAATCGCGGCATGAGTGCTTTTATGTAACGAGCTGGTATGTTTTTCTGCAGCCACAATAACATTGTTCCAAGTAATGCAGATTATTTTGAAGCAGATGGTGTTGCGCTATCATCTTTGGGAAATGCCATGTTCTCTTGGAATGTAAGGCTTGCTTTAGAGAAGGTTCTGTAATGGTTGTAAGAGTAGAGTAAGGACAAAAAATACTAAAGAAATAAACAAAATAACAGATGTCTGTAAGGCATCTGCCCAAAAACAAAACAAAAAAACTGCTCTTTTCAGAGCCCGCCTTAAAGGGGAGAAAGAGGAATAATACTTTAATGTACCGTCGTCACGCTCTGATCCTATACATGTCCGCAGACATGGCGGTAGTTTGCAGGCTGCGCATAATACCAACGGGGATTCTGGGGTATAGACGCATGCAAATGAGAATGTGCGGAGCTAGGGATTGGTCAATAAAGTTCAGTAGGTGTGTTCTGAACAGCGAGATTCAGTGAGACCGTCTTCTAGCTGACAGGAGACCATACAGCCATGGCTCTGCGTGCTCAAAAACAGATTATCTGGATTTTGGGAGACTCATGGATACATTGGTTGAAGGTGCATGCAGAAAGCTGCAGTCTGTCTGCAGATCTCGGATTTCCTCACGTGGAAGTGCACTGGCATGGCGTGCGTGGAATGAGGTGGCTGGACTTGGTACCTCTCTGAGTTACTTTACTGACAATGCGTCCTCCAGATATACTTATCATTCATTGCGGAGGCAACAGTTTAGGCCATGTCTCTGGAATTTCTTTGCAATTTGCAATGAAGGAAGGACTTGCGAAGGTCATGAACATGTTTCCAAATTGTGAAATACTTTTTTCCCGTATTGCACAAAGACAAAAATGGCTGCATTCTTCTGCATTTGGTCCAGAAATGGAGAAAGCAAGACGCAATGTGAATAAAGCTGTTTGTGCCTTTCTAAGAGATGTTGGCATGTCCTCATTCCACAATGAAAACATTTTGTTTCGCAGCTCTTTCATTTTCAGCAGAGATGGAGTCCATCTCACATATGCTGGCAATCAGATTTTTCTTCACAATGTACAAAATGCATTGCAACCTCTTTTGCATTCACAATAACCAATGTGACAATCCGTTTTCTCCAATGCACAGTATTTGACCCACACAACACACCACCGAAAGGCTCTTTTCAGTGCCACCACTTACTCAGAGCGTCCACTTCATTGGATTTGCTCCACTTGCACCCTCCTTTTTGTGTGTTCTACGACTGTCCGCAAACTTTTTCACGAATGCGCGGAGGCCTACATCGGTCACTTGATAGTTTTATTGTTAAACTGAGAAAAGCGGCTCTGAAAAGAGCATTTTTTTTAAATTTTTGTTTTCCTCTTTCCTGCTTTTGGCAACACGACACAATAGGAGAGGAGGACAAAGGAGGGTAAGGAAGGCACACCAACCACGGGGATAAGAAAGGGCACGTGGACAGAGAAAGATATAGGGTGAGCTTCACTTAGGTAAGGAGCAGATCTTCTGGTGCTCTGTGACCGTAGCCTCAAAAGCACTTTGAAAACTCTCCCCCCTGCAGAGTACTGCGTCACAATACATACACACTATTGTCACCTTTGAAAGGTAAGGGTCGACAGCATCGCAAATGGCTTGTGAGGCAGCTAGAGGGAGGTGCTTCCCCACCACAGGAGCGTCTCTTGTGGTGACAGGATCGAACATTAAGGATGCTTTGGAGGAACTCAATCGACTACGCTCTTCACATGGCACCACCTTGCGAACATCCGCACTGTGGAATGAACTGAGGTGTCGCTTCATGGTTGTCGTACCAAAGCTGTACGCACCAGGTCTTCCGCGACTCAGCACCACCTGGCACTGGTTACACCTGACCAGGTTTGCACGTGCTTTTGGTACGTTCCCATAATTGGAAAACAACCGCCACACCCACGACTCCCGGCAAGTGCTTGTAGTGCAGAGTTCCTCCACCTCATTCTCTTCTTCCTTGATCTCTACATCCTCACTCCTATATCTCTCTGCAGGCCCTTGGGGAGGTGGTGGTGGTCGCGGGTTTGGGGGTGGTGCAGAGGCTAATGAAACAACAGCAGCCATGGATGCCATACCAATTACTTTCCTTTTGGTCACTACAGCAGTAAAGGCAGTACACCTCAATCGGTTACAGCTAGCAGGGCAATGAAGATGCACTCGGGGGTGTGGCCATTTAAAGGGATGAAGGGGTGCGCTTCGTGACCATCTTTATTACTGAAAAGGATTCCGAAAATTTCACACAAAATGTCCACAAATAAACTATTGTCTAGAATATGTGAAATGATATTTTTAGACTGTACAATATTTTGTCTTGTGTGCATTGGTTCCTTTTGTACTGTTGCGGAAGTACACAAACTGCGCAAATTAGTCCACATGCTCAGCGTGGGTGCGGTCACATGATGACGTCCTGAACACATCCACGACAGAAATGGGTGTCCGCTGGACAGCAAATGCAGACTAACAAACTTGCGTATGCGCGCAAGTGTCCTAAGGACAGTGTTCGGGTCCTCAAACTAATTCAAAGTGCGACACAAGTGAGACGGACAGTTAGGGTCAGGCGCGATGTTCGCTGTACTTATGGTTATACTACGCATGTGCATACATGATATGCTCACTGTACGGACAGGTCCAGTGTCCTTAGGACAACTCCATTTTGTTTGACTATGCCCTTGCCGGCCACTGCACCTGTTCTATGGACGCCCCCATCTTGGCTGCAGACAATACAGACAGGTATACTCTCCTTAACACATACCCATTTTGCTCATTTACTGCCATCCCGGACACCTGGTGTGTTCTATGAACATGTTTTATCTCGTTTGTAAGCGGTACGCCAAGGCAAAATGTCCTTAGGCTGCCCCTTTCTGTTTATGTACGCACAACTTGCACAGATGGTGCAGTCAAACATCAACTCCATCTTACTTGACATTAGTAAGGATAGGTGTACAGCCTTTACAACATCCACATTCCATTCCTTTCGGATAGGTCGAACAGGCGCGCTGTTCACGAACATTTTAAGTCTTTTTTTTAAAAAAAAATGATTCCTCAAACTCTTTAACTACAACTTCTATACAAAAAAATTCTAAACATACACACAAACTTCATTCCAAAGAAAAACCGGGGGAAGCAGATACTGGCAAAAAATATAGGGGAATTAGGATTCAGCACGGGCTGGTTATGAGGGGAAGATTTGTGAGGGGAAGAAGGGATGGATGTTTCATCGAAACGTCTATGTTCTTCTTGAAGGTTTGGGGATGGTTCACTAGGGAATGGAGAAGGGGGGCAGGTACAGGTGGGACAGTGGTAACGTACTTTCCCTCTCACACAGTCTTCCACAAACTCCCTTAAACTTTTAAAATTCTCATTCATTGTGTCCATTTTCAATTCAATCCTTCTCATCCTATCTTCTTCTGTGTTTGACATTTGAGATGTCATCTTTGATGTCCTGGGTGTTAGTCTTAGCAATGAATGTAGGTGGTGCGAGTTATGGTTGCCTACTTTACAATAATTAGGGAAAGCGTAGTGTTTTTTGGTTTCACTGTGAAGTGTAACATCCCTTTAACACAGTTGTTTTACTGAATGGACATATTTATATATATGGTAGTGAACGAAAAGAAAGGGGTTAAACAAGTGATGGTGTCAGTGATGTCATCAATGACATTTGTGATTCCATATTTTATGTTTCGGGTGTTAGTGTTAGCAGTGCACAGTGGTGATGGCAGATATGGTGGTGTAGTCTACCATAACTGGCAAATTTCAGGGGTTTTTCGGTTTTACTTTGAACCATAGTGGGGAGGTGGGAAAGTTTTTTTTAGTAAAGTGCACAGGTTTTTGTAGGGCAACTTAACCATAACGTCCCCTTAACAAAGTTTTTTTTGTAGTGAATATACATATAAGTGTGTATAGAATCTGGATGTTCCAATGTTCCACAACGTATTTTAGCAAACCTGGACCCCATGAATAGAAGGGCTGAAAGGTACAGTAGAATAAAACTGCTGATGCCAAAGGAAGATTTGAGAAGTCTTGCCTAGCCCTATGTCAAGAGTCAGGGCCACCACGAGCCTGGTTATCTACTTGAGAAGATACAATGAATGTGAGAAGCGAGCCAAGCTCCTGTTTGAGGTGTAATGGAAAAACACTAGAAGTGCCAGGTTTTACTCATTTAATAGTATTAAATACAACGAAGGAGCTCAAAATGTGGTCTCCTGTCACATGGTCAGATGAAAATAGACTTTTTTCGGCGAGCTGCACCGAGACCAGAAGATAAGGCCATGCTCTCACTCCCTTATATTCTCAGGCACATTGATCCTTTGCAAGGCCGAGTTCAAAGAAGCTGATTGAATGGTAGACCGCAGGAGTGATGATGGATGTTGGGCTAACTGGGTGGGGAGGCATGAGCAAGCCAACACTCCAGCACCTGGGGTACCAGCTAACAAGCTGCTAGCAAGTTGAATATTCCAGAAGGGTCCGAGAGTGCCAACCAATTATAGAGGGTCATGTAGCAAAGAGCCCTGTAATTTGAGAAACAATAGAACGTTGTGTATTAGTATGATACGGAAGATGACTTGCACTAGGGGTGGGCTTAGTTGTCCACCTGACCTTAGAGACCAGATTACAGTCCAGTCTGGCATAGAAAGTATATATAGATGTTCCCCTTAAGCCTTTCACATTCCCTAGTAGGTTTTCTTATTTTGCTACGTAGTATGACGTAACCTATGACACATTTTTAGTATAAAGCTGTGTTTTTTATGAAATGCTCGGAGGAGAACTCTTGAGAGAGACTTATGACTGTGTGGCATCCGTTGATGCCCGCTGTACTCCCTGTTTTAGACAATTGAAAATAAAACAGTAAGGTTTTTGCTAACTTCCTGAGTCGGTCTGATTATTTATGTAATACTGTTATCTCTTCTTAAAGGGCCTACGGGTTCAAGATATTTTTCCTTCTGCCGCCTTGCCCTGCCACCCACAAAGGGCAGAGGACACCCCAGCAACACACCAAGGAGACAACTTCTCTTCTTTGTTCATTTCCATTTTTTGCCAAAAAAGGCATCAGTCCAGAAAAAAACAAAGGCAAGTCGCCTCCCAAGAATGGAGGGGCTGCCAAGTTGGGGGGCGACAACGGTGAAAGGAGTGGGTGGCAGAACTGGCCACCCTCATCTGGATCAGGATGACTTAAGCTGTCTGTCACAGACCTCTGCTTCGCGTGGGCGGGCCGGTGGTGGGAGGGTTGGGTCATAAAAGGGAGCCATGCACGGTAGTGCATATTGGCCTTCATCCCCCTTTGGATTGTTGTCACTGCTGGCCCCCGTCTTCGTGATCCTGCTGCCACCCTGCAGAGGAAGAGGTTTTGGTGGAAGAAGGAGTTTTCAGGTCTCAACCTTGCTAGTCCCTGTTCCAGTGGCCACTGCAGGGTCTTTCTGTGGGGAACATGGGCTGGTGGAAATATTCCACAGGAACCCTCCAATAAGGTTTCTGAGTCACTTGCCTTCTTTAGGGCATTCAGGATTGGGTAATTAGTGAGATCTTTCAAGAGGGATAATGTGAGAAGTCTAGCACTCATTATTGTGTCTATAGTGGGTGGGCCAACATCCAGCTATGCATGAGCAGATCCAAGCCAGACCAAGGAGGAACAGGGGTGAGGGTCTCATTAGTTATACATGACAACAAATTACTCTGCCCAGTAAGGACCATGTGAGAGAACGTTTCCCTCAGGGGTAGGAGAGGGGGTCTGCGATTTCAGCACCGGGATGGATCAGGTGTATCTTGGTTCCAGTTTACAAAGGTATGTGAGAAAGCCCTTGAGGCGGTGGGTTTGGGGGACCTAGGATGTGCCCCTCACTCTTTTAGGATAGGCGCAGCGACTACAGCAGCTGGATTGGGCTGGGGAGGGATCACATTATGAAGATAGGGCAATGGAAGTTGAGCGTATTCAGGGGTTACATAAGGCCACATCTGGCTATTTGAAGGGTAGCATGGTATCACGGGGCTAGGTCTCCAGGGAGGCATGCAGTTGGGCAGTCTTTTCATTCGTTTTCTCTCTTTATAATTTTCCACACAGATTATGCCGTCCAGGAGAGTAGTTTGAGTGATTGGCCATTCATTCATCAAGCGAATGAAGCGAAGGGAAAGAGAACGTCTGGCATTGATGAAATGCCAAGGCATCAACATCCACTGGATCGGCGCTGGGGGCTTGCAGATCTGGCAGGTATGCAAGGTTGTCACAAAGCAATAATAAATGTAAAACCGAAGATGTGGATTAACGCGTAAAGGTCTGTGCGCTGGTGTTCACTGATTATGTTAATAGTTCAATTAACCTTAAAGAATTGGAAGTGTAAGCTGCATTACCACCAGTCCACCCTGGCTGGTACTAAAAATCGTATACAAAATGGGTGTTGAGGTGGAGATGCGCTAAACACTATATAAATAAGGAACACTAGCAGTACAGTTGATGCTTTAATTGTAGCAGGAACAGCCGACACGTGTTTTGACAAGCAGGTCGTTTTCAAGGCTGAGTAGATATATGCAACATTGATATTTCATAATAAAAAGCAAAATCCAAGGATTGTTACAATCACAATAAGTTAGAACAAATACAAGCCGTATCACATTACATTAGATAATGATTTAGATAAAACCGAATAACACAACACATTGTATAATAAAAAATCATTGGCATACCGTAAACCATGGTTGAAGGGTGGAATAAGCAGAAGCAAATGGCAGTTGCAAATGATAAAACAAAACAGAAGATATACGGTAAGTAACATGCTTTAGCAGTTAGAGAATACATCACTCCGGGTATGGGGGAACAAAACCACAAAAGTCCTCTTGAACTGTGCGCAACAACACCGGAGCCCCCAATCATGCATGGTGTGCACATATCACCCATGGAAACAATGAAGTAATGGTCTATTCGGCACCAAAGTTAAAGGCCACAGATTGGCCAGAAGCCAGTGTCCAATGCAAAAGTAGAATGCAAGTAATAAACTAAACTTACCACAGGCAAATGAAATATATCGAGAAAATCAGTAATGGGAAATCCCTGTGTGAAGCAAACATCAGTGTCAAATAGATGGCACGGCATAAAAAGCGGTTCTAACAATTGTATGGAAATATGAATTATAAATCAGAGTATTCGAGTCTATATACCACAAAGAGCAGAGCGTTGTAAGTATCACGCTGATGTCACTTTCAGAAATTAAGTCCAAGCCGTAATGGCCGTAACCAATATATAGCCTAGAGAAAATCAACAGAATAGCTAAGTACTACAGCCAGATTGGATAGAATCAATTTACCTAATACTGAGCAACAAAGAATCAAAACTTACTCGCTAGATCGAGCGTTCACAATTACAGAGGAAATCCCCAAAGCAGCCGTCCAAGCAAAAGTTTAGAGAGAAATAAAGGAAAGGCAACCGACGTCACAGCGGTGACGTAGGTTGCGTCGCACGCAAATGGCGTCGCATGAATGACGTCAGTTGTAAACAAACAACTGAATTGAAAGTAAAATTAAAACTAAGCCGTAATGCTGGGAGAGTACAAAGAAGACTAATAATAGGCGGCTGATACCCGAATAATAATAAAAAAGTGAAGAAGTAGAAGAGAAGCAGCCGACGTCACAGCAGTCACGTCCGTAGCGTAGTACTCATTTGACGTCGCCTTAATGACGTAAGGTGTAAATAAACAACTAAATTGAGCGTAAAATTAAAGCTAAGCTGACAGAAACATCATATTGGAAGAATGCAAAGAAGAACATTAGTGAAAGGCTAATACCTTTTTAATAATAAATCAGAAATTAGTTAATAAGCACAGAGTTAGACAGACAGTGTTACCCGAATAAATTCATACTTGAGCAAACAATGTAGAATATAGCCTGGACTCGAAATAGCGGTTAGAATCAATGTCAGAATATGAAAGAAAAAGTCAGATCACAATAATAGTAGAAAATGGAGGACCAGAGGAACTACCTATTGTAATGATAAGACATATCAAGTATTTTGATGGGAATAGAATAGGTTAAAATTAAAGGGTGCTAGTGCCCACGAGCATGATGGAGTGGCTCCGGCAAAGTGCGACTCCAAGTACTGTTTGAAAAACATAAGATCCATTGTGACTCTTTTATCAAAATTATTATAGAAATACAGACATCTCGTGGTCTGTGTTTAGACCCCGTGTGGTAAAACGTAATAGACAAATAAGTTTTGCCTCCATTTGGCGTAGTTTCAGCTGAAGGTTGCCACCCCTTTTCCCCTTATGAGCCTTCAACAGACCAATAAAGCGCAAATCAGCAGCATCTCCACCTCAACTCCCATTTTGTATACGGTTGTCACAAAGCAAAGCAGGGATCACAGGCTGCCTGATCTGGATCTGGTGATTTTTCAGATTAGAGTCAATGACTTGGTCCTCTTGGAACGGAGAGAGGTGAGGGAATCTCTGGTTTGCCTCATGTTTTGGGTGGACAGATGTTTGGTGCTGGTGGCATGGTCCCAGATAATTCCAAGGACAAAATGGGGCTTGCTGAGTCTTGCACGTTCCTTGAACATTTTGGCAAGGAAACTCACCAATGAATTGACCCAGCTGGCATCTTGCCACAGGCATTTCCAGATTGTGGCCAACAAGTTGGTGAGGTCCTGGGAGAAGTTTCATCAGGATGGGGTACACCTCTGCGATCAGGGTACTGAACAATTGCTTAATAACGTTTTGGCTTTCATACACTCAGCTTGGAATGTAGGGAGTTTCCTGGACTGGGTGGTCTGGGCCCCTGTGGCCAGCAGGTGAGGCCCACATGGACAATGAGTTGCCCCTTCTGGGGAACCCAAGGCAGGTAAGATACAGTGGTGAGGGCAGGCTGCCTCTCACAACAAGGGTTTTTAGCAGTTGGGGATCCCAGAGTTTTAGGGGGTTGAGGAAGGGTGGAATCAGGTGGCAGTCAGTTCCGGTGCAAAGTCGGGTGCCTCCTGGTATTGTCCTCAAAAAGATGACATGGCAGGGAGGCCGGTCAAGGAGGGGGTTGTTATCGGTTGGTGCATTTGCATACATATATATATATATGTATGTATGTATATATATGGATAAGTAGGACACACAACACTGTGTAGCTTGAACCTCTACTTTATTTCTAACTGCCTCTTCCTCCCTGAGGCTCCTCCTATTCCTCCCCTTACAGCCTGCCTCTTAAGGGCAGAGTCACGTTCCCTCATAACACCTCTCCCTCACACATCTCCTTATGTCCATATCATATTTTACACTATGAGCCAGCAGGGTCTCTTGACAACCCTTTGGGGCCGACCTTCTGGGTTGGTGCCTTCTCTCCCTTCTGTTGGCTCCTGTTGCTCGCTCACGCCATCTCCCCCTTCCACATCCTGTGTCCTCTGTTCCTGGGCTGGATTGTTGTCCACACGGGGTCTCCGTCAGGTATGAGATGTGTAAAGAAAGACAGATTCCTGGTGACGCCCCTCTGTGGGCGGGTGGCTGTAACCATTGTCCCTTTCACATCCGTCACCCTGATGGGAATGTTTCCATATCTGGCATCCGTCTTCCTTTGCATTCGCTGTTTGACAAGCACCTAGCCTCCTTCCTCAAATCCTTTGATTCTCACCTGCCGGGCCCAGTCGTTCCTTGCTTTGGTTACTTCTTTTGTTTTCACATCTCTCTTTTTCACCTCAGATTCCAGGATGCTCCTGTCTTCTGATTGATACCTCAGTTTCTCTACTCCCTGGGGGAGTCGTGTGCTGGCTTGGTACGCTCATTGTCTGTCTTTAGTGTGGTGGGAATGCCCTCGTCAGTCACTTCTACCACTTGAGTGGATGCCGTGGATGATGTGTGCTTGACAATTGGGATTCTCGAGAATTCATCCACTATTACTAGTAGGTGGTCCCATGATTCCAGTGGTCCGTAAAAGTCCATTGCAACCCCTTGCCATACTTTTTCAGGGATCCACGTTGGCTGCATGGGCAGTGGCGGGTCGCTTCTAGCTGCACATTGGCATGGAAGACAGCTCTTAACCACCTCTTCCACCATAGCGTCTATGAGCGGGAATTATGCTGTGTGCCAAAACAAGTTCTTGGTTGCTTCCACCCCTCAGTGTCCTTTATGTACAAGCATCACTAGCCCCCTCCAGAGGGACGATGGGATGTTGATGCGGCATCCCCTCAGCAGTATTCCTTGTTCTGACACAGTAAGCTCTATGCTTTCTTTTGCCAGTTGTTCCAGCTCTTGTCTGTTTGCTACATCGTGCCGGTGCAGTTGCCTCTTATAGTCCCCCCGCCTGTTGGAGGCTGTCAGCTCTTTGGTCCATTTGATGGATGGGTCATTGTGCGTTGCTCATGCTAGGTCCTCGTGGGTGAGGGCAGGTGGCATGGCCTGCTCAGTGACGTACCATAGGTATTCTGCATCTCCTTCCCTTGGTAGCTGTGCTTTTTTGGTCAGGTGTTATGAGATGTATTAGGCGGTGTTGCTGTCTCCCCCGGGTCTGAGTGTAATTACATAGTCATACTCCTGTAGGCGGATTCCCCATCTCTCAATCCTCTGTGGCATCTTCGTCAAGGGTTCATGAACAATGACAGGAAGGTCTGGTGTTTCTTTAAATGAGTGAACTTCTTCTCTATTACGAAGTGGTAAATGTATTCGCAGGCCCACACTGCCGCCAAACTCTCCTTCCCTGCTTGTGAATATGTGCTCTCCATCTGGGATAGGGAGCTGCTCGCATATGCACAACAAAGGTTTTGGGTGCCTCTGGCCTCTCTCTTTGTTCTAAAATGGCCCGTAGGCCGACCGGGCTGGCGTTAACCAAGATTTCAGTGTGCTATGTCATATTAAAGTAGGCAAGGTGTGTTGCGTTTGTGAGTTCCTCCTTGATGGTGTTGTACGCCCTTTGGCAGTCTTGTGACCAGCGCAGTGGCTCTTCTTTCCTCAGTATTCTTCCCAATGGCTTGGTGGTGATGGCATATCTCGGTAGGTATCAAGCACCCTATCTGCCCATCCCTAAGAACAACCTGACCTCCTCCACATGGGTGTGCTCCTGCAGTTCTCTGATGGTGCTCACTTTGTCTGCGTCTGGCTGCATTCTGAGAATATGTATCCAAAGAAATGCAGCCTGTCCTTGCTTATGTCCAGCGTCTTTCAAGGTCATACACACGTCTATGAGAGCCTGGTCATGTTCCTCCTGGGAGGTGCCATATATGAGGATGTCGTCAGAGTAGTTGAATGCCGACTTCACTGGGAGTAACAGGTTGCTAATCGTCTCCTGAAAAATCCCACCGGCAGAGGAGATTCCGAAATGTAGGCGTTTGTAGCTAAATAAGCCATCATGGGTGGCAAACGTAGTACTTCCTCTGAATTCTGGGTGTAGTTCCACTTGGTGATACCCCTGATTGAGGTCCAACTTGGAAAATGTTGTTGCACAGTTCAATAGTACAATCATGTCTCCTATCTTTGTGCCCGGGTGTCTCTCTCTCACTATTGCAGTATTGGCCACCCTCATGTCAATGCATAGTTGAATCTTGTTTCCTTCTTTGGGTACTATCACCAAGGGTGAAATAAATGACAGGGGACCAGTTGCTCTTTCTATAATGATGTTCATGATGTTGCAGGTCTCGAGACACTGCTTCCTGCAGGTGGAAACCTATCCATCTTGGATCTTGTGAGACTGGCTTGATGTTCTCACTGATGTGTAGCCTAATTACTTTGCTATTTAGCCTCCCCAAACCTTTGAACAGTTCTGGAAATATGGTCTGGATCATCTCCTTTTCCATCAGCGGCCCTTTTATCTGACAGCTGATCTGGCGTCTTCCACGTTACCACACTACAGTGGACCACATCATTGTCTTGCAAGCGGATCCCTATTAGGTCCAGCTCTTTTGCTGTGCGGTAACACAGCAAGCATTTTCCACTGACCGGGCTCCTCAGTATGTGAATGATCATGTCAGTCATCTTCCCTTTAAATGAGAGCGTCCTTCTGAATTTTCCCAGCGAGGGTAGTGGCATGCTGGCTCCCTATTGAAATATTCTTGCTCTGAACAGTGTCACGTCTCCTTTGTTTCCTGTTAGTAGAATCTCCTGCTCTCCCCCACCCCATGATGTTGACGGTAGCCCCACTGTCTATCAGAAAATGTTGAGTCACTTCTTCTATTTGGACCATTAATTTAGGGACGTCACTGCAATCTTGCTCTCTGTGTATCAGATTTACGAACTCATCTGTGCATTCGGGGTCTTGCCCACACAGGAATTTGTCACAATTTGCATATCGGTCACCAGTGTAGTCATAGTGGTCCACGTAGTAATCTATTTATGGAAGTTGGTCATCACCCAGGGGGCCTCCGTAGTCCAAGACTTGTTCCATTCCACTGACCATCCTCCTTGGCTGTTGTGGGTAGAACTGCGGCTGTCTCCACTGTGGTTGTTGTGGGATTGGTCTATATGGCTGTTGCCAGCTATTGGGCATCATTTGTGGTTGTTGTCCTGGTGGGAATGGCCTCCATTCCCAGAAAACTGTCTGGAAGTGTCCTTCTCTGCCGCATCTTCAACATTGTTGGCTCACTGCTGGGCATGCACCCGAGTGTGAGAAGATCTGGCCGCATCGGTAGCAGAGTCTCTGCGGGTGGGGACTTGTCCATGTCTGTGGGTATTCTTCCCTTGGCGGTCCTCTCGTTGGGGCTGGGGGTCGAGTGTCACTTTTCCCATGTCTCTGGTGCTTGTGAGTGCCTCTGCCAAGACTTTCTCTTGGGAGTTTCCATTGCACTCATTGGATCTCACATATCACTGATTGGATCTCAACTCTCTCATGCACTCTCACCATCTCAATGACCATGTCAATCGTCATGGCCTTCTTCAGAAGTTGCTTTCGCAGTTTGGACGACACTCACCCTTCAATGAAGTGTGTCGGATCGCTTCATCATCTGAGAATGCTGAGAACTGGCAGTGGACCAGTTTCTGGCAAAGCCAGGTGATAAACTGCTCTACGGTCTCATGAGAGGCTTGGTGGCATTGATTGAACACATACCTTTAATAGTCTCTTTGGCTGTATGACTAGTTTCTTAGTTAAAGCAGTCACAAGCTAGTCATAGGTGGTCCTGTCTTCCGCTGGAATGATTTTGATAATGCTCTTTATTTCTTTTCTGGCTAGGTTCATGAAGATGTCCTTGATGACAGGTGACTTCTCTTCCTCTGCAGCTTTAATGAACTCGTTGAAATCTTTGACCCACTAATGCATCTGAGACCCCTGTCCAGCTGTGGTTGAAGGTTGAAAGTGCAGGGTTTTCTAAGGGAATGCCACCTTGCCGGTTCCCTGCTGCACCCCTCCTTGGTCTCCTGCTTGGTCCACCTTGTTGACTATTCAAACGGGTGCTCTCCTTCTGGCCATGGGATCTGGGCAGAGGCACTTGGGTCCTCTGTGCCTTCCCTTTCCTCTTTACTGTGGGCAGCGTTGCTTTCCTCCCATTTGCAGGGCCTCCGGCGGGGTGCAGGCCTGGGTGGGGCTGTGGGCATGTAACCCCTGCTGTTCCTGCAGCAGTCTTCTAGTGGCGACACATAGCCATTAGCG
This sequence comes from Ambystoma mexicanum, assembly GCF_040938575.1. Classification (NCBI taxonomy): domain Eukaryota; kingdom Metazoa; phylum Chordata; class Amphibia; order Caudata; family Ambystomatidae; genus Ambystoma; species Ambystoma mexicanum. Next base: position 683,698,176 of record NC_090939.1, on the reverse strand, counting down.
TGCTGCTGCTGATGTGACCCCTTGGTGTGTGGGCAAAGCCCTGTGGCGCTTTAATGGTGGTTAGGTATCTGTTTGTCCTTGATGTAGATTTTTGTGTTCCTTATCTCCTGCCCCTCGTTCGTTTCGTGTGGTTCGTGTGTATTTTTTTCTACTTATTCCTTCTTCAGTTTTGATGCCTCACAAGATGGACCTCCGCTCCGTGACCCCCTTCCTCTCCGCTTTGGCATGGTAAAACAAGAGGGCACGGGGCGGGCTTGCTGGGAGGCTGTTATTTGCTGATGAAATGCTGCTTCTTATCGGTGGGCGGGATTGTCATCACCAGAACGTGAACTGCACCCAGCGGGAGATCTGGACCCGTCTCGGAATGCAAAGGATGCTGGAATCCAGCTGGCGGGCGTCATTGCAGGGGTACAGCCGCCGGCACAGTGTGTGACTGTGTGCTGCGGAAAGCGAGCGCACTGGCTCGTGAAGGACGCTGGTTTTTAGCAAGCTAGTATCCCTGTAGCCCGCGGTGAAGGACGGCTGCCAGCAGGACACACCAGGTGAAAAGCGAGCACACCGACTCATTGCTGGTATTCGTTCTGTTTCTCTGCTCTAGTTTATTTTATCCCTGTCGCCAGTTGTTATCGGTTAGTGCATGTGCGTACATGGATCTGTGTTGTTTGGCTGTGGCAGAATTGTCCATGAAGTATTTGACCGTAGTCAATTTCATGGCAAATACAATTTTGCCACTGCCAAACTCACCAAATCTATGTTCCCCTAATCCCCCAATACATCCCCCACTTATCTTTTCCACGTGCACTGCCTCTCCTGACCCTGCGGCATCAGTTATGTCCATCTAACGCGGGTCAGATCTGACACCACAGGGCCCCCTTTTCCTTTTTTTCATCTCCTGCCTCCAAACTTCAGGAAGCGGGGGGAAACCCCAGCAACCCCCTAAAGGGCAAAAATACAGAACATAGGGAATGTGGGACAACCCCTCCACTCCCCATGTTTGGTATTTATTACCCCCCGTATTTGATTGAATCAAATCAATTGAATGGTACTGGCTGAATTTGGTCAGGTGTACCATTCGATCTTTAATATTTGATCAAATTGGGTAATACCACAAACATATATATATATATATATATATATATATATATATATATATATATATATATATATATATATATAGTGAAAAAATGTTGTTAAAGGGACATTATGGTTAAGTTGGACTAATAATACATATGCAATTCAATGCAAAAACTTTTTTAAAGGGATGTTATGGTTACAAGTAAAACCAAAGTAAAACCAAAAAAAAAAGAATTTTGCCCGTTATGATAAGCTAAGCAACAATAGCTCACCCCAGCGCTGTGCACTAACACCCAGAACATCAATGGTGACATCACAAATGACATCACAGATGACATCACATATGTGGGCCACTCTTGTTTTTGTTCACTGACACATCTAGTCCAGTTGTTTTTGTCCACTGCCAGTGAGAATTTTAAAATTCGAAAGGTGATATATATGCAGACATTAACCTCCAACACACAATTCAGTTGTATACATCATAATGAACTTATGTTATTGACATTTTCTGGTGATTTTGTTTCTTTCTTCCTTACTTTATGTTCCCTGTCTGTGCCTCTGATTTGTATGCATTGTGGGTCTTCATATGTATTGTTTGTACTAACACAATTAATTAGTAAGTCTTGAATTATTAGCTATTGGTTCCATGTTTAACATTACTCAAAACTCTGATAAGGTAGCATTCATTATTTTACTGTCCAAAATGACCAAATTAAAATTGTTGTACTTCTATGGTGCATGCTGCAGCCATTGCCTATGTATGTTTATGATTAGGTTCCTGTATTAACAACAGCACTCCGATATAATGTTTTGTTTAGATTGCTACATTCTTTAATACATTAAGTAGTTAATGATAGGTCTCCCGATCACCCCTGACGTTTTAGGGACTTTTCATCAAAATTAATTTCATATGTGATATCATCAATGACATTTGTGATGTCATCTTTGATGTCCTGGGTGTTAGTCTTAGCAGTGCACTGTGGTGGCAAGAGTTATGGTTGCTTAGCTTACCGTAACTGGTGAATTTCTGGGTGGTTTCGGTTTTACTTGTAACCATAACATCCCTTTAACAAAGTTTTCTCATTAAATTTCATAGGTTTTTATTAGTGCAACTTAATTATAACGTCCCTTTACCAACGTTTCTTCAGTGAATTTCATAGGTTTTTATTAGTGCAACTTCACCATAACATCCCTTTAATAACGTTTTTTCAGTGAATTTCATGGATTTTTATTAGTGCAACTTAACCATAATGTCACTTTAACTATGTTTCTTCAGTGAATGTCATAGGTTTTTACCAGTGCACCCTTCATTTCCTACAACTTACTAATGTCATACTTACCCCAATATAGCAACATTTTTCTTCAATGTACAAAGTTTCACCTTAGAACTCTGCCATTCACCACCTTCTAGCATAATTTTTAACACTTCTATACACTTTTTGCAACTTTTTCTGTGTTCACCGACATCTACAAATGTCTGACATCATTGCAGACTTGCAGGACAGTGTCACATGACCATAAACTCACGTGCGGCATGATGACATGTTCGTGATCGTGTCCACACTTCGCGATTGGGTCCATGCTTCGCAGACAGTTCAGAACTGCATTTTCTGCTGATCTAGGAACTTTCAAGCTCTCAGAAAAGTTGTTCCTTTCTTAGCAAGTAGTAGCTGCCTTCCTCCACCTCATCTTCCCCATTCAACACTGTAACCACACAGCCTACTTCTGTGGGACACATTATCTCACCAGCTACCTTGCAAGCGATAAAAGAGGCTGTTGGTCCATATCTTTCAGAGACAACAGTACTCTGTAAATGCTGCAACATGCCACTCTGGGGACAGCAATTTTTAGGTGCTTTTGAAGCTGTAATCAAGGAGCAAAAAAAACACTGCCCACTACCTTAGATGTAACACACAAGCAACATCTTCCCATGTCCACCTGCCCCTCCATATTAGTAGTTGGTGCTGCTTGCCTCATTTCCCTCCCCACCTTACTTTCAGACCTCTCCAGCAAAAAAAAGAAAATAGGTTTCCTTTAGGAACCACCTTGCACAGTTAAGAAATAGAACAAAAAAATAGTCTTATAGACTCCATCTACTTTATATTTCTGAATAAAGTAGATAGACTCAATAAAATTCTCCAACATTTCCATTACCATTTTGTATAATGCTAATGAAAATAACGTGGTGTTCATACCCATTCCAAGGGCTGAAAAGGGGGAGAGTGGCTCGACTGCGCATGTTATCGGCCGAAGTGAAGCGAGGGCAGATAACAAAGAGCTCCATGCTGTTATCCCCCGTTCCAGCCCCTGCAACAGGGGGTGAAAGCCATTAGCACCCCGGGTTGCCAAAATGGTAACCAGGTGTGCTAAAAAATAGGATTTTCCTATTTTCCTTCCTACAGCGGGACGCACACAGCATCTGGCGGCTTGCAGCGCGGGTTTTACCGGCAGTTCAGGCCGGTGTTCCTAGCCAACTTATTGACTGGTTCCCCCACCCCGGGGTGCTATAGTACAATTGTATACTAGAGAAAAATATAAAAGGACAGAAACAATTTTCTGTCCCAAATACTTTTATCTAGCATACAATAAGGACCATAATTGATTAACCTTTACAACTATCCACAGACTCCACAGTCCTCTTTCCAGGCCATGGATCATTAAAAGACCCGAATGGCAGATGCACACCATCGCACAGGGCAGCCCTTCTACTGCTTTTAATTTTATATTTGTAACACTCCCTCAATGCCTGCTTTCAAACAGTCACACATCCATCCACCAAACACTTCCAAAAACTATACATATAACTCTATGATCATACTAAGCTTTCATACACCAACTACCACTTAACAATCTTCTACAAATCCTTTGCATCTGCATTTCCCTTACATATGCAAAAAAAAGTTTACACAATGCTCCTATAAATACACATATGCATTGTGCAGTGAGAGAATTGCATAAATAGAAGGGGCAGTACGAATGGGTAAGTGCTCATGAGAGCCCAGGAGGGAAATGCCAAGGGATGCAAAGGTGGGATGCCACTGACTAACTACTGGAGCAGAGGAGTCCCATGGGTGGGATGAATCTTAACCTTGACATACCTTTAACAAAGTTTTTCTGTAAATTTAATAGGTTTTTATCATTCAAAATGTTTCATGGTTTTAAATCACTGTATATAAGCTATTAATAATTCCTCTTTCATATATATGAAAGACCTATAAACCTCCTTTACAAAACATATTTTTTGCAACTCATACTTATGTCTGTCATTATCAAAAGTGCATGCTCGGGATGAAAATCATTGTTCAATTGTTCACTGCATAAGGCTCCACCATGACCTCATCCAAACCAAACCACCCCTATTATTCACTGAACCTACCCTGCATCCTAGCTCAGTGTCCACTATACCCTAATAATGTAACCAATGGCCAGTGCTCATGGCTTGCAGTCAAAGCCAGTCTACAAATCCATTGGGCATAGGCTTCGGCCATGCTGCATTCCCCAATAAGCAAATCAGGGTACACATTTGCGTTTGCCGAGGGCCCGGCCCCCCACACCCCAATTGTATTCACTAGTTTTTCTATTTACATTCTTACACATTTTAAAAATAAAACACAGGACATATTTCCAAAAAACATGCTTTTAGGTTCTTGCTAATCCTCATCGCGTACGTTTGTTGTAATCTAGAGCACCCCTTCAGGCTGTAACCGCAAGCAGAATTGTTGTTCCCATTCAAACCTACCATTTCTGACATACCGCATGCCCCAATAACCAAATGACAGTACACATTTCTCCTTGCTAACGGCCAGGCCCTTTGCCCAGACACCAATGCTATATCACTGTGTTGTGTACTTACATTTTACACTTTTGAAAAAACTAAAACACCGGACATAGTTGCAAAACCATGACGTTCTTGCTGACCCTCCTCGTGCATATTGCTGCAATCCCATCCAGCACTTCAACCAGCACCCACAAGCAGATTTATTTTCCCATTAATACCTTTCCCAAATTCAAAAAACGTTACCACATAGCCGGTCTCTTGTGGCCATACACACAATAACTCCATTGCTGGTCCCTCGTGGTCATGGCCAGTAGCCAGATTGTCTGGGGCAGGGCTAGCCAGATTCTCCAGGTCATGGCGTTAGGCCATGCCCCAGACAATCTGGCCACTGCCAATGGCCACATGCTATACCTCAGTCACCAAAGGTATTTCACTATTTTTGTACCTACATTATGACACCAATCAAAAAATAAAACACAGACACATTTGCAAAACTATGCTTTCAGGTCCTTGCCAATGCTCCTTACACAGGTTTGCTGCAAATCCGCATTTTCAAAAGTGTCAAAATATACGTACAAACAATCGTCATATAACTCCCCCACCCCCCAACTTGATCAGATCCATTCAGACTGCACAAGTATTCAAGGTTGGGCCTATAATCTTTCTAAAAACGTTTGTCGACATATCAAATGGCAACAAAGTTATAAGCCATCTAAAAAGGTTAAGACCGCCCTCTAATTTTGCCCCTCCTGACGAAATTCGAGCAGACTTTGAAAAAACATTCATATCTAGGTCTACAATCTTTTTTCAAACCGGTGTGCAGATTTGCCAAATGGCACCACATTTAAAAGGCTTTAAAATATGTTGGGATCCCCCTCTAATTTTGTTCCCTCTTGACAAAACAGTACCACACTTCGCAGAACCATTCAGAGTCAGGTCTAGAATGAAAGTCCAAATTGTCATGCAGTTTTATTGAGTGTCGTCAAAGTTATAAGCCATCACAAAAGAATGATTTTCACCAACCCTGTAATGCATAAGTAAGCATAGATGCCCCTGAATATTTCAGATGTTCGCGAACATCTCAGGGCTGGCTCGGACTGTTGCAGACATCAGAGAACAAAACCATCTGTTTTTTGGCTTTTTAAGGCCATATGCCATTCCATCCTCATCACACCTTACCTCTCCAGAGATTGTTTCATTAGTTTGGCAAGTGAAATGTGTTTTTTAATATGTTCTTACCACGATGTTTGCAGACAATGGCGGCTGTCCGCGAATCCAACATGGCATGTGTTTACTAAAATATGATGCACTTCACGCTTTTTGCCAACCAATCAGCTGGTGCGTCCGAAACAGGAAAGGGAGTCAACGAACTGAACCCAGATATCACTCTTTTTGTTCACTTTAAACAAAACTACTGGACGGATTTACATCAAATTTACGGGACCAAGCCACCACTGCTGCCGCAAATTTGGTTAAAATCCATGCAGCAGTTTGGGCTGTAGGCGGAGCAAAACATTTTTTCCATTGCGTCTATGGGAAAAATCACACATTTTGGGACCCCCTATAACTTTGCCACCCCTTGACGAAACCTCACCAAACGTCACAGAATCAATCTGATGGGGCAAAATACTTTTTTGCAAAGGTTCATAAGGATTTGTCCGGGGGGGGAGCAAAGTTATAAGCCACCCGAAAAGTGCCATTCCTATGGGTTGAGCAACTTAACCATAATGGCGGCAATTGGATTGTGTCTCAACGCAGATAGAACAGAGATCCTCCTAGTAGGTACTAAAGATACCTTTAACAAACTCGACCCGCAATACATAACATTCAACATTGATAACACCACTATCACTGTATCCATGACTCACCAAGTCAGTGCCATCTCCTCCTTTGCAGCACTGACCACCAAAATCATCAATCCAGTCAAACCATACCTATCAACCAAAAACTGCCTCACAATAGCCAGGGCCACTATTGGGGCCAAACTGGATTATTGCAACATTCTCTTCATGGGCACCTCTGCCAAAAACCTCTACTGAGTACAAGTCACACAAAATAATGCCCTTAGAGCTGCTCTAAGCATCCCAAAAAGGGAGCATCTCTCACAGGCTAGAATGGATTATGATTGGCTCCCAGTTAAAGAGCGCATTCTTTTCAAAACCATGGCCATTACACATAAGTGCCTTTCGCTCACAGCCCCCCTTACTTATCAGAGAAAATAATACCAGCCACCTCACTCAGACTGAAAAGAACAGATTTTGCCAAACAGATACACGTCCTGCTCTTCAGAAAAGCCAAAGCAGGAGGTACCAGCTTCCAATATCTTGCTCCCAAAAACTGGAATGCTCTGCCCACAGCACTCCGAAGTGAAACCTCATACTCTGCATTCCGCAAATCACTCAAGACCCTGCTCTTCAACTAAATTACCCCCTTACCCTTCACTCCCCTTTCACCTTCTTAGCTCCATCACTGCCCAGGTAACAGTTTGTCAACTACAGTATCCTGTACTGCTGACCCACCACAGCCGTGCACCCAGTAGGCCACACAGTCTCACTGTGTCTCCCCCTCTGCTATGATTCTATTCTGCAACTAACAATCCAACGTATTGTAACTCTAATTGTATGTATGGTTACTGTGTTCTCCACTGTAACCAGGGCACCAGTAAGGCAAAAAACAGCACTTTTCCCTTACTGTATGACACCGCAACCACGTATTGTTTTTTGTTATATCTGCAGATTATATGTATCTGTCTGTAACTAAGTAAGCACACAACTGTAAAAGCGCCACGATGCCCAGGGCCACATTGAGCACTTTACAAATGTAAAAAATAAATAACTGCAGTGCTGCTACCGCAGGCGCTGTAATATGGATAAGGAGGACACATGACACTGTGTAGATTGAACCTTTACTTTATTTCTAACTGCCTCTTTCTCCCTGAGGTTCCTCCTCTTCCTCCTCTTACAGCCTGCCTCTTAAAGGCAAAGTCGCATTCCCTCATAAGAGGGGCCTCACCACCATGCACTGCCCAGGGGGTGGTGTTTTGTCCTCCTGGACCACCTGTCAGAAAGTAATGATGGACATTTGCAATTTTTGCTGAAAGTTATGAATTTACCGGATGTTGTTCTTGAATTTTATGCATATGATATTGGTTTTTCTTTCAGGTCATATTTATGAAAGATTGAGTGTTTGCAGTTTATAATAAATGTGGCCAGATTTTGTTTCCAAAAATATGGCGTCTGTTGATTTCTTCTGCCCTGGCATGGTGCCCCTGTAGAGCCCGAGAGGCAAGCCCCCTCCCATGAATGGGGGGCTGTTGGATTGGGCGTGTCGGGGGGGCAGCAAATGTGAAAGGAGGGGGCAGCGGAACCAGCTCCCTGCAGCTGGATCAGGGTGGTTTAAAGCGACCCATCACAGACTGCTGCTGTGGGGTGCATTTACCGGACATAACAGAAATCCTTCACCTAAAAACTTCATTTAAACATTGCCACTAGAAACGGCTGTGTTGTGTTCTACCTGGCACATGCGTGGCAAGCATGTGAACACTGCATTCCAGAAAACTGCCCTACAATTGTTGTTCATTTCATCTGAAGCATAAAGTTGTGCACTGCATTCAAAATGGCCCTACATTTGCTGTTCTGTCATCTGAAGATCAAATTTTTGCATGACATTCATGACAGCCCTGCGTTTGCTGTTATTTCATCAGAACTACCACAAAGTTATACACTGCTTGCAAAACCACCCGGTGTTTACTTTGTTCCTTCTGAATGCCATAATGTTAGACAATACATCCGAAAACAGCCTTGTCTTACTGTTCATTCCCATGAGGGGCAAAGATTTCATCAAAATGCAACTCAACATGGCTTTTGTTTTCCCTTTCATGTAAACCGCAGCGCTCAAAAACACTGCAAATGAAAGAAACAGCTAGGGTTTTACTTTTCATTTCATGTCATATCAAAGAACCCTGCCTTATCTCCCCGTGTCCATGAACCAACAGTAATTGCAAACCCTCCCAAAGGGTCAAACTAAAAGAACACCCCCTGATTTACAGAACCACATTTCAAACATTAGATGGCTTCCACACATGTAAAAAAGTAAAAAGGAAACATTTATTTTAAAAGCCACTGTGAAAGGGCAACTCTGCTCGCACAGATTGTAGGGGGTGGCTACCCATGTACTTTATGTTCTCTCCCACAAGACTTCAATCACTTTGAGACTCAGAATAACCAGTAAAATTAGTTCTGGGCTCAATTGGAAGCCTGGCCTTCCATGGGAAGTCACACTCATAAGTGAACTATTCTACAATGACTTATGAGGGGGCTGAGCGTGTGATAATTACAGGTTCTGCCAGACTAAAAGGCAGTACCAGCAGAGGGGACAAAGAATGCAAGTGTGGCTAGTGTTTGGCCAAGAAGTGCAAACTACTCCAGCACCAACTCTGAAGGACAAACTGAAAAACTTCAAAGGGGCCATAAAAGTACTTTGTTACAAGCTGAGCCATGGGGAGACATTTGGATATGGGGGTTAAAGCACCACCCCCATAGGTGACAGATCCTCCAAATTGACATTAAAATAGTGATGCATCTTAGGCATTTTCCCCCAGCACTCAGAACCAGAGCAACTTCATTTTATGATATTTTTCCATGTGATTTCCAGGTGGATTTTCAGAGTGCATGATTCTATGACTTTGTGAACTGAAATGGCCAGTCAAGACTAATTTCTAGCTGATCTTAAAATGCAACAAATATGACAATCGGTGGGAAGATGGAGATGTACGTTATGAATATGCTTGGCCATTTGCAGAGTGATAGCTATTATGCATTTTATGAAAATGACCAAAAGCTTCCAAGGGGCCATGCTACCTCACACAGAGTTGGTGATCGAACTGTCTAATTCCCTGTGGCCCACTGAAACCGTCTATTTAATTTTTATGGCAATGGTCATATAGGTTTGAAGTTATGAAGAATAACTCAGTTTTACTAAAAAGTTGGCCAAGAGAACAAAGAAGTGTCATAAATGCCAAACAGACTGATGATGTTCTCTCCCCTTTAACCAATGATGCCAGGGGGTGGAGGGATAAATGGTAGGCTGTCCTATCCCAGGGTAGGAATAATTCTAGGGTACTTCCCCCAGATTGTAAAATAAATGATGTCATTTGGGCTATATAAGGGTGGACTGGACTAGACACAAGGATCAGGTCAGATCAGGTCCACACACACACACAAGACGCCGGGGAGACAGGAGAAAGAAGAGGAGGCAGCTGATCCCATCCAACAGAGTGCAGAGACCAGACCCCTTACCAGCTGATCCCATCCAAGAGAGTGCAGAGACCAGACCACTTGCCTAGCCATCCAGAGAATCCTGAGTTCCAGCCTGGCTGTCAAAAATCCCACCCAGGAGAGCGCAGAGACCAGATCCCTTGCACAGCTGTCCAGCGAGTCCTGTGATCCAGCCTGGCTGTCCAGAATCCCAAACCAAGACTTACTTTGTAAGTAGCGACCAATCCCAGTCCCAAATTGCGTTTCCCTTTCCTTTGGTAACATAAATCCCATAGAAAATCCCATTGAATGTCCCAAATTGCCAGTATAATCCATTCATCTTTCCATAGAATAATCTGTATTAGCCTGTGTATGCTAGCGCATTCCTTTGATAAATCTTTCAGTTGTCTGTATAAGTCCTTAGTATCATTTTGAAGTAAATCAATTAATTCTTCATTGAAAATTCACGTTCAATATTGTTGTCTTTCAAAACCAACAATTTTGTCGAGTGTTTTTACTAACTATAGTCTTTAAAGTATAGTCTCTAAGAAGTAGCCTCCTTGTCACTGAAAACCGAATTTGCCTGTGTCCTGTGCGCATTACACCATGAACTCTAAACTTGTATCTGTCCCATTGAAAACCCTAACCGTAGTCCCATTGAGAGCATTCCATTGTGCTGAGCATCTTACCTGTTACATACCTCTGTCCTTGTCCTTGAAACCGATTTCCGATTTTGACAGGTAAGCCCTTTCCTTAGCTGCCTGTCATCTCAAATTCCGTGTAAAAACAAAATTCCATTGCTGTGTGTCTTTTTCTTTTGCATGTGTTTCTTCCCCAAAATCGGTGTTCGTACCTTGTTTTCACGTTGCCCTGGTGTGCTGATTAGTAGTCTTTAAGCTTCCTTATCTCCTTAAGTGTAGCAACACCAATTTCCTTTCTAGCTGTCCCAATGCGGTTGTGAGTGTCTCTGCTAGTAAGCATCTAAACCCGACTCTGCCGTTTTGCTCTAAAATCGGGTTTTCATTTTCTTTTCTGACTTCCCATCTTGGGGTGGTGGGAGGTATTCTAAATTAGATTTTTCTGTCATTATGCTTACTCCTTGCCACTGCCTTCCATCAAAAGGGAATTAAGTTAGCTGATGTTTGGGGTGGGAGTGTTGCAGGGGGAGTGCATAACCTTAATGCTGTCAGTTGCTTTAAAACCGTTTTTCCTGTTTTGTCATTAAAGATCCATGTGAACTGTGTAAGATTTTGAACCCACTGTTCTGTAGGAAGTATTGCACCTGTGTTGCCAAGACATTGGCGGCTATTGTAAAATTTAATTTGGAATATTCTTTCATTTTCCATTAAATCATACATTAATAAATATCTTATTGATACACACCGACCTTTGTGACATGGGATGTTTGTAGAAGTGGGTACGAGAAGGCTTGGGGCCTACTCAAATAAAGAACCTGTGGTTTATTAAAGATAAAAAGTGTTTTTATTGTGCGCCACGTTCATTGTCAGGGGAAGGAGTCCCTGGCGGGAGTGTGCCGTGGTCTGAAACCGTGACATGGTGGGGGCTTGTGCCGTAATTGAGGTTAGGGTTTTCACATGTGACAGTCCAACACAGCAGACTAAGTTGCTAGAAAACTGTGTTACAGTGTTAAGGCGCCATCCCAAAACATATACCCTAGGTATCAGGCATAGGTATCAGGCCTGTGTCTCAAAATAAAATAGTGAAACCCTAAACTAGGCAAGAGCAGGGTAGAGATGTTGCGCAAAGCTTTAGGGTGAGACCCCAAAATCAACTCCTGTTGCGGAGTGGATACCTACCTTGGTTTTGGGAGAGACACATTTCTCATATAGAGAAAGGTAGGAGGATGGTTTTGTCAACAGTTACTTCCCATTGATGAAACCTACATTCGTTTTTCACAAAAATACATTTTTATTTTAATTGTTTCAGCATAAAATGTCTTTTAAAAATACAGAAAATGTACATATTCATTATCATTATCACAACACTCTAAGAATATCTTTAAATCTAATGCAGACAAAACAAATAAATACAAAATTCCTTAAAAATAGAAAAGCAGCAGATGTATATCTCACATTAGTAACTAGATCAGACTATAGGGAAAATCCTATTAGGTCTTGATTTAGATCATTCATGAACTCTAAATACTTAATACAGTCTAATATTTAATCTAGACTGTGGACTCAACATGTTTCAGTCCTCTTGGTGGTGGTGGACTTTCTTCAGGAGTAATCTTTGGTTGTATTAAGAGTGGATGCATTGCTGTTATAAAAATCTTCTTTTAATGAAGCTTCATTCACTATAGGGAGAGTTACTGTTGACAAGAAAACCAAAAAGAAAGAATCAGCACTTTGGCTCATATTCTTTAAACACAATGGGCCTCATTACACGGTAGGCAGTGAGCCATGGCGCTATTAGCGCCATGGCTCATGCCGGTAAAATACCGGCACCGCCTTGGTGGAAAGGGGATTTACCGCCCCATTCCAAGGTTGGAGGGGCGGTAAATCCCCCTTCCACCATTGCCCTTCCCCATTCCCATTTCTGCCCCATAGGGCTCTATGGGAATGGGGAAGGCGCTAATTACGGCACCGCAATTTTGCGGTGCCGTAATTAGCACGGAGGTCCCTTTGCGGGTTGGATTTTAACGCCTGCAAAAAGCAGACGTTAAATCCCCCAACCCGCAAAGGGACCTGGTAGTAAGGTGGTAAGGATTTACCGGTAACTGTATTTTACCGGTACTGGTAAATCCTTACCGCCATCCATGTAATGAGGCCCATTTAATGTGTGTGGCCAAACTTCAGTATTAAATACATTTACCTGAATTCCCAAGTGCAATAGAGCCCTCAATGGAAGTAGAAATGGCCACAATAATTGGACAATTTTCAATAGAGAAAATCGTTTCTTCTCCAGGTTCCTATGAGATGAATTCACACAATTCAGAAAAAAGCATAGGCATCCTTTAAGGCAATTATGAATCATTCAAACATCAGTATATGGTATTTGAGACATTGGTTATATAATGAGACAATCCAATTTGAGTAACCTTAAGTGCAGTTTGGTTTTCCAGTTAGCACCATTAGAGTAATCAGAATTTATTTTTTATCACATTAGAGAATCCAGACTTCTTACCTCTGTATAATGAGGCAGGATAGTCTAGATTTCTTATTTCATTTGTATGGGTATTAAGTATTTAGAGATCATAAATGATCTGAATCAAGACCTAATAGGATTTTCCCTATAGGCTGATCTGTTGACAAAACCATCCTCCTACCTTTCTCGATAATAGAGATGTTGCGCACAATGGAAAATAATAGGGCCAGGCAGCACCTTCTGTCCAAATGATTTATTAGAGGGAAATGGGCAGAACAAAAACATGAAACCTGGCTATCTAGTATAATGCAACAGGTGACCTCAATAAGCATGGATGTTTGGCAGCATAGTGGCCTATTACAACAAGCCCTGACTGAGTTGTATATGAAAGATGAGCAGATTAAGATGGTTCAACTCACCGCGTACATGTACTTCCACATGCTTGTTATGGAAGAAAAATACCAAGAACGTGCAACCTCTGTGCAACCTCTGTGCAAAACCAATCTGAGCTTTTAAATCAAATACAGAGTGAGTTAAGGCAAGCAGAGGAGAAAATGTGAGAAAGTCAAAATTCTGAGTTAGAGCTAGGAAATACCATTTAGCAGCTAAAGAATGAGTTGGCAGCTCAGCAACAAACCAACTCAGAGCAGGAGTCTCAATTGTCTGCACTAAATGAAGAGTGCCAAGAAGGGGTTCACAACCTGAAAGAGAGTCAACTAAAATTGGACCAACAAGTAGCATACAATAGGGCCTGCTTAGAGGAGATGTGTACATTACGAAAGTAGATTAAGCAACTAGAAGAGGAGAATAGCAAGTTGATTATTAAGGAGGTCCATTCCCAAACAGAATTTGAGCAAGAGCGCCAGAAGTTAAGCACTATAAAACAACAGAGAGATAACTTTAGTGAACTGAATTGTGTACTGTACCAGGAAAAAGATGCCCTGTGTGTAAATTAAAAACTGACCTGGAGAGAAGTGAATACGGCCTTCAGGAACTGACTGACCTCAAAGTAGAGAATGAAAGGTTAAGGGGGAACATAAGGCAAATAGAACATGATCTAGAGCAGACAATACTGAACAAAAATGCTCAGAATGGGAGAGTATCTCACGCAGCAGAAATGGTCTGAGTACTCCCAGACAATACAAGAGGCCCAGAAAGAAAATGAGGTACTTGGTGTTGGGAACAGGGGACTCCGGAGCCAAGTAGTAGCACAAGGGAAGGTCAGAGAGGCCAGGCAAGCCCTGATAGCAGAGCACAATGCCCAGACCTTTGCATACTATCAAAAATAGGGGATGAGAAACAGATATTTGAGAGGTTAGAAAAAGAGTGTGCTAGGTTAAATAAGAAACCTGAACAGTTAGAGAGTGGCGGCCAACTCCTGATCACAGTGTGATGAACTATGTACCAAGAGCCTCAAGCAAACTTACCACCCTGTATGTGCAAGGTACTGCTAACTTAATGTCTACAGGTTCACAACAACCAGAAACCATGAGGCAGCCGAACTCAAGTAGGCCCAGCATGATTGACCCGGCAGGCCAGCGTCCATCAGAGATTGATGGTTGTGCATCCCTGTTCAGGTTCAAATATATTGTGACCCATTTATCTGACCAGGAAGAATTCTATGCAGATAAAATCCAGGAGTTAGACTGGCAGAACAATCAGCTACAAAGGAATCACTTGGTCCACTTCGCAGATAAAAAGGAGTCTGAGTTCAGGTCCCAAAAGAGTATTCTGAACACATTCACCCAATCAGGGAGGTCGGGGGAGTTCTCCACCAACGCCAGAAAAAGGAAGGGGTCAGAGGACTACTCTTGTGTGAGAAAGAGGGAGTCCAAGGGAAGTGACCCAGAGAGCCCACAATACAACAGGGAAGAAGAGACTAGGCCCCATCATCCTGGGAAAGACTCCCAGTCTCTCAGAATCAGGAAGCGCCTAGAGGATAGGGATGGGACCTCAAAAAGCAGCCGCTCTGAGTCTGAGGGCAAATGGACTCAGGTGCAGCAGAAAAAGAAGGCTGCCAAACAAAAAGGAACTATAGCGAAAGACCCCATTAGACAGATAAAAGCTATTTGAAGTTTCATAACCCTGTTCCACAAAAATGCGAAGTAATCAGTCTGGGAGCACCTGGAGCTATATGACCAGATGATGACATCATTTGGCATTAAAAATTATTAGAATTCTATGAATTTTGGCAAATGGACATTCTCCCCAGAATACTCCAGATTCTTTGTTGGGCTGGACAATCAAAACCGTTCAAGCTGGTCTACCTACAAGGAGGCCATCTTGAAGCACTTCTCCATGCACAGAAACCCCTAGGAGGCTCGCAAATCAGCCTACAACCTGCAGTGTGGAGAGGATCATGTCCGAAGAAAATGTGTTCAGGAATTAAAGCGGGCATTTGTGCAAACCTTTAGGCAGGTGCGCATGAATAGTAGGGAGTTCATGACTACCTATTGTAAAGACCGGAGGGGGGGGTCTGCAATTCCACTCTCTATATGGTAGAGGGGAGGCACAGAGACCCCTGCCAATATTCTCTATTATTGGTATTGTGGTCGAGCAATCAAGGCCTAGCTTCTCAGGAGGTGATGCGAGCTGGTTCTTAAGTACACTGTAGTCCCCAAGCATCCACAAAGGAATGTCCACACACTGTATCGGTTAAAACACAGTCTTTATATAATTAATATTCAAGGTCATATTCACGATCACGATAATTCACTTTGTACTTCGAAAATCAACAATGGTAAATATATACAGTTCTAATGTGGTACCACTAACATTATCAGATCTCATTAAAGTGCATACGGTCAGAATGACACACAGATCAAAATAAAGAGGAAACCAGCAGTAGAGAGAGGACGGAAAGCAAGATGGTTGAGCAAATGGCAGAATACTGGCACAGTAGCTAGACACAGTTCTGTTTGGAGATCCCCCCACCTGGGCAACCTGTAGAAGAAAGATACAAGCCCAGTCCACATATTGTTCACACTAGACTTTCCAATAGTTCTGCAACCCCAAAGTACCTTGGCGATGTAGCGTTCCGCGTTAGGGAATCGACGGCCCTTCTTGAGTGCCCTCCCTTTCAGGCAGGAGTCACGGGTCATCGAACATCCGATGGAGATCAGGTCGAGCTACAACGGTGAAGTGGCCGCGTCATTCCTAGCGGTGCTCATTGACGGGGAAGCGTAAACGTCCTGCCAGGAAGAGGCGTGCGGGGCACCTCGGTCTCGATAGTTCTGGACCGCAAAGAGTTGAAGAACTCTGGCCCAGCAAGGGCGTCGAGTCATCGGCGTCTCTGTGGTCTTTGGGTGGTGGGAAACCCACCGGTGGATGCTCCTCGGCGTGTCAACGGTCAGGCCTTCTCCAGCAGGATACAGCAGTGACGATGCGGACGAGAGCGTCCTTGGATCAATTAAATTCTTAGGCAACGGGAGCACACCGGCTCCAGTTGGCAACGGCGGTCGTCGACAGTGGCGGACAACAGTCCGGGCACTTCTCCTTGGAGTTCCGCAGCAATCCCCGTATCGGGTCGTCAGCCTGTCGAAGGTCTGTCTACCAGGGAGCTTTGGCAAAGATCAGCTGGTGCACGATGGTCCCTCGTAGCTCGGGAAGAGGGCATCTTACCAGGTCCTCTCTGGGTCATTTCTTGAGGCACAGCAGCTTTCAGATTCCGAAGGAGAACAACAGCAATTCTTCTCGTCCAGCAGGGTTTCAAGATCAAGCTTCAGTTACTCCAGTTACTCGTCGTAGTGGACTTCAGCTTCTGAACATGATTCCTAGAAGTGAGAGGTCCCCAGATATACTGTTGATCTCCCATTCATTCCGCTGGGTCACACTCAAGCATCCAATCACGACTACGGTCATTCATGCAGGCAGGCAGCCAATCAGGCACACAGGGCATTCAGGCCATTCACTTCTCTCCAGACACTCACAACAAGTTATGTGTATTGGGACAAGTACCAAGCCATTCAACACTCCAAGCTGCATTCATACCGGTTTCGGGCAGGGCTGTCTCAACGATTGCATCAACCACCAGATATTAGACAGCCACAAGATAGAATGCATATTCGTTACACACTCCATTCACTCAGGTCCCACCCACAGGCGTACCCACAACATACGGTTGTTGAGAAGGCTCCAGCCAGTTTGATCGGCACTTCTCCACACTACCATATATGGAACTTCCACCCAACAGCCAGTCAGGGGGAAGGGACAGAGGCAGGGCTTCCCGGGACTTCAGGAAGATTAAGGTAACAGGTGATGGAAGGCAAGAGGCCATGGGGGCCATTTTGTCTCCATCCGGAATCTACCGATTCCAAATGACAGGGCCTGGGAATCCCAAAATGGAGGACGCTCAGGGCACCAGGCATTTCAGCACAGAGCTGCCACCAGCCCGTATCCTGATCTGTGAGTCACACACAGGTGCCCAAAAACATACACTAGGGGAACAGGGTTGCACCCCTACCCATGGGTGCCATAAGGGTATCCCATGGGTCTGTTCACCAAACTAAAAGAGAGAGAGCTGCACCGCCGGAGGTCCCACATGAACTCCTGCGCAGAAAACATGACAGAACACATGATAAAAAGCAGTAAAGGACAAGGATACGGAGGCCCTGTCCCTCCGATGCATTTCCAGCATCACACCTATTTCCATGCACTCCCCAAATACATTATGACACAGTTGGTTAGGGACTTCCACAAAGAAAGGAGCCTGGACTGGATAATAGAACAAGCTACCCAGATCTATGAGGTCCAAAAGCCGGAGAAAATAAGAATCCTCACAAAAACTCAAAATTAACCAACACCCCCATTGCTGCCAAGGTGGCAGAGGTGAAGGTTTCCCCCATTTTGGGCCTGGAAATGGGGGGGCCTAAAAATGCACCTCGCACAAACCAATCAAACCAGAGGCAGAGAAGACCCTCTGACCAGTCTCAAGCAGGTGGGAGCCAGGCAGTGTACCCCCCAAATGTGTCTCCTGATTCTGCCACCTACATCAGCCCCAGGTACAGGGGGAACAGACCCATCTTGGGGTACATATGGACTCCCCCGGCCCAGGGGGATTTGTCCAACAAGGTAAGTACAGCCCCAGGAAATCTTCCTCCAAACTTCCCTCCAAACTTCCCTCAGGAGGGCAGTAATCTTCCACCCTCTAGTTTAAGTTTCTTCCCCAGGTACCCTAAAAAAAACCCAATGTTCAGAACAACCCTCCTTTCTCTCCCCACTTTCAGGAGTCTAGACCACCAAATCAGGGAGAAGGAAAGCCAAGAATGGAAGGTTACAAGGGAAACCTTCCATATCAAGGCTACTCTGGGAGAAGGGACATTTACCCTTCCTGAGAGCAGCAAAGAGTTGACTCCAAACCCCCATGTCAGCCAGAGAGGGTGTCCCAACTGGAGCACCAAGTCCAGAACCTGACCCAAGACCTGAGTCGCATGTTGAGGGCTCAGCAGAACCCTCAGATGAACATGGCTGCTGAGAACAGCTCCAATCCAGGGTCTGGCACCCCGGAACAATGACAGGGAGAGAACCCCGAGAACCAGCAGGTCCCAGAAGAGGAAGCTTCCTTCCTCACCCGTGAAAAGCCCCTAGAAACCTCTGAACCTGAACTCAAATCTCCTACCCCCGAAAAGCTGCAACCTAGGGAACAGAGGGTAAGTAGGAGAAACAAAGAGACAAAGAAGACCCATTTTGTGGAGGAGGTCCATGTCCTCCAGTTTGAAGGAGAAGAATCCTTGGAGGATTCTGGGAAGAAAGTCTTCTCTTTCAAGGATGGGGGAATTCCTCCCAAAGAAAAATGGGTCCCAAAAGACTATGGGCCTCATTACGAGTCGGCCGGTCTGGACTTAACGTTGCCGGTATAACCATACCGGCACTGTTTCCGCGATCGGCAAATTCCGACCTACGGTCCTGGAAATCCCACCACCATAAACCGCCACCCGGAGTTAAGGCACCTGTAAACTGCGTTGGCAGGGAAACCCCCCAGTTACCGGCAATATGTAACACCGTGCGCATTACGAGTATCACAGACATGGAAACACTGCCACAAAAATGGCGGAAAATACGTGGACACGGTGGCGGTATTGCTGCCACTGCGAACATGACACTAAACAGTACCTGGTGAGCCGAATCAGGCCACAGGTGCACCGAATGAGCCCAGCTGAACCCAGCAGGCCACTGGGAGCCTACAAAAGGCCCACACCCAGGCCATCTCCAAACACAACTATGTAGGCAGCAGCTGTAGCAGCATTGGGACTGGGGCTATTGAACCTACAGGCAACACTGCACATGGTGGCAGTAGTGGTGCAGAGGAGGATGAGGCGGAGGAGGCACAGGTGGCAATTAGCAAACCCTGCACCCATGCCAAACCCAATTGTGCAGCCGGCACGACCCCGCAGGTAGCCTGCAATACCTGGCATCAGGGCCTCACCCTGGAACGTGACCCCAGGATAGATCCACACATTATACCGGATGGACCGTCCAACAATCATGTACATCCCCACCATGATTGCGGACGACATCAGCAGCCACATTGGCATTTCGAATGCAATCCCCTCCCTCCTGAAGGTGGTGTTGGTACTGCATTTTCTTGGCACTGGAACTTATCAGCACACAGTTGGTGAGTTGCACGGGCTCTCATCCCTGTTTTTAAAGAATATTGGGACAGGTACTGGATGCCCTGCTGCACCATGTGTCGGAACACATCGCCCTACCTCGTACCCTTGCCCAGGTCATTGCCACCAAGTTGGCCTTCCATGCCATTGTGGCCATGCCAAATTGCATAGGTGCAGTAGACTGCACCCACACAGAGCTGACAGTACCACGTGCAACGGAGATGGTGTACCGCACTCACTGAATGTACAGATGGCATGTGATGCCGAACAACTGATAACACATTGCTGCCCATGTTTCCCAGGATCAACACATGACTCAATGGTCCTCAAATTTGACATTGGCACAGTACATGGAACGCTACGCTGGACAAAGGACATGGCTATTGGGTGAGTACAACTGCCATTGCACAGGCCCTGTGGAAGGGGGTGTGTGTCTAGGGCAATGACCTGTGTGAGTGGGGTGCTACAACTGCACATGCATCACCCCCTGGCCCATTTAATGGACAATCAGCACAACCCACACATCACAAAACAACACATGACAGGTTGCCACAGTGTGCCCGTACACACCCTGCCAAATGAGACACACAACCAATACTACCACAAGTCCATACAACTTGAGCCACTCAATACAGCCACCCACACTATGCACTGCTGCCCCCCAATGCACATGATGCCTGCACATGAGACATCCTGCATCAACCACATCATCACAGTCTATTGTTTAACTCCCCCATGTGGGTACATCACTGCACAATGCCATACTTACCAACGACTATTGTCTGCAAGGTCAACTACATATGCACAGCAAGTCGTTGGGCAATGTCCAAATGCCAACGTCGACAACAATGACCCAAGAATTGTAATCACCCACCGGTCCGATCACTGCTTTGCTCATATGGATGAATGAGTAATGACACAAGATTGCACTGCATCTGATCAAGACCTGATACCACAAACACTGACATGTACCCCACATTTACATCCCATGTAGGTGATACTGGATATGCACTCATGCACCAGTGAAGATGGGTAAAATTGTGCTTGTGCGTGCCATGCTGCACAATATATGCATGCGCAGGAACATTCCGCTGCCCCCAGACACAGAGGATGATGATGGAGTTGAAGATGGTGATGGGGATGGTGACGGGGATGGGGATGGGATGATTCCACTCCCTCCCGGGCATGCACAAGATGGGCAACGAGCACAGGATAAACTCATTCGCATTTACTTTTGAGAGACTGCACATTGACAGCATTGCATGGATATGACGAGGCCAGTTAATAAATGGATTGACTGCAAATGAAATGACGAATGTCTACTCATTATAGAATTTTTCAAAGGTGATATATTGTAAACAAAACAGGAAAGAAGGTGTATTGGGTAGGGAAGATGTACACCCGTGCCCACCCACCACCAAAATGTACCCACCCACAACCAGGCCCCAAACTACTAACCCCCTAATGGACCTCCACCACCACCCAAATGTACCCACCCCCAACCAGGCCCCAAACTACTAATCCCCTAATGAACCTCCCCCACCACCCAAATGTACCCACCCCAAACAGGCCCCAAACTACTAAACCCCTAATGGACCTCCCCCATCACTCAAACATACCCACCCCATATACCCATTGTGTCCCCGAATGTCATGTCTATCGCCATCCCCACATGGCACTATTTGTGGGGGCGCTTATGTGCAGGAGTGTTCTTGCCGGCGGGTCCAGTCAGCCGACTAGGGGGCCTCCGTGGGCTGGCAGTGGCAGAGCTTGATGGGGTGGTGCTGGCTGAGGTGACTGCTGGTGTGACTGTGGGCACACGTCCTTGAATCGCCTGCCTGGCAACCAACATTGACTCCGCTGTGCTGGATTGCACACTGTTGCCTTCCCTGACATGGCATGCCAGGGTGACGATGGTGGTGGCAAAACGTCCCTGGAGAGCCGACGCACCGATGTTGCATTGCTCTTACGCTGCCGCCTCGCCTCCTCCCGCTGCTGCATGGCCTCTTCACGCTGCAGCCTGGCCTCCTCCAGCTGCCTTTACACGAGCTGCATCAGGGTGGCCTGTTGTTCCTCAATGCGCTGCATGCGTGTACTGAGCGCAGCCATGCAGGGTGTTGGGGAGCACATGGGACTGTGCATTGTTTGGGGGCTGAACTGTAGGCCATGGATGGATGGCAGCTCATCCGTTTTGTCCCCCTCACCCTGCTGTAGAACTTCGGCCTTCATGGCCGGGCCACTGTCATCACTCGATGCAACCTCCTCAGCAGTGCAGATAGGCTGCAGGATGGCACCCGGGGCCATGGTGGGTGCCTGCATGGGGATGGTGGCATCCGCTGGTGCATCTGTGCCCGATGCAGCTGGTGCTTGTGTGCCGATGCAGCTGGAGCTTGTGTGCCTAATGTAGCTGGTGCTTGTGTGCCCGATTTAGCTGGTGGTTGTGTGCCAGAGCAGCTAGCATTGTCCTCCTGGGCAGGAGTGCTGCGTTGGGCGTGTGCAGGTGGCCGCTGTGTCGCCTGTTGGCCCCTGTCGCTGTCACTTGACATGGCTGTGGGGATACAGAGGGCATGCTGTTACTTGTGTGATGTTACTTGATGTGTCCATCACATGTATCAAACTGAACGGTCCGTCGTAACCACTTGCATGTACACACCTATGACTGTTGATGCACTCAGGTGTATGTGTCTCTGCTTTCACTCAGGCACGCACTGTGGGCATGTCCTGGTACATGCATTGGGGTTGTGTTACTTGTCATCTAGGTTGTCAGTGGGTCCAATGGGTCACTCCTGCCCTGGCTGGGGCGGGGGTCAGTGGGTCCATTGAGTCACACATGCCCTGGCTAGGGGGGGGTGGTCAGTGGGTCCATTGGGTCACTCCTGCCCTGGCTAGGGGGTGGTCAGTGGGTCCATTGGATCACACCTGCCCTGGCTGGGGGGTGGTCAGTGGGTCCATTGGGTCACTCCTGCCCTGGCTGGGGGGGGGGGGTCAGTGGGTCCATTGAGTCACTTCTGCCCTGGCTGGGGGGGTGGTCAGTGGGTCCATTGGGTCACTCCTGCCCTGGCTGGGGGTTGGTGGTCAGTGGGTCCATTGGTCACTCCTGGGGTGCATTCAAACTTGTACTTTGTGCACTTACCGGCATCTGCAGGTGGGCTCACTCCTGCCTCTGCGTCT
This sequence comes from Ambystoma mexicanum, assembly GCF_040938575.1. Classification (NCBI taxonomy): domain Eukaryota; kingdom Metazoa; phylum Chordata; class Amphibia; order Caudata; family Ambystomatidae; genus Ambystoma; species Ambystoma mexicanum. Next base: position 683,675,182 of record NC_090939.1, on the reverse strand, counting down.
CTGATGCCGTGGATGCCCTTGAGGTGCAGGACACTGCTACAGCATTCCTCCCACGACTGCAACTTGAGAGGGGATGCAGGGCCTCAACCCATGCTAGCGCTGTGCTGGCGGTGTGCAGCGATGAGGTTGCACACCACCTCTTATGGCAGTCCTTCACAGTGTGTGTCGTCACCCTGACTGCTGTGCACTTGAGTGCTGCTTCGGCCCACACCTCCTTGCGGTGTTGCTGGGTAGCACACCACTGGTCTGCGCTGAAGAGCATTTCTGCATGCTCCACAATGTGTTTGACCAGTACTGTCAGCTCGACCTCACTGAAGCGCTGCTTTCACTGTCTTTGTGCTGGGATCCTGGATGCCATGGTGGTAGATGTATTCTCAGTCTCAGGCAGGTGTTCTGACCTGTGGTGTCTAAGGATGGCGGTGGATTGTGCTTTATACAATGGCCGCCTTTCAGTTTCTGTTTTTTTCGCGGTCACAGTATTTCCACTTCTGGTGATTCTGTTTCCGTGATGACGGGGGTGAACACGAGTTTTGCACCGCTTTTTCTGGTGGTATGTCCCTGTGCGTGGGTGTTTACGTGAAAACGGTGGCACCATTTCCACCTTGGTGTGTTGCGCATGACCCACAAGCCGTAATCGGCCATTCATTCTGCAACCTTGCGGTCACGGAAACAGTGGCACCATTGTCACGGAATCACTGAATTACAGACTGGTGGACTCGTAATGAGGCCCTATAACTCACACTGGGTACATATGAAGACCACCTATCGCTGAACCCCAGAAATGTCATGCTAAAAATTTTAAAAAAACTGAGGGATCCTCCCCCCAAACAGTTCCAGTGACTGTCTCCAGGAAGAGGGGAAAGCAGGGGGAAAGCACAGAATGAGAGGAAAAAAAGAATTCCCAAATTCCACGAACCGGTTCCAGTGACTGTCTCCAGGAAGAGGGGTACAGCATAGTATCCGGGGGGAAAAGGGGATTCTCAAATAACCCAAACCGATTCAAGTGACTGTCTCCCGGATAAGGGGGCAGCACAGAATAAGGGGAAAAAGGAAATTCCCAAATTGCACAAATCGGTTCCAGTGACTGTCTCCACGAAGAAGGGGACAGCACAGAGTCAGGGGAAAAAGAGGATTCTCAAATTCCCCAGACCAATTCAAGTGACTGTTTCCAGGAAAAGAGGGACATCGCCGAATCAGGAGAGAAAGGTGATTCCAAAACTCCCCAAATCTCAGAATGCCAAATTTCCTTTACAGATTCCCAAACTCTGAAACAAAAACCGGCCCAAGATCCCATAATGTCCAAAATAAAAAAAATGAACGGCCCAGCTAGCCCAAAATGCCCATTTCCTTTGCCCCTTGGAGGAGAAAGAAGGTAGGTTTTATGCTCCCCATCCGGGTGCAAGGGCAGTGTTCAATTTCAGCGCTGGTAGACATTGGATCCCAAGCCACTCATCTGTCCGAAAAGGGCAGTTGAGCAAATTAATTCAGGAAAGGGGGAAAGTTACCAAATTCCTCTCACACCTCTCCCTGGACAACTCCAGAACTTCAACGGGAATGACATTCACGTTGTGGGTACTGCAGATCCAGAGATCAAAATTGGGTGACACAAGGTGAAATAACCTGTTATACATGTAACTCCAGAGGGGAACACCCTGTCTCTTAGAGAATGACCTCTTTCAGAGGTTGTCTCCACTAATAGACTGTGTGAACAAGGGCCTCTGGATGCAGGCTAACCGGCAATAAAATTAAAACAGAGAACCAACTATGTCAGTCTAAATGGCACATGCCACATGGTTGAGTTTCTAGCAAAGCCAGGTGATAAACTCCTCTACGGTCTCATGAGAGGCTTGGTGGCATTGATTGAACACATACCTTTAATAGTCTCTTTGGCTGTATGACTAGTTTCTTAGTTAAAGCAGTCACAAGCTAGTCATAGGTGGTCCTGTCTTCCGCTGGAATGATTTTGATAATGCTCTTTATTTCTTTTCTGGCTAGGTTCATGAAGATGTCCTTGATGACAGGTGACTTCTCTTCCTCTGCAGCTTTAATGAACTCGTTGAAATCTTTGACCCACTAATGCATCTGAGACCCCTGTCCAGCTGTGGTTGAAGGTTGAAAGTGCAGGGTTTTCTAAGGGAATGCCACCTTGCCGGTTCCCTGCTGCACCCCTCCTTGGTCTCCTGCTTGGTCCACCTTGTTGACTATTCAAACGGGTGCTCTCCTTCTGGCCATGGGATCTGGGCAGTGGCACTTGGGTCCTCTGTGCCTTCCCTTTCCTCTTTACTGTGGGCAGCGTTGCTTTCCTCCCATTTGCAGGGCCTCCGGCGGGGTGCAGGCCTGGGTGGGGCTGTGGGCATGTAACCCCTGCTGTTCCTGCAGCAGTCTTCTAGTGGCGACACATAGCCATTAGCGTGCTGCTGCTGATGTGACCCCTTGGTGTGTGGGCAAAGCCCTGTGGCGCTTTAATGGTGCTTAGGTATCTGTTTGTCCTTGATGTAGATTTTTGTGTTCCTTATCTCCTGCCCCTCGTTCGTTTCGTGTGGTTCGTGTGTATTTTTTTCTACTTATTCCTTCTTCAGTTTTGATGCCTCACAAGATGGACCTCCGCTCCGTGACCCCCTTCCTCTCCGCTTTGGCATGGTAAAACAAGAGGGCACGGGGCGGGCTTGCTGGGAGGCTGTTATTTGCTGATGAAATGCTGCTTCTTATCGGTGGGCGGGATTGTCATCACCGGAACGTGAGCTGCACCCAGCGGGAGATCTGGACCCGTCTCGGAATGCAAAGGATGCTGGAATCCAGCTGGCGGGCGTCATTGCAGGGGTGCAGCCGCCGGCACAGTGTGTGACTGTGAGCTGCGGAAAGCGAGCGCACTGGCTCATGAAGGATGCTGGTTTTTAGCAAGCTAGTATCCCTGTAGCCCGCGGTGAAGGACGGCTGCCAGCAGGACACACCAGGTGAAAAGCGAGCAGACCGACTCATTGCTGGTATTCGTTCTGTTTCTCTGCTCTAGTTTATTTTATCCCTGTCGCCAGTTGTTATCGGTCAGTGCATGTGCGTACATGGATCTGTGTTGTTTGGCTGTGGCAGAATTGTCCATGAAGTATTTGACCGTAGTCAATTTCATGGCAAATACAATTTTGCCACTGCCAAACTCACCAAATCTATGTTCCCCTAATCCGACAATACATCCCCCACTTATCTTTTCCACGTGCGCTGCCTCTCCTGACCCTGCGGCATCAGTTCTGTCCATCTAACGCGGGTCAGATCTGACACCACAGGGCCCCCTTTTCCTTTTTTTCATCTCCTGCCTCCAAACTTCAGGAAGCGGGGGGAAACCCCAGCAACCCCCTAAAGGGCAAAAATACAGAACATAGGGAATGTGGGACAACCCCTCCACTCCCCATGTTTGGTATGTATTACCCCCCAATTTGATTGAATCACATCAATTGAATGGTACTGGCTGAATTTGGTCAGGTGTACCATTCGATCTTTAATATTTGATCAAATTGGGTAATACCACAAACATATATATATATATATATATATATATATATATATATATATATATATATATATATATATATATATATGTATGTATATATATAGTGACAAAATGTTGTTAAAGGGACATTATGGTTAAGTTGGACTAATAATACATATGCAATTCAATGCAAAAACTTTTTTAAAGGGACGTTATGGTTACAAGTAAAACCAAAGTAAAACCAAAAAAAAAAGAATTTTGCCCGTTATGATAAGCTAAGCAACAATAGCTCACGCCAGCGCTGTGCACTAACACCCAGAACATCAATGGTGACATCACAAATGACATCACAGATGACATCACATATGTGGGCCACTCTTGTTTTTGTTCACTGACACATCTAGTCCAGTTGTTTTTGTCCACTGCCAGTGAGAATTTTAAAATTCAAAAGGTGATATATATGCAGACATTAACCTCCAACACACAATTCAGTTGTATACATCATAATGAACTTATGTTATTGACATTTTCTGGTGATTTTGTTTCTTTCTTCCTTACTTTATTTTCCCTGTCTGTGCCTCTGATTTGTATGCATTGTGGGTCTTCATATGTATTGTTTGTACTAACACAATTAAGTAGAAAGTCTTGAATTATTAGCTATTGGTTCCATGTTTAACATTACTCAAAACTCTGATAAGGTAGCATTCATTATTTTACTGTCCAAAATGACCACATTAAAATTGTTGTACTTCTATGGTGCATGCTGCAGCCATTGCCTATGTATGTTTATGATTAGGTTCCTGTATTAACAACAGCACTCCGATATAATGTTTTGTTTAGATTGCTACATTCTTTAATACATTAAGTAGTTAATGATAGGTCTCCCGATCACCCCTGACGTTTTAGGGACTTTTCATCAAAATTAATTTCATATGTGATATCATCAATGACATTTGTGATGTCATCTTTGATGTCCTGGGTGTAAGTCTTAGCAGTGCACTTTGGTGGCAAGAGTTATGGTTGCTTAGCTTACCGTAACTGGTGAATTTCTGGGTGGTTTCGGTTTTACTTGTAACCATAACATCCCTTTAACAAAGTTTTCTCATTAAATTTCATAGGTTTTTATTAGTGCAACTTAATTATAACGTCCCTTTACCAACGTTTCTTCAGTGAATTTCATAGGTTTTTATTAGTGCAACTTCACCATAACATCCCTTTAATAACGTTTTTTCAGTGAATTTCATGGGTTTTTATTAGTGCCACTTAACCATAACGTCACTTTAACTATGTTTCTTCAGTGAATGTCATAGGATTTTACCAGTGCACCCTTCATTTCCTACAACTTACTAATGTCATACTTACCCCAATATAGCAACATTTTTCTTCAATGTACAATGTTTCACCTTAGAACTCTGCCATTCACCACCTTCTAGCATAATTTTTAACACTTCTATACACTTTTTGCAACTTTTTCTGTGTTCATCGACATCTACAAATGTCTGACATCATTGCAGACTTGCAGGACAGTGTCACATGACCATAAACTCACGTGCGGCATGATGACATGTTCGTGATCGTGTCCACACTTCGCGATTGGGTCCATGCTTCGCAGACAGTTCAGAACTGCATTTTCTGCTGATCTAGGAACTTTCAAGCTCTCAGAAAAGTTGTTCCTTTCTTAGCAAGTAGTAGCTGCCTTCCTCCACCTCATCTTCCCCATTCAACACTGTAACCATACAGCCTACTTCTGTGGGACACATTATCTCACCAGCTACCTTGCAAGCGATAAAAGAGGCTGTTGGTCCATATCTTTCAGAGACAACAGTACTCTGTAAATGCTGCAACATGCCACTCTGGGGACAGCAATTTTTAGGTGCTTTTGAAGCTGTAATCAAGGAGCAAGAGAAACACTGCCCACTACCTTAGATGTAACACACAAGCAACATCTTCCCATGTCCACCTGCCCCTCCATATTATTAGTTGGTGCTGCTTGCCTCATTTCCCTCCCCACCTTACTTTCAGACCTCTCCAGCAAAAAAAAGAAAACAGGTTTCCTTTAGGAACCACCTTTCACAGTTAAGAAATAGAACAAAAAAATAGTCTTATAGACTCCATCTACTTTATATTTCTGAATAAAGTAGATAGACTCAATAAAATTCTCCAACATTTCCATTAGCATTTTGTATAATGCTAATGAAAATAACGTGGTGTTCATACCCATTCCAAGGGCTGAAAAGGGGGAGAGTGGCTCGACTGCGCATGTTATCGGCCGAAGTGAAGCGAGGGCGGATAACAAAGGGCTCCATGCCGTTATCCCCCGTTCCAGCCCCTGCAACAGAGGGTGAAAGCCATTAGCACCCCGGGTTGCCAAAATGGTAACCAGGTGTGCTAAAAAATAGGATTTTCCTATTTTCCTTCCTACAGCGGGACGCACACAGCATCTGGCGGCTTGCAGCGCGGGTTTTACCGGCAGTTCAGGCCGGTGTTCCTAGCCAACTTATTGACTGGTTCCCCCACCCCAGGGTGCTATAGTACAATTGTTAACTAGAGAAAAATATAAAAGGACAGAAACAATTTTCTGTCCCAAATACTTTTATCTAGCATACAATAAGGACCATAGTTGATTCACCTTTACAACTATCCACAGACTCCACAGTCCTCTTTCCAGGCCACGGATCATTAAAAGACCCGAATGGCAGATGCACACCATCGCACAGGGCAGCCCTTCTACTACTTTTAATTTTATATTTGTAACACTCCCTCAATGCCTGCTTTCAAACAGTCACACATCCATCCACCAAACACTTCCAAAAACTATACATATAACTCTATGATCATACTAAGCTTTCATACACCAACTACCACTTAACAATCTTCTACAAATCCTTTGCATCTGCATTTCCCTTACTTATGCAAAAAAAAGTTTACACAATGCTCCTATAAATGCACATATGCATTGTGCAGTGAGAGAATTGCATAAATAGAAGGGGCAGTACGAATGGGTAAGTGCTCATGAGAGCCCAGGAGGGAAATGCCAAGGGATGCAAAGGTGGGATGCCACTGACTAACTACTGGAGCAGAGGAGTCCCATGGGTGGGATGAATCGTAACCTTGACATACCTTTAACAAAGTTTTTCTGTAGATTTAATAGGTTTTTATCATTCAAAATGTTTCATGGTTTTAAATCACTGTATATAAGTTATTAATAATTCCTCTTTCATATATATGAAAGAACTATAAACCTCCTTTACAAAACATATTTTTTGCAACTCATACTTATGTCTGTCATTATCAAAAGTGCATGCTCGGGATGAAAATCATTGTTCAATTGTTCACTGCATAAGGCTCCACCATGACCTCATCCAAACCAAACTACCCCTATTATTCACTGAACCTACCCTGCATCCTAGCTCAGTGTCCACTATACCCTAATAATGTAACCAATGGCCAGTGCTCATGGCTTGCAGCCAAAGCCAGTCTACAAATCCATTGGGCATAGGCTTCGGCCATGCTGCATTCCCCAATAAGCAAATCAGGGTACACATTTGCGTTTGCCGAGGGCCCGGCCCCCCACACCCCAATTGTATTCACTAGTTTTTCTATTTACATTCTTACACATTTTAAAAATAAAACACAGGACATATTTCCAAAAAACATGCTTTTAGGTTCTTGCTAATCCTCATCGCGTACGTTTGTTGTAATCTAGAGCACCCCTTCAGGCTGTAACCGCAAGCAGAATTGTTGTTCCCATTCAAACCTACCATTTCTGACATACCGCATGCCCCAATAACCAAATGACAGTACATATTTCTCCTTGCTAACGGCCAGGCCCTTTGCCCAGACACCAATGCTATATCACTGTGTTGTGTACTTACATTTTACACTTTTGAAAAAACTAAAACACCGGACATAGTTGCAAAACCATGACGTTCTTGCTGACCCTCCTTGTGCATATTGCTGCAATCCCATCCAGCACTTCAACCAGCACCCACAAGCAGATTTATTTTCCCATTAATACCTTTACCAAATTCAAAAAACGTTACCACATAGCCGGTCTCTTGTGGCCATACACACAATAACTCCATTGCTGGTCCCTCGTGGTCATGGCCAGTAGCCAGATTGTCTGGGGCAGGGCTAGCCAGATTCTCCAGGTCATGGCGTTAGGCCATGCCCCAGACAATCTGGCCACTGCCAATGGCCACATGCTATACCTCAGTCACCAAAGGTATTTCACTATTTTTGTACCTACATTATGACACCAATCAAAAAATAAAACACAGACACATTTGCAAAACTATGCTTTCAGGTCCTTGCCAATGCTCCTTACACAGGTTTGCTGCAAATCCGCATTTTCAAAAGTGTCAAAATATACGTACAAACAATCGTCATATAACTCCCCCTCCCCCCATCTTGATCAGATCCATTCAGACTGCACAAGTATTCAAGGTTGGGCCTATAATCTTTCTGAAAACGTTTGTCGACATATCAAATGGCAACAATGTTATAAGCCATCTAAAAAGGTTAAGACTGCCCTCTAATTTTGCCCCTCCGGACGAAATCCGAGCAGACTTTGAAAACACATTCATATCTAGGTCTACAATCTTTTTTCAAACCGGTGTGCAGATTTGCCAAATGGCACCACATTTAAAAGGCTTTAAAATATGTTGCGATCCCCCTCTAATTTTGTTCCCTCTTGACAAAACAGTGCCACACTTCGCAGAACCATTCAGAGTCAGGTCTAGAATGAAAGTCCAAAATGTCATGCAGTTTTATTGAGTGTCGTCAAAGTTATAAGCCATCACAAAAGAATGATTTTCACCAACCCTGTAATGCATAAGTAAGCATAGATGCCCCTGAATATTTCAGATGTTCGCGAACATCTCAGGACTGGCCCGGACTGTTGCAGACATCAGAGAACAAAACCGTCTGTTTTTTGGCTTGTTAAGGCCATATGCCATTCCATCCTCATCACATCTTACCTCTCCAGAGATTGTTTCATTAGTTTGGCAAGTGAAATGTGTTTTTTAATATGTTCTTACCACGATGTTTGCAGACAATGGCGGCTGTCCGCAAATCCAACATGGCATGTGTTTACTAAAATATGATGCACTTCACGCTTTTTGCCAACCAATCAGCTGGTGTGTCCGAAACAGGAAAGGGAGTCCACGAACTGAACCCAGATATCACTCTTTTTGTTCACTTTAAACAAAACTCTGGACGGATTTACATCAAATTTACGGGACCAAGCCACCACTGCTGCCGCAAATTTGGTTAAAATCCATGCAGCAGTTTGGGCTGTAGGCAGAGCAAAACATTTTTTCCATTATGTCTATGGGAAAAATCACACATTTTGGGACCCCCTATAACTTTGCCACCCCTTGACGAAACCTCACCAAACGTCACAGAATCAATCTGACGGGGCAAAATACTTTTTTGCAAAGGTTCATAAGGATTTGTCCGGGGGGGAGCAAAGTTATAAGCCACCCAAAAAGTGCCATTCCTATGGGTTGAGCAACTTAACCATAATGGCGGCAATTGGATTGTGTCTCAACGCAGATAAAACAGAGATCCTCCTAGTAGGTACTAAAGACACCTTTAACAAACTCGACCCCCAATACATAACATTCAACATTGATAACACCACTATCACTGTTTCACCCTTAGTAAAAACACTGGGGGTCCACATTGACTCTGCGTTATCCATGACTCACCAAGTCAGTGCCATCTCCTCCTCTGCAGCACTGACCACCAAAATCATCAATCCAGTCAAACCATACCTATCAACCAAAAACTGCCTCACAATAGCCAGGGCCACTATTGGGGCCAAACTGGATTATTGCAACATTCTCTTCATGGGCACCTCTGCCAAAAACCTCTACTGAGTACAAGTCACACAAAATAATGCCCTTAGAGCTGCTCTAAGCATCCCAAAAAGGGAGCATCTCTCACAGGCTAGAATGGATTATCATTGGCTCCCAGTTAAAGAGCGCATTCTTTTCAAAACCATGGCCATTACACATAAGTGCCTTTCGCTCACAGCCCCCCTTACTTATCAGAGAAAATAATACTAGCCACCTCACTCAGACTGAAAAGAACACATTTTGCCAAACAGATACACGTCCTGCTCTTCAAAAAAGCCAAAGCAGGAGGTACCAGCTTCCAATATCTTGCTCCCAAAAACTGGAATGCTCTGCCCACAGCACTCCGAAGTGAAACCTCATACTCTGCATTCCGCAAATCACTCAAGACCCTGCTCTTCAACTAAATTACCCCCTTACCCTTCACTCCCCTTTCGCCTTCTTAGCTCCATCACTGCCCAGGTAACAGTTTGTCAACTACAGTATCCTGTACTGCTGACCCACCACAGCCGTGCACCCAGTAGGCCACAGAATCTCACTGTGTCTCCCCCTCTGCTATGATTCTATTCTGCAACTAACAATCCAACTTATTGTAACTCTAATTGTATGTATGGTTACTGTGTTCCCCACTGTAACCATGGCACCAGTAAGCCAAAAAACAACACTTATCCCTTACTGTATGACACCGCAACCACGTATTGTTTTTTGTTATATCTGCAGATTATATGTATCTGTCTGTAACTAAGTAAGCACACAGCTGTAAAAGCGCCACGATGCCCAGGGCCACATTGAGCACTTTACAAATGTAAAAAATAAATAACTACAGTGCTGCTACCGCAGGCGCTGTAATATGGATAAGGAGGACATATGACACTGTGTAGCTTGAAGCTCTACTTTATTTCTAACTGCCTCTTTCTCCCTGAGGTTCCTCCTCTTCCTCCTCTTACAGCCTGCCTCTTAAAGGCAAAGTCGCATTCCCTCATAAGAGGGGCCTCGCCACCATGCACTGCCCAGGGGGTGGTGTTTTGTCCTCCTGGACCACTTGTCAGAAAGTAATGATGGACATTTGCAATGTGCTGAAAGTTATGAATTTACCGGATGTTGTTCTTGAATTTTATGCATATGATATTGGTTTTTCTTTCAGGTCATATTTATGAAAGATTGAGTGTTTGCAGTTTATAATAAATGTGGACAGATTTTGTTTCCAAAAATATGGCGTCTGTTGATTTCTTCTGCCCTGGCATGGTCCCACTGTAGAGCCCGAGAGGCAAGCCCCCTCCCATGAATGGGGGGCTGTTGGATTGGGCGTGTCGGGGGGGCAGCAAATGTGAAAGGAGGGGGCAGCGGAACCAGCTCCCTGCAGCTGGATCAGGGTGGTTTAAAGCGACCCATCACAGACTGCTGCTGTGGGGTGCATTTACCGGACATAACAGAAATCCTTCACCTAAAAACTGCATTTAAACATTGCCACTAGAAACGGTTGTGTTGTGTTCTACCTGGCACATGCGTGGCAAGCATGTGAACACTGCATTCCAGAAAACGGCCCTACAATTGTTGTGCATTTCATCTGAAGCATAAAGTTGTGCACTGCATTCAAAATGGCCCTACATTTGCTGTTCTGTCATCTGAAGATCAAATTTTTGCATGACATTCATGACAGCCCTGCGTTTGCTGTTATTTCATCAGAACTACCACAAAGTTATACACTGCTTGCAAAACCACCCGGTGTTTCCTTGTTCCTTCTGAATGCCATAATGTTAGACAATACATCCGAAAACAGCCTTGTCTTACTGTTCATTCCCATGAGGGGCAAAGATTTCATCAAAATGCAACTCAACATGGCTTTTGTTTTCCCTTTCATGTAAACCGCAGCGCTCAAAAACACTGCAAATGAAAGAAACAGCTAGGGTTTTACTTTTCATTTCATGTCATATCAAAGAACCCTGCCTTATCTCCCCGTGTCCATGAAACAACAGTAATTGCAAACCCTCCCAAAGGGTCAAACTAAAAGAACACCCCCTGATTTACAGAACCACATTTCAAACATTAGATGGCTTCCACACATGTAAAAAAGTAAAAAAGAAACATTTATTTTAAAAGCCACTGTGAAAGGGCAACTCTGCTCGCACAGATTGTAGGGGGTGGCTACCCATGTACATTATGTTCTCTCCCACAAGACTTCAATCACTTTGAGACTCAGAATAACCAGTAAAATTAGTTCTGGGCTCAATTGGAAGCCTGGCCTTCCATGGGAAGTCACACTCATAAGTGAACTATTCTACAATGACTTATGAGGGGGCTGAGCGTGTGATAATTACAGGTTCTGCCAGACTAAAAGGCAGTACCAGCAGAGGGAACAAAGAATGCAAGTGTGGCTAGTGTTTGGCCAAGAAGTGCAAACTCCTCCAGCACCAACTCTGAAGGACAAACTGAAAAACTTCAAAGGGGCCATAAAAGTACTTTGTTACAAGCTGAGCCATGGGGAGACATTTGGATATGGGGGTTAAAGCACCACCCCCATAGGTGACAGATCCTCCAAATTGACATTAAAATAGTGATGCATCTTAGGCATTTTCCCCCAGCACTCAGAACCAGAAGCAACTTCATTTTATGATATTTTTCCATGTGCTTTCCAGGTGGATTTTCAGAGTGCATGATTCTATGACTTTGTGAACTGAAATGGCCAGTCAAGACTAATTTCTGGCTGATCTTAAAATGCAACAAATATGACAATTGGTGGGAAGATGGAGATGTACGTTATGAATATGCTTGGCCATTTGCAGAGTGATAACTATTATGCATTTTATGAAAATGACCAAAAGCTTCCAAGGGGCCATGCTACCTCACACAGAGTTGGTGATCGAACTGTCTAATTCCCTGTGGCCCACTGAAACCGTCTATCTAATTCTTATGGCCAAGAGAACAAAGAAATGTCATAAATGCCAAACAGACTGATGATGTTCTCTCCCCTTTAACCAATGATGCCAGGGGGTGGAGGGATGAATGGTAGGCTGTCCTATCCCAGGGTAGGAATAATTCTAGGGTACTTCCCCCAGATTGTAAAATAAATTATGTCATTTGGGCTATATAAGGGTGGACTGGACTAGACACAAGGATCAGGTCAGATCCACACACACACACAAGACGCCGGGGAGACAGGAGAAAGAAGAGGAGGCAGCTGATCCCATCCAACAGAGTGCAGAGACCAGACCCCTAACCATCTGATCCCATCCAAGAGAGTGCAGAGACCAGACCACTTGCCTAGCCACCCAGAGAATCCTGAGTTCCAGCCTGGCTGTCAAAATCCCACCCAGGAGAGCGCAGAGACCAGATTGCTTGCACAGCTGTCCAGCGAGTCCTGTGATCCAGCCTGGCTGTCCAGAATCCCAAACCAAGACTTACTTTGTAAGTAGCGACCAATCCCAGTCCCAAATTGCGTTCCCCTTTCCTTTGGTAACATAAATCCCATAGAAAATCCCATTGAATGTCCCAAATTGCCAGTATAATCCATTCATCGTTCCATAGAATAATCTGTATTAGCCTGTGTATGCTAGCGCATTCCTTTGGTAAATCTTTCAGTTGTCTGTATAAGTCCTTAGTATCATTTTGAAGTAAATCAATTAATTCTCCATTGAAAATTCACGTTCAATATTGTTGTCTTTCAAAACCAACAATTTTGTCGAGTGTTTTTACTAACTATAGTCTTTAAAGTATAGTCTCTAAGAAGTAGCCTCCTTGTCACTGAAAACCGAATTTGCCTGTGTCCGGTGCGCATTACACCATGAACTCTAAACTTGTATCTGTCCCATTGAAAACCCAAACCGTAGTCCCATTGAGAGCATTCCATTGTGCTGAGCATCTTACCTGTTACATACCTCTGTCCTTGTCCTTGGAACCGATTTCCGATTTTGACAGCTAAGCCCTTTCCTTAGCTGCCTGTCATCTCAAATTCCATGTAAAAACAAAATTCCATTGCTGTGTGTCTTTTTCTTTTGCATGTGTTTCTTCCCCAAAATCGATGTTCGTACCTTGTTTTCACGTTGCCCTGGTGTGCTGATTAGTAGTCTTTAAGCTTCCTTATCTCCTTAAGTGTAGCAACACCAATTTCCTTTCTAGCTGTCCCAATGTGGTTGTGAGTGTCTCTGCTAGTAAGCATCTAAACCCGATTCTGCCGTTTTGCTCTAAAATCTGGTTTTCATTTTCTTTTCTGACTTCCCATCTTGGGGTGATGGGAGGTATTCTAAATTAGATTTTTCTGTCATTATGCTTACTCCTTGCCACTGCCTTCCATCAAAAGGGAATTAAGTTAGCTGATGTTTGGGGTGGGGGTGTTGCAGGGGGAGTGCATAACCTTAATGCTGTCAGTTGCTTTAAAACCGTTTTTCCTGTTTTGTCATTAAAGATCCATGTGAACTGTGTAAGATTTTGAACCCACTGTTCTGTAGGAAGTATTGCACCTGTGTTGCCAAGACATTGGCGGCTATTGTAAAATTTAATTTGGAATATTCTTTCATTTTCCATTAAATCATACATTAATAAATATCTTATTGATACACACCGACCTTTGTGACATGGGATGTTTGTAGAAGTGGGTACGAGAAGGCTTGGGGCCTACTCAAATAAAGAACCTGTGGTTTATTAAAGATAAAAAGTGTTTTTATTGTGCGCCACGTTCATTGTCAGGGGAAGGAGTCCCTGGCGGGAGTGTGCCGTGGTCTGAAACCGTGACATGGTGGGGGCTTGTGCCGTAATTGAGGTTAGGGTTTTCACATGTGACAGTCCAACACAGCAGACTAAGTTGCTAGAAAACTGTGTTACAGTGTTAAGGCGCCATCCCAAAACATATACCCTAGGTATCAGGCATAGGTATCAGGCCTGTGTCTCAAAATAAAATAGTGAAACCCTAAACTAGGCAAGAGCAGGGTAGAGATGTTGCGCAAAGCTTTAGGGTGAGACCCCAAAATCAACTCCTGTTGCGGAGTGGATACCTACCTTGGTTTTGGGAGGGACACATTTCTCATATAGAGAAAGGTAGGAGGATGGTTTTGTCAACAGTTACTTCCCATTGATGAAACCTACATTCGTTTTTCACAAAAATACATTTTTATTTTAATTGTTTCAGCATAAAATGTCTTTTAAAAATAGAGAAAATGTACATATTCATTATCATTATCACAACACTCTAAGAATATCTTTAAATCTAATACAGACAAAACAAATAAATACAAAATTCCTTAAAAATAGAAAAGCAGCAGATGTATATCTCACATTAGTAACTAGATCAGCCTATAGGGAAAATCCTATTAGGTCTTGATTTAGATCATTCATGAACTCTAAATACTTAATACAGTCTAATATTTAATCTAGACTGTGGACTCAACATGTTTCAGTCCTCTTGGTGGTGGTGGACTTTCTTCAGGAGTAATCTTTGGTTGTTTTAAGAGTGAGTGCATTGCTGTTATAAAAATCTTCTTTTAATGAAGCTTCATTCACTATGGGGAGAGTTACTGTTGACAAGAAAACCAAAAAGAAAGAATCAGCACTTTGGCTCATATTCTTTAAACACAATGGGCCTCATTACACGGTAGGCGGTGAGCCATGGCGCTATTAGCGCCATGGCTCATGCTGGTAAAATACCGGCACCGCCTTGGTGGAAAGGGGATTTACCGCCCCATTCCAATGTTGGAGGGGCGGTAAATCCCCCTTCCACCATTGCCCTTCCCCATTCCCATTTCTGCCCCATAGGGCTCTATGGGAATGGGGAAGGCGCTAATTACGGCACCGCAATTTTGCAGTGCCGTAATTAGCTCCGAGGTCCCTTTGCGGGTTGGATTTTAACGCCTGCAAAAAGCAGGGGTTAAACCCCCCAACCCGCAAAGGGACCTCGTAGTAAGGCGGTAAGGATTTACCGGTACCGGTATTTTACCGGTACCGGTAAATCCTTACCGCCATCCGTGTAATGAGGCCCATTTAATGTGTGTGGCCAAACTTCAGTATTAAATACATTTACCTGAATTCCCAAGTGCAATAGAGCCCTCAATGGAAGTAGAAATGGCCACAATAATTGGACAATTTTCAATAGAGAAAATCGTTTCTTCTCCAGGTTCCTATGAGATGAATTCACAAAATTCAGAAAAAAGCCTAGGCATCCTTTAAGGCAATTATGAATCATTCAAACATCAGTATATGGTATTTGAGACATTGGTTATATAATGAGACAATCCAATTTGAGTAACCTTAAGTGCAGTTTGGTTTTCCAGTTAGCACCATTAGAGTAATCAGAATTTATTTTTTATCACATTAGAGAATCCAGACTTCTTACCTCTGTATAATGAGGCAGGATAGTCTAGATTTCTTATTTCATTTTTATGGGTATTAAGTATTTAGAGATCATAAATGATCTGAATCAAGACCTAATAGGATTTTCCCTTTAGGCTGATCTGTTGACAAAACCATCCTCCTACCTTTCTCTATAATAGCGATGTTGCGCACAATGGAAAATAATAGGGCCAGGCAGCACCTTCTGTCCAAATGATTTATTAGAGGGAAATGGGCAGAACAAAAACATGAAACCTGGCTATCTAGTATAATGCAACAGGTGACCTCTATAAGCATGGATGCGTGGGAGCATAGTGGCCTATTACAACAAGCCCTGACTGAGTTGCATATGAAAGATGAGCAGATTAAGATGGTTCAACTCACCACATACATGTACTTCCACATGCTTGTTATGGAAGAAAAATACCAAGAACGTGCAACCTCTGTGCAACCTCTGTGCAAAACCAATCTGAGATTTTAAATCAAATACAGAATGAGTTAAGGCAAGCAGAGGAGAAAATGCGAGAAAGTCAAAATTCTGAGTTAGAGCTAGGAAATACCATTTAGCAGCTAAAGAATGAGTTGGCAGCTCAGCAACAAACCAACTCAGAGCAGGAGTCTCAATTGTCTGCACTAAAAGAAGAGTGCCAAGAAGGGGTTCACAACCTGTAAGAGAGTCAACTAAAATTGGACCAACAAGTAACATACAATAGGGCCTGCTTAGAGGACATGTGTACATTACGAAAGCAGATTAAGCAACTAGAAGAGGAGAATAGCAAGTTAATTATTAAGGAGGTCCATTCCCAAACAGAATTTGAGCAAGAGCGCCAGATGTTAAGCACTATAAAACAACAGAGAGATAACTTTAGTGAACTGAATTGTGTACTGTACCAGGAAAAAGATGCCCTGTGTGTAAATCAAAAACTGACCTGGAGAGAAGTGAATACGGCCTTCAGGAACTGACTGACCTCAAAGTAGAGAATGAAAGGTTAATGGGGAACATAAGGCAAATAGAACATGATCTAGAGCAGACAATACTGAACAAAAATGCTCAGAATGGGAGAGTATCTCACGCAGCAGAAATGGTCTGAGTACTCCCAGACAATACAAGAGGCCCAGAAAGAAAATGAGGTACTTGGTGTTGGGAACAGGGGACTCCGGAGCCAAGTAGTAGCACAAGGGAAGGTCATAGAGGCCAGGCAAGCCCTGACAGCAGAGCACAATGCCCAGACCTTTGCATACTATCAAAAATAGGGGATGAGAAACAGATATTTGAGAGGTTAGAAAAAGAGTGTGCTAGGTTAAATAAGAAACCTGAACAGTTAGAGAGTGGCGGCCAACTCCTGATCACAGTGTGATGAACTATGTACCAAGAGCCTCAAGCAAACTTACCACCCTGTATGTGCAAGGTACTGCTAACTTAATGTCTACAGGTTCACAACAACCAGAAACCATGAGGCAGCCGAACTCAAGTAGGCCCAGCATGATTGACCCGGCAGGCCAGCGTCCATCAGAGATTGATGGTTGTGCATCCCTGTTCAGGTTCAAATATATTGTGACCCATTTATCTGACCAGGAAGAATTCTATGCAGATAAAATCCAGGAGTTAGACTGGCAGAACAATCAGCTACAAAGGAATCACTTGGTCCACTTCGCAGATAAAAAGGAGTCTGAGTTCAGGTCCCAAAAGAGTATTCTGAACACATTCACCCAATCAGGGAGGTCGGGGGAGTTCTCCATCAACACCAGAAAAAGGAAGGAGTCAGAGGACTACTCTTGTGTGAGAAAGAGGGAGTCCAAGGGAAGTGACCCAGAGAGCCCACAATACAACAGGGAAGAAGAGACTAGGCCCCATCATCCTGGGAAAGACTCCCAGTCTCTCAGAATCAGGAAGCGCCTAGAGGATAGGGATGGGACCTCAAATAGCAGCCGCTCTGAGTCTGAGGGCAAATGGACTCAGGTGCAGCAGAAAATGAAGGCTGCCAAACAAAAAGGAACTATAGCGAAAGACCCCATTAGACAGATAAAAGCCATTTGAAGTTTCATAACCCTGTTCCACAAAAATGCGAAGTACTCAGTCTGGGAGCACCTGGAGCTATATGACCAGATGATGACATCATTTGGCATTAAAAATTATTAGAATTCTATGGATTTTGGCAAATGGACATTCTCCACAGAATACTCCAGATTCTTTGTTGGGCTGGACAATCAAAACCATTCAAGCTGGTCTACCTAAAAGGCGGCCATCTTGAAGCACTTCTCCATGCACAGAAACCCCTAGGAGGCTCGCAAAGCAGCCTACAACCTGCAGTGTGGAGAGGATCATGTCCCAAGAAAATGTGTTCAGGAATTAAAGCGGCATTTGTGCAAACCTTTAGGCAGGTGCGCACGAATAGTAGGGAGTTCATGACTACCTATTGTAAAGACCGGAGGGGGGGGTCTGCAATTCCACTCTCTATATGGTAGAGGGGAGGCACAGAGACCCCTGCCAATATTCTCTATTATTGGTATTGTGGTCGAGCAATCAAGGCCTAGCTTCTCGGGAGGTGATGCGAGCTGGTTCTTAAGTACACTGTAGTCCCCAAGCACCCACAAAGGAATGTTCACACACTGTATCGGTTAAAACACAGTCTTTATATAACTAATATTCAAGGTCATATACACGATCACGATAATTCACTTTGTACTCCGAAAATCAACAATGGTAAATATATACAGTTCTAATGTGGTACCACTAACATTATCAGATCTCATTAAAGTGCATACGGTCAGAATGACACACAGATCAAAATAAAGAGGAAACCAGCAGTAGAGAGAGGACAGAAAGCAAGATGGTTGAGCAATTGGCAGAATACTGGCACAGTAGCTAGGCACAGTTCTGTTTGGAGATCCCCCCACCTGGGCAACCTGTAGAAGAAAGATACAAGCCCAGTCCATATATTGTTCACACTAGACTTTGCAATAGTTCTGCAACCCCAAAGTACCTTGGCGATGTAGCGTTCCGCGTTAGGGAATCGACAGCCCTTCTTGAGTGCCCTCCCTTTCAGGCAGGAGTCACGGGTCATCGAACATCCGATGGAGATCAGGTCGAGCTACAACGGTGAAGTGGCCGCGTCATTCCTAGCGGTGCTCATTGACGGGGAAGCGTAAACGTCCTGCCAGGAAGAGGCGTGCGGGGCACCTCGGTCTCGATAGTTCTGGACCGCAAAGAGTTGAAGAACTGTGGCCCAGCAAGGACGTCGAGTCGTCGGCGTCTCTGTGGTCTTTGGGTGGTGGGAAACCCACCGGTGGATGCTCCTCGGCGTGTCAACGGTCAGGCCTTCTCCAGCAGGATACAGCAGTGACGATGCGGACGAGAGCGTCCTTGGATCAATTAAGTTCTTAGGCAACGGGAGCACACCGGCTCCAGTTGGCAACGGCAGTAGTCGACAGTGGCGGACAACAGTCCGGGCACTTCTCCTTGGAGTTCCGCAGCAATCCCCGTATCGGGTCGGCAGCCTGTCGAAGGTCTGTCTACCAGGGAGCTTTGGCAAAGATCAGCTGGTGCACGATGGTCCCTCGTAGCTCGGGAAGAGGGCGTCTTACCAGGTCCTCTCTGGGTCATTTCTTGAAGCACAGCAGCTTTCAGATTCCGAAGGAGAACAACAGCAATTCTTCTCGTCCAGCAGGGTTTCAAGATCAAGCTTCAGTTACTCCAGTTACTCGTCGTAGTGGACTTCAGCTTTTGAACATGATTCCTAGAAGTGAGAGGTCCCCAGATATACTGTTGATCTCCCATTCATTCCGCTGGGTCACACTCAAGCATCCAATCACGACTACGGTCATTCATGCAGGCAGGCAGCCACTCAGGCACACAGGGCATTCAGGCCATTCACTTCTCTCCAGACACTCACAACAAGTTATGTGTATTGGGACAAGTACCGAGCCATTCAACACTCCAAGCTGCATTCATACCGGTTTCGGGCAGGGCTGTCTCAACGATTGCATCAACCACCAGATACTAGACAGCCACAACATAGAATGCATATTCGTTACACACTCCATTCACTCAGGTCCCACCCACAGGCGTACCCACAACATACGGTTGTTGAGAAGGCTCCAGCCAGTTTGATCGGCACTTCTCCACACTACCATATATGGAACTTCCACCCAACAGCCAGTCAGGGGGAAGGGACAGAGGCAGGGCTTCCCGGGACTTCAGGAAGATCAAGGTAACAGGTGATGGAAGGCAAGAGGCCATGGGGGCCATTTTGTCTCCATCCGGAATCTACCGATTCCAAATGACAGTTCCTGGGCATCCCAAAAAGGAGGACGCTCAGGGCACCAGGCATTTCAGCACAGAGCTGCCACCAGCCCGTATCCTGATCTGTGAGTCACACACAGGTGCCCAAAAACATACACTAGGGTAACAGGGTTGCACCCCTACCCATGGGTGCCATAAGGGTATCCCATGGGTCTATTCACCAAACTAAAAGAGAGAGAGCTGCACCGCCGGAAGTCCCACATGAACTCCTGCGCAGAAAACATGACAGAACACACGATAAAAAGCAGTAAAGGACAAGGATACGGAGGCCCTGTCCCTCCGATGCATTTCCAGCATCACACCTATTTCCATGCACTCCCCAAATACATTATGACACAGTTGGTTAGGGACTTCCACAAAGAAAGGAGCCTGGACTGGGTAATAGAACAAGCTACCCAGATCTATGAGGTCCAAAAGCCGGAGAAAATAAGAATCCTCACAAAAACTCAAAATTAACCAACACCCCCATTGCTGCCAAGGTGGCGGAGGTGAAGGTTTCCCCCATTTTGGGCCTGGAAATGGGGGGGCCTAAAAATGCACCTCGCACAAACCAATCAAACCAGAGGCAGAGAAGACCCTCTGACCAGTCTCAAGCAGGTGGGAGCCAGGCAGTGTACCCCCCAAATGTGTCTCCTGATTCTGCCACCTACATCAGCCCCAGGTACAAGGGGAACAGACCCATCTTCGGGTACATATGGACTCCCCCGGCCCAGGGGGATTTGTCCAACCAGGTAAGTACAGCCCCAGGAAATCTTCCTCCAAACTTCCCTCAGGAGGGCAGTAATCTTCCACCCTCTAGTTTAAGTTTCTTCACCAGGTACCCTCAAAAAACCCCAATGTTCAGAACAACCCTCCTTTCTCTCCCCACTTTCAGGAGTCTAGACCACCAAATCAGGGAGAAGGAAAGCCAAGAATGGAAGGTTACAAGGGAAACCTTCCATATCAAGGCTACTCTGGGAGAAGGGACATTTACCCTTCCTGAGAGCAGCAAAGAGTTGACTCCAAACCCCCATGTCAGCCAGAGAGGGTGTCCCAACTGGAGCGCCAAGTCCAGAACCTGACCCAAGACCTGAGTCGCATGTTGAGGGCTCAGCAGAACCCTCAGATGAACATGGCTGCTGAGAACAGCTCCAATCCAGGGTCTGGCACCCCGGAACAATGACAGGGAGAGAACCCCAACAACCAGCAGGTCCCAGAAGAGGAAGCTTCCTTCCTCACCCGTGAAAAGCCCCTAGAAACCTCTGAACCTGAACTCAAATCTCCTACCCCCGAAAAGCTGCAACCTAGGGAACAGAGGGTAAGTAGGAGAAACAAAGAGACAAAGAAGACCCATTTTGTGTAGGAGGTCCATGTCCTCCAGTTTGAAGGAGAAGAATCCTTGGAGGATTCTGGGAAGAAAGTCTTCTCTTTCAAGGATGGGGGAATTCCTCCCAAAGAAAAATGGGTCCCAAAAGACTATGGTCCTCATTACGAGTCGGCCGGTCAGGACTTAACGTTGCCGGTATAACCATACCGGCACTGTTTCCGCGATCGGCAAATTCCGACCTACGATCCTGGAAATCCCACCATCATAAACCGCCACCGCGGAGTTAAGGCACCTGTAAACTGCGTTGGCAGGGAAACCCCCCAGTTACCGGCAATATGTAACACCGTGCGCATTACGAGTATCACAGACATGGAAACACTGCCACAAAAATGGCGGAAAATACGTGGACACGGTGGCGGTATTGCTGCCACCGCGAACATGACACTAAACAGTACCTGGTGAGCCGAATCAGGCCACAGGTGCACCAAATGAGCCCAGCTGAACCCAGCAGGCCACTTGGAGCCTACAAAAGGCCCACACCCACAACCAGGCCATTTCCAAACACAACTATGTAGGCAGCAGCTGTAGCAGCATTGGGACTGGGGCTATTGAACCTACAGGCAGCACTGCAAATGGTGGCAGTAGTGGTGTAGAGGAGGATGAGGCGGAGGCGGAGGAGGCACAGGTGGCAATTAGCAAACCCTGCACCCATGCCAAACCCAATTGTGCAGCCGGCACGACCCCGCAGGTAGCCTGCAATACCTCGCATCAGGGCCTCACCCTGGAACGTGACCCCAGGATAGATCCACACATTATACCGGATGGACCGTCCAACAATCATGTACATCCCCACCATGATTGCGGACGACATCAGCAGCCACATTGGCATTTCGACTGCAATCCCCTCCCTCCTGAAGGTGGTGTCGGTACTGCATTTTCTTGGCACTGGAACTTATCAGCACACAGTTGGTGAGTTGCACGGGCTCTCACAACCCTGTTTTTAAAAAATATTGGGACAGGTACTTGATGCCCTGCTGCACCATGTGTCGGAACACATCGCCCTACCTCATACCCTTGCCCAGGTCATTGCCACCAAGTTGGCCTTCCATGCCATTGTGGCCATGCCAAATTGCATAGGTGCAGTAGACTGCACCCACACAGAGCTGACAGTACCACGTGCAACGGAGATGGTGTACCGCACTCACTGAATGTACAGATGGTATGTGACGCCGAACAACTGATAACACATTGCTGCCCATGTTTCCCGGGATCAACACATGACTCAATGGTCCTGCGGAATTTGACATTGGCACAGTACATGGAACGCTACGCTGGACAAAGGACATGGCTATTGGGTGAGTACAACTGCCATTGCACAGGCCCTGTGGAAGGGGGTGTGTGTCCAGGGCAATGACCTGTGTGAGTGGGGTGCTACAACTGCACATGCATCACCCCCTGGCCCATTTAATGGACAATCATCACAACCCACACATCACAAAGCAACACATGACAGGTTGCCACAGTGTGCCCGTACACACCCTGCTAAATGAGACGCACAACCAATACTACCGCAAGTCCATACAACTTGAGCCACTCAATACAGCCACCCACACTATGCACTGCTGCCCCCCAATGCACATGATGCCTGCACATGAGACATCCTGCATCGACCACATCATCACAGTCTATTGTTTAACTCCCCCATGTGGGTACATCACTGCACAATGCCATACTTACCAACGACTATTGTCTGCAAGGTCAACTACATATGCACAGCAAGTCGTTGGGCAATCTCCAAATGCCAACGTCGACAACAATGACCCAAGAATTGTAATCACCCACCGGTCCGATCACTGCTTTCCTCATATAGATGAATGAGTAATGACACAAGATTGCACTGCATCTGATCAAGACCTGATACCACAAACACTGACATGTCCCCCACATTTACATCCCATGTAGGTGATGCTGGATATGCACTCATTCCATGGCTGATGACGCCTGTACGGAGGCCAAGGAACAGGCATGAGGAGGCGTACAACAGGGCACACGTCCGCACAAGTGGCATGATTGAGAGGACATTTGGCCTACTGAAGGCCAGATTCTGCTGCTTGAGCAGATCTGGTCGATCACTGCTCTACAACCCAGTGAAGATGGGTAAAATTGTGCTTGTGCGTGCCATGCTGCACAATATATGCATGCGCAGGAACATTCCGCTGCCCCCAGACACAGAGGATGATGATGGAGTTGAAGATGGTGATGGAGATGGTGACGGGGATGGGGATGGGATGATTCCACTCCCTCCCGGGCATGCACAAGATGGGCAACGAGCACAGGATAAACTCATTCGCATTTACTTTTGAGAGACTGCACATTGAC
This sequence comes from Ambystoma mexicanum, assembly GCF_040938575.1. Classification (NCBI taxonomy): domain Eukaryota; kingdom Metazoa; phylum Chordata; class Amphibia; order Caudata; family Ambystomatidae; genus Ambystoma; species Ambystoma mexicanum. The sequence continues at coordinate 683,651,537 of NC_090939.1, read as the reverse complement.
AGCATTGCATGGATATGACGATGCCGGTTAATAAATGGATTGACTGCAAATGAAATGACGAATGTCTACTCATTATAGAATTTTTCAAAGGTGATATATTGTAAACAAAACAGGAAAGAAGGTGCATTGGGTAGGGAAGATGTACACCCGTGCCCACCCACCACCCAAATGTACCCACCCACAACCAGGCCCCAAACTACTAACCCCCTAATGGACCTCCACCACCACCCAAATGTACCCACCCCCAACCAGGCCCCAAACTACTAATCCCCTAATGAACCTCCCCCACCACCCAAATGTACCCACCCCAAACAGGCCCCAAACTACTAAACCCCTAATGGACCTCCCCCATCACTCAAACGTACCCACCCCATACACCCATTGTGTCCCCGAATGTCATGTCTATCGCCATCCCCACATGGCACTATTTGCGGGGGCGCTTATGTGCAGGAGTGTTCTTGCCGGCGGGTCCAGTCAGCCGACTAGGGGGCCTCCGTGGGCTGGCAGTGGCAGAGCTTGATGGGGTGGTGCTGGCTGAGGTGACTGCTGGTGTGACTGTGGGCACACATCCTTGAATCGCCTGCCTGGCAACCAACATTGACTCCGCTGTGCTGGATTGCACACTGTTGCCTTCCCTGACATGGCATGCCAGGGTGACGATGGTGGTGGCAAAACATCCAATGGCCCTGGAGAGCCGACGCACCGATGTTGCATTGCTCTTACACTGCCGCCTCGCCTCCTCCCGCTGCTGCATGGCCTCTTCACGCTGCAGCCTGGCCTCCTCCAGCTGCCTTTACACGAGCTGCATCAGGGTGGCCTGTTGTTCCTCGATGCGCTGCATGCGGGTACTGAGCGCAGCCATGCAGGGTGTTGGGGAGCACATGGGACTGTGCATTGTTTGGGGGCTGAACTGTAAGCCATGGATGGATGGCAGCTCATCCGTTTTGTCCCCCTCACCCTGCTGTAGAACTTCGGCCTTCATGGCCGGGCCACTGTCATCACTCGATGCAGCTTCCTCAGCAGTGCAGATAGGCTGCAGGATGGCACCCGGGGCCATGGTGGGTGCCTGCATGGGGATGGTGGCATCCGCTGGTGCATCTGTGCCCGATGCAGCTGGTGCTTGTGTGCCGATGCAGCTGGTGCTTGTGTGCCTGATGTAGCTGGTGCTTGTGTGCCCGATTTAGCTGGTGGTTGTGTGCCAGAGCAGCTAGCATTGTCCTCCTGGGCAGGAGTGCTGCGTTGGGCGTGTGCAGGTGGCCGCTGTGTCGCCTGTTGGCCCCTGTCGCTGTCACTTGACATGGCTGTGGGGATACAGAGGGCATGCTGTTACTTGTGTGATGTTAGTTGATGTGTCCATCACATGTATCAAACTGAACGGTCCGTCGTAACCACTTGCATGTACACACTTATGACTGTTGATGCACTCAGGTGTATGTGTCTCTGCTTTCACTCAGGCACGCACTGTGTGCATGTCCTGGGACATGCATTGGGGTTGTGTTACTTGTCATCTGGGTTGTCAGTGGGTCCAATGGGTCACTCCTGCCCTGGCTGGGGCGGTGGTCAGTGGGTCCATTGAGTCACACATGCCCTGGCTAGGGGGGGTGGTCAGTGGGTCCATTGGGTCACTCCTGCCCTGGCTATGGGGTGGTCAGTGGGTCCATTGGATCACACCTGCCCTGGCTGGGGGGTGGTCAGTGGGTCCATTGGGTCACTCCTGCCCTGGCTGGGGGGGGGGTCAGTGGGTCCATTGAGTCACTTCTGCCCTGGCTAGGGGGGTGGTCAGTGGGTCCATTGGGTCACTCCTGCCCTGGCTGGGGGTTGGTGGTCAGTGGGTCCATTGGTCACTCCTGGGGTGCATTCAAACTTGTACTTTGTGCACTTACCGGCATCTGCAGGTGGGCTCACTCCTGCCTCTGCGTCTCCGATGCCGTGGATGCCCTTGAGGTGCAGGACACTGCTGCAGCGGTCCTCCCACAACTGCAACTTGATAGGGGAAGCAGGGCCTCAACCCATGCTAGCGCTGTGCTGGCGGTGTGCAGCGATGAGGTTGCGCACCCTGAGCCTGAGGTCATCCCACCTCTTATGGCAGTCCTTCACAGTTTGTGTCGTCACCCTGACTGCTGTGCACTTGCGTGCTGCTTCGGCCCACACCTCCATACGGTGTTGCTGGGTAGCAAACAATTGGTCTGCGCTGAAGAGCATTTCTGCATGCTCCACAATGTGTTTGACCAGTACTGTCAGCTCGGCCTCACTGAAGCGCTGCTTTCACTGTCTTTGTGCTGGGATCCTGGATGCCATGGTGGTAGATGTATTCTCAGTCTCAGGCAGGTGTTCTGACCTGTGGTGTCTAAGGATGGCGGTGGATTGTGCTTTATACAATGGCCGCCTTTCAGTTTCTGTTTTTTTCGCGGTCACAGTATTTCCACTTCTGGTGATTCTGTTTCCGTGATGACGGGGGTGAACATGAGTTTTGCACCGCTTTTTCTGGTGGTATGTCCATGTGCGTGGGTGTTTTACATGAAAACGGTGGCACCATTTCCGCCTTGGTGTGTTGCGCATGACCCACAAGCCGTAATCGGCCATTCATTCTGCAACCTTGCGGTCACGGAAACAGTGTCACCGTTTTCACGGAATCACTGAATTACAGACTGGTGGACTCGTAATGAGGCCCTATAACTCACACTGGGTAGATATGGAGACCACCTATCGCTGAACCCCAGAAATGTCATCCTGAGAATTTAAAAAAAACTGAGGGATCCTCCCCCCAAACAGTTCCAGTGACTGTCTCCAGGAAGAGGGGAAAGCACAGAATGAGAGGAAAAAGAGAATTCCCAAATTCCACGAACCGGTTCCAGTGACTGTCTCCAGGAAGAGGGGTACAGCACAGTATCCGGGGGGAAAAGGGGATTCTCAAATAACCCAAACCAATTCAAGTGACTGTCTCCCGGAGAAGGGGGCAGCACAGAATAAGGGGAAAAAGGAAATTCCCAAATTGCACAAATCGGTTCCAGTGACTGTCTCCAGGAAGAAGGGGACAGCACAGAGTCAGGGGAAAAAGAGGATTCTCAAATCCCCCAGACCAATTCAAGTGACTGTTTCCAGGAAAAGAGGGACAGCGCCGAATCAGGAGAGAAAGGTGATTCCAAAACTCCCCAAATCTCAGAATGCCAAATTTCCTTTGCAGATTCCCAAACTCTGAAACAAAAACCGGCCCAAGATCCCATAATGTCCAAAATAAAAAAAATGAACGGCCCAGCTAGCCCAAAATGCCCATTTCCTTTGCCCCTTGGAGGAGAAAGAAGGTAGGTTTTATGCTCCCCATCCGGGTGCAAGGGCAGTGTTCAATTTCAGCGCTGGTGGACATTGGATCCCAAGCCACTCATCTGTCCGAAAAGGGCAGTTGAGCAAATTAATTCAGGAAAGGGGGAAAGTTACCAAATTCCTCTCACACCTCTCCCTGGACAACTCCAGAACTTCAACGGGAATGACATTCACGTCGTGGGTACTGCAGATCCAGAGATCAAAAATGGGTGACACAAGGTGAAATAACCTGTTATACATGTAACTCCAGAGGGGAACACCCTGTCTCTTAGAGAATGACCTCTTTCAGAGGTTGTCTCCACTAATAGACTGTGTGAACAAGGGCCTCTGGACGCAGGCTAACCGGCAATAAAATTAAAACAGAGAACCAACTATGTCAGTCTAAATGGCACATGCCACATGGTTGAGTAGCAGTCTGACAAAATTGAGTTCCATTTCCGTAACAATCAAGTCCCTGACATCACTGTAATAGCTGTAGGACAAGAAACTGGTGATGGGAACCCTTCTCTATTTCTGAAAATCTACCTTCCTTCCAGTTCCAAGTAGCATTCCACACTGGAAGGAAATATCCTGAAATGTTATACCGATCCACAATTTGAAAACCCAAGTCCCATGATAAAAAGTGATGAAAGGCCAGTTCAGACCTTGGCCGATATTCATAGAAAGGGTGAACAGCTGTTCCTCCACAAGCAGGCAAATGAGGGGGGGGCATGTCCTCGCCCGAGTATTCTGGAATAATGTAAGCAGCTTCATCAGTAAAGCGTTATTCAGGAAACTCCCAAAAGATCAGACCATTCACACATTTAAATTGATTGATAAGTGGTAAATGGGCCTGGAAACTCCCGAGTCTACACATCGTGTGCTTAGCAGGTGTGTGTTCAAAATTTCCATTGGTAAGAAAAGCATAGAACATAATTGTGGGGTTGTGCGAGATGTCCCCTCTGCATTTTACTTAGGCAGTGACATTCTCAATCGGTTGGCAATTAATTTGGACTCAACATATTCGCAAGTCTGCTACCAACAGGGGGGTAAACCGCTGGGCTTTGACGATCCTAAAAAAGCATCTCTGTTCGCTAAATTGCTACCGGATGCAGTGAAATTCAAGCTGGGGAAGAGGTCCCCATCCCAGGACTGCATTCCCTCGACCATTCACCATCCCCATAAAAATTAAGAGAGCAGTACTTGTGGCTGATTGAAGGGCCCAGTGAGGGTAGACCCCAGGAATCATCTAAAGGATATAGGTAAGGAACTGGGGAATGGATGGAAGAAAATCACATTCATATAGATAACAGGGAGTAATTTTCTTAGTGTTGTTATAAAAATGAAAAAGAAAGGGTAAAGTGATATACGGGAAAACGATAACATGATAAAAATGCCCGATAAAGTAATCACAAGCATTTTTGTTGTCATTGTTCCCTTGTTGTAAATCCTCTGGGAATGTCAGTAAAAAGTAATAAAACTTGTCTTTTTCTTTCTTCTATTACAGAATTATGATCATTACATTCCAGCCTGGAGAGGAAGGAAAGAGGATACTGTGCCACACTCTCTAACGCTAAAATGGAAGGGGATACTGGAGCACCACTCCCTGATGGAGAATTCCGCCAAAAGAAACCCCATTCTGCCCTACACTTCCCCAACAAAAAGTCATGGAAGAGCAGGTGGGGTAATCTGTGGGGTGCATTTACAGGCCCTAACAGAATCCTTCACCTAAAAACCGCATTTAAACTTTGCCACCAGAAACGGCTGTGCTGTGTTCTCCCTGGCACATGTGTGGCAAGCATGTGAACATTGCATCCCGGAAAATGGCCCTACAATTGTTGTTCATTTCAACCATAAAGTCGTGCACTGCATTCAAAACGGCCTTACATTTGCTGTTCTGTCATCTGATATGATATGATATGGCATTTATAACGCGCCTATACACAAGTGTACCTGAACCTGAAGATCAAAGTTGTGCACTACATTCAAGACGGCCCTGCGTTTGCAGCTCTTAAATCAGAAACACCACAAAGTTATGCACTGCTTGAAAAACCACCCTGTGTTTACTTTATTCCTTCTGAATGCCTAAACATTAGGCAATACATCCAAAAACAGCCTTGTCTTACTCTTCATTCCCATGAAGGGCAACGATTTCATCAAAATGAAACTCAACGTGGCTTTTGTTTTCCCTTTTATGTAAACCACAGCACTCAAAAACACTGCAAATGAAAGAAACGGCTTGGGTTTTACTTTTCATTTCATGACAAATCAAAGAACCCTGCCGTATCTCCCCATCTCCATGAACCAACAGTAATTGCAAACCCACCCAAAGGGTCAAACTAAAAGAACATCCACTGATTTACAGAACCACATTTAAAACAGTATACGGCTTCCACATGTGTAAAAAAAGGAAAAAGGGAAAATGTATTTTAAAAGCCACTGTGAAAGGGTAACTTTGCTCGCACAGAATTATCAGTGAATATGTTGTGGGTGGTGGCTACCCATGTACATTATGTACATGTACAAAAGACTTAAATCACTTTGAGACTCAGAATAACCAGACCAGTAAAACCAGTTCTGGGCTCAATTGGAGGCCTGGCCTTCCACGGGACGTCAAACTTATAAGTGAACTATTCTACAATGACATATGAGGGGGCTGAGGGCGTGATAATTACAGGTTCTGCCAGACTAAAAGACAGTATTAGCATAGGGGCCAAAACATGCAAGTGTGGCTAATATTTTGCCTAGAAGTGGGAACTCCTCCAGCACCCACTCTGAAGGACAAAATGACAAACTTCAAATGGGCAATAAAAGTCCTTTGTTGCAAGCTGAACCAGGGGAGACATTTGTCTATGGGGGTTGAAGCACAGCCGCCACAGGTTGCATATCCTCCAAATTGATATTAATATAGTGATGCATTTTAGGCATTTTTCTCCAGCATTCAGAACCAGAAGCAACTTCGTTTAATGATATTTTTCCATGTGATTTCCAGGTGGAATTTCAGAGATGGTTCTAGAACTTTATGAACTGAAATGGTCAGTCAAGACTCATTTCTGGCTTATTTTAAAATGGGACAAATATGACAAATGGTGGGAAGATGGAGATGTACATTATGAATCTGCTTGATCATTTGCAGAGTGATAACTATTATGCATTTTATGAAAATGACCAAAAGATACCAAGGGGCAATGCTGCCTTGCACGGAGTTGGTGATCAGACTGTCTAATTCCCTGTGGCCCACTGAAACCATCTATCTACTTCTTATGGCAGTGGCTAATATAGGTTTGAAGTAATGGAGAATAACTCTGTTTTACTAAAAAGTTGGCCAGGAGAAAAAAGAACTGACATAAATGCCAAACAGACTGATGATGCTCTCTCCGCTTGAACCAATGATGCCAGGGGGTGGAGGGGAGAATGGTAGGCTGTCCTATCCCAGTGTAGGAGCAATTCTAGGGTACTTTCCCCAGATTGTAAAATAAATGATGTTATTTGGGCTATATAAGGGTGGACTGGACTAGACACAAGGATCAGGTCAGATCAGATCCACACACACACAAGAATCTGGGGAGACAGGAGAACGAAGAGGTGGCAGCTGATACCATCGAAGAGAGTGCAGAGACCAGATCCCTTGCCCAGATGATCCCATGCAAGAGAGTGCAGAGACCAGACCCCTTACCTAGCCATCCAGAGAGTCCTGAGATCCAGCCTGGCTACCCAGAACCCCAAGCCAAGGCTTACTTTGTAAGTAGCAACCAACTCCAGTCCCAAATTGCATTCACCTTTCCTTTGGTAACATAAATCCCATAGAAAATCCCATTGAAAGCCCAACATTGCCAGTATGATCCATTCACCTTTCCATAGAAGAATCTGTATTAGCCTGTGTATGTTAGCGTATTCCTTTGATAAATCTTTCACTTGTCTGTATAAGTCCTTAGTATCATTTTGAAGTAAATCAATTAATTCCCCTTTGAAAATTCATGTTCAATATTGCCGCCATTGGAAACTAACAATTTTGTCGAGTGTTTTTACTAACTATAGTCTTTGAAATATAGTCTCTAAAAAGTAGCATCCTTGTCACTGAAAACTGAATTTGCCCGTGTCCTGTGCGCATTACCCCATGAACTCTTAACCTGCATCTGTCCCATTGAAAACCCAAACCATAGTCCCATTGAGAGCAATCCATTGTGCCTAGCATCTTAGCTGTTATGTACCTCTGTCCTTGTCCTTGAAACCGATTTCCGGTTTTGACAGCTAAGCCCTTTCCTGTGCTGCCTGTCATCTCAAATTCCGTGTAAAAATGAAATTCCATTGATGTGTCTTTTTCTTTGCATTTGTTTCTTCCTCAAAATGGATCTTCCTACCTTGTTTTCACGTTGCCCTGGTGTGCTGATTAGTAGTCTTTAAGCTTCCTTATCTCCTTAAGTGTAGCAAAACAAATTTCCTTTCTAACTGTCCCACCATGGTGCTAGTAAGTATCCAAACCCGATTCTGCCGTTTTGTTCTAAAATCGGGATATCATTTTGTTTTCTGACTTCCCATCCTGGGGTGGTGGGTGGTATTCTAAATTTGATTTTTCTGTCATTATCCTTACTCCTTGCCACTGCCTTCCATCAAAAGGGAATTAAGTTAGCTGATGTTTAGTGGTGAGTGTTGCAGGGGAGTGCTTAACTTTAGTGCTGTCAGTTGCTTAAAAAACGTTTTTCCTGACTGCGCATGCGCAAGCCGCCTATGAGGAGCTAAATACACCAGCTCCGGGTAGCCGCCAACATCCTCATAAAATCCTGCCCCCCCGGAGATGAAGGCCCCCAACCAAGGGCACCACCAAGCAGCGGAATACCCTTGGAAGCTGACCACCGCAAATCTGACAAAACTCGGAGCGGTTACGGCAATACACAGGCCGTGGGCCCCTAGCTGTCTGAGAGCCGCCATCTTGCAGCTAGGCGGCTGCCGAACATACACGCTGCACCAGCCCCACAAGCCCCCTGAAGGTGATCTGTAGCCGCATGCCACCCATGGGGGCTCCTGCAACACCCGGAACACACCGCTGAGCCGGTGGGCTACCAGGACACTGGATGTTGGTGCGGCCATTGCCGCATGAAGGCAGAGCACTGTCGACCTACCCACGAGTCCATTGGGGCCCGAGCCCCCGCCGTACCCTGGCCCCCCCAGCCTGCCGACTGTGCCTACACACCCGACTGCAGCGCGGCTCAGGGGGAAGAAGAGGATCGCCCGCGACCCACATGGGGGCCCTAAGGCTGGGTGCTGTCCAGTAACATCATAATGTAGGACTTTCACTATTATCTTACCTGCAGCATGGTCCGCACATCAGACGCCCACGCACTGGGGGTGGACGTAGCATCCACCTAGCCGAGTATCAGACCCCAGAGACTAACCCACCCTATGGACATTGTCCCTTCAAACAACAACTTCCTGGCCAGGAACCGTTATCAGCCCCCCAGCCCCGAAATCAATAAAGTGCATCGGCTTGTGGACATAAATAGCGCGGCGCTCCCTTGTGACTCGCTCAGCATACGCAGCACCAGAACCATGAACCCCCACTAGGTGGTGGTCCTATTAATGTACCGCAGATCTTACTTTGAGCTACACGTCCGGCAGGCATTAATAAGGCGTCTTCGCAATACATACCCCTTATCACAATCTGCGATCCCGTTCCCCCAGGGGTAACCTCTTCATGGCCAGTGGGTTCCACACCATATGGCTGCTTCTGAACTGTGGGGGAAGAACATTGAGCAACCGGTTTAACCAAACAAAAGACACTGGAAAACCCGTTACCGCCTGCAGCGACACAGGAGACCGGGGGACCGGCCCGGCCACATACGGCTCCCCCTCCCCAAACGACACAAGAGACATGTGCGGTGAGAGGCTCCCCCTCTCCCCTCTGCTCCCCGCAGGAGGCCTGGCCGGGGAGTGAGGCACACCTCAGGAGGAAGAGGCCCTTCCCAGGAGGACCCCGCCACAACCAGGGGTGACCAGCGGAGTGCCCCCAACACCACCAACAGACGCCTGCAGAGCCGCCACTTACCAGGGACCCGGAGGCTGGGATCAACCATGCTGCTCTGGAGGTGAGGCACTCCCTGCTGAACGGGCCCCCCTCCTCTCTCTTCTGATCCCTACTCCCCGGGATCCTAGGGCCACTGGGCCGCACCTCTGGAGACCCACCCAGACACACCGCGACCAAGTGTGGGCAGTCAGCCCACCCACCACTCATGGGCTCCAGCAGCAAAGCAGGGCCCAGGCAGGACCCCGGATGGCATGCAAAGGAGAGCAACCAGCAGTACCTGGAAATGCGCCAGTAAAGTACCCACAAACCCCAAGCACCACTGGGCACATGCTGTGCTGACCCCCGCCTCAAGGGCAATTACAGATGGCAGACGGTGAGCCTCAGAAGAGACAGCACCTCAAGGCCCCGCAACACTAGAAGCATCCTGGGCACATCTCCTCCTGGCTAGGGCAGAGGAAGGGAACCTCCAATAAGAACCCTACTCCCTCTGATGCAAATGAACCAGGGGAACCCACCACCCCACCGCCCCTCGACGCAGACCCTGGGAAAGGGCAGAAAAGATCGACAGCTCAACATCCTGCACAGACACCGGCAACACCCCAAGGGCCCCCCCCCCAGAGGCCTTAATTACACTGGGCTACTGCCAGCAGCAGTGACCCTCCACCTGATACAAGGCCCTCATGGCCCCAAACACAACCCCTCCATAAAAACGAAGGAACGGGGACTCTCTTCCCCGATCCAACACCTGAAAACATGGGCAAGGATAAGGTCAAGCAGCAAACTCTCCAAAGCAAAATGGACCTATATACAGTGGGCACCACGCAAGGACCCCCCACCCAGGCCTCAGAGAGAGATGAAATGATGACGGAAGACCCTTCCATCTCACTGACGGATGTCATGAAGGCCATTAGAGAGTCGAGATCATCACTAGAGGGGAAAATAGGTGGCCTATCAACGGAGCTCTCGTTCCTACGCCAAGACCTCCATAAAGTATCTGCGATGGTGGGAGAGACAGAAGAGAGGATCTCAAACACAGATGACACAGTGAAACAGATGGAACAGCATCTGGCCACCATCACCCAAAAGGTGACCCAACTGGAAAACAAAGCTGGGGACAGCGAGGGCAGAGCCAGACGCAACAACATCCGGATCCTCTGGATCCCGGAAATGGAGGAAGGGCTCAGTGCCGAACTCTTCCTGGATGACTGTCTGGCCGATGTGTTAGCCCCGAAGACATTCTCCAAATTCTTCTCCATCGAGCGCGCCCACAGAGTCCCCTCGGGACGCCCAATACCGGGAGTACCGCCGCAAACAATTTTTGCAAAACTGATGAACTTTCACGACAGAGATGCCATCCTCCAGATGGCCCGAGTTACCAGACCAATCACCTACAATGGCCACCGAGTTGGTTTTTCCCCCGATTACACTAGGGAGGCCCAAAAGGCCAGATAGTCTTTTGACTCAGTCAACAAAAAAAAAAGCTACACTCGCTATTGATAAAATACGCACTGTTCTTCCCAGCACTCCTGAAGGTACACCACAATGGCATCACCCATCTGTTATACTCACCAAAAGAAGCCTGGGATTGGCTGGAGACACAAGTCCTGAATGAACCGGGACAGCAACGCTCCCCAGGGAGGACCCTTTCTCATAAAACCAGGGCGGATGACTCACCAATTCAACTCGACACGCCTGACCAAAACTCAACTGGACCCCCACAGGAAGGCGAGATGGGCGCGGAGAAAGGATGAGGGCGTACGGCAGAGATACAGACAGTGAAACACGGCCTACGACTCTGGAGGACAAAGACCCTACGGCTGCCGAGGAAAGACAGTAAGTCTCATGAACAGACGAAGCGAGTACTTCATAACACCAGTGATTTCTGAAGATGTTTTATAGTTTAAGTTCAATATTTGGGTGACAGGTGCTTCCAGTTGGTGGGGAAGTACAGGGAGGGGGGAGTTCTATGGGTGTTGGCAACCAGAACCACAGAACAAGATGGCAGGATATACAGACCTTCCGACACAGGAAACACAAACACTCCACCTGTTGGGTCCGAGACACCCACAAGACCCAGCTTCCAGTCATACAGCTACAGGGCAACCTTCAGACATCCGCCTGTGTGAGATACAATCGACTACTACCGCATACCCAATGGCAACGATAGACCCAGATATGGGAAACACTAAACAAAGACCGAGAACTCGCAACACGGACCAAGAGACTACCAAGACAAGAGATCCTATTAGATGCCTCAAAACGAGACCCACGCATCCAGGACAAGCAAAGATAAGCTGTCCCTAATGACCTGGAACGTCAATGGCCTGGCTCCTCCATAAAACGATGGCTGGTGCTCCAATACCTTAATCGATACTCACCAGATATTGCCCTCCTCACGGAAACCCACTTGATTGGAACCGGCAACGGCTTCTTCAGAAGGTCCAACTACCCACATACATACCAAGCGGGGTTCACGAAAGGAGCCAGCGGTATGATAATACTCATCCACAAACGGGTGCCCCTACAGGTCAAGAAAGTGTGGATCGACCCCCGTGGTCAATTTGTAGTGCTACTTGCCGACATCTGGGGAGAACAATGGGGCCTAATTGCTCAATACGCTCCCCCCACATTCACGAAGGAACTCCTTGGTGAACTACAGAACATATTGTTAGAAGAAGAGGCAGACCTGTGGGCCCTCGGGGGGGACTTCAATGAAGTGATGGAGGTCACCGCCGATAGAGCTCACAGAAGAGCCAGAACCCGACACGCCCCGACTTCTTTATACACTTTTGCCGAGACACTGGGAATGTCTGACACTTGGCGATCACTACATGACACCGATGCCGGATTCTCGCTCTTCTCCAGTGCACACAAAACATTCTTGAAAATTTACTATACCTTCATCCCCCGCAACATGTCCCACCGGCTCATATCTGCTGAGTTTCTGGCAAGAGGAATCGCGGATCACTCCCCGCTCCTTATAACCATGAAGAATGCTTGCCACCGCCCAAACATCACCTGGCGCCTGAACACTTACCACCTGAGGCTTCCCGAAATTGCTGAAGAACTTGACAAAAAAACCACGGAATACTTTTAAATAAATGAAGGCTCAATAGAATGTCAAATCTGGGTATGGGAAGTGTATAAAACAGTCCTCTGTGGAGAAGCCATCTCAGCGGTGTCAGCCCATCGCAAACGACACACCCAAAAGATTGTGGACGCCGAAAAACGAATATCTGAATGTGAGGAACAATTCCTCGCGCAAGGAAACCAAACCGCAAAGGAGGCCCTGATAACTGCTCAAGAAGCCCTTAGCAACATAGCCCTGGATAACACACAAGCATCCCACCAACTTGTTTGAAGCCAAATCTAAGAGAAAGGGGACAAAGCAAATAAAACACTAGCCTGGCTGGAAAGACGCAAACAAGCAAAAGGGCATGTGCCGACTATCCGATCGCCTGAGGGGGAACTACTAACTGCAGACTCCGACATAGCGGAAGCATTCGCCACCTTTTATGAAAAACTCTACACCCCACCCGTAGGGAACCCCACATCCGCTCCCTCTAAATTTCTTGACCAGATCAAGATCCCGAGATTCTCAGCACAACAAGCAGCCCTCCTAGATGCTAATATGTTATGTTATGTTATTTTGCACTTATATAGCGCCTTATATACCATTGGTATGGTCTGAAGGCGCTGGTAGGTTGAACGCCCTTGGGAACCAAAGTTCAGATCAGTAGAGAGAGTAGAGAGAGTCAAAGAGGTGCGTGTGAGCACCGGATATGTGTGCAGCTCGTGTGGTATTTGTGTGATAGTTGCTTCTTAGCGATAGGTGTGGTGGTTGAGAGATCAGGAGAATGTGTTTGTTCTGGCAGGATTCATCCAGAACGGATGTGGCTGTGTTAGGCCTGAGGAGAACGCCTGGCTGGGGGGTTTGAAACTAGCAGTGTTTACTTAGAGTGATGTGGAGTAAGCAGCCGATGTTGGTATGAGAACAGTTATACTGAATGGTGTCATTGTATCTCTGTGTTCTAGTTGAGTGGTGATGTAAAGGAGAGAGTACGCGTGGTGGTGTGATATGATGGGTTATATGCTCTTTCGAACATTCTCTGCATTGCAGATTGCGCTATATACGCTCCAGATACTTTGTTTATTTTCTAAATCCACACATAGGTTATTGGGTACACTTCTAAATGCAACTTTCTCAGAGAGGATATTGGGCACAATTTCTAAATGCAACTTTCTCAGTGAGGCTATTGGGCACAATTTTAATGCAACTTTCTCAGTGAGGCTATTGTGCACAATTTCTGAATCCAACTTTTTAGAGAGGCTCGGGTGCAACTTCTAAAAGCAACTTTCTCACAGAGGCTATTGGGTACACTTCTAAATGCAACTTTTCTCAGAGAGGTTATTGGGTACACTTCAAATGCACCTTTTCTCTGAGAGGCTATTGGGCACAACTTCTAAATATACACATAGGCTATTGGGTACACTTCTGAATGTAACGTTTCCTGAGGGAGGCTATTGGGCACAACTTCTAAATGCAGCTTTTCTCTGAGAGGTTATTGGGCACAGCTTCTAAATATACACATAGGCTATCGGGTACACTTCTAAATGGAACTTTCCTTACAGAGGTTATTGAGCACATTTCTAAATGCAACATTTCTCAGAGCGGCTATTGGGCACAGCTTCTAAATGCAACTTCAAAATATACACATTGGCTAGTGGGTACACTTCTAAATATCACTGAAAATGAAGTGCAAGAGGCACTTGCACAGCTCCAAACAGGAAAGACCCTGGGCCCCAATGGTTTCCCAGTGGAGACCTGGAAATACCTCGGCACTTCGCTACCTGGACACATGCACCACATGTTTCTTTGAAGTAAAGAACAAGGCCGCTCCCTCTGGACCTCAGAAGAGCATGCATAGTGGTCATACCCAAAGCCGGGAAGCCTCCGGAAGACTGCGCCTCCAACCGCCCCATCTCGCTGATCAATGGGGAGGCCAAAGTCCTCGCCAAGGTACTGGCAAATAGACTGCTCAAGGTAATTGAGTCCCTTGTTCATCCAGATCAATGTGGATTTATGCCCAATAAGTCCACCTGCATGAACCTACGTAGAGTCCAACTTGCCCTCAACAGGGCCCCGGAGATACCATGCCCGCTGACCCTCTTGGCGGTCGATTTTGAGAAAGCATTCGACTCAGTCGGGTGGGAGGCCTTGTGGGACATTATGGCCCGGATGAACTTTGGGCGAGACTTTATCTCCTGGGTTAGACTCCTATACGCATCCCCAGAGGCAACCGTAAAGGTAAATGGCAGGACTTCTAGGCTGTTTTCACTGGGCCACGGGACCAGACAGGGCGGCCCCTTTTCTCCCCTCCAATGCTTGCTAGCTATTGAGCCACTAGCAATTAAACTCCGATCGGATAAAAACTGGCCTGGATTCACCTGGCCAGGAGGGGGAGAATATTGGCTCTCGCTCTACGCAGACGATCTCCTTATATACCTTAGCAACCCTCTCACCTCATGCCCGACGGTGTCCCACACCCTCAAGGAATACCAAAATTTTGCCGACCTGAAGGTGAACGAGCAAAAAACCATCTACTTCCCGATTCAGGGTGGCAACACGGCGATCCCCGAGACTTGCCCCTACCACATCTCCATTCGAGAATTCACATGCCTAGGCATACGGATCGGCCCGCCTCTAGACAGATACCTCCATCTTAACCTGCAACCTTGTCTCCCACTGGCAAACGCTCCCCCTATCACTAATGGGCAGGGCAGCTCTGTTTAAAATGATGACACTTCCCAGACTCCTATATCTTCTACAAAATGCTCCACTCCCCATCGCCCATGAAGCCTTTGCATGCATAGACAGGGGCCTATGTACACTGCTCTGGGGCGGGAAACAACCCAGATTCGCTCTTACTACACTCCAACGCTCTGTATGGGAGGGAGGCATTGGATTACCATGTATACGCACGTGCTATTTAGCAACACAGACGGGGTGGTAAACGAATGGCTACATACCGACACCACATTACCACATATCTAAATTGAAACCAAAGCTATGCACCCCGTAACACCCCTTCAAGCCCTTTACACCACCTGTAACCGAACCTCAGAAATGCCAAGAATGTCACTCCATATCCGCCAGACCTGGAGGGAAGCACATAAACATATTGGCTAGGGAGCAAAACCAACACTGGCCCAACCCATATGGTACAACATACACCTCCCAGAAATACAGAGAATGGGCTGTTTCAAAAACTGGGAAAAGAGTGGGATAACCACACTTGCACATGTGATCCAAGAGGATCACATACTATAATTCAATACTCTTCATGACAGATTTGGTCTGACACTGATGGACCGGTTCCGACACACACAACTGGCTCACGCCATACACACCCAGTTCCCAGACATATCCAGCATACCCCCCTGATCCCCTCTAGAGACCAACACACTTCCGCAATGTATCCCGTCCAAAGTCACATCTATGCTTTACCAAGCCCTCAACTCTTTCAGAACTAAAGAACTCAAGAACTCACTAAGCTGATGGAGAGGTGGGAAAGGGATCTAGGTGACCTAGAACCGGAAGACTGGGTGGACGCAATGATGTTCCCTCGAGAGATAGGTATCGAAGCCAAACTTAGACTGATACAACTCAGAATACACCACCACTCCTACTACCCTCTCACAGCCCTCGCCAGATGGGGGGGACCAGAGATGTGAAATGTCTCCGATGCAAACGAGAGACGTGTACCTTTTTTCACATGATATGACACTGCGAGGTGCTGCAAACCTTCTGGAAGGAATGCATCAATATAGTGTCCAACATACTAGGAGCAGCAATTCTGAAGGACCCCAAAATGACACTCTTGGGAATCTGGGGGGAAGTCGACCTCACCAAACATGAAAAATCATTCCTAGCGGTGGCAATGGGCACAGGGAAACGACTGACCACTGCAACCTGGGGCTTGGCAGACTCTATATGCTTGAACCGCTGGATCAATGAACTAAGCAGGTGCGCATCTATGGAACGCTTCATCTACACCGCGTAGGGTTGCCCCCGAAAATTTGAGAAGATATGGGGAAAATGGCTAGACGTATACTGAGATACCCCTTCACCCCCTACCCTACCCTCCCTATCCCCCCCACCCCACTCGCTCCCCGTCTCTCTCCCTCTTCCCCTTTCCTCTCCTCACCCGGGGACATGTCACATTGCCAGAACTATCACCCGTTTTCTGACTCTCAGGGGTACGCAAGACACCCCTAGGACTTTGTTTACCACCAATGTCAATACTGCCATATTTTCTTTTCTGATGAATGCCTATGTTTATGATGTTTTGTTGTTTTAACTCAAATAAACAGAGTTCTAAAAAAAACGTGTTTCCTGTTTTGTCATTAAAGATCCATGTGAACTGTGTACGATTTTGAACCTACTGTTCTGTAGGAAGTATTGGATCTGTGTTGCCACGACATTGTTGGGTATTGTAAAATTGTATTTTGAATAGTCTTTCTTTTTCCATTAAATAATAATTTAATAAATATCTTATTGATACACACCGGCCTGGTTCCTAGTCCATTGTGACACGGGGTGTTTGTAGAGGTGGGTGCGAGATGGGTTGGGGCCTACTCAAATAAAGAACTGTGGTTTATTAAAGATAAAAAGTGTTTTTATTGTGCGTCATGTTCATTGTCAGGGGAAGGAGTCCCTGGCGGGTATGTACCATGTTCTAAAACCGTGACACTGCTTCACGAGCTTTGATGCAGGGCGGAGGCTGGTGGTGGGATGGCTGGGTCATAAAAGGGAGCTATGCAGGATAGTGAACATTTGCCTCCACTCCTCCCTTGGATTTTTGTTGCCGCCGGCCCCCGCCTTTGTGATCCTGCCACTGCCTGCAGATAAAGAAGTTTTGTTCATCCCACCCACCCCGCATGTTGTCACTTGGGGTGCTGGAGGGTTGTCAGCAGGTATCGGAGGACCATATAGACACTGAGTTGCCCCTTCCGGGAGCCCCAAAGCCAGTTAGGTGCATTGGCAAGGGCAGGCTGCCTCTCACAAGAGAGGGTTTCGGGCCGGCGGGTGTCCCAGAGGATGGGGCATGAGGGTGGGTGGGATAAAGAAGCAGACAGTGCAGGTGCGAAGTGGGTCACCTCCTGGTATCACCCCCAAAAAGAGGGCATGGTGGTAAGGCCAGACAAGGATGGGGCCATACCACTGTGCACCACCCATGTGGTGGGGTTTGGTCCTCTTGTACCACCTGTCAGAAAGTAATGATGGACAATTGCAATTTGCTGTAAGTTATGAATTTGCCAGATGATGTTCTTGAATTGTATGCATTGTGGGATGTATTTACCCATGCATCCTAGCCCTACCTCAAAACTGTGCAGTACTGACATGAAAACATCATGATGGCCAGAGCTTCCCAGAAAATGCACAGGGAAATGCATGAAGAATAGGCTGCCACTCATTTTTGCCGATGTTATGGGCACAGAAGGACACTGCCTAAAACCACCATTGGACTACCCGCACAGTAGTCTGAAACCATTGGGAATGGCAATGCTGATTGCCAAATGCAACCTAGAATTGTGGGGAATTCATTTCTTAAATCCCAAAAATGGGTGCAGTACCAGTACTCACCACTATCCAAAAGCCGGCGTTTTAAAACCACTCTGTTTCCCTGAAGGCAAGTCAAAATGCCTATTTTCAAACATTGCAATATGTGCAAAATATTTACTGAACACCAGCAGACATTTGGCAGAATGGAGTTTTGTGTGCCTACAAAATCTGGGAAATGAAGATCATAAGACAAGGTTTATAACAAGACTGGCTGTGCTATGGAGTCAGCAGTTTAAGTTGCACTGGATTTAAAGACACTAAAATCGAAAATGTTTAGATTAAATGAGTGAGCTATGTTTGGTGTCACATGCCTTTGTAATTGTTTAAATGTCATAGTTTTGCACTTAGAATCAGCATTCTAGCTGCATGTGTAAAATTGCAAGTTAATTTAAAAAGCAACAAATAACATGACAGTAGCTGAAAGTCTGGCTTAAGGAACTTGATTCTGCCTGGCAACTACCCCCATCAGCAGTGAAACTTGAGTCACCACTGTGTTCCCAGGCCAACCTTCCTTTTGCTGCCCCCACTAAGGATATGCCATCTATCTGATAACTGAATTACCTAGGCTCTGCAAGAGAGTGGACAAAGCCCTATTCACTCAGGCAAAGGTTTTTATTACCGCAGTCGTAAATTGTAGCTTCCTCTTGGCAGGAGCTGGGAGGAGCACTGCCTGTGAGAGCAAGCTGGCTTGGCAGAAACTGGAAAGACTGGTTTCTATACCATGTGACCTGGGAAACCACACCCCTTTGGAGCCAGAACATAACTTTAAAAAGATGAATAACTCATAGAGCGGACATGTGAAAATTTTATAAATGATACCATAATTCTTGTGATTTTTCTGCCCACATTTTAAGAGGTTTTTCGACCCGGTGGCATGTTCAGGGGGGTTTTAGCGGAAAAATTGATATTACTCTAACTGTATGCATGTTAAAAATCTGAAACTTCTTCAGTTAATGTCCCTACTCCCTGCCCACATGTATGTAAAGTTGGGTCAATGTCAGAAATTGCAAAATCAGTTAAAAAGTGAAATATGTGCCATTTCTGAATGCAAGCTCCCAGGAAGAGCAGAGTTTGAACAGGGTATACCTCCTGTAATGCATGATGGGTGCATATGATTTTAAAACAATATGTACCTCTGCAAATATGTATTTGTTTCAAATCTAGATTTGTGTGTAAGTTGACAGGCGGAGTGGACTTTCTGCAGGCTGTAAAATGACATCACTCTGACTCACAGTTCATTCCCCAATCAAATGATAAATGGAAGTTTGACCAATTAGAAGCTGAGAGAGAGGTAGGGTCAGTGATGCTAGAACACACCCACATTCTAAACACATAAAAGCAGACAGACAGGACAGATAGAGACTTTCCAAATCCATCTGCAGCGGGACGCTCTGCCGGAAAAATCCATACTTACCTCCATCAACCTCCAGAGAGCCAAACTAGAGACTTCAATCTATCCAGAACTAAGAGACCAGACCAGAGAGAAAGCAGTGCTGTACCCAGAGAGACCCAGACCAGCAGAGAGAGCTGACCCAGATCACTGTGAAGTGCAGAGGCCAGACCAGACCAGACCAGAGTCCAGTCTAAAACCCTGACCAGATCCGTGATGAGGCCCATTTCACTCAAGAATATAGTGTGAGTACCTAGAAAACTGTGCAGAACCAATCTCTTAGTTAAAATAATATAATTCAATCTATTTAATCTAAGTAGAACTGCCTCCTAGCTGTCACCTGTCATTTCTAGTTGCAAGCTGCACTTGTCATTTTGAGCTTTTGAAATTTGCAAACCCAAAAACGACCTTTATTAAATCGCTCATATCTCCGCGACCGTTTGGGCTAGAGACTTGCAGTAACTTTCCTCTGATAGCTTAGAATCGTAGCTTTGAATCGCACCAAGAACCGCATTCCTACCCCTTATAGTTTTACCGCGATTTGCAATTTCTTCACATGTAAAAACTGCTGCTGTTTGCCTTCCATTTGCCAGAAATTCGTTTAACCTGCTAACTATCCCTGCCCCATTGCTAGTGTGAGCCTGGACTAATATTAACTAGATACCACTCACCCTGAACCTCTGAAAGGGAATTAAAAAGCATTTCCAGCATATTTCTCATCCATTGCTAGCACATATCAAAGCATTTGGGCCTGTGTTTTCAAAACTCCTATCTGTTTTCGGTTGTCTAAGCTTGCTGGATTGAACTGATTACATTGATTGCAATTCTGAGAACTGTGTGCTTTCCTCCCATTTCCTTGCATTGCATAAAGAGGGGGGAGTGAATAGCCAGAGAAAAGTGATTACATTGTTTTGTTGAAATCATATTGAGTATTTTCTATACTGCATTTCATTCATTCAACCTTGCACATCCAGTTGAACTCTATAAAGCATTCTCTACCACATTATACTTCTGTACCTATTTACCAGTGTGCTACCTTATCCATTTCATCTCAACTCCTTAGTAATTATAAAGAAGTGTGCTAGTGCCAGATTCTCTGTTGTCAATCTTTATCATATCAGATTAAGTGTGCTATTCAATTATTAATTTATTATAAAGTGTCATATATATATCTATTGTTTAAATCATTAAATAAACCCTTTTAACCTGCAAAACAGAACTACTTCTTGGCTCAGTGGGGTCAGGGGGATTCCAAGAGAGGGGTGTCATATAAGGGTAGTCATCCAGAACGCATGAACTGGACCTAAAGATATATCAATAAGGGTTTTCATTCAGTATTCCAGACTAGGCGTTGACTTAGCTGTAGTGTTGAATTGAATCCCCTTACAAATTGGGGGCTCGAGCCGAGACGTTGGGTTAGATTTACCACTTGTGCAGCTTAATACAGTGTGCTAACTGACGGGATACATACATCCGGTCGGATCACCACGCTGCATTACGCTGTGAAGCATTCCTCAAAAGGGACACTCCAAGAAAAGTTCTGTTCTGCAAAAATAAAATACAAACTTCTGTAAGTCAGGACAGAGACCAATCTCTAGAATGACGACCTTAGTAGACATGAAAATAGCCAGAGAGCACCTCTTGCATAAGCTATTTGTGAGAGGTGAATGGACCGAACAGGGCCAGGGTGCGTGGTTGCAGGCCATCACACAACAGGTCACTGAAACAGGGTCAGATATATATAGAGATCAGGGTCCCTTACATGTGGCCCTGAGTGAACTATATATGGCTCCTAAAGCCAAAGAGGAACACAATAAGATTGCCAGGATAGCAGCATACCTGTACCTATATATGGGAGACATGCAGGATAGATGTGCTGAAAGCCAAAATCTGGCAAATAGGCAACAGATGGCATTAGAGAAGGCCCAATCTGACCTGGTCTCTTCTGAGCAGAGGCTGCAGAGGAGCCAGGAGTCAGAAGATGATAGTAGGCAGCACATCATTAAAATAAAGAAGGATATGGATGTGCTGCAACAGGAAAAGGTAGAACAGGATACTAGATTTCTGGCCCTGCAGAAGGAGCACCAAGACAGTTTGGACTCCTTACTGCAGAGCCAGAAAAAGCTGGAGCAACAATTAGACTTTAACAGGGCATGCACGGAGCAGGTAGCCACCCTGCAAAGTCATCTAGATAGAGTGAAGGTAGAGAGCAACAAGCTGATCTTGAAAGACCTGGATACCCAGGCAGAGTTCGATGAAGAACGCCAGAAAGCTGGTGCCTTTCAAAGGCAGAGGGACGACCTGGCGGCACAAATGCAGGCTCTTAGTCAGGAAAGAGACGCCTTAGGCCAGGAAGTCTGCCATTTAAAAAGGAAAATGGAAGAAAATCACCTGGCCCACCAGGGACTGGGTGACCTCCAAAAAGAACACCAGAACTTGTTAGAGCACACCAGGAGGGTGGAGGATGCTCTAGCAAGAAAGGAGCAGGCCAATAGGGACACAGCTCAGGAGGTAACCCTCCTGCAGCAAAGACTGGCCCAGTTCTCCAGGACCAACCAGGAAGCACAGAGGGAAAATGAGGCTCTCTGCCAGCACAATGAGAGGCTCCAGCAACAGGTAGCGATGCAGGAGAAACTGATAGAGTCGAGTAAGGCCTTGACAGAGGAACTGAAAGCACAAATGCAGGCTCTTGCATTGCAACAGGGAGCAGGGGCGGATAGAGATGAGGTCCGCTGGGAAAGAGAGACTCCTGACCATAACCGCAGGAGCCCTAACCCCAGGGGCCTTCATCTCCCCCAGTCCCTGGACTCTACCACCCCCATGTCCCCTGGCGCACATGAGCACAGGGCTGCAGGGATGGCAGATTACTATGCAGCTAAGAGTATGGGGCTCATAGGCCAGTACCACTCAGGAATGGAGGGGTGGGCATCCGGGTATGGGCACCCAAGTACAGTACAGTTCAATGGGGAACCCCAGGAGAGTAGGCCCATTAAGGGCATCCTGAAAACCTCTGCCCAGTTAGGTCAGTGGAGGGGGTACCCATCAAATCCTGGCAGCAAGGAGGAATCTGAAGACTCCTCTGAACTGCGCAGGACACAGGAGACCAGGTCCCCACATTCTGCCAGCCATTCCCAGGCTCGCAGAATCCGGGAAAACCTGGAAGAACAGACGGGAACCTCTGGGAGCAGTGCCTCTGAGTCCGAGGAAGAAAGGACAAGGGTTACCCGAACCAAAAAGG
The DNA here is from genome assembly GCF_040938575.1 of Ambystoma mexicanum. Lineage (NCBI taxonomy): Eukaryota > Metazoa > Chordata > Amphibia > Caudata > Ambystomatidae > Ambystoma > Ambystoma mexicanum. Next base: position 683,628,961 of record NC_090939.1, on the reverse strand, counting down.
CCAATAAGGCAAAAAGGGCCTTGCTTAAGGACCCCTTAAAGCAGATTAAGGCGATCAGGAGCGTCATCACGCCTTACCATAAGAACGCTAAGTATTCTGTTTGGGAGCACTTAGAGTTGTTTGAACAAATGATGGAGACTTTCCATTTGAAGGACAGCCAAAGCTGTGTTCAATATGTAAAGTGGACATTCTCCCCGGAATACTCCAGTTTCTTTGCGGGGCTGGAGGACCAAAATCATTTAAGATGGTCCACATATAAGGCGGCCATCCTGAAACATTTTTCTGTTCACAGAAATCCTCAAGAGGCTCGCAAGGCGGCCTACAATTTGCAATGTGGGGAGGATCAGGCCCCACGAGAATTTGTGCAGGAGTTAAAGCGTGCTTTTGCGCAAACCACCAGAAGGGTGCGCACAGATAGTAGAGAGTTTGTCAATACATTTTTCCATGCCTTGCCCAAATATATAATGACCCAGCTCGTGAGAGATTTTCATGAGAAAAGATCTTTAGACTGGGTCATTGAACAGGCTACCCGGATCTATGAGGTGCAGAAGCCCATAGAAAATAAAAGCAATGCCCAGAAAAACCCCAAAGCCAACAGCACCCCTGCTGCTGTCAAGGTGGCAGAGGTAAAGGTCACCCCCGTTTTGGATCTGGAGATGGGGGGGCCTAAAAACCTACCTGCACCTAATAATGTTAGGCCCAGAAGGTCCTCGGGCCAGTCACAGACAGGGAGCCAAGGAGGCAGCCCCACAAATGGGGTCCCTCGCTCTCCTGATTATGTAAGTCCCCGTTACAAGGGAAATCAACCCATCCTGGGTTATGTGTGGACTCCTCCAGCCCAAGGGGGGGGATCCAGACAAGCACCTAACCCAGGGAACTTCCCTCCAAACTTCCCACAGGAGGGCAGAAATTTACCAAACCCTGGGCAGAACTTTTTCCCCAGATATCCACCCGACTTTCAGCCCCAAAACCATCCATCCTTCTTTCCCCAATTCCCTGAGCCCAGACCACTGAATCCGGGAGAGGGGAGGCCAAGGGTGGAGGGGTACCCAAATCTTCCCAACCCGGGGTATCACCAGAGGAGGGACAGCTACCCTTCCCGGGATCAGCCCAGGGGAGAAAACAGGGCCCCGTATCAGCCTGAGCGGGTTTCCCAGTTAGAGCGCCAGGTTCAAAACATGGCGCGGGACCTGGGTCACATACTGAGGGCTCAGCAGAACCCTCAGATGGGCGTGCCGGCGCAGAACGCACCCAACTCTGGACCTGGTGCTCCAGAACAATGACGGGGGCAGCACCCCGATAACACACCGGTTCCCAGGGAGGAGGCACAAGGGGAAGAGGGGTGTAAAGCCTTGGAGGAAGCTTCCTTCCTCACTTGTAAACAGCCCCTGGAAACCCAGGAACCGGAAACAAAATCTCTTGCCCCTGAAAGTCTGCCTCCTAAGGAGCAGAGGGGGGGTAGGAGAAACAAAAGACCCAAACAGACTCAGTTTGAGGAGGAGGTACAGATCTTCCAATTTGAGGGAGAGGGATCCTCAGAGGATCCTGGGAAAAGGATCTTCTCCTTCAGAGAGGGGGGAACTCCTCCCAAAGAAAAATGGGTCCCTAGGGATGCAAATCCAGTCTGGGGAGATGTGGAGACTGAGCTACCGCCGCCCACCATCTCATCCCAGAACCAACAGCAAGAAAATCCCCTGGTTCAAACCCATCCTGGGGACTGCCTCCAAAAAGGGGGGGGCGGCCCAGAACCGGAACCAGGGGAACCCACAATGGCTCTGATCTCCAGTTGCCAACTTTTTCTTTCTGATTCCCAAGGCTCTCCACAGAATTCTGCCCAAATCTCTTCTCTTGCAATGTCCAAAACCAGAAAATTAGCCCACCAGTTGTCCAAAAATGTACATTATCTGTGCCCCCTTGAGGAGAAGGAGGGAAGATATTATGCCCCGGTACAAGTACAGGGGCAGGGTACAATCTCGGCACTGGTGGACACTGGATCTCAAGCTACCCTTCTGTCCAGAAGGGCCTTTGATGAACTGAATGCAGGAAGGGGAGAGAATTACCAAATTCCTCTCACCTCACTTCATGGACAACTCCAGAACTTTGACGGGAAGGAAATTCCCGTTGAGGGGACTGCAGATTTGGACATTAAAATTGGGCGACATAAGTTGAAACACCCGGTCATAGTTGTGACCCCAGAGGGCACCCCTTGTTTACTAGGGAATGACCTCCTGAGAAGGTTGTCACCCCTAATAGATTGTGTAAACAAGGTCCTCTGGACCCAGACTAGCCGACCAATAAAATTAAAACAGAGTGTCAACCATGTTAGTTTAAACGGCACATGCCACATGGTTGAACAAAAATCTGACCAAGTAGAATTTCACTTCCAGAATAGCCAAATTCCAGACGTGACAGTAATAGCAGTAGGACAACAGACTGGTGATGGGGGGTCCTCTCTATTTCTGAAAATCAACCTTCCTTCCAATTTAAGGTGGTATTCCACGCTGGAAGGAAACACTCTGAGATTCTATACTAATCCACAATCAGAAACTCACACTCCTATAGTCCAGAAGGATGTGAAATCAGCTCAGAGCCTGGCTGATATTCAGCAAATTGGAGAGCAGTTGTTCATCCCTGTTCAGTTAAATGATGGGAAGGACTCTGTTCTCGCTCGAGTGTGTGTGAACAACGGTAAGAGCTTCATCAGCGAAGCCATGTTTCGCCAACTCCCAAAAGATCCAGCCATTCCCACCTTCAAACTGAGAGACAAATGGGAAATGGACCTGGAAGCACCTAATTCCAAACATCTCCTGCCAAGCAGGTGTATGCTCAAAATCTCCATTGGCAACAAGAGCATAGTCCACAATTGTTGGGTCGTGCGAGACGTCCCTGCCGCCTTTTACTTAGGCAGTGACATTCTCAATCGCTTTGCCATTAGTTTGGACCTAATAAACTTCAAAGCTTGGTCCCGATTAGCGGATAATCCCATGGGCTTTGATGATCCAGAAAAAGCATTTAGGTCAGCTCAATTGCTACCTTATGCAGTTGAAATTCAGGTTAAAGAGGAAGTCACCATCCCAGAAAGGACCCGACAATTCTCCCTGGAAGTGAAAGTTAAAAGGGGACAAGAGTTGAAAAACCCTGATGCTTACATACATCTAAATGCTTCTCTCCAACAGCAAGGGTTGGGGGTAAACCCAACTCCATTAGTCAACATAGAACATGACACCATTCTAATAGAGGTGGATAACAGCGACTTAAAGAGTATTACTCTAGCCGCAGGCACCATTATTGGAATGGCGGTTGATGACCGACATTTTTCCATCGACTTAGTAAATGAACTGTTAGGACCAATCCCCAAGGACTGTTTTGACAGTGACAGTGAGGACAATACAACACCAGACAGGATTTTTACCCGGCATGGGGGGAACTTCCTGGTGTACACTTCCTGCCCCTATGGTAAGGAAGATGTGACGTGTGACTTCAGGAGGGATGAGGTGATTTTCCAGGTACATGAGGGCTGCCTTGCCCACCTGAAGCCTCCGGTCCAAATCAGCACTCTGACCAGGGACTTCTCCACCCAGCTGGAGGAGGCCGCGGAGATAGCCAAACCAGAAGTCTTTCCAGGCTTCAGGCAGATGGTGGAAGAGAGAGTCAACCTAGCTGATGCCTGTGTGACTCTGGAACAAAAGCAAAAGTTGAAACAAGTTTTCTTGGATTTCCAAGATCTCTTTGCGGTAGACTCATATGACTGTGGTCGCACTGACATCCACACAACAACAATCCCCACGGACCCTGGCATGACTCCTGTGTTTGTGAAGCAATATCGCTTGCCTCTCGCATCAATGGAGTCCCTTACGGAAATAATTAAGAACCTTGAGTCCCGGGGAATAATCCGTCCAGTCCACAGCACCTTCAATAATCCGGTGCTGGGAATATTGAAGCCAAACGGCCAGTGGAGACTCTGTGCCGACCTTAGGGAGCTCAACAAACGGGTCCATACTTCCCGATGGCCTCTGCCCTACATTGACCAAGGGCTGGCCCAGATCCAGGGGTCACAGGTATTCACTGCAATAGACCTGACCAATGGATACTGGACTGTGCCTGTCAGTAGGGAGGACCAATACAAGCTGGCTTTTACCTTTGGGGGCCAGCAGTACACCTGGACCCGGACTCCCTTCGGATACCTCAACTCCGGCAATGAATTCAACATTTTCCTACATAAGGCCATGCCCGACCTGGGTGCGAGGGGTAACCTGGCTTATGTAGATGATGTCCTCATCAAAAGTTCATCTGTGGAGGAACACATAGCGGAGATCCGTTATGTTCTGACACAGTTGAGGGCCGCCGGAGCAAAACTTTCCTTTCAGAAAGCACAGTGGTGTAGAACCCGTGTTAATTTCTTGGGGCATGAGATTACTCCTCAGGGCCTCTGTCCCCAGGAAAAGAAAGTGGAAGCACTTCAGAAACTGAAAGACCCCACAACTCTGCGGGAACTAAGGAGCCTCCTTGGACTGACTAATTACAGCAGAAAGTTCATTGAGGGCTACGCAGAGATCACCAGACCCCTGATTCATCTCCTGAAGGGGGGGGTCAAGTGGGAATGGGGTCCAGAACAAGCCGAGGCAGTAAGACAACTCAAGAGAAGCCTCTCACAAGCGCCTTGCCTAGCTTACCCGGTCAGAAACAAGGAGTTCTTCCTGGAGACAGGGTTCTCTAATACGTGCTTGATGGCAGTATTATATCAAAAGCATGACAAGGTCAATAAAGTAATCTCCTATGCGAGCAAAACTTTATCCTCTGTGGAGGAAAAATTCAACGATTGTGAGAAGGCACTCCTGGCAACGGTGTGGGCATTGAAGAATTACCGCCCGTTTATCCAGGGGGAACACATCATAGTGGAGACTCCACACCAGCCTCTGCAATATCTCCAAAGTGACAGAATCCGGGCCGGAAATGTGAGTAATTCCCGAATTACTTCCTGGATTCTGTCAATGCAAGGCTTTCCTGTGGAGGTCAGATATGGCCAAAACAAGAAGAGTCCACTCGCGCAAGGTCTGGCTGACTTGCATGATTGTGCCAGAGAAAACTGTCTCGAGGACGAAAGTCTAAAAATCAAGGACAACATGGAGGCATACCTTAATTCCCCACACAAAGTCTTTGAAGAAGACAAGTGTGAGGGAATGCCCACTGTCTATGTGGATGGATGCTCTTACCATGTTGACAACAACGGGGAGAAAGAACTGGTGGCCGGCGTAGGGAATGCATGGGTGAATGAGTCCCCAGAACCCTCCGCTGGATACAAAATTGGTCCCCGAAGTAGTCAGGTGGCAGAATTGATGGCTGTGCATCAGGCCATCCTCACTGCTGTCCAGCATCAACTCCACGAACTGGTCATAATCACAGATTCGGATTATGTACGGAACGGGTTCGTGGAGCACCTGGTTAATTGGAAAACCAGAGGCATGTTATGTGCTAACAACAAACCCTTGAAACATGGGAAGTTGATCCAAAACATTGATGATCTGGTCACATCGAATGGGGTGACCATCTATTGGAAAAAGATCAAGGGTCATTCCAAAGTAGAGGGACCAGACAAAACTGGAAATGACTTAGCTGATCAGCTGGCCAAAACCGGGGCCATCCAAGGAGATCTAATTGAGATTGAGTCCCTGTTGGGGGAAATCCAGGTCACTGCTATCACTAGGTCCCAGACAAATGCTCACAACGACCTTCCAATTGCACAATGGAGTAAGGAGACCCCTGATGCTGATTTGATCACCGCTCAGAAGGGGGATCCAATAATTGGTAAATTTTACCAGCACCTTGAGGACCCTGAGAACTTTCCCCTGACGGATACCGATTACATTGGGAAAGAGGACCTAAGAGTGTTGATGAAATGTCCAAAAATGTTCCGGATCCAAGACGGTTTGTTGGTAAGGAAATCCAAAGCTGGCCACGATCAGTGGGTGGTTCCTACCTCATTCCGAAGCCTGATGTTAAGTCACGCCCATGATGCGGCCACCGCCGGTCATAGGGGGTTTCACACAACACTGGAAATCTTAAGAGAGGTTGCATACTGGCCACACATGGGCCAGGACCTCAACCAATATTTGAAGGGTTGTCTTGTGTGTGCACAATTTCAGCCGACATCCCTCACACACCGGGCGCCTTTACAAAAGCGGGGGATGACACTGCCATGGTCAGATTTACAAATCGACTTTGTAGGCCCTGTGATTCGCTCGGCTAGGGGGAATAAGTACATGTTGACTGTGACATGCTTGTTTACCAAGTGGGTGGAATGTCTCCCAGCCCCAAATTGCAAGGCAGAAACTGCAGCTGCCTTGATGATTAACCACATCTTTTCCCGTTTTGGTCTACCTCAAAGGATTGAGTCAGACAGAGGTAGCCACTTCACCAGTGAAGTAATGACAAAGATGTGGGAGATACTGGGGGTCAAGAGAAAGCTGCATATTGCTTACAGACCAGCTTCTTCTGGGGCAGTAGAGAGATATAACCGGACAATTGTGAGCATATTAAAGAAGTTTGTGGCAGATTCTGGGCCAAGTTGGGATATCCGATTACCTCTGGTCCTAATGGCCATCAGATCTACCCCTTCATCTGCAACCAAAATGTCACCATTTGAGTTGATGACTGGACGCAAGATGGTGCTTCCTCAGCATTTGCTCTACAGGACCCAAGAGCAGACACTGATAAATGCCTCCACTACTCATGAGTATGTGGAGAATTTAAGGAAACACCTCCAACTTGCTTTTGCTTATGCTCAGCGGAATCTAGAAAGATCAGCTGATAGCATGAAGACCCACTATGACCTGAAAACTTCCAGGAAGGAATATCAGGTGGGAGACCGGGTCTATCTATACAACTTCCAAAGGAACCAGGCCAAGCAGCGAAAATTTTTGCCTACATGGAAGGGACCACTCGAGATCATAGACAAAATCTCCCCTGTGGCCTACAAAATCCACATCCCCAAAGGCGGTTTGGCAGCGGGGGAAGACAAGTGGGTCCACATAAACCAGTTGAAATGTTGCCATCCCAGGCACACTCTGCAACAACTGGAGGAATCCTCTGGAATCCTAGCGGGTACTGTATCAGACTAATTCAGTTCCAATCATAAAACATACCACATCTAGTCTCTAAAATATTGTGATTTGCATGAAACTGTCTCTTAGTTATACTGTTTTTTTTTCAAAATAAGAATGTAATGTTTCGTGATGATGAAATGCATATGCTGCCCCACTATCTCAACGGTGGTGGAAAAACGTCTATGAATAGGTATTGCCGCTCTTCCTTTGTCGTCCTAGGAGAAAGAAAACCTTGAGACGGGCCAAGGAGGACGATCCGGAGACCGGGAGCTGAGACGCAACGGGCTCGGGGTACCGCCCAATATTCCCATCAGGACCGGCGAGGAGAACTGATCGATCAGTACCGGATGGAGGAAAAGATGCTGAACTGTGCCATCTATTGGAAGAAGATGAGGAAACATCCCAGATCTTGCGAGTCCCATCAGTGAAACCGAATGGCCATCGCAAGAGGGGGGCTTGTGGGATGTATTTACCCATGCATCCTAGCCCTACCTCAAAACTGTGCAGTACTGACATGAAAACATCATGATGGCCAGAGCTTCCCAGAAAATGCACAGGGAAATGCATGAAGAATAGGCTGCCACTCATTTTTGCCGATGTTATGGGCACAGAAGGACACTGCCTAAAACCACCATTGGACTACCCGCACAGTATTCTGAAACCATTGGGAATGGCAATGCTGATTGCCAAATGCAACCTAGAATTGTGGGGAATTCATTTCTTAAATCCCAAAAATGGGTGCAGTACCAGTACTCACCACTATCCAAAAGCCGGCGTTTTAAAACCACTCTGTTTCCCTGAAGGCAAGTCAAAATGCCTATTTTCAAACATTGCAATATGTGCAAAATATTTACTGAACACCAGCAGACATTTGGCAGAATGGAGTTTTGTGTGCCTACAAAATCTGGGAAATGAAGATCATAAGACAAGGTTTATAACAAGACTGGCTGTGCTATGGAGTCAGCAGTTTAAGTTGCACTGGATTTAAAGACACTAAAATCGAAAATGTTTAGATTAAATGAGTGAGCTATGTTTGGTGTCACATGCCTTTGTAATTGTTTAAATGTCATAGTTTTGCACTTAGAATCAGCATTCTAGCTGCATGTGTAAAATTGCAAGTTAATTTAAAAAGCAACAAATAACATGACAGTAGCTGAAAGTCTGGCTTAAGGAACTTGATTCTGCCTGGCAACTACCCCCATCAGCAGTGAAACTTGAGTCACCACTGTGTTCCCAGGCCAACCTTCCTTTTGCTGCCCCCACTAAGGATATGCCATCTATCTGATAACTGAATTACCTAGGCTCTGCAAGAGAGTGGACAAAGCCCTATTCACTCAGGCAAAGGTTTTTATTACCGCAGTCGTAAATTGTAGCTTCCTCTTGGCAGGAGCTGGGAGGAGCACTGCCTGTGAGAGCAAGCTGGCTTGGCAGAAACTGGAAAGACTGGTTTCTATACCATGTGACCTGGGAAACCACACCCCTTTGGAGCCAGAACATAACTTTAAAAAGATGAATAACTCATAGAGCGGACATGTGAAAATTTTATAAATGATACCATAATTCTTGTGATTTTTCTGCCCACATTTTAAGAGGTTTTTCGACCCGGTGGCATGTTCAGGGGGGTTTTAGCGGAAAAATTGATATTACTCTAACTGTATGCATGTTAAAAATCTGAAACTTCTTCAGTTAATGTCCCTACTCCCTGCACACATGTATGTAAAGTTGGGTCAATGTCAGAAATTGCAAAATCAGTTAAAAAGTGAAATATGTGCCATTTCTGAATGCAAGCTCCCAGGAAGAGCAGAGTTTGAACAGGGTATACCTCCTGTAATGCATGATGGGTGCATATGATTTTAAAACAATATGTACCTCTGCAAATATGTATTTGTTTCAAATCTAGATTTGTGTGTAAGTTGACAGGAGGAGTGGACTTTCTGCAGGCTGTAAAATGACATCACTCTGACTCACAGTTCATTCCCCAATCAAATGATAAATGGAAGTTTGACCAATTAGAAGCTGAGAGAGAGGTAGGGTCAGTGATGCTAGAACACACCCACATTCTAAACACATAAAAGCAGACAGACAGGACAGATAGAGACTTTCCAAATCCATCTGCAGCGGGACGCTCTGCCGGAAAAATCCATACTTACCTCCATCAACCTCCAGAGAGCCAAACTAGAGACTTCAATCTATCCAGAACTAAGAGACCAGACCAGAGAGAAAGCAGTGCTGTACCCAGAGAGACCCAGACCAGCAGAGAGAGCTGACCCAGATCACTGTGAAGTGCAGAGGCCAGACCAGACCAGACCAGAGTCCAGTCTAAAACCCTGACCAGATCCGTGATGAGGCCCATTTCACTCAAGAATATAGTGTGAGTACCTAGAAAACTGTGCAGAACCAATCTCTTAGTTAAAATAATATAATTCAATCTATTTAATCTAAGTAGAACTGCCTCCTAGCTGTCACCTGTCATTTCTAGTTGCAAGCTGCACTTGTCATTTTGAGCTTTTGAAATTTGCAAACCCAAAAACGACCTTTATTAAATCGCTCATATCTCTGCGACCGTTTGGGCTAGAGACTTGCAGTAACTTTCCTCTGATAGCTTAGAATCGTAGCTTTGAATCGCACCAAGAACCGCATTCCTACCCCTTATAGTTTTACCGCAATCGCGGAACACGCATCCGCGAATTTTACCGCGATTTGCAATTTCTTCACATGTAAAAACTGCTGCTGTTTGCCTTCCATTTGCCAGAAATTCGTTTAACCTGCTAACTATCCCTGCCCCATTGCTAGTGTGAGCCTGGACTAATATTAACTAGATACCACTCACCCTGAACCTCTGAAAGGGAATTAAAAAGCATTTCCAGCATATTTCTCATCCATTGCTAGCACATATCAAAGCATTTGGGCCTGTGTTTTCAAAACTCCTATCTGTTTTCGGTTGTCTAAGCTTGCTGGATTGAACTGATTACATTGATTGCAATTCTGAGAACTGTGTGCTTTCCTCCCATTTCCTTGCATTGCATAAAGAGGGGGGGAGTGAATAGCCAGAGAAAAGTGATTACATTGTTTTGTTGAAATCATATTGAGTATTTTCTATACTGCATTTCATTCATTCAACCTTGCACATCCAGTTGAACTCTATAAAGCATTCTCTACCACATTATACTTCTGTACCTATTTACCAGTGTGCTACCTTATCCATTTCATCTCAACTCCTTAGTAATTATAAAGAAGTGTGCTAGTGCCAGATTCTCTGTTGTCAATCTTTATCATATCAGATTAAGTGTGCTATTCAATTATTAATTTATTATAAAGTGTCATATATATATCTATTGTTTAAATCATTAAATAAACCCTTTTAACCTGCAAAACAGAACTACTTCTTGGCTCAGTGGGGTCAGGGGGATTCCAAGAGAGGGGTGTCATATAAGGGTAGTCATCCAGAACACATGAACTGGACCTAAAGATATATCAATAAGGGTTTTCATTCAGTATTCCAGACTAGGCGTTGACTTAGCTGTAGTGTTGAATTGAATCCCCTTACAGCATGTGATATTGGTTCTTCTTTTGGGTCGCCTCCATGAATAATGGAGTGTTGTTTGCAGTTTTTAATAAATGTGGCCAGTTTTTCTTTCCAAAAATATGGTGTCTGTTGATTTTCTCCACCTTTGCGCTGCCTCCCAGCAGAGCCCAGGGTGAACAGGTATTATTTTGGGGTGCAGTTCTAGTAGCTTTCCCTCTTTATAACTGCAACGGTCTGTTTCCCCTGAACCGTAATGTCGGTCGTGATTGTTTTGGGTCCCTCCAAGATGGACGCAAGTTAGGCTATTTGAAGGCGGGCGTGTCGTACCAGCAATAGATTATGCAAGACTGGGCTGTGCGAAACTCGCCCACTCATTGGCTCGCAGTGGAGCTTTCTGCAAATGGCATTTGAAAATGAGGGGCGTTAAAAAAAATCGATAAGGCACAGAAATATGGAAATTAATGTTCAAGTAGAGTGCCTTTCTTTCTCTCGTGGCTTTTAAAACTCTTTGAGGGGAGGGGGTTGTTGGGGTATTTCTCTGTGAAGCGGGGACAACGGTCGCCTCACATCAATAATTCCAGATACATGTTAGATTGTAAATACTATTTTTTACGCCAAGTAATACCCAGGCAGTGTGCCGTGTGGTAGTCCGAGGGGCACCAGCGTGTTTGCCAGAGAAGGAGTTGGCACGATTTCTGATTAATGGGGGTAGGGGCTCCTCGCATAGACATGTCATTGCTGACTGCAGCCTCGGCGCCCACAAGTGCCATTTGAAAATGTGCCTTTCCCTGGTACTGTCATGCCGTCAAAGCCACAAAGGTGCCATAGAACAACACCCCCACACCACCCAGTATGGTGAGGCGCTCGCATTTCCTGAGCGCCGAGGCCGCGCGCAAGCAACGTTCCGTTTTCTGGGAAGAAGAGGACGTTTCTCAATAAAGAGAAATCGGGGTGCCGCCTGTCTCAGGGGGTGTCTGACGGCTCTGAAGTCGACTTTTATCTTTGAACGGAGGTGGCCCTCGTCCCGTTTTACTGCTTGTATAAATTGCATTATTTGTGTTGCCATTATTTATATTGAAATTGCAATCATTATTAATCATAATAATATTATCGTTATTCGTCGTATGTTCGCTGTTATCAAGACAGCTGTGCGTAGGAACGTGTGCTACCATGAATATAGTTGTTTCTATTATCACGAGTAACTCTTTCGCAGCGACGTGACGTCATTTGTAGTTTTATATGAATCAAACTGCGCTTAGGCGAATATTCGAGAAGTGCGTGTTGGGGCCCGTGGAACTTTCCGACGATGGTATACCAGCATTAACACGGCTATAAACGAAGCAGGCCTTAAAGACAGTGCCTAAACGATCCTCCCATCAGATGCCAGGGCAGAGAAGCGCCCCTTCCTTCTATTCACAAGAAGAAGCAACAATGGCGTCCGAGGTAGGCTAGCAATTAGGGGGCGCGGCCGAATTTCGCATTGTTTTTGACAGGCGAGTGTCCTCTTAGGCGTGCCCTTGGTCCGTATGGTACATTAAAGGGCTCCAGGGTAGCATGCCACTGTCCTTGGGACGTGTCATGAAAGCGGGTGCTATTCGCCTCCTCCATCCTCAGCCGCCAATCACCGGCGCGCGCGGACAAACGGTGCCGGCCGCGGATCTTTCTAACAAAGGGACACCCGGCAATGGGGCAAGTGCTAAGGTAAGAATTGAAATCTAAATACTAGAATCAAGTTTCTGTAGACTATGTACTATTAGGACAGTAAAAAAAAAGTCCATGTTTTAACCTTATCTGCCATTGTTTAAAAAAAAATGCTCGCTCTTACTCAGTCCAAAGAGCACCAGCCATCAGGGCGAATTTAAAGGGAGATAAGTAGATTCATATAGAGTTTTTTTTTTCTTCCTACTCAGGCCACCCCTGTTATTGCAAATTAGATTAGCTGTCCAGACTTCAAACAGTGTAAACATGACACGCGGTTCACAAGAGACGGGCAGGCTCAGCCCACTCCAATCTCGCTTTTCATCCAAGCATCGCCCATAAATTACAGCCGGTCCTTTAATACACTTTTCAATGAGATTAAAACATCACTTTGACACAATTTGAAGGCCTTTCAGGCGGATCCTGCTCTCGCTCGGCGCAGTGGCGGGAGCGGGGAGAGCTCGCGCCGCCTAATGGGCCTAAATGCGTGCGCGAAATGATATTGCGAATTATGGAAGCGTGGGGCCGCGCGGCGCGCACCTGCGCAGAGGACGTGCGCAGCCGCGGCGCCAGGTGCCTGGGCGCTCCGGCTCGCGCCCAGGCTACACAATGGGGCGCGGGGCGAGGCATTGGGTTACAGAATCCCACCCTCACCCCCAGTTTGCATGTATTTCAAAGCCAACTTTCTGAATACCGCTCACAAGTTTAATATACAACAACGGCAGGCATTATTAACATATTACTACACATTGTCATGTTAACATTCACAGCATGGACATATTTTACCTCCTAACTGATCACTGAGAAAAGATCAGTATTTAATGCCAGTGGAAAAGGTGTATCCGTACATATAATTATAATATTTCATTTAAAAACGCAGGAGTGGTTTCTAAGCTCAGGGTCGGGTTTTGAACCGGTGTTGCGCTGCATTGTCTTGGTTACAAGACAGACCTTTGCCCCCGAGCTATCCTTCCTCCACATACCGGATAAAGGACTGTGGAAAATAAATTAGAGCAGGTGGTAACATAAACGCAGAAAGAAAGAAAGAAAGAAAGAAAGAAAGAAAGAAAGAAAGAAAGAAAGAAAGAAAGAAAGAAAGAAAGAAAGAAAGAAAGAAAGAAAGAAAGAAAGAAAGAAAGAAAGAAAGAAAGAAAGAGAAAGAGTGAGTGAGTGTTGGGGTTGTGGATGGATGGGAGGCGTTGGGTTGTTGCACAGCGAGATGGGTGGATGCAAACTTGTTAGATTGGTGGATGAGCGGGACAGTATAATACAGGTATGATCTTGCATATATCAGCAAAATAGTATCCCGGGACAGACACACTCACGCACTTGCATTAAACTACATAACTGCCGTGGTTTATATCGTTTTTTCCTCTCAGAAACACGCTTTAATATTTGGCCCTAGTCCTTGTTCTAGGCTAGGGTATGCGGGGAACGGGGGGGGGTCAAGAACCCCCTACTTTTCACGCCCGATTCGCGCCAGCTCGAGGCCTCCATCCAGCAAGCCCTGGGTGTGGGTCTGCTTGTATTGGCTGCTTTGTGTTTGGTGGAAACATTCCCTCCGAAGGGTTGCTTCGGGTGGAAGGAGGTAGAAGTGAGTGCTGCGATGTTACGTTTCCTCAAATGATTCTGTGACCGTCCTCTTTAGGAGCCGCTGTTCCTATCTTTCCCAGTCCCACGTCATAGTAAACAGTTCTTGTTATCAGCACCCCATAGGCCCCTGTCGCCTTATTATCACACTCAGCGCATGGACATGTTTCCCAGGTGCCGCCGATGTTGGGCCTGGAAGGTGGCAAAGCCAGGCCTGCCGGTGATGTGGCAGGCTTCGGGCGCTGCCGCCTTCCACCGCAGTGAGAGCCCTCTACAGGGCGCGGCCTTGCTGCCCCGTGGCCCGAGGCCTTCTCTCCCACCCCGTGCCGGATACACACGCCTGTACCACCCTTTAAGAAAAGACCCTTTAATTAACTGCAGCTGGAGAAATGCAGCTTAAACGTGCCCACCGTGAAGCTCCTTTGCCAGGCGTAAATACATCTGCATATGTCCGAGTGCTCTGCAAATGCCGTGCTGCACAGCTGTGCGGGAGGTGGCAGATGCGTATAAAAACGTGTATTCGCGTGTGCGTGCGTGCCCTGCGTGTGTTTGCGTCCGTGCGTCTGTGCGTTTTAGTCTTCACTTTAAAAAAAATCTCCTCGGCGAATACGAATGGGGTGTTTTTGTAGGATCCACTCTATGCAATTTAGAGAGGACCTCCCGACACTTTCCCAAACATGTCAGATTACGCTGCATGTAATTTGTGTTTCTTTTTGTGCAGCAACGGAGAGTAAAGGGGTTCTGGTGATGGGTTGAGGGGTGGGGGCCACGGGGGTAATATGGCCCCCAATTCCACGCTTTCCTATGGGAGTTCATTTTAAACATCATACGTATGTTGCATATGAGAACATGAAGAAAAATAGATATAACTGTAAACCGACACAAATACATACGCGATAACACATCACATACTATGTAACGCAATAATGCAATCGTGGAGTCCTGTACATAAAGTGCTGACTTCGCTTTGTGGTTCATCTTGTCCGCAGGGATAGAGGTTTCCCGTGCCCATTCACGCGCGCGTGTGTGCGCGCGCACGCATGTGAACACTTGTGTCGTGAAGGAGAACGAGGCCGACCCTTCTCTCCACACATAAATAGTGTCTTATTCCAGGCCAATGGCCGTCGGTCGGCCCAGCTCGCCGCGCATCGGAGCCTGTATGGCAAACTCTCGCTTTGCACCCGGGAGTGGCCTTACAGCCCATCCTCACCTGCAAGGGAAGGCTGTGGGGGGAGGGGGCGAACCTGGCCGACAGATCGCCCCCTTCCACGAGCTCTGTGTAGATTGATGGAAGGGTCTCCAGGTGTTGCTTAACGCCCCCTAACGAGGGGGCGATATCACACTCGGGCGACAGAGAGTGAGGGGACACCGGTGTCACCTTGAAACGCTGCCACGGGGCAGGTCTGCACAGATATGCTGTCCCCCCCACCCCCCAACACCTTTTATTGGGAGCATCGTCAAGCCACTGTTTATTCCCGGGGAATACACAATCCTGGAGCTCGAATGAGAGACTTGTTTTTATCAAGAGCATTGCACAGATGGGGGTAATGAAGACGCACTGCAAGAGCGAGGCATCGCGAGACTTGCCTAAACGCATGGCACGAGAACATCTTTCATGCAAGAGCTCGTTTTCCGTCCCATACCCCCAAGTTCATATTAGATTATTGACGAGTAAAACGCCACTACTGGCAGTCACCCACGACCTCTGTGGCTCTTGGCTTTCTGCACCAACGCCCACACACAACCTCTCTAAGGAGTCCTGACACATCTCTCCAATATTAGAGCCCCTAGCTCTCTCTCCAACTCCATCCCCAGGCCTCAGGGACGGAAACCTGGCGGTTTTCAGAATATCCCTAATTAATATGCATGATCATAAATGTGCATACATTTAGAATCATTGTATGCAAATGTGTCTCATTAATATTAATGAGGGGTATCCTGAAAATCCGACATGGGGTTGGACAACCACATCATCACCTCCCCTGCCCCTTCTATCCAAACCAGAACACCCCAGCCCCGGCCCACCCAATCTAAGGCGGCTAGCTGAACAATCAACTGAGAGAAGCACAAAAGAAGACCCCCCCCACGCCCCCAACACTATGGAATTCAGCATTGAAGCTATAGCATTCCGTGCACAACTCTAACTGGCGAGCCCCGTTAAAAGTTTGAGACTTACATGCGCTGGTCGCTGCTTCCATCTCCCCACTCGGCAGGTTGCCCACACAGCCTGATTGAAGACGTGCCCATGCCAGGTATGCGTGATATACATGAACCTATCGCGATAGACATACATGCCGAGCCCGTCAGGCGCCAGGGACCTACCCCCGGTCCCGACACAACTCACCTTCAAGCCGCTGTGTCAGAGCCAGGAGTAGCCCGTGGCTGCACACACACTAATAGACAAATGCACACTTGCACACACACTGCGAGCCAGAGGGGGAAAAATGCATTTATTATTGATAGAAAAGTCTTTGAAGACAATTTCACGTTATTGTTTCTCTGGTGGAAAAAAGGAGGTCCTTTTTGCCCGGCACAATGAGGCGCCTTTTGTGCGCCCCGAACAAAGGCGAGCAAGTGTTGTAATAAATAGCCACTTTGTGTTGGATCTCGCCGATGAATGGAGCGAGCAGTGGGTTTGCGAGCAGCTGGGACGCTCCTCCAGTCTGGGGAGGTGGAGCCCGCAGTCTCCTCGTCTCGGTCTCCTCTGGCGATGCCAACTCTCTCTGTCAACACCTCCCCTTACCTCAGCCGTGCCCGAGCGCACGCTCTCCCGCCAGCTCCGCGTGCCTCAGCCCCCATTTAGCCACCAGCCCAACCTGGTCCCATTTCCTCCACACCTTTTTGCCTGTCTCCCCAAATTCCCCCAAGCTTCCCTCTGCCACTCTCTTCCTGCCTTTACCCTTTCACCCCCATCTTCAACCAAATCACCAACCCGTCCTTTCTCCTCCTCTGCGGCCCTCGCGCGAACCCTGCCCCTGAGCGTGTCGCCCCTCCGCTCCCCCCAGCCTCCTCTCTCCTCGGCCCCCCAGCCCTTCATCACTTCACCTAGGGCAGAGACTTGATCGCGTGCTACCTTTCTACAGACACGCGTACTTCCACTCCTGGCAATGCCCCGAGTCGCTTAGCAGCCACCCCCCCTCTCTACCAGTAGTATTGTTTTTCTTAGCCGCCCCCATAAACCTCTCTGCAGTCTATTGGAGTAATTGGCAGTGTTATTTCAGGCGGCGCCTAGCTGAATAGCAAAGCTTTACAAATAAATGATTACTGCGCCCCCGCCCAGGCCCCCCTGCCCCCACTCGTCTATTCTTGCAGGTTTGGTCGCTCAGCCCCTGCTCTGTGTTATGAGAACCCACCCTGGGCCGCGGCCCCCGGGGAAAGCAGTGCATGGCGTGAACTCTTCGGATGCCCGTGGGCGCCACTGGCGGCTGGAGTTCGCCCCCCGAAGCCCCCCCCCCACCCCCGATCTCTAATCCCGCTCTGCCTCCCACTTCATCCTTTCCTTTCCTGTCTCTCCTAGGTGCCTCCAGCGGGGCTCCGCGCCGCCGGCCCCGCCGCTCCACCTCGCAGCCAGCCGCCGGACGGGGCACCAGCCAGAGCGGGGAGGAAGCGCCAGATGACCAGAGCCAGGTAACTAACAGCCAGGATTTCTTACACTCCCGGCGGGGGAGCTGAGGCCAGGCGTTTAGGAGTACAGCGTCTGTCATCTGCACACCGACACACAAGGGGCGGGGTTCCCTGCGGGGCGTCGCAGAGAGGAGGCGAGGTTGTTCAGGGACACGGGCTGGAGGCAGAGGCGGGCAGCCGGTTAGGGGCCCAGACTGCCTCAGCTACTCGGGAGTTAAAGACTGCAGAAAACTTGTCTTGGGGGACGGGCGTAAGAGGGGGGTGGTGGCTGTGTTGATACGTGAAGGGGGCAGCCCAGGAACTGTCTTTGCGTTTAGAGAATACACGTGGATTGGGCGAGGGGGAGGTCTCTTAGGGTAAGCGGGCTGTCTGAGGTTGATAGGATTGGGGGTCGTAAGGGAAGGGCATTTAATGCAAGCCCTAAGAGAGAGGGTAACGTGGTAGGAGAACTGTTCCTGTACTATTGAACGGGGCGAGGTAGGGGGGCTGTCTAACCCACGGGCGGGCGTGGAGAGGCGGAAGGGCCACACGCACATTTGGCACAGTAAGGTGCGAGCGTGGGGTGGAGAGGCCGGAAACGGCACAGTGGGCAAATGTGCCATTACATGTCGGATCTCGCGCATGGAGGGTAGGGGAGGGAGGGCACACTCTCGGCTGGCAGAGGAGTGGCAAAAGCGGGCAGTCGGTAATACATGCCAAATGTGCCACATTTTGAGGCGAATCGACCACGAAAAGAGAGTGACACGAAGAAGGGCAGATGGGCGGTGCTATGTGGATCGGTTAGATTAGAGGCGCGGTTGGGCGCTTACCACTGCCGTGGGCAGAGAAGGCCGTTGGGCAGTTTTGACTGATTTGGACATGGGGAGCGCAGTGTTTTCTTGAAGGCGCTGAGGACGGAAGAGGGGCAGTTTTTGTTGAAGGTGGACTAGGAAGACGAACAGGGCCCTCATTTGGCGTTGGAGTGTGTAAGAGAAGGAGAAAGAAAGGGCTGAGTACGTGGAGGGGCAATTATGTTTGAGGGGGGTATTGGTACAAGAACGAGGAGTTTTTTGGGGGGAATTACCAGTATGGGCAGAGTTTGACTTTTAGCGATTGTGTTGGCATGGGTAGATTATGGTTTTAAACTCAAATGTGCACGTAAGAGAGGCGGGGCACTAGTTCTAGTTGCCTGGGCTGGCATGTGCACGCGAAGGGCACACATTGCATAGCCCAGCACAAGTAGAACTAACACGAGGGGCTGCGTGACACTGAGACCGTTCTTTACGGGAAGTGGATGTTTGAGCACAGACATTGCCACACCTGGAGTGGGACCCGCCACCCCCCAGGGCACAGCAAATCAGTGCACGACACTCGGCATCATCACACAGCACACACATCCAGGGATGCCGCCCCCGGGGGCTGTGCCCACGAGACAGCGCTGCGTCTTGCTTAATGAAACCAAATTCTTTCAGCCAATGAAGCCGAGTTTCAGATCGCGGGGCTCTTCCCCAGGCGGCCCGCCTTGGACACAATTCCAGGCTACCGAGGCGCATTTCTAATGTAGTCAGGCGCCGCCACTGTAACTACCCTAAACACAATACCAACAATTTAGCAATGCAGGTTGGTGTTATTCGTGCATGCCTGCTACCGGGTTGGAGAGATACAGCCGGGCTCGCGCTGCTTCATAAGGCGTCCCACCATTCATTCAACGTTTGACCCCATTTAACCCGGTGTCCTACCTCATCTTCTTCACCCCGCTTATTGCTGGATGGGGGTACTGCCGAGAAGGACTCCGGGGACGACCAGATCCCAAAAGCAGAGGCTTATCTATGATTGACAGCTTAGAAATATGCTCCCTAATTATGTATGTATTTATTTGATGTGGCCGATTCAGATGAACCTTACGGGAAATCAGGATACATTAAATAATTTAACATTATTATTTTTTGAGGCAACCACCTATCGCTCGGTCTTTGCAACATCTGTCATATGAATTTGAGGTCATGCGTTGCAAAAAGTCAAGCTTTATCAGAATTTCTTTGAACCCCGTTGAAATAGTTTCGAACATTCTCTGTTTTCGTTCACTTTCGTATTCGAAAGTGTGGCCAGTTCCCGCTCACGTACATATTTCGAAATTAGAGTAGATTGTGACATTTAGGCGCGAATATTAATAGCCCAAAAAACGGGGAATATGCTTCAGTTGGAGCCCGACACCTTCTTTCATTTAGAAAACGCGCTGGCAAAAAAAGAGAAGAAAAAGAAAAAAAAAATCCGCCGGGTGCGTATTAAGACGTACATTAAACGTTAAGTAACAGGTGAGCGAGCTCAACATTATGTAAGGCTTCAACCCGGGCAAATGTTTTAATGGTTCCGGCGAGGAGCAGCAGCTGTCAGTCAGCTGGCTGTGACAGGCTGCCACAATTGTGACGCTTAATGGTGGGTGTCAGGCTAAGTGCAAAACACCGAGGCAAACAGATGTCAACCCCCTTCGCTCGGTGTGCACGGGGGCCGCGCCGGGAGCGTCTCCCCCACGCAGGGGCTGCGCGGAGGGACGCACGCTGCCAGTCAGGGAAAAGCGCGCGCCGCCGAGGAGGCGAGAGTGACAGGCGCCCGCTCCACCTCAGGCAGGCGCCCGCTCCACCTCAGGCAGGCCCCGCGCGCTTTATACAGACAGCTTCCGTGGGGCGGGAGGGTGTGACCTCGGAATC
This sequence comes from Ambystoma mexicanum, assembly GCF_040938575.1. NCBI lineage: Eukaryota > Metazoa > Chordata > Amphibia > Caudata > Ambystomatidae > Ambystoma > Ambystoma mexicanum. The sequence continues at coordinate 683,608,733 of NC_090939.1, read as the reverse complement.
GATTCCGCGACATTTCGGGTGTCGCACACTGACATGCTGCGAGGACGCGGGCGGGAAAGAGCTATTGCCCTCGATATTTTAATACGTGTGGTGGGCTAGGTGGGGCCGTGGGCCGGCGTCTTTCCCGCGCGCGCCTTGCAGAGGAAAGAGGCACCTGTCGCTCACCGCTACCACATGAACGCAATGGAGCTCGCCTTTAATACCGTCAAATGCGCGTGGCGTTTTGTGCACCACAAACGAGACGGGGAACTGTTTTTCTTCGTCATTTCAAACAAATAATAATTACATTTTAATGGAAATCCTTAACACGCAACTCTCTACGTTAAACGGTGCTGGCGTGCGCTCTTAGTTTTGCGGGTTTGTAAACCATACGCAATATGATTCTCAACAATATTAAGCATGAACTTTAAAACAACATTCACAAAACAAATAATGAACTGTCATCGGACAGCGAATAACGTTAGCAACAATTAATGAAAACATGCATTCGAATTTTAAGCTAACGAATGTGGATATAAAAAGTGGCGCAGTCACATGAGCGATTGCAACAGTCATGTCTATATGTTTGCGTCACGATGATCGATTGGGAAACATGTTGGGAAACGTGTATACATCCTCACAGCCGGACAACACACACATCTGCCAGCTTCTTTGCACATGCCTGTTTTGTTTGCGCGTGCGTCATTCGTCACATACCTCAGAGAATCGGCCAGTGCACACCACGAGTGCCGGCCGCCAACCATAATGCGGGTCGCCTTGTATAGTATCGTAACTTCCACATTATTTAATGTTTTACGCGGCCGCCCATATGCCTATTTTTTTCACGTAATACATATCCTTTTTTTGGGGAAGTAGTTATTTCTATTTTTGGCAGAGTTATTAAGATTTTCGCCGTTACACATGTTACGAAGGTTGCTTCAAATTGTCTGTCACGCAAGAACCGAGAAAAAAAAAACTTGAGGTCTTGTGTCCTGTGTTCCTGCCATCAGGGCTCCTGCAATCTCTCAGGCAGCCAAGTGCACTTCACTGAGGGCCAGGGCCCAGAGGCATGATGCACGAGGTCATATATCGCCCAGTGTACCGACTGCCTAGAGCCCCAGCTGTGAATGCCAGTCCAAGGTGTTTACACGTTCCCGCGTCTCTACCTAGTACTGCCGAGGGCACAGCTTCAAAAAGTGCGCCATTGCCCACACTTCTTTCCTTGTGTAAATTAAGTGGGCCCATGCACTGACGCCATTCAGGATGCCACGTGAGTGCCACGTGGTTTTTACGCGAATAAAGGAACTTTAAAGAAAGGAGCGTGGTCCACGCATACTGTGCTCGGCAGAGATGCCATCTATGCAGACCTCCCCATGACTGACCCCAGGACTGGGGACCAGCCCTGCGCAGACTGCGTTTAGTGTTGTGTAATTTCAAGTTCTTCTCGTCTGATCGGGCCTGGTGGTAAAGGCACGCAGTGCACCTTCGCCCTGGAGGTTAAAGGGGCCCCACCCACTTCTCCTTTGAGGGGTAGTAGTATGCTAGAACCGTCCCTGGACTGGGATCCCGGGGTGGAGTCAGGAGGACCGCAGTGAGGTCCTCACAACTGGTCGACTTCTCAAGTGCAACACTGGTGTTGAGAACGCCCCCCCACCCCCCTTGAAGTTCCCCACAGTGCTGTGCAATTTTCTTTTTACTTCATGAAGTGCTGCCCGTCCCCGAATATTGAAACGACCCCTTGCCCTTCCTCCACTGTTCCCGTAGTCTAAAATAAACTCAAATCAACATGCTTACCCCTCAGTGACTGTCCCACATGGCTACTGGCACTAACAAGAACGTCATTTAACCACCGCACCGGGACCATCCATCTACCGCAGCTCAATAACAGCCCCACTGCCCGCCCATCATGGGGCCCTTTCCATAAATAGGGTATCCGGGCACAACAATTGGCAATCTTAAACATACAAAAATTAAAATAAATACACCTAGAGAAAGACGAAACATGAAGACGTGACTTCATACTCTGAAACCAACAGATCAAAGACATGAGCGCCCAATTTCTTCAGGGCTGCGCCTAGCAGCGGGTGTGACCATGTTGGTGGCCTGATGATGAAAAAGCACCTGGACCGCTCGCGGTCCACCCGAGATGGATGTGTGACATATAGCTAACCGTGTGCATGCAGGGTAACATCAGATGAAAAGTTTAAAATAAAATTCGAGCTGTCAGTTAGTAGCTATTTGTAGATATGCCCACCCCCCACCTCTTTCTGTCAGTGTTTTCACTCCCCTCTATCGCGCTTCACTCTCCCTCAATCCATGTATCCGCCCGCTCTCTCGCCCCCACACTTCTGCGCTCTCTCACATTTTTCAGTCTTTGGTTCCAGTATGCTCATCCACACCATCGCGACACTGCCTCCTTTTGCTCCCTCTCCCCGTCCCTCCTCTCTCCTATCACACTCTCACTTTAAACACCCTGTCCTTAATTTTTTCTGCACAAATGTCCTTCACTTGATATTTCTTTCCCCCTTGCTCTCTGCGTTTCTCTCCCTCCCCCGTCTCCCCCTTTTCTCCACAATTCCCAGCATCTTTCTCACCGCCTCTCTTTCTTAGCTCCCCTGTCTCGTTAACCCACTATCACATCTTATCGTCGTCTTTCTCCTCCTTCCATTCCCCTATCTCTCACCGTCTGCTCTCCCACATTTACTTGCCTGCGATCACCCCTCTCAAATATTCTCTCTTCCCGTTTCTCCTCACTCGCTCTCCACTTTACCAGTTCTCTCCTCTCTTGCTTCATTCACTCACACATTTGAGCCTCTCTTTTTCTCTTTCTCCACGCTAAGTTCCTCTCTCGCAGCCCCTACTCTCCCTTCCCTACTATTCCCTCGCAGTTTCTGTCTCCCTATCTGTTTCAACACTATCAATCCTAGTGTGCCATATTTGTATGTCTCTTATGCCCTCTCTTTCAGGGACCTTCAATAAAGCCCATGAAAGTCTATCCACACGTGTTTTTCTTTCCGTCCATAGGTGCCATCATAATCAAGGTGGTATAATGAAAGAAATTCCATTTTAAATTAACTTATGGTTCAATAATAACAATCTAAATATTGTCATTCTGCATGCTATATACTTTTTGCCAAAGTGGGAAAGGAAATATTCTCAAATACGTGAAAGAAATGTAATACAATGTACTAAAAGTCTCTCTCCTGGTCCTCTGGTCCTCCACTCTTATATTTGTGCACTTTCAAGCACCACGCAAATCCACAAAACATACTACGAGCCTGATTCATGGAAAAGTGTGCATTTTCCCCGACGGCCGCGCGCCTAAAACACACTGTGCGAGCTTCCATGCAAAATAAAAAATGTGCGCCCTCGCGTATTAATGGAAATGTTCTGCTCAAAGTAACTGTATCAGCTAGTTGCACATGGAACGCCCTTGACACGCTCCCATGAAAAGCAAAAACAGCCAGAACAGCCATTTTTTCGTGCTCCCCGACGCTCCATTAAAACTGTGCGTGTTGTCCCCGGCAAGCAGGCCTGCATCTCAGGAACCCATTGCCAGGTTCTGCCGTAACTGTTAGCGGCACCCCGACAGCAGGTGTACAATGTATCATAACTTGTGTAAAACTCTGAAAATCTGCGTGCGAACCCCCGTAAACCATTCCTGCCCCACACTACACTGCTTACGCACACCCCTAAGTCCGATCGGATCTGCAGCTGAGTACACACACCCGTAAATCCGACATGCAAACCCACCTCCTCACTGCGATTCCTATTCGCAAGTGTACTTACACCTGCCTTCAGGTGGCAGAGAGATGGATTTGGATGGGCATTTCGCAGACGAGAGGTTGCACAGTAACATCCATGAATACGCTTTGTCGTCCCCATTTGTGGGGGTGCTATGAACTGCTTGCGGCCCATCCCTTGTAACGCCCACTTTTTCCCTTGTTCTTCCTCATTTTTTTTCCCAAGTTCCGCCCCCTTCTCTGCCCTCTGCGCAGGCTTTGCCCACGCTCTGCGTGGTGTCTCACGCAAGGCACTTAACCCCTCGCAGAGACCTGCCGAGCCTGTGCGAAGTCCCCACAAGTTACGAACGGGGTTTCGCACACAGAATGGCACGTACTTCCGAGATTTTTCATGCAAATAATTCCATGAATCGGCCCCTACATGCGTAGTACATGCCTCCCATTGTTAAATAATAAATCATTGTAGAAGAGTGTGGCACAACACTGTACAGTAGTGTCACGACTGCTAGGTTACAGTTTGGCCACTCAGTCAGTGTGCTGCCCACATGCTTACCAATATATAAAAAGGGTATGAGTGGTAATAGTCTAGAAAGACCAACATTTTGCATACATTGGCCTCCTCATGACTCTGCTTCTGTTTTCTATCATCTAACAGATTGTCTTTTGCCCGGTGTTCTCCGTGGTTTCTCTCCTACAGCTTTATCTGCATTTTTACCTCACTTGACCACCTAAAGCTGGAAATTAGTAGGACACTGGCTGACACCCTAGCACAGGGCCGGGAAGCCCACCACACAAACCCCCAGGGAGTTGATGTACTGGGTTCAAGCATGTCAGGGCTGTCTGATTCTATCACGATCACGCAGGCCTGAAATGACAAAGGCCTAGACTCCACCAACAAAAGCCCGCTGGATGGCCAACACCTCTGACCCTTCCCTACTTTGGGAGGCACAATGGTAATGCATTAGCACAGGATTACAGTCAAATGCACTGATATGTTAATTCTAGGCCCAGACTAATGGTGTATATTCCACCTTTTACCATTTTACCATGCCATGATATACCACACTGCCTTTCATGCCTATCAACACCCTGTTACGCCTTGTTATTCCTATGGTTGCTTTTATGGCTTTGATGCCTTGTGATGCCATCCTTGCCATATCATGTCCTTTTGACATACCATGTGTTTTGACTGAATTCCATTTTTAGGTAATCCGTAAGGCCTTTTTAGGGATCCCCGACCTTTAGCTTTTACCCTTTTTATATTTGGATCACTGACTTATTTTTTGGTTGTCAAAGTGATTTCTACCAAAGCCTCCCTGCCACTGCAAACACTTTGAACTTTTTAAGAGTATATGGTCCTCGGTTTCCCATAAGGCTCCCAAACCCAGGAGTGCTTCTTAAGCACCCCATTTGTGCCCTTGTGTGATTCTATCACACTACATTAGTTTTAGTGGGTATGGTGATGCCAACTGTTATTTAGTTTTAGCTTCACCAGGGGCGCAAGTCAATTTGTCACATTGGTAGGTCAATGTACTTTTTTTGGTAGCCATTGGAGTAGCACATTTTTCTTTGTATTCCTACACTCAGACAATTTTGTTTTAGGGGCTTCAGTCGATCAGGGTACTCACAAGGCAGGCCTGAAATAGCCCTCATGAACACCTCGGGTCTTTGTGAGCACAGTGATGCATCCTCTTTATTGGTTTTGACTGGTTGAGACCAGTCTCTTGCCATGGGCTGGCCAGATCACAAACTGAGGGTGGGTTTTGATTTGAGTGGCAGATTTAGGGGCCAACCCTTTGTAGTCCTGTAATGTGATTGATGGGAGGCTTGGGTCATCCCCTGTGAGTAGTGGTTCAAAAGGGGAAGCCCATGATCTAAGTTCAGATTTTCTACTGGAAGATTTTTAAGAAGCAGGTTTACATGCCTGGTGGAGGTTTCCTGCCATTTCCCGCCACTGCTGATTTTTAAGGAACAGATATGGCCATGCTGACTGGAAGCCGTGTCCTTGGCTAATCTCCAGTTGTTTTTTTTGCTAACGGTCATCATTCCTGGACCATCTCCATCCTCCTGCTGTGTCCAATTGTGTGCTAGGTCAGGCCTTCTGTGAAGGGGCTAGTACCAGCTTCCCACTGTTTCAGCTGTGGTTTTGCCACCTTGGTGCCGGTTGCTACCGTTGCCTGAAAGGGTGGTAAGACTATAACCAAAAGATATGATGGGTGGAAGTTTATTAATTATTCATAAACATTGACATTGCACTGGGAACCTTTTCACGCCATTGTTCTTTAAACGCTGCAGAAGGGGACTAGCCAAATGCAAGTCAGTCTTGGTCCCGCCACCAATGGGAGCTGTCTAGTGCGAACTGCTATGCCATATCCCGTTTGCACAGAAACACAAGCAACCTCAGACATGTTTCAGCCTTGTTGCGCCTCATCAGTGAGGAGCAGCTTGGTTCCCCATGGTGCAACAAGCAAAGGGACCCATTTCTGAGCATACTCACTTTCACTTAGACAAACTATAACCGAAAGCTGTGATGGGTGGGAGGTTATGAATTAATAATCATAACCACTTGCATTGCCCCGGGCAACTCCAACACCCCATCTCATATGCTTTTTAGGGCTATTCAGGGATGCCCCTACTGCAGTCTTCACCGCAGGACTATTTTCTGCAGGTGGGCTGCCCTCCTTTATTCTTAGAGCTGCTGGAGCCTGCTTTACCGGGATCTTCCAGTTTCAGAGTCTTCATCAATGCTGCTTATGCTTCTGGGTTAACAGCATCTCTTCATGTAAGGCCCTTTGTTATTCTCTTTTGTTGTTGGGACATCATTGGATTTCATTTGGGAACTTCTTGCAGTTCTGCATATTCCTGTGGGGGTGCTGGTACTTATACCAACCTCTGGAACTCGTCATTGAGGTCTTCTCCGGTCCTCCCTTTCATTGTGCCCTGCCAAATCTGCACCTCTGGGGTGGAACTGCGAGTAACCTGCCTTTCCCCATAGACACGGATTTCCTTGTGTCTTTGTCTTGTTCATTTCTATGGGGAACATTTGACTCACCGGAAACTCTGCAAAGGGACTTAGGACATAAGTACCAGCCCCTGAACATTTCCCACATCCAGTTTGGGTCCAGGGAGTTTTATGCTAAACACCGGAATGTTAGCTTGCAGTAGGGACTTTTAATGAATGTATGTATTCCACTTCTGTTAAAGTGAAGGTCCGATCACAACGTAATTGATTCTAGAGACATTGTATATATTTATGATTGAAGTGTAATACCTGGGTGGTCTTATTCTATTTGTCTTTTGTCTTTTGAGGGCGTCTGGCTGTGTTTTAGTGATGTTGTACCACCCATAGGCCCTTCATTTACTGTGATGTGTGTAGTGGTATTTTTTAAACACTGTGTACTACGTGTAATGACTCATTTATCTGTGTGTTCTCATTAATGCAATGTGCCTATCACCAGGTAGTGGACCTACAATGTAAGGCAGGCGTGGGACGTGTCTTTATGACATTTAAGGCCTGGTTTACTAAAATGTTTTAACACAGGTAGGTCCCATTGAAAACATTTTTGTAAATCAGGCCCTTACTGTTTTTAAAACACACTAGGTAATTTTATTGTGTGTCTTTGTTTACTTGAGTACTTCTTTGACACATAGAGGTATTTATGCGACATAATAAATGTGTATATATTTTTAGGATCCCAGTTTTGCGTGTCTTCCATGGATACCTGTGTGGACTAATTGTACCTTAGTGACAGCCTCCACTCCCTCCCCAGCGATCAGCCTGACTCCCCTGCCACTTCATCATTTTAGGAGAGGTTTAGTCTCGCTTTTGGGCTGGGTGCTCTGCTCCACTTGAAGGTCCGCAGGGAACAGCCCTCACCAGAGGCCTGTCCAATAACAGCCTTAACATCATGCTATGGCATGTTTCATCCCTCGATGCACGATGAACCACTTTCTCTGCTTCTAATGCCTTCGGATGCCATGATGGCTTGGGTGTCTGTTTATGTCTTACAGTGCAACAGGACGCCTTTGACGCCATGATTCTCTCATCTGCCTCTTTAGCCCTTAAAACCTCTCTTTTGTGCTATGCCCCTTCAGCCTGTTACGTCTCTTCTGCCTTTCGAACCTGTTGTGCCCTGTTATGGGTTTTCATGTCTTTTACCTATTATCGTGCCTCATGTGCCTTGCTAAGGTCAGCCAAAAACGAAGAACAAGCCAGCTCCCCCAGATGGCCCTTACTACTAGGCCATAACAATGCCAGATGACTGCTCTACAAGTAACATGTAACATAACAAAACATTGTATCTTCGACACAAATATGAAAGTGTTTTGTAGAGTTACATTTCTGGTCGCGCCTAGAAACACTTGTGAACAGGCACGATACAAATGACTTATCATGGCATATTTATTTGAGGCCATCGCATAATGCAGGATTATGGGGGCTCTAACTGACCTGTCTTCTGAAGCTTTAGCGGACAGGAAGGGGGCACACCAACCCAATAAAGACAAGCCCACTGGCTAGGAGCATACGCCAAAGCAGGGAGATGCCAAGGAAATAGGCATTTGAAGATGAAGGCTAGTTTAAGGGGCACTGGCAGGAATTATTTTATTTCGATGTAATCAAATATTGGCATAATCACTAGTGCTAGCTAGTGGAATGGTAACGACTTGCACAATATTCTATATAGCTCAGCACTGGAAATTGACAAAATTGACTTTGGGACCCCTCCCCCAGTTTCGTGTGGCGGGGAGAAGGGCAGTGGTCTGAGTGATGCGAGTGGGGTTGAGGAGTAGAACCCTAGCTCAGGTGAAGAAGCGCCCCATCTCCTTAAGGAACCAACTCAAGAGCAGCTGGGGTAGGGGAGCGCACCTGCAGGAGGCCCTGGAATCACTACGAGGGCACACTCTGGTGGGCCTGAGCCATTGGGTTTGGCAGTTGGCTGGCATAGTCACAAAGCAACAACAGCTATAGCCCCAGTGCCTGATCTTCTCTTAACCCCCACAAGTCCCCAGAACAGGTGGCTAGAGTCCCCACACCAAAGCCCCAAGCAGCCCCAGCTTCAGCTCCCACACCAAACTCCCAATGCAAGGCCCGCTGCAGCCCGGATCATAAGTGTAGCACCCTCGGTGGGCCTTATCTAAAGTAAGCAAAAGGTCCAGGTGATTGGGTCTTCAGTCTTCTCAGCGTGGCTGCAGCAGCTGTACTGAACGTCACTCACAATCCTTCAGCACTTCTGAAATGTGTCAGCTAACGCAGGGCACAGCACAAACTGCCAGCCTGCAATCTTTTACGGAGGCGCTGACCCAGTCCCGATATCTTTGAACCTAGGCATGGGCCTATGCAGTGCTATGAGTTGTATGCAAAATTGAGAGGGGGTGCTCTAGCAAGGGGGCGTGGTCTCGTTTTTGGACATGGCCTAAATAGTGATGGGCATGGCTCGAGGGGGGCAATGCCTGTCCAAACAACAGACTACGAGATCCTGCAAACATGTAGCTCGGGTCACTCAACGTGGTCTCAAAATGTTTTGTTTTCATCCAGTCTGTATACTGTACATTCATTTCCGTGCAGTTCATAAATCACTCTCACTCTGTCTATAATCCATTCAATTGGTGAGAAAATCGTGCTCGATCTGTACATAAATGTGAAAGGGGAGGTGGACAGGAAACACCAATGTGGTTTCCTGGTGTTTTGCATGAAAGCAAAAAACATTTTGGAAACAAGAGAATGGCTGCAGTTATTGATATGTGAACTATGCCCGTGATGGGGATGGAAGCATGGAACCCTTCTGAGCAAGTAATGCAAAGTGGGCACTCTGCTCATTTCATTTGCCACAACACTAACCATGATAGTGAAATATCTGTAAACCACAAGCCAGGCATACTCAATTGGATAGTGCCTGGTTATGGAAGTTAGGCTTGGATTATTCCGCTTGAGCAGAGGATGCCACAATACCCCAAACTCTTCACAGAGCACGCAACTCGATCACTCTATCCCCCACCTTTCTGCTCATGGCCCGAATCCTCTGATGAAAAAGCCTAAATAATGAAACCTCCAGTTGGCACCTTGCGGCAGCTATCTTCCCTACAGGGAAGCCATTATTCTTGTTACAAATTATTAATGATAAACTTGACCGATCTCTGCAGTACCCTTTCTACAATTCTGAAAGGCAAAAACGTAACACTTATGGAGTTGTCTGGGAAAAAAAATGTTCAACTCATCACTGCCAGGGTACAATTCTGAAATGGACTAAATCACAAATATGAACCACTTTCCATTGCCTCCCTTCCTTCATTCTAGCCTTACTTTCCATTTCCTTCTCCCTCTTCTGTTTTCTCTCTTTCTCCTTCTGATATTTCTGTATTTATTCTTATTTAGCCTTTTTTGTTTTCTTCTCTTTTTCATTTCTTCGCCACTCTCTCTGTTTACCTTCACAACCTTCCTTCTCTTATTATTTTCTTCATTTTTACATGTATCGATTTCTTCGTCTATATTCTGTTCTTTACTTGCATCTATCACATTCTGTCTTTCTTTCCTCTTTGTTCTCAACCCATTTCCTTAATATTTCCCTTTTCTGCCACTTTCTTTTCAGCTTGTTTCTTTCTTTCTTTCTCTTTCTTTCTTTCTTTAGCTTTTATTGTTGCTTTTCTTTTCTGCTTATTTTGACTTACTTTCGTCCCCTCTGCCTTTCTTCCACCCTTTCCTGCTCTCATTTCTAATTTCAACTAATAAGCAACACTGTTCATATGTTTGCACCTATAGTAACCTGCACAATTATCCCGTAAAGAATGCATTAGAAGATTTGACAAACTAAAATCTTTGCAATTTTATTCAGAAAAACATAACAGACCTTACTTACTTTCTGTCACTCAAGGCCCAATTCATGAGAGGTGCGCAGAGATCCCACAAAGGCTGCGTGCCTAGAACGACTCTGTGCGAGCCTGCTTGCAAAAGTTATTCTGCGTGCTCTGCATATTTATGGAATTGTTCACCAAAGTGACCTTACACGTAAGTCGTGACCGGAACGCCCCCGACACGCCCCGATGCAAAGCATAAAGAGACAGCTACAACTAGCTTTGCATGCTCCTCAGGAGCGAACACATGCACCCTTGAAACGGTGAGTGGGGTCCCCCACAACCAGGCCTGCACCTCGGGGATACTGTGCGGGTTCCCCCGTAACTATTACCGGCACCCACAACATGCAAACACATTTTCGTAACTCTAGTAAAACTCTGAGAAATCTGCTTGTGAACCCCTGTAAACCGTTTCTGCACCATGCTACACTGCTTACGCACACCCTTAACTTCTATCGGAACCCTGACTACATGCAGGCAGCCCTAAATCCACCATGCGATTTTACCTCTGCGCTGTGATTCCTTTGCGTAAGTGTCTGTATGCCTACCTTCGGGTGGCGGTTACATCGATGAGCTTTGGGTGGTCCATTCCCTGATGTGAGGCTGCACGGTCAGATCCATGAATATGATTTTACCTGCGCAGTTCTGGGCTTGTGAGTTCCGCCCCCTACTCCGGTCTATGTGCAGGCCATGCCTGTGCTCGGCGAGGTGTCTCGCACAAGGCACATGGCTACTTGCTTGCATAGATGCTCCGAGCCTGCACAAAGTCCCTGCAGTGTATGAAAAAGTCCCACGCAGTCGATTCCCTCAATCGACAAACGAGGTTTTGCGCATGATTTGGTGCGCAATGTCCCTATTTACCACACAATCAATTCCATGAAACGTACCCTAAATATATGATAAGAGGAATTGAACATAAGTCCTTCCTACAAATGGTAACAAAGCCTTCACCTTGGAAAAGATATTTGTTTCTAATGGGGGGGGGGCTATTGGATAGCATACGAGTTTGCACTGTAACCACATTCTTTACCTTTTAGTTGTCTATTCATTACTTCTCCATCGTACGCATCAAGAAACATTTAGTTTGTGGTGTGTGTCTTGTAAATGGTCAGTATTACATAATCTGTTGGCAAACCTTCAATAATGGTGGTTAGAGGGGCTTTGAATGCAGTGTTTTTGTAAAAAAATATTTTATTATTACCTTATACATGCAGTATATGTTAAGTGGAATCAACAAACAGCCACAATTGGAATTACTTTTTTCAAAACCTCCCACAGTATTGTCTCATTTTCCATAGAGATTGACAGGTCATACATGCAGCTTTAGAAGATACTTTACATATATACAAAAAATAGACATACCGTATGTCCATCTGCGGCGGCTGCATAAAAAGGTGCGTAATAAGTAACAAGAAAGGATATTTAGGGGACAAATCATGAAATGTTTAGGATGGTTCAAAGTGACTTTGCACTGTTGAAAAGTGACTTTGCATTGCCAACACTGATTCATGGAATTTTTGCAAATACACTTTGCACAGTTCTATGAACCAGGGTTTGTGTCGGCAGTGCAAAGTCACTTTCAGCACTGCAAAATGACTTTGAACCATGCAAAAAATTCCATGAATTGGGCCCTTAGACTTTCTTTAGATGCAATACTTCCAGACAGAAGTCTGATGACTTTTCAACCATTTACAGGAAGGGTTGATATACCGTTGCTCTGAGCATGATATTTAGGGACAGAAAGGTTGGGCTACTGCTTTAGAAAGAAATGCAAATTAATTCAGTTGGATTTGTAAGATGTTCCAATTCATCATACTATATATTTTCACAGATGCCATACACTTGAAGAAAGTTGTGCATGGTGGATCTAATGTTGCCAAGCAGTTGAAATTTCAAAATGAAGCAGGACAGAGAGAAGAAAAGGTAAAAGGAAAGAAGGACACACAAAAAAAAGAGAATCAAGGAAAAAAGTAAAATAATGAATGGACGAAAGAAAGATTGACTGAGAAGAAAATACATGAATAGAATGATTTATTTACTTATTGCGGTTTAATAAGGTGCCAGCTATGAGCACAGCCGCTTTCCATCATCTAAGAATGAGAGAAAGAAAAAGGTCAAACAATAAAAGGAAAGAAAGAAAAAAAGAAAAATAGAGAAGAAAGAAAAAAGTAAGAAAGAGAAAGAAAATAGAAAGCAAAGGAGAAAAAGAAGGAAAGAAAGTAAGAAAAGAGAAAGAAAACACGATGAAATTGGATTGAATGAAAGACAGAATGAAAGCCAGAGATAAAAGGAAGATGCAAGTTTTAGTAGATGGAAGTAAACTAAGAAAATTGATTGAATGAAAGAAATACATAAAGAAAACAAGTACGACATATATAAATGAGAGGAATGGGAAAGTGTGGGCAGAAGAAGAGAGTTGATTAGAAAGGAAGGAAGAGAAAAGCACAAAAGACACACATCAGACTACATAAATGAAGGTAAAAAGAGAAGGAACCAAAAAAAGAGAGAAAGAAAAACGAAAACAAGGTTAGAAAGAAGGAAAACAATGAAAAGCTGGTCAAACTATGATTGCAAAATAACATTTTACTTGTGGTACATGTAATTTAGTCAATTTTAGAATTTTATCCTTACAATTAAGAGATGACAATGTTTGGTGGCCGTCGAGTCCATTATTACTTTGTAACGCAAGCCGTTACCTCTCAGAGTTGCAGAATGTATCCTTCAATGATCATTTACGTCTGTCACAGATACTTTTTAACATGAACCATGATTTCATCAGAGATAGTTGGGGCTTTTGATGCCCCATTAAAAAAAATGTATGGGTCACCTTTTTGTAATATTGTATATTTCAGTTAACATGCAGCAAACTTAACTAGGAAGAAATTGAGAGATCTACAAGTAATTTGGTGTTAACGGAGGTTGGTGGAAGGGAAGGTTACAGGTTATGATAGCTTAGATGTCCAGTACTACAAGAGTGGTTTATACCTAGCAGCATAAGTCTGAAGTGAACCCTTAGGTATACCCACGAAGAGCAGGTTTTTGAGTTCCTTCCTGAAGTGCAGCAGCATTGGCGCAGATTGTGACCAAGATGGTGCTTTAGTTGGCTGCCGCATGGCAAATGAAGACTGCTGGTTTTCTCGATGCATGGCCGTTTAGTTTTGAGCCTTGAAATGGTGGTGACTGCTACAGTAGCGCATCAAACACAAGCCTGCCCACTTTGTGGCTGGGTAGGCTTTTTGTCTTAAATGCGATTCAAGCTATTTTTAATAGTATCTTATCTGGGATGGGTCACTGCAGTTCTTGTAGGATGAGGGAGATGAGGTCAAATTTCATAGTTCCCGTTAATGGGCATGCAGTGATGTGTAGATTAGCTGAAAACAGTGCTGCCGTGGGACCAGAAAGCTGGTGAGGAGGGTGCTTCCTCCATAAAGGCGAAGATTACTAGGGCTTGGACAGTGATTCAGAAATACCCAGTTGTAAGGGGTGATCTTATCTTCTTGAGGCGTGCTTGCTGATACCACGTGTCTTGAGCTTTTTTGTTAATATGTTGTCAGAAGGAGAGAATGCTGTCAATAATGAACCTGAGTGATTTGGTAGAACGCGGCCAAGAGAGGTGTGAATCCATTAAAATGCTTGTCATTTTACCCTCTTTTGACAGCTTCCTGTTTAGAATGATGGCCTAGTTGGACCAATTACTGGAATTGAGTTTCAGGCACATGCTTGTCATCCAAACTTTGATTGAGACAAGGCATGTCACAGGGCATGAAATATCTTAAGTGCAATTCACTTTGAGGTATGACAGTCTTCCAGCACCCACAGGGGTACTGGGCATGGGTGGCTCATACATAATGGGCCACAAGACACCCACCTGCCTACACTCTCACCTATTATGGATGTCAAAGGGAAACATGGCTTCCCTTTGACAGTTTATGTTCCCCAGTGCACAGGTCCTATAGACCATGCAAGACTGGGCGTGTTTTGCCTCCTCAGCCTTGAATGGCCCATAGGGGATGCAGGCTGGGGAACTGCATGTCTGAATGTGTGAGCATTGTCTTTAAGGTTTAATGCCAGACATGGAAAAGTCGTTATGGAATAATGCTGTGTCTCACATCTGGGTGGCATAATTATCAGTCACTGAACCCTTGATTATGAGAAAATGTAATGTTGAATGGTAGGTTTATGGATTAAGCATAGGAGACCTGGAGGCAAATATTGGGGAATATTGCCTGGTATAATAATAAATATGCTGCTTTAATGTGTATTCAGTGAGTGAATGGGGTGTTGCAACCTCCATTGTAAGTAAAGTTGAGATTCTGGGGAATAAGAATTAGATGTCTGGGCCACTAGGGTCCTCGGAATCACTTACCGGTTGGTCTGGCCTGATGTGCGATGCCACGATCAAGCAAAAAGTGTGCTTTGCGTTATCTGTTACCATGGTAACGCGTGCACATGCGTGAACCAGTGTGTACTGGTTTCAATGTGGATACTATGGGCCAACGTGCCTGAGGATCCACCATTATTTAACATGTAAACAGCTGCCAAAAGTTGCGTTTGTTGGTCTGTTTGTGCGTTGTACACACTCAAACTGGAACACGGGGGATTCTAGAGGAATACTGTGTTGCAATGGTGCAATTTAGGCAAGAATATATGTTCACTCAAAATTGTGCATATATTTCATGCAAGTCGAACGTTTTGGGGATACAAAGGAAATACAACGTTTTCATGGCCCTGTGGGTCAAAACAGCTGTCTTTGTATAAGTTCAAAATTGCCAACAAAGTGGGTCTTTGCATAGTCCTGTTTATATAAGTGATATTTACCAAACAGATACTTGGTAAAGGATACACCGGGACACAATGGACAGTCAATAGGATTTCTTTTGCTTGTTTAAACAACATTTCAAACATAGAAACTCAAGTCCCAATCTGCGTTCATGCCTCTTGGGAACGTTGAGTCCAGACATTCAATCCAAAAAGCCTCCATTTGCAGTTCTGACGTACGATTTTTGGTCAGACCAATATGTTTTTGCTTTCCTGGTGGTCAAGCCCACATAGTAAAGGCCACACATGCACTTGATACCATATATTATGTTTGTTGACAATTTTTGCAGTTGTTGCATGATAACATGCTTCTGTAGTTGGAGTATTTGGTTCCCCAACTTCTGCTCTAATTAGGAGATCACGAATGGATTTGCTTTTGCGGTGTGCAAAAATCAGAAGCGTTGGAAAGAGGCAGCCAATGTTGGATCAAGTTGTAAAGTGTTCAAATTGTGTATGATGATTTTCTTGATTTTAGGGCTTTGATGGGAGTACATGGTTACATATACAAGGTCACTTTTAGGTGTGCACCATTTGGGAGTTAGTGCATCAGCTCTTGAGACAGTGTTTGCTTTCTGAGCGAAGCTTTGTACGGAGTCTGGGTTGTACCCTCTGTTGAGGAATTAGTCCATTAGTGATTTTGCTCATTCATAATAATCTTGATCATCAGAGACGATTCTTCTATAGCGCAAGAACTGGCTTAAAAGGATGCTTTTGATGGTCCTTTTGGGATGATAGCTCAATGCATAGAGGAGACTGTTCCTGTCTGTACGTTTTGTGTATATGGTAGTCTGAAGATTGCCTTGTTTAAGGAACACAAATTCAATGCCAGAACTGCATCAGAAAGAACATCAGTAGCCCAACATTTCAAACATTTCCGACACACCTTTGCCAAGATGCTGATCACCCGGTAAGTGTTTCCCAGGCCCCTAGTGGGCCGGACGTCTAATTTCAGGCACAGAATTTTTCTTGGTCCCAGACTGTCAATTTTACTTACAATGGAGATTGCAATACCCCAGTTGCTAATTGAATCCACGTAAAGCAGCATATTTGTTATTAAAGGAGGCAATCTTGCCCAGCATTGGCCTCCGACCAACCTATGCTTAATACTTAAGCCCACCATTCAGCCGTACATTTTCTCATAATCATGAATGCAGTGACTGATAATTATGCCACTCACACGTGGGACACATCACTATTCCCTAGCAGCTGTCCCATGTCTGGCATTAAACATTAAAGACACTTTGACCCAACACGTGTCCTGATCATGTATCAGTTACACCCTTATCTCCATTTTCTCGACAGTGCTTCCAGCCAACCTTTCTTCCACGAAGCCGCAGAAATCTGCAGTGGCCATCCTTTGCCCCTGACAGGTGGGTGATAAATCAATTCATTTTCTCATTTCTCTGAAATCACACAGTGACTTACATTTATGTCATCCATATCAGGGGCACAGAGCTATCCTCCAGCGACTGTCCCATGTATGTCTTTTAACATTTAAGACACGTTTAATCCACAAGTGTCCTCATCAAATATCAGTTATCCCTCTGTTCTGTTGTTTCAACAGGGTTGACAAGCACGCATTGCTTCTCCGAAGCTCCAGCAATTCGCAGTGGTCCTCAAATGCACTAAACATACAGATCTCACTTGGTGACATTTCCCTATCTTCAGGCACATATAAGGTTAGTTACCTTTCCTTACAGGCCTCACGTGAACTATTTATTGATACTAACCCTATGACACTGACACGCTATATCATTGACATTGCAGCCAGGAAGACAGTTATCACTTACTTGATGAAGGGCTCCTCTGCCCGAAACACGTAATAAACTCACAAGAAGATGAAATAGGACATGCACGCTGCTCCTATGAATTAAATGTCTTGTTGCCTATATCTGCTGGTTTAAACAAATAACCACTGTCTGTTATTGTGTACCATGAATAAATCCTTACATTCCATTTTTATTGTTAATTACATTTTTTAGTACTAATTTGTATATTGTTCAAAGCACTCGTTGTGGCAAAACAATGTGTGTCACACTTACAAGAATATATTGTATGTTTCTCTTGTGAAATAACTGTGGAATGGATTCACAATTCCATATTAATTAATTAATTAATTTAATACACTTTTAGTACCAAGCTTAATGCATACAACATAACAACAATACAATACAATTTCCTGTTAAAAATATATACATAATACATCATATAGTTAATTTCATCTCTAGTTACCAGTTTAAGAGTCTTAAAATTACAATAAGAGAACTTATAAGTTAAAAGACACAATTCAGGTCAATATCTTCATAATTTCCATACACTTCCAGTAATATTTTACTATTTAGAATTTCAAGGTTAAATCACATCCTTTTAAAAAGGCCGGCCATATCATACAGCCAGTGTGAAAATGTTGTTAATACTGCCATAGATTGTTGGTAAGGGCATCATGAAAATGCAGTACGAAAAGTACCTTTGCACTGCATCTATTGGACTTTATCATGAATTATCTTATAAAACCGATTGCAAACTGTCTGGCTTTCACCTAATTTTTCACAGAAAGTGTGATGCATAATGCAACATTTTAACCCGTTATTCAAAAATATTTTTCGGGGGGAGAATCCCCCTGAGCTCCACTTGTTTGGTTTGGGCTGCCTCGCCAAATATTTACGACCCTCCAATTAAAAAATTCACCAGCCACCACCAGTACTGGGAGCTCATTTCAGAACAATGGACCCCATCACTGTGAAATGTCAAAAAGAGAAAGATCACATTTCAAGTCTTGCTTGAGTTGTAGAAATGCAGTTGAAAAGGAGCAGTCTGTACGGCTGCTAAAGAATACATGAAATTCTCAAAATGATCGCGCCATTCATTGCAAATCACCTCTGTTTGTTGCAGATGAAAACAGATCTTGAAAGTACGTATCCATGATGTACACATTTATATTCACTATTTGAATCCTGCAGATGTATTTGGCACAAGTGAAGGGAATGCACTAACCTATCATATTGCTTGCTCCCAAAAAGCTTTGAAGATTTGCCCACGCTGTACAAAAAACACCAGACAGTATTTCTGCAGGGATTTGTAAATGGTAGAAACTGAACCTTTCAGATGATAACATACTCTTTTTTTTATTTGATTCGGCTGAAATATTCAACCTTTTAACATTATACATCATTGTGCAACATTTTACATTATTTCACATTTATATAATACAGTTAAAAGAAAAGAAACAACAAGGAAAAAAAACAGATAAAAAACAGAATTTAAAATATCAACTTTACATGTAAAATGTTATAATTCCAATTACATCTCAGTTTCAATTTACTTAATTTTTTAATTTCAACTCATTCAAATAGTTAACTGTTGCATATCCTATGGATTTAGAGTGAATATGAAATGTATATTTCCATAAAGCTTTGGCATCTATATGAGACACAAAACTAAACAAATTTCTGAAATATTTACTTCGAAGATTCCTCAATTCTGTGTATTCAGTAATGATATGCTCAAGAGTCTCAACTTTAGTCTGACAAAAGCGACATATATTGTCTAATTGATCATTACTGTACCATCTAGCAGAGACCTCTCTGGTTTTCCATAAATGTAGTCTTAGGCGCAGGAGTCCTGCGCAATGCACGGAATTAGGCGATTTCAGGAGGTATTGTTCGCTAGAGCCATACCACTTTAATGCAAATGGATCCTTCTCAAAAAATCTTATATCTTACTGTAACATACTCTGTAGAAGCACCCCATTTGTCAGTAAAATGTCAACGTGAACATAAAATCAGGATTTCCATGAAATATCCAATACTCCAAAGCTGCTGTGGCACTGCATAAGGTGCTTTACACACCCAAAAAAATCCCTAAGAGTAATTGCATTTCTGATTATGCAATTTTGGAAATACTTCTGACTTTTTAGATGTTTACCATAAAGTCGGGTACATACAGACCTCTCAAATGTAGTTGTCTGTGCCGGCCACTTTTAAAATGGTCGCCTATACCCAGGTTAGGTCTTTTCTGCCATACTACTCCCATCTATCCCTCCCACAGACTCTCCCCATTCAGTGCATTCATGTACATGGCTGAACAGCACCCATAGACAGTGCAGACCCTTGGGATTTACCACTGGAAATCAACTGGCTGTCTACTCCCAAGCCTCCTGTTATTTAGACCAGCACCTCCTTCTTCCCCTACTCCAATTGGGTTTCACGCTCTTCATTCTACTGAAACCACCATCCTCTGCATCTCTAACTCATTACTATCTGCTCATCACTCCAAACAATCTTCAATCCTTATCCTACTCAATCTCTCTGCAGCTTTTGAGATGTTTGACCACATTAGCTTCCTCTCTATCCTCTCCTCTATGGGTTTCTCTGGGTTTGTTCAATCTTATCTGTCTGTCCGTGCTTTCCCTATTTCCTGGGCAGATGAACGTTCATCTTTTCCTCTTCCACATTGTGTATGACAAGGCTCAATCCTAGGCCCCTTGTCTTTTCCCTATAAACGTCTCCTATGTCTTATATTGTTTTTTTTCATGCATTCAATCTTCCGATGATGCCAATGACTCCTGGATTTTTGCTTCCCTTTGATCTTTTACTGATTCTCTCCATGCTACAATTTCTGCCTGGCTGCATTACATTCTTGAATGCATCCTCACTTTCTTCATCTCATCACATCTGAAACAGAGGTCCTTTTCTTTCCTAACTCCTCCACATCCCCTCCTCCACCTCTTCCTTCCATCACATCCCCTCCCTCTATTCTTCCTCTCTCATCATCCGCACGCAAACTATGTGTGATCTTTGATTCCTTTGTTTCCTTCTCTGAACATATTTCTAACATGTCCGACTCCTCACGTTACCAACTAGTCATCATCTGCAAGGCACATCTCTTCCTTTCCTCACATGCCACCCAGTTTCAAATTTACATGGTTTTTATTTCTCACCTTGACTATTTCACTGCACTTCTTGTCTATCTCTCTGCTTATCAACTTGCTCCATTCACTTTCATCTTTACCTCCTTCTGCGTACCCTCATTTGATTTTCTTTGTGCACCACTTTTTCTCCATCACTCCACTCTCTTATTTGTTTTCCCTTCAAACATCGCATACTCTTTTACTTTCCATGTATTTTATTTAAATGTAGACACAGACTTAGTCCCTCCCCATATTTCTCCACATTGCTGAAGATCTACATTCCCTCTTGTTATCTTCATTCCTGAGGTCAATTTCTTCTTGTTTCTCCCAAACTCCCAAACCACCATGTGCCCAATCTTGTCCTATCCCCTGAAAACTGGAATTCCCTACCACTCCACATTGCATCCTCCTCATCTCGTTCCATCTTTCCCACATCGCTTTAGAATTTACTTCTCTTCTCCTCTTCCTAAATGCTTGCACATTTTTCTTCATGAACCATAATGTTTGTACAGTAATTTGTAATGCTCAGCACTTTGGCAAAATCACTTAATAAACCAATAAATACAAATACACACTTACCAAAGTCAAACTATTGAGAAGACATAAATTAGTTGTCCAACTTCAAAGCTCTCCTTCTTTCTGAATAACCTGTTTCCTAGCACTCTATTACCCTATTTTCCTCTCTAAACACCCTTCGTGGAAAACCCTACAGCACTTTTCCATCACCCCTCCATCCTTAATTCAGCACTTTCTGGACCATCCGATTCCTTCGTCATTCTGTCCTGTCCTTGTCCCTGGTTTATGTTTTTACCTTCCCCTGCATCATCTGGTCTTTAGACACATTCCCTCACCCCATTGTGAAGGACCCATACCTACCACTCTGATACCAATGGTACATTTTCTAAATGGTTTTGTGCCAAGAATTCATGGCTCTCCCAGTGATTTTTATGAATAAATAAATTAATGAATAAATAAATATATTTCTATCCTTGAAACATGCTTATTTTGTACCACATTTCACAGTGGCTGGATGGCCTGTCACTCTGAAATACACTTCAAGCAACCAACTCCTGTAGAATCCTGACCCTTTAGTGGGGAATATATTGATCATGTGCCATTCTGAAATTTGAAATGCATATTGATAAATTTGAACGCTACGATTTTTCAGAAGATAGCTCAGTGTGGTTTCTCATTACAGAGATTTGCATTCATATGCCAGATAACACAGTGCCAAATTCTGTCACATGTTAGCCTCGGGCTCACCTGTTTGCACTTGGAATTGTTCTTCTTAGTCGCAGGAGGCTTGTCCTTTTTCTTGGTGAGAGTGTCTCTGAGATAAGGCTGTGCGTCTCCAGATGCCACCCTGCCAGCCAGGGCTGGATTGAAAGTCACCAGAGGGTACCGTCCCATTAGAGGTATGAACGGTGTCAGTTCCGGAAGGATTCCTGCAAGGAGCCAGGGACGAGGTACCAGGAAGGAGGAATCAAAAAAGCGTGCTAACAGCATGCAAGACACCCGGAAGAGAAAAAGGGAAGGCGGAAGCAAGGAGGTAAGGGACAGGAAGAAGAGTGGCTGCCTAAACGGGGTATGAGAAACGAGGAAACAACAAAGCTCTGAGCTCAGAGTAGAGCGCTGAGACGTACCGCAGAGTTTGAGTCCGGTGCCTATCTGCTGTGACGAAAACAGGATCTCAGAAACTAGACCACTGATGCAGCTGGAAAGACATTGGTCGCCATGTTGGAAGGAAAATGGATGCCGCAAGACGGTGTTGTGTTGACCACGATCACCAGAAGGGGCGAGCCCATCGAGTCATGACAAATTCCAGCCAGGTGGATTCAGCCTTTGAGATTTCTGGTGCTGATAAACTCACATGTGCATACACGTTTTTGATAGTAGCGCCTGCTGAACTACATAACAATGTACTTCCTTAGACATTATAAGCTACAAAAAGTAACACAGCATCAGTATGATGCAGGCCTAGAGCTTGATTCCTGAAAAATGTTGTAAAAAGTAGCAGCAACCTCAATAAAGAGCATAAAGTGTTAGTTGGGAAAGGTGATTAGGTGGTCAAATTCAAGATTGTGTAACCAAAACATTTGAGGCTCACATCCTGGCTTTGCCAGTGGACAATACAGTTATCCTCGACAAATCATCTTATCTCACTGTATAGTACTCTGCTGCCTTCTGATGCCATTATTTAGCCCATTGTTTGATTTTTCTTTTTTTGGCCAGGCCATTTGAGTGAAGTGGTCATATACAGGGATCTATGAGATTTCCTCGCAGCAATTTGCTCCAGGCACATTTGTTTGGGGTTATTGTGTCACATTTCACTAAAAAAAACTAGACTCCCCGCAATCCTTCCCAAACCCACTGTTCCTTTCTAAATACCTAAACCCAACCCCTATCTACATTTTTGCGGTGAACTGTGGTAAAAGAAACAGACAAACAAACAGGCCTCAAACAAACTGGTCTGCATGAAAATAGTTTAAGTTTATGTTAATGGAAATGGGCTAGTTCCGTATACAGAAGAGAGCTGGCCAAAGTCCCTGGCGAGAATATTTTTAGTACAAGAAATGGGTTGCTTTCTTATACAATTTCAAATTTACTTCTGCACATCATACATAACATTCAAAAAGTCTGAGTGTTGGGTGTATTTAATACAATAGAAACCCCCAGATTTGATATTTTAAGCTGACCCTATGGATATGCTGGTATTTATATGCTCACCTTGATGATGGAGAACGTGAAGTTGGAATTATTCTCCTTTGTTAGAATGTGCTTCTTTTGTTTTTAATTTAAATATTTTCAAGTCAGGTTATCATATGATGTGTGTACTTTTGAAGTCAGTTGTGCAAAACAGGTTATTATTTTAGTACATGAAAGTAAAACATTAACACATGATTGTACCTTGCTTTATGATACAAAAAAAACGGCAAATCAATGTGGTACGTGCAGAAATTGCAGATTGGATCAAATCCCAACTTCACCTCATAAGCATTGGGTGTGATCCTAGGCAATTAATTTAATCGGGTGGTGCCTAACCTGTCAAAAATGTCATTATGTGAACATGTCAATTTGTCAGCCCCTAAAAGTGATTTAGTTCTCAGGATATGCTCTTAAAAAAGTCTCACTCATGGTCTAGCCAGCTATAGCCTTGCTTCATGTATAATAATAGTGGCCTTAATATATTGGACACCACAAATACATTTGTTTCTTCAGTGACTAATATCAATATAGCATGAAAACCATAGTTATCTTCTAATCTCAGTATATGTTATCATACATGCACTTTTCGGGTAGCTTTTACTGTGCAATCACTATCTATTCTATGCAATGGGGTATGGACCTTCACCATTGTTTCCAGTCTGTCTGTATGCTTGGGCACATTTGCATTCTGCTAATATGAGTCCTATCTTTAAACTAGGGTATGTGTACCTTTTCATATGGGTAGGGATCTGTGTCCTGCATCTAAAACTAGCTTTATCAAGCTGTAAAATCAATTGTTGGCCTGCCAGTGTTTATAAACAGAATTCTGAAAATCAATGGCTTAATTGGTTTTGTAAATGATTTTACTGGTGCAATAAACATGTCTTACCAAGTGTGTCTTCAGCCACTTGATTTATAAGCAGTTCATGTGTCCTTGCCCTGAAGACCTGTTAAAAACCTAGCATGGACAAATCCAACTATTTTCACTCTTGTATAGTTATTAGATGGGGATTTGCCAGGCTATCATATGTCCTGATACACTGTTTTCCAGTTGTTGCCATCTTATGTCCAGGTGGTACCATTATGGCAGTGTGTGGCAAATGTCTATCTCATGCCTTCACGAAACGGTTGACTTTGCCAATGCTTGTTAAAATGTGTTGTGTGCCCTGTACCCTCGTCGTGGACTGCTAATGTTGCCATTGAAATACCACTTGTGTAATATTCTCATTCCAGCAAGTCTGTGGAGGGTACGTGGACTGGAAGGGACTAGCCATGAATATTCTTGTTATTGCTGCGAGCCAGCATATCAAGCTATGGGTTGGGATTGCATTGGTGGAGGGAGATGGGGGTGGGAGACGGGGGGGAAGGGGCGACCAGAGACTCTGCATCCCTTCATTTATTTGGTTCCATTGGTAGGGTGAGGGCCCAACAGTGTAGGTGCCCGGGCCTCAAAATTCCTTAAAATGGCACTGGGACAAGAAGTGCTTGCACTTATGTGTTGATGGGACATGGCATGCAATTGTAAACACTCACAAAGTGGTGAGGAATTGTGAAGAGTAAATGAAGGTGGAATTGCCTTTGCTCTTCACTTTTACTCTCCATTTTGTGCGTTGATGAAGGCTGAATTGTATTAAGGGATTCCAATGGAATCTGCCTGGTCTTTAGTAGGTGCTAAAGCAAGATATATTCCATTGGAATTCTTTAGTTTTATGCCTTTATGAAAATCACATGCAGGTGTAAAACTGAGTGCTCTCCCAAGGTGGAAGATGAAACTAAAGCAGAAATGCAAACTCCTTTTTGCTGCCCTCCTAGGGCCTGGAAAGGCACACAAATGATATGGAGCACAGAATTAAAGCCTAAAGTCACTTTCATGCTTCCATTTTGCGCACCACTCGTTAGCATTTGACCACTACTGTGTCTTATATGGAGTTCCTGGAAGCGATTCAATTCAATGCTTATGCTCTCAAAACAAACATTGCCTATGCAGGTAACCATCCAATACGGCAGCAGCGCTGCAAGGTGTACATCCCAGTAACATAACCTAACCTGGCCTAATAACAATAGTGTCTACTCATATATTGCACACTGCAAAGGTATTTATCGCTTGGCTTTCTTATGCAACGAATTGTAATGACACGATGCCCCTGATGGCATTCCTTATAACGTCCTTCACCGTGATGTCGCGACTAGTAATGCCAATAAATACGGCAAATTATGATGTTTGCATGTGTGTTTCCGCAGAGCGCTCCCAAAATCAAATGGCCGTTCCTGGATAGAAATCGAACAGTTCATGTCCCTGTGTTCTAAATGGGCCCACAGTTTTATTTTTTTAGCTCCGTATTTGTTAAAATTCCATTTGCCACAAATGTTACCAAAAAATGGGATACGGTGTGCATACCACTGCATGCGTCTGATGCACCTCTGCATTTAAACGGTCATGGAAAGTGTCAAAAGTTAGCCACCTTACAGCCCTTACACTTCAACCACCTTGCGTCTTCTTACACATTTTAGCTTGATTAATAGGAATCTAGCATCTCCTAATAGGCATTCTTTAATGTATCACCAGCAAAACTATTTGCAACAGGACCATTTGTCAGATATGTGGTAAATGTGTATGACACAGCTGTTTACAAATTCTCCCTCTGGTAACAAATTAAAATACATCTTTTTCTGGAGAAAAACATCTCCACCTGACTGAGATAAGGAACTTGTTTAGCCAATGTACTTATTTATTATTGTATTAGAATGGAGTCATTGTATATGCTTCATTCGTTTGAATTGACCTCCTCACAGCCAATCGGATTGCAGCCAATAACCACTGATAGGGATTACATTACATTCTCTGCATTCAAGAAATAAATGGAATTTCCCAGCAAGATTTCTTTCAACCAGAAATTCCCGCTATCAGATAATCTTTTTTCAGTGCACAACCTTGCAGGGAAAATCTGGTTTAACACATCTGAGTGGAAGCTAACGCATGGACAAATGTGTTCACTTTACAGCTTACATTTACATTACACCTACTGCATTCTCATGTTAAAACCTTTCCAGTGTATGCAAGTTTGCATATAAAACGCTCTACGAAATAAAACTCCATTGAATTTACTGACACATTTGTCTGCTTAATAAATAAACTCACTAGTAAATTGACATTGTTTACCCACCACCACCACAACTCAAACGCTTGTGTTGCTATTACCACTATGTGCTGATATCCTTCCAGACCTTGAGAGGTGCCATTATCACTTGGGATGATATGCCCAGAGGCAGAGGCTTGAATTAGCATTAAGAACGTTGGAGAATGATCAGCTTTTTTCGCATTAAAGCTACACAACTGGGCATTGACCTAGCATTGCATGCAGAATCGCGGCAGGATAGCTCAGGGGCAATGTGCTCGCCTTGGAAGCAAGGCGACCTGGAGCACCACAGGTTTAATCCCTCAGTCCCAGCCTAGAAACCTCTGGGTATTAAGCGCTTATAAATAACCTAGCATATAATATCATAAGGAATTAGAATGTAGTAGACTTTCCCTTACCAGTACTATTCAGCTAAGTAATAGAGCAACATAATCACAATAGATTTACCTTTTACAAATTTCAATTCGCACCAAAGTTTCTTTCAGACAGAATCAAGTCTGAAAAATAATACATGATTGTACCTTTTGGAAAAACTATACAACTATAATTCAGCGGACTGAGGTACAATCTAAACCTTGTCATGTTGTAAAATTCTACTCTCGTTAAAAAAGGTGTTACTTCATGTACCCTGCCCTTGGCATTGGTAGCAAGTTAAATGATACCAACAGGTATACGAGACATAAGAAAGTGTAGTGGACAGCCATCCATTTAGCATGGCAATCAGTTGCCCGAGGACAGCAATGCCTTTCAGTCAGCTTTCCTGGAGTTTAGCTCAAGGAGATCTCCGCCTCTTCCATTTCTCGTCACTGTAGCTTTATGCTTGTTGTTCTTGCTTGCTTCATAATTGCAGTATATGTACTTCAGAAACGGACTCCCCAGAGGTGATGGACAAGGCCATGAACAGGCAGCGCATATCCCAGTGGCAAGCTCAGCTGCAAGAGCGAATAAAGACACATCTGTGAAACCACTTCATTAATACCAAGATCACAGTGTAGTATGCACAATCTTAGAGCTTCAATCAGGTGTCTCTTTTAATATATTACTTGTAATCAATTGGAATGCTATGAACAACATGTAATGTGCATAGAAAGCATTATTTAATCAATGACTGTGCTGACAATGTATTGAATGAAGGGCATACAAGATTGCAATTTCCTCTACTATGGAGACTCAAGAGTATGAACAATGTATGCAGACATTCAATGGTTTCATATTTTTGTGTCCCGATTCATGGAATATTTGCCGGATTCAAGTGAATTTGCACTGCTGAAAAGTGACTTTGCACTGCTGACACAAACCCTGATTCATGGTACCATTCATAGTGTATTTTTGCAATGCAAATTCCGGGCAAAGTCAGCGCATATCATAGTCAGTTTTGCAGTTCAAAATTACTTTGCCTGGACTTTGCACAGCAAAAATACACTTTGCACGGTTCCATGTTTCAGGGTTTGTGTCGGCAGTGCAAAGTCACTTTACAGCAGTGCAAATTCACTTTAAAGCGTGCAAATATTCCATGAATAGGGCCCTACGTGTCAACGTTGCTGTTCAAGGATACACACAGAACACATTTTAGTATGCAGGGGAACAATGGGTTGTCAATGTGAAGTGCATCTACTTACCGCATTAATATTGGGCTAAATCTACATACACTGTTTTGTTCATTAACTGTCCAAGTGGCATTGCTACTCAATTGGCCATAGTGAAGTTGTATCAGCCTCAGAGTGCGCAGAAACAAAATCACCCTTTTTCAATAGGTGCCTCGGGGCTACACGTAACTTCAATGACAGGAAAGGAAGCAGCCTTCCCTCCATCTGCAATGCATGGGCTAGAATTTGGCCTCTACAATGATATTGACATTATGTTGTATTGGTCACGTGATGTAGGTTTCAGCTGTTAAAGCTGTTAATCAATGGAATAATGTGTTAATGTCTGTGTTTCACATTTGGTTCATCCTGCCTCACAATGTATACATGAAACTTAGACCGACCCACTACCCTCCTGACCTTTGCATAGTGACCAGGCAATATTAGAGTTTACTAAGCCTATCCAAGCTACATACACTTCCTAAGTAATTTAAATATAACTAATGCTGCTTTGCCCTACTTAAAGTGCTGTTACAATTGCTCGTCATCACTACTCGCAATCCAGAGGACAGGTTACTCCTTTCAGGATTTTACCTACCTTGGGAACCCAGAATGTTTCCCCCACGTGTGAACTCTCTCTGATCAAGGCTCTTTAAATGTACCCTCGGCATATTAATTGAAGAGTTTTTCATGCAGACAGCTCACAGACACTTTTTGTGTTGTGTTTTCCACTGAAACTGTTGAACCTTTCTCCCACTTACTCTGTTTCAGCACTGATTCTCCACATGAGCAGTCGTTCGCCTCTTTCTATGGATCCCTTGTTTCCTCAAGCTATTTGTTTCTATTAGCTGTTGCTTCTGGATGGCTTGCCTTGGGGTCCTTTGCTAGTTGGGTTCTCGCCTCCAATCATATGCTAATTTTCATATCTTGCCACTCCCAAGAGCTGAGATTTTACTTGTTAACCTGTTTGGCCGTTGCTTTGCATGAATCCGCAATCAATTGGTTAATATTTCTGATGAGCCAGCAGAGAGCTTTCCAATAAAAAGGAAAGGCTGTGTTCAGAGTTGCAGTGATACCTAACACAATAATCATAATTGCAGAGAATTCATAAGCCAATACATGATATTCTTCAAATAGTGCCATGAAGAGGTTGGCCAATGACGGGGCAAATTTCACCCCCATTTCCACCCCTTTAAGTTGAAGATAGTATACTCCATTGAAAATATAAACATTGTTTGCAAGAGCAAATCGTAAGAAACCCTTAAGCATTTCCACATTTCCACATGTTGTAAGTAAGAGGCCAACGTATTGCAAAAAGTGTAATCTAAAGTCTTTACTGCAAGATCATGGTTGATGCTGGTGTACAAAGAGACAGTCTGAATGCCACAACACTGTTTTAAGAAACTGAAGTACATGGGTGCTACCTCTTCATGGCACAATTTGAAGAATCTCATGTATTGGTTTGTGAATTCTCTGCAACACATTTAATAGCTTGGTGACACTTCATTGATGATGTGCTCATTATTTGGAAAGGCCCATCAGACTCCTTCTCAAAATCTTTGGTTCATATTTTTGGACTTCCACATCTTTATTCAAGATGGATACATACATACCAGAACCTTTTGCAAACTGACGGAAGTGAATTTGGTTCGCTCTGCTGAGAATAGTCATCAACGAGCGACCATTAACAATATTCCAGCTGGGGAATTCCATAGGGCAAAAAGGAACTGTAGTCGCACAATCGACTTCACCAGAGAATGTACCATCTTATCACAAAGGTTTTGGGACAGAGGCTATAGAGCAGAAATCATCAACAAAGCACACGCCAAATTTATTGATAAAACATAAATCGATCTCCTGGCTGATCAAACTAAATCAAAGGATTTACCACAATACATGTCAATCATTACTCAATTTTGTAACGATTCTTCGATCTTATACAAAATGCTACAGAAACACTGGTACCTTTTAAGGCTGGACAAAGATATTCTACCATATTTGACTTCAAAACTTAAATTCAATTTCACCAAAGCCCCATCCATTAAACAACAGGTTAGTCCATCTTTATTAGAGACTGCAGAGAAAAATACTAAAACTTCCTGGCTCACACATCAGAAAGGTCTCTTCAAATGTGGCCACTGTAATTTTTGTCAATATGCACATGCAACTTGTTCCTCATTTACTAATTCTTTTGGTACAATGATTCAAATCCAGGACTTTATCAATTGCAAGACAAGTCATGTTGTTTATGCAGTCATTTGTACCTGTGGTAAACTATATGTTGG
Source organism: Ambystoma mexicanum (assembly GCF_040938575.1). NCBI lineage: Eukaryota > Metazoa > Chordata > Amphibia > Caudata > Ambystomatidae > Ambystoma > Ambystoma mexicanum. The sequence goes on along the minus strand of NC_090939.1, from coordinate 683,578,724 downwards.
AAGCACAATCCGTCAACTGAGGATCAGAATTAGGGAACATCTTGCCAGCCTTAGAATGACCGAGCCCAAACCACCATTGGCTCTCCATTGGCAACTTGGACACCAACTCGATAACAAATCAGATTTAAGATTCATTGGGCTTATGAAAGCCTCTAGAGGCATCAGAGAAGTCAATTTGCAATTAAGACTCAGACAAATGGAAGCTAAACTTATATGCCTCCTTCGATGTACCACACAGCGTCTCACTACAGATCATGAGATGTATGTGTTTCTTTAATTCAAATTTGTGGACATTGCAGATTTGATCACCCTGTTTTCTCACATGCAACAAACGCAATTCCAATTGTGTCACTTGGCAGTTCTTGGCAGTTCTTGGCAGTTCTTGTTCAGGACACTCTTAATGTAATTTTCTTGAGGATATAAGTACATATAGGTTATGTTCCGTTCTATATTTCTATTTATGGCAGCATGTGCCACAGTACATTTATGAATATCATTCTTTCTATCTATCCGTCATAGACTTGTATTTTTGATCAGTACATATTCCAATTAATGGATTATCATCATTGGTACAAGGAGTACTCTCAATTTTCCGTGTTCAAGCTTAAGATGTATGGGTCCACATCACGCAATAACATTTGGGTCATTTCATTAACTCCAATTTCCAACAGCGGTAACGTAAACTCTGCTTTGTTGACATTACACGTCACATGTAGTACGCGTGACGCCATCACATCACCTACGTCACTTCCGTGACGTACGGTCCCTTTGAAATCTACTATTCATGCGCAAACTCATTTCGCAAGCATTTTTTGGCACTGGGATTTATCCCATTGATATTTCCTTCATCCCATTAAGGGTAAGTCTATACTTTTAACATCATAACAGCATCCTTTTTTATGAGGCTTCTGGGATTGGCCCATTCATATTTCACTTTCCTTTCAGGTAATCAACTTGTTCTGTATTTAATTTAAGTCCATCCAGTGTTCATTACGAAAAACAATCTGCTACAATACCGTCCTGGGAATTCCTCATTCCCCACCATAAGGCATAAGTAACCTTTATACACCCTACATTTCCATATTGGGGGGGTCATTCTCAATATCAAACAGTCCTACTCACTCCCGTTTTTTAACTTTTCGCTATAGAATTGCCTTTGATCTCAGGAATACCTTGATTCCGTCTCTTGCAATTTAGCAGCACTACTTGTCAAGTATACGTCCCAGACACCCAGGTATCTCTCTTGTCAATACATATTTTTCTTTCCTTATCATACACTGATGGATTCTTTTATTTGTGGAATAACAACAGCTCAACAACTATTATTTTCCAGTCCATCACTCCATTTTAGGGATTACATGCCACGGTAATACAGGCTATTTTTTCTTTCTTCTTCATCACCTTATCACAAAATTGTGTTGAGTTTATCACTTGCTGCAATCTGCTAATCACGTTGGGCGTCATACCACAATTCTCCACACGATTCTTTCTTCTTCCTTATGTTTATTCCTTTTCTTGTTCTTTTCAATTAATCACAATTCGATGTTGCATCTTACAGTACCTGGATGTACCCTGATTGTTCTTTTCAGCAATTTCCAACCCTTTCATCTGAATGACATGCTCACCCACATATTTGACCTTGCCATTGCAGTATCATAATTTTGTTATCATTTTTTCTAATCAATTACTTTCTTTTTCATGCAACATTATACTGAATCGAATCACAATCAATTTGTGCTCCAATCGAAATTCTGGTATGGTTGTTTTTTGGTGTTGTTTTTGTTCTTTTCACATTATTTGCATTTGTGGGGATTTCCCGATCTTACTGTTCTGATTTACTAATGAATTTATTGACAATTATTGACAATTTTTGACTACATTGGTTAAAATGTGTTTTCTGATTCCTTTTATCTCGTTCATTTACAACACTTTCTCAATGATTGCATGTTCTTTTGTGATGGTTTTAACATGTTGTGCATGACATACAGGCTTGAGAACGACCATAGTGTCGAAACATGAGGCTGTCCTTTACTTCGATTAAAAAAACTGTTCTTCATGGAAATTAATTTGTACTCTTATTGAAAAATCTTATACTAACCACAATAAGTGATAGAGCACAACCGATCATCCCACATCTTCAATCTATGTTATATGTTAACTGTTGTTAAAGTCAATTGTATTGGTACGTCTAAAGAATACATGCAAATTCATCCTATATTTAATTAGTTTAACGTCTGTTTTTGTTCATGTGGAGTAAAGAAAGGTGTAAGTGAAAAACTTTTTAAAATTGTAACATTGCACAATGTTTATTAAGGATTTATAAGTTAACTAGAAGTATTTCTCAACTATATTCTTGACGCACAACACATACACGAGTGGACCTAAAAGTGAAGTGCAGAGACATGGGAGGAGATACACCATTAGCCCATATTTGCCAGCACCCCCCCTTTACAGTGAGAAAATACAGAAGTATCATGACCAATGGCTCACAGAGATAAAGGGAGAGGGACCATCCCAAGTGGGGCCAGAAGGAGGGTCGTCCGACAAAGGAATATTAGATCTTGTGACAACCCACCTATTAGCAAAGTACCGGGTAAAGCAACTTCAAAATAGGCGCAAAGTATTAGATCTCTGGAGGATGTTTGAAGAAACATCCCCCGCTAATGGTATAGACAAGGAAGTGTCATCTGAAACAGCACCAACCCCTGCAGGGGAGGAGGTAGAAGCAGCTGAGGGGAAAATGGCAAAAACAGGTGACGAATAACTCACTAGGCTTTACCCACTGTTAACTAGGCCCGCTGCAGGATACAGTGACCCATCTTATTTGCCTGCACCAAATGCACCCTCCACTCCTGCAGTGACAGTCCCACCTTGCTATGATCCTAGAGGGTTGTACAGACCCACAAGCACCCCTGCATTAAACCTCACACGCCTAACTGGTGATTTAGAAAGACAACTTGCCACCACACAAATGGAATTGACATGATTGAGAGCATTATATGACAGAGGGCAAATGTTGCCTGTGGGAGGGGAAGCGCCGTCCATCTCAGCGGGTGGGCCAACACCATCCCCACACACGTCCAGGAATGCATCTAGCAAGCCAGAAGATGAGTGGAAATCAGGGGAGTTTTTCTTCCACCTTAACAACACCCCCATAAGGATAGTAGGAGTAGAACAAGAAGGTAGCCAAGCAGGGGAGGAACAAGGAAGTGGAGAATCAGACAGGGAAATAGATGAGGTGTGGAGCGACCTAGATGAGTATGAGGAAGGAGCAGCGGCAGCAGGAATGGCACTACCACTAAAAGAAGAGCAGGAGGATGGGGTGGCATGATAAAGGTGGAGGGGAGGTTAATGAGTAGGTTGGGAAACATGTCACTGAGTAAAGCAAATGGAGTAAAAGTAAGTAAGAAAGGAAGTAAAACGAAATTGCAAATGCCTCTCATCCACAAGGGAGCAGGGAGACCCCATTACATACCATGGGCACAGATAGACAAGAATAATCTGTTGAAGTTATTTCCCCCACTGTCGTGAGGGGCGGGAAAATTGATCCATGCATTTGAAAAACACACTGCAGGGGTACCACTGGCTATAGGGGATGTAAAGAGCTTGATAGTATCCACTGTGGGAGACCAAGCAGATGGAGTATGAGTGAAGGCGGGTTTCCCGGAAGTAACAGCAAAATGTGACACCACGATGGGTCGGCATTTAACAAAATAAGAGCCCAGGTGTGGGATGCACTGCGGAGGACTATCCCTGACACCCCATACATATTTACATTTGGTGATGCAATGCACCATGGGGGACAAGGAAGAGGCTGTGCAGTACATTCTTTGGGTGCAGGACATGTGGAGATCAGAGACAGGCACTGCTTGGGACCAATAAACCTTCCTTTTTTACTTTATCATCAAAAGAAACCTCCCAAAGGAGGTATATAAATTGCCTTTTTAATAGATAAAATTGCTGGGATAGAAGCCAAAGGCTGGCTTGAAATTCAGAGCACTATAGTGCACCATTGTGGGAGGATCAAAGAAAGAGAACATTAAATTGCACAGAGGAGGTTGGCAGACGAGGCCAAACTTGTACAAAAGAAACTGGTGAAGGTTGCTGCGGTAATAGCAGCCCTGCCCACTGAAAGACAGGGAGACGGGGAGGAGAGGTCAGGAGGTTCACTGGCAAGGATGGCAGCAACCAAGTTCACAAACGGGCAGGAACTGGCTGGCGATGAGCAGTACGAGGGTCCACAATGGCAGGCCTACAAGAGGACGAGGTGGGTACAGGGGGCAGAGAGGTGGGTTTGGAGGACAAGGGACTCAGGGTTTTGGAGGACAAGGGGCACGGGGAGGGGGCCAAGGGTCATGCTGAAATTGCGGCAGATGGGGACATTTTTCAAGGGAATGCCACGCCCGACCTATGGGATATTATCATGAGACCCCACCCCCTAGAAATGAACAACAATTTGGTCACCCTCATCCGTGGGTACAGGGGGCAGAGAGGTGGGTTTGGAGGACAAGGGACTCAGGGTTTTGGAGGACAAGGGGCTCGGGGAGGTGGCAAAGAGTCATGTTGGAATTGCGGGAGATGGGGAAATTTTTCAAGGGAATGCTGCACCCGACCTATGGGATATTATCATGGGCCCCCACAACCTGGAAATGAACAACAATTTGGTCACCCTCATCTGTATAGCCCTTATGGATTACCAAAGGGTGGTGGGGCAACAAGAACAATATTATAATAACTATCAGCAAGGAACACAGCAAATTCAACAGGGACCACAAGCACCACAACAGGGCGTGCAGCCACAAGTAGCTCGCCAAAACACTATGGGGAACGCCCACACAAACATTTTCGCTACTACTGCTAATAGCACACCTGCACCGTTCCGCGGAACAGCAGTGATCGGAGAGAGTGTTTTTTCTGTCCCCAGAACAAACACCTACCCAGATCAGGACAGCCCACAGAGAAGACTTGCGTCTCCAGTCCTATCGGCTACCCTATGTCCAGACGAGGAACCACTGGTGGGAGCAGAGATAGGAAATAAGCAGTGCAGTTTCATGGTGGACTCAGGGGCGTGCCTCACGGAAGGCCGGTTTCCGCTCTCAGGCTGAAATTTGGCAATGCAGGGATGTTCTGGGGCAATTTTGAAGGTTCCCTACACAAAAGACTTGGATATAACGGTGGGAAGAAAAACGGTGCAGGCACCCCTGTTATTCCACGAAGATTCACCCATACATTTGCTGGGGAGGGATCTCTGCAGTAAGCTTAATATGACCATTTCCTTTACAGAACGAGGGGTAGTGTGCTCCACTCCATGGGTATGCCCACTAAGGGCAATGCTAATGATCAGTACCATGACAAATGAGATAGCAGTAAGGGGAGTGCCAACGGATGTTGACGTGTTCATTTATGGGATACAGGTATTAGCGAAAGTGGTGCCTGAAATAACGCGAAAGGAATGGAGAGTAGCATCCGATTTTGTTTTCCGCCCATTGGTAAGCCCAGAAATTGTGTCGGGTACAATATTTTCAATTGACCTACAGGGGGTGCAAGTGTCAGCAAAGCATATTGTGGCAATAGGACTGTACACGCATGGATGTGAGCGGAGAACAGTGTTGTGTATTGACCCGAACATAGTGCTACACGATCTTACCGACGAAGAACTTTTCACTGACAATGACACTGACGGGGAAATAATAATGGAAATTTGCATACCTTGTGACATAATCATACAACACAGAGAAGTAAATAACCCTCCCATGGCCAGTGTCAGTGGACCACCTTTGATTTTTGATGAGGATATGAGACAAGTACTACCAAATGTATGGACAACAGGGCCCCATGATGTAGGGCTCTTACAGGAAGTAACGCCCATAAAAATAAAACTGAAACCGGGTGCAGTACCACCCAGAGTAAAACAGTACCCACTATCCAGAGAAGCAGAGGAAGGAATTAAGGAAACAATAACGCATTATTACAACAGCTCATTATTGTACCATCACATTCACCATGCAACACTGTGATTTATCCTATAAAAAAGGCAAAGGGCGGGGTGTGGAGGGTGATCCACGATCTCTGCCCACTTAATGACATCATAATGAAGGAGTTCCCCCTAGGGCCAAATCGTGCATCCATTTTGTGCAGTGTCCCAAAACAAGCCACGTGCTTCACAGTTGTGGATCTGAAGAATGCCTTCTTCTCAGTACCACTCGACCCAGTTGCCAATACCTAACAACATTTACCCTGGGGGGGTGGAAGATATGAGCATTGCAGATTACCCCAAGATTATTGCGAAAGTCCCTGCATCTTTAACAGAATTCTTACAGAAGACCTTGGCAATATCGATGTAAAAAGCACCATAATTCAATATGTAAACAACCTTCTAATTTGCAGTGAAAGTGAAGAGCAGTGTAGAGCAGATTCAATAACATTATTGAACTTACTAGCAACAAAAGGGTACAAAGTGTAAAAGGGAAAACTACAATACTGCTTAGCAAAAGTGTTGTACCTGGGGCAGTTAATATCAAAAGATGGTGAGCGAATCGTACCAGAAAGAGCAGCAGCAATACTTCACACTCTAATGCCCAAAACTGTAAAAGACATGCAAAAATTCCTTGGCATATGCCATTATTGCCGTGCATGGATACTAGATTATGCTGTACATACACGCCCCCTTCTCCAGGTGCTGAAAGAAGCTCAAAAGAACAGTGCCCCCAAAAAATGGACACAGGAAATGATTACATAATTCATTAAGTTACAAGATCTCATCACAACAGCATCCATCCTAGCAACACCAGATTATAATCACAGAGTTTAATTTATTGTCCCCTTGCAATGGCACACTGATGACAGCAGTATTAACACAAAAAACATCATTAGGCCACAACCCATTGGCCTACTACAGTGGCACATTGGACTCAGTAATGCAAGGGCACTGTGAACAAGCCCTTGCTGCAGCAGCCTTCGCGATAGAGAAAAGCATAGTAATGGGATGCTCTGTAACACTATTTGTTGAACACTCTTTATTTGCCATACTCGAAAGGTCCAAGCCTACACTCACCACACAGAGAGCAACTGCATACGAAATAATCATCTCAAGCCCAAACATACATGTTGTACGCTGTAAGACTGTAAACCCAGCCACCTTCATCACAGAACCCTGCACAGTGGAAGACCTGCAAGTGCACGACTGTGCTGCGTATGAGGGGGAAGGTGACGACTTTCCCAAAGCCAGTGAAAATGCCCTAGAAGGAGGTGAGGTGTACTTCATGGACAGATCAGCGTCCATTGACTATGAGACAGGAGAAAAACACGTAGGGGCAGCAGTGGTAAGAATAGAAGGGGATGAATATGAAGTGATAGTGCAGAAATGCCTTCCTTCACACTTTTCAGCACAAGCAGCAGAACTCCTAGCCTTAATTGAAGCATTGCATACAGCCAAAGGATGTGCAGTGACAATTTACTCTGACTCGGCATACATGACAACGACGGTGCATTCCGGCTTGTCATGATGGTGGCAAAGAAGGTTCAGGAGAGTGGATGGCTCTCCTGTACACATGCACAATTGTTGAATGACCTTATTGAAGCATTAGCAGAGCCATCAGTAGTAGCTTTGGTGAAGTGCCAGGCCCACACAAATAACACAGACGCAATCTCACTCGGAAAGGCAGAGGCGGTTGCCGCTGCGAAAGAAGCTAAATAATTTGACATCCCCAAGCAGTTGAACGAGTAGTAAAGACAAACACACAAGATGACAAGGAAGAAGGATACAGTTCCACGCCCATAATTCAAATGATAGAATTGCAGAAACGTGCCCCATCAGATGAACAGGAAATGTGGACAAAAAGAGGGTGCAAACAGTCACCCACAGACCTCCTCTGGTGCCAGGAAATGACAGGAAAAGTGGTAATGCAGGTAGAACTATTATAAGTAGCCTTCCAACAGCTTCATTTTCCCACACACGTAACCAAACAACACATAGCAGCAGATATACAAGAGGACTGGTTTGTTCCCAACTTGCAGGAACACCTTGCAAAATTGATAATAGAATGCACAACATGCCAGACATACAGTTCAGGTATGATCCTAGCCAGGAACACTGCCACGCCCATCAGGACCATTCCGAGAGTTACACCTTGGCTATGCCAATATGAGAGAAAGGTGCAATGGAGCCATATACCTCATAGTGGTGGTGTGTCCCTTTTCACGCTGGGTAGAGGCAGGACTTGTGCACACCCAGACACCAAATGCACAGCAAAGTTCCTAGGGAGGGAGGTGTTCCCTAGTTGGGGGATTTGTGATGTGATCCATTCAGATAACGGCACTCACTTTGTAAATGACCTCTTCAAAGAAGTGACCACATTGCTGGGTGTGAAACACAAACCTTTTCGATTTATCACCTGCAAGCGAATGGGGTGGTAGAGAAGACAAACAGCCTCCTGAAGAGTAGACTATCTAAATTATGTCACACCCTAAAAAAGAATTGGGTGTATTGCTTGCCTCTAGCATTGTTACAGCTCAGGACCACCATTTGTCCCTGCACGAAATAGTGACAGGGAGGGGCATTCAAACGCCACTATCTTCAGTGAGAAGAGCATCAAATGCTCACAGAGCAAACCCAGTGCTGGAAGATGAGTTTAAGGAATTCCTCACCCAACTGACACGAGCTGTGTGAAGTATAGCAAAACGAATAGCGCCCCGTTTACATGAGAAAATGAAACTGACACAAACAAACGAGCAGCAGACAGCCCAGCCTTACAGTTAATGCCTGGTTAAAGCGTATATGTGCACAGCTTCATGCGGAGATGGAACTCCCCATGATTCCATGGCCCCTATGAAGTAGTTTATTGCACGCCCTCGGCTGTAAAAGTAAAGGGCTTAAAGTATTGGATCCATCTCACAGATGTAAGAAAAGCACACGATAGCACAGCACCTCAGAGTGAGCAGCCACAAGAGCAGGAAAGTGCTGTGCTGTAACAGAAAAGGGTACTAATAAGCTGTTGAGTAGAGAAAATGAAATATAGAAACTCGAATGTAACAGTGTACAGTATTAGTAAGCGTATGTAAATGCTGAAAAAATTGGTTTATAAATGCAAATGTCTCCCTCTCTCTGTCTCTCGCTCGGTTTTATGTCTCTATTTCTGTTTTATTTCCCTCACCGTTTATTCCTCTTTCTCTGTTCTTCTCGCTCACTGCCAAGTTCTCGAAGATGAATAGATGAAAGTGGCTTTTGAGGTGTAAAAAGATATTATTTGATTTATTTGTGTGTACTTAACCCCTTCATATCGCCCCTTCAGGTGGAAATATGGCAGAAAGGAGGTCCCTCACTAATGACACCGCAAATGTAGATAGCAGTAGGGAAGACATTAGTGCCACTAGAGCTTATAATTATGACTGTGGTCGAAACGTAGTTGGCTCTAGATTTGGAAATTACCTTGCTGGGCTCTGTTGTTCCTTGTGCATCGGGGTAGGAAAGCAGGTTGCAAGATCACAGGTAACTGTTTAAGGTTTAGCAAAACACCTAATTTGTTAAGTAGAAGAAGGTGGGGCGGTTTGTTCCTGGCTATCTTGCTTTTAGGCCTCAAATAAATTGTTCTTACACACTGTTGACTTCGATGTAATCTCACTTTTATTTGTGAAAGCGGTTGGTTTTCATTCGAATTGTATTATACATGTAGTACATTTGGGGTTCTTGACTCCCCTTGTTTTCAGCCGACATGTGTTTCGACCCGGTGGTCTTTATCAAGGCTAGTGGTACCGGTGTGTAGCCCCCTGTGGGGTCCTGGTTGAAGAAATGGGTCGCTTGCGCTGTGGGTACAGTGGCTCCAGTTGGGCCTTGTTTAGCCCGCGATGGGCGTCCTGAGTTATCCGTGGAAACTCAGGACGCCAATCGTGGGCTAAACAAAGCCCAACTGGAGCCACTGTAAACATGAAACATAGACAGATATTTTTCCTGTACGATAACAAAAGGTGAAAAAGATGCATAATAGTCTAGGGGGAAATAAGAGATGGAAAAGGAGGGCAAAACGAAAGAGGTATGATGAGTACCATGTCCTGGGATTAGACGCTGTAGAAGACCCCTGCCACCCTGACCAATCCAATAAACAGTATTCAGAGATGAGTGCTACAGCTAAACAGGCAACCAGATACCCAATGCCTCTGGCATGCCCAAATTTCTCATACCCCAAGAAATCCCTTTGTCGGATGCCAGTGTCTTGTTCATCTAGCCCTCTGTAGGATTCAGAGTACCTTCCAGGCAAACACGGTAAGAATACAAATGCTGCAGAATGAGAAAACATGCGCCAGCAGACCTCAAGGAGTAATCTCTGTGAAAGAGCCATTTTTTATCATAAAAGGGACAATGTTCACGGAAAACAAATGGCATGAAGAGACAATCACATGTAAAGCTGAATTACTGTGATGACTGTCAGAAGAAAACTTTCAATGGTTCAAACGAACATGCACTCCAACATGGTCTCAACACATCGCCAAACTAACGTGGGTGACAGCCCTTGAAAAACCAATCAAAATAAAAAAAGAAATACAGCACTAACTCTGTTTCCACGGCAAAGGGAGGGTGCCTGTGGGCTCAAATAAACATTGCAATAAAACAATCATCCTTCCAGATATGAAAAAGGCACAGCAGCATTAATGGACACTTATTGGGTATGTGGCAAACAAGCATACCTGCACCTCCCACCGTTATATGGAGAGGTACCTGTGCCATGGCCATGCTGCATTCAGCCTTGATGGTGATCCCGGAAAGCCATGTCCAGGGGGGAAGGGTGCCAACAGATATGTCGCCGCCACCCCAGCCAGCAACTGAAGAGCCCTCCACATACGGCATCCTGTCAGAAGATGAGTTACAGGAAAGAGTGTCCCGCAAAAGGAGGTTGTCATACTACATCTCCAGCAAATCCTCAGATATCCTGGTAGAGATTCCTGACCAGTATAAGCTCTTCAATTCCGCAGAAACCTTCTTTGCCTCCCTCCTAGTGCCAGGCATCCAGACGCGAACCAACGCCAAATGGCTTAAAATTGTGCGCTGGGAACTGATCCAGCTGGCCAATGACACACAAGAAGGATTCAATGTGATCAAAGTGGTACTTCGAGCCCTGCGATTGATGACCATGCAGAACCAGTACCTCCTAGATCTACTCACAGCAATGGATGGTGGTGTTTGCTGAAAAATCGGGAGTGCATGTTGTTAATTCGTACCTTCTACCGACACTGACAATGGGACCCTATCACACGTGATATCTGCAGTACACAACCTGTGTGAAAGAATGAAGAAAGAAGGGGGATCTAACCCAGCAACTGGTTCGTCAACATTATTGACTGTATACCTTCCTGGTTCGGAATTATGATGAACATTTTTCTCCCACTCATCGTTTTCCTGTTGCTGATTTTTTTGACTGGGCCATGTAAGGGTTCGATGTTGTGCAAAATCAATGCCTAGTTCTGCAATGATGATGGTGACAATGGGCAAACCAACAAAGGTACAAACTATGAAGGATGCACAAATGCAGACCGTGTAATCTGGCAACCCTAAATACTGTATGACTGCCGTGTATCGTTACCCAGGGGACCGGGTGGACAACTTGTATCACACTACAATTAAGGACCCACAGGAATTAGAATGGTATAAGGAAGTATGGGTATATCTGGATGGGGAAGGGGGAATATACATGACATGCACCACTGATGAATATGCTAGGAGAGGCCAGAGCTTACGAGGTGTATGCAGAGCATGGATGCCAATAAAAGAGACACCTGCTTGGGACGAGACATTGTTGGAGGCGGAGCACTACAGGAATGCTAATAATACAAAACAGTAGTTTGTTACTTTAGATGTAACGAAAGGGGGGAATGTAAGGAAGGAGGGGGTCGGTTGAGCCCCCCCATGCATTCTATGAGAAAGGGATCACTTGCTCTTGCACTAGTGGAGGGATGCCTTCCTTGCCCTTCTGTGGCATTTTTGTGTACCCACGACTCCATCTTTGGACTAGGCCGCATTCTGGTATTGCAAAGTCTCCTCTCCCTTCAGCAGCACAGCACACAGTGAGCACTGACAGCCCCCACCTTTTTCCTCCCGCGCCTGTGGCTCCCAATTCCCTTTCTCACAGATGGCTTGAGACAAGATGTTGCAAACAAACAGTGTATTCATTTCATTCTTCCTCTGAGATCACTGTCCTTTGTGTGACCGGGCCGAACCATGACTTGTAGTTCATCCATCTCAACAAACTGGCTCCCGCACCTCTCATCCCAACTGTTGGAAAATGACAGCCTGTTAAACCTCATGCCCCTCCGAAACTATTCTTTTGATGTACCAATAGTGTGTTCCTTCCTTGCTGACAACCCTAGAGTGCCCCCAATAAAACCAGACTCCTCTCACAGTATATTCTGTCCTAAACTAACATGTGTCACTCCACCCCCTCCCGCTCTGATGTGCCAGACTTGACAGCTATCAATCCCACCACCCACAGGTTACCTGAGGGGAAAGACCCCCACACCCTTCACCTCACCAGTGACCCAAAGTGAGATAATGCAAACACACGTGTACAATTTATAGGCGTCTCATAAATACTTGAAGGTATAGTAATGATCAGTATTTACTGCATGTCTATGATAAGTGCGTAGATAATTTTGCCAGAACCAGCGACCTCTCCGGACCTGACCCAACCTACACCTCGCACGGACCGGCCCAGATGAACCACGTGATGTCCAACCTCCCGCAAAGTCAGCAGCCAATCTCGGGGAGCCTGCCCTTACAGTGTTACACTCACACCCCTTCCATAACTAATGAAAATGTAACTTGTAGACTGTAGAGAAATCACCACTGATGACTCTGTAACTCTTTAAAATGTATTGTTTCTGTATTGTTTGCAAGAGCGCTCTCAAGGCAGCAGAGTACTCTGCATGCTGAATCTTAGATAAACCTTTGCTGACTCTCAAAACCAATCTCTTGGTCTTATTACCTATTGGGATGTGTCCTTTATTCTGAGTTTTTGTTGGTGATGTGGGGAGTGAGCACCTTCAATTGTTAAGTGAAAACTAACATTGTCTGGATTTGTAATCTGAGTGCTACTTAAGAAATTGCCAATAAAGAATAAGTAAAAAAAAATGTCTTCTGCATTTTGGGGAAATCTAACAGTGCCGAGCACAAAGGTAAGGCAAGAGTTCCAAACCTTAGAACTTCTGCTGAAATGTCTTGCTTATAAACTTGCACATGTTTAAACTGTATGAGGTTCTGTCTCCTGATCTCATTACTCTGCATAGTTTTGCAAGCCCTGGATGTAAGCAGTTTATCTGCAACGTACACTGAAATACCCAGAAAAAATGCTTATGAAGCCACAGATCCCAAATTAAATTATAAGCAATATTCCAAAGGAAGACTATGAGATAAAATAAAATTGATGTTTTTATTAAACATTTTGAGCAACCACCTACAACGATGCAGACTGTGTAAAACATGTTCACATTGGGCCGAAAAAGAGACAAAGAGAACAAAAAGAAGAGGTTTCCCTCCCTTAGTCTCGAAATAAGCAGTGCCTAAACTACTGTGCAAACCTATGAAGGAAGTGTCCATTTTTATTATCCATCCATGTTGAACCAGATAGTTGGAAAAGCAAGCCTGTGTCATTTCTAAAAAAGGAAACAATGAAAGCCAAAGTTAAAGATTTGAAGAAGGAAATGAGGGTGAGTAAGTCAATGATAAGTTGGTCTCAGAATTGTTTAATGCAAGACATGTGCGGATATCCAGTCTTTTAAATCACAGTCACCCCAGGCAGGGGGCATCTGATAGATATGACACACTTAGATATAAAAATGGTGTTGCCTAGATACTAATGGATGGAGACACCACTGACCTCCTCAAACAGATGCTCCTCTGGCTCTGCCTAGATGTTAAATGATGTAGGTGACAATATATTTTCATACAAAACATAATAGCACAGTGAAAAGGGTCAGCCATGCAGGTCCATGTGTTCAAATTGTGAGTGACCTTCCAAAAATGACAAGAACCTTTTTTTTTTACCTGACTTTCATTACCCATAGAGTAAGCTAGAATGTCCAGTGCGACAGTGTAAAAAGTGGCTGATAGATTAAGGACTAACAAATGTGCCACCACCATCCAACACACGCAAAGCATATTGCACCTCCATAACTGAGGCTGACTCCATGCCACATTAAGACCAGAAGCCGAATTGACAATCCCTAAGTAAAGCGTGTGACAATATGTCTCCCATTTTTGAAGAAAGATATTTTTCAATGTACCTGTCTGGGAGAGGTAGAGATGTAATTAGGACTACATTAGTGAAATCAGAGCTATCTAGGTTTGGGCTCTTTAAGAGAGGTTGAATCTGACCTACCTTATACAATGATGGAAACATACCCTCGCTCAAAGACTGATTTAGAAATGGAGACCAGAGGGGTACTGATGCCTGCACAGTATGTGATCATATGAGCTGGTACACGATCATGGTTGGTCCACATGGACTTAATTTAATGAATTCAGAGGGTACTGGTTGTTGATAAGAGAGGAACATGTTTCCATAAGGGAATTTCTCTCTGTAATGACAGGGCCTGTGAAACTGAGTTCTTCAATTTAGCATCAATATCAGAAGATAGCATATCTATTTTCTGTTAAAAAGACACATTTGAGTCAGTTTCTTCAGAGATAGGGAGAGTTGGAGCTGGGAAACATGGTTCTTTCATGGCTTTTCATTCAGGAAATTGTCTCTTGGGTAATTCATTGCAGGCATAATTTGATTTTAGAATAGAGAATTTGCTGCCTGAATTTTTATTCTATAGATAGTTTTAAGACACTTCAAAGAGTTATTAATCATGAAATCCCGTGCAGAATGATACGTCTACTCTGCTTTCCAAATTATATTTCTGGCCATTCAGATCCTTATGAAGGAACATTTATTTTAGTAGTTGCAGATTATGTTTTTAGAGGGGGATATAGCATCTGTAATCTGGTAACAGTCTCATGGGATTATATTGTTAGATCATTGCAGTTAAGTGAGGTGTTGCACCTCAAAATTACAAAGGAAAAGGAATTGTGAGACAATTGTCTGATTGTGAAAGTGTGCTGAAATGCTATAGCACAGCAATCTGGATCATGGTATGTAATGCTGGGTGCTAGTGGACACATGTAAGATGCTGAATTCATAGCAAGCTAGCAATTTACATTCCAACTTCCATACTATGCTTTTAGGAGGAATTTATTCCCACAAAGTCTTAGCTGTTATTTGCTAGGAAACACATGTTATTGTTTTAGAAAAGGCATCCTCTTCTGAAATTGTTAACAGCTGTGTTGTACTACGGATAATAATTATGAGCAGCCTAGCGCTGACATCTTCGGGTACTTGAAAGATACTGGCTATTAGGGGCATGTTTCTTCAGACCGGAGTCTGCCATGCTAAGGACATGTGCAAAATATGTTAATGTTATCTGCATCCATGTATAGACATCTGTGACATGATCTGGTATTCAATTAGTTTAGTCTTGCAGCATTATACTATAATTTCCACAATTGGTGTGGATGTTGTCTTTGAAATGTGTATGATGGCAGACCGCTACAAGTAAGGTGCCAGGAGTTCTTCCATGATTTCCCATTTAAAATAGATTTTCTTTCTCCCAGTTTTTGATAGTCAGACTCATGATTTCATAGTCTGAAGATCAGAATATAGAGTCTTGTAGTCTGTTTGGTTAGTTTTATTCAAACTTTCTTGATTTGATTTTTCTTACTCTCTGTTGCTGTAAACACATTTTATTATGCCACTTGGAGACCCAATAATAATAGATAGTATTCATTTTACCTGGTGGGTGTTATGTTGTAGCCTTTTCTGTAACAGCCTTGGTTTCTTGCTTGCTCACAGAAAGTATTGTTTTTAAATGTACAGTCTTTACTGATCACTAAAATATATGTATAGGGATTTAGGTAAAACTACACTTTTTAAATAATTCACTCTGCCTTTTAAGGATATTTAAAGGTACATGATGTTTGTACGCAGGTCGTCTTTTATGCTCAGCAGTTGTATGGAGTTTACTTTATATAGCTGGATGAGATCTTCAGAGGTTTGCATTCCTAGGCATATAACCTATTTTCTTCAAAGAGTCTGTATTGTCTATTAAGAATTCATTTTCACCCTATTAACTTTACACATGGAAATCCAACAGAATGTTATGCTCTATGAAAAACTCACTTGAATTGGAGGTTAATATGATTCAATCATAAACACACATCCCTAGCTCATATTCCTATTTAGATCATAGAGTGGAATATTTCCTGAAGTTCTGAATTTACCTGCAAATGGAAATAGGCACATGGCAAATAGCAGCTAAGATTAAGACAGCCATGTTTTTCTTCTCCATCTACGAAACGTTCCCCGTTACAATATTTATATAGGGAGAAGCATTCAAATTGTTATAAATATTTTGGTCTGTCTTATGATATTTTCCCCCAAAATACCAAAACATTCCATAGCAACCCAGATACATTTTCACATTAGAGCGTCACAAGTTATTTTAACTGTGATGGCACTCTACTAACCTTCATGGAACATGTATGGGAGACATTTAATCATCCTTTCAGGTAACATTTGTTCAATAATTTTAATTAAAGTTATTGTCATCTATGATCTACAGAGGTTGTTCTCGTCTGAAAGGAGACTATTTTCAAATTAGTCCATGACCACACGCTGTTCTTCTCGTCACAACATTCTTAAGGATGCTTTAGAGCCCAATACTAAACTAAAAGACAGCAAGCTATACATTTAGAAAGAGAATTGGCTAGTGAGAGCTTATTCATTAGGCAATTTGTTAATTACTTAGTTAACCTCCTATAGAGAAACATGAGTGTTCAGTCCAGTAATAGCATTCCCTGGCAGTAGATGGAGTGAGAACTCCTCCAAATAAGTTTGAATATGTTACCCTTCTGGGGGTTGAGTCTCTGACTGTAATTAAGTGTATTATGTATGCGATATAGACTTTCTTATCAACCATTATATCCTTTGTGAGATCAAATATCAATCTGATTGTTGTTTGGGAGGTTGCTTGAGAAATATGGATACCTTACAAGTGATTATGCATCACATATACTTCCTACATTTGTGGTCTGTGAGTGGATGGGTGATTGTGCAGCCTATCCTGGAGGACACATTTTAGCATCTTATGTAGGTTTATCATTTCAGAGTTAATCCTCTCTGTCTTTATATTCCAAATCATTTGAGTATGGGATTTATGTTTCTGCTTTATACCTAATGTAATAGTTTTCCTACTCTTTCAGCCTTACATATAAGCATGAGATTTCAGACCAAACTCAAACACATAGAAGTTCTGTGGGTTCACCCAGGTAAAACATTGCACGTTTTTCTCATGTTATGTTACGGCTGGATTCAATCTCAAATCTATATGAAGATAGGTGACTAGAAACCCGGTACAGTTGATAGTTGGTATCTGAATTGGCATGAACAGCTAACAATTGTTAGTGAAGGAATTTGTAGGATAGTTAGGTGACAGAAAAGTGAAAGGGAAAATAGAGCCTATGCAGCATTAGGTTGGAATTGGTGTGGGGGTCGGGTTGATGGCAAATTACTTTTGGGTGGTTAGGGGTATGAATTGTGGGTGGAGGGGAATTAAAACTAACATACATTTTGAAGATACAGGTGAAGGCCAAACACTGTGAACCCCACATTGAGGACTTTGTTCAGAGGGGAAAAAGCATAGTTTGGAAGGCCTTAAAGGACACTGGCACAGTAGTCAGGTCTAGAAAGGACTAAGGAGGATTAGCTGTCTAGCAGTATTGAAAGGAAGAAGATGATGGATTTTTATGGTATTGAGGAGGTTGAGTCTGGCTACAGTGTCAGATTGGGAGATGAAGTGTGAGAAGTTGTGTGATGGGTCAAAAATGACACCAAGGTTATGAACGGAAGCAGAGTAAGGAAGGTAGTCAGACAAGAAGAGACGATGAGAAGGAGAGGAAGAGATACCCTATTTGGCTGGGAATCAAGTACTTAGTGGAGTTGAGCATGGGCGAGTGAGACGCCATTCAATATTTGATTGCAGAGAGACAGTTTATTTTTACAACAGCTCATCGGATAAGGAGTGAAAGGAGAGTAAGATCTGAGTGTCATCAGCAAAGAGTTGATAGGAGAAGCTGTAAAAGGAGATCAACGTGCCAAGAGCTGAAGAACAGAGAGTGAAGAAAAGTGGACCAAGGACAGACCCTTGGGGAACTCCAACAGTAAGGGCGGTGAGTGGGGAGGTAAGGCTGTGCCAGGATACCTGAATGTGTTTGCGGGCAAACCAACCAGGTGAGGGTCCTATCTCAGAT
The DNA here is from genome assembly GCF_040938575.1 of Ambystoma mexicanum. Lineage (NCBI taxonomy): Eukaryota > Metazoa > Chordata > Amphibia > Caudata > Ambystomatidae > Ambystoma > Ambystoma mexicanum. Next base: position 683,560,390 of record NC_090939.1, on the reverse strand, counting down.
GCCAAGGAGAGATAATGTAGAGAGAAGGTCAGAATTTGTGACAGCATGGAAGGCAGCAGAAAGGTCAAGAAGAATAAGAATAGATTAAAGGTTTGCATGCTGAGAGGAAGAGATGAAGTTGCTGACATTGACGGGAGCTGTCTGAGTAGAATGCACAGATCAAAAGCCAGATTGAAGAAGGTCCTGGAGGTATAGAGTATTCAGGGAGTCGATTGAATGGTACTCACTGTAGGATTCTGGAATAGTGTAGTAGAAGAGAGACAGGGCAATAGTTGGCAGGACAGTTAGGATCTATAACAGGTTTCTTAAGGAGAGGGGTGACAGTAGCTGTTTTATAGGATGAGGGAAAAGTGGCACTGTCAAGAAAGGAGTTGACGATGGAAGTTAGATGTGGAGCAACACTGGGGGATGTGTGCTTCACAATATGCAGGGACAGTGGGTGCACAGGAATGTTTTGGCTTTAGGAATAGGGCAATCAGTTCATCACGGATGGTGGGGACAAAGGAAGAAATAGTGGGAGAGGAGGGTAGGAGTGGTGTAGAAAAGTGAGCAGGATGAGGGGATAGAAGGTAATTACCAAGGGTATTGTGAATGGTAGACATTTTAGATGCAAAGTAGAGAGCAAGATAATTTTCAGAAATAATAGAGGAGAGAGAGATGGGTTTATGAGGTGTGAGAATTGAGTTGAGAGATTTTTGGAGGGCCCTAAATTGGTGGATTGAGACATAATATATAGAGATAGAAGTCACATCTGGCAGAGCCAAGAATAGAGGAAACGATTTGAAGAGCAGTGAGATAGAGTTAGAGATCAGAAGAGTGTCTTCACCTTCGTCAAGTGCAAACCCTTTTCCCCATTGTGGTTTTCAGGGTGAGGATGAGAGGTGTACTCCAGGGCAGTGGAGGGGAGGATTTAGGAGTGAGAGGGTAGTGAGAGGAAAAGAGAACATAAAGAGAAGTGTTAAAGTTAGTGAAGGCTTCTTCAGAGGATGAACATGGGAGTTCAACATAGGAGGAGAGAGTGGTCTAGGTAAGAAAGGTAGTCTGGCAGTTTGGAAGAGGGACATCTGCACTTAGTTGTAGTATAAGGAGAGTGTGAGGAAGAATCTGGAGTTGTTGAGTAAAAGAGAGTTAAAGTGATGGGATAAAGCAGCGGAGAGACATGGGAGGTTCATGTCACCAATGACAATGGGGTGGTGATCGGGAGGGAGAGAGTCAATTAGTTGGGCAATGTGATCAAATAATTGACATACCGGACCAGGCAGCCGGTAGAGAGAGATGATATTTATGTCATAGGGTGCAGTGATTGTGGAGATAGTGGGCCCCATTATGAGGTAGGAGGTAGCCATGGTGCTATAAGCACCATGGCTACACCCTTACCGCATTCTGGGTCCGGGTTCCCGAAATAGGGACTTACCAGGTCATTCCAACCTTGGAGGACCCGGTAAGTACCCATTCCGGGAACCATTCCCCATTCCCATTCGAGCCCCATAGGGCTCAATGGGAATGGGGATGGAGCTAATAACGGTACCGCAATTTGCGGTACCATTATTAGCTCTGAAGTCCCTTAACGGGTCCCATCCTTAACACCTGGTCGGACCAGGCGTTAAGGAAGGGACCCTCTAAGGAACCTCGGAATAGGGTGGTAAGGGATTACTGGCACCGGTGTCCTTACCGTTGCCGGTAATCCCTTACCACCTACCTCGTAATGAGGCCCAGTGTATTCAAATGTGGGAGAATAAGCAGGAGATAGGGGAGTAGGAAAGATAGGAAGTTTGGAGTATGAAAACAGTCCTACAGCACCACCCCTGCCAGTGGGGCAGGGAGAGTGAGAGAAGTTGTAGGCAGGGTCATGAAGGTCAGCAAGGGTTGCAGAGTCAGAGGGAGAGATCTAGGTTTCAGTTAGGGTAATGAGAAAGGAAGAGGTCACAGGTAAAGGAGGTTTTTTGCAGACAGGCAGTGCATTCCAAAGAGCAATTGAAAGAGGGTGAGATGTCGAAGCATAGCAAAGTTGAGTCTGAGAAATAGGGAGGCACTGGAGGTAGATTCCAGAAGAGGATGTGGAATGGAAGTTAGGGTTGGAGTAGGTTTTGTGAATAGATCGAGTAGCTGATTGAGAAGGGAGGCAGCGTTATGGAGAATATGAGGATTGGGAGAGAGTTGAGATGATTCTGAGTGGAAGAGAGTGAAGAGAGAACTAGGAAGGAAAGGAAGAGAGAGCATGAGAAGTGCATGGTGAGGGTGAAGCTGAGAAGAGCAATAATGGGTACTTACAGAGATGAAGGAGGACACAGAAAAGCAAAGGCTCAAACAAAAAGAGGCAAAGAAGCTGCTCAATGGCTGGTCTTCACCCTTTATTGTTCCACCATTAACTGGGATGCCCCTGACTGGATGCTCCTATGGAATTCAGAAGGGAGGATATATGCTCTTGTCACCATGATTGGTGTTTCCAGAGAAGCCTCTTGTGGCCTTCAGCTGGAGTTTGGGCTGATCCAAAATGGCCTCAGGAAGTGATGCCTTTGAGTCAAGATGGCCGCAGGAAGTGATGCCACTAATCCAAGATGGCCACTGGAAATGATGTCACCAATCCAAGATGGCCACTGTAAGTGAAGTTCCAGACAGAAAGTGAAGTGTGAAGCCAAGTACATCAGTGGTCAGTCTTTCTGATATAGTACCTGGTGTTCCTGTGATGAGGTGATTTCTTCCTGATTGGTATTCCTAGAGGAGCCTTGTGTGGCCCTCAGCTGGAGATAGGTCTGAACCATTAGCTTACCAGAGAAAGATATTTGGCATACAAAAGGAATTTCCTATTTAAAACCAAAAAAGAAAATTAAACAATACCCACATTGTTCTAAAATGGCCCTAAAATAAGAGTGATGCAGGCTTCATGCATCCACAGTAAGAACCATGACAACGCTGTTTTATTGAAACAACAGATGGATGCTGCAGTAACATAAATTGCAACTTTTCCCACCTTGATGCTGGCTCATAAAACAGTAAATCCAAACAATGAAACTGAGAAGCTAACGTTACATTTCTATTTACGTGGGTCTTAATATATCATGTGATGAACTTGATGAATAAGTGCTTGGTACTGAAGAACAGTTTAGATCATTGTTGTCAATGGATATTCTCTTAAACAGAGGCAATGTGTTACATTTTCTTCACAGAGTAAATTATTAGATGAATATCAAGAAAATAAACCCTACATTTGCACAGAACTCAGATTTGAAACCTCGGAGAATGTAAATGTGTTCAAACATGGATACAGGAGACAGACTGAAAGCAACAAAGAAGGTACACATACCAAAATAAGCATGATGGATACAGATAAGACGTTATGATGAAGTTAAACCCACCCAGGAACAGTGTGTGATTAGAAGGGAGCTTTGGTTTTCAAGTGATATCACCATTAGTGAGCAAAGAAACAAATGGCTTAGTGGTGTTCAATATATCAATGGTCACTAGCCTGTACAACCATGAAAAAATCCTTTAGAAGAACTCTGAGAACTGAAACACTCTTACAGGCTGACAACTTTGAACTACTACAGGACTGGTACATTTGACAGACTGGGAAGATGATATTAAATGAGTTGACCAGGACCACACACTTTATATAAGAGGGTAATCTGAGATTTTTGCCCGGTTTTCAATTTCTGCACTTGACCACATTATTTCTCAGTTTTTGTTGTGGGGCAAGTTGCAGCTTTTTGTGAATGTTTGACTGTCACATAATAAAATGAGACAGCTCCTGTTCCTTTTAGTGTGACTCGTGGCAATATTTTATAAACAAATTATAGAAACATATTATGGTAAAGGAGAATTATTCTAGTTTCATTTTCTCCATCATCGAGGGACATATACAAGTATCAGAATACTAATTGATATGGGCCTAAAATAAATCTCATCTGGGTTCTAGTACTGTATTTTAAGTAAGCTTCACATGAACTCAACCTACAGACTTATAGATCATTATTCATGATGTGCTGAAGAACATTTGAAATTGTTCAAAAAACAAACTGTTTTTGTGTGAAATAATCAGACCTGTAAATAAGCTTTCCAGGGGCCTGTGAACTCTTTGAGCCTCTCTTCTGTCCAGGACACTGTCCACTCAAATGGCTTTACATGAAATTAAAGCGCAGGCAGTGGGATTAGCAATACTGCCAGAATATGAGACAGGAGACCTTTTCATAAAAGCGCAGTACTATGCAGCAATATGAGATAATTTGTGGGGAATTAATGCATCGTCCGGAGGCAAAGCCTGCATATGAGCCTCAACATTTTGGTTCAGCAGTCTCATATTTGGCTATCTAATAACTTGTCCTGTAACACATTAGGCGCCTTATTTGGGGTAACTGGCCAGGTTTTACAACCCTTTGGTTGGTTTGAGTTTTAGACCTGCCCCAAACTGATGCTATTATTGTTTTTATTACGGACACTTTCTGGCACAGGTAGATTGTTTTGTAGCTCAGTATGTGTTATTACCTTCAAAGTGTACATAAATGTCAGTTTATCAACCTCGCAGTGAGGAAATGTTGAATTCACCTTGCTTGAATTTGGGACTGTAATCTGGCAGATGGAGAAACATCTCTGCAACAAATGCTTAACACACCGAGCTATATTCTGAACCATTGTGGCACTCAAACATGTCAATATGCATTTCATGTTTATCTAATGCATGTAAGCAATCAATATATAATTTGAAGAAAGGTGAAAACACTACACGAATTGTGCTACAGTGAACACAGGACGAATTAAAAGGATTCATTGATCAAATCGGAACTGTACTTGTCAACAACGGAAGCTGCAAACTTGTCAATATCATAACATGTAATTTTTTTATGTAAAAGGACACTGACATTTTTGCATCAGGACGCCTTGTTGGGGACCCCCTCAAGGCTGGGGCCAGGCACATGTTCCCCTTTTGCCCTCCCATAAAGACATCTCTGAATTTTATGTTGGTTTACAGGGCCATGGTGTGGTTTTGCAACCACTAAAAGAATGGTGGCAATGGTAAAAACAAGTGGTATTTTCAGTACCACTTATTTTTAAAATGCCAAGTAATTATGAGTTGGGATTACATGGGATATTTATGTCATCGGGTACTTAGAAAGTACTGTATAAGGTTAATATGAGTTTTTGCCCCATACTGTACTTTCAATGTACTCCATGATGTAAATATCCCATGCAATAGCAACGCATACTTACCTAGTACTTTAAAAATGTGAGGTATTTAAAATAACAGGCGTCTGTACTGGTAGGTCGATACTCATATAGAGGCCCCTAGTAAGGAGGCACATCCACCTGAATTCTAACCGTCCGCTGGATCCAAGTAGTAACATGAGCGAAGATGACAGAAGGTTGCAGGTGAGAAGTACTGCTAAATGTTCCAGGTAACATGAAGAATAAATAGAATGCACGATATTCCTAGAAGCAACTCTGAAAAGATGAACAGCACCTTCAGCAGGGGAGTCAGAGAGCCTGGGAGGAACTCTATATTTGCTGCACAAGCTCATGTAGTGAGCCAGGTGATGTCAGCATTCTCTGGTTCCAAGCTGCAACACAAGCTCTCCTTTTACGAGAAAAACAAAACGGAAACATCAAAATGAACCTTTTCTTCTCTTGTTGTTTCCAGCACTGCACCGGAGCAGCATTAATCCCCTTTTTATCTTCATCACAGTTACGGTATGGAAACAGGAAAAGGACTATCATGATCCAACCATGTCAGTCGAGTTAGGATGAAAACATAGCCATGGGAAAGTTCTGCCTGTTCATGGTTTTATGCACATCAGCAACAGTGTTTTACCCTGGAGATCTCGTAAGTACTATTGGCTGGGCATGCAGCTGCAGCGGGTGACGTGATGTGCTGCCCTCGCTCTGGCCCATATCCCGTGCTGGCAGGCCATAATCTGACAGCACCGACCGATTTGGTTGGTATTGTCATCTAATTAGAGTGCCACAGAGTCCTCACTCTTTTGGGTAGCAGTCTCTGGGAACTTTGCAGCTTTGCAAAACTTAACCATTTGAAAGATGATGCAAGTTTCTTGGAGGATCCAATGAATGTGATGTCCACTTGTCCCAAGAGTCTTGATCCTGCTGCCCTCTCCAGTTGAAGAATTTCATGGTTGTTTGATAAATGCGGTCAGGCGTTCTGATAGTGTGTACCATAGTGGAAGTTTAGCATTCTTTGTGCCATCATCCCTGAAGTGCTCACAAATCCAGGTTTTCATGGAACGAATGATTTTCAGCCTGGTCATTATGCAGGTAAACATTAGTGGCATGGCAATATTATATTGATTCTTCTCTTCCTGCGTTCACATAAAAAGCAGCATGACTGTTCAGCTACGCGTGGTCACTTTACATTAGGATATAATTATTTTTGTCTTGAAACATTAGCACAGGCTCTTCACTGCGGATTGAACTGGACCAATGAGTAAGATTTAAAAATGCATCAATCTATAATAACGAATGAGATGATAATTTCTTTCAAATATGTATTACTATTCAAATGGAAGAACCACTTCTTCAAAGAAAACAACGCACACTTTAGGCATCGCTGTTCAGACATGAAAGGGAGAGATTAAAAGTATTTACCCATTATAGCTATTGTGTCTATTATGAATTTAAATGAATGTGCTTGCTCTCTCCTTTCATTTAGTTCTTTGAAATTAATTAGGAGCCTTTAGCCCCTTTTTGACAGCATCGAGCTTAGATTCTCCATAATGTATAGGATAGCTTTGTTGTCAATTATGTATACTCCACTCTTCGATGGCGAGCCAGTTGGAGCAGGTAATGAGACTGGAACCTCAAAGAAGCACACAAAAGGCAGTTAAAGGAAAGTTTGAACACCTTTGACAAAGCCAGTGTGAGAGCAACATGCACCAGGTGTTTTCCCACCCACAACTCATCCCCAATGACTGCCATCTTTTAATCTGTGAATGTCACTTTTTTAGATTTTGAAAAAATAGACTTTTTTTGTTATTGAAGTTGATGTCCTAGACTGCCTCAGATTTTCATTTTCATTCTATGATTTAGGTATTTGTCCACAAATGAATACTCATTAAATAATAAAGCACACGTGAAGGTGATTTTTGATTATGTGATTGCATTTATAATGATAATAATGTTTTTTTCTCAACTTTTGGCAATCATCTCTTCCCTATAAAGCCTCCCTCCTCAGTTTTGTGTTCACGCTTTAGCTATTGCTAATCTGATCATGCATATCAACTGGTTACGAAAGACCTACAGAGGAAATCGGTTCCCTATGAATGAGTACTAAACCCTGTGAACTGATTTAGCCTAATTCGAATCACAAAGACATTGGCCAATCAAGCGTTTTCAGACTTCATTAAAGGTACAGGGAAAGCGATGGAAGCAAATTCGACCCAAAATGGTAGAAATAGGACATTAAACATTCAAAATATTGATCAGTGGTGGTAGTTAAGTCAGTGTCAGAGGTTTGTCAGAGCAGTTGAATGATAATTAAAACATACAATAGGCTTTAGTCCAGGGGAAGGTAGAACATTTAAATATGATTTAGCCAAGGGAGAGGTTGAACAAGAAAGCAGGCTTTATTGGTTAGGTAGAACATCAGGATAATATTAAGTTGAAGCAGGGGTAGACAATTAAAACTGGATTTAGGCGACGGTGGGGTAGAAAATAAAATAGGGTTCAGTTAAGGCAGAGGTGGAAAATTAAAATAAAGATTTGCTTGAGGGAGAGATAGAAAATTTAAATAGGTTTGCCCATCTGTTTGTGAGTTTTAGGGATAATCCCAGCAACCTCACCCCTCATGACCAATATCTACATGCACACACAAACATGATATTTTTTTTGTTAAGTAACTAAGGAATGATAAGGAAATCCTAGACCTATTTGGAGTCAGACAGGATATTACTCTCATCTTCTGTAATTGATTATGCCACCTTTTTGTGACAAGCCAAAGCACTAGTTCCGAAGATAAAATAATAGAATTGTTTGCAGGCATGAGATTACATTCAATCTGGAATTAGTGTGCCAAAATTTTGTGATGGCAAGACAAAGTGATAGTTGCAAAAATGTTTGTTGAGACATGAGACAAAACACTAGTTTCATAGAGAAAATCATAGAATTCTTTATGGTCATGAAATTACATTCAGTAGCTGTCACTGAGCTCACCACCTTTTTGTCACAAATGAGACAACATTCTGTTGCAAAGAGTTCAGACGAAACAGAACACTAGTTGTAAAGAACAAGTCTGTGTAACTGTGGTATTATTTTGTGACAAGAAGAAATACTAGTTGGGGAGGAAAAGATTTAGGATTGTTTGGAAGCAGGGCATTGTGTTCTGTGGTTGTACTGGGTGCACCAAAATTTTGTGTCAGATGAGACAAAAAACTAGTTGCAAGGATTTGTGATGACAGAACCTTGTACTTGTGAAGAACAATTCTTTTGCTTGTTCGGTGGCAGAAGGTTAAATCCTGTAGTTTTATTTAGTGTGCTTACTTTTTGTAATGGATGGGGGAAATGCTAGTTGTGAGGATTTGTGATTAGACAAAACACTAGCAGTGAAGAAAACATCCTAGAATTCCTTGCAGGCAGGATACACATTCAGTAGCTGTAACTGATTGTGTCAACTCTTTGTGTTGATGAGACAATGTACTAGTTGTGATGCTTTGTGATGAGACAAAATACTAGTTGCAAAGAACAAACACTTATTAGGAGACAGGCAATGTCATGCAGTGGCTATATCTGAGCATGCCCTCATGTTTCTTCCAGATAGCTAGTTGTTACAAAAAAAACACACATTAGAATTGTTTTCAGGTAGGACAGACATTGTCTGTCTGGAACTGAGTGTGAAATACATGTCACATCTTATTGTGCATAGAGTGGAGAAAATACCATTTATACCAAAACCCAGACACCACATTTTTGGTACCTAGAACTGAGTGAGGTATACAACTAAAGACCATTTTATGGGGGATATTAGAGGAGTGCATGGTAAATTAAACAGGTTGATCTAACATTGAGCAGCAACACATTATGCTATACATAGCTCTGATGTGCCAGATAATGTGATACATGCTTAAGTATTGAAGCTGTAGGAGAAGGTATGAGGAGATTTAGCTCACTGTATCTGGTGCAGATGGAGTAGAGGATTTGCAGAATGTGTTAACTGAAGATGATTTGGGAGATACAAAACACAGTAGCAAGGAGCCGGATATGGAAATTCGTGGTGTCCCCTACCACCCACATCCACTAGTGATTCTGTGAATAATTATGTTTATGAGCCAAATAAAGGTTATGACCCCTACCCTAGTGAAGGTACTGCAGCACATAAACACCCGTGATATCTTATTTTTTCAGAACTAATGGACTGTTCTAGATTTTTAAATCCACCATGCTCTCTTGATATGATTTTGCAAATCGAGAAATGACTTAATTTTTGCTTCTCAGAATTTATAATGTAATACATTTGAAATTGTTCCTACATTTTGTACAGATCATTGCCCCCAGATAAAATGACTGTAAAAGGTATAGGATTTGATGTTATGCAAAAAGACTAAGGGCCTCATTACACAGTAGGCGGTAACCATGGCGCTATTAGCGCCATGGTTGCCGCCGGTATTTTACTGTGTCCGCCTTGGTGGATGGCGGAATTACCGCCCTACTCGAAGGTGAGTGGGGGTGGTAATTCCCCATTCACCAAGGCACTTCCCCATTCCCATTTTTGCCCCCATAGGGCATAATGGGAATGGGGAAGGCGCTAATTACGGCACCGCAAAACCAGCCGTTAAGGTCGGGTCCCGCAAAGGGAACTCGTAGTAAGGTGGTAAGGGTTTACCGGTACCGGTGCCCTTACCGGTACCGGTAAACCCTTCCCGCCTACCATGTAATGAGGCCCTAATTCTGTTAACGAAAAACTGTTAGAGCTAGCACACCAGAAATGCAGACCTATTGGACCAGGTCAAGGTAATGCCAAAATTGCATCATGTGACACAATGAAGATGTGGAAACTGCTTCCTCCATCACGCAAAAAAACAAAAAAACAATACCCACACCAATCAAGGAAAACACTGTGGGGTAAAAACACTAACATCTATTGAATACTAGTTTCCGTTCTAGAATTCAGAAGATTATGCTATTTCGGGACACTTCCCAGCACCCATCCATGAATACATTTGGACTCAGAATGTCACCCCACAAAACCATTCATTCTCAATAGCACTGCAGCATGATCACTTTGACCAATCAAAAGACTACAACACATAAGGAACTACATCACAAAAATACACAAGTTCAAAGTGAGAAACGTGCTTTCATGAGAGAGAAAAAAACGGATCAACACACCCCCACGAATGCAGGGAGTAAACTGTGGCTCCAAGGTAACAGGCATAAACGAATGTACAGTGTACGAAGTGACAAAAACAAGAGAAGTATATACACCAACAAACAATTCACACAGCGAGGTGCTCAAAGCATCTTTGGAAATGACCAACCAAAAGCCATGATTATATACCCAAAGTACGAACACACTGTACACCCACAAGGGCATGCCCAAACGTGAGTGCGATAAAAGTAAAACATGAATGCCACATCATGCATGATACACATCACCTATGCTTTTAGCTGACACTTAAGAAAAGGAACTGCAACACAACACATGTTGATATGTTGGCCTAATGAAGGCCCCTACCAACAGGTGGCCCTGTGCCCACTGTAGCCATTCCTGGTCAATAAACACATATCTCATCACTAGCAATGCATGTGGCATGCTCTTCTGGGCATCCATTACATTTGCCATTGATATGAAAATCGAAATAATTCTACAAACCTCTGCCAATGTGAGAGCATAGCCAGTTACTGCCAATTCTGTCTTGAAACAGGCATAATTCAAGGCCATCCATCCACTTCTCCTCATTACTGATTGACAGGAAATGCTACCGGATCTATGTAGTAACTTCGCAATAACTCTCACTCTCTTCAAGCCAACACTTACAACCTGGCTGAACACAAGGAAGGCACAGAATGATTGGAAAGAGAACATTTCATGCATGCCATCCTGTCCAATTGCCTTTTGAACAATTCAGGATGACCAGCGTCTATTCCTGACAATCAGCAATGTTGTGCACCCAGGAGGAAACACTTGCATGCTTCCTTACATGTGACCGCTGATGAGGTCCACCTGCAAACCCCATCTTCGCCCACAAAACCTGACTAATAGGATCACAACCATCCCTGTCAACATTTTATAAGGCTAGCAGACAGCTCCACCTGCAAAACCTCACAATCAACAGAGACCAGGTGGAGAAGAACATGTCAATACAGTCCAGCATTTCACACAGGAGTTGCAAGATGCCAAAAACCCTTGCTAAAGGCAGCGTGCCATGCTACAAGAGTCCCTGTGTGGGCACAAAATCATCAGAGAAGGACCATCCATCTGACCACTGCAGCTCTGCCAATACCACCCAGAAAACCAAACAATGAGCCCTTCTGAGTTAAAGCAAGGAACCAGATGACACCACTGACAGGCGTTCACCACAATGCCTCTCAACAGACAAGGCCGGCATCGACCGGTCCAGAAAAGGGCCTGTAGGGACACTGGGAACAATGAAGTACAGGGGTCACAAAATAAGTAGTGGTAGTGGGCTCATGTAGAAAATGCAACCATCATAAATGGCCAGCGTGTGCATCAGATTGAAATGCATGTACTAGTGGGCACCTGTTTTAGAAATGGTCTAGTTCAGGGTAACATGTCATCTATCCGGCTTGCACTAAATATAAATACTAATATGTGCTAATCAACTAACAGCCCCTTCCCAATAACTTGTAACCTGTCATTAACAAATGAGTGCAAAAGGGGCTCAGATGAGATGGACTGAAAATGAAGTGCCTCTCTGCAATGGAGTTAAAATGTGCAGACATATTTTACTGGCTGGGTGATTTCATTCAGCATGGCATGGACTCTGAATATAAAATATGCTATGAAAATGCTAAAAGGCCGTTGTTTTCACAGGAAAGCAGAAAGTGAGATGATACATTTATAGTTTAATAGGTGTTTGGAAAATTATTGAGCAGCTCGGGTGATGTGGCTACGTCAGGAAGAGAGGCAGGTCCTTTTGAGTGAGAGGGATAGCCGTTAAAAAGTGGCAGAGGGAGGAGGTACGGGCAGAGGTTCAGAAATGTCCTGGCAGACAGGATGGCTGACTTTCAAGAGACAGGCAGGTGAACTTGCAAGGAGACATGTAGGGACTCTGTGCTGGGGATCCAGGCTGCTAATTGTTTCTGTGGCAGACAGTCTAAGAGGCTCTTGCTGACAAAGACACCTCTGGCGAGTTGCTGTAGTCGCAACATCTCTTATCGGTGGCAATCCCAGAACGAAGGGTTGTTCCAGAGATAGCAGCGCAGGAATCTCGCCAACTTCCATGGTGAAAATAAGTCATAAGTGTGGTGGATGCCTGGATTTATTTTAAATAGTCAGGATCAATGGGTTATTTTCATGAATAATGCCTCTTAATTCTTCAAATGAATACAGATTCGAAAGTGTAAAAAAAGAAAAGTTGGCTTTGCTGTTCTGTTTTTCCCTCCTTTTGCTTTCTCAAACTGCGTCTGCTGCCAAGTTTATCAGAGCGCAAGGACAGTGGTAAAATACAAACCGAGGGTGTCTATTAATGAATGGAAACTGCTATGTAACACCATTTAGATGTTCTCTTTTATACCCAAGTTTTATACCACATGACATGCTTTCTGAATAGATCCATATAACAGTGTATATAAAAACCTTTCTAAAACTAAAACAGTTTGAGTTGAGTTTTCTGTACATAAATGCACTCACTGGCACAGAGATTGTGAGTTTACAGGGAATAGACCCATTTTATTGCAGGTGGTAATTTTCATAGTAAGTAAGTGTAGAAGTGTCTGATGTATGTGTATCTAATACATTGCTCATAATGGAATATGTTTTGTGATTTGGTTACTAGAGCATAGTTCGGCATCGTAGATAAGTTGCTGAGACAGAATGGGACACCGTCTAAAATATATGTAATAAGTCCAGTGGCTATTATTTTGAAGAAATCCTGGGAAAAGGACAGGTGTTAGGGTATATTATGAGGGGAGAGTTACCACATAAATAGGGAGACCACCAATGCATTACCACGATAAAATATACCACTTTTTACCACAATACCAGAATGTCACAAAATTAGGTGTATCCCCTCTATAAAATATATCCAACAGGCCAGAAAATGCCAGATTTTAGCTAAACTAAGCTGTCGATATTGCTGAGAGTAACATTGCTCTAGCATGATGGAAAAAACAAACAGGAACAACAGAATTATGAAAGACGCAAATCCTAAGAGGTTTTCAGCAACACACATTTCTGCACTCACCGCTGGTGGACAGACTTCAAGTGAATGCATGGAATGGGATGACATTTCAGCCAGTAGCCTCAATCGAAAATAGTTGTCTGGGGTGGCACATGCACATTCTACTGAACAAGATAATTCTCATTGCACATCTCAATCGATGAGGTTGTATGTCAACCAAGCGCAACCATGGGCACTTGCATGGTCTTTCCCCTCTTGTCATGGCTTGGCAGGTGAAGAAAGATGGTCAGGGGGGTTGTCCAGAGCAATGCTAGAGGTAAAAATTTATTCGAAACCTTCCAGCCATCACCTCTTTTGTTTGGATGTAGTCACCCCGAGTAGGACGGGTATGCCCACACGTGTGTCCCGTGCCTGCTGGGTCTACAGACCCCAGCTACTCTTCACTGATGAGGCCCAAAGAGGTTGACACATGTTTGGGGATGCTTGTGCTCTTGTGCAGAGTGGATGTTGCCAAGCAGTTCAGGCTGAACTGTACCTTTTGGGATGGGACCAAGTCCTGATTTGCATATGGTCTTTCCTCTCTTGTATTGGCTTGGCAGGCAAAGAACGATGGTCTGCAGGGTTGCCCAGAGCAATGCCAGAGGTTACGATTAATTCAAAACCTTCCGGCCATCACCTCTTTTGTTTTGCTGTAGTCACCCTGAGTTGGATGGGTATGCCCAGACGTGGGTACCGTTCCTGCTGGGCCTAGAGACTCAAGCTACTCCTCACTGATGAGTCCCAAAGAGGTTGACACATATTTGGGGGATGCTTGTGCTCTTGTGCAGAGGGGATGTTACCAAGCAATTAGGACTGGACTGTCCCTTTTGAGGTGGGACCAAGCGTGATTTGCATATGGTCTTTCCCCTTTTGTAATGGCTTTGCAGGCAAAGAACAATGGTCTGCAGGGTTGCCCAGACAAGAAGTTACGATTAATTCAAAACCTTCCGACCATCACCTCTTTTGTTTTGAATTGTATGTCATTACAACAGTACAGAGATAACCCATGGGGGTAGTGCACAGAGAGTGCATTTCCAGGTGTAACTATAGTCAAATAGACAGTATGTCATGTGCTTCATGCACCACTGTGGCTAACCAAATCCATGTATATCTATGCCTCGAAGCACCATTGCACAGTGTGCTATGATCAACAATGTAGATATACCCATGCATTCACTTAATGATATGAACTGGTAATGAATAATATGTCTGCACATTACTCAGCCCTCTGGCATAAATCTTACAGGGACAGTAAATAATCTCATGGAACTTCAGTAATGCCACTTCCTTGTAGGTGATGAGGTCCTCGAGTGTGAGTGTGGGAGTCTTTTAGCCACTGTGCAAAGCATTTGCATCACATGCCATCTCTCTTGATGCCATGGAATCAGAGGCCACAGGTACTTATGGAATGAACTGGAAGCTTCCAGCCCTTTAAGATGAGGTAGCAATACCCCTGAGATGAATGGGGATGCAGAAGCTACTCAAACATCAATAAAAAAAAAACGACTCAGTTAGTTGGCAAAAGGATAACTGTTTTAATATCAATTATCTAAACCAGGGAGTACAATGGACATCAACAAATGTCTCACCGTAAAACCTCTCAATGCATCTTAAAAAAGCATTCTTTTATAGAAAAATTGTCATAGGTGACGTCAACCTACGTATTACTAATGTCATCCTATGTGGCAAATTACAGAAAACTAGTGGCAATTGTGATCTAAGTATACGATCCATAAACGTCTACAGGAGTGAACAAAAGTCATAGGTTTGTTAACATCAGGTGGGGCAACTAAGCCCTCCCTTTAAACAGGTCACTATGAACGTCACTTAATGCACAACGTCCCATTGGCTACACAAACTATAGGACCCTTAATCACGCAGCCCCCTACCATTGGTTGGCACTCTAACCTCCGTCAGTACTTTTCCACCTACGTTAGCAGCATGCAGACTGGGCTTCCAGGTGCTGGTGAGATAATCTCCAACCATAGCTTCCCACCAATTAGCATATTCATTTATCTTCACCTCAGTGGCTGCTGTCAATTAGTGCTTTGAACTTGTCCTTGGGAGTGTTCTTTGCTCTGGAGAATTCATGGGAGTGGTGAAGGCACGCTCCGCCCCCATGCGTAGGTGTGGCCATCATGTTCGTCCAATTTCATCTTCCCACGTAACTGAAGACCATAAAATCGAGCTTCTCGTATATTTAAAATACTATTTTCTAATAGACCCCTGACGTCTTCTTTGTTTTTGTCCATGCCTTCTCAACAGGAGCTTCGTTCTTTCACATGATTTGTATCCAATGTCTGCTCACCCCAGCCTGATATAAACTTGGCTTCTTGGCTCATCCAGTCTCGCCTTCCTGAGATTCACTTCATAATTCACTTGTTTTCTAACTGCAACACACTGTAAAAGAGGCCTCCCTTCTTTAGCCCAGCTGTGCTATAACACGTAGTGGAAACATCCATTCTTTACATATATATATATATATATATATATATTGGCGCATGCCGCAATCTATTCACTACTTAACTAGCCTCAAGAATACTTCATCTGCTTGTGTTTCTTTGCATTTGTACACGTATAAAATGACTTGACATCTTCATCAGTTCTGTAGCATAGGTTTGTTCATCTTGATCCCAAGATGCCACTTATCTTTGATACTTTCCTGATGCCTTATAGAATAACTGCATTCTCTAGTCTCTGTATCTCTTCTATGTGTGTCAGCTTGGCTCGGTGTGACCTCACCATTCCTATTTGCCATTCATTGGTCCTGCTTCTTCCGGGATCTCATTCAAATGGCCATCATACTGTCTCATTTGCAGGTATGGTTTCCTCAATGGGAACCTTGCTTCCAGGATTATCCTTGGTATCGGTATTTTCACTGGTACCGCACGTATCTCACACTCTGGTGCCAAACATATAGGCAATATGGGTGAAGTGCTTGAGGTGGGGGTATTTAGCTCCTTCTCTACACTTCCCCGTCTGGGCAATTCATCGACCACTCTCCCATCATCCTTCACATCTTGACATCCTTGTCTGAAGAAATGCTTTTTAGGGATCCATATCTTTATGACTCCCTACAGGCATGCAGCTGATTTTACATGCTCATCCTTGTTCCAAGTCATGGGCATGCACTGTCCACTTGGACTGCAATTGATCCACTTTCCCAAATACTTCTTATGATTATTTGGATACAGGAATTTCGTTCCCTCAGGTGCATGGATGCTCGACTTCACAAAGTCTATGATTTCTTCGTCTGTCAAGTCTCTGGCCTTCCATCCTGATTCAATACTGATCATGATTTTCATCCCTATGGCTTTCTTTTCTGTCTTCCTGCATTATGTGATTATTATCTTGATCATACAAAATGCAAGAAACACCAACATGATTAGGGCTCCAAGGAACTTGAACATGTCTGCCATCCATTGTGGAACCCAAGAAAAGCGTGATCCACACAAGCTGTCATCAGCAATGTCTTCTACTTTGTCTATCATCTGGACATGTAGCTTCGTTAGCATCTCTATGGCCTCTGTCAAATGCTATTCTCGCCGTCATGAGAAGGTATGAATGTGAAACATGATTCTCTGATTTTTGCACAAACACCTCCATCCATAGCTGTGATCATGTCCTGGATGTATCTATTCTGAATAGTCATCAGTCGTATGTCGCTCTTCACTTCTCTGATAGCATTGAATCCCTTTATGGTTGTGTTGATCGTCTGCAGCAATTCCCATCTGGTAATCTGCAGCCATTTGGTACTCGCTTCAACCTGGATTCTCGGCATGAAGATCAACGTAAATACTGATGAAGTCTGACTGAACAGTCTGTGCTCATACGAGTGTGGGGAGTCAAAAGATTCTATTGACTTAGCTGAGAAATAATTCTCCCTCTTCATTCGATTAATCAGCTCCACAGATCTCTTCTTCCTCAGGTGAGCATTTGCTTTCGTGAAACTGTGAAGGTTCAAATCACTTTTAGGAATCACCAACGGTGTAACATGAACATTGAGCAGTGTGCATATTTCGCCCCAATCCTTGGGTAGCTTCATATAAGCTCTGGCTCCACAGGCCCAATAGTGATCCATGATCTCTGCTATCCCAATGTTCATTCCTTGTGGCTCAAAGATTTGACCACAGTTCTGATTTTCTCTGACTTTTCTTGTGCCATTGTTTCTGAAGCACAGATTTGCACTCTCCAAAGGCGCTATCTGCAAGGATCCTCCTCTGTCTTCGACCAAGCTGAGTAGTTTTGACCATAAAGGTTCACACAACCTTTGTGCTTTTTCAACGGTTAGCTGGTCGTGACCCACTAGTACCCAGTCTCTGCAGATCACTACACCTTCTTCCCAACCATCTGGTGATAACACTGATCCCCAAACCTGCATCTGGCTTCTGTTTTTCCATTTGCAAATGTCTTCCACGGATTTTCCTGGACTCTAGTCTTTTATTTACTTCCCTTCTGATTCCAGCTCCTTTCACTCTAGGCTTTTCGTATCTGATCACATGATTCTTCGTATGACCTCTTAACCTTGTCTGTGTATCTTGGACATAGTCATCTTCGTCTGGATCTGTCCATTCAGTTGCCCATTTGAGATAGGCTGTTCAACCCCATGAACTGGCCTCTTGTACGACAGAATGCCAGGTGTGATATGCAATGTGCAGTCAGGACATCTATTTCAATAGCTACAAAGATTTTAGACTTCCCCATGCTATAAGGCAGGAGTACACACACCAAGCATTCCTCCTTTGAGGTACTACTTCCAACTTCCTTCATATGCTTATACCATATGTTATTCCCCAAATGTGCTGTACTATCCAGGTAATCATTCAACTCGTAATCATCCTCCATAGCACTTATCTTAGATCTGGTTCTTTTCTTATGAGCCAATATAATTATCTCATGAAACATATCAGCATAAATCTTCCTTACTGGACCAGTCATAGGAACATGTGTCAGTGGACTAGGTGTTTTTACATGTGCTACTTGTGTAGGTTCACTCCTAGTCGATTTCTTCCTTTGTCTCTCCTTTCGAGTATGTTTCTGGTGCTCAAGAACAATATCCACAACACTTTTTTCTAACGAAATATGTCTGGTGACATTTGTCATAGACCCAGGTAATTTTACAACACCTACTGGAATAGGAATTATTACATAGGTTCTTGGTTGCTTAGTAGTTGTCACATCTTTCCCCATTCTCCTGCATTGGAGCACACACAAGAATTCTTACTTTATTTGTGCCTAAATAGTAAGCAGTAAGTACTGTAAGTGAGAGCAGTATTACTATGAACAGAATGCATGTATAAAGTACACACTGATAAGAACACTTGCAGCAATAGCTTCTTGCACAGCGTGGATGTCTCTCAGGATCTGCCATCACAATTTTGCTATTGATGCTGCCCATTGCATTCTTTAAGGAAGGAAAAACAAACTTTTAATCGGGCAACATCATGCACTCTCTGGAAGCTTTCTGGAAGCTGCTGACTCGGCTCCACAAGTTCCTCAATCAGATACAGCTGGCTATACGATGATGAACAAAAGTTCCCGGTGAAGGCCACAAATTGGCCTTTTACCAGATGACATGAACATTCTCCTTCAGCATGAAACAAAGTTCCTCAACCTCGAAAGTCTCATTCAGTCCTCAGTGTTCTCTCACAGTACCCATTCACTTGTATTATGATGTCTCTCAGAATTCTATTGAGTGCTGCATTGTTCCTCTGATCTCTCAGGAAGGTTAGGTTTGGAAATCAGTTTGTCTCCCAACAAAATGCAGACATTCCTCAATCAGATAGTAGAACACCGAGCTGACCAGTCTATGGGCATTATCTGCTGATAGGGGCATTTATGTTTTCCCCACTGAACGCGGGAAGCTGAAGCATTTGCTCAATGATAGCCACAAGCAATCTCCTCATGATGGGGCCATTCTTAGGATCTTGTAGCAACAGATGAACACTAGTAGTTCTCCCCACATGCGCAGGGTATGTGTGCAAAATGAACAGAAAAACTGCAAGAACGATCCGTGAAACATTGTCATTGGGCACCACCATAGGCCCCTCCGAAAAGAAATTCAGTGAGAAAGGAATCGGAGAACTGCTCCTTCTTCCAGTTGTCGAAAAGGAACTCCAAATCTAGCATCCTCTCCTTTATGATCAAGACTTAAGCATGTCTCAATCCAATGTCAACAAATTCCGGTGGCTCAAGAACAAATAGCTTCCCTTAACTCCTTTTTTAGTGACTGAAAAGAGTGTCCCGAAAGAAGCCACAGTCCAATATCCTCTTTGTCTTTATTCGTCAGCTTCTGCGTCCTTCTTCGTCATCATAGATCTAGTCTGCACGTGCTGTGGTTCTTCCCCAATGCTTGCTTTTGATGGGGATGAGGGTGAAGCGGATTCTCCAGCATAGATTATCACATCTCCAAGAAATATCCAAGCGCGTCTGCCTTCTACCTTGACTGCAGACGGTGTAACATCCTCCACTATGAAGGAGCCATTAAAACGAGGCTCGTGCCACCTTCTCGTGAAGTTGCGGATTAGGACCGCATCTCTGGGGAAAAGTTTGGGAAGACATAACTTTTCAATTCCACTTGTTTGTAGCATCTCCTTCTGTGTTCTGCGCTACCCCAAACCCCTTTTGCTTGAGCTGATCTGAAATGACAGAGATTCTTGAAGTCA
Organism: Ambystoma mexicanum; assembly: GCF_040938575.1. Taxonomy (NCBI): domain Eukaryota; kingdom Metazoa; phylum Chordata; class Amphibia; order Caudata; family Ambystomatidae; genus Ambystoma; species Ambystoma mexicanum. Next base: position 683,540,385 of record NC_090939.1, on the reverse strand, counting down.
TGCATGTAAGATAATCACGTAACTCCTTTCCTAACAATTCTGCTGTTGTCTGGTCATCATTTCTAGTTGTAGACTGAGGTGTGAGAGGTCTCCTCATTCGCCTCCCTGTCGTGGGGGGTAAAATGGTTGTCTGAACCTGGTTGATTTCTCAACGCATACCATGCCAGTGGTAGACAATGCAGCCATCCTTTCTTCAGGGTAAGCTTGTGGGATAATTCAACTCACTTTTGCTCTGCCATGCGGCATCACTGTGTTCTGATGGTGCCAGAAACATCAAAATGGCCGCAACACCCTTGTGCGCGCCAAAACCTCTGAAAATCGCACTCTGCAAAGCACAAAAAGATGGCTGCCCAATCTACCACGCATGTTGTCAGTGGTGGAACAGAGATCTCACTCCTGAAATATGTCACTGGGCTCCACAACAAGTGAAAATGGAGTACAGAGGGAAAAGCAGTGCTCTGCTAAAGGAAATCCAAAAATCTTGCTTTCAATCTTTTTCTTGGTTGCTGAAACTGCAGAATGCCGGTACAAAAACACCCTCAAACATCCAGAATTCTTGCTGGGTGTTACAATTCACTTAGTTCAAAAAATCATTGTGAACTTACAATGTCCTGAAAAGCTGAAAGTAACAAAGAAACATCCACAGCAAAAGTTGCCTGCCTGTGGAATCTGTCAAAATCTGGGGGCAGTAACATCGGCCGCCTGAATGAAAGCTGTCAGAAGCCTGCATGATAAACTTTAAAACATATATAAACTAAAAGCAAATGTGTACAATCGAAGTGGCCTGTTACTAAGAGTAACCTATGTTGTAATTGTTTGAGCTCATGGTGTAGAATCTGGAATAAGTGTTCTAGCTGCTAGTTTGAAATCACAAGTTTGTTTTAAGCTAAGAAAAAATGCAACAGAATTAACATTTAAATTAAGCCTGGCTAAAAGCCACCCAAACTGGAATAACAGCTTTCCTCAAAGAGGCAAGGACTCTCCCTCCAGTCCTCTCCAGCAGGAAATCACACCTAAGTGATGATTATAGGGTGGGGGAAGAATTTGGTCTGCAGAAGGAAGAAGACAATGGACATACTCCAGCTAAAGGAAATGTGAATTGTGAAGGGTCGTAAATGGTCTCTGCCCAGGAGAAACAGGGCAGAGATGCTCCTGGGTCCCAGGGAGAGATCAAAGGGGAGGAGCTAAACAACCATTTGTTGCGTAACAAGGACAAAAGACACATTTTAAAAAGACTGATAACTTATTATGTAAAGTTGTGCAAAATATAGAAATAACAGCATTGTTAATGTAATTTCGGGATGCACAGGTGAAAAGGCGCCAGAACTCTGTGACATGTTCTGCGAAGAAACGGCGGGAAATGTGATATTACACAAAACGTATTTCTGATAGAAGTATGAAACTTTATACACATATGCCCATGTTCAACACGCACATTTGTAGAAATTTGCTCATAAATTGGACATTCTGTTCTGGATGAAAAGGGCAAAATTCTCTGAAAAGCAGACACAAGATCCCACTGCGATGGGGCTTGGAAGAGTATCTTCTACACAAAATATGTAATCTGTATATATGATTGTTATAGAGGTTGCACATGTGGAAATATGTATTGTACCAAAAGTAGATTTTGTGTTCAAGAGGCTAGGGGTGGACTCTAGGCCTCATAAACTCACACCATAAAAGTGACACATTGTTTTTCTCCTCCTATCAGGGCAGGGAGGAGACCTTGACCAATCCCTGTCAAAGGGGAGAGCTTAGGATAAACCAGCACACACACCCCTTTATCATAAGCATAAATAGAGACAGCTCGGAACTCAGAAAGACACAGACAGATTCACCCACTATCCGTATGCTGGTGGAGCACCCGGTTGCAGAACTATCCATCTTATTTGCTCCAGACTCCAGAAACTTGGCAAAGCAGAAAGGCCCATTGCATAGCTGAACCATTTTCAGCTAGGCCTTAAATTTCCAGAACCAACCCCAGAAACCTAAGGGGAACCAAAAGACAGCCGGGCTGTGCTGTACTTCTTGCCTGCTGAAAATAATTATCATCAGAACCAAAAGATCCAATCCAGTCCGGTGACGTGCTGTGACCAGAACCATTGCAGATCCAATCCAGTCCTGTGCGGTGAACAGACCCAGTCCAATCCGATGTGGCCAGCAGTCTGTCCTGACCCGAATCCCTGACCAGAATCCCTGACCAGAATCCCTGACCAGAAATCTTGACGGACCAGAATCCTGACGGTTCCGTGTAAAAACATATCTAGTGAGTATCTATAGATAGAACTGTGTCACTAGTATATGTACCGTCCATAGCCAATCCCTATCTTAAACCCATCCTCTTTTGTCTTCACTTCAGAACCTGATATTGTTAGGAGTAACTTTAAATTGTTAGAGCTTTTCTTGCGCTGAGATTCTCTTATTTGTATTCTAAAATCATAAGTCATTAGTGTTGTGAGTAACTAAAGTGAACCCCAGAAAGAAATTTAGTATCCACCACGTGAAGAGTTCCCTGGCCAGGAACTGTGGAGATTCATGTGTGGCATTCTTCTTTTTCTATAGTCATAATGTAGTGTAAGAAATCCTGTTTGTCTTTTAAAAGTGCATTCCTGTTTCTCATTCTTGCGCCTATCTGAAAAAACGACCTCCACTAAAACGTCCATAACTCCCTCAATTTTCGTGCTAGAAACAAATTTCATCTTCTGCTTGTAGCTAACATCCACATCTAAAACCACATCCGAAATCCATACGGGTCTCCCGTAATCCCGATTATCATGCACTGAAAAGTTTGCCACGAATTTCGTTTTAGGGAAATTCTGACACGTGTAAAAGAGCTTTTGATTGCTTCCGACCTTAATTTTAAGATTTCACATTGCTTCTTAGTATCAAATCATTGCTAGTGTTTGTGTGCAACTATCAAACGCTGCTCCCATAAGTATTTAAACAATTTCAGCAATTTAAACCATATTTAGTGTTTTTACCCAATCCATACTCAAGATAACTTTAAAAACATTCTGACTGATTGCCAATCAATTCTGTTTTTCTCTTGTGTTGCTGGGGGGGAAATTGGGATTGATATTTTGTTTGAATTCTGCCATTCCTGAAACCTGTTCTCTCCTCTTATCTCTTTACATTGCCTATTGGGGGGTTGAGGTGTGCAGGGGGAAATAGTAACCACACTGCTCTTTGATCTGAACACACACAAAAGTATAATTTCTGTGCTGAATTGTTTTGCTCACTGTTACTCCTTGTGTATTAAAGAGATTATTTAGTGTTACATCACCCCATTGGTGATTATTGTGCACCTATTAAACATATTGTGATAAATTTGTAAATACATACATAAATATTTTAACTTTGCAAACCAGCCTGATTCCTGGTTCAGTGTGACCAGGGGGGAGGGGTTCCAGGAGAGGGGCGTGATATGAGTGGTACATCGTTCAGAATAAAATAACTTTTAGACACAAATAAATAAGGCTTTCAGTTGTGCATTACACGCTAGGCATTGACTTAGGTGTGTGCCGGATTGAAATCACTTACAAGCTTCAATTTGGCTATTTTCTCTTTAAGCAAGCCATTAAGTCTCTCACAGTATTCATTTGCTTGTGGGTTATATGCCGATGAACACTTGTGCTTTATACTAAGCAACAAGTGTATTTGTTCAAAGACTTCATTAACAAAATGAGGGCTATTATCTGATGTTAATACTTCACACATTCCCCATATAGGAAATACTTATCGTACTCAAAATGTTGCTGCACAGGTGGAGTCTGGGTGTGTACAATGTCCAGCTTCAATCCACCTCGAGAAAGGACATACCACTAAAATCATATATCAATATCCATTACATATTTGCAGCATGTCGACATAGTCGGTATGCAAATGCTGAAAGGGTCCACTAGGTCTTGGAATAATTCCTCTAATTGTGCACAATGTGTGCCCATCAGTAAACTTTTGACATCCAATAAAATGTACTACATAAAATGTAATGTGTTCTACTATATTTGGAATGAAATAATCCTCCGCAATTTTTGCGCCGAGGCCCTCTCTTGTAACGTGCGCAGGGTAGTGTAGCTGGTCCAACGCCATCCTTAACAAGGCTACAGGGATCACAGGTTTACCAGTGCTGTCTTGTTGCCACAATGCTTCAGAGGGATTTAAAGAACACCATCTTAGTGTCCACAAGTCTTTCTCATCTTGAGGTGCTTCCACTTGGATCTCTGCTAGCTGAGTCCTAGCAAGTCATTATAACACTCAGACACACTCATCATCACCACCATGCTTTCATATTCATCTGGCATATCAAAGGACTTATTAGTTTCTTAACATGTAATTCGCTTGGCTTCCTCATCTGTTTTTTGATTTCCGCGTGAGATAAAATCTGCTTTTTCAGTATGCGCTGCGTATTTCACTACTGCGATGGCTACTAGAGTCTTTGTGCTGTAATGAGTCTATCCAATAATGCTGCCTGTTTCACTGCAGTGCCGTCCGTTCGGAGGTAGCCCCTCCTTTTCCAACGTGTTAGCCCTGTCGATGTCACATAGGCGGAGTCACTGTACACGGTTACTTCCTGGTCTGCGTGTCTCTCCGGCGTGATAATCAGCGCCACTAATTCTGCAGCCTGTGCTGAAAAGTGAGATGGTAGTTGTGCACTTTTCAATAGTTCAAACTCTCCATTGGCCGTGTGCTTCACTACAGTGGCACCTGTATAACTTTGTCTGTTATTTTGATCGATTCTAGAAGAACCGTCAATGAAGAGAATCTCCTGAGCTTTCAACCATTTTCCTTCACCCTCGGGAGTTCATCATAGAATTCCTCATAGTTCTAGCAATCATGTGCATGCTCGTCCTCTGCCAGGGGTTCTGCTACATGGCAGGTTTCACTATTCTGCATCTGACTATTTTAATTGCTGGATTCGATATGACTACCTCGTAGGCAGAAGCCCTTTGAGATGTCACTGTGCTCTTATGTCTTTCCTAAATGGCAAACAGAGCATGTTCGACAAGTGACGCCATGGAACTTCCCATCACTATGCTGGCATGCTTCACAATGGTGAACGCAGCAGCAGCCAAAGACTGTTCGCACGGAAAGTGATCCCTCATTACTGGGTCTAGAATCTCACTGTAATATGCAAGGGGCTTGTACCCCAATGTGGTTTTCTGCGTGAGTACTGCTGTCATAACAGTGCCATGCGTGTGCGAGAACAAAAAGAATACCTCAGCATAATTGGGAATCCCTAAACCTGGAGCTATGCAAATTGCCCTTTTCTAGTGTCAACCTTTGGTTCAACCTTTCGTTCCTCTTGAGGAGTAGGTATTACAGATAGTATCGGACACATCAAGCCTCCCAGTGAGCGGTCCTATTTTGGATACATTCTCATCCCCGTACCTGTGAAAGGATTCCCTCCATCAACAGTGACACCCCCTATTCTAGGAGTCTTTAATTGACCCGTACTTGTTCCCTGCTGTATCTGCATGAATGACTGCTGTGACTGCCCTTGTGGTGGATTCATTAGTGCCTGCTGCGTTTGTAAGTCTTGCTTCATTCTCGATGCTTGTGTCTGCTGCACTGTTTGATTCTGACCAAACCAATCTCCATTCTGCTGTGAATATGCAGGCAGGTTTGTATTCCCCTCTCTTGAGAACTGCCCATTCTGCACAAATCCTTGACTTCTACATGTGCGAGAAAAGTGCCCTGACATACCACATGCCCAGCATACAGGAGGAGGTCTCCTAATTTGCCCCTCCTGCATGTCTTGACTATCGTTCTGTGTGTTTTGAAACCCGCCCTGATTATTCTGGAAGTTTCCCTGATTATTCTGAAAACCTCTACCTCGAAAGCCTCCCCTTCCCGGTGGTGTAAATCCACTATTAGTTGGATAGAACTGCCTTTGGTTATTTACCTGCGGCATGGTCGCTACTTGCTGTGAACCTGACTCGTCTCCACTAGACAACATTGCCCCTTCAATGGCATACTTTGACAGTTTCTTCTGCACTAACTTTGCCTCTTCACCTATCCTTACTCCGTCTTTCTTTCGATTCTTCTCTTGTAACAGCCTGCAATAATGCACACTGGTCAACTGTATTTGTTACTCACCGGACGGGAAGTATACCAAATCGGTGGCCGGAAGGCACAGGACTGAACTATTGATTGAAGAGATAGGTCGGGCCTCCAACCTAGCCTCCTCTCTGTGAGGGCACAAGACCTTTCTAACGATATGACTCTCTGCTGGGTAGGACCAGGCAGAGGGACTGATCGCTCAAAAGGGCGGGGAGGACACGCCGCCAAGAACCCAGCTGTAACGGAAAAACAAGAGGTGAGCAATTGGAAATTTAAGAAAGATCCCTTTCCCTCGATACTTCTTTCTAGTAGTACCTGAACTATGCCCTCCCCTTGTTTCAAGGCAACCGGAACCACCTACAAGTAAGAGAGGAGAATGTAACCTATCCTGACTATAGTTGTCAATTAGCGAAGGAGAATGGATAATCATACAAAAGAAAACCCTTACCACTGATGTGCTGTTGAGTCTGTGTTGTCCCAAAGAGTTCATAAAAACGGAAGTGCAAAATAACAAATGGGTAGGTTAGTTAGGGAAACTGAACCCGGGCGGAACAATGCCGTGATCACAAGGTTCCAAAAGCGGCATGCACAAGCAGTCCGTGAATGAGGAAACAGGTCTGGTACACAGGTAAGTAGTTTTCCAAAAAGCAGCAGGCAAAAGCAGTCCGTGAAAGAGGAAACAGGTCTGGTACACGGGTAAGTAGTTTTCCAAAAAGCGGCAGGCAAAAGCAGTCCGTTAAAGAGGAAACAGGTCTGGTACACAGGTAAGTAAAGTAGGATTGAAGACGGAACTTCTAAATACCGGGATGCAACTTTAATCAGAAGCAGCGTTTTGCCCGGTTCCGAGGTTTAAATCGGGAAGGAGAAGGCGGAACTGGACGAAACCGAGGCTCACGCATCATCGCCTCTCAGCTGACAGCGGGGGGCGGAAAGCTGGGAATCGTAGTCCAAACTTGCCGCAGAGTGCTGCGGAGTGAGCCGAAGCCACTATTTTCCAGGACAGTTGCCAGTGGGTGTAGAATGGGTTTGCAATATGACGCATACCCTTACGGAGGGCAATAACCTTCCTGCGGGCCTGCCGAGGCGTAACAGTATTTCTGACCACGGCTTCGCTTCTATGCCAACCAATTTCATAAGCTGCTTCTGCCCTGACTCTGGCAGCCCTTGACACAATATATGATAAAATACAGGTATATATTTCCCCCAAGCTTTCTGTCTCTCCAAGGCCCACTGCTCTTGGAAATTCTGAATGTAAACAAGAGGGTCATCCCCTTCCTGCATCTTTTTTGCCATTATAGCTCCCATATCTGACTTGTTAGGATACAGTACTTTAAGCGCTTTCCAGACCCCTGCTCTACAGTTATTGAACAGTGCCCCATCATGAGCAGTGTTTATCATAGTAACACTAGAATACTCTGCTCTTGATGAAACATCATCTGCCCTGGCCCCAAGGATTGCAATCAGGAGACCTTTAATGGCCCCTATTGCTAACGTGTTTTCTCCTGTCATTTTCTCTAACTCATGGATCCATTTCCAAGTGCCGGAAGTTAAACTCAGGAGTTTAAACCTTCATTTGTCCTCATCCATTTGTGGCCAACATATTTACTGTGGCCTAGCCCCTCATTTTTCCAACAAAGGAAACTGTGAAACCCCAAACTCACATTTGTCTCCCATTGTTTGTCCATTACAAGGACAATGGTTCCGCTCCGCCTTCTACCTGGCAGCAACCTTAACCTGCTCACATACGGTGGTGAGTCCCCCCTCTCACCATGGGATTGCCCTCTAGTGGATCTAGCCGCGTCACTGATGCTGGTGCCTGAGATATGGGTAGGTCTAGATCTGACCATCTTACTTCCTTATCCATTGAAAAACACCCCTCAGGGCCACATACATCACCTTCTTCTTTCCCATGGAAGGTTGCTCTGTCCTCGTCTGACATATCCTGTCCCCAACTCGTGTGACTTCTCTCCTCTTCATCTCTATTTAGAGTCAGTCTATCTAAAGACAGCTCCTTTGGCTTAAAACTACACGAGGCTCCCTCTTCATCGTACAGCTGCGTACTCTCGAGTTGATCATTTTTACACTTCCCTTGGTGCACTTTCTTAGTCCTTATATCATGATAAACTTTATCAATAGCATCCCCAATGCTTCTCGAGTCAAACTTATACTCTAGATTTGCTCTAGACGGACCTGCTATTGGCTCATGTGCTGGGAAGAACTCTTATATGTCTTCCCATGCCACTACTGGATTAGGATCCATTACTTCCATTTCCATACAATCAATGTTGCGTGCTCTTTGCCTTCTCTTTCGTTCTAGCTCATCATCAAATTCTCTTTGTTTTCTTGCTTCCACGCTTACCCTTTCTACTTCTTTCCGCTTCATGTCCCTTCTTTTATTTGCCCTTAGTATTTCTTCATCTCTACGTCTTTGCATTCTTTTATCCCTTAATTTTTGTTCCTCTTCCTCCATTCTTTTCCTTTCTATTCTTTCTCGTTCTTCAATTACCCTCTGTCTGTTGCCATATTTTCTCTGCTCCTCTGCTCTTTCTTGCTTTATAAGTTGCTGCTCTTGATACAACTGTTCCTGTCTTTGTCTATCCTTTCTTTTCCTCCCATCTTCTTTCAATCTTTCCTCTCCTTCTCTATCCTTTTTGTCTTTCTCATCTCGATCTTCCCTTTTCCTTTGTTTCCTCAATGCTCTTAGCAAATGGATGGGTGGTCTGAGCAAAATCTGACCACCCATCCATTTGTTCTGTATAAGCGCTAACTCATCAGTCTTATCTTTTTCTCCTTTCCATTTCTTTATTTTTAGTCCTACATCTAAGGATGTACTTGGTTGTTCACTTCTCTCTTTATCGCGTCTCTCCTTGTCCCTCCGCACCTTAGAGATTACATCTCTCTCAGTATTTTTCTCTGGGCACTCGTCGTTGCTTTGCGCAGGCGACTCATATGACGGATTACTGTACTCCGTCGCAGCCTTGAACTCTCTTAATGGGTATCACCCATTATCTTTCTTACTATTGCTGTCTGCTTCAGGTGCGGTGGGTTGAGCAGAAGGATCTTCACCCCCCTACCGGAAGCGGCTCTTCTCTCTCATCCTGGTACATCTTGCAGAGCTCTAAACTCGCCAGTCGTTTGTCTAACTTTTTTCCCCGTATATGCAGCATGCAAATATGTCATCATATGCTGCAAAAATGCCTTCGATAGTGATCCCCCTTGTGGCCATGGTATGAACAATTTGTCTGCAGTACCCTTAACCCACTCTGCACTGTACTAAGCTTGAGTGCGTGCTTGGGCAACTCCTTGCAGAGGTGTATAAGGAGAGTAATATCCTCCATTTTGACTCATCACACTTGACTGTCAAATGCTCACCTTTACACATTGCAGATTTCAAATATACGTTTCAGAAAAACAAAAAAATATGAGCGTGCACCAATCGTCGCAGGCTCCAAACCCTCTTTATCAAGTTTTTTTACTTTACTCTATGTTGTCACTAAACACCATCAGTTCAATACCAACAAATAAATAATGAATTCTCAACTTTTGTGTTTTCTTTTTCATGTCTATCAATCCCTCTATTATTGTTTTCACCATATTAAGAAACATAAAACAAACAGACAAACGGACATACCCGACTGGCCACATATATCTCAGTCTTCTCTTCAATACTTATCCTACCCCTAAAAATACCCCGATTGGGATTTAAGTTGCCCTCTTTAAACTTGTCTTTAACTGAGTTCGTGGTCTATGTCATCCGTCTATAGGGCTCTAGGTGAGATTTCTTCTGTTACGTTCTTTAAAATGCAGGAAACCTGGGCGTACTCTTTATCGTGGCCTCTCCTCACGATACCTCATAATTGCTTGGCCTCTCCTCAAGTCAATGACTTAATATTGAATACTCATAATTTCTCAAGTTACTTTACCCCAGCCTCCCTCTGTTACACGTTTTTCCCTTATCACTTTCGTTACCCACTGCCCATTCCCACTTTTGCCAGCTCACTCAGTTTTACTCACTATTCGTGTATTCAATTTACGACTCTCGGGATCGTACGCCTCCTTAGTAGCCTCCTCAACCTTCCGTCCGTTCAGGTTCCTGTAGACACCGGGAGGGGATTCCGTGGAAACCGGGGGACCCGTCTCACCCTTGCTTGCAAGTCTAAAGTTTAAAAACTGATACCGCTATCTACTGGGAGCTTCACATCCTTTCAGCAGTGGTCGTGCGATATTTCTGGGACCCCAAAGCCTACTCTTCCGATGTATATCTAACCATCTTCTCAGTTAACACGTGAACTGGAGGCTTTCAGCCCTTTAAGATGAGGTAGCAATACCCTTGAGGTGAAGGGGGATGAAGAAGTTACTCAAACATCAATAATCAAAACGACTCAGGTAGTTGGCAAAAGGATAACTGTTTTGATATCAATTATCTAAAACAGGGAGTACAACGGACATCAACGGACGTCTCAGCGTAAGATCTCTCTCAATGCATCTTAAAAAACATTTTTTATAGCAAGAAATCGTCATAGGAGACGTCAACCTACGTATTACTAACGCCATCTTACGTGGCAAACTACAAAAACCTAGTGGCAATTGTGATAGGGTCTAAGGGAATATCTAAGTATACGATCCATACTCGTCTACAGGAGTGAAGAAAAGTGATAGGTTTCTTAACATCAGGTGGGGCAACTAAGCGCTCCCCTTAAACAGGTCACTATGAACGTCACTAAATACACGACGTCCCATTGGCTACACAGACTAAGTTTGTATTAATGCTTTTCTGTATATTCTGCCATTTTCCTATTATTCATTCTAGTTGTGTCTCGCCATACAAATGAAGTTCCATGTACTGCTGCTGCACTGGGGCTGGCGTATGTTTCCTTTTTAAACAAAGCATTTGCTTTGTGTTATTTCTGATGTGTTGTGTTCATTTAGTGAGTTCTGTGTTCGTATTGGCATGTGTGGTATTTGGTTTTGATAGCGTTTACTTGATAAACATGCTTTAGTGCATGATTAGGGTTTGGGCCTTGGGCTTGTAGGCAACTTTCAGATTTTGACATTTTCCTAGTAAGCCTCAATTGCTCAAATGCTGTAGTCGCTTTGGGTGTTGGGAGCATTCATGTTGATGATGGGTAGTTACAGAACTCTAAGCTGTGAGCAGTTGGCATATGGATTGTGGTGCTCTGCTGTGGTTTAGGAAAGGAACATCTGCTGGACTTCGGCTCTGAACATTGTGGCAACTACGGTTTCCTCAACCTGACACCAAGGGCCCGATTCATGGAAATCTTTTGCACGGATCAAAGTGACTTTGCACTGCTCAAAAGTGACTTTGCACTGCTCAAAATTGACTTTGTACTGTCGGCACAAACCCTGATTCATGGAACTGTGCAAGGTGTATTTTTGCAGTGCAAAGTCATTTTGTACTGCACAAATAAATGACTTTGCGCTGACTTCGCATTATTAGCCGTATTAACAACACTTCAAAAGAATGTATCTGTTTCAGTAAGTACATTTTGTGATACATGGAGTGCTTCAACATTCTAAACAGAACCCCTTGTAGGGACTTTTCATAAAAATTGTTGTCATATTTGATGTCATCAGTGATGTCCTGGGTGTTAGTCTTAGCAGTGCATGGTGGTGGCACGTTTTATGGTTGCATAACTTAGAATAACTGGAGAATTTCATTGTTTTTTTGATTTTACTTAGCAACCATTACGTCCCTTTAACAATGTTTTGTCAATGAATTTGATAGGTTTTTATTACTGCAACTTTAACATAACATCCATTTAACAACGTCTTTCAGTGAATTTCATGGGTTTTTATTATTGCAACTTAACCATAATGTCCCTTTAACAATGTTTGTTCAGTGAATTTCAATGGGTTTTATAAGTGAAAATGTTTCATGATGTTACAGGACTGTATATAAGTTATTACTATAGGTGAGAACTATAACCCCCCTTAAAAACATATTTTTTGTGGTGCCTATTGATGAGTGTCGTTTTCAGCAACGCATGCTGGGGATGCAAGTCATGGTTGACTTGCCTAGGGCATGAGGCTGGACCATGACCCCAGTCCCACCAAACCACCCCAGTTATCCACTGCACCTAGCCTGCATCCTGGTCCAGTGTCCACTATACCCCCATAAAGTGACCAATGGCCAGTGGTCATGGCTTGCAGGCATGGCCGGGCTCCACAGTTCAAGGGGCATGGGCTTCAGCCATGGTGCATGCCCCAATAAGCAAATCAGAGCAGACATTTGTCCTTGCCGAGGGGCAGACCCACTGCCCAGGCACCAAAGTTATATCACTATTCTTTTACATACATTTTGACACTTTGGCAAAAATCAAACCCAGGACACATTTGTAAAAGCATGCTTTCAGGTCCTTGGTGATGCTCCTCACAGACTTTTGCTGCAATCCCACCCAGCACTTCAGGCTGTAGCCTCAAGCAGAATTTTATTCCTCCATTTATTCCTATCCCGATTTTGAACTACTTTACCACACAGCAAGTCCCTGGTGTCCATACCCACTTTAACTCAATTGCAGATTCATGGTGTTTATGGACACTGGCCATGGCCACAGGATATACCTCAGTCACCAAAGGTATATCACTATTTTTTGTATCTACATTCTGACACTTTAAAAAAAAAGAAAACATGGACACATTTGTGAAAACACGCATTTGTGTCCTTGTCAATGCTCCACGCACAGGTTTGCTGCAAATCCTTCCATGTTTTATTTTGTGAAAAGTGTCCAAAATGGAGGTACATAAATTGTGATATGACTAACTCCCACTTGACAATATCTATTCAAACTTTGCACAAACATTCCAAGTTGGGTCTATAATACGTTTTCAACATTTTGTGCAGATTCTTCAAATGGTAACAAAGTTATAAGCCAACTAAAAATGTTGGTACCCCACTCTAATTTTGCCCACTCTTGACAAAATTCCACCAAACTTTGAGTCGATGTTGGGTCTATAATTATATCGCAAGATTGCATGCAGTTTCATTGAATGGCGCCAAACTTATAAGCCATCCACAAACTGCTCTTCACCAACACTGCAATGCAGAAATATACATGGATGTCCTTGAACTTTTGACAAGTTTGCGAACATCACAAAACTGTCCCCGAACATCTGAGATGCTCGCGAACATCACAGAAGAAAAATCACCTGTTTTTTGGCATTTTCTGGAAATATCCCATCCCATGCTCATCCCATGCTCATCACCCGCTACCCAGAGATTGTTTCATTTGTTTGACAAGTGTAATGTTGTTCTTTAATATGTTTTTACCACAAAGTCCGCGGACTATGTGCACAATTCTTGAATCCAGCATGGTGTCCATTTGAAAAATTTTGATCCACCTCACGTTTTTAATTGACAAATCAGCTGGTTTGTACAATGTCGGCATATGGTACACAGTTTCATGATAGGCCCAGGATGGTCAGCAGACACCAAATCCGAACGTGAGCCCATGGACTGGAGGGAGATATCACTATTTAGTTTGACTTACATTTTGGGCATTTTTTAAAAAATCTACTGGACTGATTAACACCAAATTTGCAAAAGCACATTTTCGGGACCAGGCCACTATTCCAGACGCAAGTTTGGTGCAAATACGTCCATCGCTTTGGGCTGTAGCCGTGATCAAAAATTTTACCTTTCATGTCTATCTGGATTTCAAATGTTTTCAGGCCCCCTATAACCTTTCCCCCGCTTGACGAAATTGCGTGAAACTTCGCAAAATAATTCAGAGGTGGCTCTATACTTTATCTGCAATGTTTCATGAGGATTTCTTTCGAACAGCGTCAAAGTTATAAGCAGCCCAAAAACTGCTCTTACTATGACTTGAGAAACGTAACCATAAGGACAGGTCCGCTACCGCAGACCCTGTGCAGTTAAATTGCGCAGATTTACTGCAACAAAACCCTTGAAATTAAGCAGATGTGGGAAGTAATGACCAGCTTAACTGGGCGTGTTCCCATTGATGCCCCCCATAATGACATTTTGTATGTCATTGTGAATCCCTTCTCTTATAATATGTATGTGCTCATGCGCTTTGCAACGGGAACGCGCCTAGTTAATCTGCTCATGATTTCCAACATGTGCTGAATTTCAAGGTTTTGTTGCATTCAATCTACTCAACTTTACTGCACCATAACTAAGGTTTTTTCCATTAATATCAAGGGTTTTGTCATATCACAGTCTTTTTTACAGGCCACTAGCCTTCGGTGCTGGCCAGTGAGCATGGCCGAAGGCTGTGCCCAGTGTATATTTTAAAACACTACCAGGCCACTAGCCGTGGCCTTCATCCATGTCCACTGTACATGTTCCCTCAAATGCTTCATTGGGACCCACTTTGTGGCCATGGCCTTTGGCTGTGGCCACTATGCATGTCTTTCAGGCACACTAGTCAGAGTCTTTAGACCTGGCCAGTGAGCATGGTTTGCAGCCATGCACACTGTATATTTTAAAACACTACCAGGCCACTCGCCATGGCCTTTGGTCATGGCCACCGTACATGTTCCCCCAATATGTTTCTTTTTGACCCACTAGGTGGATATGTCTTGGCTGCTATACAGGTCTTTCGGGCCCACTAGCCAAGGACTTCAGCCTTCGCCCGTGCCTCTGTATATCTTAAAACACTACTGAACCACTAGCCATGGCCTTCGTCCTTGTCCACTGTACATGTCCCCTTAGTATGTTTCTTTTGGACCAACTAGGTGGCTTTGGCCATGGCCTCTGTACATGTCTATCAGGCCCACTAGCCAGGGCCTTTGGGCCTGAAAAGTGAGCACAGCCTTTGACCATGCCCACTGTTTATTTTAAAACACTACTGGGCCAGATGCCATAGCCTTTGGTACATGTTCTCTCAATATGCTTCTTTGGAACCCACTATACATGTCTTTCGGGCACACTAGCCAGAGCACTTAGCTTGGGGGGGAAGTGTGAGGGGCCATGACAAACATTTGGTTTGCAAAATTTCAGCCACATCTGTAATGCGAGTCAAAAGTTGTAAGTCATTCTTTTTTCAGGTTTCCTATGTATCTCGATACTCAACTATAGTGCAGCGGTGTATGTACATGTGATATTATTTAATTAATGTATCATATAATATACTATATATATTATATACATGCCATGTATATTGCAATACTAGCTAGAGAAAGTAATTGTTGAAGCATTATGATTTCTTAATACCCTTCCGATAATCTATCTTCATTATTTTTTACAGGCTCAGCTTTCATCTTTGATGCCTTGATTTGTCTTGGAGCAACCTCTCCACCACTTCAATTATCCTGACTACCTCAAAGCGTTGCTATTCTTGTGAATGGGGCAAAGGTTTAACTGTAGCTTCTCTTAGTAATTTCAGTGTTCTTTTAATTAATTCTGAGGATATGCACATACAGTATGATGATATTTCAGAATTTCTCCTCTGATGTATTTTACTAGCTGCTAATTTTCATATCAATTCCATATATTTCATATAACTGGTACTTCCAGTCCCCATTCATCCAGTGTTAGGGAAATGTCCTCGCTGACAAGAGGTCACTTTACATCTGAAGGGAGCAAGGAGTTCCTGTGATAGTCATTATGAAAAGTAACTTGCCTGTGAACCCCACCTCTACCTCTACTTCTCTCACCTATGTCCCTACATGTCCTCATAACACTTCAAATTCTCTATGATACATACTACACTACCCATCTTTGTCTTTGTTCTCCTATCACTTCTGTCACTCCCAGTCTGCTTCTCACCACAAACACTGCTTTCTACTCACCTATAAGTTCATGTCCCAGTCTGCATCAAACCTTTACTTCTACCTCTGCCCTTACTTAACACCTCTCTCCTACAGGGACCTACAGGGTCCCTCAGGCCTGCAGATTATTTCATTAACCTTCTGTCTTTATTTCCATTCCCTTTCTTAACTCTGATTTTCTCTTTATTTCCTTGTTGATATCTTTATTTCTCTTTCTTTATTGCTGTTGTTTGTCCTACTTTTCTTTTACTTTTTTTGCTTTGTTGCTTTGTCCTTTATTTTTTCATTTTCTTTCTATAAATGTATCATTAGTTTCTCTTTCATTTTCTAGTTCTTTCCTTCTGTCTTGATTGTGTTATTTCTTTCCATACTACTCCATTTGTCTATCTTCATTATTTTTCTTAACCTGTCTTACTTCATCTCTTACCATGTTTTAAGCTCTACAAAGAAGGCAATGAAACTTCAGTATGCATTTGACTTTCTGAGTTGGTGCTCACAGTCTTATATTATTTGTGTGAATGCACTCACTAAGCCAATGACAATAAAAAGTAAAAGTAGGGTGTGATATTCCTTTTAACACAAATGCACCACCTACTTTATTAAAGGGCTTAGTTTTGGTGTGAAATGACTATTTGTTATTTATAATTGTAGAATATTGCCCCACGGTGCCTTTGGGTTATTCTGTTATGCTGTGTTTACATATATAGGGGTGCCGCTAAGGGCAGTTCGGGTGGGGTCAATAATGGCTAAACAAGATTTATATGGCCCATGTTGCAAGTTGAATGAATCATCATTGGATTCGAAGTTATTTTCACAAATTACGTGTATCAATCATGACATAACATAATAGTATCCCAAACCTAGATAGAACACAATAGCGTACATTCTCAAACTGGAATGTTTTAATAATCAGAGCATTTAGAAGAAAAATGTAGTTGATCAGTACAAACTATTTCAAGAAGATAAAACAAAACCAAGCAAAAACCGCGCAATCAAACACCTAAACACAATTCAAAATGATGGTTGAAAGAGGGAGAAAAGGAGAATAGAAAACCCAAATCACCATCAAAATTAAAGAAAACTAATTATAAGTTTTGCAGTCATCAATACTTTGATAGATAGAGGTACGGATTATTTATAGTCGCTCTATCAAACATGGTAAATGAATGTCCATGTGCTGGTCTGCCTACATGTATGTACACATCCTGGCTTCACAGTAGGACCCCTAACTGTCCATAGGGCACCTTTACACATTTCGGCATTGTGCTTACTGTTTGGCAAAAAATAAAAGCCTTCCTCAGAGCAATATGAACAGAACCCTAAGGGTAAGCAGACAAAAAACCAAGTCAGGCGACATGAGTGTGTTCAGGTTTGGGATGCTATAAATGTTTAACACTGCCCAAAATTTGGCAATGCCCCAATTATGGAACTTAATTAGTAGGGGGAAGACTGGGGAGTCCTAATGGTAAAATCTTCAGTACAGTGGGCGCAACGTACTGCGCGTACTGCGAGTACAGCCTGCTGAATATTTAAGAAATTTCTGTGGACAGAAGAAATAAATTGTGTTTTCTGATTTGTATATGTACTTGGTCACTATTTTACAGGCGCTAGTAGGGGGAGGCATTAGTGGTTTGTGTGCCCCATCATCCCCAGTCTCTCTCGCAAACAAGAGATGCAGGGATGAATTAAAACATTTGATCTAAGTACCCGGTTCACAAAGAGAGAATCCTTATTCTTCTTAATGGGTTGTGCCAAATCCTCCTTATAATGTGCATGGTGCACTGAAAGATGAATCTGTGGAGAGAGCATACAGCAGCTGAAGCTTTGGCAGCATGTGCTGCTTACTCTCATCAGTGTTTTAGAAATCTGTTTGTAAAGTTGTGAAAAAAGCAGTACGGCACACCTTAGCGTCTGAACGTCGATCGTGTGAAAAATGCCATCAGTCTGTTTCGAAACCGCTGCGAGATCCTCGTTTAACTATTCAGAATTGGGTAACTGGTTCCCTGTGAGGAGATATTAGCTATAAAGACACAACCAAAAGGTAAAGAATTCCATGCACTTACAAACCCTGCCTATTATGTAGGTAGTCTTAATCTCTTAATGAGATTACTAATTGGAGACAGCATCGAGGACCCTGCATGCATCATGGAGACACCCCCCAGACTGTTTATGCATTGTCATAGCAACGTGTTACCCAATACCTGATTGTGCGGTGCAGGGTGTCAGCCGCCTGATATTGCTCTGCAATTCTGAGTGGCCCGCAATTTGGGAGCTGGTAAGAAATGATGTTGAAGGTATTTTATAGGTAAAGACGAAGTGTTAAACCGATCTGGCCGGTTGGGCAGTCAATTAGTTCATCGGGCCATACCGCGTCCAGGTGTCTAGCCTGACACCGGGTTATCAGTCCGTGTCAATGGTAAATCCTCGTTACCATAGCTCTACTGAAGCCCCATAGTGCAGAGAGACTTGTGGCCTTCGTCCAATTCTGTTATGCTGTCATTAAGTTGCTTTGTTTGACTAATATTTTCAAACTAGCTTTATTCGGCATTAAAAACCATTAAAGCATCAATTGAGTTACAAATTGCTCAATTTTAGGGCACAATTCATAAAAGCTGATAACAATCAATATTACATGTTGTCAATACACTGAAAAATAAGAATATCTAAAAGGTAATGACAGATAAATACAACCAATCCCAGTAAAAGTAAAAAAAAAGGAGCTGCACAACCTAATAACATTGCTTTCATTCTCCATAACCATGCCCTATGAAGACATTTTTGTAATATGAACCTCTTTCAAATTGCTGGCATTTTTTTTACAATACTCAACAGCAGCTTCTGTGTGTAAAACTCCCTTCAATCTAAAAAGGGGAGCAAGTAACGCCTCCTAACATCCTGATAACCAGGGCAAAGCGGGAGGAAGTGTTTTTTGCGACTCCATCGGATTGCCGCAAGGTTTGCATTGTGTATCAAGGGAAAAAAAACAATTTTGCAGTGAGAGTGGCCACCCTAAGGGTATTATTGCGAAGCTGACAAAAACAAGGCTTGTGCATACCCAGGGTCCACTCGGTCTAAATAGGGCTCAAAGCCCACTGTTGGTTTCAGCAATAAAAACAACACTCCATTGTTCTTTTATTTGTGAATGGTTTATTAAAAAAACCTATCACCCTTCTTGTAAAGAGATATAATGATTGCCTCCTACCATGATTGGTGTACATCTCCCGTCCCCGTTAATAGAGGATTCCAAATGGATGGTTCTTCCTTTAACATATCAATCAGAATCCCATCGGGCCCTGGTGCTTTCCCTCGTCCCAGGTCCGCTATAGCCTCTTCCACCTCAGTCATAGAGAAAATCAATGGGGATTCATCACTGTTCTCCCTAACTAATTGATCCAGATGAGCAGGTGAATCATTCTGCCCTTTCTTGTACAGATTACTGAAATAATTAAACCATTCACCAGAAGAAATATGGTGGGAGACAGGTCCCGTTGATTTCACCTCTTTTCCTCCTACCAACCTCAAGAATCCAACCTGGTCTCCACTTTCACTACAAAACAGTAATTCAACCAATTTATTTGTAAAATATTGAGACTTTTTAAGGACCACAACCGCCTTATAATTATCCCGGAGAAGCCTCAAATGGGGCTTGTCAGTCACAACCGTATTTTTAAAGTAATTCAATAGGGTCTGCTTTGCTAACCATCAGTCTTCGTCAAACCACCCTTTATTCACTAAATTATACCTTCTATTTTTACATGCTGGCTTTAGGAAAAAAGACAACAAAATATTCGCCATACTTGTGTATAACACTCCTACAACTGACGACCTGGAGTCCACCAGACAAATGCCTGAAATAAACTCGACAATATTTACATACAAACTTGGCACGGTCACAATCCGGTCGACAGTTGACCACTGGACCACCCGTCTAGAGTTACATGCTACAGTGAGCGAGCTTCTGCCCCTTTGGTTTCCAGTCTTGTCATTCCTTGCCCATTTGGGGCAGAAGAAGCAGCTTTGTGGGAGATAACCACTATATAGCCGCTTTAACTAATCAATTGAACTGATTTAATAGTCGTCTTGTTCATTTTTGGTGGGACTGACCACCTTGCACGTGGGGAATGAATGGGGGTCTTTTTGTAGGTCTTGTGGATTAGGAAAAGTATCCCAAAAAAAGTTCCAGTAAACTTGTACTGCCACTTTTTCTGATCTGCAGGATTTGTATTAATTTGGCAGGTTAATTTCAGAAGCCGAACCGATTTAACATGTTTGCCAGCTTTTGCAATCCGCTTGCCAGATTCCAATGTAATCCGCCTGTTTTTTTCAACCTATTAAAAGCAGCAGTATTTTGTACTATTGTTAACGCCTTTCGCAAGCGTTATTTGATGGATGCATTTAAACTTTTTCTGAAATGAAGTGTTGAAAAATTGTAAAACCTACAACCGCCAGATTTTACAGGTTTATTTTTCAACATGTCTCAGAAATGATGAATGATTAATGGTGCATGGAGGGGACTTTTTTGCAGATAAATGAAACAAAGTCAATCCCTTCCATTCAATATCCATTCATGCAAGGCAATTGGTTTCCTGTCCTGGCAGCTTAGAGCGTGGTAGGGACTTACAGGCTTTGGTACATCTGCTTGTGCCCAAATAGATAGTTGTACTAACAGTTACACCCTTGTACACCCAGGCACAGACACTGACTGGCGCAACCTGATGACAATGTACATTTTTGAATGCCCTGGTTCAGCTTGCCAGTACAGTCGTGTCACCCAGCAGAGCTATCTGATTCTCTGTAATACTATCCTTTGCCCTGTATCGTACTAAATAAATTACTTAAAACGTGGCTTTTGCAATAAAGGTGTTGGAGGAGGATGCGACCCAGCAGTTGGAAATATTATTTAATCCAGAGTCTCACTGATAGCCAGTAAATGTTTAAACACATACAACTAAGCTATTGTGAATTCAAGTTAAGCATCCTTTGTGTGAGCTCAGAGTAGTCTGGAAAATTGGAAGTGTCCCAGTCTACTGCAAATGAGGATGTTGTAGGACGCGCTTTGAGTCGCTCCAGAGACAGACAAGAGGTGTATCTTCCTAACATACCCTTAACGAATGTGGTTAAAGTGCAAGCACAATGTCACACTAGGCGTTTGTTAGCAAATTCCCCATACAGGTTTTGGGAAGCAGCCAATACTTCAGGTATGGGACATTCACTAATAAATGCCCATCCACATTTAAACCTTTATACTAACCAACATTGCACTTGACATGCATGAAACAAATATGGAAGGTGTATGGACCTGCATTTCACTCTACTCTGGATAATGTTTCCATGCCCCCAAATAAGGTTGTGGCACTGCACTGCACAATTGCAGGTGCAATCCTATGAACACCCACTTAACTGCATGTGGGATTCACCACACCTATGGTTCAACTATTCCATCACCTATTTTAATTGTTACTAGCATATTTTGCAATATGGATATAATCTATCCATTGCATCCTGGAACTATTACATAATTAAATCACTATTTGATTATAATTACAATGTTGCTAATTGTAGATTTTGCTGTTCTCTCTCTGTCTCACTCTCCATGTTCTTGTTCTGTTTTTAGTCCTTATTGCCATTTGTTACATGGTAATCTAATTTGCCCAATGCGATTTAATTTTACCCATATGATTATGGCTTGATGTATCAATGTTTTGAATAATTAGCACAGCCCTGTAGAAGAGCGGATGCTCGAAACATGTGTCGGCTGGGCGCACAACTCAAAATGTTATAAAATGTAAACAAAAGTGTTATGTAGTGGCTGTCTGTGTAATGCTGTCTTGCTGTGAGCCTGTGATGTCATATGGAATGTCACTGTGTGGATGGTGGAATGTTTATCTGAAGGTTCCATACTGAGGCAGTTAGAGCTCCCCTGCCTGGGTGATGGGACCAGTTCTGATTCAGTCCATACTCTCATGTACTTGTCTTAATGTAACTGTAACCTAAGTGCCTGGAATAAACCTAAGAAGTAACTAAGAAAGCCTGGAAGTCACTTCATAACAATGGCGACGAGGATGTCTTTCAAGAAGAACCTGCGCACAGAATAAGTAGTTGAAGTCTGAAGGAGCCTGCTGCGGGGGTTGCAGGAGAGAGGAGGACAAAGTGGTGGTCAGCACTGCCCCCACATACAAGTAAGACCCATCACCCAGGGCCAAGGCGGGGGAAGAGCAAGGAAGCCCCATTTCTTCAGGCATCAACAAAAGTAAGGTGATACTTTTAGAAGAGGACCAGTGATGGCAGTTGGCAGTCCAGTGATGTGATGGCGCCCTGGGGTGAAGCAGAAATTATGAGAAGTGCCCACAGAAATGAAGCTGGTAAGGGCAGCTGTGTAAATGATGCCCTGAACTCGACGTGGCATAAGTCCTGTTGGGGATGGGAAGACACATTCGCCCTTGCAGGCAGCCAAAGAAGTGGTGAGCTGAAAATGCCTGCCCTGCCTTCCCCCTTCCTTTCACAAGGAATATAAGGTACTGTAATGTTTTGAAAGAATGACTGAAAAGAGCAAATGAGAAGAGTAGAGGAAAGTCATAAGCAGAACTAAGGGGGGCAGCAAGTGCAGTGCAGTACAGGAAGAAGCTGTTTAAAGTACAGTAAAATATGGTGTGCTTTACTGCTAGGATGAATGGCAGCCAAGAAGATGCAGCAAGTGTTTTTTCCTGCTATCAGCTTTCAGTAAAACAAAGCACTGCATAGTACAGTAAAATTGGTTCTTAAAAAAAAAAAAAAAGAAATGAAATCAACCCCTGCAGTAATGAGGATTGTAGTATAGACATTCATCATCAGAACGTGTAATGAAGCCGTTCGTATTACGGCTGTGATTGTCGGAAGAAATAGGGAAACATTTGAGGAATGGTCCCATGAGCGTGGCCCAACGTGATGACGTGCGCGAACAAATGGAGTTCTGCTTTCCCTATCATCAGCTCTAAGTGAGAGAGCTACAGTGAAATACAGCCTCCTGTCAGTTTCAGGTTCAAAGGTGACCGCGATGTTAGAGTGCGCAGGAAAGGAGCGTGTGCAATGCAGCTTGAAAAAAAAAATGTGAAAAGTAAAAGGTCGCCGAGGGATTATGTGATTCTTTTATTTTTTAATGTCTCAGCAAGGAGGATTGGTCAGTGCTAGTGGAGGCTAATACGACGACAAAAGGGGAAGTTACAGCTGTTGTGCTCGTGTTTTGTTTTGGAGAAAGCATCATATCCTAATGTGAGATGTGGTCTGCAATGAAAAATAAAAGGGGATGTTTTCAATTTACTTCGTCATGGCAGCAATAAGTGACTACAATGCAACGTTGTTAAGAGGATACCATTAAAGCATAAATATGGAATATTTGTCATGAAAACAACAACACAGAGTTGTGTAAAGGTAACGACGAGTGAATAACATTAAATGTGAATGTGACGGTTCTCTAGATTTAGGTAATGGTGTTTATGTGTGCTGTTAAGGGCACCATTGCTAGTATTAACATGAATCTACGAGCAATTTATGGACTTCACAACTTAATGTTTGGTTAAATGTGTGTTTTTAAATTAATGCGTTATATATATGTATCCTTTTTATTAAGTGTGTAAGATTGAGCTAAAATAACCTGTTGAGGATTTTCAGGTGTAGGTTGCTAACAAGCAACATGGACTTTTAGGAGCAGAGTATTTATCTTAAGGTCAAGAGATGACCATGGACTTCTAGGTCAAAAATGTTGATTATCTTAATAACACTGCAGTGATAACATGGTAAATTGTAAAATGTCTTTGCCTGATTCAGTTTAAGTTGGAAGTAAAATAGTTGCACAATAGTGGGCATGTAGATGGTATGGATCTGGCAGTAACTGAAGAAGTAGCGCTTCTGATGTGGATGGCATTTTGTAAGTACTTAGAGGTAGCGCCTCTAGTATGTGGGTCACGAGTGAGAGAGGTAGCGCCTCTGTGAGTGTGGCTCAATTGGTATTTGAGGGAGGTAGCGCCTCCGATGTGGTAATAATGAGAGGTAGCGCCTCTGATGTGTCTGTGTCACGATTGGTATGAAGATGAGGTAGCGCCTCTGGCTTGAGTGACATTGTAGTAGTAGTTAGAGGTAGCGCCTCTGGTATGTGGGTCACGAGTGAGAGAGGTAGCGCCTCTGGTGAGTGTGGCTCAATTGGTATTAGAGGGAGGTAGCGCCTCCCGTTAATGTGGCAAAATAAGTTCTGAAGTGAGGTAGCGCCTCTGATGTGCGTGTCACTAGGGTGTTTGAAGGAGGTAGCGCCTCCGGTGTGTATGCGAAGAATTGTATTGAAGAGAGGTAGCGCCTCTGGTGAGCATGGACCCTAGTGTACGTGAGGGAGGTAGCGCCTCCAGCGTGTGGAACATTCTGTTGTGCGAGAGGTAGCGCCTCTGCCAGTATGGAGTGGGGCTAGAAACTTAGTAGATTAGTGTCGCGTTGGATTGTTTCCACAGATATCTAAAGAAGGTAGCGCCTTCGTTTTTTTTGCGATATTCTTCCTATATTTTGCTGTGCCAAAGACTGCGTTTTCTCCGTACAGCCTGTTTGTCATAGTACTCTTGTAATTCTGTCTTAGGTCATCAGTGGTCAAATGCCTGGTACGTAGATGGACTTGGGATGTCTGGCCAGTGTCTCATGGTGATCTGTGGTATTTGGTCGTATTGACTAATCTGGTACACCTGATAGGCTGAGTCTATTTGGAACTCTTTATTGTTTTGCTTCCGTGTGTGTCCGGTAAGGAAAGGAGATGTGTTGTGTAGTGACCTTCTGTGTGGGTGTCTGGTAAGGAAAGGAGATGTGTTGGGTAGTGACCTTATGTGTGGGTGTCTGGTAAGGAAAGGAGATGTGTTGTGTAGTGACCTTCTGTGTGGGTGTCTGGTAAGGAAAGGAGATGTGTGGGTAGTGACCTTCTGTGTGTGTGTCTGGTAAGGAAAGGAGATGTGTTATGTAGTGGCTGTCTGTGTAATGCTGTCTTGCTGTGAGCCTGTGATGTCACATGGAATGTCACTGTGTGGATGGTGGAATGTTTATTTGAAGGTTCCATACTGAGGCAGTTAGAGCTCCCCTGCCTGGGCGATGGGACCAGTTCTGATTCAGTCCATACTCTCATGTACTTGTCTTAATGTAACTGTAACCTAAGTGCCTGGAATAAACCTAAGAAGTAACTAAGAAAGCCTGGAAGTCACTTCATAACAATCCGACAATGCGTCATGAATTGATCGCGAATGTGCTCATCAAAACTTCCTTGAAATTTACAGTTTAGAGCCAGATGACGGAGGGCAGTTACATAGTCTTCAATAGACTCCCCCTGGGCTTGCATGCGCATACGGAAATTGTAACGTTCCAAGATCGTGCTTCTTTTTGGATTGAAATGTTTATCTAGTCTTATCAAAGCTGACTCGAAATCATTCAATTCATCCCCGCTTCCATCACTTGTTAAATGAGGGAGAGGGGATGAATTGAATGTACTGGAGATAAGTACAGCACGAGCAATGTAGCCTTACTCTGATCTCATTAAGAATGTGGGTAAATTGCAAGCACACTGTCACAAAAGGTGCCTCACACAAATTTGACAGAAAGAATTACTTTAACTTTCCATTGGTATCATTGAAACTGGTATTTGCATTGAAACCACAAAGTATAATCTTTTTGTTATGAAGTGACTTCCAGGCTTTCTTAGTTACTTCTTAGGTTTATTACCTGGTTGTGCGGTGCAGGGTGTCAGCCGCCTGATATTGCTCTGCAATTCTGAGTGGCCCGCAATTTGGGAGCTGGTAAGAAATGATGTTGAAGGTATTTTATAGGTAAAGACGAAGTGTTAAACCGATCTGGCCGGTTGGGCAGTCAATTAGTTCATCGGGCCATACCACATCCAGGCGTCTAGCCTGACACCGGGTTATCAGTCCGTGTCAATGGTAAATCCTCGTTACCATTTTCAAACTAGCTTTATTCGGCATTAAAAACCATTAAAGCATCAATTGAGTTACAAATTGCTCAATTTTAGGGCACAATTCATAAAAGCTGATAACAATCAATATTACATGTTATCAATACACTGAAAAATAAGAATATCTAAAAGGTAATGACAGATAAATACAACCAATTCCAGTAAAAGTAAAAAAAAAGGAGCTGCACAACCTAATAACATTGCTTTCATTCTCCATAACCATGCCCTATGAAGACATTTTTGTAATATGAACCTCTTTCAAATTGGTGGTATTTTTTTTACAATACTCAACAGCAGCTTCTGTGTGTAAAACTCCCTTCAATCTAAAAAGGGGAGCAAGTAACGCCTCCTAATATCCTGATAACCAGGGCAAAGCGGGAGGAAGTGTTTTTTGCGACTCCATCGGATTGCCGCAAGTTTTGCATTGTGTATCAAGGGAAAAAAACAATTTTGCAGTGAGAGTGGCCACCCTAAGGGTATTATTGCGAAGCTGACAAAAACAAGGCTTGTGCATACCCAGGGTCCACTCGGTCTAAATAGGGCTCAAAGCCCACTGTTGGTTTCAGCAATAAAAACAACACTCCATTGTTCTTTTATTTGTGAATGGTTTATTAAAAAACCTATCACCCTTCTTGTAAAGAGATATAATTATTGCCTCCTACCATGATTGGTGTACATCTCCCGTCCCCGTTAATAGAGGATTCCAAATGGATGGTTCTTCCTTTAACTTATCAATCAGAATCCCATCGGGCCCTGGTGCTTTCCCTCGTCCCAGGTCCGCTATAGCCTCTTCCACCTCAGTCATAGAGAAAATCAATGGGGATTCATGACTGTTCTCCCTAACTAATTGATCCAGATGAGCAGGTGAATCATTCTGCCCTTTCTTGTACAGATTACTTAAATAATTAAACCCTTCACCAGAAGAAATATGGTTGGAGACAGGTCCCGTTGATTTCACCTCTTTTCCTCCTACCAACCTCAAGAATCCAACCTGGTCTCCATTTTCACTACAAAACAGTAATTCAACCAATTTATTTGTAAAATATTGAGACTTTTTAAGGACCACAACCGCCTTATAATTATCCCGGAGAAGCCTCAAATGGGGCTTGTCAGTCACAACCGTATTTTTGAAGTAATTCAATAGGGTCTGCTTTGCTAACCATCAGTCTTCGTCGAACCACCCTTTATTCACTAAATTATACCTTCTATTTTTACATGCTGGCTTTAGGAAAAAAGACAACAAAATATTCGCCATACTTGTGTATAACACTCCTACAACTGACGACCTGGAGTCCACCAGACAAATGCCTGAAATAAACTCGACAATATTTACATACAAACTTGGCACGGTCACAATCCGGTCGACAGTTGACCACTGGACCACCCGTCTAGAGTTACATGCTACAGTGAGCGAGCTTCTGCCCCTTTGGTTTCCAGTCTTGTCATTCCTTGCCCATTTGGGGCAGAAGAAGCAGCTTTGTGGGAGATAATCACTATATAGCCGCTTTAACTAATCAATTGAACTGATTTAATAGTCGTCTTGTTCATTTTTGGTGGGACTGACCACCTTGCACGTGGGGAATGAATGGGGGTCTTTTTGTAGGTCTTGTGGATTAGGAAAAGTATCCCAAAAAAAGTTCCAGGAAACTTGTACTGCCACTTTTTCTGATCTGCAGGATTTGTATTAATTTGGCAGGTTAATTTCAGAAGCCGAACCGATTTAACATGTTTGCCAGCTTTTGCAATCCGCTTGCCAGATTCCAATGGAATCCGCCTGTTTTTTTCAACCTATTAAAAGCAGCAGTATTTTGTACTATTGTTAACGCCTTTCGCAAGCGTTATTTGATGGATGTATTTAAACTTTTTCTGAAATGAAGTGTTGAAAAATTGTAAAACCTATAACCGCCAGATTTTACAGGTTTATTTTTCAACATGTCTCAGAAATGATGAATGATTAATGGTGCATGGAGGGGACTTTTTTGCAGATAAATGAAACAAAGTCAATCCCTTCCATTCAATATCCATTCATGCAAGGCAATTGGTTTCCTGTCCTGGCATCTTAGGGCGTGGTAGGGACTTACAGGCTTTGGTACATCTGCTTGTGCCCAAATAGATAGTTGTACTAACAGTTACACCCTTGTACACCCAGGCACAGACACTGACTGGCGCAACCTGATGACAATGTACATTTTTGAATGCCCTGGTTCAGCTTGCCATGCACTTGTAACCCTTGGTATGGTTCAGTAGATTCCCAGGTAGAGGTTATGAGCTCTGGTATAGTCGTGTCACCCAGCAGAGCGATCTGATTCTCTGTAATACTATCCTATGCCCTGTATCGTACTAAATAAATTACTTAAAACGTGGCTTTTGCAATAAAGGTGTTGGAGGAGGATGCGACCCAGCAGTTGGAAATATTATTTAATCCAGAGTCTCACCGATAGCCAGTAAATGTTTAAACACATACAACTAAGCTATTGTGAATTCAAGTTAAGCATCCTTTGTGTGAGCTCAGAGTAGTCTGGAAAATTGGAAGTGTCCCAGTCTACTGCAAATGAGGACGTTGTAGGACGCGCTTTGAGTCACTCCAGAGACAGACAAGAGGTGTATCTTCCTAACATACCCTTAACGAATGTGGGTAAAGTGCAAGCACAATGTCACACTAGACGTTTGTTAGCGAATTCCCCATACAGGTTTTGGGAAGCAGCCAATACTTCAGGTATGGGACATTCGCTAATAAACGCCCATCCACATTTAAACCTTTATACTAACCAACATTGCACTTGACATGCATGAAACAAATATGGAAGGTGTATGGACCTGCATTTCACTCTACTCTGGATAATGTTTCCATGCCCCCAAATAAGGTTGTGGCACTGCACTGCACAATTGCAGGTGCAATCCTATGAACACCCACTTAACTGCATGTGGGATTCACCACACCTATGGTTCAACTATTCCATCACCTATTTTAATTGTTACTAGCATATTTTGCAAAATGGATATAATCTATCCATTGCATCCTGGAACTTTTACATAATTAAATCGCTATTTGATTATAATTACAATGTTGCTAATTGTAGATTTTGCTGTTCTCTCTCTGTCTCACTCTCCATGTTCTTGTTCTGTTTTTAGTCCTTATTGCCATTTGTTACATGGTAATCTAATTTGACCAATGCGATTTAATTTTACCCATATGATTATGGCTTGATGTATCAATGTTTTGAATAATTAGCACAGCCCTGTAGAAGAGCGGATGCTCGAAACATGTGTCGGCTGGGCGCACAACTCAAAATGTTATAAAATGTAAACAAAAGATTATACTTTGTGGTTTCAATGCAAATACCAGTTTCAATGATACCAATGGAAAGTTCAAGTAATTCTTTCTGTCAAATTTGTGTGAGGCACCTTGTGTGACAGTGTGCTTGCAATTTACCCACATTCTTAATGAGATCAGAGTAAGGCTACATTGCTCGTGCTGTACTTACCTCCAGTTTTAGTCGAGACAGTATTGGTTAGTCACCTGGAGAATTAGCCAGGAATTCTATTCAGAGAATTTAACTGGATCGTGTGTTTCCTGACTGTATGGGAATAGAAATTATGCTGGGTAATTACTCGTGCAAACTCAATGTAGAGGACATCCAAAATTCGAATGGAATTGAGAATTCTCTGTTTAAAATTGGGCACATGTAAAAAAGCGGGGCAGACTCTGTCCCTTGGGACACAAGCACTTTCCTGGGATTTTGGGGGCCTGCATGGATGGCAATACTAACCAGGTAGTGCAATTCCCACAGTACAAAGTGACAGTTGATCTGCGCACAACGCAAGATGCTTAGCGCAACCAGCACTTCGGGAATTCATAGTATGCAAGTGGCATGCAACGCTGGGTCCTGCACTGGCCCAGGAGATGGTTGAGGGCCAATTTCCTCATTGCCGGATGGCAGGCCTGCTTGCTCACCGTCGTCGTGTCCATGGCCATCCATGTCATCAGAGTGGTCAAAACAGTGGGCACGACGAGATGACAAGTGGGAGGAGGAGGACTGCATGGGTGTTATCCTGGGCATGGTGGAGGATTCCAAGGACAACTTCCTCGCAGGGGAAGCTGCAGGACTTTAGTCAGTGGAGCCGGACTCTGGTTGCACAGTGGAAGAGGATAGAGTGGACTGGGCCCGTGCCTGCATGTCATTGGCACTTGGGTGGGTGTGTTGGTTCCTTGAGTCCCCACCTGTCAGGGGAGGTGTCTCACTTGTAGGTGGTACAGCAGCCTCCATCATGTACAGAGTTGGTTGCTCAATTGTGGCCGGTTTGCTAGTGCCCACGTAGGTGGCTGATCGAGTGGCCTTGGCTTTGGGTGTTTTTGTGAACACTCCCTTTCCTGGCTGAAAGTGACATGAAAGTGAGCATCAATACCTTGATGAGTATGTGTAAGGTGTGCTGTTAGGTAGTGTCGTGTGTACAATGGTGTCACAGCCTGCTAGGTCTCCATGGGGGCATACCTCATGTGGCAGACAGTAGGGAGGTTTACCGCCTTGATTCATGAGCATGAATATGGTAAGTTTGGGAGTTGTGCCTTGCTTGGACGGTGGAGTCATGTGCATCACTGACTTACAGGGTCACCTGTGCCCATGTAGGGCAGGATCAATGTTGCTTGTCTACCCCATTTTACTGTCAGTTGAGAGGTGCCCCTGCTATTTGTGGAGGTCTGATGTCGACATTAGGTGGGGCACAGTCTTCGTGGGGTCCTTGCAGCTCCTCATCTTTTGCAGTGGTTGTTAGTTTGGGGCAGACATCTAGTTGTGTTCATTGCTTGACATGTGCTACGTTTTTAGAAACAGTTTGGCTGGTGTATCTGTACATTGGTGATTGGTTTGGCAGCAAGGGGTGGTGGTGATATGTTATGCGAATGGGTGACAGCCCTTGTTACTTGCAGTTCCATGGTAGTTGCGTCTACATCATACCATTGCCACCTGCTGGATGTTTAAGGGGTTTCACACCGTCCATTAATCATGATGTAATACCCTCTGGTGTCACATTGATGGGTCATGAATTGTCGGGGTTACTCTAGCCTGGATGTATGGAAGTTTGCATCTGTCAGCATGCTATTGGGGGTGTTTTGCAATGGGCCCATCATACACTCATTTGTTCACCAAGTTCTCCCTGGCTCATGGCTTCGACCTCCACTGAACCCACACCCTCCAGGCCCACCATGTGGAGGATGCTTCTGACCATCTCCTACCACGGGGTCGGCTGCAGCAGGTTAACTGTTCCTCCATCTATGTCTGCTATCTCCTGACAGTGTTTGGAAATGAGGATGCAAACTCATGCCTTGACGTTGTTTCACTTCTTCCTAATGTCCTCCCTATCATGTGGGACATTAGCAACAGCCACCAGCTTGTCCTTAATCTCCACCCAAATGGCATTCTAATGCTGCTGGCTGAGATGTTGTGACCCATACCTCTCCTCTGCATGGGCCGCCACCTGCTCCGCTAGGACAATCCGTTCCAGGTCCGTGAATTTTGGTTTTCCTATGTGCATTTCTGGGACCCTTACCTTGCCTTTACCTCCAGACACGATTAGGCCTTCATCTGGGGGTAGGTGGCACTCCTTTGCAGTGAATTATGAATGGATAGTGTTTTTAAAGAATGCCACCGCTGTGCTTCCCATTCTGGTGATGCCGCTATTTCTTCTGGTGGGAATTCCGCCGGCATAGATTACACAGGCTGTAAATTCCATTGCAGAATAAGTGCCAAATGTATGGTGGTAACAGTAATTCTGCCAATTTTACACAGAATCTATGTTGTGAATTACCAGCGAAATACCGCCATAGTCTTAATGATGCCTTTAGTTTCTCCATAGACATTACCATCAGAAAAAGACTATGCTCGCCTCTCATTCACCCCAATGCACACACATAATGCACTTTATCCTGTGATTTTATCAGGAATGCTGTCAGACAAAATGTAAATTGCATGCAGAGGGCTCCTAACGGTGGCAATTACGTGCTAGTGGGTTGCTTGTATGCACTTTTACGTGCTAAAAAAATTGAATGTTAAATGAAAGAGTAAAAACAGGCCCAATTTTCTTAACTCTCATTTTTCTCTCCTTATAAAACTTATAAATTCTGCTTACAAATTACAATTTCAGACAGTATGATGGATTCCTATGGAATCTGCCTGCCGTTGACAGTGGCTGCATGCAGGTACATTTCAAAGGAATTCATTAGTTAAATACCAGCAAGAAATGATATGCTGGTTTTAAACCACAACGAATTTAAAGGTAGCGACGGAAAGCACTGATTCTCAGCCTTCAAATAAAATGAAATAAGTCCCAAAGTGTAAAAATGAGGTATACATGGCGTACGGCTTGCTATTATGACTTACTTTTGCGCTTTCATGGTTTTAAAAATGAGCACCATTGTTTTTTATTCCTTTTGTATTTTCTAATTTCCACTACGTTTGTGTCTTCTGCATTCAAATGAGAAAACAAAGTATTCAGCAAGCACCAAGAAACTATTCTGCTGGAGCCGAATAACTGTTTTTTTCAGCCGGTATTTGGCCGAATGCTTACTTTAATCAGAAGTTCGGTACAGCCCTACTTGCATGTAAACACTGGCCACATCTCAGCAGCCCTGTGAAATCATTAACTGCATGTGTGGCTGGTTTGGAGCGTCCCAGAGAGTTATCTGGTGCTTGGATGGGAGCAGTGGGGATCAGTCAGGTGATGGAGGTGATAGCGGATCTGTTGCCCACCCTGCTCACTCTGGCAAACATTGAATTAGTGTTTTATAATCCTTGGTTTAGTTATGGCGAGAAGGTTGTTCGGAAGAAAAATGGGGGAAAACCTTTCACCCCAAAACAAGTGGAAGGTTGCTAATTTGTCTCAATACAATGTACATTGATCCTTCAACACCTTGCTCGGTCAAGTCCCATCCTTTCTCATCAAACTGCTACTGGACTATAAACGTGCATATTACTGAACGAGAAACAACTTCTAGCAGTACTGCAATGCAAGTTGTGCAAATTGTTTCATCCATCGTCATGTTTGTGCAAGAGTCCTGACTTCACAACTATGTAAAGTTGCAAAGTTTCACACTTGTATTTGACTCTGATGACAATGAAATGTTTTGACCACACCATTTGTCTATCAGATGAAAAGTCCCACCACTTCTTATTGTGGATAGCAATCATTGCAGACGCATATATATGCATGCCATTCATGCTCATGAAGATCCCACAAATAGAATTGTTCGGACCACCATGCCTCTGTATGTTGAGCTTATTACTACCTCAAGTACATCTATCAGAAAACAAAACAGCATAACCACATTTGCTGAAGTTAATTCCTGTTAAGGAACATGTAGCAAAACACGTATATAACTGCATATACAGCCCATTTGCACATATCCATCCCTCACAAAGATCTGCAAAGAAAGCTCACCATAAATAAACTAATTTGTTTCAATATGAAGAACATATCTATTGGTCACAGCAGATCAAAGCCTGTATCCAGATTCTTCCATTCATGAGGGTGTACTCAACCATCACTCCCAGGGCAGTCACGAGAGGAAATAGGAGAAGTGTAAGTGGTAACCTGGATAGCCTGAAGCCTGCAGTACACGGCGTGCTATCCTATGTCTCTATCCTCCTGTTTTGACCTGGAAGTAATTGGTTTGCGAGAAATGCTTTCGACAAATAGGGGGTCATTCCGACTTGGGCGGTAAGAGATAATGGGCACGAGTAAGGAGACCGGTGCCGGTAATCCCTTACCGCCCAATTCCGAGGTCCCTTAGCGGGAACCGTAAAGCACGTGTGGTCTGACCACACGTCCTTTACGGGTCCCGCTAAGGGACCAGGGGGCTAATAACGGGCCTGCTATTCACGGGCCCGTTATGAGCACCTTCCCCATTCCCATTGAGACCTATGGGGGCTCAAATGGGAATGGGGAATGGTTGGTTGAATGGGGACTTACCGGGTACTCCAGGGTCGGAATGACCCGGTAAGTCCCCAGTGAACCAGACCGGAACCGGACCCGGTTTGGGAGGCAGCCATGGTGCTAATAGCACCATGGCTACCGCCCAAGTCAGAATGACCCCCATAGTGTTTTGCAGGAATATTTCTTTGCGGCTGCTTCATAGATTTTAGGGAAATTAATTAGCAGAATTTGATTTTCAGGTAAGCTGCCTTCATCAAACCATAAAGAGATGTTGGGCACCATCTTTCACCCATAAGCTTGTGAACACTGTATGCATTAGCTAGAGCCAATGCGAGATCTAATGGAAAATAGAACACTTGCAGATTGTACGTTTGCATGGGTTGGGTGGAAAACCAACACCATTTAATTATTTTCTAAACAAACAATCACACGCTAAGGGCAAAAGTAACTTCTTTCATTGCATAAACATGAGGGTGCTGATACTTTAATAACTTGAACAACTGCAGGCTATCTAGTGGAGGCATGGAAAGTAAGAGAAGACTTGCATAAAGAAGAGAGTTGATGGATCTTCATGGCAGACCTGAAATAGCTTTGTTTTATCAATTTAATCCACTGTATTATTTTCTTATTCTTTTTCTTTGTGTTTATTTTCTCTTTTTCTTCACATACTGTTTTCCTAATGGAAATGTCAACTGAGTACACGAAAGGGCTGTACGAGCAGAAAGTGATAACAAAGTCTTAGGGCCTCATTACACGGACGGCGGTAAGGGTTAACGGCTTTTTGCAGGCGTTAAAAACCAACCCGCAAAGGGACCAGGGAGCTAATTACGGTACCGCAATTTGCGGTGCCGTAATTAGCACCTTCCCCATTCCCATTATGACCTATGGGTCAAAAATGGGGAAGGGCAATGGGGGAAGGGGGAATTACCGCCCCACCAACCTTGGAATGGGGCGGTAATTCCCCTTTCCACCAAGGCGGTGCCGGTATTTTACTGGCATGGACCAAGGTGCTAATAGCACCTTGGTCCACCGCCGTCCGTGTAATAAGGCCCTTTGCTTAACTTAGCTTTGCAGGGGTAAAAAAACACAATGGGCCTCATTACGACCCAGGCGCTAATGGGTTCACGGCGCCGTAAAAGGCTGCGGCGCCGTTAACCTATCAGCGCCTAATTACGAGGTCCCTTTGCGGGACCCGACCTTAACGGCTGGTGTAGACCAGCCGTTAAAGTAGGGACCCGCAAAGGGACCTTGGTGCTAATTACGGTGTTGCAATTTGCGGTACCGTACTTAGCACCTTCCCCATTCCCGTTGAGCCCTATGGGGTAAAAATGGGAATGGGGAAGGGCCATGGAGGAAGGGGGAATTACCGCGCCGCCAACCTTGTAATGGGGTGGTAATTCCCCCTTTCTCCATGGCGGAGTCAGTTGGGGTCATTACGATCCAGGCGGTAAGTACACCAACTTTACCACCATGGTGTAAACTATGTTTACACCATGGTGGATGGCGGATTTACAGCCCCATTCCAAGGTGAGTGGGGCGGTAAATCCCCATTTCCCATTTACCCTTCCCCATTCCCATTTTTGCCCCATAGGGCATAATGGGAGTGGGGAAGGCGCTAATTACGGCACCGTAAATTACGGTGCCGTACTTAGCACCAAGGCTGTTTAGCGCCATGGATTTTAACGCCTGCTAAAAGCAGCCGTTAAAATTGGGATCAGGCGTTAAGGGTTAACGACGGCGTTAACCCTTAACGCCTGAGTTGTAATGAGGCCCAGTAATTTACCGGCATGGACCATGGTGCTAATAGCACCATGGTCTTCCGCCAGGGTCGTAATGAGGCCCAATATATCACACAACCACATCTGTGTATTATTATGCACACAAAACCCTATTCGCAATCATTAAATTACAGCTGCACAAAACTTTGCAACTTTGTGAAATTTGCAACGTTTTTCAGTAAATTTGATGAAGTATATGAGGTTGAAGTACCTCATCTTCACATATCTCTCACTGCAACCCCGACATTAGGTTTAGCACCGATGGTTGGGAGTTTGTGAATTGTTCCTTTGAAAAGAACAAATATGAGTTTAAGAACCCATTTCACTCTGAGATACATTCCTTAGAGTTCAGACTGATCCTCTGAAGACTTATACAAGGTAGCTTCTCATGAAATATTGCAAATCGTCAGAGGAAATGCTGTTTCAGGACAGAAGGTCTTTGAAAAGAATCGGCGCAATTTGAACTAAAAGATTATTCACCAATCAATGACCATGTTTCTTGAATCCTAGGACCCAGATATAACCGGCCTTACAGATAAGGGGTGTATTGGTTGCTTTTGCTCCATAAAAATAGGCAAATACCCCCCCCCAAAACTAGGGAGTAAAAATACTCCTCAACAAAAAACAGGAAACTGACACGTCAAATTTTGTGCCCCTGCTCTCACCCACACAGTTCCATGGATATGTTTGGACCAGTAGTGCACGCAGTACCACAGAAAGAAACTACTATTTTTAGTGCCTGATTGTAAGAAGTAAACCTGTATCTTTTATAGGAATAACTAGCAGCAAATAAATAATTATTACAAAAAACATTTGTTTTCCAGTTGCAACATAATTTTACTCCATTTTAAAATACCCCCATTGGGAATTGGACCTTCATTTTTACTACCTAAAAATCATGTTACTCCCAACTTTAAAAAAAGGCAGTAAAATACTCATGCTTAAATCTTATCGGGAGTTCTGGCCTTACCGCATAGATTTCCACTGATCACAAAATCCTGTGTAGATCAAGTTATATGCTGGGTTTCGTGTTTAGAGCAAAACTGTCTTTACAGAAGGGGATTTCTGTAATAACATGTCCTTGTACAATAGAGACCTTCTGTATGAAAAAGTTCACTTCCCCAGGATCTGAATACCCTCATAGTCCGGACTGATTTTAAAATCTGGGCCAAAACTATTTGTCTTTCAGCACATGAGATCTCTTAGAAAATATGTATCAAATGGTTTATCGGAACCAAAGAATTATAATAAGAACCCACATTTGCAATGTAGACAAAAAACAAGGAGGTTTTTTTTGAGGTTTTTTTGCATCTGATGGGGAGCGGTAATATGCATTCCAAAAAACACACATGGGGAGACATGATGTTATGGTGTAGAAAGGTGTTCAAAGAAGATGAGAATCAGAACAAAACCGATACAAACATGTTTTCTCCCAATGCATGTGTTCTTTGTAGGTTAGGGTGCTGTACACTCTTCTGATGTGCAAGTGGAGAAATGCCTATTTTGGGAAGTTTTTCAAGCAAGCAATTCCAAATTAAAGGTCTACACTGTGGCAGACAGATAGACTCAGGAGGAACCTGTGCCACCCAGCCCCAGAATCTGCAGCCTATTCAAATTCACTCCTCTTTCCATTAAGGAGGTTGAAAACATAATAATGAGCCTCAAACCATCAAGATGCCAGGGAACATATGCCCTGCAAACATCATCAAAAGATCTTGCACCCGCCATCCCCACATTTATTAATGCCTGATTTAAAAAAAGCATGGTCCCAACTAATCTGAAAGACGCTTGGGTCCTGGCACTGCTAAAAAACAACTTTGACCCGGACATTCCTACAAATTATAGGCCCATCACCACAGTGCCATTTTTGCTGAAAATTCTAGACAGAACTGCCTATCTTCAAATATAGGCACACCTATAATCTAACAATCTTCTGGGTCTGCAGCAATCTGGTTCAGGCCCAGACACAGCACCGAAACTGCCCTACTAGACTTAAAAACTAAAATAGATGACCAAAAAGACAAAGGTAACATAACCCTCCTTCTGCTGTTAGATTTATCACCCGCCTTCGACCTTTTCAGTCACAAAGCCCTGTGTAATCACCTTACCTCATCAGCTTATTTCTCTGACAAAGCCACGGCCTGGCTACAATCCTTCCTTGACAATAGATCGATGAAAGTATTCTCACCTATCGCATCTGTGGATCCAGTACCAGTGACTTGCAGAGTACCACAAGGCTGCGTTTCACTGATGCTGTACAATATTTTTACCAAGCCTTTGTTCGATGATCTTGACCTCTTGGGTGTCACATGCACTAACTATGCAAGACACTCAAATCCACGTCCCTAATACCGGGAACTAAGACCTTTATATAAAAGAAAAGATTTTTAAAACGTCTATCAACTACACCTCCTTAGAGGCACTCTGCCTTTTCTCACTTTCCCTGAGCGGCTCACTGTCTCCAGAGCCCTGGTTCTCTCCAGGCTGGACTACTGCAACAGCCTCTTCCTCAACCTCCCTTCTTCCGCCCTGTGCCCTCTGCAAGTCATCCAGAACAGAACTGCAAGACTTATCCTTGGCCTCAAGCCCAGGGACTGCATCTCTCTGGCGCTGAAATCCCTTCACTAGCTCCCCGTGGCTGCAAGGATCAAATTCAAGACCCTCTGCATTGTCCACAAGGCTTTCTGGGGCCTGGAACCTACTTACCTTCAATGTTGCCTTCCTTAATACTGTCCCTCTCGAGCCCTCCGCTCATCTACCTCCAACCTTCTGTGAGTGAGCCGGTTCTCCAAGCAGATATTTGGAGGGAGATCACTTTCTTGAAAAGGTGCCTCCCTCTGGAACAGCCTAGCTACCACCCTCCGTCTTCAGCCTGAAATTCTTAAGTTCCGGAAACTCCTTAAGACATTCCTCTTCACCCCTTCCTATTTCTCACCCTACCCTGCTAACCTAGCTCTCTGCTCTTCCTTCTCTCCCTCCTTCCACAGAGCTCATTGACTGGCTGCCTGCTGTACCTCAGAGTCTCACAGGTCTCAGGCATCCGTGCCAGTCCTTCTGCACTTGCTGCAAGGCCCTGCACCCAATGCACTTGTAATAAAAACCTTGAACTTCTCTCTCTGCACTTTACCAGTCTCTACTGACTGGGCGCACTTGGTCTCCTGCCCCTCCCTTGCACTCCTGCACTTGCACAATCTGTATACTGCCCTGCTTGAAGATCGTTCTGCCTGTTCTCCCTTGTCTTCACCCCTTAATGTGCACTTGGAAAAAACTGCAGAATCACCGTCAGATCTATTTGCTGTATCTAAATTGTTAAATGTATCAGATTCACTTAATCTGCCTGTGCAGATCTTTATGGTCTATGAAATTCAAGGGCCCTGAGCGACTGTTGTTTTTCCCTGTGTTCCTTCCCTCCTTGAGCACTTTGAAACACTTGCCTGTGTATAGGCACTATATAAATAAACATTACCATTAGCATTACCAATACTACTAAACAAAATATACCTCATCATATCGGCATGGATGGCCACACACGGCCTCTGCCTCAACGATGAGAAGACCAAACTACTTCTCACTGGCTCCCAAGCCAAACTAAATAAACTTGACATCAGGTATAATTCCTTTAACATAGACGGCATTGACATCCTGGTCTCTAAGGAAGTCAAGACACTAGGATTCCACCTTGATTCATCCTTAACCTTGACCAAACAAGTGAATGCAACAGCTTCTGCCACAGCTTATACCTGCAGACCTTAAATGCCTATAGACCTTTCCTATCAACAACACGTTGCTCCACGTCAGCTAGAGCGTTCATTTGATCCAAATTGGATTACTGCAACGCACTATACTTAGGAACCAATAAGTGAAACCTAACAAAATGACGACAAGTACTGCAAAATAATGCGCTCAGATCTGCCTTCAACATACCAAGATCGCATCACATATCTGAAACTAGACGCAATTCCCGTTGGCTATAGGTCAAGAACAGAATCTCATTCAAAATTCTTACTCTCACCCACAAGTGTCTGTCTAACTCAGCACCTAAATACTTGACATGTAAATTTACCAAAAGCCAATAAGACGGGCCTACCAGATCCGCTCAACTACATTGCCTTAGAGTCCATAGATTTAATATACAGAAATCAGGAGACAGTAGCTTCCCTGTCCTAGCATCAAAACTGTGGAACTCCCTAACGACAGCTCTAAGAGCAGAACCTTGATACTCCCGATTCAGGACAAAAATAAAATAAAATGGCTTACCACTCAGGAGACTCAATAAATGCCTGTCCCTCCTGCTAATCTTATTTACCTGTTAATCCCCTGCCTATTTTATTGTATATACAGTGTATATTTGTCCACATTACCTCTGCTTTATGATGTATCCACATATGCAAGTCC
Organism: Ambystoma mexicanum; assembly: GCF_040938575.1. Lineage (NCBI taxonomy): Eukaryota > Metazoa > Chordata > Amphibia > Caudata > Ambystomatidae > Ambystoma > Ambystoma mexicanum. The sequence continues at coordinate 683,500,503 of NC_090939.1, read as the reverse complement.
CTATAATCCCTATTTTTGTACATAACCCTTATGTTTATCTTTTTATACATTATGTATTAAGCTGTAACCTGTAACTGTGACCTTGTGCAATGTAATTTACGTAATCCACCCAGTTACCTGAGGATCAGGAGCACTATATGAATAAACAATCTAATTCAATTCAATTAAATGAATACGATGTATTTTACACTTAAATGTTTTCTCAATATGTGTGTGTCCTGCAGCAAGTGGCGACATACCCTGCCTTCTGATCTTGGGCTAATTCACAAAAGTTAGTCTACCCTCGAGAAACGCTTTGCACAGTCAGGCCCTCATTACAACCCCGGCGTTAACCAATGGCGCTATTAGAACCATGGTTAACGCCAGTAATGTACCGGATCCGCCATGGTGACATGGGGAATTACCGCCCCATTCCAAGGTTGGCGGGGCGGTAATTCCCCATTTACCATTGGCCCTTCCCCATTCCCATTTTTGCCCCATAGGGCTCAATGGGAATGGGGAAGGCGGTAATTATGGAACCGCAAAATGCGGTACTGTAATCACTTTCAAGGTCCCTTTGCGGGTCCTTCCCTTAACGGCTGGTACAGACCAGCCGTTATGGTCGGGACCCGCAAAGGGACCTCGTTATCAGGCGTTAAGGGATTACCGGTACCGGTAGCCTTACCGGTACCGGTAATCCCTTAATTCCAGGGTTGTAATGAGGGCCTCAGACTCACTTTTGCAATTTCACCCACCAGCAGAATGAGGGCCAGGGAGGGTGCATGGGCATGCGGCAGGAGTACCAGCCAGGGATCCAAGAATAGCCAGACTCTAGTCGGCAGCATTCATGCGCTTCCCACCTCTGCATATGGTCTCTGCTCGCAAGGGCAGTGGTTGAAGTGTACACAATTAATTAGTGTAACTGTTCCCTCGTGCTCTGACCCTGCTTCCCACAAAATCCCATCGCCGCGCCCCCTCGCACGCGCAAACAAACCCCTAAACAATCGTGCCTGCTGTTTAAAAGTGCTTGTTTCAACTTCTTCCTACACTTTTATTTTAAAACGAAACCATTCTGAACTATTTCTTTTTAAATTAAAAATATAAGAACAGTATTAACTTAATTTAAAAATGGAGAGGAGCACCACTCCCAACTGCCCCTGCCCACTTCGACTACTGCGCAAGGAAAAGCAGAGTATCGTCTGGCGTGTTTGAGCATTTCTATGATTAATTTTACATTTCCACTGTTAGAAACATAAGTGAACAAGTAAAAAGGGCATTTACAGTGATGGGCTCGTTAAGGCCTATGACTAAGAAGGTGCTTACTGACCCGGATGGGAAGGAGGCTGTCCCCGCACCCACCCGTGGCTCCTCGGGAAATGCATGACTCAGTCTCAGCAACATGCCTGAATACATATGAACACCTGGGTGGGAAGTTGCGAGTGCCCTGTTCCCAAAGCCAGTCTCACCCCCTGCTTACAAATCCCGATTGCAAATCAAAGATTGTTGTCGAGGGCAATGCAGGAGCACTGGAAAATGTAGAATGTGCAACCACAAAGAACTCTTGACCTGGCATGACTGGTGGGAAACCTGCATCTCATTGACTAGATTTTAACATTATTCTAATATACAGAATGCATTTAAGAAATTAGCAGAAATAAGTGTGTACCTAGCCAAATCGCCCTCTCCTTATTTGGGGAGGATGGTGATGAGATTTCGAATACATTTATTAAATACGAGAGATCTGCAATGTATTGGGTACAAGTTAGTCCCAGAGGCAGGGCTTGGATGTTCAGTGGATTGGAGCTTGAAAGCCTTAAATACCTAATAATGGACTGTACTGTTTTACAGAACTTACGCACATTACGCTTCAGCCATTGAATTCATGAAATGTTGTCCAGAATTCTGCCGGGCAAGTCTTTAACTCTTATATACTCGCTTTTATGTTTTTTGAAGAGGATTAATCTGCGGGAGTGACTGACCATCATGTTGACCTTTATGGCAGACTTCGTATGGTCTACACTTGGATGACAGATGAATGGAGAGGATTGGGTGTTCTTATTAGTTTTAATTATTATCTTAAGCTTTTACGTCATTGTATGAACATTCTAAGGTATATGTTATATAGTATTTGTAAGCAAACGCTATAGACAGTCCTTCGATGATTTTAATGATGTATGACGAGTTTCTTTGATGTATTTAACAAGGCATGATGTGTAAGGTTTAATTAAACCATAAACAAACTAATAATTAAGCAAAACTATGCAGGAGCAGGATTCGATGCATACTCTGCACCTAGCATCTTGGGGTGTTGCTCATTCTTCAGTGAGGCTTTGCTGGCACTATATATATGAATCATTAGTTGTACTTTACAGCAGGTAAATACACACAGTTGATTGATAGATATCATCAGTTCCCTTTGCAATGACAGGTTTAAGTTATGCCTAGCTTTGCAAAGCATGCTGGTAGTCTGAAAGAACTATGGGCCGCATTGGGAGTGTGGAGCATTTCTGGAGGAAATATTTTCAAACTTATTTACCATTACCACAGCCATTTCGGCAGTATATCTTGCAAATAATGAGTGGCTTGCTGGCTGAGTTAGTCCCTGTCTTGGGGTCCCACAGGTCTGCATTGGGGTTTTGAGCATTTAACAAAGGTGTTCATTCTGCCCACGGTAAATCCTCAATTTTTCAGGAGGGAAAATATCTGGCCAAGTCCTGCAGGTTTTCCGCCAACACCAGGCAAAGGTCATAGGGCCCGATTCATGGAAAGAAATGCACAGGGCTTACCTGGGACTTGCAAGGAATCTGCGGTGGTACGCAATGTGACTGAGAGTCGAGGAACGCCTTGCGCGAGGCTCCAAGAAGAGGGTGGGCTGGGCCTACACATCCACCTAAATAGAGGGTGGAACACGCGGAATGAGGAAGAACAAGCGAAAAATGTGAGTGTTATGAGGGACATTCCACCATCAAGCAATCACACCGCCCATACGTGCGCAAAATAAACATATTCATGTAATTGAACTGGGAACGTCGGGTCGTGAAAAAGCATGCGCAAGTCCCGGGACAACTACGCCACGCGATAGCATGCATAAAGGTCAATGCACACCCTAACAAATGCCTATAAAGCACGCAAGACACACCAAATGAATGGATACAGCCGCGATGAATGCCCCATTTGTTTCAGCAATCAGCCTGGGACACCGCTGGAGGAGGAGGAAGGCCAGGGTCTGGATCTTGTACCCATGGACCAGGCTTTTTGGGATGCCTGATGACCAGGTCTATTGCAGGTATTGGTTTTCCCCCATATCATCCTAGACCTGGTCAGGGTATGGGTAGATGACCTCACATCACCCACCACGTGCTCCCAAGCACTGAGCCCCATGCAAAAGGTGCTCACTGCTCTGCATTATTTGGCCACTGGGTCATTTCTGCAGACCACCACCATATTAGGTGGTATCTCCGAGGCCACACAGTCTTGTTGCCTACACCAGGTGATGCCATGCATAACAGCACAACCTTCCATTCGCCGGCATATCTATATGCCCAGAACACCGGCAGAAAAGCAAGAAGTTGTCCATGATTTGTATGGGGTGGCACACTATCCCTGACTGCTACGTATTATTGTTTGCAACCATGTTGCTCTACGTCCACGTAGAGCAACAGAGCACATCTACTGCAACTGGAAACATTGGCACTCCATCAATGTTCAGGTTGTGTGTGATGCCAAGGGCATCATTACTGTGGTGTGTGCCAACTATCCTGGTAGCACACATGATAGTTACATCTTCAGGATGTCCCTGCAACATCGGGCCCTGGAATCTGGCAAGCATGGCAACACATGGCTCATTGATGAGTATGAATGGCCACACACAGACCAATAGACACTGCTAACAAATGCCAATGACAACCATTCTCACCTCTCCAGGGGACAGTGCCTACCCTCGGAGCACATACATAATGATGCCCATATGCAACCCCACCATACCTGCTGAGGTAAGATACGACACTGACCATATTGCGACTCAGGCATAGTGGAGCACAAATTCGGAGTGTTCAAGTCACGTTTCCGGTCCCTTGACCACTCTGGTGGTGTGTTGCTATATGCACCACCAGTAGTCTGCAAAATCGTTGTGGCAGCATGTGTCCTGCACAATATCACAACACAGCATACCGTTCCCACACCCACATGCACCCCCCTTGGGCAAAGGGCACGTGGAGAGCCTGCACATACCCAGTTTGTGCAATATTTTCCACCTAAAATCCTTCCTCTGTGGAGTGCACACGATCCAGTAAAATCCCAGGCGCAATTCAATGATGACAATGGGCCAGTCCACTGTGCCCACAAGACCACCCTGAGAATGTGCCCTTGGTAGTGCACATTTGTGTGCATCCATTAGAACTAAAAAGACATGCATTTGGTGTTCCCAAAAGAAACACATTGAAGAGGGAGTACGCCACTACCACGATGGCCAATATTGAATGAAACCACCCCCTAGTCACAAAAAACATCCCATATGACTAATCAACATGAGCGTCAAATGTGTGACTATCGATAATTCCATAAACTCAACAACCATCATATCTGAGCTGCAAGCCATACATGGCCTCCAAAAGTACCATGTTCCCAAAATCCCAGAAGCACAATGGCATATTACTGCACACCTGTTTGAGAATGTGCATGATGTGCACAAACATGTCCCTATTGTGGTGTGTGGAAAAGCAGTGCAGTAAGGATCAACATGTGACATAGATTCTGGCAACATGACCATAATCCACCCCATCCCAAATGAACCACTAAACAAGAGATAATTGACAATTTTGACAAACAGGGCAATACAACAGCATGGCCACATCCACACATGCAGCAAGTAATGCAGCCATTCCATATGTTCCAAGATAAATGCATATCTTACGTGTCCATTGGGCAAGCAGTCGACAGTCAAAAATCATCACATGAAATAACCATCATTTCCTGATAGAAGGATCTGCAGACAATGAAAAAATTCAAACTGAGTGCAGCCAACACTTCCATGCACACAAAAAGTACAGACACACATGCCGCCCTCAGTGACATGCAACACATGCAAACAAAAACTCACAAGACAACCATCAACATTTGTCCCAGCACACTTGCAGCAACACCTGCACACTGCAAGCAATTCAAACACCCAAAACACACACACTGACAAACAACCACAACCCCCACGCTGCCTGACCCCCTGAATGCCATGCAGTGAATGTCAGATATTACGATTTCCAAGACAATGGCAAATACCCAACACACACATCAGTCAACATCATGCATGAAAATGAGAATATATCAGAAATGCAGATAATTGAGATCCCAAAAAAGCAGGGACCCCCTGGGAGACAAGCAATGACATTACAAGACAAGCCATCACCAGTGTAGTAGTGGGACAGTGGAGTGAACACAGTCATTGGAGCCCATGATGCAAAGCGCAAGAAGGCCAGAACACAAATACTCACCTCTTGCATTCAAGGCAGAATCATGCTGGAGGCAGTATATCACAGAGGCTGATGTCATACTGGAAGGCTGGTCACTGAGGCAACTGCCATGGAAGACATAAGCAGACATGACAAAACAATGTGAAACTGCAAACAAGGACAAATGCACACAAAGCGTAAAATACAAGGGAAACATACAAGGTCAATGCAGACCTCATTGTGACAGCATACAATTGGTTTAACTGTGCATTCAATTGAATGCATCAGCACCTTGCACCCAGCTGCGGTCAACTTGAAGCTGGAAACACCATGGTGCAGCATGCATGGGACATGCGTGTGAAAATACCAATACTGCACAACGTAGTGTGCCTGTTCACAACATAGTATCCCATGTATGTGCATTAATAGTGCCATGTTTGTGGATCATAACTGGGGCTGCACAACATCAATGGGGAACCCTGAGCAAAAGAGGCCAAATGTTCTATCAAACCATTACCCCACAAATATTGCATGGGATGCAAAGTGTCACTCAGTACACATGCGCAAAGTGCAATGAAGCACAAACCAGCACAACCATCAACACCTGTCACAGGCCACAAACGGCTGGCCCTGCTACCCACTCACAACCCCCAAGAAAGGCTTGCACAGCTGGAACACCCACAATTTAGAATCTACAACCTGTGGCACCATGAATACATAGAAACCACACCATGCCCAGATATATAACCAGAAGTGCACCATGTGACACATGCACCCATGAAGTAGTACCCGTACCCCACAAGACAAGTAAATCTAAAGTAATCACACACAGTGCAAGGCTCCCAGCCAAACACCAGACAAGTGTCTGCAAATGCCCTTCACTTACCTGCACAGGATACCCACCAGCCTTGCATATGATGCAACCACTCGGGAGACACATACCCTAAATGTAAAGACATGCATACTAACAACAGAAAGACACTGCACATCCATAACAACACATGAATGGATGATGAAAATATGCAGAGACCACCCACTGCAGAAGGACCAAAGGGTGCAAGAGGGTGAAAGGACATGGATTGTGATCTACCCATGAGTGCAGCATAGCACAACAGAGAGAGAGAGTGGGGTGAAAGGGAATGCCAAGTGAAAAACACATCAAGGAGTACATTGTCTGGAGTGGAGATGGCCAAGGAAATGCATTTCACCACAGTAGGTGTGGGAACAGCTGAGTTGACTGAGGGATGAAGACAGTGACATGAATGCCACATGAAAAACCATCCTGGCATGGGAGCATGCACAGCACATTTAAGGAAAATGCCACGTGCAGCAAACATGGGAAACATTGGCACATGCTCAACATGCAAGACAATGCTCATGCTTACCTGCTGACTGAGCCGGCATGATGTGAATCCCACATCCCCTCCACCAGGAACTGTGTCTCCTAATGAGTAAGAGGAGGGCCAGTGCCTTGTGCAGGGCATGCAGAGCATGGACGTCAAAGGGTGCAGGGTGTCTCCACGGGACTACAGTCACCACATCATTATAGATTACTGAAACAAAATCGGACACAACATTACAACAGGCATAGTACATTACCATTCACACACCACAGATGTGTCAGTATACACTGAACCCATAGTTACCTGCACATGCCATCCTGAGCACCACCATGCCAACATGCAAGTTGACCTCTCTTTGCTGGACTGCATGTCCACCACTGCATACATCATGGCCTTGAGAGGGCAACTGCATAACTCAAGTTAAAAAGTTGAATAGAAAAAAAAAGAAAAATAAGAAAATAAAGAAACCTGGAAGGGGCAACTCAAAAATAATATGGCAACATCTGGGCCTGGGGTCTGCAAAAGGGAAAAAAGAAAATGTCCATCTTGGACCCGATAGTGGGGATACATGGGGGGGACACACGTTCTGGTAGGATGCATGTCAACATCCACATGGGTGGACGTCCAATAAAAAATAAAAATAAAAATCCCCTCCACGGGCTCATGGAATTCACGTCAACGGTGGACCAGGAGGCATGTCTGTGCTGGCACCCCCATCCTGCGTTGAATCGTCAGGTGGAAGTGGAGGCTGACCACGCAATACCCTGGTCTGGTTCTCAATGGCAGCTCCCAAGCGTGACACTGATGAATGCACCAGCTGACTGAGGGTTGTGAAGTCTCTATGCAAAACCTCATGGGTGGCACAGAGTTCCTCAGAGATTGTCTGCCTCAATGCAAACACCTCCTGGTGGAACAGTCTTCTGGTGGCTGCATGCTCCTCATGGACTGTAGTCCTGTGGGCCAACATCTCATACCTGAGGGCAGCCCTGTGTGCCTGACCCTCTACAAGCAGGGATGCCTGCAGACACTGCAGATCTGCCCATCGACCCCTGATGTTGGCCTCCATGCGCAGCCCGTGGGAGCGACATGTGGACCGCATGACCTTCAGCAGTTGCATCACCTGTGTTGCTGGGGGGGTCATGGAAGTGGCCACCATATCTATGCCCTCAGACAACCTCTGAAAGTCATCACCCTGTTGGTGTGCGGAAAGCAACATCTGCTGTTCCCACTCTGTCTGCCCAGCCTGCAGACATCCCCCAAATGTGCGGGGCCCACATCTGCTTGATGCAAGGGAGCATGGCCTTTGCTGTGACGCACCTGTCCTCAGCTGCAGGTCTGCAACCCTCCCTTGGACATCCGTCCCAGGACCAGAAGCCAATACATTGGAGGGTGGCCTTGCAGCCGTAACCCCCACAGATGGGGGGCCACCGCTGACTGGCCTTGTGAAGGCACCTGACCCCCTGCAGATTTACAGGCCCCAACTGCTCCACTCATTGGTGCACTCACCTCCGCCAGCACTGGGGACTGCACATCCGGTTCCGCATCAAAGCCAGCTGGGTCCAAAGAGTGAGAAGAGTGGGCAGCACAGCTGAGGATGGTCTGGCGCACCAGTGCGATCTCACGGCCTGCCACTGCAAGTCCTCCGCTGGCAGTCTGATGCACCAAAAATTCTTCTTCATCCACCACCTCCTCCTGTGCATCTAGTGCATACTCACCTGCACATGGACAGAAAAAGACCTGTGGAGTCATGTGCAACGTGTCTACAGTAAAAATGTCTATCACATTGCTGTCATGCAACAAAATGCAGGGCCTGTAGTCATAGGAAATACAGCATACACACTGTGGCCAACAGGCAATGGGAGCATGGTATTTGCAGACTGGCCACCGAATCCCCTGCTCCATGCAGGTAGTGGACACATTTACAACCAACAGGGTCATTAAGAAACTAATTATGGGCCATGGCACTGCCCACTGTTGACTAATTCCAGTGAAATGGTGATGGACATGTGTCTCTATGATGTGCAATTACATTGCATGACAACAGGAAGTCACACAGATCCATATACAAGGCTGCAGCCATCACATTCCACACCATTGCTGTCTTTTTTCAGGGACTGGAGACATTGAGAACATGCCATAAATTTGGGAAATAGAAAAATAGCCCTAGGCAATGTATGGCTGTAATAGGGCCTCCTGGGCAAGGTCAGTGAATTGGAGAGAGTGAGTTAATGGAGTTGAAGTAAGGAACAAGGTACAGTGACCCACAAGAGGGAGGGGGCGTGTGCCCATGGAGTGTGGGCTGAGTGTGGGAGCGTAACAGGGAGCAGGCATCACAACAATTTACCTCTGGAGTCATTGCCATTCAGGCATCATGGATGTGTACAGTATGAACATATGCACAATCACTCAGGGCAGCCATAAGGCATGTTGTGTGTCAGCTTGGATGGTCTATGTAGCATGGCAGCACATACGTACATGTGTTAAAAGAGATTCAATTCCCTGCATGGCATGAAGTGTAACTAGGATTTAGGACACATGCACATGTCTGGCAGAGCAGTGTCACTCACTTCAAGAATGCAGCAAACAACTGTGCATGTTGTGGTATCATGTTGCATGTGTTGGGGTGGATGCTTGTAGGGGATGAGTAGTGTCACATGGACATGTTCCGCTGGTTTACACCACATGGTTTGTATCCACTATTGTGCCCACTGGACAGCAGTCAGTCCACCACATGACATGGTTCACCCAGGGCAGTCATTCCAATGCTGCCAGATGTGCCCCACGATTATACATTTTGGTGATGCGTTAATTCACATACTCAGGATGCACAATGTTGGTCACTCATTGGACGTGTCCTCGTGATTTCCAGGCCTCTCATGCCTTGCACCTGATCCATTAGTATGAATTGGATCATAGCCTCTTCATGCTGTGTCAGCTCTTCCTCTTCTGGTGATCCCCCTCCAGTTGTCAGAGCAGAAGCCAAGATGACAAGCCAGCTTGGTGTGATGTGATGGGTGTGATGGGTGAGATGAGTCCAGCGCTTCACCACCTGTGCAGGTGTGCGCTTCTCAAACCCTAAAGTGTTGATCCTGTCCTTGACAAGCTGCCAATGTACCATGCACTGAGCAGGTGTATGGGTGCTCCCCGGATGCAGGCACATGTCATGGGGATGAATGGTCACATAGTGCATGAGGATCTGGATTTCTTCATCATGGAAGTTCTTCCTCAATGTGCCAGTGTCCTGTGCCGTGTTATGGGGTTGGGCCTGTTCATGTTGTGCAGGCTTTCCCTTATTGCCATGTGTGACACAAGGGGTTGGTGCCACCCCTGTGTGGTTGGGATCACTTTGCAGTCCATATGCCGGACCACAAGTGGCCTGGGGCATGGTATGACCCCCTTGGGATGAGGCAGCTGCTTCCACAGCACGTCCCTGACCCACTGGGGCTCGGGAAGCTGCTTCCTCAGCACATCCCTGACCACAGCACATCTATCCCTTTCCATCTTGGGACCTTTCCATTCATGTCACAGGTGTAGCTGAAAGATGGAAGGTACATCAAGTTAGTACTGGGCAATATGAGTGAGGGGGCAGTCTACGTGATGTGAGACATAGTTCGGTGGTCCAGTTAGGCTCAAAAGTACCCTGTATGTGGATAGTATGGTACGCGTAATGCACAGGCACCCAGAAAACTAAAACAATGCATATGCGATACCAGGATAGCTTCCGGAATAAGAAAAAAGCATTACACAATATGCAGTGGCACCCACCAACACAAAAAATGCGTATGTGAAAGCCTGAAAGCTACAAGAAATGTAAAAATAGTGCTACGCAATACACTTGGGCACCCAGAAATGAAACAAATGCGTACACGACTCACCGTTAGCCTCACAAAAATCAAAAGTAAATAAGCATATGCGCGGAGGCAAATCCCCCCAAAAAAACAAGTACGTATGGACCCTGAAGTGAACAGAATGCGTGGCACCCCAAAATACTTGTGTACTACACTCGCCCATCTCCTCCTCTTTGCACACACGTTCATAGTTGCTTTCACATGCCCTTATGTAATCCTGACTATGGTATGAGTCAATGCCTGTGTGCTGCGTGTGTCACGTAAGTTACACGCTGATGGCCTTTCCTCTGTTTTCACTTGTCCACTCTTTTCTCAGTTTTTGTTTTCACGCGCTAAGGCCCTTCACTCTGTTTCCGGATGCCTCTATTGCGAAACATGGAAGACTCACGCGCCTTCATCCATGCCATTTTACCTGCCTCGTCCTGCCCTGTGCTGCCTCCAACATTGTCATCTGCTGCTGTCTGTACATTGCGTGTGCCTGCTGCCCACCTGCACTGCGTTTGGAGTGCCTGATGTCCAGCCATTGCCTATGCTCCTGTCTCCAGCCCTGTGACCACCTCAGCTTCTTTGTTGGACTCACACTGTGCCATTCCACCACCAACGCTCCGAAGCCCATCTCCAGGACTACCTTCCCCACCCACACCTGCCTCGGGGGTTCCCATGTCAGCACCATCATCATCTGACCAGAGTGCCAACTCCATGGCAGCGAGGCAGATGGCTGTCAACTTCAGCGCCAGTGAAGTTGACATCCTGGTGGTGAAGGTCCTGGAGCATCATGAAGCCCTCTTCAACCCAGTGATGCAACGCATCAAGGAAGGACATCAGCATATTTGGGATGAGATCACAGATACCATCAACGTGGAGGGAGTGGCAGTCCACACATTAAAGATCGTCCGTAAGCACTGGGAGGATCTGAAATTCAGGACCCACGGCAAGGCCCTGCACTACATTGAGGCTGGTGCTACCGTGGAGGGGCACCATGCACGCAGGTGCAGGCTGTTGAGCAACAACATGTGGGTGCTGGAGAGGTTCTATCCGGTGCTGCATTCCCAGGTCTGCGAATTACGACAATGTCTGGAGTCGACTGTTGAGTAGGCATGAGTTGCACTGCTCTACGGTGCATGTGTGCTTTGCATGTGCCTGCATGTTGGCATTGACCCCCTTAAGCTTGCTGCAAGTATGTTTCTGAGACGGATGTCTGCATGCATGCCCCAGACATTCCTCCCATAAGTGCATCTGCAGTTTTGAAATGTGCTCTTACTTGCATTGTCTGTTGTAGTGCTCTCTTGCAGACCATGCACATGCAATGTTACTTGTGTCTGAGATGTGCCAGGATGGCAAGTGTGCCAGTTGAGGTAGTGTTGCCCACGTCATGTGAATGCATGATGCTCATGTGTATGTGCTTGGTGCTATGGCATGCTCACGTGTGCACGTGCAATTGATGCATGTGTGTATAGCATACACAATTGATTGGCTGTGACAGTGGCATGTAGTTTGATGTGATTATGTGGAGTGATGGCCAGGCTGGTGTCTGCATGGCCATGCTGGGAGTGGTGCCAGTATGGTTGGCCACTGGTTGCCATGATTCAACTGTGTGTCTTGCCCACAGTGTGTCCACGGCGGTGGCCCGCTACTTCTGTGCTCCAATGCTTAACATGTGTGTACGTCCTTCCAGTTAGCTCCCTGCCCACCCATGTGCTATGTCTCCCATGGATGTGCATCCAGTTGCAGTTGGGTCAAGTCGACCTTCCCCTAGGGTCATGTGATGCATCTGAGTATGTGTCTGTGTGATGGCCACATTGTGCTGCATTTCATGGGGATGTGTCATGTATGTCTTTCCCATCGTGCATTGGTTGTTGTGTCTGCATGGATGTGGATTGCATGTCCATGTGTGTGGATGGTTGTTCCTTTGACAAGTCATGTTCCTGTGAATGTTGTTGATGCCACACCGGTTTGGTGCAGTACACTGGTTTTGCTGTTCTGTGTCTCCTTTTACACAGTTGCATTTGATGAAGAGGGTGGAAGCAGTGCTGTGGTGCATGGATGCTGGGATGATTCCACCAGACAGAGGTGCAGGCCCCATCCATGCCCCCATGACAGCTCATCTTCGGGGATCGATGTGGCAGCACCTATGGTATTGGGCATGGCTGCGAGTGGTGAATCCAAGAAGGTGAAGGTGGGAGGGGACTCCTCAGCAGCGGCAGAGCCAGGTGATGCCACACAGGGCCATCATGGCAGAATATGCCCTGGAGTCATCCAGGTTGATGGAGGGGAAGGTGGAGGAAGCGGCCCTTGTAACCCGCGTATGGGGTCAGGTGGGGGTGTTGAAGTTGGCATGCTTGCTGCAGTCCTGTCCCAGGGGCATGAGGCTGTGCAGGCCACAGTGGAGGTGCCTGTGCAAACTCCTGTCCCTAGGCCATCGAATGCAGCAGTGTGCACATGCCAGGATGCCTCCACCCAGACCGATGCCCCTTTTTCAACGGGTGTGTCCACCCAGACCGGCACCCCATACCATCAGGTGTGTCCATCCGGGATCATGTGCTGTCCCTGCTGGCCGGGTTGATGAGGCAGACAGGTGTCATTTGTGATGATGGGCAGGCTACTGGTAGTCTGCTTGCCCATCATCACAATTAGCTATATCGCCTCATGGCCTTGCTTGCAGCAGGCCTATTCCCTGGTGGACTTCATGGCTGTTCACTGCTGTGACCACCTCCTCTCCTTCCTCCTCTGTGCATCATTCATCCTCCAGGGTGCCTTCCAGCCAATATACCAGCAGGGCCCACTGTGCACCAGTCCCACCCACAATACCCCGTCTGGTGGAGCTCACATCCCTGACTGAGGTGGGAGTCCCAGGCACAGCAGCTGAGGTGGTCACTGTGCCTACCCAGGCACAGACAGGGTCACAGGCAATGGAGGGACAGCAGGCACCTAGGAGAAGTGCAGGTGATGTACGCCCCCCACAATCATCATCAAGTCAGAGGGCGTACCAATGCAGCGCTCACAGTGCATAGTGGCAGCAGGTGGAAACAAGGAGGAGGCGGTCTGTCACAGGGCATATGAAACCAGGGAGGAATGTTGCACCTTTCGGGCAGGAGGAACATGTGGCTGCGATGTGGGCTATGTCTTCCATGTTCAAAGGCAACGAGAGGCGGCTGATGGCAGAGAGGCAGCGGGCACAGGAAGCACGGGTGATGGTGGCCAGGGCTGAAGTTTGCTGCGTCACGCAAGGAGGCGGGCTGCCATCCTGGAGGCCACTTGCAAGGCGGTGCGGGACACTGAATAACAAATGCTTTCCACCCTGCAAGCCCTCCACGAGCCTACCTATGCCTGCCTGATGGAGGAGGACGTGGCATGCGACTCAGCCCTGGTGGACAGCTTGGCACATATTGGAGACAAGGACTAGCCCGCTGCCTTTATATAGAGTTTTGTAGGTGTAGGTTTCATTTCTTTTTTCCTTATTTTTTCCGTGTACTATTATGACTTTCCTTCATCGTTTTTCCTGGATATAGTTCTTTAGATGTAAGATTATTTGTATTTATTTTATAGGCATATGGAGGACTTGGAGCTTCATTTTCGTTTTTTAAAAAATAACTTTGTTTTTGTAAATGTACATTTATTATGGTTGCATTCCACGCTTCATGCAGTTCATTTGGTTGTTCGCAACTTTCAATGTTGACATTTCAGCCAGTGCTTTTCTCCATTGCAGGTCATATGTTTTGTGGCCTGCCTGTGTGTGTGTGGCTATTGCTGTGATGGTTGCGGGTGGAGGGATTGACTAGTGCAAAACATGTGGGGGTGGGTACATCATTCAACTGGGGTTGCACAGTATGTTTTAAATTGCATTTACATGAGATGCATCAATGTGTGTTTGGAATCATTGTGGTTGTGGTGCAGGGTTCGAGTGTGTGTACGATGATCTACATCCATATATGGTTGTGTGATGTGCAGATGTGTTTATTGGTTTTTGTTTGAATATGATTGTGGATGTCATGCCACAGGTTCCTGTGTGTTTACAGAGTTCAACATTGTTTTCATTTCAAGTCCACTGTAGTTCATGTGAACCCTTTACAAATGTTTGGGAATGTGTATGTGCACACACTATTCACTGTACAGTGTATTTGGCATTGTGGTTTCTGCTTTGGGTAGTGGGGTCAGTGTGGATGGGCAGCCTGGTCATGTCACTTGCACATTAGTTTGTCATTGCTTTGCCACTCCGATTTCATGCACACAGACACACCAGCATGTGCAGTCACGCACTGCCTTCTCTCATGTGTTGCTCTACCTCTACCACTGGAATGCAGTAGTGAGCCATGTTTGCTCTTTCCGTGTGGCAGCACACTTTTCCTGTCTCAGTGACTCATGCACTCTCTGACTGCCCTCCCATCACCCATGTGTGGGCCTTTCATGTTATTGTTCCCTGACAGGGATTTTGCCACCCCTTCCACCAAGATCACTGATGCTCAAGCTGTGACGCTCCTGGCCTTTGTGGATGTGGCACGTTTTTTATTAGGTTTACATCTGTTGTGGGCACACATTCAGTTGATGTTCTTTGATGCCTTGGCAATGTGCCATGGCCAACATGCACATGTCACTTGGCATTGCATTCACTTATCACATGTGTATGGGGTGAGGAGATTAAGGTTGGGCAGGGTGTGTCAGCATATGCTCCAGTCCTGGATGGATCTCTGGTGCTTCCTGTTGATTTTGTTTGCGGAGGACATGTTGTTGGTCCGCTTCTTTATGGTGCTGGCAGACCACAGGGGTTCAGGTGAGCTGCAGACATTCATTGGACTGGTATTGTGGGAGACTGTCAGGGGGCTGCTTGAGGTGATGTCAGAGGTGGGGGGAACTGGTGGGTGGTTTCCAGACTGGAGGGGGCTGGTGGGTTGTGTCCAGACTGGAGGGGGCTGCCTGGGGGGATGCCGTAGGTGAGGAGGAGTTTTGGGTGGTGTCCAGACTGGAGGGGGCTGGTGGGTGATGTCCAGACTGAAGGGGGCTGCCTGTGGGGATGTTGGAGGTGAGGAGGGCTGATGGGTGGTGTCCAGACTGGAGGGGGATGCCTGGGGTGATGGCAGAGGTGAGGGGGGCTGGTGGTTGGTGTTCAGATTGGAGAGTCTGCCTGTGGTGATGTTGGAGGTGAGGGGGTCTGGTGGGTGGTGTCGAGACTGGAGGAGACTGTCTGGGGTGATGTCGGAGGTGAGGGGGGCTACTGTGCTGTGTCTGACCTAGAGTGGTTGATGTGCAGTAGGGGTGTATGCTGGCAGAATGGGTGCCTAGTGTGTAGAGGGGTGGACTCACATTTTCGTACAGGGTGTAGCCTCCACTTACTGGTGATGGCCGCATTTTCACAGGGGTGCAGCCTGGGCTTGTGAGGGAAGGCGCGCGTTCTTGCAGGGGGCAGCCTCGGCTTGTGAGGAAAGGCACGCGTTCTCGCAGGAGTGCAGTCTGGGCTTGCGAGGTGAGGCATGCATTTTCACAGGTGTGCAGCCTGGGATTGTGAGGAAGGGACCACGTTTCTACAGGGGTGCTGTCTGGGCTTGCGAGATAAAGCAAAGGTTTTCGCAGGGGTGCAGCCTGGACTTGCGAGGTGAGGTGCGTGTTTTTGCAGGGTTGCAGCATGGGCTTGCAAGGGAAGGCCTGTGCGCTTGCGGGGGTGCAGCCTGGGCTTGCGAGGTGAGGTGTGCGTTTACGCAGGTGTGCAGCCTGGGCTTGTGAGGTGAGGTGCGTGTTTTTGCAGGGTTGCAGCATGGGCTTGCAAGGGAGGGCCTGTGTGCTTGCAGGGGTGCAGCCTGGGCTTGCGAGGTGAGGCATGCATTTTCACAGGTGTGCAGCCTGGAATTGTGAAGAAGGGGCCGCGTTTCTGCAGGGGTGCTGCCTGGGCTTGCGAGATAAAGCAAAGGTTTTCGCAGGGGTGCAGCCTGGACTTGCGAGGTGAGGTGCGTGTTTTTGCAGGGTTGCAGCATGGGCTTGCAAGGGAGGGCCTGTGTGCTTGCAGGGGTGCAGCCTGGGCTTGTGAGGTGAGGTGTGCGTTTACGCAGGTGTGCAGCCTGGGCTTGTGAGGTGAGGTGCACGTTTTTGCAGGGTTGCAGCATGGGCTTGCAAGGGAGGGCCTGTGTGCTTGCAGGGGTGCAGCCTGGGCTTGCGAGGTGAGGCATGCATTTTCACAGGTGTGCAGCCTGGGATTGTGAAGAAGGGGCCACGTTTCTGCAGGGGTGCTGCATGGGCTTGTGAGGTAAAGCAAAGGTTTTTCGAAGAGGTGTAGCCTGGACTAGCGAGGTCAGACATGTGTTTTCACAGGGGTGCAGCCTGGGCTTGTGAGGTGAGGCACGCATTTTCTCAGGTGTGCAGCCTGGGATTGTGATGGAGGGCCCACCATTTTGCAGGGGTGTTGCCTGGGCTTGCGAGGTAAAGCACAGGCTTTCACAGGGTTTCAGCCTGGGCTTGCGAGGGTGGCCTGTGTATTTGCAGGAGTGCAGCCTGGGCTTGCGAGGGTGGCCTGTGTATTTGCAGGGGTGCAGCCTGGGCTTGGGAGGGAAGGGGGTACAGGAAAAATGCACTGATTTCCATTAATCGGGCCCATAATGTAGTGGTGAGATAAAATCGGCGGTAAATCTGTTACTGCCACTTTTATCGTGCATCGCCAGCCTTGTACTGAGACCATAGGTCGCTTAATATATGGGTAACTTAATCCCACCAGAGCTTGTATTTCTCTCATAGCGACAAAGAAAACACACCTTTTTACCTCCAAATGTATGTTATTTATTGTTAAGTGTAATGACAAATTTAAATCTTCTGAATTCCAAACTCCTATTTCCTCCTGGCTGCAAATATGTTGTCAGTACTTTTTTCAATTTCTGTCCACAGTCGGTGTACTTGCCCAAATGTATTACACCACTTTTGCTTGGATCACTGCGATGTGAGGACATGTTTGCGAATAGGCAGATAAGTTACAGTTTAGCGGGCATTCATCATGATTTGCATTGCCGCTCTCTTATCTGCCACTAAACCGCCTCCTGTGGAAGACTTGCACATCTGGTAACAAACTACCTGAGGTATGCATGTTTGCATAGCACACTTCAAAGTTATAAGCGCCTTCATTAAATGTAACTGGTACTTATTGGGTGAATCAGGTACAATTTGCACTAGCTTTGGATTTTCCCTTGTACAAGTCTCACATACCCCATTAAAAAAAACGGTGGCAATTGGGGCCTTTTATGGCAGCATTTATGCAACTAAACCCAATCTTTTCTTCCAAATATCCGCTCTTTGGAACAATTACATTTATGATCAATGTAAACCATCCCAGAAATTCCGCGATGAATCAATGTTTGCAGAAAAACAACAATGATCTCAATTCAGACAGCGTAAAAGGCCATATTTTTTCGATTTTTAATTTGCTAAAAAAGCAGGGAATGGTGCACAGCCAGAGGGGACATCGTTGCTTTTGAAAAATGTGATAGTATTGTCGTTAATGTCAAGCTGTAAGATTAGGCTTGCTAGAAAAATCAGGATAATGCGACATGCCACTGACTAGCCTCAAAGGAGAACAAACAAGAAGTTGCACAGAGTGGCTTTTAAGCAAACAAACATGCATACATGCTTTAGCGAAGCCTGCAATTATGATAAATGGTTTCTGAAAGTTAAGTGTAAAGGTAATCAAGATTGATAGCATCTCAGACATGGCAAATCTGTTTTGATCACATATGCAGTCTACCACGATATGCTAAAACAATATGTAATAAATAGCTTTCTCTCCTATTTAAGTGAATTGATGCTTGAAAGAAAATATGACTGTTGTGCATGACTGTATTCAATCTAATGGACGCATTTAGTCATCTACGCATCAGACAGAGGCATTTTTCGCAAACACGCCCTTTATTAATTCAAAGCTATGTTTGTTTGCACTCTGGATGTGAAAGCTCTTTCTCTATTTTGGTTAAGACATTTGAAATGTTGTTGCAGCTCAGACCAAAACCTGAACTTTGACCTCGTTTATTTAGGACCCATTATTTTCACAAGCAACACTTCTTGAGAGGAAGTTGCCTGTCTTGCAACGAATATCTGCCATCAGCAATTTTCCAGAGAAGTGCCCTCAGATGTCTTAGCTGGTGATGAGGTTTATCTTTTACCTACCTGTGTTAATATGTTACACATAGAATGATAACTGGAGATAAATTACCCCTCATTCCACAATCATACACACATATTTATTATGCAATGCAATACCATTAAAACTTAATATGCTACTCATGACTACTGTATATGTGTTACTAATAATCACATTAATTGTGCTCTGGACACAATAAGGTCTTTATGCATTCGTTCACTTAATGGTTACATGAAACACATGACCAGATTCTTTCCACGGCGTCTTACACAAAATGCATCGTCAAACACATGACCAGATTCCTTCCACGACGTCTTACACACAGTGCATCTATGATAATCATCAACTTACATCTTTGCATCTATGATAATCATCAACTTCCATCTTTTGCTTTAGACTCGCGAACTATATTTTCCATTGATCCTTAGTGAGATAGTTTACATGTGTTTGCAGGTTTGATTCTCATAACTTGCGTAGGTGTGATGAAACATTAGCCTTTTGGCATGTTGCACACAGTCTCCAGCTTCTCAAACTACAAAGTTATAGCTGTGTTTTTTATACGTAACACGTAATGTAACTCGGTTACAGAACCACATCCTAAAGAATGCTACTGTAGATGAATGCAGGTTGTGATACCTTATACTGGACCAGTTCAAAATAGTATGCAGAGATTGGACAGTGCAATTGCTTCTGGGGTCCCATAGACTTCTTCATCAGATGATTGGAATCGAAACACCCTTTGGAGCGTTCACTCCCAAGGCAAAAACAAAAGAAGCAGCATTTTCAGTTTGCACTCCATTGGGTGGAGGAAGGGCATGCCCGTAATGCAGGTCTGGAAAGGCTGCCTTGTCTAAAGGGCCACAAAAGTGCTGGGCGTTGGGGATAATACAAAGGGTTTCACTGAAAACACGCCCCATTTCTAGCTGGTTGTTGCATTTTAAGAAAACCAACCATATTCACATGACACATTTGACTATATGTTCTCAAAGTTAGGCACAGGGCCGTTTTTAAAAAACATATGGTCCCAGTAATTTCCTAAAACGGCTGATGTTCGTTTTGAAATATAAACAAAGTGAAATACTAAAAAAAAACACAACAAAGGTAAGCAGGACATTATTTGTATTTTCCTCAGACTGAGGCCCCTATTCTCAACTTGGCGCAGTGAAGGTGCTAGACAGCACGATTCACTGCACCAAAAGAGGACGCCCGGGCTCCACTACTATTCTCAAGTGGGCCTGGGCGTGTGCTCTGTGTGGATTGCGCCTGTTTTTAGTTCTAACGGGCGCAATCCAATCTCGGCAGCATTTTTGTAAAATAACGACATATTCGTTATTTTACAAAAATGCTGCAGAGAGTACAGATGAACACGTTCCTATACACCAAAGTGAGCGGCTTCAACATTGCAGGATGTTGAAGCTGCTTACTTTGGTGTATAGGAAAGTGTTCATATACACCTTAATGGTGTATATGAACACTTTCATTTAAAGTGAGCAGCTTCAACGTTGCATCCTACAACGTTGAAGCTGCTCGCTTTAAATGAAAGTGTTCATGTACACTGCACGGGTGTATGTGAACACTTTCATTTACACAAAAGCCAGCAGCAACGTTGAAGCTGCTTGCTTTGGTGTACATGAAAGTGTCCATATACAGCACACGGGTGTATATGAACACTTTCATTTACACCAAACAAGGCTTCTTGTGGCACTCCTCCAGTTTAACGGCACCAAATGGGTACTGTATATGTGCGCTAGTTTAGCGCACATATTAAACTGGCGGAGTGCTTCCACAAAGCCAGTTTACAAATGCGGCGGTTGCTAGATTGGTTTCCAACCCATCCCAGCAACCGCCACATATATTCCGAAAGTGGCGCATTCCTTCCGACTTCGGAGGAATGTGAACCTTCAGAAAAGGTCTTAAGTAACGAAAAGGTTGTTAAGCCTTTTAACATCCTTTTCGCTTCTTAACACCTGGATGAGAATAGGGCCATGAGTCTAAAATTATGTTTTGAAGCCTCTATATAGTGTCAATGCAGCTGCTAAAGCTTACTGACTTGTATACTTTGTGACACAAAATATGTTCTAAACCTCACTATCACAATAATGTTTTGATTATAGAATTGGTTAAAACAATCCTTGAAAGAGGACCATGTTGGTTGAAGAAACACAACTTATATAGTGGTGCTGATCCCATTGGCATACTTTACAGTAAAATCAAGTTGGGTTTTTAGCATCACCAGAAAATATACCTTAAATTTATGTAAAATGTGCAAACATGTAGGTGACCCACTACTAAGAAGGAAGACTCTTAATTAACCAGTTCTATGGGATTGTTTCCCCACCTGTTTTAATCCATTACTCCAGACCCATATATATTTTTATGAAATATTTCAGAATGTTTTTGTTATTTTGGGTTCGTTATAACAGTGATTTGTTAATTCCAATTGGTTAAAATCACGGAATACAAATGTATCTTATCACGAAATATACATTTGCAGATCAGTCTGGTCTCACCCACAAGGGCAGTCCGGCACAGAATTGCTAGGCCATTCTCCTCTGAACAAGAGTACCACCGGCAAGCCAAGACATGTGTATCTGCCTTGTCATCAGGGAGGTGTGGCAGTGGGGATGTGTCTCTTTAGGGGCAGAGAGCAAAGGATTCATGTTTTGATTTCCCTTACTGACGTAAGGTGAAACCACAAGTGCTTCAAAATGTACAAAAAGCCGAGAGCCCCATCTTCTGGGAACAAAAACGACTAAATAACCTGCTTCGAACATTTTTATAAGGGCAGCCAATGACGTTCCTTGAGTGTTTGGGTGATATGATATAATTTCTTTAGCATTGTGTTGAGGCAGTCTGGAGAATACTGTGTACCTTTCACACAGTCCAGGGTTGTGCCGGAACACCTGCAATGAGGGCATTGCCACCTTGCAGGATGAGTACAACTGGGACTTGGACGATGGTTCTGGAGTCTGAGGAGGGGAGAAAGGATAAAGGGTGTGAATCTGTTGGCTGGTACACCAGTAGGTCTGTCTATTTTACATTATGCCTTTGAAGGAGAGGTCACTGGAGAGTTGTAAAACTGAGGAACGTTGCACTGGATGAGAGTTGCAGAGCAAAGAAGTTGTGTTCCACCTCTGTAAGACAAATCTGGACTTTTGTGCATTTAGTGACACCGCAAAGTAGTATGAACTCTATCTTTGTTGTTTTGAGTTTCAGGGAGGCACTTGATATACACAGGAAGAGGGAGAGGCAGGGTTTCAGTTGGTGACTGAGTCTGATGATGAGATTGGCAATGAGTTCACCCAGTGGCTCCATATAGTTGTTGAGGATGACCAAGGAGGGGATGGTGTGACCAGCTGTCGTTGGGATCTGCAGGTAACCATCTGGGAGATCTCTTGTTAATGTATGTAGTGATGTGAAACCAGTGATCGACTGAAGCACCAAATAACATGTCGGTGGAGAAGGTATTGAACAGTGTTTGCTGGTCAACCCTGTTGTATGTGGGAGAGTGTTTGACCAGGGGTAGTGTAGGGTGAATAACTGAAAACCAGAACAATAAAAATAATCCCAAATTGGCCAAATAATCAATGCACTGTTTGCAAGGAAAACAAAGTTTTATTACATGAAAAAAGTATTGGATGGTCCTGTAGAAACAAACTAACGCTCAGCTCGCCCCAACCAAAGGAATTACATCTTTTAAAGCGGAAAACCGCAAATAAACAGGACTTTGCATGATACAGATTACAACATGATCCGTCACTCCCCATTGGCTAACACGCATATTTACTGTAAATTATCCCCTATAGACCACTACCCTATTGGTCAAACATTATCTAAAACACATTCCGCTTAACATGTAACCTACTACCTCATCACTAGGAGTTGATTAACTACCAAGCACATTGTTACCATAATACAATTCTTTAGCGAGTAAATATTCCTGACCATCACATGATGTGCGCCCCTCTGTCGGAGCCTGATCAAAGTGTGCACTGCGAGGTCAACTCTGCTTTGATAATACATTGGGCCTCCTCATTATACTAGACACTGTGGCATGCACAAACCTCTCCCTGCCCATGTACATACATGTATTAGCTTCATCTCTGTTCCTCCCATCTCAAATCACAGTACAGTACAAGCGCGTCTCCTCCCTTATCTCTTTGGGAGCAGGGATGTCATTTGCGGGTCGCCAGGTTTTGCACCTGCAACCCCTGAGGTCGCCCTTTCTACCCCTGTGGTCTCCCTTGCAACCCCTAAACATTTTTTTTAAAATCATTGGTTTTCTTTACACAAAAATTCAGGCTACTGTACTGTGGTTAGTGCCATGCGGCTTTGTTTTTGGAGTGGGTGGCTTTCTTGTTCAGGCCTCTTAGAAAAACACGGGGTTCCACAAGTGTTGACCCTAAATAAAAAAGAATAGGAATAACAAATAATTTTGTCTTTCTGGAATTCTATACAATAATTGCTAGACTCATTAAAGGTTTATTTCAGGCACACTTCAGGGGTTGAGTCACTGATTTAATCTGTTCTTAAACACCTCAAATTCACAATGAAGACAAAAACTTCCAAAAAGCATTTAGAGTAGAATAAGGATCCTTTTCAGACTATGGGCTCTATCACGAGTTGGGCAGTATCCCAGTGGTAAATCTGCCAGGATATTGCCTAACGCAAATTGCATTACCGTAACTCGGTCAAGCGCTATTAGCGTTGGATCTCGAGTTGCAGGGGCAGGGGCCGAGGGGGGGTGGTTACTCTCCATTCCCATTGGGTCCATCTGACCCAATGGGGCATTTTGGATGCTATTACTGCAGCGCTATTTGCACTGCAGTAATAGTGCAGTGAATGGGCGGAAAGTGGCCAGATTTACCTCCAGCTCAAAGCTGGAATTAAAACTCCAATTTCCTAGCCCAAACCCGGGATTGGGCGAAGAGGTAATGCAGCAGTAATGGTGTTACTGCTGCATTTTTACCGCTCTCCCCAACCCGTGATGACCCCCAATGTATTTTGCTTTTTGCAAATTGCAGTTATAGCATGTTTTTATTCTACCATTGTCTCTGTTACGATCATCACAAGACATTCCATTTCGGTGTCCTTGGTCACTTGACAAAATCCTTGTGCCTAAAAACCTGTGCACAGTGTAGAAATGTTTGACCATACACAAAGTGGACCTTGATTTCATTGTGCCACAATTAATGCTTTGTTGTAATGTGTCTATCTTTCCTATCTCCATGGCATGCTGTTCAGGATGTGTGTTTGCATGTATGAGGTCATGATTGCCCAGAGTATGGGATGCCATGTGAGTGCGCTGCTTTCCCTGCACTACTCTAAATTATTTAATACATAGTTATCAACCCTCCCAATGGTATGTATTTTTCCAACCTCTGAAGCCAGCAAACTAGAAACACACACTCTTGACATGTGGCCAACCCTGCACCAGACCTGCAGATGAACTGGCCTGCTGTTAAATCTCAGTTACCAATTTAACAGTATCCACTACAGATCGTAATTTGCTTTCTGACTTTGGGAACATTCAGACATGTAATTGCTCATTTTATTATAGCCAGTAAGCTAGCTACAGCTGTAAAGATAGCTCAGTGGGTTGAGCGCTCACTGCTGCAATGTGTGTGTGATCTGCAGGTTGTAGGTTCGAATTCTGGTGAGGCCAACTCAGATTTTCATCCTTCTGAGGTTGATAAATGAGTACCAACACAGTTTGGGTGATACTGTATGTATATTCGTTCTATATAAAGCGCTTAAGCGTAAGTGCTATGTAATAACACATCATTATAATTTGGCCTTGGACGTCTGCTTGCATTCACAGTAATTTGATAATATGGGCCTATACACGCTGATGTTAATGATACGTATGGTGATCCATTCTTGTATGAAATGCATATCACGACCATATTTTTCATAGTGTACTTAGGAACAATGCTATGTGATGCCACGTCCTGTTTTGTCAAGGGGTGAAAGTTCATGTTCCATCACTTCCTGTGGTGTCACTTCAGGGTGGAGTCAAATGACATCACTTCCTGTGATGTCATTGGAGGTCAAGGGTTGTGTGGTGTAACTTACGCTACCCCAGGAATTTTGGTGAAATTAAGTCCCTGTCTGGGATCCCAGGTGCCTATGAATGACATGATCGGGTCACCACTCTTCACAAATGTATTGATTCCTTCAATGCAGTGCCTGCAGTCCAAATAGGATAACTGATCTTCAGGTGAGTGCAGTCAAGCTCTAAATCTTCACCAGGCCTCTTGACATCACAGCACCCCATGCCCTGCTCACATGAATTCAATCTTCAAAAAGCACAACCCTACAGTTCCTCCCTGGACACAACATTCCATTCCCAGCTCGTTCGAGCACTGCAGCTGGCCTCAATTAACTGTTATTGATACAGGGCGGCTGCCTATGACCTTGAGAGCATGTCTTCTCTCTGGGGGGAAGGAAATGGGACTCGTCTCAGGATCAACTGGACAGAGCTGCAGCTCCACGTAAGGCCTGTTTCTCATACTTCTACAAAACGCATCCTGTAACATGCCCTAAAATGCAACATGACGGAACTCCTGCTACATTAGTCTCCAGATGTTGCCTTTACCGCAAAACTTCTCTGACTCCAACACACATGCCTACCTATGTCAGCTACCTACTCACACATCCCTTAAAACATAACACCACACACTACTGCTAAATGCAAAACACATCACCCTATCTATAACCTCTGCAACCACAACGTGACTACATTGTTGCTACACTGTGTGCTGGTACAAAGCTACACAGTTAGTGTGATGGACACTTGGATTTGTTTCATCCATTTTAATTTATTTATTGATTGCAGTCATTGTTTCATGCAGCATGTAGCTTGTTGCTCATGCTCGTGTCTCCAGTGGCAGAGAGAGGCTGTGGTGCCAGAGAGGGGAAGGCTTCCTCATGGAGCACCAGTCAATACCATTTCACTACTTTCGGGAGCAGACACCATCTATGCCTCTCCAAGCCGTTGCCTCCCACCGCTAAGCCATTGCTTGTATCCTTTTCTTGCACAGGTACAGAGAAAGAGACAGAGGGAGAGATACCGACAGAGATTGAGAGAGACGCCGAGAGTGATAGAGAGCAGAAGAGAGAAAGAGGGAGGCGAAAGAGCAAAAGGGACAGCAAAATAAAAGGTAAAACAGTAAGAGAGAGAGTGAAAAAGGGACAGGACGGTAGAACGCAAGAGGGATATTAAGAGATTTCAAAAAAGGAGAGAGAGAGGAGGAGGTGGGTAGTGCAATAGTGAGACAGATAGCAGCAGGGAGATGGAGTTGAAGCGAGATGGAGGTGAAAAACTCAGGAATGAGAATAGGGGAAAAGCAAGCCTGGGATGGAAAAGATTAAGAAAAAAGTTGGTAGACTAGAAATGAGAGCGAGAGAACATAGCAGACATACTAGTGAGATTCACAACATTAAAAGAAACCAGTGGGTCATTGAAACCTTACAGGAATACTCTTGACTGACTAGGCATTATTTAATCTATGCTCATATTCATAATTATATAGATTGTCCATAGAGTTTTTCCAGCACATAATGATGTGCCCATATTGTTGAAATAACACATCCACAAAATACCTCCATTACTCACATAAAATGCAAATGGGATCAGATTTGGTTTAATTTGTCATAATGCACCACTCTCCCTTCTAATCTCCCAACATTCACACTGTTTACGGGCCATGGCACAGACAATAGTCACTCTCAATTACCCATTGGTGAATGTTTCTGTAGCTGTCTACCACTAATCACAACCTTTTTTAAATGCTTCACCATGCCCCATATCGGAGAATCCTGATAAAAAGATATCTGATAGGCCAATGTAAAGTCCTGTTTTTCAATTTTCACTTGAAATGCAAAGCAAAACAAACAGAAGACCATGAAGAGGGCACTGCCAGTCTGAGCTCAGAAGTTAATCTCTGAGCATCTAATCAGCATGTAAGTGGCAGATCCTCCCCCCTTAAAGCACCTGTACCCTGGGCCTCTATGGGTATCAGCTGGCCACATCATGTTTTGTAGAGACCCGTTCACCTTTTGTAAAAAATGTTAATACTTTTCAAATAGCTCTTTCACAGAATGTCTTCCATATGTTACTTCTGGGTGAAAGGAGAATTGGGTTGAAGGTTGTGAAATACCCTTGGTTGTAAAGACCCTCTTGGCACAGGGTCGAACTGGGCCTTACAATTGTCTCATGCACCGATGAAGAAATGGCCCACCGTTTAAAATGGCTATTCATTCCTTTTGTGACACTGTTTGAATAGTAACCAAGGGGGAGTTTTTTGATTAGGTGTGATGCAAATTGTGCATTTTAAAGAATATTTATTCAGCATCACCGGTTAAAACTACTAGCCGCACAGTGAATTTACTCATCAAACTGGTCCAAAATGACCCAAAAGGGGGCCCAATTTCACAACAAAAAAACAGCCTACACCAGCATTTTGTGTTTTTGGTTCGGCCATGGGCCTAATGCCCTATAGGTCAGTCTGATCCTGTCTTTGCATGCTAACTCACTCCTCTGAAACTTCAAGTGTATCTGGGACAGGTGCATGAGCTGTTCACTAGTGCCAAGAAGAAACATGCTTCTTACAGGGTCATCCTTCAATTAGTGGAGCCTGCCTTATGAGTGTGTTTCTCTCTCTGCTGGTCTACTTTGCAGAGACTACAGAGTGGGCCGCCGACAAAGTTGGCGTGTCCACTCACACAGGGCACACAGACAGGAGACAGGTTTTTGCAATATTTCTGGAAGATTCGATGAGCAGAACATGGCACCAACCGAAGTATGAGATTTGTTGAACCCCTGCAAAGTATGGGCATTGTTGCTGATACCCACAACTATTGTCATGATTCCTGCCCCTCATGTCCCCAGCCCTCCAAGATGTCAGGCTGGAGCCAGGCTACGATCACCTACTTGGCCCTCAAGGGCCTCTCCATCCCTCCAAAGACCCACTTGGAGTCAGACTTGGCGCTTGTGGCACCAGACTCACTCCCATAGGATAACACATATTTTGGTTCCCAGAACTGCATGTGCAGTCTGGTCTTTTGGGTGTGGTTCAGTCCAGAGACACTTGGGATACCCAGAGACTATTTAAGCCACACCCAGGCTGAGAAACATGCTTTGTGTTTTCTGCACCTGCAGCGTGACACTCACCGTATTTGGATCGGTCTCCAGTAGGTCTGCATCTTTCTTTTGCGCTCACCTCCTGCAAGAACAAGAACACTGTTAGGAAGAGCCTTACATTGTGGCGCTTCTGCCCATCATTCATCGCTCCTTCTGTTCTGCGGGCATCTTCGGTGGTGTCATTCCCATCCCGGCACGCCGCTTCCTAAGGAAAATGGAAAAAAACAGAAAAAAGGCATTAGTAAGCATTCAGCAAATCTTTGCTTATTTTTAAAGACTGTACGAGCTTCAAATGCTTATCTTAATCACAGCCGCTCTGGGGGAACTCTGTCTCCGGAACTTCTCATCCATCTGCAACAGGGAAAAGACACTCCAGGTTAGCGTGGAAACATCTAGAGGCGCCGCATACCGTGCTTACTCACTGCATTTCTTCTTCATAACCGGCATCCACGCTGAAAACGTCGCGCCACCTAAAAGACACAGAAAAAGAACTCAGTTCAATACAAATACGAAAGGGTCACATCACGCATCGCGCTCTCACTCACCTTTAGCGCTACTCATCTCAGCAGCACGTCGCCATCCCTGGATGCCGGCCATCATCTAAGGAAGGAAAGGAACGAAGTTAGAGAACTGTTCAAAAGACTCATTATACTTACCTGTCGGACTCTTGCCAGTGAAGTAACTAGGCAGCAACAAGCCCGCATCAATCAACGCACCCCTGCGCTGAAAGCAGGACGGAGAGCACACTTTCCAAGAAAACAAGGTGAGCTGTGGATCAAAGGGAAGGGTTGGACCCCGGGGAAGAAGGGGTTCAAGCATACAGAGACAATAGGGAGTTAAACTCTACCAATCCTGTGTTTCAGGCCCAGTCTCCAGTCAAGTAGACTCCAGGGAAGGCTTTGAGGTCGTAAGAGGTAAGGACAGGCTGAGTGACGTCCCTGTGGATACCAGGTGAGCGCTACAATATGAAGTGGGGTGTCTGCCCTATATATCAGTTGGACATTTTATTCCAGGCATTCCAGCGAAGCACTGCGTGCATGTAGTACAAAAGGATTCTTTCAAGCACATGTGCGGGTGTAGACGTTTGCCAGCAGGGCAGAGAGGCGCCGTAGTTCCTGAATTCACACTTAGCTACAGTTGTAGTCAACCAACCACAACAGCATATCTTCCTCTAACTGAGACTCAAATTGCGACCTGAAAGGTAATTTCATAAGATGCAGGGTGGGGATGTTTGTTAAAGACGGGTGAAACACTGCACTTCCCCAGGCTCCCACCTCCCCAATTTTAACCTGATGTGCCAGGGGCTGGCCCGGCCTGCACTCAGGGCCAGGGGCCATTTACTTCTTTCACTTACCTTAGAGTTAATCAGTCAGAGTAAGTTTCGTCTCGTCGACGTCCACTCAGTGACTGCCAGGACTCATAGGAGGAGGTCGTAGAGTGAGTCGGCATCGCAACAGGAGGCAGGAGCAGACAGTCTAGTAGTACTGGTCTCACACTCCCAGAACTAGCAGCACACGTTCCTGCCTGCTGCTAGTGGCTTCTGGAAGGTGAGGAGGAGGATGCAGCGCAGCAGTGCACTGTGCATTCCAGGACTGACACATGCAGTATTCCCTGGGCCCGGGCGGCCTGCTGCGGCATGTGACACTCAATACGCAGGGGTGGAGGGGGTGGGGGAGGAGTGGAACGTCTGAACGCGCGAACAAGAGTTGTTGTCAACAACTCTTGCTCTTGGTTATGCGTTGTCCCCTCCCCCTTCCCCACCTGTTGTTGTAACAAGAATCAGACTCGGAGAGAATCCACCTAGCCCGTGCCTGCTGCGTGCAAACTTCAGAGTCACTTCAGAGTCTGAAGTTTGCACGCATCAGTGCACATGCTGTAGAGCAGACTCCAGGACCAGACAGACTCAGACACGCAAACTGGGGGAAACAAACTGGGGCGATAAATGCCATTCTATCCCCCACTTAAAATTGTGGGGGGATTTGTCCCCCCTGTCCCCTAATGTCCTACGCCCATGCCTGTGCACATTCCCCCACTGCACCTGCCCACATGCAAATTCCACAATTAATGATGCTACCCTCTTTCCATCATCTCCATGTACAATGGTGATTCAGTGGCATCCTGGGCTGTGGGCACTGGCCAATCAGGTAGCTCGATTGCAGCCTGCATTCTCTGGTATAATCCTTCATTCCGAGCTCCCCAAAGCTATGTGCCCCTCTCCCTTTGCTTCACCTGCCCCATAGCACCTTTGGAACCACAATTAACTACATGCGGGTGCTAAAGGTGAAGTGAAATTTAAAAAAAAGAACGTACCTTAGTTCAGTCCTCTAAACCGAGTCTGCATCAGGTGTCCGTCTTCGGCATTGATTATTAATCAGTACTGAAGACAGAGTCCTGTTCCCGACATGCCGTCACTGACAAAATAAAGGTGTTTTTAATTTTTTTTTAAAATATTGACTTCATCTGTAGCACCCGAGTGTAGTTACTCGTGGGTGCTAATGGCGATATGGCCCTCGGTGTTGCGCCAACTCTGCCGGGTATGCCACAGCCCACATTAAGGGACCCTCGCTTCACTCATGCCATTAACCTGGCTGGGAGATAATTAACTATTCAGTTTTGGCCCATGACCCATACCCATGTACCTTGTGCTTCACCCCCCCTAGTTCTAATGGTTGTGCATTCACCCCTTTCTGTACAACTCCACTCAGTGATTCTTCAATCCTAACTTCCACCCCCAATATTGTCTAATGCCACACTCCCTCTCTCTCTCTCACACACACAGACACACACACACACACGCACGCACGCACGCACGCACGCGCGCACACACACACACACACACACACACACTTCCACGAAGCCTGACCTACTTGTCTTGCCAATGGCTGTGAATAATTAGTATTTGCCGTGCAGAATTTCATAACTTAAGCAAACACATATCACAGGAGCATCTTTGTCCAAGCATGGCTTCATAGCCAGCAGTGCTTTGCATGCTGGGATTTGTGCAGTGACTTATCCTTCAGGAAAAAAGAGCGTGTGTACTCCATTTAAAAATCATGTCCAGGGCTCAGAGAACCCTCTCCCCAGAGGTCATGTGCAAGCCAAAATATAAGTATTATGGGAAAGCAATTCAATTTGATCTCAAGTAATGTATGAGATCTGAAGTGCCGAGCAAAAGTAAAATATAACAATGAATCTTGCCTGAAGGACAGTATCGGATACGGTATTCATAAAAAAAGGCATTTCCGTCTCGAGGTAGAGTTGGCCAATACAGTTTGAGCGAACAATTCATTGAGGTATTTTCCTCATCACCTTCTACAAAGAGCTGTTGAGCTCCGATAATTACTTATAAAACAGTTAAAGTGATATAGTTTTGGATCCATGTAGAAGGGTTCACAGTGAAGAAAGACATCAGGGCTGGTAACCTTGCAACATGATGCCTTTGCCAGCTAATGAGACACTATTCTCATTGCTTAATGTGTATCTGATAACTTCCACCCTAAATTTCAATGAATAATTCTATACGTCAGCTGGTCTATTTGTAGGTGGATGTTTTATTTTGCTAGAGGTGCTATTTGATCTATTTTGATGGTTGTCCTAGCAAATCCGACTGCTTGCATAACATTGGTGATATTAACGTATGCTCTCTGATCATCGAGGCATGGCTTGTTGTTGTTTTAGGTGATAATTAGGGCTGTGTCAGGGACCAATCCTTTCCTCACTGGTTGCTAGGATCTGAACTGTAGCTATACCAGGCAGCCCAGTTTTATTAACCAGGAATGACATGGTGGCAGCCAATGACTGTAGGGCGAGATTGGTTGTATTAGTTAAAGTAACCTTGAGGATTTTGTTGGTCATGTCTTGTTGGTCATCATCATCAAATTCATCACATTATACACAAGTACAAGTAAAATACTTCCGATCTGTGTTAACACAGTCATAGCATTAAAACACATAGAAAACATTCCAAAAAGTACAGTTTCACATCTCAGTGATCAATCATTCTTGATCTGAATCTTAAGTCCAAACTAAAATAGGAATTTAGAGTCCAGCAAGTAAAGATGTCTGAAAGCATTAATACATAAAACAGTGCAGGTTTCCAGTGCCTAAGACCTCTAAACATTAATATAGTTTTCAATGAATTTGCTCTTTTATCACTACAACCACGAAAGAAAAAAAACAAGAAATGTACACATGTTTTGGGATCCTGTAGACAATCAGGATATCTTCAGTCACCGAGGTAGAGACCTCTGTGGGTGGCAATAGTGGTGATAAGTGGCAGCAAATTAAAATGAAAACAAGATAATGAAGATCGATAGTGGCACTTGCAAATCCAGTTCAAGTATAGTTCTTGCTGATTGTTAGTGTTTATTGTTTCATAAAAAGCATTAGATGTCTTCCAAAGCTGAATGGAGTCATGCTGGTTTTCCATTTACAACACAACTTTTTTCAACTAAAGAAATTACATCCTTAGTGCATTGTGCAGAATTACAAAAGAAGAACAGCCTTTTTTACACAATTCACTAGAAACAAAAGACAGTCATGGTATTGGCAAACAGCTATTGTATACTAACATATCATTCAGTGTTGCATTAGCATGGAAAGTTCTGGGATTTTACCAGCTAGATCGTCCCATTTTCTGGTTGTTAGATTCTGATAACATTCTCTGTATATTGCATGGACAATTCCATTTGACAAGCACACTTAGGAACGGATCCAGGAAGTCCCAGCACATTAATGATGGAGTGCTCTAAACTATATATACCAAAATAGTTTTCTCAGCCCCAACGTGTCTCCCCACACTAAGCCATGGCAACACCTTTCGAAAGATAGACTTTAAAATAGTCACAGCAGGCTTTATAGGATAAGATTTAGGGAAACATAAGATACCGCGTCTTGATCTGTGTGTGTAGCCTGTTTGCTGACATGAGGGCAGCCTCTTAAGGTTTTGGCAAAGTATGCACAAAGGTAATCCAATGACTGCACATTAGGCAGAAGATTGCCTTCCACAAGAAAGGAGCATGACTTATCGTTGGGCCAAGGATTAAAACAGAAGATTATTTAATATCAATTCTTAGGTTTAATGACTTCAGAATGCAAGATTATGTGTCCAGTAAATGTTGCACAGATCTCAGGGTCCAAGCTAAAAGAACTGTTGCATCAGCGCAGGAGAGTAATGAACTCTTGTGAACGATTATACACTGAACATATGGAGATGTTACCTCTAGGATAGATACCAGAGAGTTATTATACAAGTTTAAAAAAGTGCTTCTAGTACCCACTAATTCCTTGGTCCATCCATGGCGTGGGGTACCAGTGCAAGCCTCACCCTTCTTGTACTTCATCATGGCATTTGTTCCATCATGCAAGCAATTAAAAGTGTCATTAGGCCTGGCCGTAAGCCTTATTGATTGTCATAACTTACTCTCAACCACTTCCAACCTTCTACTCCTGGGTGACTATAAAATCCAATTGGATTCGCCTAGCACAGCATCCACAATCTTCAATGGACCAACCCACTCTGCTGGACACACTCTGGATACCCTTAGCCACTCTGAACTCCCTCTCTTATCTCCTCTGGTCACCTCTCTCTCCTGGTCTGACCACTCTCGTCTCTCTTCCGACCTGCTTCCCTATGGCCTGGTGACCACTCCTCCAAAAGCACTGCCAACCTCGTTCATGAACATCAGTCCAATGAAACGAGTGTCAGCTGCTGCCTTCACTTCCACCTTTATCCTTTCTTGCCCGCTCAACTCAGACTCTACCACTGGATCGCCTCTCAGCAACCTCCACCTGTCCATCACCAACACTCTTAACATTCTTTCCCCTGTCATGAGGATCCACATGAAACCCACCTCTAAGCATAACACTTGGTATGACTCTGAACTTGCAGGCCTGAAACGAAAGTGCAGAGCTGCAGAACGGAAGTGGCAATTCTCAGGCTCACCCTCTGACAAACTGGTCTGCTGCCTGCTCCAAAGGCATGACAGACTCTATATCCATGTGAAGAAAAGGGCCCACATTCAGGCACGGGTATCTGGAGCATCCAACAACATGGCTGAACCTTTCAAAATCGAAAGGGAACTTGCCAACCCTTTTGCAGTATCCTCCTACCCTAGTCCCTCTCAGGCCCTCTACAACGCACTAGCCACTCAATTCACCACAAAAACTCAGGACATCCTGAACAACCTTGTCACTCACTCGCCCAACCCATCCCTCACACCTTTGCCTTCCTTGGCCACTCACTCTCCCCCGTCCTCCTCCTCCTTTGCCATTGCCTCACTGAAAGAAGTCACCAAAGTTGTCAACTCCATGAAGATCTCTTCCAAACAGGTTGCCGCTTGCTCACGCAGAACTATCAAGGTCAACATTTGCTCTCTCACCCCTGCACTCACTGATCTCTGCAACCACTCCATTGCTAAGTGTTCTTTTCCATCCTTCCTCAAGCACTCCCTTGTGCGTCCCATCCTTAAAAAAACGACAGCAGACGCTTCTTGTCCAGCCAACTACCGCCCCATTTCCATTGCCCCCTTACTGGGGAAACTGCTTGAGAAGTTGGCCTATCCCAACTTAACTCTCACACTGAATTTGTTGGTGGTCTCAACGGCCATCAATCTGGATTCAGAGCACCCAGAGGCATGGATACTGCTCTCATGAACACCCGTAAAGAACTGCTTGCATCCCTGGATTCCATCTCCCTGCTGTCCTCATCCTTCTTGATCTCTCATCTGCATTTGACACGGGCAACCACTCCATCCTCATACAAAGGCACCATGACACCCTTGGTATCTCGGAGCGGGCACTGGACTGGCTGACCTCCTTCCTAATGGACCACTCATCTCCAGTCATCCTGTGCACCTTCTCCTCGCCTACTTCCTTCTCCACCTGTGGCACCCCCCAGGGCTCTATTATCTCACCTTGGCTCTTTAACCTCTACCTTACTCTGCTGGCATGCCTCATCTCCTCCTTCTCCCCCAACTTCCTGTGCTATGCATACAACACAAAACTCTTCTTCAAATGCCCTTGCACCTTCCATCATCCCTGACTGCCACTCTGCCATCTATGCTTGCTGCAAGTCCAATGATCTCTGCCTCAATAACCAAAAAACTGAGATCCTTCCTATTGTGACCCCTGCACCTGACTTCTTCCCGTCACTCTGGCCTTCTTCCATGGGCTCTCCCCCGCTCCCTCTTCTGAATCGAGAAACCTCTCAGTCATCTTCGACTCCTCTCTCTCCTTCCTCCCTCACAATCAGGACATTGCTAAGAAGTCCCACTTTCAGCTCTTCCTTCTCAAAGGATATTATATCTTTTCTCACGTTACCCCAGAGGCTCAATGTTACCCGTGCTCTGGTTCTCTCTAGGCTGACTATTGCAATAGCCTCCTCCTGAATCTACCTTGGTCTACTCTGCGACCCCTTCAGCTAATCCAGAATAGGGCAGCAAAACTTATCCTTGGCCTCAAACCAGCGACTGCATCTCTTCTGTACTACAAAGTCTTCACTGGCTCCCGGATGCTGCACAGATTCAATTTAAATCCCTCTGTATCATCCACAAGGCTGTCTGGGGCCAGGGACCACACTTCTACTCTTTCTTACTAAATATTCCCACTCTAGACATCTATGCTTCTCCAGCACCAATTTCTTGTGTGTAAAGCGGTTTGCTAAATACAGGGCAGGTGGTCGGTCGCTTTCCTCAGCTGGCTCCCCTCTTTGGAACAGCCTCCCCCTCCCTCTTCATCTTGAGCAGGACTTTCTGAAATTCCAGAAGAGCCTCAAGACCTTCCTCTTTACCTCTTCCTTCCTTCCCTCTCTCCCCTGCTAATTGCCCAGTAGCTTGATTGGTGTGCAGGGCCCTTTTGCATCCTTGGGGCCCTGACCTCCCACACCGTATCATTCCAGCTGCTGTCTATCCTCAGCACTTGCCTCGGCGCACCCTCCACTCTTGGAGGCTTGCACTTACCTTACATTGCACTGCACCTGTAGCTCACCCATGAGCACCACATCACCTATCCCATTTCCTCTGTCCTCTCTACTTGCACGTTCTGAACACTCACAAGGCATAGAAGGCATAGAAGGTTTGTATTCCCCTCCCATTGTATTCTCATATTTATTATTGTTATGTATTATAATTGCAACTTTCTATCATCCCCTGTGCCCTTCCTGTTGCCCTGTGGGCACTTTGAAACAGTTTTTGTTTCCTGTATAAGCGTCTAACAAGCAAACAATAAATACATTAAATAAATAAATAAAATGGTGCTATTGTCATAAAATGCTGTGGATAGGTCAATAAAGGCTAAAGCGATTGTGAAAGGCCTTGCTTTTAACTATTTAGCTATTAACAAATAAAGATTCAACATTTTCTCAGATGTTCTTAATCCAGTTCTAAAGCCCAAATTAATTTCTACTAGAATACTAACTTCATCAAACTAGTCCTGTAACTGGTTATGAACAAATTAATCTGTTTATATAAAATGGAACATCTGTTAGTATGTTTGATTGTTCCTTTTACAATTCCACACCGCTCCACCAATCTGCTGCAAATTTTGCATAGTTACCTGTGAGAACCCTTCGGATGTCACTGGTTACATTACATGTGGACATCCCAAACCGTTCCCTGGATTTCAGCCACAGCACATATTAGACGATTGCCTGGAAGCTACGAAACACCAAGATGGGTGTCATTTTAAGTGTCTCAATGCGAGGAACAAAACCTGAGGTCCAATTAAACCACACTTCAAGGCAGTGCTTAATTTATAAAAGAATAAGTGCCAGTGCCCAAAAAATATTGGCCCCATAATGCCGGTCGCAGCACCGCCACCTTAAGCGTGGGTGCGGCACCGCCCTCGGCGCAGGCGCGGTGGCCGCGCCAGTTCAGTGCAAGACCTACCTAGATCAGCCCACCACCAGCCCATCACACTGCTGCTGCTCCATGTCACATGTTTGGCACTACAGCAACTGCTGGCACAGGCTAGTAGTGGGATGGATGGGGAAGGGCACACATGGGTTGAGAAAGTATAATGCTTTAAAGTTGGAAAACGCTTGTTATGGTAGGTGTAGTGGTTCCAGCATTCCGGCAAACCCAGAGGCAAAAGAGTGCATTTGAACACACTTCTAAGTTCTAGACCACACTTGTTAGACGTCTGGAACATACTTGCTGTCCTCGAAGTGATGATGCATTTGATAAAATTGTTGCAAACCTGTGGATGTTATCTTACTTGCCAATTTTGTAGAATGACCCCCCCACCGCCCGGCCCACCCCCTCCCACCGCCCTGTTTCCCAAATGGCTCTAAGTGGAGCTGCGTTGCAATCATTGTCCCGGGACTCAGGATAGCTCAGCAGCAATGTGCTCAATTGGAAGCAAGACGACACGAAGCAACACAGGTTCGATCTCCGACTCTTCGCTTGGAAACCTCTGGGCATTAAGCACGCTATAAATACGCAACTAAGACATGCTCCACCTGTAACTGTGCCTCGATGCCCTCGGGCTGTGTGAGCGATTTTAAAAATGCAAATTAAAAAAAAGCATTCTGTTTCAGTCACTGTTGCACTGTATTTGTCTCTACCCCTTCTGCCCCATCTGACAATCTGTTAAAGTACACCAAGTATTGTTAATCTGTTACCTCAGGAAGAGCACCCTCCTCTCAGCCCGTTCCTCAGTCACCTCATCCAGGTGTTTTGTGTAATCAATTTACTCTCAAGCCCTTATGAGTCATCACATCTCATAAATGCATCCCCCTTCACCCTTCCTTCAAGCATGAGCATGGTGTTGTATAACTTGGAAAAAGTCATTTCTGCAAGTCATTGTTGTGAAATCAACGGCCTGTGCTACTTCTGCTTTAGGGCCTCTTTACACCTTAACACATATTAAAAAACTAAATATGTTTTGTCACCCAATATTCAGGAGCCAGAGGAGAATGCATATTCGGATATCTCCTTCCCACTGACATGTTCTTGACATACTTTACTAAACTGCGGGGTGTAACAGACACCCACCTCCATCTGAGGATTCCTATATGAGGATTGCATGTGCTCTCATTCGGAGCACATGCTCAGAGCGTATTGTACCCATGTTAAGGGGCACATCTGGTGTATAAACCATACATCAGGATAGAAAACATGCGCTGGAATTATGTAAAAAAATGACAGCAAAAGAGGGTTGAGAATTATACACGAATACTCAACTAGTGCTTTTATTTTTGATGACAGATTAGTGGGCACGTGCACCATGTTTATCCCCATCTAGTTTCCATGTGTTTATCTTTGCC
The DNA here is from genome assembly GCF_040938575.1 of Ambystoma mexicanum. Taxonomy (NCBI): domain Eukaryota; kingdom Metazoa; phylum Chordata; class Amphibia; order Caudata; family Ambystomatidae; genus Ambystoma; species Ambystoma mexicanum. The sequence continues at coordinate 683,462,373 of NC_090939.1, read as the reverse complement.
TGAAATGGCATTTCAGAAGTTCGTCTTTGCATGGGCTTTTCTCGCGAAGTGCAGCCGGTTCGGTTTCGGCCCCATACGTGCACCGTCCCGGACCGGGTCCCCTTGCTGAAGCTCGTTTGTGAACTAATGATGCCGATAAAATGAAAAGGAAGAATGGAAACACCCAGGCAAAAATTCACAGTTCATGTTTTGCTTAGATGAATGCTATCCAGGGTCGGTCTGGGGCATACAATTGTCTTGAGTCGGGTTCGGCACCAATGAAAAAGTGCACAAAGTTGCAAATGACATTTCATTCCTTTTGTGACATACTAGTGGGACCACACTGCTGCCCGTGCCCCGCCCGGTCCTGGGCCTTGCCCTGCCTTGCCTCAATCACGTAGGCTACCTTCCGTGGGGCCGCCACCGCCACGGTCATGTTGAGCCTGATGATGACAAAAATAGGTACGCAGCGGCCCCACGGAAGGTAAGATTTTAAAAGAAAAAACGTATATTTGGGCGGCTGGGGCCCATCACTTTCGAAGCGATGGGCCACAGCCGCCACTCAAAATAAGTTATTTCTTTTAAAACCTACCTTCTGTGTGGCGGGGCCCCACGGAAGGCCAGGTTTTCAAAGAAAAAAGTCTAAACGATCTTTTGTGCACAATCCACAAGCCCGGCTGCCCACGGCAGAGTCACCCGACTCAGTCTGCGGCAGCCGGCAGCCCCATGTCACAGAAATTTGCCTGGGCCTGGCACTGACTGCAGTCAGCAGCACACTGCACACAGGTCACACAGACAGAAGCCTGGGTGCGGATGGGCCCCTGGTGGGGTCCTGACTCCTGGGCAGTCAGGACACCACCAGGGGACCGTGCCGCCACCCGGGCCCCGACCTGGGCCTCGCCTGATCACTTGGCTGACAGGCTGAGGCTGCACTGCATGCAACAACAAGTGACTTACCTGCTTTGCTGGCTGGGACTTGGTCTCCTGTCGGGGGCCTCAGGGTGCGTGGGGTGAGTGCGTACACTGGCACCCGAACAAATGAAAAAGCAGTCAGAGGGGTCCCCAGGAAGCAACTAGGCCACACCACGCAGGGCAGGCTCTCTCTCTCACAAGTCAGGACCGACGCTGCCACGCCTCGACACCTTCACTTCACAGTAACTCGTGAAATGAAGGTGTCGCCGCGCTGCCTCCTGTGGCAACAACAACACTTCACCATGTAATTTCATGGGCTCAGAAGAACAGCCAATGAAAACTGCACATTCTGTGTTACTATACAGAATGTATCAAATACTGCATAGTAACACCAGAATGGTTGTTTTCATTAGCTGTTGTTTCTAACAGTTTGTTGTTCATTGCTATTGCTGGCCCCTCCCAGGCCCAGCCAGCCATGGCCTGCAACCTGCAAGCACGAGAGATCGAGATCAGATTGACAAATCCCAATGATTTATAATCGAAGCAAAGCGAAGTGGAAGAAAAAACAAAGCAATTGCATGTGTGCTGGCCCCGCATGAATTCCGGTGCCCAAAAAAGAGTGCCGGTGTTGGCCACCGGCAACCACCCCCACAAATTAAGCACTGAAGGCCCTAGGACGCACCGTTTCCTAGGTATTTGCACCACAGCTCACTGCAACACAAAACACTGCACAGGGTGAGGCAACAGATGGGAGAGTTCTCAACAACAGGTGGAGAAAGCACACAGTAGGCCTCAGTATGCTGCAGCATGCCAGCTCTGGCCTCTCCTCCATGTTTGGTCCGGGGTATGTATGCCAGCCACATGGGCCCATTCTCAGTGCAGTTCACTTCAGAGTGCAAAGTACATCAAGGTCAGAGAAGGATCATAGTTTCCTAACTCTCTCTATTAGATCATCTGAGGGCAATCAATTTGTTAAGAAAACGTATCTATTTGGAGCAGGTATTTTAATGAACAATCGCTGTTCATTATGATGAGTTCAACTGAAACCTGGCCCAATACAAATCACATTTGTTTCAAGTGTGCTTGCTGACATTGTATTATGTTTCAAAACAACTTCAACTTAATCGTTTATATATCTGCTTTTGAGAACTTAATTTAACTTACTGATATATCTTTATAGACCTGCAGCCAGGGCTGTACTGGGCATTATGGGCCCTGATGACCGAGTTAATGATGTATGAGGGACCATAATGCCGGTACGGCCCGAGTTGCAGGCCTATAAAGCTATTAGAACCCTATCGGTGTTAAATTAAATTAAATTAAATGAGACATGTTTAATTGAAGTACTAAAAATTGCAAAATGGTAAACATTTTATTCTTTTCGTCCGTCCTAGCCATTCTTCGCTGCTTACGTGAGAAGAATGGTGCGACACTCTCCTGGTTTGTGTAAGCCTCCTGATTTTGCTATTCTTCGCTCTGCTGTTCTTCGATCTTTTCAATCTCTTCATCAAACTGTATAGCATCTGAGAGGTTGGAATCAGCTGTTTCATAGGCTTTATCCTTCCTGTTCTTATCCTGTGTTAGAGCATTAGTATTGACCAGTATCCTCCCAGACATCTGTAATAGAATCTTAAGAGCAAACTGCAAGGATGCTACTGATGACTGGATCTCTGCAATATCGGCTACCCCTGGGTAGGGACTGCCCAAGCAGTCCATTTCCTCATCTGGGGCGTCCTCCATAGAGGCCATAGCCAAATCTGGTGAGACTGAAAGCCTACCCATTCCCTCCACAGGGGTGGGCGACACATAAGGTATATTTATCTGCCTGTCTTCTTGTGTTCCATTATTATTAGCTGGCATTACGCCAGATTGAGGGGTCATATTTCTTTGGATGTTCAGACATAGTTCCAATAAGTTGTTGTTGTCGATATCATCAGAATTCGAGGAGCTCAATGGCCCAATGTCGCATGTACCCAGTGCAATTATTTCCTCGATCGTGGGAGAGTTTATTGCAGGGTGCGGATTTTATGGAAAATAATCAGTGATCATACCTTGATCTGATGGAATAACATTCTTAGCTTTCTTTTTGGGTTTCTCCATCGTCACTTCCTTGCTTGGTGAGGGCCTGGCTTTCGCCATTTCCTTAGTTCTTCTTAAATTGTACTTGGGTTGGGCAGGTCTTTCCCTGGAAGGCATTTAGCCTGCCCAGATGGTGCCCCACCTAGGCTTATTGGACAAAATCAAAAGTCCCACAATCGCCCTACTGGCCACTCTCTCCTAGGAGTTATCGCAGGGTACCTCTGGGGCCTATAGACCTTCCAACCGGATCAACAAGATCGAAGGCACACTGCCCACAGTCTCTTGTTGTTGTCATTTATCTGTGACTCCTAGCTCCACATGTTTTGGAAGTGGGCCCCTTATCGCAAAAACAAGTCACAATGTACCCAATCTCTATAAGTTATAGGTAGGGACTTCCCACCTCAACAGCTAGGAGGTAGGAGGGCACTAACTCGCTTTAGACATCAGTGTCACACAGATTTAGTCAACGCTCAAAAAACGGTGCTTGTGCCCATGCAGCAACAAACACCCAAAGTCCAACACAATGAACTTGCAATCGCCTATTAAACAGGGCGTAGGATTCAGGGTACAGGGCAAATACTGCTTTCTTACCCGACACTCCAGGCCACCTAGCTCCCTGTCCCTGGAGCTCAATGCTACAGGGTCCTGCTGCACGTAACCGGTCATGGCTAGCGGCACTCTTCAAAACCCCCTATCTCTGCCGTCTGCCGCCACCGATAACTTGCATTTGCCCACTGATAGATGGCTCTGGGTCAGCAGTCTCCAAACTCCCAGGGCAAATTCCTTGGTGAGTTCCTTAGCCGTGCCCCACGTCCCGCGGCCGGCTGAAAGGACACTGTTGGACTGCTATGCTGCGCTGCACCAATTTGAGGAAAGGACCTCTCGACGGCTCCATACACCAGCGTACAGTATCGCAGGAATCAAGCCGCACGTCGTACGCCCAACTCACAATCACCAGGCGATCACTGAGGCCGCTTCCGATTCCAATTAGAACTTAGAGCTGATAAATCAGCAGGATGCACACTTGTCACACATATGCTCTGCTTAATTTGAAATAATTGAACTTGGCCAGTTGTTCTGATGGCAATTGTACAAGCTGAAGTAGGCTTTGCGGCATCTGTCAAGAGAATTTGCAGAGGTGGGCACTCTACTTCTTAATACAGAGAGTTGGTGGCCACTACAATATTGTAATAGCACTTGCACCAGGTAAACCATCCTCCCATTAAGGGACAATAACTGGAGTTTCAATTGGCCCCAAACAATCTTTCTCTAGGCATATCTGACATTTGGTGCTCTGATGGTTTGGGTACTAAGAGTGCACAGGTTTGACTAATAAAAGTGGATGGAAGATTTAGTTAATATGATTTGGTGCTAGTAAAAGTGTGGCTAGTCTCTAAAGGCACTATAGGCAAAAGGGTCAGTGTGAACTGGTTCCTGAGTACATTCGTTATCTTGCCCCATAGAGGCCATTAAAGTCAAACCAGAAATATTGGGAAAAGAAAGATTATTTATAGGTTTTGAATGAGGCAAATCCATTGATAACACAACAGCAGACGTAGATGATTGAATAGGAGGAAAAACATAGTAGGGAGATCTGAAAGTGGCACATTATTGTCTGAAAGCATGGACATATAAATTCTCCCACAGCATCTTATATTTTAGATTCGAATTCACAAGCATATTGTTTTAGAAAGACATTTAGAAAAGAACACGCATTTACTTTTAAATAGCCCATTAGGGGAACCTGCCACCTGGTGGTGTTTCCACGTGATATGTGAGCACATTAAATGCAACCATACACTAAAATAGCAGGACAGTACAATATAGAGATGTCAGTCAGTCATGGCTGCGGCCAAACAGCCCAACAGAAGCATGCGTATCACACTTCGCACTACTTCGCGTGCTGCAGCCTTGTTAGCAGGGGGAATGTAATTTGAAGCTGGGGGTTTGCCCAGCAGGAGTGTTGCTATTGGTCACAGCACCGAGCTCCAAGGTCTCAGGTCCTCAGTCACTCTGTGTATGGTGCCATGGAAACCAGCAAGGTGCACAGTGCACATAAGTAAACCTAGCCCACCGGAGTCCTAGCTGGGAAGCCCTTTCTGCTCAAGCGGCGTCAGCTGTGAGAATTCAGTGTGAAGCTGCAAGCGGAGGGTGTGCCCAGCAGCAGTGCTGCTATTGTTCAGAGCACCACAGCCTGAGCCTTCAAGTCCTGGGGTGCCTAGTGTATGGGTTCTGAAGAGACAAGTAAAGTGCATAGTGCAAATAAAGAGAGCAGTCCTGCCGCAGTCCTTGGTGGGATGTCCTTTCTGCTCACCCCCACCTGCCGCAGAATGCCCCTATTGATCAGAGAACCGGGCTCAAGCCCTCAGACCATTGGTCGCCCGATTTATCGTGCCACGTAGACGAGTAAAGTGTGCAGTGCAACTAAATGAAACTGCTCCATCAGACCACAGTCTTGCTAGGAAATCCTGTCTGCTTGCTCCCAAGTGGTGCCTACTTGTTAGTTTACTTATTGCCCACATTATCTACAGTAGGTGACCTCAGCAGCATTTTAACTATTTTGCCACACACTAAAATGATAGACAGATATTCAGCTGAATAGTTGCTTTTCATAGCTAAACATTAAAAATTGATGAATACGAAGGGGGGTGCCCACACTAAGGACAATGGGGAGGGCCAGGAAGAAAGGAACGCATTTTCCTTATCTTTCTTCCAGTGACCACAACACCGACAAAGTGGGATGAGCTCTTACTGCCTTCGGGAGGGGAGTCCCCACAGCCCAAAGAAGATCGCTCACTTTTCTGGGGTGGGCATGAACATCTTCAATATAAGACCAATACGTTCTCATTTCATCTCTCGAGTGTTCCAGTACTGTGTTTTGTTATGGTTATTTAAATTTTTTTAAATGCCTAATAAAAATTCATGTAAAAAAAAAAAGAAATTGATGAATACGTTTTAAAAAAAAAGCAATACAGATAGTTACTGCCCATTGAGTTCCTCGTATTTCCATTGTTATTTCATTTTTATTAGAAAAACCTATGCAGATAAAAATCCAAAGAAAAAACAAATATGTTACAAGCCATCAACAGTGCGACAATGGGTACACTTAATAGGATGTTATTTTAATCTTTTACATCTTTTGCTGAATTGCATTTTTAACTATTTGGTTTTCACTAGATAGCTACACAATTATTCAGTCAGAGCCTGTTATATGTATGTACTTAGGGCAAATATCCAGTAGAGCCTGTGCAACCAATAATACAAGTTGCTCCGGGTGATCCATGTATTACTAGCATTTGGCAGGAAATACACTTTTTATTTACCAGTGAGGTTTCATTCAGAACAAACTTCAATATTCTACCTAATTCTTGGGGCAAGAATGTTGTGGTGCTTTGATTAACAACCAAAATGCTGAAATAGTGAAAGAGTTACGTTTGTTGTTGACGTGAACGAGAAGATACGTATTGAATGACAGCACGGAAGTCCTCAGAACACTTTGCATACTTTGTTGTAAACAGTCCCTCGAGTTTGCTAAAGATGGGAAGAAACAGAATGCTTCAGGCAGAAATGGAAATTGGATATCTATACAAAATATTAGCTGCTGCTCAAATTAAGTCATGAGAAAACCTCCCCCAAACTCCCTCTTGGTTCTCAGCTTAAATAGGGGTGCCTTTATAATTAACACATTACCATTAATTCTGAAAGGTGCAGACCACAGCTGACAAAATGCATCTGCCATCAGAGAAATAAAGTTAAAATGGGAAGATAGTGGAGATCCCCATGCTAGTGACTACTCGTGAGCAATTCTTCACTTTGCAATTTTTAAAACCTGACAGGGACAATGCAATTCTCCATCGCTCTGGGGTTTCTAGATAGAGTACCATTACATTGTGTAATAATATAGCACTTAGAAGTGGGCAGAATAAAACATGTAGCACTATATATAAACAAATAAAATGACCCGCTATCTGGCAAGCAAATAGCTGTGAGCTTCAAGCACTACCCAGTAGGCTATATCGTTGCTGGGACTCTCTGCATGTCCATTTCCAGAAGGCTGTTAGCTACAGGCTGTGGCTAATCCTTTTTCTCACGTTACAATAGTGGTTGATGTACTTAGATGTTTCCAGCACACTTTCATTAGTGCTTTAAGTTAGACAGACAGCTAGCCCACCTTCCTCCAACTTCTGGCTACTAATTATGGTAGGGTCCTAACAAACCTCATCATGGACTGGTCATACACTTAGGCTAACTCCAAGTTAACGAAAACGCAGAATGTGTGTCTTTATAGAGTGGGACCTCAGACTTCATGTATAGCTAAACCTACATCACTAACTGTTTAGGGGTCTCTGACAAGTCTTGACAACAGCAGGATAACTCAAAGAATTAAAAACAAATATGAGATGCTTTCAATGCTGTCTGTGGTGTATTTTTGCTCTGGCATGGTCATTCTCAAGAAAAAGATTTAACATAGGGATTTCAGTATAAGGGACCACACATGAGTATGCACCTTTGAGGAATTCGAACATCCGGACGGTGGGTGTGCCTTCGCCTGGGCTTTTTTGAAAATTTTAATGAAATTAAATGATGGTAGACCAACCTCAGGGAAATGTGTGGGGCTAATCCAAACACATTTTCCTATGCTAAAACCACGACAAATGCATAGACCCGTGTTCTCTAGGTGGATACAGCCTACAGGCACATGCCACCCTGTCATATTTAGTTGGGATTTGACAGCCTGGAGTACACCATGTCATCCCCAGAAAGGCGGAGGACCAACCTTTCCCCTTCCATGGCCTACTTGATTAACTAACAAAGGCTCCATGGATCCGCTCTGCTCTTTTTTGGGCTCTGCAGCTGGTGTCAGTGATTACCATACTAATAGAGTGTACTTCAAACAGGCCCACACGGGGCCTGGCTGCAGAGGTTAACAAAGGAGACAGGAAACCCCAACAGCCGTTCATATGTAACAGTGTCAACCTGAAGCCAACTCCTACCCTCAGTGTCTTTGACAGTGAGCTATCATGTCTGGGACTGCGTGTTTAGAGTAAGCCACCCTGGTAGGGGGACCTCATTTATCAGGTATGACCATGTGGTTTGCAGTAGTCAGAGAGTCTGGTCTAGATGCAACTGCAAGGGAGACCTGGTGCTTTAAACACCAAAACAGCAACCACAGAGGGATCCATTAACCAGAGAGACTCTTTGAACAACAACAGACAGAGGATGGGTGGGACTTAGTATCACATCTTTTCACCCCTTTACCTTTTCTGTTGCAAAGAACACTGGTTTTGACCTCATACATACAGGAGATTGTTGGTGGGGACCACAGGATTGTTTCATTGAGGTGCGCTTAGCCTACACCAATCACTGTGACTGACGTGGCTTTAGAAGAGGGCTGAGCCCCTCTTTTGGTAGATCATCTGATGACTTTTCAAGGAGTAGCAAGAATAACTCATTATTGACCCTGGCTAAAAGTACAGTCTGCCTTACATCTTCTGTCAGTTAAGGAAAGCCAGGATTTTCAAAGAGAGAAACAAGATCCCTCCCCTAAACATCTTCCACAGAACAGAGAGCTATCCAGAACTCGGAGGATCCTCCAGCAGCTCCAGAACCAGGAACCCAGCCAGCACAAGGCGTGCCCTGCTAGGCTATGCAGCATGCTTCCTAGGTAGGAAGTGGCAGAAGATCTCTGAACTTACAACCAAGGACAAGGCAGCAGCCTGCAACACACTCCACAGCTGTGGGCCGTCCACCTTAATGGATGACACAAGCCCATTGAAGACTCAGGGAGTAGTTTATTGACAAGCATCTACCAACGTCTGCCTTAAAGGACATTTTTGAGCCACTCGAGTTCCTCGATCTGCAACTGATGGCAACATTGACTGTTGTCAAGCCGTTGTGGCTTAAAGACATCCTAGACATCTCAACCAGTGCTTCAGAACCACCGATCAGCACTGAGACAATGATTCCTGACCCTGAGCCGCAATGTATGCCAGCCTGCAGCAGTTTGGCCAGCTTTGCTCGCCGAACTATCTTGCCGCCTGATACCTGCAGCTGACTCTCATCTTGAACTCTGTCACAGAAGCCTGCAAAGCGCCCTGAAGCTGATTTGTCCCTTTTGAGCACAGGGCACATTATGCGTCTGCCCCGTGGTCCTTCCCAGAAGGCCTCTGGAGACATTTTAAGACCAATTGCTCCATACTGACTACCCTCCTGTCACTATCCAGAGTGCATCCCTTTTCCTGCTTTGAAACTGTCGGTCCTCTGCATTCCTATACAGGGTGGGTTGGATTTTGCTGTGTTGCTAGAACTGTCTGTTGTGATATAAATTAAGTCGATATTTTTGATACAACCTTGTCTGGACAGTCCTTTTTCTCATTGGGTAATACTTGTATTTTCGCTGTGTTGCAACTAACCAAAAATCCACGACTTTTCAGATATAAGTCTGCCGTCCCGTCCACATTACCAACATTGGAAAAGGAGGTTTATAATTTGTGTGTTATTACAATTTTTTCGGATCCCTTCTGCTGTATTAGAGGTGTGGGCCTGATGGATGGTTTAGAAACCGATATTCACCCATGGACCACTAATATCCTGGAATTTGATTCGTCACAGCACCAAAGACATTCCTCCACCAGTCATTATCACCAATGATTTTCATCGAGATCAACCTCGAAAATCATGTCTGCTCCGTGAATGCTTATTAAAGGAAGATGTTTTCAGTAAGAGTAGAGGTCACTAATGAAATAAATTATTTCAGAAGATAAACATAAACAGCGTTGGCGTGTGAGCCTAAAATCAAATGGTCCAAAGGAGAGCCAAGTTATTTGATAGCCAATCGCGGAAAATGATCGAGGCAGAACCTGGGAAAGAGAGGTAAGAAAGTGCTGAGTTTATATGAGGAGCACTGGTGCCGGTACAAATCCTGCAATTGTTATCATTTGACTAATAAGTGATCGTTGCACAGTGAGGCAGTAGGAGTAGGTACCGTACAGGAAAATTGGAAACATGGAAAATACATCAGAAATACAAAAAGCTCTTTTTCAGTGTTAGGCACTGATGAAATATGCTGGGTATACAAACAACTCTTTACAGGCTCGATTTAGGCTATATTACTGGCTTACGAAAGTTTCATACTCAATGTGATGAACATCCATGTACTGAGTGTGCCAGCTGCATTTTGAATGTTTGACATTATTACAGAGAAAGTATAATTACATTGGAAACCCGATTGAAGATTACCAAGACTCACTACGTTTCTAAGATTAATTAGGAGCAAGAAGAGTCGTGACCATAGTAAGATAGCCAAAACCCAGAGTATCATAATATTATGGCACATTGTTACAGTAATTACTATTTAAAATGTACAGATTTGAAAATGAAATGAATAGGGAGACATATGATTAACTGTTTCAAATTAAAGTCAATGGGAGCAAGTGCTGTAAAAGGGATTTAAACCGCAGAGCATCGAATTGTTGAGACCTCCATATATTTGCTGAAAAATACTTGATTAATAAACATTTGAGTAAGCAAGCAACATAACATAACAAGAAATATCACCAAAACTAAGATTAAATAAATGATATTTGTAAAAATTGTAAATTGAGATAAAATCCAAAACCATTGAAATAAAAGGGGGACTATCCATTCCTGAGACTGGCAGATTCCTTTACAATGGCACCCACAAGAAGCAACGTATGAAGAAAAAGATATGGGAGAAACTAGTCCCCCCATTTATGAATGCACACGGAAGGAAATGCTGGACTTTTGACACATAACTCACAAGGGAGGTTAGCAAATGGAACAAAAAATCTTGAAATAAAGAAGCCGAAAGGTAAGGCACTAAAATGCACCTCGTTTGTTATACATTTCTTAGACCAGAAAAGTAGATAAATTAGCTTAACTTAATACAGGCTTACATGTAATAGTGTTGTATAGGGGTAAGAATATAACACCGTTCAGTGCCATAAGAGTTTAATTTCAAGACCCGGGCAGAAAAAACGCAATCTTGCACATGGTGCATATTAGTTACATCTGGGTTATAAGAAAATAATATAGGTATGAAATTGTTGAAGAAACAATGACAATTAATGAAATAAAAACTGAATTTGTTGACATTTAAAGATGTATGAAATATACAATCTCCATCAATCAACGGTGTGGTTATAGCAATATAAATGGGACAGAATTGGAAAGACAATGAAGAAAATGTATAAAGTAGGCTGGCAAATAATACCAGCCCTACAAATACGTGAACTACCCTGGGGATAGATGTATGAAGGCATATGGCCATGATAATATACCACAATCTATCATTTGATTGCAGATACAAAGAAGCCCCTTAAGGTGTAGGACTTCAAAGAGCAACTATCCTGATTTAGATAAGCAGGACAGTTTAAAACAGTTTTAAAAAGGTAATTTAATAATTCTATTTACTATGCTGGGTGACAGTTACCTGTAGATTTCTAAAGGAAATTGCAGCAGTTCTGGTCATTCACTTTGTTGTCAGCATATTGATATATTTTTCAAACATTTTCAATGTTGCAGATTTTATGCAGGCTAAAATAAATGTGAAATGGTGTGACCGAGTATGAACTCAAGTGCAAAGAAATTAACCACATCCTGAAGAATGTTACATAGTAGAACATGGGGACAGGAACATGTCAATGGTAGTATACAATCATTACGAGTAGCGTGGTAAAAACGGGGTCATTACCGGCATAGAGGAACGAGCGGGTCCGTGTTCGTATGACGCCGCTATGACACACGCGAACCCCCATGCCGGTAATGGCCATACCGGCATGCCGCTAAAGGCCCTCCATCCCCCCGATAGCGCCATCACAGGACCCGCCGATACCGCCACCGCCTAGGAGGAACCCCTAAATACCGACCCGGTAATACCAACATGCTAATACCTGGCTCGTAATACCGGACCCGTAAATAACGTCATTGCGCCGGAACGGGAAATAGGCCGGCGGCCATCTTTAAAAACACAATCCATTGCAATCCTCCCAAACCATCAGTTGTTTCCAGGAGAGCTCAGTGGCAATACTTCGATAATGTCTAAGGGAACCCGGAAGACCACCCCTCCCCGGCTGCGGAAACAGCGCTTTTCCAATGCTGAATTAAATATGCTTGCGGACACTCTTGCTGCATCATATCTCAGAACCTGAAGCATGAGGTGCAGCAGCGGAAGAAGGACATCTTGCAGGAGGTAGCCTGCAAGGTGTCCGCTGTGGGAACCACCCCACGTAGGCCACATTAGCCTTTCTTTTGAGGTCAATAAATGAGTACTAACTATGGTTGGATGATAATAATTGCATGCATGTTTTCTATGTACAGATTTCACACTGAAACCACTATATAAATAACACATTATTGCTATTATTATTATTATTATTATTATTATTATTATTATTATTATTATTACTACTACCTCCTTCTCCTGATGCCTGTGATACTTTCTGCACAACCCTCTACTCCACCCCATCTCACCTGTATGCTCCTTCCCCTTTCCTTTTCCACAACTCCTACATGCTTCTTCCTTTTATCCACCACTACTGCATGCTCCTATCCTCCACCACCCTTAGCCAGCAAGCTCCTTTTCATCCCTTGACTCCTCTGGTCCCCCATCATCATCATCATCATCATCATCACCATCATTCCCACCATTGCTCTCAGCCCCATTATTAACACCAGTGCCAACATAAACCCCATCAGCAGCATCAGTTAGAGGAGGAGGCCGATTATCTGTGTGCCTCATCACAAAGATTATGCTATAGAGCTGTGCAAATCTGCTCATATTCGAGGTAGCAGGAGTACAGATTCACCTCCACATGGACCCTCACATCAAGATCACTGTACTTGCTGACCAACAGCACTGAATATTAGCTATCCCACAGTGCAATTGTCTTTAAATAAAAAGAACAGAACACAAGCTTTCCCTGTAAAAATAACAAAGGTTTCACACACACACACACACACACGCACACACACACACAAAACAGACAATTCTGCAATCCTGCTCCCTGTCAAGAAAACCCATTTCTGCCTAATCTTCTTCCAAACACACTCCACCTCCAGCTTCTCTCTGGCATGGGCTATTTGTGCTTTGTCTGCAGCCAAGTTCAACTCACAAAGGAGGCAGGAAGTTGCATGTTCCTTCATAGGTGTCCATACTCAGTTTCCAATGAAGAACTTATCATCGCCAATGTTCCTGAATCCCACATGAACATTGCAATATCACCCAAATCCTACCACAAGAACACAAATTCCACATGAATGTCATGAGCTCATCTGAATCCTCACACAAGCTCTGATTCACCTGTGGGCGACCTCAGATGCATGAGAATCTCGAGGTAGAACCTGGTTAGATTTGTAGATGTATTGAAGGGAGATTCACTCAGGCCAAGTTGTGAGTGGCTCCTCAGCCTTTTCATGCCATTTTCACTGATATTATCTTGAAATTGTCTCTATATATGAGGCTAATTTGGGGCCACAGTGGATGAATCTTAAAAAATGCCACATTTCACACAATTCAATTGTTTGCCTGTGGCATTGGAATTCGCTCACATTTTTGGACAAAGGTTATTTACCTTCATGGGTTACCTGGAATTATTATTTCCAATTGAAACTTGAAATACATTGCAAAGCTTTGGGGGTGGTGCCTATTTCTTTGGTTCTTGATCAGACTGTGTTCTCTGGTTCCCACCCACAGAAATATAATAAAATGGAGAGGACTAATCACAGTCTTCAACAGTGTCTGCAGTGTTCTATGAATGCCACACGATCCATTTCAAAGGTTTTGATTTCCACAGAGTTTAAAAACATTGTTCATTGAGTCTGCAACATGGTAGGCTTCATTTTTGAAAAGGAAACCCATGTCCCCTGCACACTGTCTATGGCCAAAGCCTTAGGGGATTTCTGAAGCCAATATCTGTCTTCTTTCCACAAAGAAAAACAGATAGAGCTAATGTCTATTACAGATATTTAAATAACTTTTGTGGATAGTAACATACCATCTGGTTCATTTATGCATAAACATTCAATTTTGACAATAGAGGTAAAAAATTCAAATGTTTTATGTTTCAAGTAGCCCAACGCGTTTCGAGATAATTCCACTCTTCATCAGGACAAATATAAATCTGAACAAAATTCTACAAAAAAAAGGAACATTAAAGAAATATTTTTAGTGCATTTCTCCTCTATTATGTTCAAACATTAACATGTGGTAAGGTTATGCCATCAATGTATCCCTGCAAAGGGACCTTGTCTAATAAGTACATTCACATTTAAAAACACTGATTAATTCTAGTGCAGAATTTGGTCGTAGAAATCTTACAATCTTAGTACCTTTTAAATCGCTGCACAACATAGGTCAGAGAAGCGAGTAGAGAGCTCTCAATTTCATTACTACAAGTATCTAAGCAAGATTGTTCTAGTCAGTGCAGTAATACCCAAATACAAATGCCATTGCTCTTGATGATAAGTATGTTTTGTTTTTAGTGGATTCTGGCATCTGTAATTCACGATGTTAGCTGTGTCTACATATACTTTCATGTCAGTTAGGGTGATGTCAAGAGAGATTGCCTAGTGGATTAGGGTTCAGCTTAAAAAGTAATATCCTTCTAAACTCAGTCACTGATAAAAATGGTTCTAAAAAATATTTAACAACTCTTACCTAACAATCTGCAGGAGCTAGATCACTAATCGAGTGATGTATTCTAGAATGAAATCGGGCCGTGATTCTTAAAGTCCAAGTGTCCTGGTCCGATTCGTTTGCTAAATGTATGCCTAAAAAGGGAAGGCAATGCTAAGGAGCTGATTCGATCTTGGATGGTAAAGAAATTACCTTTCCCTACCCGATATTGCTCTTAGTTTAAAATAAAATATGATGGTAATGCTTACCCACGAGGGTTCAAGCCATTCTCTTATGTTTGTCGTTCAAAAGGTCAATATCCGTGTCCTCATCAGCATACTGTGTCTTAAATCCTTAGAAAAATATAAATGCATTAGAACCACTATCTAATGTTTTCTGAAGCATTAGCCTGAGGAGCCAGTCACCACACAAAGACTTCTAACTTGGGCCAACAGTGGGACACCATTTTTTGGTAAGACTTTTTTTGCTAATATATTGTCAACCCACTATTTAAACATTAGATAGTGGTTCTAATGCATTTATCTTTTATTTCTAGGCTTAATTTTTGAGCCAACAACAAGGACTATAACAGTATTTGCTAATGTTACTATTTATGTTCTTGATGATAGGGTTTGGTGGTTTGTTGGTCCAGTGTTAAGACGGATTTATGAACTCTGTCCTGGAGGTGCAGAGGTTCAGAAGGCCAACTTAGTTTCTTGGAACAGGGTAACCTCTGGACAAGCCAGACCAATCAGGGTAGCGATCGCGGCGGTCAAGACTAGGTCTCAAGAGGGGTGAGGGTGACTGAAAGCGCGCAATGAGCACACAAAGCAAGGACACTTACAAATTACTCCAGACAGGTGTTATATTAAAAATATAGACACATTTATTACAAGGCCTTTGTAACATTGACTATAGCGAATAATCACGATAAAACTCAAGTAAACCAATACATCACACTCAATACAATATATATACAATACCAAAGAGTCTAACGAGAGAGACGCACAAAATATGCAGACCACCTAGATGGGGAGGAAAACAGGCAGTGCGAATAGAAGTTAGACCCAGTCCGCCTTCAGAGGTACCTAACTAGAAGGAAGTCCGAGCCCTACGAAGAGTGGAGCCTTGTGCTCAAAAGTACCTGCACACGCGGGTGCCAATGGGCAAAAGGAAGTTAGGCAGTTCAGATCTGTGAACCAATGAAGAAGGACAAAGATCCGCGACTCAAGCGCAGCCTCCACTGTGGGCAGAAGCAGAGCGCGAGTGCGGACAAGGCGTGCTGCTTAACACAGCGAGGAGAAAGCTACAGGCTACTGCAGGAGGGCGACCAGTTCCTAGCGATGCTACTCACCGGTCCCCGATGCAGGCAGACCCAGGCTTCTCCGCGTCAGTTTCAGTGCTGGCAGGTTCAGATGCGAGCAGGGGACTCTCGGCGTCGTGTAGATTCCGCGGCAGCAGAAGTTGAGTTAAAGATGTCCCAAACTAAGTGAACCCGCACAGATTGTTACCTCAGCAGGGCAACGATGCAGCCATGTGTATTTCAGCCCAGTGTACACTCTCACTTCAGACCTGGGAACGCCAAGTGTACGAAGCGGGTGAGAGTGTCGCGGACTCGGAATACAACACAACCTGACGGCGGTAACAGAGCAAGACTCCTGTGTAGGCTGGTCAGTCCAATGGATGCCCCAGGGACGCTTCCGAAGGCTTACTTGCAGGAGATGGTGAAGATGCCGAGAATAGTTGTTCCCACTATTCCAAGGGGTCGAAGTACCATTACAGGCCTTCTCGTTCGATCCGAGGTAGAAAGAGTTTCACAGAGCGACAGCAGTGCAGAGGAGCAGTCCTTCACCGGGTCACCAGCGATTCCTCGGTTCAGCCTCGTAGTTGCAGGATACTTGGCTCCTGTATCCCTTTGTTCGTGAGAACTCAGGAGATCAACATGGTAGTGGCGTTTCCAGCCCCCTCTTATCCACGGTTCCCTTCGCGCCAAAACGGAGGGGACCCAATGGGAAATCCGCTAATAAAACACTCACACCATCTGTGGACCTCATCACGGACCACGGGGGTCCCAGGCATTCACACCACCCTAGACTCTCTGGCGCCCAGGATGTGTATTGGGACCAGACATCCCAGCCCCCATCCTGGAGGCACACACAGGCCTGTAGAAGCCTGCGAAAGCATCTGTGTTTCGCGGGAAAGTACATGCCCAAATAAGGAAGGCCCCGGGTCGGCTCGACCTGGGGGAGGTGAAGGGGGCAAGACGGTCAGCGGACAGGACAAAGAGCCTCTTGGCCTGGCCATTTTGGGAGCTAGGCCACCATTTTGGGCTAAGCATGAGAAACGCGCTTAAAACGCCAAAAGGAGCTCAAAAACACAAGAAACGATTGCTGCCACCAATCCCGTCCGTGATTCACTTCCACCGTTCATTTACAATCCAAAGAGAGTATCTGGGGCCTGTAGAAGACTAGAGACCCAAGAGAGCAGTAACTTAGTTTACAGTGCCCTCTTGTGCCATGTTGCGCAAAAGCTGCAACATGATAAAGAAACTACGGAAAACAACGTTTCCCGGTACTGACTGACTGTCCTAAGGGCATGTCAGTTTCCCATTAAGAATGGAGCAAAAGCCCAGAGGAGTGCGGCAGAAGGCTGCGCTTCTCTGGCAAAGTCTAGATCATGGTGAAAACAACAGCAAAAAGTTTAGGGGTTGCCACATGGAAGGAAAACTACCCAGTATTAAGAAATCTTTCCTAACATCCAGCTTGATTGCTACCTATGAAATGTCCTAATCCTTTTTTACATCTGATTTGGTTAACCAGACCATTTACCATAATGGATTGGATTTAGACTTGGAAGATCCATCTTGTTTTTAACCGTACTGCTCCCAGGTGCCTCATTGTGATTCTCCCGACTGGGATTTGCTCCCATCTGTCTGGTTGAAGTTGTGGTCCTGTGTGTCCCACTGTCATTTTTCCCCTTCAGGAGTTTGCTATCTTGTGTCCCACTATGATCCCTGTGCAACTAGTTTCCTTCCATGATTTTTCTCCCAGACATGTAAGAAAGCTGGTTTGTTCCTTCCACCAGGCCTCTGCGCACCCTGGGATCCCTGCTCTGAACTATTTTTCGGAACTATTCTCACCCACGGTCTACTTGTCCCTATGTCTTGCACTTTTTCCTGCTCACCCAAATTCTCCTTCAGGGCAAGTTACTCCACATTTTCCATTGCCAGAGAAAAAAGCTCACATCTGATGTCCCAGGACATCACTTCACAAGTATCTTACACCAAGGGCACCCTTACACAAATGTCACCCAAAGGGCAGCTCTTACAGAGATTTTGCCACCTGTTGCCAATCAGGCTCCCAACTAACCTTCAAGTATTAACACTTTAAACCTCAATTCCCAAAAACACTGTACATATACTAACAAATTCACCCATTTGATGCAATTGAATAACCCTCGCAAATTACATCAAAATGCAGAATGCTATACATCTACAATTAATGTATAGATCACAGTCCCAGCCAGTGCACCCTTTCACCATGGTCACAAACGGCTTCGCATTGGACACACATGCCTCTATGCTCTTGACAAACAACTACTAGAAACAGAGCTGCCTGCAGAACACAGGATACATCAATTCTACACACATAAACACAACAACAAAGATATCTTGCATGTTCTCTTTCTTCCCACAAACCTAACCGGCCCCCTTCATTTCAGATCTGCCAGAGTGCCTGGAGACCATGAAAATGGCAAAAGTGTTTGATAACATTACGTGCCTCTCAGGTTAAAGTTTAAAAAAGAAGGTTATGCAAGAGGGGAAACGATTAGGTATAGTTCAAAGTTGATTTAGTTATTTCCTTTTTGGAAATGCAATAATTTATGATGCCCATGCCCATGGAGATGTAAATAATAAACATGCTTATTTTGGTGACCATATTTTGAGATTCCGAGCAGTGTAGCTTCAGCGGAACGTCATGGATGCGTATGTGCAGCACACATCAGGCAGCATTAGATGGTTACTCATTGTGTGACCCTCCAAATGTTTTGAATTACAACTCCCATGACCCTTCCCCACTGACTATGCTTGATAAGAAGAATGGGAGCTGATATCCAAAATATCTGAAAGTCACATAAGAAAAATGTAATTTCCCTCAGATCTATACTGATAGGTTGTGGCTAGTCTTGATTTGCCAGTTAAGACCAGGTGCATTCTTCTAAAATGGCTATGAGTGAAAAGAAGAGGTTTGCATTGTTGAATTTCATTGCTATTCTTTATTGTACATATAATCAAGTCATAGGAGGTAGAGTGTTCATTACAGCTTGCCTCCATTTGTGTTTTCTTTGAACCCCAGTGTAATCGTAGATGTTTTACTGTTTTATTTTACTTTTATTTATCGTAGCTGTTTTACTGTTTTATTTTACTTTTATTTAATTTCCTTTCACGGCCCCGTTATAACGGGCCGAGGATTGTGACTGGGCACCACTTTTTAACATGTTGCTAATTGCACTTGTATGTAATACATTTTATTTTACTCCTACCTTCTTGTTTTTTTTTTTATTTCTGTTCCTTGTAAGCCACGATTGGGGCAGGAGGCTGTCTGCCTCCACTTGCCATGGGGCTCGTCCCAGCTGGCGTGTCCTTCCTTGATTTTGTTCCCTGCATTCACCTTGCCGCAGTCTTTCTCCTCTGGCTTCTTGCTTGGACCTCAGTGGATTGGCCATTATATGAATAATTAGTCAGTGTGACGGATCGCAAGAACGGTATTCATTCGCCTCTGCTCGCCTTCCTCTGGTTTTACTTAACCCACTGTGTAAATGTAGCTATTTTACTGTTTTATTTTAGTTTCCTTTCCTGGTCTTGTTATACCAGGCTGAGGCATGTGACTGGGCGCCACTTTTTAACATATTACTAATTTCACTTGCATTCCATATATTTAATTGTCCTCCTCACTCCTTATTTTGGCAGTAGGTTGCCTGGCCTCCACTTTCCATGGGTCTCGTCCCAGCTGGCATGTCTTTCCTTGATTTCATTCCCTGCATTCACCTTGCTGCAGTCTTTCTTCGCTGGCTGCTCACTTGGACCTCAGGGGATTGGCCCCTGTGATACAATGTGCCTATATAGGTCGACTACCCCTAGGATGAGCAGTGGTCAGGCACAGCCGGCTCGTGCCTTTCGCGCTGAATTTGTGCCAAAGTCAAGCCCGTCTGTGCCCTTCCATGACACGGACGGCATGGGAGGCTCCTTTCCCTGGATAAAACAAGCTAATCACACAATCTATTCTCGTAGCCAATTGCTCCTGCTTGCGCTTCATGTGACAGTGTTTTGCTGAGGGCTGCAGGGTGCAAAGTAAGGTGAGTGATACTATGCCCTCTTCCAATGCCTCTCTGAACTGCCTACTTTTGAATGCTTATGCACTGGTTGCACTTTCGGCCCAATGCAATTACATTATAAATGACCAAAACTGATTTCAGCTGTGTAACTGAGACATGGCTTGGTGAGGCATCAGGTCCCTCTTTGCTAAAAAGTCTCTCACCCAGTTTCGAAATTCTGCACTCTGTCCGACCACCCTCTAGCACTGGGGTGGCATCGCAGTTATCTTGAATTCTCTCTACTTCGGGTCCCTGCTCCGATTAAAATAGAGGCTATGCCAGTTCACTTCTCCTTACTGCCCACTTTTTGTTTTCATCTTTTTGCCACAACCCTTCTTTCTTTGATACGTTCTTGATTTTGACGTTGATCTTCAGCTGCGGCATGCAAATCTCCTCATTTTAGGTGACTTCAACCTTAAACTGAACGATGCCCGTGATCTCAAAGTCCACATTTTCCTTTCCTCCATGTAGGAAATGTTGTTTTGTCCAACATGTCTCTGGCCTTTTCAATGATTTAGGCAACACCTTATACTTCATTTTCTCTCTGGCCTCCGAAGTTATGGTCTATCCAACCTTTCTAGTTATCTGGATTGATCATCTAATTGTCCCGTGTGTTTGGGACATTAGTGCCCCAAAGCCGCCTCCTCAGTCCCATGCTATTTTTCGGCATGGCGGGCGCTCAGTTCTACAAGCTGACAATGAGGCGTGGATTTGCGCTCATCACTCAGTATCTACTCTTGTGGATTTAGGCTCACTCACAGATACTGTTGTTGTGGTTGCACACCTGTTGGCCCCTCTCAAGAGGTAGAGATTGCCTGAATGCCCTTCTCAACTGTGGTTTACTGAGGAACTTCGGGCACTCCATTTGAAGCGCATACAACTTGAGTGCAAATGGAGAATTTCTTATGCCCCCACTGCTAAACTTGCTCTGTTGCAGGTTGCTACCCAGTATCATCATGCTATTATTACTGCCAAACAGTCTTACTCTGCCTCCCTTATTGAGACCTCTATTAACCATTGCAAAGAGTTGTTTAAAATTGTACGCAGCATCTCCTCACTGGCACTAGATCCCATTCCTCCCTTACAGAACCTTTGTGACTCTCTAGCCCTCATTTTCATGGATATAATTAGCAAAATCATGTCCAATATTCACTCTACTGCTCTCCAATCAACCGTCCCTCCTCTGCCTCCTACTGAACCTATGCCTGCTGCTTCCTAGTCCATATTTCCTACTTTCTCTGATCTCAATGTTTCGACTGCTGTATCCAAGTTGAAGACTTCTTCTCCCTGTGATCCTATCTCGTTGGCATAATGAGGGACATGCTGTCCCGCTTCATCCATCTGCTGATGAAAGCAGTGAACACCTCTTTCTCTATGGGGGTGATCCCTGCATCTGTAAAGCATGTGATTGTTATCCCTCTGCCGAAAAAACTCTCTGTGTACCCTCTGGTCCCAGTTAACTTCTGGCCTATCTCTCTCCTCCCTTTCCCTATGAAACCTGTCGAATCTCTGATCTGTCCTTTGCTCACCACCTTTCTTAAGGAATCTTTGTTCTTTCAGTCTTCTCAGTCTGGCTTCCATCCTAGACCTGGGACTGATGGTGTCTTGGTCTCTGTTGTCGACAATCTGGCATGGACACATGAACAGGGCAGCATCAGCGCTCTGGACCTATCGACTGCCTTTGAAACCATTGATCATGGGGTTCTCCTGGATCACCTGGCAGGGCCCAGACTCTCAGGCACTGTTCTGGCTTTGTTCTCTTCGTTTCTATCTGACAATCCCAAACTCCCTCCTTCTCCTTTCCTTACTTAGGCGGAGGACCTCACTTGCGGTGTCCTTCAAGGGTCCGCCATCACCCTGGTTCTTATTCAACACCTATGTTCAACCTCTGATCAAACTTATCTTCTCCCACAACTGCCTCTGCTGCTCTTATGCAGAGAACATGCAGATTATGTTCCGTCTTGACTTTTCCATCCCTGAGTCGGCGGTCAGGGTCCATGTCTGTATAGAGGGCACGGGGGAATGGATGCGCAACAAATGGCTCAAGTTGAATGGTGAAAAGACTGGGGTGCTGGTGGTGGGCCCCCCCTCAGCCTCCTCGCCCTAGACCACTGACATTTTGGCCTTCTACTCTTTGTCCTTTTCCCTGACCCATCCCCATTGTTAAAAAATATAGGGGTTAAACTCTCCTCCTCCCTCTCTATAGAGTCACAGGTCACCACAGTACGTCAGTGGGGCTACTTCCAACTTAAGCTTATTCAATGTGTTCTCCCTTATATCCCTCCACATCTTCACACTCTGGTAGTCTCTGCTCTCATCACCTCTTCGAGTGACTACTGTAATTCCTCATTTCTCGCTCAACCCTCATATGTTCAATTTTGGATTAACCCTCCTACATTATTCAGCGCCTTCAGGTCCTTCAAAACTCGGCTGGCCACTTCCACCCCCACTGCTTCCATATCTCTCCCATTCTTGTAAACTTCATTGGCTACAAGTAGCCAAACATATCCGCTTCAAAGCTCTTTTTCTGGTACACTGCGCCTTCTTAGATCAAGGAGCTGAGAATCTATTAAATTCCAGCTGTATATCCCAGACTGGGCTCTGCACTCTGCCAACACCTGTCTCCACTCTGTTTCGCAGGTGAAATATAGTCAGATTGGGGGCTGCTCCTTTTCAGTGGTAGCCACGGACCTTTGGAACACCCCCTCAGAGCCATTGTTACCCAACTGAACTAACGTAAGGTCCTGAAAACCTACCTCTTCTAATTTGCCTCTGTTCACTGTTCTGCTAGTAGCATCAAGATGCCCCCGGGCGATTGTCATGCTTAATAAATGCCCCAGAATATAATATATGAGCCATGGACAGAGCAAAACTGCAGCTATAACTGGGAGATGACCAATTGACTGCAGCCATTTTTGGAGATGTAGCGCATTAAGAGATCTGATTTGGTTGGCATGCATGTAAAGGCCCAGAAGGCCTAGTGAGAATGATATTAGCCCCTGTCTGAAGTGAAGGTTCACCTAGCAACACAACACACATCATTTCTTGAAGGTGTGCTTTGCCACCTAAGAGTCAGAGCAGAGATCATGTGGACACTAGGCACTGGATCAGGCATTATTAATCAGATCAGAATTGGTACTACAAAGTCATGCCCTCCAAGGTCGTTGCATGCTGTGCTTCGAAGTGCATTTTTAATGTACCAACTAAATTTATTATACTGACTCGACATGTAACGTTCATCATATAAACCCTATAAAAACTCAGAGCTTTCTATGTTTGTATGCCACACACGGGGATGGGGATACAATTCCAGTTTCCCTGTCCATTTCATTACAGCTAAATGAAAATAGATATGGTCTCCACCCTTGCTGTCTGAGGGTGTATACACGTTTTCCTGGTGATGGGTTTGTAAAGCATGCACATGGAGTGAATTATATGATATGATAGGATAGGTTATTTATAACGTGCTTAATACCCAGAGGTTTCCAATCGCGGACCCGGGGATCGAACCTGTGTCGCTCTGTGTCGTCTTTCTTCCAAGGTGATCACGTTGCCCCTGAGCTCTCCTCCCAAGATAAATGCCATGAGCAATTACTGCAACCATTCATTAAAAGTCCCAAAACATGTGTACTGTCTGCATGGATTCAGTTGTTAGTGATACTTTCTCTGTGGACTGTGGCGAGCATACAGAATGTCCCCTCTATAGTCCTAATGGCAGGTGAAGTTACAGGTGGGCTATTTTCCAAGGGCATTCCCTGCTGATTAGAATGAACATGTAGTTGAAGGGGTGAAGGGAAAAACTATATGTTAAACTGTTGAAACTTCATCCAGTGCTTCCTTACTATTGGAAAAGTGGGAATACACATATGGAGGATTGGCATCTGGCATGGGTATAGAAGCCCTCCTGGCCGTTATTAATTCTAATACTAATAATAATAATAATAATAATAATAATAATATCTCCACAAATTCCATGCACAGCTAGATCATTAGCATGATCAGCAGCCCCTGCTCTCCTGTGGCACAGAGCAGGTTAGGGTCACAGGTGTCCTCTTGACAGCTGCAATGAAAGTCAAGTTCCTTAAGTACTGGGGTTGCATTTAAGATCTGCACCTCTGCTCAAAAGCTTCATAAGATAATATAATGATGGAATGTTAAAATGTAAATAAAAGCTATACCTGGGTTTAAGGTATGGTGGCTAGCATCTCTCATAATCATTCAAGTCACATCAAATTGATATCAAACGTGTCAGGTCTGTGAGCCCAGCTCAGCTATGAAAGAGTTATGTATACTTCCCCCAAACATGCTGTCTGCTGCTCCCAGCGAGAATGTAGCCCTGAGGGTGACCTCTTTTTGGTCTTTTATGAAGGCAGGTAACACCCTCCCCAGTGATACCGCCACTCAACAGGAAGCTGTCCTGAGAACAGGAATGAAAGAGTATAACATTCCTAAAAGTACTAGCCTCACACCAGGGTGCTGCATACCATAAGGACCTTTGAGATGCTATTGACAAGGGAAAGGAACAAGGTTAGTGCAGACTAAGGGAGCTCAGACCAGCTGGATGAGGTTTCCACCATCTTGTTTTCTCTTGTATCTCTCATACTTCCTGTCCCCTCCACTTCCTTTGACACACAACACTTTGGGTGTCATGCCAGAATGCAAAGTCCACTTGTTCCAACAACAGGGATGGAACCCTTATTGCAGGCTTGCATTTGCTTAATCACCTGAAGACTTTTGCCTTTAAAAAAAGGGGTGTCCCACTCCTTCTCAGATTCACTTTGGAACAAACACCTACGGATGACATACTTTAGATCTCTGTTGGGTGAGTTGACTTTCTAAAGCCATCCACCAATGAGGTAAAAACAGAGTGTCCAAGACAGAGGCAAGCTCTATTTCTTATTCATCCCCAGAGCATACTGGG
This sequence comes from Ambystoma mexicanum, assembly GCF_040938575.1. Classification (NCBI taxonomy): domain Eukaryota; kingdom Metazoa; phylum Chordata; class Amphibia; order Caudata; family Ambystomatidae; genus Ambystoma; species Ambystoma mexicanum. The sequence continues at coordinate 683,437,474 of NC_090939.1, read as the reverse complement.
GGTGTCCTGATACTGACACAAGAGCTGCATCTTTTCCACTCACAATGATGCCCAGGACCTCATCATGCAGAAGGACCCCTGCAGCATACACCAGCCTCTCTTCCATTAGGAGTTTGAGAACAAGGACTGCACTTATCCCAAAGACCCCTGAGAGAGACTCACAGCACCTGGGAACCAAGACGGTTCGGATTCCTGCATTTTCTGCCTTCAATCCACCGCAAGCCATAATTCAAGCCCAGTCGATCCCTTATCGAACCATCAGGACCCTCTGGAACTGCCTTTGGCACTCATCTGCTGTTTGAACTGCTGAATTGCACATTCAAACAAGTTCACTGCAGCACCAACCTTGCTGAGTGTGTTGTTGTCTCGGCTTGAACTCAAAACTCCATGTTGTATCTGCGCCTTCGAACTGCCATTCGACCAGGCAGAATCTTTGCTGTTGATCTTCATCACCAGTTGAACCAACCCTGGTGGATCATTGAACCATGGACATTGCATGCCACATCAAATTGCTTAACTCAAACTGCGCATCCAGTCACCAGCATCTTTGCTGTTGAACTGACATTGAACCAACCCTGAAAGCAGGGACGTCATTTCACCAAAATGCCAGGGGTAGCAGAAGTGACATCACACAACCCTTGACCCCCTGATGACGTCACAAAGTGATGTCATTTGACCCCACCCCAAAGTGATATCGCGGGAAGCAATGGAACACAACCTTTCACCCATTGACAAAACAGGAAGTGGCATCACATAGCATTGTACACTACGAAACATATGGTTACGATATCACTATAATGTGATGTACATTTCATACGTGAATGGATTGCCATATTTATCGTTAACATCAGTGTGTAAAGGCCCATATTACCAAATTACTGTGATTGCAAGCAGACGTCCATGACCAAATGATAATGATGTGTTATTATATAGCACTTACTCTTAAGCGTTTTACATAGAAGAAATATACACCCAATATCACCCAACCTGTGTTGGTACCCATTTATCGACCTCAGAAGGATGAAAGGCTGACTTAAGGCATTTGAGAACAGACTAAATCAGTGACTCACCCCCTGAAGTGTGCCTGAAATGAACCTTTAATGAGTCTAGCAATTATTGTATAGAATTCCAGAAAGACACATTTTTTGGCATTCCTATTCTTTCTTATTTAGGTTCAGTGCTGAAAGTGTTAGACTTGTGGCCCTCATGTTCTTATTTAAGGGGCCTGAACAAGAAAGCTAGCCACTGCAGAATTAAAGAGCCACATGGTGCTGGCCACAGCCCAGGAGCTTGCATTGCAAAAAAAGAAAAGAAAATACATTTTTTTTTAGAGGTCGCAAGGGAGACCACAGAGGTCGCAAGGGAGACCTCAGAGGTCGCACTTGCGACCTCTGGCGACCCCCAAATGATATCCCTGCCTGATAGCTCTCATCATCCACACTTCCTCGAGGGCCTCATTGAAACAATACCCTGGAACAGCAACTCCAGTCGCCAGCATCTTCGCATTCGAACCGACCCTGGTACCCCTCAAGAGCTGCCCTTTTTCAAAGCATTGGTTTGAACCACAACAGACGTCAGTTCGAACCCCTGCTTGACAACTCTCCCCTTCTAGAACAACAGCACCATTGCATTCGAGATGCTCCGGGCAGTACAAACAGCACCTGTAAGTCTGGTTCACAGTTTTTGAACCACCAAGACCAGCGAAAGGTACTAGTGACTGATAACTGCCCTCTTGGTCCAACATTTGCACCTCTGGGAGTGCCTATTTCACAATGTGTCCCTTTTGGCTCCACTACATATCCTTTTACAATCATTGTGTTATTTGTTGGCTTTTCTCCCCTTGCTTCATTACCCACAGTGCTCCATTTTATATTATTGCATGTTCTCTGCTCTTTCCACAGAGGTGGGTTTTGTACAGCGCTTTTCTATTTGGTTAGTCTTCCAAAGGGTGTGTTTAATTGCATTATATGTATGTAAATTTTTATAGAACCTTCACTAGACATTCCCTTTATTTTTTACTATTATACTTTGCTGTTTGGGTTGCTACTACATCACAGTCACACCTCCTTGATAGTGTAACCTTCTCTCAGCCCACATTACCACAAACGGTGAAGGAGGTTTATCTCTTAACTGTCTATTTTAGCTTTATGATTTGGATCACTGTTGGTTTGTAAACTTATGGCGTCCGAGTTAGGGGTTTCACTACTGGCCACATATGTACACCTGCAGAGCAGAAGTAATTTAGTCACAACACACATGATCAAGGGCCAGGGAGTGAGAATATGGAGTTTGCCTTGGAAGTGATGCGATATGTGCCCCCACCTTTAGTTTCATGTTCCAGCTGCCTCTGTCATGGGTGTTATGGTGGTTGAAGCAGTGGAACAGCAGAGGAATGGAAATTATGTTTGAACTGCAAATAGACATAATCCATAACCCACTGTGAGTTAGCCATAGTGCCTTCTGTAGCCTTATGTGCAATAGCACCTGGAGCATTCTAAGTGACAAATGTGATTACCAAATAAATATCCAGACAGATTCAAAGAATATGTTAACATACTGCTTTATTATCAGTTCAATAACGGGTGGAAACCTGGTGAACAGACACATTCTACATCAAACACATGTTATGTTATGTTATGTTATGTTGTTATATTAATTTCTAATGCGCACGGTCGCCCGAATGCATCATGGCGCTGGAGAGGGAGATCAAGTTATCCAGGTATAGAGCTAAATGGAGAAACCTAGAAGAGCGTGGTTTTCAGAGATCTTCTAAAAGCCAGATGATTAGACATTTTTCTCATTGGCAGTGGTAGGCTGTTCCATAGGTTGGCAGCGACTATGTACCTGTCCTGGTACGGCGAAACCTCGGGACAGCAAGAAGATCAGCGATGGAGGAGCGAAGACACTGTTGAGGCTGATAGCGAAGGAATTTAACCTGAAGGAACTCCGCCCTTTGACAATGCATGGCCCGATGAACTATACACATAGCCTTGAATCTGATACGTTGACTAACCGGCAGCCAGTCGAGAGAGCGCAGCACCAGGGTAATGTGAGCTCCATAAGGGTTGCCATTAGCCAATCTAGCAGCCAGGTTCTGTATACGTTTCAACCGCCGTATGAGGCCAGATGGCTGAGCCAAATACAATGAGTTACAATAGTCCAGGCGAGATAAGACCAATACCCCAACCACCGGAGGACGAAGCGGTTCAGGAATCTTAGGAAGAACCCTCTTCAAGACCTTGAGTTGGTAGTGGCCTGCTTGACACACAGCCGCAACTTGGTTTGCCATAGATAGAGAGAAAGAGAGGATCACCCTGAGATTTTTCACCTTGCCAACTGGGCAAGGAAGGGGACCAAGGGTGGAGGGCCAGAAGGCAGAGACCCACAGTGAAGGGTCAGGAGGGCACCCAACCACTAGCACCTCTGTCTTATCTCCGTTAAGCTTGAGCCAGTTGTGGTCCATCCAGTCACCCACGGCCCTCAAGCAGCTCAAAAGGCACGACGACACCTCAGTATGATCCGGGCTAGCTGGATCAAAATCTGTCTCTAACTGCATTTCCATTATGCAAAAGGGTTTATACCTCGATGTACGTCAGCTATGACCTCTTCCTACATGGCAAACAGTAAAAACCTATCAGGTGGAGGGATTGGTTAAGGGAACATACATATCTATATTTCATATACGGGTTACTATCATCATTGTCTGTCCCTTATCTGGTAAGCACGCCTTGAACACCCTCAAACTATGTAAAATACAGATAACAGCATAATACCAGCAGCGGATACACTTCTGCACCAATATATGGTTCACCATTACTTAAGGCCTCATGATTGATTGGCACTCTCTTCCAACCTTGGATATTTGGCTCGTGAGCAGCATGTAAGCAACGAAACCCAGGTGCTGGGGAACAACGTCAGTAGAGGGGAATGATCCCTTTTGTCCTCATGTTAAATTTAATAGGTGGGCACACCCCTTTAACCTGGAAGTCCCGCCCCACTGGAAGTCCCATCCACGGAAGTGGCATCATGGGTGTGATCTGGAAGTTCCACCCTACTGGAAGTCCTGTCGTGGAAGTGACATCATGGGTGTCCAGAGACAGTCCTGCCTTGCCAGAAGTCCTGTCCTGTATGTGACTTGATGGGGGGCACCTAGAACTCGTGCCCTGCAAAATGTCCCACCCCAGAAGTGGCATTACGGGTGCCAACCGGCAGTCCCACCTCTTGGTTGTGGGTAAGTGACATCAGCAGTTTGACCCAGTAGTAATCTACTTGAAGCTGTGTGTGGGTTCCCCATTGCACCTCTTCATGGGGCTACATGATAATGAGGAAATGATGTACATGTCGTTTTTGACCCCCTGCAAGTATGCTCTCAAGATCCCAAAGAATGTCATACGGTTTATAGTGCACCAGAGGGCTGGGGAGATGATGCCGGTATTAACCTGATGTTTTGGGATAGGTTTGATGAAGGTGGTGCACTTTTTACCCTGAGATGCGTCATGGTGTGCCAGGGCGCTGTGGAGATGATGAAGGTGCAGTGCCACCCCTACGGGGTGGAGTAAATAGTATCATTTAATTTCATTAATGTCATAACTTTATTTCGACATGGTGCCATTAAAGCTTTTCACAACAACAATTATACATCACACAACTATACTATTGTAGTCAGTAATGCAAATAAATAACATAAAACAGGATAATCCAGCGGTTCAAAGTTATCTCATAGCAGTACAGTAGCTTCTCAGTCTAGATAATACAGCAACAACCATTAGTACCCGTGAATGAGGGATGGCCCTACAGACCTTTCCCCAAAGGGGCAATATTTCTCCTGAAAGTACAGACCCCTGTGAATTTTTTCTTCAGAAATACGGTCTCAGTTTGATTGTACTGTTTGCCGGGGGGATTGCGTGGCCTGTTAATATTCAGTATATCCATAGCATCTCTGGAATCAGGGAACTTTATCTCAACAGAGTCAGAAATATCCTTCCCCATTTTAGAGATCCTGGTGCAATCAACAATTAGTTCCATGGTTACGAAATGGCATCCCCTCACAGTTTGTAGCCAATGTAAGCATTTATTTTGAAGATCTTCCCTCGGTTCACACTGCTTTGAGGTCAGTTTGGGAACTTCATGCCAAATATTGTCTGGGGTGCAAAAGTCCTATTAGATTTATCAGATAATTTGGGCGAATCTTGGCCCAACACGCTTGCTGCCTTCACGGGTGTCATATTCACCCTGCGTGTTCTGTTGACCTGCAAGCTACGGGTCTGCCTTGATAAGAATGGAACAGCGAGATTCAGGGTCCCTTAGGGTCAGGGCTGACAGGTGCTGATTTACAGTGTAACCCTTTGCCCCTTTGAGCTTTTGCGTTGTTAGATCTTACTCTGTTCCCCTCCCAGCACCCACTATCTCCCTGACTTTTCTCAGGGGAATTGGTACAAGATTCTTGAGTAAGGGGTCCAACTCTCCTCAGATCATTTGGCTTATTAGAGATCCTTTTTTCACCCTCCTGGTTAGTCAGGGATTTTCCTGCTTCTGCTTTCATTCCAGCAGCTTCAGTTAAGGACAAAAGCAAATTCCTTATTAGCAAGAGTTCAAACAACACTATGCTACAGCTACAACAGCACTCCTTTGTCCCTGAACCCAACTCCCCTTTTCACTCTTGGTTAGGAAAAACCACTTTCTTGTAGTTGGTTGCTGGACAGAGTGTACTGTTCAATGAGGCTGCATTGGTTGCCCCTAGTACACATGCTAGGCTCCCCATGTGCTCGCTACCCGCGCTTACAGCTAATGGGGGAGAGAGTTGATGATGAACTCACCAGTGTTCATTGTAAGTGGTATCATTGCCCCCCTCTTGATGGCAAAATTGAGGTTTAAGTCGGAATACAATGACCCTCTTGATAACCTGGCATAGGGAGATGAGCACTAGGGAGTTTGTTCTGTCTGGGGCAGAGGGTGCTAGGGACAGGGGTTAAAACGGAGGCGGCCGGACCTGAGTCACTGAGAGGTAACCCTAGGCACAATTGATGAACATACTGTGTTTGGGAGACAGGCTGGCTAGCAACTGATCCCCCCTCCAGACACTAAAGACCCAAGTCGACAATAGTTAGGCAGGTTGGGGTATCAGATGTTTTAGCAGCCTTGATAATGTCAATAGTGTCAGTAGTTATCCCCTCCCAATGAGGTGAACCAATAGAGGTAATAGGTGGGCACAACAACTTCTGGATTTCACAAATTAACAGATGGGTATCCGCAAAAGAACTAGCAGAATCGGCTATACCATTGTCCGCTAGATAGGCAGTACCCGGGAGAGCCAGAATAATTGAATTGGCAATTTACTTATTCCTCTTTAAAGTCAGTATTTTCCGTTTGGTCCCAGACCAGGCCAGGGACGTCATTTCACCAAAATGCCAGGGGTAGCGGAAGTGAAATCCCATGACCCTTGACCTCTGATGACATCACAGGAAGTTATGTCATTTGACCCCACCCCCAAGTTACATCACGGGAAGTGATGGCACACAACCTTTCACCCCTTAACATAACAGGAAGTGGTATCACATAGCATTGTTCCAGTACACTAAGAAAAACATGGTTACAATACACTGCAATATGATATACATTTCATACAAGAATGGATCACCATATGTAGCATTAATATCAGTGTCTACAGGCCCATATTACCAAATTACTTTGAATGTAAGCAGACGTCCAGGCCAAATGATGCCATGCAATGGAAAGATAACGCATGTGACTATTGCATGAAATGAAAGGTGTGTCAACAAATTCAACCCTTAGGAAGTGAGCCAGGGCCAAGCTCATATACAGTCATCCTCTGGCGGGATGTGCAAAAAGCTGAACATATAGATTGTAGCAGTTTCTATATATTTACAGGTGTGGGATGTTTTCTGAAGCATTTTCATGTCTCAGACAGTTCTCACATAGAGTGTTGCATGAAACGCACAGATAGAGAGACTCCTATTTGTTTCCTCCGCTTTGCGTAATGAGCCGAGGCCTGCCATAAGCCTATATTCTTCACTAGCAATTGTTTGTGGTCCATGGTGGCTGCACGAATATGTGCTGTGTTCCCATATTACAAAATACTCATGTTGGCTCTGATGCCAGTAATGATACTATAATAAAACTGTGCAAGCTGGCTCTGCCAGTATGCCACTTGCCCCAAATAACTGTTTGCTTTGCGATTACAAATGTAATGCCATAATAAAAAAACATGTCCAAACTGGCTCCAATGTAGGCCATTCTAAACACAGAGGAACACTTACCATGCTGGCTTTATCATAGTTTCCCAGTAAAATATGTCATGTCACACTAAGAAATGGCTACACTGACTGCACAATACATGCCACACACACAAATCTTTTATTCATTTGCACTTACCTTGGCTTGCCTGGCACAGGAGTGGTGTACTTTTAAGTTCCCATTTGGGTCAGACATTGCCAACATAGTGCATCAATCAAGTGCCAATCTCCACACTACAGCAACCCTAAAAACAGTTTGTAAGAATACAGCAAATGCATGCCCACTGGTCATCTGAAATAAGAAAAACGTGTTCCTTGTGACATGTCATTAGACAAATGACTTCATGGAAACGCCCAGGGGGAGCTATCTAAGCTGGCATTCAGAGATTTGGGTGATACGTATATGTTTTTCTCAACGTATGGACCCAGAGCTAATGGGGACATATAATGTAAGACTGGCAACAATTCAGTGGATGCTTTTGAAGTAAAAGAGATCTTGAAAACTGCAACACGGCGCTCCAATGCTTCAGACTCAGATCTCATGATGAGACTGGGGCTGTCCAATAGCAAGAAAGCGGGTTATCTGTCACACTTTCACTTTTAAAATTCTTTTAAATATGACTGTGAGATCGCCACATCTAACCTCAACATAACCGGAATAGCGTTTTATTTTTTACTTCAATATTTCTGTTTTTTCTTTTTTAAGCTGAATGCTCTGCAATTAGATAAAATTACAGATGAAAAGAAGTGACAGATTTTCACAGTAACCTTTTACTGTGCAGAACTTTGAGTGTGGGGTGCCTTCCCGGGGTGGCACTGCTAAGAATCTAAAGTAAAATGTGGAAAAAGTATAATTTCATACAGAACATTTATCTGTTTTACCAATTCACAAAAACTATGTTGGGGAAAAGTCAGCAAGCGGGGTAATCAACATGGCTTGTTGTGCGAGGTGTGATTTTGGAGTAATTCTGTAGTATCCCTAAAGTATAACACTCTGTCCAATAAAGGGCTCTACCCCAGCCAGCAAATCTTATCACCGAAATCTGACCGCCAGAACTAGGGCCACGCACATCCATTCCACAGACACAGTAAGATGCCTCTAGTCTGCCCCTCAGCCACCCATCCTCACCTAACAAATATCGTCTCCTGTCTGTGTACGCAGGGTGAATGAGCTGCAGTCTGAAGCAGCATTGATCTCTGAGGAAAGTTTGAGAGCTGTTATTGTTCCATCCAGGAAAGAATTAATACATTTCAAGTAATACGTACGTGCACAACAAATTACAATCAAGAGCTCTGAAAAAAATGACTGCATGTCATGTACGGCCGGGGACTGGGCTGTTAAGCAGCAGAACGTGAAACACCAGACTATTTTAAACATTACAACAGAGGTTGCTATGAACGTCCACAAGACAATTATTTTTATCACATACATAGAAGCATTTCCTATGGCAGAGTAGACTGCAGTGCAGCACTTACGGTACTGGCTGTTTATTTGCTCTTCAGCTGCATGGATTCCTCGACGTGCGTCCCAGCGACTGCAAAAACATAGCCCCGCTCATTAGCCTCTGAGCCCCTGACCTGGTGAAAGGGGAAGGTGTTAATCTGTGTAGCTCATAAAATGAAACTGAAAACACTGCCACCAGCAGCCCTCTTCTAGCAAAGGGCAGCAGGTCACGCATTTAATAACCCAGAAGCAGTAAACGTCAGGAGGCTCCAAAGAGGCGGCAACTTAGGTGAACTATGAGCTCACATGGTTGCAACATTGTGAACACTCAAGACACAGAGGCGCCGCTGTGCCGCCCCGCGCCTGCCGCCACCTGTGCAGGCTTGGCTCTTTTAAATAGTTGGATGAAAACAACAAACTATTTTTTTTTAAAAAGCAGGGGTCGCAAAGGACATGCCAGGAGTCGCAGAGGAAATGACAGAGGTCGCACCAGCGACCTCTGGCGACCCCCAAATGACGTCCATGGACCAGGCCCAGGTCCCAGACCAAGCCCAGGCCCAAATACAGGCGCAGGTATGGGTGCCTCCACAGACTACTGGACTAATGGTGCTGACATTATGATTGTGCCAGCAAACTCAGGATAAAACACGCCCGGCTACTTAAGAGGTTGGCACAATGGAACAGTGGAAATGTACTATTTGTTCTGCAAAAGAAGAGAATTAAGCCAACTTTTGGGCCTTACTACGTCAAAGATCCCAGAGATGCAGTAAAACATGCGGCGTGGAAACAAAGTCTCAGTGATTTCAATGTTACAGGACTTCTGACACTACTTGTTACCTTCCTTGCTGAAGCCTGCTAGTCCCCCTTTACAGAGGGAAGCACCACATCCAAGGGTGATCACGGCCCTGCCTTGCCAACTTTAGTTTAGGCAAATCAGTTTGGTAAATGAAAGGTGCACAGCGAGAAAACATACACCTGCACCCTTGTCCCCCGAGGACTTCGCCCTCATGGAGGAAATGTTGGTTTTTGAAGAACACAGTGGGTGGGAGGGGCGAACAGGAGCAATGGCAGCAGCAAGAAGGGAGTCTTCAGTGAGACAGTCAGACACCCTGCCGGATGCCAACACCCTCACCCTTGTCCCCTGTGAGATACATACACAGAAGTCACGCCGGCGAGAGGTATACAGCACTCTTGAAGACTTAGCTAATAACCTGGTGGTTGTGACGTTGGTTGAGGCCAAACTATACAGCGGTTTAATTAAATCTCCAAAAACCTGATACAGTCAGGGGTTTTGGGGTGTAAATCAGTCTGGTTAGTATTGAGTTGTACTATGTTTTGTGTTTCTTTGTAATAAGAAGTGTGTTATACAGTCTCATATTTATACCCTGTTTTCTAAATCTGATCTGTGTAAAAAAAGAAAATAAAAAATTATAATTTAAAACCACCCATCTGTAATGTGGTGCAGGTTTGCTGGGCCCAGAGCCGGGTGAGTGGCCCTCATACATGTGTTCTTTCATAAGGACTTACTCGCAGCAGTGTTGCAAGGTCAGGCCCTGATAAATCTGTGTGAGAACTTTCAGCTCCTATTTATACAAGTGCAAGCTGTGTCAGCAGGCAGCTGTCAAATACGGGGGTTTACGTAATGCTGTTCAGATCCTGCTCAAAGCTGTGAAACAAGCATGTGATGTAATGTGTTCAAGCTATTACTGAATCATAAATAATGCAAGTATGGAATTATCTACAACTTTGAGCCTGTGCTGGAAAATAAAGTCCAAACAGCTCTTTCAAGGTGGCACATAGGAACACGTGATATCCCCTGCCATGTTCTATCAAGCCGGTGTAATTCCTTGTGATGAATTCTGAACAGATGCTGTGGTGGCACTGCAGATATATGTGGTCTGTACCATCGCCCGGGATATGAGTATTCTGTCAGTCTGGGGAGGGGGGGATCCCATATGATAAACTGTAACAGGTGGTACGCTGCGTTGCTGGTAATATACATGCTCAGGGCACACATCAGGGGCGTTGCTAGGGGGGGGGGCTAAGGGGGCTGTAGCCCCTGATCTTTTGGTTGTAGCCCCGGATAGAATCTCAGGAGCTACAGCCAAAAGACTAGCTAGCCCCCAGTCCCAACAGTTCCGACATCAGCTTAGCCCCGGGTCTTTTCCAGACCTAGCAACTCCCCTGGCACACATTGATAACCCAGTTCAGCAATGTTCATGAAGAAGCCCGCCAAAATATGATACATTTATCTGCCCTGCAAAGCCTTGCCTTGCCTTGGAGAACTGTCACACCGCCTGCTAACCACACTCACGCTTAGACAGAGAAGACATGCCTGATCACCCCGAATGGGAACAAGTGTTTTGGCCACTCTGAAAAGAGATCTGTTTAATATGCTGTTTGGTTATTTATTTGTTTATTTACTCTCTTCTAGATTTATGCAGCACCCTCGTTCTATGGTTGTATAGACTTTTCAGCAAGATCTTGTGAGCTAACCTTCTTTTTCTGGTTTATTTTATTTAAAGTCTGTAAGATTTAAAAATGCCTGTTTTTTAAATTCTTTTTAAAATATAATATAATTATTTACATTTAATTTACCAGTCTGTATTTTTAAGTTTGTGCTGTCTGGCATCTGGTGCCTTGTAAGCCTTAAAATCAAGCTGTATTGTGTCTCCCTTTTTCAAAAGCTTGTAAACAAGGATTGCACCTTGTGTGTTGTGCTCTAATGCTGACTGATCTGTAAAACAGATGTTGGGGCCTTGTGAATCGAAGGCTGTTGATTTTTCTACAGATCAAGAGAGAGCCAGCAATGAATTATGTTTATGCCTCTTTTTCTTTTTTGTTAAAAGGTTGTTTTTAAACATTTATCACTCCTAATGTCGTTAGATCCTGAAAACTGCTTGATGACTAAAACAGATGTGTCCATGTGGTGTCTTGTAGTTTGCTCATTCTGCACAACACGTGTTTGCAAAGGGCTTTGTGCCTCTGCAGATAGCTCAGAAGATTTGTGTAGCTACGGCTCAGTTTTGGTTTATATGCTTTTTAGAATATAATTATTAAACATTTTTTGTTTTGTTTTTGTTATTTTAGCAACGTCTGCTGATAAACCTGAAGACAGCATAGATGTAGATGCTCCAGGCTCTCAAGCGCTGCTTGATATTCTTGCTGAAAATGGTGTTCATATTTATGGCAAAAAGTATTCCATTTCTTTTATTGCTCTGTAGTATTGGAATTCTATTTATTTAAGTGAAATGTCCTGTGTATTGAATCTGCTGTAACTGTATATGTTCAATGTTGTAGCAGTCCTAGAAAGATTTAAAATATTAGTTAGGTATTTATTAACATAGACAGCTCATCTTTGTCAGTGTGAGGCTTTTAGATTTAAATATGTAAACTCTGGTTGTCCTGTTTGAGTGTAGAATTATTTATTTTCTGGGTAGCTTGCAGATAACAGATTGTATTTGGACAGGGCCATGCCGGGAGCAGAGCCCAAGCATCCGTTAATACAGTTATGCAGTCTGAATCCCCATACCTGAATATGCATCATGTGTACGCATTCTTTTAAAAAAAAGAAAAAAATTGTTTGTAAGCATTCATCACATCATTTCCTTAAGGCTCTGAAAACACATCTGAAGTCTTGGGTTTCGGGTAGGCTGTTTATCTATATGCAGTGCATGCTTGCAAAGGACTTTGTACCTCTGAAGATAGTTCATGGGCTCGTGTAACTATGGTGCCGTTTTGGCTTACCTGTTTTTTTTTAACAATATAATGAATTACATTTTTATATTTTTATTTTAGCAAAGACTGATGATGTATTTCAAGACACCATAGATGCCATTGCTCTAGGCTCTCAAACGTTAATAGAAAGTTTTGCTTAAGACAGTGTTCATTTTTATGGGAAAAAGGATTCCAATTATTTTTTCTTGTTCTATAGTATAAGAATTCTGATTTTTTTTAAGTGAAATGTCCCATGTTTTGAACCTGTTGTGAGAAGTCCTTCCCAGAATATTAGACAAATGTAAAATGTTGGTTAGTTAAGGATTAACATAGACAGCTCATCTTTATCACTGTGAGGCTTTCAGATTTAGACTTGTAAGCCCTAGTTATCCTGTTTGAGTTTAGCTTGCAAATACCAGATTGTAGACACATACATCTGAATTTTTGATTTTATTTTAAAAAAAAAACAACATGGATTTGGACAGGGCCCTGTCAGCAGCAGGGCCCAAGCATCTGTTAATAAAGTTATGCTGTCCAAACCACCAACCCTGAATATGTCTCATGTGTACGCACTCAGCACTAAACCGTTTAATATAAATAATAGAAATGTATTTGCTTTTATATGCTGTTGCAAAGGATCACTCTTATGCATTTAACCCCTGTAAACGTTTTGATGATGGGTGATCAAAGACTGAGAGAGACACACCTGTTATCTTGAGAGGTAATTAATGGCATCATCAAGAAATGCTAGCTAAAAATAGAAGAAAATGGTCCAAACCTGTTTGTGTTTTGCAGTATTTTTTTTCTTTCAGCTGTAATTCTTTTTTAAAAATGTACTTATTTACTAAAAAAAATAATATGGCGCCTCCGTTTGAAAGCTGTATTTTTCACTTGTTCCATTCTAGAATATTCAATGGTAAAGTCCTAAAATGTTTTGTTAAATTTCAGATTCACAACAGTATTGCCTGGTGGCCATGCACCGAAAAGCAAATATTTCAATGGCGGAACACATGGTACATTTGTAGGATTCCTCAGCTGCTAACCAATACAGGTTAATATCTGCACATACCTCTATGGGAAGTGTAGGAGCAGCGGGCATCAAGCACCAAGGCCTCCATCCTAATGCCTGAATTCTGGTAAGCGCTGTTTCCATAGCGCCGCCTCGACCGCATTTTTATTTTAAAATATCGCATCCGCATCAGTAGCAGAAGCGATTCACTACCCAAGCAAGGCCAGGGTAATCCGCTGCCTGTTAACAGCCATTTGGCTGTCCTTACATGAAAATCACCATTGAAGTACACAAGGTACTTCACAGCTCCAAAATGGCCGCCCGTTTCCTGATGTCTGCCTGCACTGCCTATTGAGGCTCGAGCAAGCCTTCCTGATAGGCTGGGGCAGCCAATCAGTCCTCCCATTGGGCGCCGGCAGGTGATGCCGGCCCACTTCACCCAAGGCCCACTGCCAACAAGGCCATCTCCTGTTTCCATGCCTGTTCACTGCCGACTCTGCCAATCTGCCAGAACCCCTGGTCCTCCTGCACATGACCATTAAGGTAACTTTTGCATTGCAGCTCACTGACATTATCTGATCAGCTTCTGTAAACTTACCTAACATCTGCTGCAACTGACTTCTGCCCTAACCTATCTTCAGTCTGCTCAACCCTGTCTGCCTGGGGCTTCAACCTTTTATAATTACTAATGCCAATGCCCTGCACTCTGTTGCTTATGCCCACTGCGCACTGACACTACGTCGGCATACTTGCACTGTTATGCCTTGCATCCTTCCAAAACCTACAGTATCCTGATGCTGCCTAAAATGCTTTTTAAACCAATTTGTGCATCACCGCTTTTCTGGTGCGACATCTGAGTACTTTAGCCCACCTGTGATGCCGCTAATCCAGATGCTGCCTTATGTATTGTAGCCTACCTTTGATGCCTACATCTAGATGTTGCCCTGTGCATTTTAGTTCAACTGTAATGCCTTGTGATGCCTCTACTCTAGATGCTGTCATGCGTATTGTAGCCTACCTTTGATGCCCAAATCTAGATGTTGCCCCGTGCTTTTTAGTTTAACTGTAATGCCTTGTGATGCCTCTAATCTAGGTACTGTCATGCGTATTGTAGCCTACCTTTGATTCCCAAATCTAGATGTTGCCCTGTGCTTTTTAGTTTAACTGTAATGCCTTGTGATGCCTCTAATCTAGATGCTGTCATGCGTATTGTAGCCTACCTTTGATGCCCAAATCTAGATGTTGCCCCATGCTTTTTAGTTTAACTGTAATGCCTTGTGATGCCTCTAATCCAGATGCTGTCATGTGTATTGCAGCCTACATTTGATGCCCAAATCTAGATGTTGCCCTGTGCTTTTTAGTTTAACTGTAATTCCTTGTGATGCCTCTAATCCAGATACTGTCATGCGTATTGTAGCCTACCTTTGATGCCCAAATCTAGATGTTGCCCTGTGCTTTTTAGTTTAACTGTAATGCCCTGTGATGCCGCTAATCCAGATGCTGCCTTATGTATTGTAGCCTACCTTTGATGCCCAAATCTAGATGTTGCCCTGTGCATTTTAGTTTAACTGTAATGCCTTGTGATGCCCTGTGATGCCCCTAATCTAGATGCTGTCATGCGTATTGTAGCCTACCTTTGATGCCCAAATCTAGATGTTTCCCTGTGCTTTTTAGTTTAATTGTGATACCCTGTGATGCCCCATTGAAGCACATAGGCATGCTAGCCCTGATTAAGACTGCCAAACTTTGGTGCTAAAGCATCAGGATAATTGTATCTCAGTCCCTACTAGATCAGTCTAATATACCTGCCATTGTGTCCTTTCACCCAACATGCGCACTCTCCAGACCTGCCTCCTATATACATCCTGGTCCCTAGCCTGGACCATTCTAACCATCACCACAATAATGGCCCTCACCAACCCTACCCCTTGCAATCTGCAAGAGAGAAACCTGCGACTTAGAGCGAGGTTGCCACGACTTTATGACATCAAAAATAAAAGAACCAGTCGACCAGTCCCCACACGCACCTCTACAGCCATTAACTCTAACTTCCTAGCCTCAGCGACGGTAAATCGTCCTGAACCACAAGGTGGTCCCGAACCACAAGGTGACGCATATCACAAACAGAGAAGACCCAATCACCCTAGTCCCAGACTGGCCAAAGATACCATTACAACTACTACATTATCAGGAGCCCTTATTAATGCTAGGTCCCTTTTAGCACACAATACTGAAATAGCCGACATACTGGCTATGGACAACTTAGATATCCTCGCTGTTTCTGAAACCTGGCTCCAAGATGCAGCTGGCCCTGCCCTCATGACTGCCATCCCGGACAATTATAATATCCTAAGAGTCGACCGGCCTAACACTAGAGGAGGCGGCCTGGCCATCATAACTAAAACACAGCTAGCTGCTAGACTCACCCCATACCCAGCAATCACATTGTGTGAACTCCTATCAGCTAAAATACTGATCTCCAACAATAGCACACTAACGATACTTTTAGTGTACAGACCACCAGGTCCACTAGGCAACTTTGAGGGAGACCTATCTAGTCTCCTCACTAATAGCATTAAAGACTCCACCCAGCTCCTTTTACTAGGTGACTTCAACCTAGGCTTTAATGACGTCGAGGACAAACAAGCCCAATCCATCCAATCCATTCTAGTCAATCATGACATTATTCAAAAAGTCCTGGCTCCTACACATATAAAAGGATGCACACTAGATTGGATAGCTAACCATAACTGTGACATCACCATTTCTAGTATTCTACCTCAAATATGGATGGACCACTATCTTATATGCTTTACAGCCAGCATAGAGCCTCCCAAACCTAACAAGAATAAAATAGCACCCCCTATGCCAACGAGAAGCAAAAAAGAAATCACGGCTGAAAAACTACTCCCACTTCTCCTACCAGCTCTCATTGCCAGCTCCAGTGAATCCAACCCCAGCGAGTTAGTTGAGTCCTTCAACAGCTCCATGGCCAAAGCTCTAGATTTGATTGCCCCTATCAAATTCCACAAAAGTAAATGTGAAGCTCACCTTAATTCATGGTTCACCCCCCAACTCAAAGAAATGCGCATCCAAAAACGCAAACTCCAAGCTATCTGGAGACACACTCCTTCTGCTGACAATAAAACCACACTTGCCAACTTCGCCAATAGATGCAAGAAGGAAATAATTCAAACTAAAAAAGACGCATTCAAAGAAAGAATCAGTAAAGCCAACTCGAATTCCAAAGAACTCTTCTCTATTCTCCGGGAATTGGAAAACCCAATTGCCCCTACAGACAATGTCCCCAAGGACAAATCTTGGTGCACCAGCATCCAGAATACCCTAGCAAATAAAATCACAACCCTTCAATCTAAAATTGCTAAGAAAAAAGCCTCCTTGAGCCCTAGTGTAACTCACACCACCCCACTGAAAGAGATACCTAGCACTTCCACCCAAAGCAACTGTAAACCCTTCAGATTTACCAACATCTCTATATTGGAAACTGAAAAGGTTATTCTATCCCTTAAATCATCGAACGGCCAAGGCGACAGTTGCTCTGCGCAAATCATCAAGGATGCAGCCAGAGATCTAGCACCCTTCATTTCGAAACTTATCAACGCCTCTTTCAATACGAGTACTGTACCCACAAACCTTAAAGAATCTTGGGTACTGCTCCTACTCAAGAAACAGACACTTGACCCAGCAATCCCCACGAACTACAGGCCCATCACTACGGTCCCATTTCTCCTTAAAATCATTGGCAGAGTAGCCTACCTCCAGATCCAAAACTGTCTGGAGTCACACCAAATATTAGGTTCACGGCAATATGGCTTCAGACCACTTCATGGTACTGAAACGGCCCTAATCGACCTCAAGACACAAATCGACGAGTTGAAGGATAAAGGTAGTACTGTCATGATGCCTACCTCCAAGGAGCCAGGTCCGACCCAGCAACCCCAGAGGCAGGCATCATTTCCCCCAGGGGAGTGCCAGCGGGCCCAAGCTGGGGCCCTTTGGACACAGTCCTGGCGCCTTAGGCGCTAGGCTCATGTTGGACCTCTGTCCTGGCGCCGTAGGCGCCAGGCTCATAAAGCTCGACATGTGTTCAAGTGTTTTAATGTGTACTTACCTGATGCAGACCATGCTGCCACATCCAGGCCCTCTTGAGGCCTGAATAGGAACTACTTTACCTGTGGGACTACTTTCCACCCGGGTGTGATCGGGGAAGGATACATACCTGATCGGAGGCAGGATACATACTTGGAACTTCTTCCAAAGCTATTTAAACCACACCCGATCAGCAACTAACGCTTCACGTTGTTCTGCTCCTCGCAGCTGGACGCTCACCGTGTCAGCTCCTGCATCTGGACTTCAGCCACGCCTGTCAGCATCCTGGGTCACCTGCAAAGGGAGACAAGAGACCTACCAGCTAATCTGCACCACAGAGACATCACCGACGATCCTGAAAGGGAAGACATCATTTTTAAAAGCATTTCGTTACGATCACTGCAGCGCTGCATTTCACTCACCTTTCCTGGATTCCTCCATCTTCAGCAGCGATCATCCGGATACACAGCCACTTCCCAGAGCCTAGAGAAAAAGACAAGAATAAGAGGTGAGAGAAGGAAGGGAATAGGAAAAGCTCAGTTTCCTTCTAAGACTTACCTGTTGGGTCATTCCCATTTCATTTCGGGTCTTGCTGCTTCCAAGCAGGACCCCGGCCCCTATGGGGAAAAAAGACAAAGACATTAGATGAGCGAATGCAAAAACATTACCTGAGCGCTCATCTAGGATTTACCAGATCTTTACTGGAACTGCACGTTTCACTTTGGGTCGGCGCCATATCTCCGGCATTCCGAACCCCGGCCCCTATGGGGAAAAGACATCAACATCAGCGCTTTGTTGCAAGAAGTCTCCAAAGGAATCTTCATTCATCACCTGAAAAAAGACAATGAACATTATTATTTAAAGCTTGAACTTTTGAACTTGCAACAGAACTTTTACAGCGCCTTACCAATATAATCAAGCTTACCTGAACTGCCATCCAACCTCAATCCAGTGAAGTGACTGGGTTCAACGCGCCCCTGCGTCAGAAGCAGGATGGAGAGCTCGTCCTTTCAGACCCTAAGGTGAGACTTCACGGGGAATCGTGGAAGGGTATCGTGGAGGGTTGGAAGAGAGTGGGAGGCTTGAGCATAACTCAGTCAGTAGGTAATACTCCCTTTTCACGCACAGGGGAATATTCCTGCGAGCCGGAGAAGCCAGAGTAGAGGGCCCTTCCTGTCCATCTTCAGAGTCCTGCACTTCACCATTGAAGAAGCATCAGCACTCAAAGCCAGACCTGCGCCAACGTGGGAATCAGGTGAGCGTTACAAGTACAGCTATTCTCCTCCTCCTTGACCTATCAGCGGCCTTTGACCTTGTGGACCATGCAGTATTATGCAACCACTTAGCGTCTGCCGCCCATTTTTCAAGTGAAGCTATAGCATGGGTACAATCCTTCCTAGCTAACCGTACAATGAGAGTGTTCTCCTCTCTAGCTGCAGCGGACCCAATCCATATCACTTGTGGTGTCCCACAAGGCTCATGTGCCTCCCCGACAATGTATAATATCTTTACTAAGCCACTCTTCGACAAACTTGACAGATTAGGGGTAACTTATACCAACTATGCGGACAATACGCAGATTCTCATACCACTATCAGGCAACTTTGTCGAAGACACAGCTCTATTAAACAAAATGTACCTCCTCATTCAGGCATGGATGCCCTCCCATGGCCTCTGCCTAAATGACGACGAAACAGAGATACTGATCTTGGGCTCAGACTCTAACCTGAAAAAACTTAGTCCCAACTATTGCAATTTCAACATAGATGGTAACACAATCAAGGTGGCATCCGAGGTAAAAACACTAGGTGTTTACCTTGATTCCACTCTTTCTCTCAAAAAACAAGTCAACACCTTGGCATCCTCTACAGCGTACACCTGTAAATTAATCAGGACCTGCAGACCGTACCTCTCCAAAAATAACTGCATCACGCTAGCCAACGCACTAGTAATGTCGAAATTGGACTATTGTAATGCCCTCTATGCAGGAGCTGATAAAACTATCATAAATAAAATGCAAATCCTTCAAAACAACGCTCTTAGAGCAGCCCTTGACATACCCCGTAGAGCACATATTTCCAACATCAGGAAAGACCACCACTGGCTAAAAATTAGCGACAGAGTCCTTATCAAGACACTATCTCTCACCCATAAAGGGCTCAACAACACAGCACCCCCCTACATCTCGGCCAGATTGTGCAGAAAATCGTCCAGCCACCACACTAGGGCTTGTAACCACTTCCTGCTAGAAACCCCTAGATTTAGACGGTCTGAAGCGGGCGGAGTAAGCTTCCCTGTCAGAGCTGTCCAGGCTTGGTATGCACTGCCCACTGCATTGAGAGCCAACCTACCCTACTCCAGCTTTAGACGCAAGGTAAAAGACTGGCTCTGGTCCAGCGACAACTAATCCTCACTGTACCTAAATGCCGTGTTACCTCTGAAACCCAACTCTAAGACTATTTATTTGCTTTTACCCTTCTACCTTTTGTATATTTGTACTCTCTACACTGTAACATGCTAGTTCTCAGTTCAACTGTATGTATTGACATGTATGCACTATACTGAAATGCTTCTTATCACATGTATGTAACCTAAGTTTAAGTATGCTTGTACCTGCTGCGCCCGGCTACCCCTGGGTTTTGTGCGCATTATCAAATAATAAACATAAACATAAACCTCTGTAACTACTTGCATAAATATTTTTTTTAATGTTGTTTTAGGCTCTGGTGTAGGTATGAGGGAGCAGAATGTTTTCTTGCAGCTGTAATTTTTTGTAAAACATGTTTATTCAGTTAAAACAATATGGATGCACCTTTGAAAGCTGAGTTTGTCACCTGTTTCTTCCAAGAATATCCAAGGGCAAAGTCTTTAAATCTCTTTTTTAAATTTCAAACTTACACCAGCCTGCAGCAGCGTCGGATATTCCTGCACTTAAAAGGAAGCACTACAGGGTCAGTCCACATGGTACGTGTGTATGGTTGCTCTGCTGTTAACAAAAACACTTTTCCTCTACTTATACAGGCTAACATTTGCTTGTATATCTGAAGCTTTTTACACAAATCTTCTTTTTATAATTTTTTTGTGTGTAAAATATGCTTATTTAGGTAAAACAATATGGGGAAGCTATATTTTCACATATTTCTTCCGAGAATATCCAAGAGTAAAGTCTTAAATCCTTTTAAAATGTTTTATTTCAGGGTCTTCAGGCAGGCATAAGGAAGCAACCCTAACACATAAGACCTCTCTGGCCCTACCAGTGGACATTCTGAAGACGTCAGGTCAGACCCATACACAACACCTTCACAAGGCCACTGCATCATGTTATCAGGAATGCACGGGCCTCCAAACTGTTTTGAAAATTAAAATCAGTTTGTTAACAAGCTCAGGCGGTCCAAAGTGTTGAAAAATTCTCCAAGCACTCCTAGCGATCAAGTTGTCAAAGCCTGTGACATACAAATACACCATCGACCCGCAACACCTTTATATAGGGTTACCGTTTTAGCCCCAGCAGTTGCCATCCCTCAGCCATGGTCTCCTGGCTGTGGTGAAAATAAAGCAGTCCATGTGGTTTCACCCATGATCCTCATCAGTGAGCGGGATGTTAATGTTCCCAAAGTTTTAGAACAACCCTTGGGGGTCATCATTGCACATGCAACCCCATATTCTGAGGCTGTGTTAGTTATCATGGACTCCCCCTTCAAAGAGTCTGTGATATTTATTTCGACTCCCCCTTTAAAATAGAACCATAAAAATGTGCATATTCCTCTGTCATTTATGATTTAAACAATGCACCAAGACTATTGGCTCTTCCTTGCAGAGGACTAAATGCTGTAAACAAACTACAACGTACAACTGTCATTTCTAGATTTGACCATAATAAACAGGCATTTAAGGCAGAGACATCTAAACAGGTTAATTTGCCCAACACTGGGGTAAATACACCAGCTTATAAACAGAGTGTGATAGCTAAACTTGCATTTGTAGGACACAATCAGAACATGAAAAATCAAAATGTTTATTAGACCTGAATAACAGCACAAACATATTACGCCAGCAGTATAAATTAAGACATAACAATGTTGAGAATTCTTTAGTTGATATACGTAAGCATGTTTCTAAAGCCAAGCACGTCCTTTACAACATGAAATGTAAAAATAGATTATAAGTCGTAACAAAAAAAAAAATACCTTTTACTCTGAAAAGGACACCCAGAAAAATAAATGGTGGTTAAAGAGAATTGTAGAAGCTATGCGTAGTTCTGCAGGGCCACTAACTACTTCACGTCTTTGGCCGTTGTTTGTGCAGAGCACAGAACCTACAGATCTAGACGCTGGCCTTAAGCCCTCTGTGTGTGATTTGGGGGATCCAATGACACCACCACGTCAAGTTAAGAGACTGTGCTTACCCATAAAAAGTTTAGCCAACTAGGGTTTAAAATGGCTTTGATTCTGAAGACATAGGAAAATGTTGTTGAAACGTTTGAAAAAAGCAAAAATTATCATTAGCCAATGTGCAAGGAAATATTTAGCGCTGCGGCCCCCAAACACACCTCAGCCACCCAAAGCGGACATTGTTTTTTTTACAGAGTATAGGAACATACCATAGAGATATTCCAATATATGAAAATGTTGAATACTATGAAGTTTATCGGTTTGTAAATCTAGATCAGTTAACATCCATAGGCCATGACTTATTAATAATAACAGAAACAGTTGAAAGGCGTGTTATACACATCCTTGAAACAGTAGGCCCTAATGACTTTGTGCAGATTCGTTTAGACAGTTACACTTTAAAAAGGTCTCTTTTCACCAGGCATTCATTTTGCTAAGCCTTTGATGTTTTGGAGTTCTTAGACAATATCGGAAGACTTTTACAAAGTAAGGTGGAGCTCACCGTAACAAAGACTTTGAAAATTGTGTCTGTGGTTGTGAGATCTAGAGAGGGTGGAGTACACAGGCCTCTAAAGAAAACACTTTACAGCATGGTTGTGGCAAAGAAGAAGCATTGACTCTTGACTTAACTATGGGCCATTAAACATCTGTATGGTTGTGAGCATTATCCGTCTGTTTGAGGCTAGAGCCATTACAGACGGTTACATACAGACATAGGCTTTGGAGGCCAACAAGGTTCTGGGCATACCCCCCGATATCATGGTTAGTTTCAATGATTTGAGTTTATTTGAAGATTACTTTGGAGTACCAATCAAAACTCTATATAATGAAGACCAGCTATGGAAAAATGTTCCCCCCCGTGACACCTATAATAAAAACACAGTGTACAATTTACATCGTCATCAGCACTATTATGGTATCTTAAACCTGCAGGGTTTCTTATGGGTTAGGAATGTATGCCATTATTGCTGCCACATATACAGCAACCCTATGGCTTACAAGTGTAAATTCCATGTCACGTGCCAGAGAGTTGGCTGCAAGGTGATTGCTGAATCAGGGTTTAAATGTCTCAAGTGCAAGACATTTGACAGATCTAAAGAATGTCTTGAAAAACATATTGAGAAATCATCTCAGGGTTTAGCAGACAGTCATCTCAAAATGGATTGTGTTTCATGTGTCCACTTTATAAGGGCTGATCATGACTGTAAGGGACACTTCTGCCCCAGGTGTGAAATTGAAGTTGTCTCTATGGGGTACCAAATGTGTTACATGACTCCCCACAAAGATGTGCCCAAAACAGAGAAATATATTGTATTTCAAATACAGTTCATGCAAGAGACATGCATTCGCATTCCAAACTATATTTATGCCAGATATTTTACGAGGGGTAAAAGCTGGGAATTGGAAGGTCAAAAATGCATCAGCCTTTTTGTTACAACCTTTGTGGCTCAGAGGTTTAGGGGCAATATCTTTCTGGCTCACAAAAGCTCAGGCAATGATGGATATTTTCATAATACAAAAGCTCATTAAAGAAAAAGTAGACGTCAAGCTCATAACACTGGGTGCAAAAATGAAACTGCTAAAGGTATCAGACCTTAAAATCTGCTTTATCGACAGTTCTAATTTTTTGCCCATGAAGTTAAATAAGCTGCTATAGCTTTTGGATTCTCAGGGTCGAAAGGTTATTTTCCACATTTCTTTAACACCAAACAGAATCAAAATTACGTGGAACCTATTCACCCTCTGGAGAGTTATGATTCTGAATTCATGATGGCTGAAGAGAATTACGAATATCTCAAATGGTATTCAGAGGCCCGTAAGCATGCTTTTGATTTTAAGAGGGAGCTAAAAAACTATTGCCGCAAAGCAGCCTTTAACGTTTTTAGAGAGGGTATCATCGAGATAACCCGCAAGTGGTACCCTCTGAACCTGGGTACTCCAGATATGGTAAAATATGATTGCCATGTAGACCCATTTACCTTTATTACATTGGATATATTCATACACATGCTAGCTAAACAGTTGTTTCTTGCACCGGAAACGATAACCTTCATACCACCAAACCTGTACCACGGCAAACAAAAATGCTTCTCCACACCGTCCACACAGTGGTTGATGTATGTGTCCAATACAGCCCACCCTGCGTGGAGGAGAGGAACAGATTGGCTGCTATTTTCTAGACGGTTATGCTTCTTTAAATGGGTAATTCCTCGCCTATACATTTAACAGCTGTTATTTTCACAGTTGCCCCTGTTGCTATAATAAAGAGAACTATAATATCCTGACCGACTGTACTTATGACCATTTACATAGAAGAACGCTTTTAAAAAAGAATTTTCTTGAGAACCGAGTTTTGCGCATTATCACACTTTGGGAGAATTAGTGGACGAAGATCCTAAAAAAACATGAGAGGCCAAATATTTTTCTCTGACAGAAAAATCTAACAGAACCTCCACAATCGTCTGCCGCTCTTTTTGGCATGGGGGCCAATGCTTTCAAGCTCTACCACGAAACAGCACCAGGTGAAAAGGTACATTACAATTACTTTACCAGTCTCTACTCCTTTGTCAACAATTCAAAACCCTACCTGCTAGGGCATCGCCGTATCATCTATGAAAATCTTGGAAGTTTAAGAGTATTTTGGCTCGATCAAATGCCAGGTGTACCTGCCTAAGCAACTTTATTTTCCGGTGCTTCCACAGAGGTCTTTTGGAAAGTTAATGTTCTCTCTATGTATGACCTGCACAAAGTCAAAACAAACTGAAAATTGCACACACAGTGATGAGCAGAGGTTGACAGGGGTACCTGGTGTACTTTTACACTGTTGAGCTGGAAGTGGCCTTGCAGATAGGGTATCGGTTGGAGAGGATACATGAAATAGGCATTTTGAGAGGGTCACAGTAAACTATTGTACGGTTTCTTGAGGAGGCGCTTTTTCTTTTTTAAGCCTGTTCCTGCGCTATAAACAGGAGGCCTCAGGATACCCTGAGAGTTGTAAGGACCCTGCCTCCTGACGGCGTCACGTAGAAGAGTATTACAAACATCAGGGGATGCAGTTCAGACCCAAATTCATTGAAAATAATCCCTCCAGGAGCCAGTTAGCTAAACTATAAATTACTCATGGGGTAAATGCGCACAGAGTATCTCCCAAACACAACAATCATAGCTAACCCAGACAAACTAACCACTTACCTTTTTGATGCAGGCTATGACACTTCAAGCTTGCAGTTCACAGATGAGGAAACAGCGTGCCGTTTCTGGAAGTTTGCTGAACAGTACCGGGTGTGTTCAAACAACATAAATATTTTTCTAGCCTGTTTCACAACTGTCCATGCCCGTTTGGAGTTGTACAAACTAATGGATGTACTTCATGAGCACTGTTTGTACCATGATACTGACTCTTTCATTTTTGTCAGTGCCCTGGGTCAGGAGAAACCTGCTTTGGGTGATTATCTGGGGGTTTTAACAAGCAAATTTGCTCCAGGTGAACACATTGTAGGATTTGTTCCTGCAGATCCCAAAACCTATTCGTATCGCACATCCTCAGGGACAGTCTGCATGAAGGTAAAAGGCATCACTCTGAACGTTAGCAACAGTACAAAAATCCATTTTGGTAGCTTGAAGGAGTAAGTGCAGGAGTACTCTTCAAAAAAGATCACTAAGACTATTGTGGTCCAACAACCATCCATAGTGCGTGAGAATAAATGATGGGAGAGTAGTACCGGAAGCTGCAAACAACTTTGAGGGTAGTATTTGATAAGCGTGTGCTCACAGATGATTACAAGACATTACCCTAAAGCTATTAACAAGGAAGCATTGCATGCAATGGATACCAGGATACGACACCTTTTTACATGCGTGTTAGTGGGCCTTCCAGTTGTGGTAAAAGCTATTTTATTAAACAGCTTTTAGAAAATGCCCCCATGGCTATTAGAAGGATACCAAATAACATTGCATGGTTCTACGCCTCCTGGCAACCCCTGTATAATGACCTGTCTGCTAAACTACCTCATCTGAAATTTGTCAAGGTTTACCAGATTCTCTGAATGATGACCGTTTGCTACCCCCAGACCTTATTAGCATGATCATTGTAGATTATTTGATGATGGAGGGTAGGTGTAGCTCTGAACTGGAAAAAGCAGTCTCACAGTATTCACACCATCATAACCTTAGCATCTGTTACATTGTTCACAATGGATTCTATAAAGGAAAGGGCAAAAGTTCCATAACACTATGCAATTCCCGTGAGGACAGGACACTTTCATTCTTGCTGCTGCTGCTGCCTTTTTTCAACGTGCGCTGGGAGTTCTAAGAACTCGCGCATTTCGTATTTCCAACTCGCCTGCACGCTCGCTTCCAGGAGGAGGCGGAGCGCTGTGCTGTCACGTGACTCATCACCTGACCTACCCAGGCACAGAAAACAGAGCCCAGCACAGCCGAGCGGTGTGTGCAATTCCCGTGAGGAGAGGACACTTTCATTCTTGCTGCTGCTGCTGCCTTTTTTCAACGTGCGCTGGGAGTTCTAAGAACTCGCGCATTTCGTATTTCCAACTCGCCTGCACGCTCGCTTCCAGGAGGAGGCGGAGCGCTGTGCTGTCACGTGACTCATCACCTGACCTACCCAGGCACAGAAAACAGAGCCCAGCACAGCCGAGCGGTTTGTGCAATTCCCGTGAGGAGAGGACACTTTCATTCTTGCTGCTGCTGCTGCCTTTTTTCAACGTGCGCTGGGAGTTCTAAGAACTCACGCATTTCGTATTTCCAACTCGCCTGCACGCTCGCTTCCAGGAGGAGGCGGAGCGCTGTGCTGTCACGTGACTCATCACCTGACCTACCCAGGCAAAGAAAACAGAGCCCAGCACACCCTTGCGGCGTTAAGCCCGAAGGAGTAAAGGCCGCTGGCTGTTGTGCGGCTGTTTGGCGCTGGAGGTGCCCACAACGAGGATACTGCTTCCCTCTCTTAGTGACAAGGCCGAGAGGAGCTGCACAACGATGGGTCGCTTTAAAAGTGAGAACTCAGACTAAGGGGCGGATGAGCGAGTGAAAACCAGGCAACAGGTAAGGCAGCGTGTTGCTTCTGATCCGGCTTTGGTCAGTGGATTGTCACCGATTGTGGACGGGCCTAAGAAAGGTATGTTGCCTTGGAAACAAAGCCGTCTTGTCTTCTCAGTAAAAAAAGCACATGTGCAGGACCAGCCCCAAGCACCAGCCATACAAGAAATCACTTCTATTGATCTGGTACACGATGAAGGGGATTCTGGCAATACACTGACGGAGGCTTTATTCAACCCAGACCTAGAACAGAGCCTACCTGTGGCGGATAGGCCCCAGGGGGAACAGAGTCAGCACACCTTGCCGAATGACCTAGGGGGAAATATATACCTGCAAAACCCTTTAAAGGCAGGGTCGTCCACACAGGGGTCTCATTCTATGGAAATGCCGGGTGGGGCAGAATCCTCGGAAGGGGGGCTAGATATGCACAAGGAGAATCTGGTTGTGGAACAGCCCCATGCTGTGACCCAAACAGGTATGGCTATGGAAGCAAAGGTAGAAGGGTCAGTTTCTTATGATTCAGCCCCATCCACGAACAAGGAAGACCTGAATGAGCAACAGGGGACTGTACTCTGCAGCAGACAATCAGAGAAAACTAGGGAAAATCTGGAAATTATATCAACTCAGAAGGCGGTGATCACAGAATTTCCAACTACAGAGAACGAACAGCCTCAGAGGTATCCTGCCACTCTGGAGAAATCTCTCAGCCCACGACAAATCCATTTAAACTCTGGAAGCAGTGTTAGGGAGAATTCTCTGTTTAGGCTGAATTTCCTAACCTAGTGAGTCCCCCAGCAGCTTTGCTGGATTTCCGGGGTTTGTTTTTTCCATCCTGCCAAGAGTGTGACCCTTTTCCTCTCACTCTTGGACATGTATGTGTGGAATTCCTTTGAGGTGTCAATGTGTTCGATGGGCTATGGGGTCTTTTACTCCATAGGGTCTCATAAGTTTTTCTATGTGTGTCACTCTGCACCCTACGTGTCGTGACACGGGGGCGCCCTAGCAGGTCCCCCCACCATAGACTCCATACCCGGGGACTGACTACTGTCTCCCCGGGCATGTAAAGTCACCATTGGCTTTACTAGACCTAAATTTACTAACAGAACTAGTACCAACCATCTTATTGTGGACGTGCTAGTAGGGGTAATACGATTACTCCTGGATCTGTTACTCGAGGGGGCACTGTCCCGTCCCCCCTCGTCGAGTTTTGGCTGGTGGCAGTGGAAACTACTTGTTATGTTCGGCCCCGAGCATAACCCTATGGGATTCGTCCCATTGTTGAAGATTGATACTGTTTTTCGTTAATCTCCAACGTACCACCGATCTACTTATCTTAAATAAGTTTATCGAGTGGTATTTTCTGCCAGAACTCGGGTTGTAAAATGGCATCTGTGTTTTTCTCTGTGACTCCTAAACCAAAGGTTGAGCCCTTTGTTCCACTTTTGGCGGGCCTCTGGACAGAGACCCGCGAAGGTGGCGCCATTCTGTCTGGGTTACCTCAGGGGTGTGGGAGGGGGTTTAGACACCCTGGACCGAGTTGCCTTGCCAACTCAGGTCGCACTCTGGAGTGATTGGCCCAGGTGGTGAGCCTTCCCGCTCACCACTTAGCATGTGTTGATTGACAAGCTAGGCTGAATGAATGGGGGACGTCTGCATAAAAGCAGGGCCTTTGGGACTGGATCTTCAGGAAGTCGCCACTGGACCTAAAGAATCCGACGAGGGTAACGCTGAGCCGACCTGCACGACAAAACCTCCGGTGGAGCCCTGCGGAATCGTCTCACAATCTCCCGACGACAGAAGAGATCTCCCTGCCGGAGAGGCTCTTTCCCTGGCTGGTGGGAACAACCAGTCTTCTTCTTCTTTGCGCTTTTTGATCGCCCAGGACGCAGTGGTCGAATTGCCCGTGCAGAGCACCCGGCAACCGGATAGCCACTACTCCTGCATCGTGATCGAAAGGTGGTGCCTTGTGACGAAGCACTCCGCGGCTGGTTTCTTCCCTGGTGGTGCACCGGACATCTTCTCTTCGACGACGAGAGCATCTCTTCTCTTGGCCAAGACCCGTCGTGCATCCACCACCAGGAACAACTGCCCCCGTCGGAGCTGTATTCCCCCACAAGGTACCGTAAACCGCCTGGCTTCCCTTTTCGATCGGTTCGTGTGAGGTATCTGATTCCTCTCCGTTCCGTTGGGTTGCCTCCAAGCTTTATTCACTCTTTGTTCTGAACTGGTTCAACCTGTCGCTAAACAATTTGCTAAACAAGACTTGAGTGCATCATCCGTAGAGACTTTCCAGGACATCGTGCCTTGCCTCTCACCGAGTGGGCCTGGCCGCGGAACTGTATGATCTAGTGTGATTAATGCTTTCTTGCCTTGCATTTTTACCCGCTTCAGTACGAACCGTGTTGACTTCATTACCTGCCTTTCTCTTCTCTCACTTCCTCACTAAAAATATTCGAGTGTCATCTGGGTTTAGGTATACACCTCTGTCTGAAAATAAGTGGTGCCGTAGAACCTAGAGTTGTCGATATTGTGTTTCGGGGGGTTGAGCTTTATTCCATTCTGCAGAGTAATTGTATTTTGATTTGTTTGCCGTGGTTCACTTTAGTATTTTTCGTAGACATTCTGTTATGAATAAATAACTTACTATCTTTATACTAAAGCCTGGTTGCGTGTTTACTCGTTTTGCTGCGAAGAATTACCCTATCTTGTATATTCCCTATACTGACCAACTTTTCTTGAGAGAAGTCTGACTGCTCAGCCACAGCTACCAATTGGATCTGTGTGGTACAGACTGCTACCAAGCGGGTTCATCGCAACACCTGTAGTCCTAAATCTTTTGCAGTGGTCCCAGAGGGAACTGCACAGGTTTCCGCCTAACACTGGTGTACAGCGGTGGGATTAGTATCGAGTATACAGTTTAGAGTGTTTTTCGACGCTGTAGGACGACTAACCACAAAACGTTACAAAAGCAACTTTCAAAAAACATGTCTACAATGGAAATGTACAGCCAAGAGTCTTTGTCGGATAAAAATACTGAGAGTCTGCGAGCTCTCTGTAGACAAGAGAATCTTCCTGTAAAAGGCAAGAAGTTAGAACTGATAGAGAGATTGCTGGCGAACCAAAGTCTGGGTACTGGTTCAGAGGAACCAAACTCTCCAGCAACTGTAGATAACAGTAATGGTGTTGATCTGAATCGTAATTCTGATGATAGCGATGAAGAGGCTGACGAGGACGGCGAGGCTAACGAAACTGTCTCACCTGTTCCTCTACCTGCCTTACCAACTGTGCCTACGGGGCCAATACCAGGTCCCACAAGTAACCCTGCTTATTTTGAACTTGAAAAAATGAAGCTCGAATTAGAATATAAACGGTTCTTGGCTCAATCTGAACGAAACCAAGAGCTCGAGTTCAGACGAATGAATGCCCAGGCTGAGCAGAAACAAGCTGAGTTAAGACTCAGGGAAATAGAGCTTAATCATGAGTTACAAATGAAAAAGTTGTCTATGGAAAATGCTTCTCTCTCCTCTGGTTCCTCTAGGAGCTCCAGTCCCAAAAGACCCCGGATGCCGAAGGAATTAGTGGGTATGTACGAACCGAGATTGGATGTGTTGGATTGGTTGAAACTGTTTGAATACAATCATGGGCTCCAGGACATCACCGGGAATGCGTTGCTTCCCTGGTTGTTCTCTAGGCTTCCTCCTGTTGCGACTGATGTGGTAATGGAATTGGGGGAGGTGGATAAGACGGATTACGAAAGTGTGAAACTAGCTTTGATAGCTAGATTCGGGAAGACCCCTTCCCAGTATCTTAAGAGGTTTAGAACCCTCAAAAAGCATGATGGTACCCCTTGGGCTACCTGGGTGAGTGAAGGGTTGAAAAACTTAGAGGGATGGATTAAGGGTTACAAAGTTGACACTTACGAGGGTATGCGAAATCTTTTTATGTTGGAGTCGATTTATGATGCCTGTTCTCCTGAGCTCAGACAGCACTTGGCTGATTCGAAGGAATTAGATTCCAGGGCTCTAGCTAAGGCTGCTGACTTGTGGGTTGCCAACAGGGCTACTCACAAGGATTCTGGGGTAACTCAGAAAAAGGACGAGGGAAAACAGCCTAAAAAAGACTCAAAGGAGAATTTGAATAACTCACATTCCAAATAGGGCCCCAAACAAAACCAGAAGGGTAAGCCACCGGG
Organism: Ambystoma mexicanum; assembly: GCF_040938575.1. Classification (NCBI taxonomy): domain Eukaryota; kingdom Metazoa; phylum Chordata; class Amphibia; order Caudata; family Ambystomatidae; genus Ambystoma; species Ambystoma mexicanum. Next base: position 683,406,306 of record NC_090939.1, on the reverse strand, counting down.
AAAACCACAGCAGAATAGTGTGTCTTCTGGTGCCAAACCGGAAGGAGGTCAGAACAAGCCACCATTCCAGAAAGCATTCGGGAAATGCTTTGTTTGTGGCTCGACTGATCACGTGAAAGGAGATCCCAGATGTAAGGGTAAACCTTCAGGGGTCCAGTTTGTCTCCTTAGCCTTCGCTCCAGAGGAGGAAGTCCAAATGGCAAGTGGAAACTTTCTACTGCTAGCTGACGAACCCATTGGAGTCTCAGCCAGCGTTTCTTTAGTATCTCTGGGGTTGTGGGAACAACAGAATTTAGACGTCTATAATTCTATCCCTGATAATACTAAAGAGTATTATAAGGACAGTGTCCAGGTGAATGGTCAGGAGACGCCTGCCATTAGGGACACTGGGGCCAGCATAACTGTGGTGGATAAATCGTTTTTTCAGGCTGAGGATGTTGCTAAGGCACCCAAATGCCTCACCAAGTTAGCTGGAGGGCCTGTGCAGATGCTTCCCCAATTACCAGTTCTCATCCAGTGTAACGACATGACTGTAAAGATACCTGTCAGCATACAGAGTGAGGTACCAGGACGCGTACTGTTGGGTAACGATTTGACAACTCTCGGAGTTGTATCGCATACTCCCAGACCTCCTAGTAAACGGTTACAGGAGCTAACCAGACCTGCAAGAGAGAGGACCCTGCGCGGTACTCTCAGGGAGATGATGAAGAAAGAAATCACTCCTGCTCCATTGGAAATGGCGGCTGCTGTCTCTAGGAACACAGAAGTCAAAGGGAAACCTAAAACTTCTAAACCGAAACCAACAGCCCACATTCCGATGCAGCCGACACGGACTTCCCCGCGGTTGTCCAATGTCACACCCGTAACTCCACCTCCAGCTGAGGCTGAGGGGGAAGTACAACCCTGTATGGTAGAATTAGACTCTGAAGAAGAGCTAATGGAAGGCCCGGAACTCATTGGAGATCTGGATCCTGTTGACCATCCTGAGCTGCAGTCGTTACTGGCAGAAGGTGGACCCAGCAGGGCAGACTTCAGTAAGGGACAGAGGGAATGTCCAACTCTGGAAGGTCTTCGCCGTCAGGCAGAAACTCAGGCTGAAGGGCAAGAGCCTGGGAAACATAGGTTGCACTGGGAAGATGGCCTCTTCTATAGTGAACCGACCGAGTCTGCACCTGGAGACTACAAACGCCTTGTAGTACCCCAAGAGAACAGACCACAGTTCTTGCAGTTAGCCCACGAGATTCCTTTGGCTGGTCACTTGAGTTTCAAGAAGACTAAGGAAAGGCTCTCACTCTACTTCTATTGGCCGAAAATGGGGGCCGAAGTAGAAAAGCACTGCAGAAGCTGCCATACCTGCCAGATCTCTGGTAAGGTTGGGTCCAAGAATGTGGCACCGTTAGTGCCTCTTCCCGTTGTGGGAGTCCCATTTGAGAGAGTAGGGATTGATATCGTTGGTCCCCTTGATCCTCCAACCTCCTCAGGCAACAGGTTTATACTTGTTGTAGTAGACCATGCTACTAGGTATCCTGAGGCAATTCCTATGAGGACTGTTACAGCTCCGGCTGTGGCTAAGGCCCTCCTTGGTATTTTTACTAGGGTCGGATTTCCTAAGGAAGTTATCTCTGACAGGGGGTCAAATTTTATGTCCCACTACATGAAAGCCATGTGGAAAACCTGCGGAGTAACTTACAAGTTCTCAACGGCTTACCACCCACAAACCAATGGGTTGGTAGAACGGTTCAACCGAACCATGAAGAGCATGATAGGTGCTCTAGAAGAACCCCTTAAGCGTAAGTGGGACCTTCTATTGCCATGCCTTCTTTTTGCTTATAGAGAAGTCCCTCAGGAGGGAGTAGGCTACTCTCCCTTCGAACTGCTCTATGGTCATCCCGTCAGAGGTCCATTGGCCCTGATTAAGGAGGGGTTGGAGAGTGCTCCTTCCCCCAAGCCAGTCAGAGTGACTGACTACGTGATAGGTCTCTGGAGGAGAATGTCGCACCTGATGACAGAAGCAAGCGATAACTTGAAAGCTGGACAAGCATTGGTCAAGCACTGGCACGATCAAAAGGCTAACATGGTTGAGTTCGCTCAAAACCAGCTTGTTCTTGTTATGATCCACACAAGGCAGAGGGCCTTGCAAGATAAATGGATGGGACCCTACCGAGTAGTGGGTAAGCTCGGTGAGGTTAACTATCTGGTGGACTTGGGCAACCCCAAGGAGGCTCCGACAGTCTTTCACACCAACCGACTTAAAGCGTATGTCTCACGACCTGACGTAGGAGCGTTGCTTCTAGCATTGGTCGAGGAAGAAGAAGAGAGTGAAGCTCTTCCAGATCTCCTCAGAGGCTTACCGTTAGATGAAAAAATTGAAGGAGTAAATCTCTCCTCCAATCTGACACCCGAGCAACAAGAAGAGTGCAAGTCTATGTTGAATCAGTTTGCCTCCCTGTTCTCGCTCTCACCAGGCTTGACCCCTTGGGGCCAACACGAGATACTCACTGGTGACTGTCTGCCTGTCAAAAGCAGAGGATATCGCATGTCAGAAAACGTAAGAACCCACATCAAAGGTGAGGTCAGCAAGATGCTTGATCTCGGGGTAATAGAGCCCTCTACTAGTCCATGGTCTAGCCCAGTTGTGTTAGTACCAAAGGCCGGATCTAAAGAACTTAGATTCTGCATGGATTATAGAGCTCTTAACGCAGTCACCACGACTGATGCCCATCCTTTGCCAAGAACAGATGAGTTGGTGGATAAACTTGGCGCCGCCAAGTTCCTCAGCACATTTGACTTGACGTCAGGCTATTGGCAAATAGCCCTGACCAACCATGCCAAGGAGAAAACTGCATTTTCTACCCCCGTTGGTTTATACCAGTTTACGGTAATGCCTTTCGGACTAAAAAATGCACCTGCTACGTTTCAACGGATGGTAAACCAGGTTCTAACCGGGATGGAGGACTTCTGCATGGCATACTTGGATGACATAGCAGTGTTCAGCAATTCCTGGGACGAACATGTAACCCACCTGAGAGATGTTTTGCAGGCTCTTGGACGAACCAATCTGACCATAAAGGCGAGTAAATGCCAAATTGGACAGAGTAAGGTAGTCTACCTTGGGCATGAGGTAGGCGGTGGAGAAATAAGGCCTTTGCTCAGTAAGATTGAAGCTGTGCAAAATTGGACAACACCAACTACTCAGACTCAGGTGAGAGCCTTCCTAGGCCTCACCGGGTATTACAGGAATTTCATAGAGAACTATGGGACCATAGCTTCTCCACTGAATGTCATCTCCTCGCCCAAATTCCCTAAAAAGGTTAAATGGAACGAGGAGTGCAATCAGGCGTTTGAAAACCTGAAAAAGGCTCTTTGCCAAGCCCCAGTACTCAGAGCTCCTGATTACCGCCAACACTTCATTGTGCAGACAGACGCTTCCAATGTAGGGATAGGTGCCGTACTCAGTCAACTGGATGGGAAAGGTAGGGAGCACCCCGTTTGCTACATCAGCCGTAAGCTGAAGGATCCTGAAACAAGGTGGGCAACAATCGAAAGAGAATGCTTTGCTATCGTGTGGGCTCTGAAGAAGTTTAGGCCGTACTTGTATGGTTCTACTTTTGTTATTCAGACTGACCACCAACCCTTGAGATGGTTAATGCAAATGAAAGGGGAAAACCCAAAACTACTGAGATGGTCGATCTGCCTGCAAGGGTTCGATTTCACCATTGAGCACAGGTCAGGGTGTCACCACCAAAATGCTGATGGTCTCTCTAGGATGTATATCATCGACTAGAGGTATGAGATTCATCCAGGAGTGAATTAAATCCTCCTGTCCCTTAGTCTGGGGGGGGCGAGTGTTAGGGAGAATTCTCTGTTTAGGCTGAATTTCCTAACCTAGTGAGTCCCCCAGCAGCTTTGCTGGATTTCCGGGGTTTGTTTTTTCCATCCTGCAAAGAGTGTGACCCTTTTCCTCTCACTCTTGGACATGTATGTGTGGAATTCCTTTGAGGTGTCAATGTGTTTGATGGGCTATGGGGTCTTTTACTCCATAGGGTCTCATAAGTTTTTCTATGTGTGTCACTCTGCACCCTACGTGTCGTGACACGGGGGCGCCCTAGCAGGTCCCCCCACCATAGACTCCATACCCGGGGACTGACTACTGTCTCCCCGGGCATGTAAAGTCACCATTGGCTTTACTAGACCTAAATTTACTAACAGAACTAGTACCAACCATCTTATTGTGGACGTGCTAGTAGGGGTAATACGATTACTCCTGGATCTGTTACTCGAGGGGGCACTGTCCCGTCCCCCCTCGTCGAGTTTTGGCTGGTGGCAGTGGAAACTACTTGTTATGTTCGGCCCCGAGCATAACCCTATGGGATTCGTCCCATTGTTGAAGATTGATACTGTTTTTCGTTAATCTCCAACGTACCACCGATCTACTTATCTTAAATAAGTTTATCGAGTGGTATTTTCTGCCAGAACTCGGGTTGTAAAATGGCGTCTGTGTTTTTCTCTGTGACTCCTAAACCAAAGGTTGAGCCCTTTGTTCCACTTTTGGCGGGCCTCTGGACAGAGACCCGCGAAGGTGGCGCCATTCTGTCTGGGTTACCTCAGGGGTGTGGGAGGGGGTTTAGACACCCTGGACCGAGTTGCCTTGCCAACTCAGGTCGCACTCTGGAGTGATTGGCCCAGGTGGTGAGCCTTCCCGCTCACCACTTAGCATGTGTTGATTGACAAGCTAGGCTGAATGAATGGGGGACGTCTGCATAAAAGCAGGGCCTTTGGGACTGGATCTTCAGGAAGTCGCCACTGGACCTAAAGAATCCGACGAGGGTAACGCTGAGCCGACCTGCACGACAAAACCTCCGGTGGAGCCCTGCGGAATCGTCTCACAATCTCCCGACGACAGAAGAGATCTCCCTGCCGGAGAGGCTCTTTCCCTGGCTGGTGGGAACAACCAGTCTTCTTCTTCTTTGCGCTTTTTGATCGCCCAGGACGCAGTGGTCGAATTGCCCGTGCAGAGCACCCGGCAACCGGATAGCCACTACTCCTGCATCGTGATCGAAAGGTGGTGCCTTGTGACGAAGCACTCCGCGGCTGGTTTCTTCCCTGGTGGTGCACCGGACATCTTCTCTTCGACGACGAGAGCATCTCTTCTCTTGGCCAAGACCCGTCGTGCATCCACCACCAGGAACAACTGCCCCCGTCGGAGCTGTATTCCCCCACAAGGTACCGTAAACCGCCTGGCTTCCCTTTTCGATCGGTTCGTGTGAGGTATCTGATTCCTCTCCGTTCCGTTGGGTTGCCTCCAAGCTTTATTCACTCTTTGTTCTGAACTGGTTCAACCTGTCGCTAAACAATTTGCTAAACAAGACTTGAGTGCATCATCCGTAGAGACTTTCCAGGACATCGTGCCTTGCCTCTCACCGAGTGGGCCTGGCCGCCGAACTGTATGATCTAGTGTGATTAATGCTTTCTTGCCTTGCTTTTTTACCCGCTTCAGTACGAACCGTGTTGACTTCATTACCTGCCTTTCTCTTCTCTCACTTCCTCACTAAAAATATTCGAGTGTCATCTGGGTTTAGGTATACACCTCTGTCTGAAAATAAGTGGTGCCGTAGAACCTAGAGTTGTCGATATTGTGTTTCGGGGGGTTGAGCTTTATTCCATTCTGCAGAGTAATTGTATTTTGATTTGTTTGCCGTGGTTCACTTTAGTATTTTTCGTAGACATTCTGTTATGAATAAATAACTTACTATCTTTATACTAAAGCCTGGTTGCGTGTTTACTCGTTTTGCTGCGAAGAATTACCCTATCTTGTATATTCCCTATACTGACCAACTTTTCTTGAGAGAAGTCTGACTGCTCAGCCACAGCTACCAATTGGATCTGTGTGGTACAGACTGCTACCAAGCGGGTTCATCGCAACACCTGTAGTCCTAAATCTTTTGCAGTGGTCCCAGAGGGAACTGCACAGGTTTCCGCCTAACAGCAGTTTCATCGATATGGATTTAAGTGTCAGTGTCTGCGGGGAGCACAGGCCCGGTTCTTTGCAGGAAACCTACCCTCAAAGTGCTTGCTTGAACAGGACCTGTGAAACCCTTAGTAATACTAGCCTCGCTTCCAAATTAATCCAGGATATCTCAAACCTCACGGGCAAAATAGTGAGAGAAAAAAGGAGAAGTTTATCGTTCATCAGGGATAAACTAGCTGCGATTGATGGTGAAGTGGATCCTGCAGATCAGTCTCCTTCGAACTCTTTACAAATAGGGGGTAATCTGCATCAAACCCTGGTAATTAGACAGAGGGATTACAGAAACCAAGCCTCCCACAGGGAAGCGAAAAGGGCCCACAAACTGGGCATAGATGACATCGGCCTGGAAAAAACAAGTGATCCCAGCTCAAAGGGAAGGCAGGAAGACCTAGCTCACATCCAAAATGTGGTGATGGCATCACTAAACATCACACTTGCTCCCTTTTTGAAACTTTATGAGACTCTAAATGAAACTTTGCAGCTATTACACCTATCAACAGTAAAAACTGAGATAGGGATGGGTGAAATAGTTAGTTTCACGAAGCAATTGGACATGAGATTACAAAAAGAGTCAGACCTTTCACATCAATGGCAAAATCGCCTATGTGATTTGGCGCGTCAGGAGTCCAATGATAAGCAACTACTGATGGAAGCCATACTGGACGATCACAAATGGATAAGAAAATTGAATCAGCAATCCGCCTTAAGATCAGACCCAAAGCGAAGCCCCATAAGGGACAGGGACCTGGCAGATCCTAGGAGGAAAGACCTGGAAGACGGGAGAAGGGCAGACCAGGAAATGGCCAAGACAAAGGAAAAAGTTGGCGGTCCCTTAGTATTAGGGAAGGGCATAAAGACGTCTAAACCTACTAATCCGGACTGCATCTTGATAGTAGAGCAGGAGGAGGCAAAATCAAGCTTTGCGATCTTCAAAGAACTCCCACAGCAACTGGGAAAAAACTGCACTACGACAAAAGACCCTCCCCACAAAGACCAAAAAGAAACAGGTCAAAAGAAAGCAAAAAAACAGGTATGCAAGCGTAAGGCTAATGGATCAAGAGCCTTCTTAAGAAACATCAATCTGCCTATCGAGGACCCGGAAGAGCCATTATCTAAGAAGCCCAGGAGAGAAATTAACTTGTTGAGTGTATCGAAGGAAAAAGTCGTGCAGACGACACCTCAAGCTGGGGAGTCGGTCCTGCAAAAGAAAAACGGCCGGGACACAGGTGGCTGTCTGAGTGATCTCATTGAAATAATTGAGGAAACCAGAGAGGAAGAGATGTGGGACGACATTAGCTTATCAGAATGGCAAGAAATTGATAAGCAGTTAAATGATGTCCCGACAGGAAAAGAATCAAGAACAAAGGAAGAGCAGCGAATGAATAAGCTCACTGGGAAAATAAGGAAAAACGAAAATGATAAACAAATACAGAATCGTTCGCAGGATCGCAAAGACGAACATCGGGATGCCATAAGGAACACATGGGACAGGCATCAAGTAAGTAGATCTCAGCGATGGTCAGAACAACGAGACCGAGTCCCAAAAGAAGAGAAGGAAAACGCTAAAAGGAGGCCACGGGACAACTACCGAGAAAATCGATCTCATCGATGGTCTAAATCGCCGTGTAAATTCCGTGACAACAGGGCAAAAGATCTCAAAGGAAAAAAGATTGACACTAAAACCCAAGAACTACGATCAATCCCACGGGACAAGAAAAGGAGCCCGAATAATGCAACAAAAAGATGGGACTTATTAAAACAAATAGAAACCAGAAGAATGTCTAGACGTCAGACAAGTATAGGGAATCTATCGAGAAAGATCCCAAGATACAGGAGTCCTGAAAAGTCAAGGACAAAAGTTCAGCAAGGGAAGAGATGGGACACCCCAGTTGAGCATGAACAATTCCACACACTGAAACTGGAAAGGACCTGGAGAGACAGACGAAGGATAGTGCTGAATAGGAACAGGGTGATGTCAATACTTAAAGATCTACCAGTAAGTCGGAAAATCCACACTGATGACGTGGCAATTGTGGAATTCATTGATGAAGAAAAGCCGGACGTGGTCCTACTACACTTGACTACAAGAAAATTGAAAGATAGCTTACTGGAAGTAAAGAATAATCTGAAGTCCTGGGGATATAGACTTACCGACCCAGATATTAAAAGTACCTGGAGAGAGGCAAATACCAACAGACCTGTCGATGATAGGGGGGAAAAAATGATAAAAACCAGAGAAAGGAAACCCATTAACACGCGACAAGAAGAGAGATCGAACCAAAAGTTAAAGACCAGGCAAGATCGCGTGGATACAAGGGACCGCAGCTCAGAACCAGTGCCTAAAACAAATAGCACTCAGAGGTCAATAGACAACCAACTAATATATCTGAGATTTACAGTTGATAACTCTAGTAACTCAAATATGAAGACAAAACGGGCAGGAGCCAGTAATCAGACACTGACAAAAGTGGAGAGTCGAAGACTGACGCCCAGTATCAATCCAGAAAAAAAGCGACAATAGACCGACTGCATTGGAGCAGGAACAAAATCCCTCTTAGCCTCATGGAACACACGGGGATTTGTCCACCTATATTCGGGAGAAAGTAACTTCCTTGAGAAATATGAAATAATTTGCATACAAGAGAGCTGGATTAGAACAACTCCTGTGTGTGAAGGTTACTTGGTCTATATGAATCCGGCACAGAAAGGACCTTTGGGAAGACCCCGGGCGGGGCTTATAACCTTAGTGAAGGATGATTGTCAACTCCAAGTCTTAGACCATCTGACGCCAAATCCGCTGCTCCAAATACTTAAAATAGTGAAAAACAGAGGACGGTATGAAAAGAGACTCCTGTTAATAAACACATACTGGAATGTCTCCGAACTAGCTACGGAGAATTATCTATCGGACTTGACGGTGGCTCTTGACGTCTCAATGCGAGAAGACAAGGATCAACTGATTATCATATGCGGGGACCTGAATATTAAATTGCTGGATAAAAATGGCTTGTTACAAAGAAGACACAATCTCCCGAACAATGAAAAACGATGGCTGGTAGAAATGGACATTCGAGAGTTGTCAATATTGAATGGTCAAACAGCAGGTGATATTCCGGGAGCAGACACCTGGTTTGCGAACTCAACGAAAGCCTGCTTGGATTATTGCTTTGTAGCAAGAAATACACTGCCTTGGATAAATTCCTTCAAAGTTGTCCCACAGACTCGTAGCGATCATGCTCTCCTTGAAATTGAATTACTCTGGAAAACGGAAGAGCCGGAACAGCAAATCATCCCCGAAATGGAACTATCATGGGGACGTAACAGGCTGAAAATCAAAGCAAGGTCAATCCCTCAACTAGCAGTCCGGCTTACTCATAACTTTGAAGTTAACCACGAAGCGGCAGAATATGGCTGCCTATTTAAGGAGTTTGAGATCAAAAAGGGATTAAACAAAAAAAAAGATTTTACGAGGAATCACGCATATAGCAAAATCCTGGTGGAAAAAAGAAGGGAATATCGTACAGATTTGAGATATCTCCAGAAAAGCAGCCACATTAACAAAGAGGAACGTATAAGACACTGTAAACAGTCTTATAAAAATTGGTTAAAATCCACTAGGATTAGGCGAGCACAAGCAGATGCCGAGAAAATGATGGCAGCAATAACTACATCCAACTCTAGGTCCCTGTGGGAGATAATCAATAAAGGGGATGATTTTCAGTCAGCCTTGACAGCCAGTAATGTCTCAAAAAAGGACTGGGTAAAGTTTTACAGTGACCTCTTTCATGAGAAAAGCCCAATAAAGACCAAGAAAAGTTCGGGGAACGAATGGCGTATTGAAATAGACAGAGATGACATTCTAACAAGAATTCAAAAATTGAGTTCATCGCGAGCTGCCGGTCCAGACGGCATCTCGAATTTAATGCTGAAGGAAAACAAGGAAGAGTGGGCGGATTTTATCCTGGTATTATTCCAGTAGATATTAAAAACAAGATCAATCCCACAATCTTGGAAAGAGGCCTTAATTGTACCCATATATAAAAAAGGAGATCGTAACAACCCAAGGAATTACAGGCCCATCGCCCTCCTAGATTCCATAGGGAAACTGTTCTGTTCTATCTTGCTAAGAGATCTCAAAAAGTGGGCAATTAGGGAAGGGATTTTGGACAAAAGACAAACAGCTTTCATGAGTGGCGTCGGAACATCATTGAATCTATTCATTTTGAACATGCTAAAGATGCGGGCGCTAAAACAAAAAAGGAATATTTACCTGGGCTTCATTGATCTCGAACAGGCCTTTGATGGGATCTGTCGAGAACTGCTTTGGTCCAAACTCAGGAAATGGAACTGCCCGCAAGATCTGCTACAGGCCATTCAGGAACTTTACACTAACACCTCAGTTCAGATAGTGGTCTCAAAAGGAGGAGATCTGACAGAGAAAATCATAACCACCAAGGGCATAAAGCAAGGGTGCGCCCTGGCACCTTTCCTATTTGCTTTGTACCTAGCAGACATGAAAGAATCACAGGAACACATTCGTGCATTCCCCCCAGTATTTCAGGAGGAAGCCCTCTCATGGATCATCTATGCGGACGACGTGGTATTTATGGACCAAACTCCCATAGGTCTGCAAAGACGCATGGTGGAATTCAAGTCTTACTTAAGCAAAAACCATCTGTCGGTCAACGTAAAAAAATCCATGGTCCTAATAATGCAGTCGGCACGAGGTCCTAATAATGGGAAAAATAAAAAGGGCTTTACATGGTCATTGGATAACCAACCTCTGCAAATAGTTGATTCAATAGTTTATCTGGGGGTCAGAATAAATAAAAACATCAACGAGCAGGGCCAATTAAACTTTATCAAAGAAAAGCTGATGAAACTCTCTAATCAAGCTAGAGCCCTGCATCGACGCTACGGAACCTATTCAATGATGCCACTCATCATATTCTACAAGCAAAAAGTAGTGACAAGTATAACATACGGAACTGAATCATTGTTAAATCTTCACTGGAAAACGTGGGCGGTTCTAGAGGCTTTTTTCTGGAGAAGGGTACTCAGGCTTCCGAATTGTCTCCCTGCATCGATAATAAGACATGAGTTGAGATTACAATCAATGGAGTCAATAGTGCTGTGGAAGACCCTCTCGCTATTTCGGAAATGTATTCTTGATAAACCTCATATTTCATTCGAACTACTAGCGAACAAAGAGGTAATCAATGCAGATCCGCATTTCAATGCTTGGAAACAGAACTGCTTTGAAATTCTGGAACATCAGCATATCAAAATGGATACGCTAATAGATAACCCCGAGAAAGCAAAGAAAAAAATACGAGAAAATGACTGGATAGCCACTGACAATCTAAAGAGGGAGAACACAAAGTGTTATTATATCATCTGGGAGCGCAAGGCACTGAATGATCCTCCACCTTATCTCCGAAGATTTCCCTCCTCAAAACACAGGGATCTCTTGATGAGAGTCAGATTTAACATCCTGCCAACAAGAGAAGTGCAATATTTAAGAAAACAAATTCTAAAGGAAGCTGCTAGTTGCCGCTTCTGCAATGCTCCGGACATCTTGGAATCAGTAAAACATTGGATTTCTTGTCCGGCTTTAATCACCCGAAGGAACTTATACCTAGGAGATTGGGTGGATAACATAAATATATTGACAGATGAGGATTATTGGGAACGAGTTCTGATGGTCCAAAAACTTAGTCCGACCCTGGAAGTACTACGATTCATAGAATCGATATTAAAAGGTATCGAGGGTAATAATGATGCAGTGGAAGAGGAGGTTGAATCCTCGTAAGGACGGTGGGGTCTGGATAAGGACATTGACTATTTCCTGACTATTTCCTGGGCATTTGTTAAAGGTTGAAAATTTATTTAACCAATAAAACATAAAATAAAAAAAAATAAAAAAAAATAACACTAAACACCGGCTATATAGTGTTAAGAACCCTACAGATAAACAATAACTCATGGTCCTAGCAAGACAATTGTTCCCCGGTAACACCAGATTTTTCAAGGAGACTTTTGAAGACGCTACATAGGAACCTTATGGTTACCTATTGGTGGATTTAAAAACAAACACTTTAGAGGACTACAGACCATGTGCAGGTTTTTTCCCACCTGACCTACCTGTCATTAACATACAAAAGACTTCTAGATAACTTGCAAAAAGCAATCTTTCCTCATTAGTACCAGCGACCATCCACCAAGATGGCACATATATGTAAGAACCTTGCTCTCCTTAAAATGCTATTAACAACATCACCACTACAGCGAAAGGCCATTCTGTGCTCAGCTTCTGATGATCTAGTATCGGTTATAGCTGAGATTGCCTTCAACACCATAAAAGTGAAGGTTCCACTATCCAACCGCCAGTTAGGAGCCTTAAAAAAGAAGAAACTGGGTAACAAGAGGTCATCCCTAAAAGGTAAAAGAAAACTTTCAAAACAATATGGGGCATTCATAGGCTTGTTACTAGTCATTGCTTTGCCTCTGATCACTAGACTTCAAGGGGGTGGTTAATGGAGTACAGCCAAAAGATGTATTTGCTTGACAAACGTCAGCTGGATGGTTTGAGTACACATAGTAATGAAGAAACTGATAATTGAAAATCAGCCACCCTAAGGTTTGATTCTGAAATGCAAGAGATCCTAAGATGTCATGATTTATCAAACTACAAGATGATACGGTAGTCAACTATTCTCCAAAAATACTTAACATACTGTAGACAGGCCGTAAATGAGAAGAATAAACTAATGCTGTACATGCCCCCCGAAGATACTGCAGTCTTGCCAAACCTCCCACATTTTCCCCTGTTTTAGATCCCATTGTGGTAGAAGTTCTGGGCACCATTAAACTCTGTTATCCTAAAAAGAATGAACTCTTGCTGAACGAAATGGGCAGTGAAAAAGGTGTGGCAACATGGAATGACAAGGGGGAGTTTGTTTATAAAGGAACCGTTGTCAAAGGTTCAAATGTCCATGATCTAGCTTGCAACATTTCCAATCCTCAGGCCTTTGGAATACACAAAACACCTAGAGTGTGGGAACTGTTTATGCAAGCAGCTGCCAATTTAAACATACCTGGCACCTAAGTGGGAACTGTAGGACATTGTGAGTTGCTCGAAACCTTGCAAGACTCTGAGGTTAAACCCCTGACTGATGATGTTGATTCTCTAGACAATGCATTTAATTACAAAAAAAGAAAACCACCAAACGATCAGACTGGTTTAGTGTATGAATGTGTATTTTATTTAGTTTAAGAAAATGTTTAACAGTTGTAATATATTTATGCATTTTGTAGAAACTTTATCCTCTTACACAAGGGACACCACAGAGGTTCTACAACAAATTGACCATCTCCCTTGGAACCAAGGATATTTACTGATTACTTTAGATGTCATTTCATTGCACATACCAACATGGCATCGAGGCTGTCAAACGATATTTGTCTACAGCATCCCTATGTTGCAGAGATCATTCTCAAATGATCTTCAATATGTTATTGTTTTGCCTTACATACAATTCTTTCATGTTTGATGGTCAGTTTTACAATCATTTATGCGGCACAGCGATGGCTACCTCGGTAGACCTTCCTATGCAAATCTATTCTTGGGGGCATGGGAGGAAAACCTATTTGCTTCAGATGAAATGGCAGTACATACTAACAATGTGATACTATGGCGAAGAAAAATACATGATCTTTTCATCTTATGGGACGGTACAGATGCAGACTGGATGGAATTTCTTTAACTCCTAAATATCAATGATGACAATCTGAGATTTACAGAACAGCATAACAGAGAGGATGTTTTATATCTCAATATTAAAATCAAGATTATAGGTGGTATAATCACTGCTGAACTACTCCATAAAGAACCAAGCACTAACTCAGTACTGTATGCTACAAGCATGCATCCGACCAGCTTGAAAAACAATATACCGTACAGTGAATTTCTATGCATCAAGCAAAACTGCAGCAAAGAAGAAATCTGTGACAAAAATGCCAAATTAGCAGCTGCAACCTTTCATGCTAAAGAATACTCAAAAGCATTTATTAGTAAGGCATATGACTATTGCTCAAGACAGACCAGAAATGAAGGTTTTAGCACAGGGAGGATGAAAACTTTGAAGCCTCAAGAATCAACCAACTGCATTAGGTTTTTTACAACCGTCAATGATGGAGCTAAAGAAGTAAGGGAAATACTGGGAAACCACCAGCATCTCCTAACCAGAGACCAGGATGTCAGACCTCACATTCAATCAAATGCAAGTGTAACCTTTAGAAAAACTTCATCAATACAATCAAAACTTTCACCACATCTATTCCAATCAGCCATCCCCTCTGCACCAACAGGATGGTTAACGGATAAACCACTTGGCTTCTACAAATGTACCAAATGCAAGGCCTGTCAATTTGGGGCCAACATTAAGAGTTAAAACCATCCATGCACAGAAAGAGAAGTAAAAATCAAGAAATGAATTACATGCATGGCCAAATTTGTTGTATATGTAATTTCATGTAACTGCAAACTATGGTATTGGCAGCACCACGCTTGAGGTAAAGCCAGAATATTACAACATCTAAGAGCAATTAAAAATGGACATATGGCATACCCCTTGGCAAACATTTTGAAGAGGTACACCAAAGAGACATAACATCTTTCAAATATTTTGCCATTGATACAATATTCAACCATCCAAGGGGAGGCAATAGAGAAAGTAAGCTTAGGCAAGCTGAATGCAGATACATCATTGAATATAACACCAAAACTCCCAAAGGACACAACAAAGACGAATAACTATACACCTTTGTGAGAGATTAACCTGTGAGGCTTACTTCAAAATGTGTATTTTCCCTGTGTCTCTTGACCACTTTCCCCCTCCCCATCTCCTCTCCTACCCCCACCTTTTGTTTCAAATATGCTATACTAATCTCTATACGTTATGTGCAATTTAACAGATGCAAAAGAGACAGGTTGATTTTCAATTCATCCCAATTACTTTTTTGTTTCATGTATCTTCTTTTAGATCCAAATCAACGTTTTGCATTGCCCATATATCTTACATGGTTCAATTTTACCCTCTCAAACAGCAATTGACTTTAGCGGGGCCAAGATCCTATATAATAATTGACTGACTTGTCCATACCGGCACAAGCCTTTTAACAATGTTTTTAGTCCATTAAGGGATTTCTAATCAGAATGTTATAAATCTATCAGAAGGAAGTGAGAAGTGGAGTTCCCACTGGTTCCATCTAATGTCTCTGCAAAAATGTCCCCTGACAAAAAAGTCACTGTTTTTTGTGGGGATATTATTATATTGAACATGCGGGGGACAATCTAGCAATCCTTGTTTATTTTTTTTTTTAATGGGTGCAGGGGACATCCCTGCAACCTGTCCTCATACATAATGTCACCATATTTAATACCACCAATGGCTTTTCTCTGTGACATTATTCATGGGGACATTATGTATGGGCCACATACAAAAGAAAACAAGGGAACTCCGCCTTATTATAACTGGCGCTTCTCAGTTGACCCTTAGAGAGGGCTGCAAATTCCCAAAATATTTATTTAAATCCAACGTTCTCATAAATTCAAATCAAAGCTTCAAATCAAAGCATCAGTTAGATCCGTGCAGTTTTTGGCCAGGAATGTTTTATTCACATCCCGGTTTTTATAATTAAATTTATTTTGAATGTGATCTGTTGGGCGATCATATTTTGCCATCAATATACATTAAGCCAATGCATTTCGGTGTAAACCTTCCTCAGGGCTGTATATAGGCTCTTGATTACATCATTAAGCTACACATAGTCATACATATGTTAATACAAGTTCATGGAATTATTTATATACAATACATAATCAAATTCACACATACCATTTTGTTTGTCCCACGAATATTCAATTGGTACGTCAAAAAAGATAAATGAAAAACAGAATTTTCATTTAGTATCAGCGTTTACAAAATTCTATGTACATAGTATAAGGACAGAAGAGTGTCCTACCTGATCACTTTCATGCAAATCTGGTAAGCCCCAAAAAGCTTTTCTTTGTGCAACCCTCACGGCTCCCGCCACGTGTGTCGCAAATGCGTGGAGAAACGCATATGTTAAACTTGTCTCTGTGAAAGAAACAGGCTATTTAGACAACCGTTCTAGCATGTCTTTAATGATCAAAGCGGCGGATGTTCTCCGACATTTACCTTCAATTCCTGCGTTGTTCTGCCTACTGCAGAGAGACATGCACGCGCACGTCTCTTAGTTCTATTTAAACGTTGCTTGGGAGACGGAGTCGAGGCACCGAGGTCTGACAGGAATGCCGGAGCACGTACGCCTCGCGCCCCACCCACGGGTGATTACCCTGGGGTGGGGATGTCTCCATGACAACTCCTGAAACGCTAAGTGTTACCAAGCTGTCAGCGCCTTTCTCCTGTGATTGACATTACTTTCGGACTATTACTGTGAATGCATGTACATAGTAGTGTGAATGCATGCTATAAGCGTAATCAGTCTTGTATAATATGTACTGTTCTGAATTCATAATTTCTGCGGGTAACCATGTATCGCTACCTCTACTGGCTAATGCTTGCAGGTTTTGTACAAAGCTAATTAACATACTATGTGAAGTATTTAGGTTCCTCATTTGCGGGTTTGAAACGGTAGGTCTTAATTGAAGCAGGCACCAGTGTAAATGTAAAACAATAGGACTGTAGCATTTAAATTAAAACGTCACGTATGGTTTTTCATCTGGAAAGACAAGCAGAAAACCTTCACCCAAACAATGTTTTAGACAATCTAGTACATGATATTATGTAATTAGAGACAAATGTCACTCTAAGTGTCAAATTACGTCCGTTTCATATGTCAATGTCTGGTCTCCACACATTAGGTTCGCCATTACGATGGCTGTTGTGGGAGTTCATACGCAGTCATGAATGTTTAATTACAAAAAACATGTGTAGTTAATCTCCTCGTTCATTCCTTTAGACGGGAAGACGAGGCATGCGGTCTACCTCGACAACGATAGTTTGTTGCCGCAAAGAGTCAAGGAAGAACTTTGGACCAGCAAGAGCGTCGGGCCGTCAGCGTCTTTGTGGTCTTTGGGTGGTGGGAAACCCACCGGCGGATTCTCCTTGGTTCATCGATGACCTTGATTTTCTCCGCGGGACAAAGCGGTTGATGGTGATGAGCAAGAGAGTCCTTGGCAAGGGTGACAGCTCCTACAGAATTTGTCAACTTCTGAACCCATCTTAGGCCAGTAGAAATATAGTAGCCTTTCCCTGGTCTTTTTGAAACTCAAATGACCAGCCGAAGGTATCTCATGGGCCAACTGGCGTCGGGTGACATGTGACACGGCTACCAGCGGTTACACTGAAGATTTTCAAGGATGTCCTCTCCACAGTGTATTTTAAGTTAGACACTTGTAGAGCATCAGAGTGAGCTAATCTGACAGTGGGTGACACATTAACCCTAATAGTAAATAAACTTGCTGATACTGAGCTTATAGGTTTCTTTGTCATCTCTGTTAAGGCAGAAAGTATCTTTATTTTGAGAGAGTTTGATTTTCCGATCAATGCCATTCACCATAGGTTTCTCCTGGAAGAATAGTTCGGAGTGTAGACATACTAGTAATCAAAATGTCTGCTCCCTCTAGCCTATGACGCTCTATTTATAATCCTCCATATGCCCCACTGAATCCTTATAAAAAAAGCCTTGCTGAGCTGGGCGTCCAAAGCGTCACTGCTGTAGTTCAGAATGCTTTCTATGTATGCTCTATCGGCATACATGTTGTCACTCTGCGTAATCAGGCGGTTACCTAGAATGATGTTGTCCTGATTAAAAAGGGTAGCCAATGGACAGGAAATCGTGGCTAATTTAGCAGTGGCTGTAATAGCTGTCCCATCAGCTTTTGTTATTTTACAGGTCAGGTAAAGTAGAGTGTCATCCAGATCCCGGTACAAAAAGAGTGTGGGATAGGATTCACAAGAAAGAAAGAAGTGTTCACAAATGATAAGTCAGGATGCGGTTGCTGGGAGTCTCCTTTCCCCACATTTTGAGCATGGGACAAGGTGGGACTCCAAAGCACAGTACGCTCGCGAGCTTTCCCAGCACAAGGTGACAGTTCCGTTCTCAGCTATCAGGACCTTTGGTGGTTAAGTCTCTTTTCTATAAGAAATCTCTTGCCTCTGAGGGCCTGATGTGTTAAAATAACAAACAAAAAGTTCCTTTCCGCTTGTACATTGGGTGATGACTTTTCACCCCTGAATCCCCCTCTTCCGGGTTCAGACCCTTCTCGAATGTTAACCTCCCTCTGTCGCGTTCACTACGGCTTTCCTCAAAACGCTTCCTCCTGTTGTATTCCCAAGTCTTAATGTCTTTTTAAACAATCCACTGTGGACATCCCTCCGTCGGGATCACTCGTGTCACCACAATGTTCATTGGGGCCTCATGCTTCACCCCTTTCTGTGGGCATCCCTCCGTCAGGTTTAATCTTGCCAACACAATGTTCCTTCTACTTTCTTACTATGTGGGATTCACTTCCCTTTGTTTTCTATTGGTTTGTCAGTCAAAGACTTTCGACAGTACAGGGGATTTTGCTAGACTCCTGTATGACCACTTTGACCTTTTCTTGCGGCTTTCCCAAAGCCTTCTGGTATCAGTAGTTTCAACACTGGTGAAATTAACCAGAGTCTTTCAAAAGAGCACCCACATGGTGCTAGACCCCTCTGCAGCTGGTTTTCCACTAATGTGTTAACATTTCTTTGTTGGCAACTTTTGTTCACCAAAGTTCAGCTTCTTATCAGTTCTCCCCTCGACTCACCGGCTGTGATGAACTGCTTGGCTTTTCTTGTCTCTGGAGGCAAAGACGGTACCACAGTAACAAGCGTCTCTCCCTGCCCTGATTATAGGTGTAGGAGGGCTGTGTGTACAATTGACATCTGCTGTAACACACGCTGGCTATTGTTTGCAGTATTATGATTCCTTTCTGGGAGCCTTCGTGGGTCTGGGTCAGAAAGGGCAAGGTTGTGTCTCTCTTTGTCACCCCTTTGGTTCTCGCTGCTTTTCTCCTGTTCAATTGCCACCCTGGGATAGCTGTCTTGTCATGCGGTTTGCCTTGTTTGTGGCGTGCTGTCCTACTCCATCTTTTATCCCTGTGGGGAAGGGAAAGGGCCATTAGGTGTGTGTGATTCTCGTCAATTGCCTGACTTTGCTAGACCCTTGTGTTGGCACATGTCAGGTAAACGGCTCTGGTGTTAGTCTGTTGTCTTTTGTGTTGTGCGAAAGTATTTGTGTTGGAAAAGTTGGGCTTGAAGTTTCTGATTATCCTCCATGGTCAGATGGGGAAAAGGGGTTGGAAGAAGGTGGATACCGAGTCTCACACATAGGTGCCCCACTTCCACTCCCTGAGGGCCCCCCCATCCTAGTGATCCTCCCTCACTGTTCCATCTTCAGGAACTGGACCCAATAACTATGTGTGTGTCCTGGCCACCTGGATGACAGATCCCTGGGGACTAGTCAGAGAGACACCTTCAGTTTTCTCACAAAGGGCATAGCCCATCGAAAGAGACTTCTGAAAATACTCCCTAAACACACTCCATACAGAATGGGCACTCCTTGGAAGTAGGGTTGATCGCCATAACTGGCTTGCCTGTGATAATAATCCCTATAGACGTACGGCACCCCATAGTTGTTCATGGATACCATGTTTTAGTAGTCTTTCTCTCTCCTCAGGCACATGTGTAGTTTCACTGGGACCTTCTGGTATTTAAATGAGACAAAAACCTCCTGATCGTTCCTTATCTGTAAATTGATGGTGTCAAAACGACACTTAGAAATGGGCATATAATGAAGCTTAATGTACTGCACATTAAGAATACCATTGTTTTCACCTCAGACTTGGGCAGTTCTCATTATGGCGGCATATGAGGCACCAACCCTTTGATATTCTACTATATCACTGTAGATCATGAGGCTGTAAAATCCACCATTAATATCAACGCATGTTCTGTCCAAAGCTTTATTACTTTTCACATGTTGAATGGTTCCCAACAAACTAGAGAGTTTCCCCGTACATATGAACTTGTGGTAAGATCAGTCGATATTAGAAATACTTTCCTCTTAGTATTATCCAGAAACAGCTGTGTATCAGAATAGCTCTTGATGTTTGCGAGTTAGTTGTTGACAGCATCTAGCTGCCCTTGTATGCTGGGTTAAAACTGTGAGAAAACACATGCGTAATAGTTCAACAGGTCCTTCAAGCTTGATGGTAAACTTTGCCTTACTTCTATCTATGGTGTACCAGGTATGGGGATATTGAATCTTCATCTGCCCTGCTTCCCACAAGCCTTGTAAATCAACTGGTTGGGCCAGTTTAACACATTATTTCGATATCTGGTTGTTGGGGATTGTATCTAAAGAAGCATTACTGGGTAAGGTGATGTAAAATGCAGTGTTTTCCATCTTCTCAGTGAGCTCCTAGGCTTTTTATTTAGACCCTTTAGTGATGCACACTGACCCAACTGTTACATTTCTCAGGTCAACCCACCATTTCACAAGGTTTTGTTTCTTACACCCCTTACCTTTAATCTGAATTATTATCTCAACCTCATAAAAATGTTGTGGATTATATGTAACCCTCTATAAACTCCTTGGTATAGAAATTACCGCTTACAGCTTCCCCAGTATAATCAACCAGTAGGTAGATGTATATCCCCTCTTTCACAGAGACTTCGGCCACTATAGACATTTCATTGGTAAAGGATTGCTGGATCCCCTTTGTAAAGCCACTTTTTAACTTTGTAATGACTCTGACTGGTCCCCCACTCACAAGGGTGTTTTCTTGACCTTCTCAGATAACTTTTGAGCATACAAGTTTCTCCATACTGTTATTGAATTTACGGGCGTTACAGATTTTTGAATAATTTTAATGGACATGTGATAGCTGTCGTTATACACATCTATAAAAGGCTGTAATATGTCAACATAACAATTTGTATTATTATCTATGAAAAACCTTCAGAGTTTAGATTTCAAGGTTCTGTTAAAGAGCTCAACAATAGCAGCCTTAACCTCATTGTGCATTATAAAATGATGCACACGTGTTGTTTTAGAAAGATTGGTGGGGGCCTATTTAAAAATTTAAAACCTCCTTTCATCTGTATGTAATTTTGCAGGCACATGCCCCTTACTGAATACATGCTTGAAAGCAGCTGTCACTCTTGAACCAGGCTTATTCCTCAATACCTTAATATAAGCATATTTTGTTAAAATATCTATTATTGTCGAGATATAACATGCACCATTGTTCTGCTTTTCAAAATGGCACATATCCACTAAATCTGCCTGCCATTATCTGTCACGGGCAGATATACATTAATTATTCTTTTAAAGCGTTTTCTAGCGTTTTTATGAAGCGTGTATGCCTCTTCACCAGATAGCCATTCCCTGACGGCTCCACATGTGATGGGAGGTTTGCCATGTTGTAGTTTTCTATAAAGAGCATCTACACCCCCATAACTATCAATTCCACTTCTATCATAATAGCTTTTATGCATTTGTAAATGAAAGTTGTTATCCATTAAAGCACTAAAAAAATTGAAACAGAGGCGTGGTTGTTGAAAGACATTTTATTTTTATTACAGATATTGTACATGTAGGGTCTGATACAGTGCTACCATTTGTGATATTTTCTTGCAGCATTATGATAGGTGCTGTACAGACCAGCCCATTGCCCAGGCGTATAACTCTGTATGCACAAGAGACTTGAAGCATTTAAAAGTTCATACAACTCCCGGTACTCTAACAAGTATACTTTAATACTGAAATAGGTTTCATACAGTTCATCCAGGAGCTGCTGCCATACCGCTCTATGGGGTAGTCATAGAGGGTCCACATCATATTTGTATGAATGCCAGTATTGGTCCAATACCGGTAGCCAAGTATTGGTACATATGTTACTGCTACACATTACACTTTTACAAGGACGATTGCATGGGGGTGTAGGTAGCCGTAGATATTTCAAGGTATCTGGGGCAATTTTGGATATTTTCTCTTTCAGCATAGAGTATAACAGTATTTCCACACATACACATGCGGGTAATCACATTTATGCCCATAACACCAATGGTAATAATCATGTTTCAAGCATTTTTTCACGACACAGGCCGCAAAAGCCTGAACAGTTAAGGACTCCAAAAGGGTCATAGTTTCCTCTTCTTCTTCATCAGAACTTTCAAAGCGTTTTAAGCAGAGAGATTTCTTACACATAATACAGCGTTGTGTTGCTGGACTGTTGATAATTTTTTCGCAGCATATGCAGTAAAAATTCATGGTGTTGAATGAAGACTGCAGACTCTCACCGCCGTCAACTTTATCTACTGTTTTCTGCAATTCAAAAAAGAAAGAAGTTTAACTATTGAATATATGTTTTTACACATGGTTCACTCAGACAAACACACCCTTTCCCATGTACCAAATGGCACAGGTCAGGACAATCCACTTCCATCTCCACAGTGTTAACAGCTTCCATAAACAGTTTGTGTTCATCAGGACATGCTTCTGGGCCCGGTGACATGGCAGACTCTGGAAACAGTTCATCCAGAACACCCAGGTCCTCATACAATGGTGATTTATGAGTCTTTATAGACTCATCCATATCAATGTACTCAGCATATGTATAGTCTGCATTGGTTATAACAGCATCAACATCATCACATCATTCAGCAGCAGCTTTGATAGGGGAAACAGGTGGTGTCATAGCATCAAGCTTCATCATAAAAGGCGCTGACTCAGATCAACCTCATAATCCATAGCACCTCCAACAGAGTGTTGGGATTCCTCATCAACTACAAGGGTTGTTGTGTTGAACTTTTTGGTCTATAGTAGTTTTGAATTGTGTACCAGTCATAGCCCCCTGAGGTATTCCTAGAGTAGCAGTTGTAGCGCTTCATTATTCAAGGTATTGTTGACGTTGTCCAAGCAGGCAGTCTAAGTCGTCAAGAGCCCTGTAGACTCTGGCGCTCTTTCTGTATATATACCCTTTACCCCACTGCTAGTGGTGGGACCATACCTGCATCTACACCACAGCGCTACGTAGCTCTATGATGCATTCCAGGGACAAAAGTGCACTACCTACATGACACCTACCCCAAAACATCAAGGGTTAATACCTGCATCATCTCCCCAGCACCCTGGCACGAAATAAACCCTATGACACACTTCTGGCTATTGGGGACATACCTGCAGGGGGTCAAAACAACATGTACATCATTTCCACATTATCATGTCACCCCATGAACAGGTGCAATGGGGAACCCACACACAGCTTCATACAGATTACTTCTGGGTTAAATTGCTGATGTCACTTACCTACAACCGGGAAGTGGGCCTGCCGGGTGGCACCCTTAATGCCACTTCTGTGGTGGGACATTTGGAAATGCAGGGTTTACGGTGACCCGCAGCATGTCACATCCGAGATATGACTTCCGGCAGGGCAGGACTGGCAGGCGACACCAATGATGTCACTTCCGGGATAGGGCTACCGGTAGTGTGGAACTTCAGGGTCGCATCCATGATGTCACTTCTGGGGATGGGACTTCTTGTAGGGTGGACACAGACAGTTTTCAGTCTCAATGCGCTGAACAGTGCAATAGTGACAGGTGTTCCAAGTAATTCAAAGAAGGAGGGATTTCTCATGAGTCCAATGAGTTTAATAACAAAGTATCCGGACACGTGTTTCGAGTCATCACCGACTCTTCATCTGAGGCTAAACATAATGCACAACATAATGATGAACAAAAATAGTACAGCACAACATAAGCAGTTTGAATGAAAGTTGTCCATTGTGAAAAAAATCAATAAAAAATTGATAAGGACATTAGTAAGGACATTCAACCAAAAGGGCAAACACAAGTGCAGATAGGCCAAGAAAAAGCAGTTACAGCATATATATAATCAAATAGCAACAAACAAAAATAATAAAATATAATAGATAAATAAGATTGGCACAGTAGCATATTAGGAGGGGATTGAATAGAATGGAGAATCCATAGGTTACGGGATGCATGTAAGAAACACGGGTAAAGAAACAAACAAGTTGCAAGGAGTTAGTTATAATGCATCCATGGAACAGCTATAGCAGCGCAGTCAAAGAGGCAAAAGCCGCCAAAATAAATAATCATCATAAATAAATGGTACCTGAAAGTTTCAAGAGCTAGCCTAACCAATTAAGTATATCGTGGCCAGTGCCAGATGCACTCTCTAAAAAGGAAGAGAGAAGAAAAGATTTTTTTTTAATATGAAGTCTTTAAATACGCTGTTCAAGCACACGTGAAATCAAGAAAGAACAAGAGAGTGTGAGATTAAATGACAAATCATACCTCACTGCTTCGCAATTGTGGAACTCTGTAAGGGAAAAGAAATTCCCTCAGCATCACTTAAACATGGACAAATTAACGTAACAAATGTGATTGCTAAAATGCAGCTACCTGGAGTGCCAAAGGGAACCCAAAACGCAAAAGCATGGCGTGCGTGCGCAAATAAGAATGGGCAAAAGCTAAAAATTTACTTTCTCTAAACTTAATTGAGACGTGCTGATGCACTAATTAGAAGTATCATAGCGGCCAGGGGGCCGTGAAAAAACCGTCTTACCTGTGCAATGCTGCTGAACTGAATGAAATGAAAGTAAGCCCAAACCATAGAGATAGAAACAGGACTATTTAAATACACAAGGTATTTTAGAACATTGCCGATTAGGTCAGGAAAGAAAACCGCCATATTGGAATGATGGAAATGAAATTAATACCTCAGGAGTGAATTTGCCCCAAAAAGTAAGGAGCTTAACAAACGCTGCAAAAAGGCAGAGATTAACCTGTTCTGAATTTAAAAATTAGCAGGGCTGGAATGCCACAAAAATGTATATAAAGTGCGTTGCACAGCAAAAAATGTACTAATTGCAAACAATGGAGCCCTGGAGGGCGCCAAGATAAATATATTCTAGTAAGGCATGAGAATGAAAGGAAATTTGTGCCTTGTGCACCAATTGCTGTTGAGCTGAATAACCAAAAGAAATGACGGGTTCTTATAGATGAAGGGGATTAAACCGCAGAGAATTGCGACTACTAGAGCATGCTAGTAGGAACCAAATTGGGGAAGGTTGTTAAATAAATTGTGCATCTGCCATCTGTGAATGCGCTGCTATAGAAAAAATGTGAGGTAACGGGACTGCAAACAGTAATTGTAGAGGGATCACTAGACCCCACACAATTATAAATGACCACTTGGGTGTAAATAAAGTACTCATGTCAACAAAAAAAGGGAGGGAAAATATGATACCTGTGTAAAATAAAGAAGAGAACAACAGTAGGTTTTCACAAAAAGGTTGCAAATTCATGGTCTGAATTTAGACCTCTAAACACAGTATGATATTTACAGATGAGTCTCACTTCTAACTGGTGTAATTTGAGCGTGAGATTGCCCCCTCTAGGCGGCAATGACACTTTGCAAAGGCCCACAAATTGAATGTCATCCTTACTATCTAATTGATGCAGTTTTTGCCAGTGATTGGCCAGTGGGTATTTGGATTCCTGGCTGCCAATTGTGGCGAGATTTTCCCGAATACGAGTCTTAAGGGGCCTGATGGTGCTGCATATATATTGCAATCCGCATGCACAAATAATACAGTAAACCACAAACTTTGAATTGCAATTGAGGAATGTTTTAATAGTGTGGTCTTCTCTATCTCCAAAGGAGACCTTTGAAGTTTCCAGAGTGTACTTGCACATGCTGCAGAATCCACATTTGTGAAAACCAGCAGTACGGGTAGAGTATAACCACGTAGATTTAGGAGTGAGTGGACACATAAATGAAGGGCAGAGTTTATTTTTAAGAGAATTCCTTTTGCTAAATGTTATATTAACAGAGGGATCAAGCCAGTTGGCAATTTCAGAATCTAAATGGAGCCGGTACCAATGTTTCTCCAGAATTCTGTGGATATTGTGACTATCCAAATTGTATCTAGTAATAAACCTGATTTTTTGAGGCAGAGGCGATTTTTCGTGAGTTTTAGGAGTTAGCAGATCCGCTCTTTTCAGCTGACGTACTGACATGAGTGACTTGTCGAGGCAGCTATGTTGATAGCCCCTCTCCAAGAACCGGGATTTGATAGCAATACTTTCTTGATCAAAGTACAAGGGTTCGGAACAGTTTCTCTTAGCGCGAATATACTCTCCTTTTGGAATATTCGCTATGACATGATTTTTCTGACAGCTGTCCACATGTAATATTGAATTGACAGAAGTGGATTTGCGAAATGTCAATGATCTGATTACGAAATGGCATAGGCCTTTTTACGGATGTGGAAAGGCAATTTCTCACCGTAGACGGACCTATTATGCCCACCATTTATTTCCTCCCAAAAATTCATAAACAATTCATCAATGTACCAGAAGGGAGACGAATAGTGAGTGGGAGCGGTGGTACATTGGAACCTATCTCTGTCTATATCAATGAATTCCTGTTACCAGTGGTGCTTAACACTCCTACATACATTAGAGATACCATGCACACTTTAGAAATTCTTGACATTTTAGATTTTCAAAATAACAGCTGGCTTGTTTCTCTGGATGTAAAAGTATTATATACCTCGATTGATCATCACAAAGCATTAGCAAGTGTGGACTTTCTTTTCCGTGAATTTTCTGCATCATTTTTCGAACACATTTTGATGGTTAAAGAATTTTTGCTGTTTACTTTACAGAATAATATTTTCGTTTTCAATAACATGCACTTTAAGCAACTAATTGGAGTGGCCATGGGTGCTAGCTTCGCACCAGCTTTGACCAACGCATTCATGCATTCATTTGAACAAAAATGTGTATTTGGGAATGAAGCTTTTTTACCATACATGAAACTGTGGAAATGTTATATTGATGATGTTTTGTTAATTTGGACTGGTACACAAGAACTCTTGCTTGAATTTGTGGCCTATCTCAACAATAATGATTGGGGTATACAATTTACTTTGACCTAAAGTCAGACTCACATAGAATTTTTGGACCTTTCAATTGATGTTACTCCAAATGGGTTGGTGACAAAAACTTTTCGCAAATCCACTTCTGTCAATTCAATATTACATGCGGACAGCTGTCACAAAAATCATGTCATAGCGAATATTCCTAAAGGAGAGTATATTCGCGCTAAGAGAAACTGTTTCAAACCCTTATACTTTGATCAAGAAAGTATCGCTATCAAATCCCGGTTCTTGGAGAGGGGCTATCAACATAGCTGCCTCGACAAGGCACTCATGTCAGTACGTCAGCTGAAAAGAGTGGATCTGCTAACTGCTAAAACTTGCGAGAAATCTCCTCTGCCTTAAAAAATCAGGTTTATTACTAGATACAATTCAGTCACAAGATCCACAGAATTCTGGAGAAACATTGGTACCTGATCCATTTAGATTCTGACATTGCCAACTGGCTTGATCCCTCTGTTAATATAACATTTAACAAAGGGAAATCTATTAAAAATAAACTCTGTCCTTCACTTATGTGTCCACTCACTCCTAAATCTACGTGGTTAGAATCTACCAGTGCTGCTGGTTTTCACAAATGTGGATTCTGCAGCATGTGCAAGTACACTCTGGAAACTTCAAAGGTCTCCTTTGGAAATAGAGGAGACCATACTATTAAAACATTCCTCAATTGCAATTCAAAGTTTGTGGTTTACTGTATTATTTGTACATGCGGATTGCAATATATAGGCAGCACCATCAGACCCCTTAAGACTCATATTCGGGAACATCTCACCACAATTGTCAGCCAGGAATCCAAATACCCACTGGCCAATCACTGGCAAAAACTGCATCAATTAGATAGTAAGGATGACATTGGATTTGTGGGTCTTTGCAAAGTGTCATTGCCGCCTAGAGGGGGCAATCTCACACTCAAATTACACCAGTTAGAAACGAGACTCATCTGTAAATATCGTAATGTGTTCAGAGGTCTAAATTCAGACCATGAATTTGCAACCTTTTTGTGAAAACCTACTGTTGTTCTCTTCTTTATTTTACACAGGTATCATGTTTTCCCTCCCTTTTTTTGTGGACATGAGAACTTTATTTACACCCAAGTGGTCATTTATAATCGTTTGGGGTCTAGTGATCCCTCTACAATGACTGTTTGCAGTCCCGTTACCTCACATTTTTCTATAGCAGCGCATTCACAGATGGCAGATGCACAATTTATTTAACATCTTTCCCCAATTTGGTTCCTACTAGCATGCTCTAGTAGTCACAATTCTCTGCGGTTTAATCCCCTTCATCTATATGAACCCGTTTTTTCTTTTGGTTATTCAGCTCAACAGCAATTGGTGCACAAGGCGCAAATTTCCTTTCGTTCTCAGGCCTTACTAGTATATATTTATCTTGGCGCCCTGCGGGGCTCCATTGTTTGCAAGTAGTACATTTTTTGCTGTGCAACGCACTTTATATACATTTTTGTGGAATTCCAGCCCTGCTAATTTTTAAATTCAGAATAGGTTAATCTCTGCCTTTTTGCAGCGTTTGGTAAGCTCCTTACTTTTTGGGGCAAATTCACTCCTGAGGTATTCATTTTATTTCCATCATTCCAATATGGTGGTTTTCATTCCTGACCTAATCGGCCATGTTCTAAAATACCTTGTGTATTTAAATAGTCCTTTTTCTATCTCTATGGTCTGGGCTTACTTTCATTTCAGCAGCAATGCACAGGTAAGCCAGTTTTTCATGGCCCCATGGCCGCTATGATACTTCTAATTAGTGAATCAGCACGTCTCAATTAAGTTTAGAGAAAGTCAATTTTTAGCTTTTGCCCATTCTTATTTGCGCATGCATGCCATGCTTTTGCGTTTTGGGTATCCTCTGGCACTCCGGGTAGCTGCATTTTAGCAATCACAGTTGTTATGTTAATTTGTCCATGTTAAAGTGATGCTGAGGGAATTTCTTTTCCCCTACAGAGTTCCGCAATTGCGAAGCAGTGAGGTATGATTTGTCATTTAATCTCACACTCTCTTGTTCTTTCTTAATTTCACGTGTGCTTGAACAGCGTATTTAAAGACTTCATATTAAATAAAAATCTTTTCTTCTCTCTTCCTTTTTAGAGAGTGCATCCGGCACTGCCCATGATATACTTAATTGGTTAGGCTAGCTCTTGAAACTTTCAGGTACCATTTATTTATGATTCCAATTTTGTTTTTTTTGGCGGCTTTTGCCTGTTTGACTGCGCTGCTATAGCTGTTCCGTGGATGCATTGTAACTAACTCCTTGCAACTTGTTTGTTTCTTTACCCGTGTTTCTTACATGCATCCCGTAACCTATGGATTCTCCATTCAATTCAATCCCCTCCTAATATGGTACTGTGACAATCTTATTTATCTATTATTTTTTATTATTTTTGTTTGTTGGTATTTGATTTTATCTTAATATATATGCTGTAACTGCTGGTTTTTTTTGCCTACCTGCACTTGTGTTTTCCCTTTTGGTTGAATGTCCTTACTAATGTCCTTATCAATTTTTTATTGATTTGTTTCACAATGGACAACCTTCATTCAAACTGTTTATGTTGTGCAGTACTATTTCTCTTCATCATTATGTTTTGCATTATGTTTAGCCTCAGAAGAAGAGTCGGTGATGACTTGAAACACTTGTCAGGCTACATCATTATTAAACTTATTGGACTCATGAGAAATCCCTCCTTCCTTGAATTACTTTGAACACCTGTCACTATTGCACTGTTCAGCGCAATGAGACTGAGAACTGTCTGTGTTCATTTAGGTTCTTAACAGTGGCTGGCATCTGGCAGTGCTCCCACACCCCTCAGTCACCTGCAGCATTAGTGCTTCCCTAATTTCTTCATTGTTTAAGTGCTGTGGACTTTGACTTGTTCTGCCAAACCTGTGTGTTTCCTTTCTTGTAGGGTGGGACTTCCTGGCAAATTTAACATGAGGACAAAAGAGATCATTCCCCTCTACTAATGTCAAACAACTGCCGTTCTTAGCTAATTAGCCTACCATCTCTGATTAGTTAGGCCCTAAACCAAGGTTTGCTCTTTGTAGTTGACCTTGCTGGCCGTTATCTTCCACAGAACTTTAATGGGAGTGAAGGTACATTGCTCTCCTTATTTGGAGCTTTATGAATAGACAGTGTCTTCTGGTCTTCCACCACATGTGAGCAGACCATGATTTTGTCCATTTTACTATTTAATTAAATTGTATTGGGTACTATTACTCCCCTTGGCATTTGGAGACTTGGTTGCTACTTTTTGTATGCACTTTCTACATCCTTGATTGTTCAATACTTGCCACTCATAATTATTCACTCCTTTACTTGATCTGAGAGAAATTTGTCTTACGTACATGGCTTATCCTCTTTGACTCCTTTCGTTCCTTGCAGTTGCTTCGTGCTGTGGCATCCTTGATCCAAAGCCAAGAAAATACCCTTTGTTCTTGCACAGAACTGTATTCTAGTGCCTGTCATTTCTGCAGCCTTGGTCTCTCTCGTCAATGTCTCTCGTTTATTAGAATTGGATGCAGACGTCTATTTTCTCAACATGGCTGCTTTACTCATGTTATATTTCTTACATTAGAAAGCTTCTACGTTGTCTTATCTACCATGAGTTTATGCATGTATACATCTACTACATCTCTTGTCACTTATCTTCTATGTGTATATGGTTTTCTTCATATTTGCGTATATATTTTACTTTGTTGCTTTAGTTACCTCTTCATGTGTCAGACATCCTGGGCGGTGGCTCCTCCTGAACTCTATGTACCAGCTCTGGGAGTTCAGCAGAGTTTGATTCCCTTCTCCATTTTCCCCGACCTGCTTTTCAGCCTTTCCTTCAGTCTCCGTACAAGTTCTTTTTCATTTTTTCTGTGCTTTCTCTTGCGTTCTCTCTCCCCCTCCTCAGGCCTTTTCCTTCCTGATCTTTCCCCATCCCCATAGCCCCCCACCCAATTGGCCGCCAACCTCGCTGCTGTGAGCAATGTCTTGGTGCTGGCCCCACCTGAACTCCATTTACCAGCTCTGGGAGTTCATGTGAGTTTGATTCCCTTCTCTGCTTGTCCCCTGACCTACGTTTCAGCCTTCTGGCAGATTTCTTATACTTTCTTTTCCATTTTTTCTGCACTTTCTCTCACGCCCTCTCTCCCCCTCCTCAGGCATTTTCCTTCCTGATATTCCCCCTCCCCAAAGCTCCCCCCAGTTGTCTGCTACCTTGCTACTGTGAGCAATGCCTCGGCGCTGGCCCCAACTGAACTCCATTTACCAGCTCTGGGAGTTCATGTGAGTTTGATTCCTACTCTGCTTGTCCCCCAACCCCTCTTTCAGCCTTTCTTTCGGTTTTCTTACACTTTCTTTTATATGTTTTCTTCACTTTCTCTTGCGCTCTCTCTCCCCCTCCCTGGATCTTTTCCTTCCCGACCTTTCCCCCTCCTTATTGCCCCCCCAAATGGCCCACCACCTCGCTACTGCAAGAAAAATACCTTTCTGTTGCATTTTCTTATGCACTTTCTCTTGTGCTCTCTCTCCTCCTCAGGCCTTTTCCTTCCTGATCTTTGCCCCTCTCGATAGCCCCCCCCCAATTGTTCGCCGACCTCGCTACTGCAAGAAAAATACCTCAGCGCTGGATACCCACCTGAACTCCATTTACCAGCTCTGGGAGCTCAGGTGAGTTTGATTCCCTTCTCTGCTTGTCCCCCAATCCCCTTTTCAGCTTTTCTTTAGGTTCTCTTACACTTTCTTTTCCATTTTATTCTGCATTTTCTCTCGCACTCTCTTTCCCCCTCCTCAGGCCTTTTCCCTTCCTGATCTTTCCACATCCCCATAGCCCCCCCCCCATTGGCTGGCAATCTCACTACAGCGAGCAATGTCACAGTGCTGGCCCCATCTGAACTCCATTTACCAGCTCTAGGAGTTTAGGTGAGTTTGATTCCCTTCTCTGTTTGTCCCCGACCAACTTTTCAGCATTTCATTCTGTTTTTTTAAACTTTCTTTTCCATTTTGTTCTGCGCTTTCTCTTGCACTCTCTCTCTCCCCTCCTCAGGCCTTTTCATTCCTGATATTTCCCCCTCACCATAGCCTTCCCCTCCCCCAATTGGCTGCTGACCTTGCTACTGTGATCAATGCCTCAGCGCTGGCCCCACCTGAACTCCAATTACCAGCTCTAGGAGTTCAGGTGAGTTTGATCCTCTTATCCGCTTGTCCCCAGAACCCTTTTTCAGTCTTTCTTTCTGTTTTCTTACACTTTCTTTTCCATTCTTTTCTGCACTTTCTCATACACTCTCTCCCCCTCCTCAGGCCTTTTCCTTCCTGATCCCCACAGCCCCTCCCGATTGACCGCCAACCTCCTCATTACCCTTGCCCCAAAGGCAGCCCCACTGTCCTTTGCAGCCCTCTCTGTTAAGGGCCCCTAGGCTAAGGGCCTCTCCAACAGAAGCAGCTCCAGATTGTGTCACTGGTGTCAGCTGGGGAAGCAGGAAGCAGGCAGCAGTCATCCAGTCGCAACTAACAAGGTAAGTGTGGTGCGGTTAGATGGTGACAGCAATCACTGCACCCCACTAAACTGACCCACCTCTCTTATTTCCCATTTCAATGGTAGCCCACAATGAAATTGTAGTCATATTTATTTTATTTATTTATTTATTACATTTGTTACTCGCCCAGACCCGCAGGTATCACAGCGAAAATTCAATAAATAGTAGCATTTTTATACAGTGTTACAGTTACCATCACACAGAACATATTTAAACTAAAATGAACATGAATCATGTGATCACATTTCTTATACTGAATTCCAATCGGTCAGAAGCAGGTCATATTTTGTTTGAACACTAGTTGCAGATCTAGGGGCGACCCCTGGTGGAACATGAGTGCCATGGGGATTAATTGGTTGTTTAGGTTCAAAGGGGGCGGTGAGCCAATAGCATTCTGTTAGGTTAATATTTGTTAAATAACCAGGTTTTCAGTGATTTTTTGAATCTTAGTATGGGGTCCTCATTTTTGATACTAAGGGGT
The DNA here is from genome assembly GCF_040938575.1 of Ambystoma mexicanum. Classification (NCBI taxonomy): domain Eukaryota; kingdom Metazoa; phylum Chordata; class Amphibia; order Caudata; family Ambystomatidae; genus Ambystoma; species Ambystoma mexicanum. The sequence goes on along the minus strand of NC_090939.1, from coordinate 683,373,211 downwards.
AGTGCGTTCCAGTGCGAAGAGGCTAAGACTTTGAAACTACTTCCTCCTGCTCTACTGTATTTGTATTGAGGAACTTCCAAGAGGGCCAGTTTATTAGATCTCAGTGTCCTACTGGGGATTTATGTTTTGATGATGTTGTTGAGGTAGCTAGGCACTTTGTTGGTGATGCATTTATGGACGGTGCTGAGTGTTTTGAAGATGATTCTTGCTTCAATTGGCAGCCAGTGGTTTTCTCTCCTGATGCTAGATATATGTCCTGACTTCTTTATACCTAGAGCAGCTCTAAGGGCTTTGTTTTGTAATAGTTGGATTTTATTTAAGTTGGTTTTGGAGGTTCCTAGGAAGCGGATGTTACAGTAATCCAGTTTCATTAAGATCAGCGCTCTGGCCAGAGTGATGCAATTTGTGGGGGTGAGAAACTGGCGACTGAGTGCAATAAGTTTTGCTGTGTAGGCTGTGGAAGAGGAGAGGGCTGCTCACACGTATAGCATTTTGTTAGCTAGCTATCATGGATAACTCCTTTAACTATCCCACCTATCTCATTACCTAATTTCCTACCCCTCCAGGCACAAAGCCCACCTATGCCTATGAGCCTCACGTCTACAAGGTAGCCATCTTGTAACTGGTCTCATCTAGACAGAATTGTGAAGATAATCTTAACACACATCAAGATATAATTGTGTAGATTAGCATGCATCACATCTAGATTGTGCTGTGAAGACAACCTTGCATCACATCTAGAAAGAATTGTGAAGATAAACTTGTGTCACATCAAGATGGAAGTGTGTAGATTAGCATGTGTCACATCCAGATAGAACTGTGAAGATAATCTTGCGTCCCATCTAGACAGAACTGTGAAGATAATCTTGTGTCACACCTAGATAGAATTGTGAAGATTAGCATGCACCACATCTAGATAGAATCATGAAGATAAACTTGCATCACATCTAGATAGAATTGTGTAGATTAGCATGGGTCACATCGAGATAGAACTGTGAAGATAATCTTGCATCACATCAAGATAGAATTGTGTATTTTAGCCTGCATCAAATCTAGATAGAATTGTGTAGATTAGCATGAGTCAAAACTAAATAGAATTGTCAAGATAATCTTGCATCACATCGAGACAGAACTGTGAAGATTAGCATGCGTTACATCTATATAGTGATGCCACTAACCAACCCTACCCAAATTCTCACTCTCTGCCTAAATCTCTCAAATTCTAACTAAACACAACCATACTGCTAAAGCATAACTAACCACACTCACTTCACCACACCGCAACAACAAAGCAAACCAAACATAGGGCTTCATTACACAGTAGGCAGTAAGGGTTTACCGGTACCGGTATTTTACCGGTACCGGTAAACCCTTACCGCCTTACTACAAGGTCCCTTTGCGGGTTGGGGAATTTAACGTCTGCTTTTTGCAGGCGTTAAAAACCAACCCACAAAGGGACCAGGGAGCTAATTACCGTACCACAATTTGCGGTGCCATAATTAGCACCTTCCCCATTCCCATTATGCCCTATGGGGCAAAAATGGGAATGGGGAAGGGCAATGGGGGAAGGGGGAATTACCGCCCCACCAACCTTGGAATAGGGCGGTAATTCCCCTTTCCACCAAGGCGGTGCCGGTATTTTACCGGCATGGACCAAGGTGCTAATAGTACCTTGGTCCACCGCCATCCGTGTAATGAGGCCCATAGCCTTGCACAACAGCAAATGACGGCTACCAACCGAAAAGCACACCTAACTCATTGAGTGGTGTCAACTAAACTGAGGCTGCCAAAAGCACATCACAGCTCTTTTGCTCTTTTCCTGCTCTTTTCCTGCTCAGTCCTACTAACCCATCCTACCCTCTTCCCTTTCAGATCCGCCACAGCTCCAGGGGACTGCTCCGGTGGTGATAGTGCACGGTATGAATATCATTTAACATAAACATTAACATTAACATCCATACATCAGGTTTAGTGTATCTATGTATCTTCCGTCTTTATGACATCAATTCTATTTTGTCCGACTTTATTTATAGCTTTTCTATGTACAGTGGTGTCTGCAGACTCATGTCTACCGCATCAGGTTGAGGGTACATTCGGTACGGTTGTATGAGCACATAACGTCTTTCATACCTTCGATATGGTATTGGGATAATACCAGGTGTCATGCAGAGTGTTCTCTTGCTGTTCTTCCAATATGTCGGAGGTGAGGGGGGGTGCATTCTGTAGATGACGTGTACATCTGCCTCTCTATATTTAGCTTCCCAATTCCAGCCTGAGAATGAAAGAGTGAGTACTAGAATGCCATTGGCAATGGCGCCACAGGATCCATTGATGAAGAGATGTGAGCCACCACCTCAGTAATGGGAGTAAGAGGGTCAGCCAGACAATGTGTGAGAGCTAACACAGAGATCAGTGCATCTTTTCCTTGTGCACTGTTGCAACAGCACCCAATCAGAGGCATTCCTATTTACACTACACCATGTTCTCTATCTGACCCTTATCGGCCCCCAGGACATCAACCAAGATGGATCCCACAAATGGGAAGATCACCTATTGATTCCCATCATAGTCCTAGTGCGGTCCTCATGCTGCCTTAAGACACCAAAAGATTGGGGTTCAGTGGTTTCACTTCAAATGTAGTAGTGCAATAGACTGCCTACAAGATGCAAGCCTCTAACTTGCAAATAAACTTAGGCACCCTCCATCAAGGGAGGAAGAAAGCCTGTAAGTTCTCAGTTTGCAAAAAACCTGTGGAAATAGCAGCAAAAGACAATCTTGGCATAATGAAAAAAATAAAATGTTGGGGGTTGGTCTGGGATATACCATCCAATGACACTACAGGCAACAGAAAGTGATACGCTCTCAGACTGTTTTTTATTCACATGAAGTTACCCTGATGATGAAGACCATATGCTTCTTGAGCGGAAAAGTCATGACGCAGTTTGGAGGAGCCTGGACCTCAAGTAAAAGTAGGAGGGACAATGTTCTGGCCGGCAGATCTCCCTTTTCCCTTCCATTTCCAAATAGTGCAAATTACCCAGGCCAATCTTTTCCTCGTCTTACCCTCCACTCTCATATCCTGCATAACCGCCAACAAGGTAAAACTACCTTTATGCTAATATGTTTGATGGACCACATCACCTTAAGGCACATGAGCCATCCTACCTATTAAAAGCCTTTACGTTGAAATGCTTGCTTAGCCTGCCTAATCTGAATTTGTTGATTTCCAGATGTTACCCCACGTTCATCCTCGGCCCACCTAGAATTAACTATGTGCCAGGTTGTTGTGTCTGTAATCAACTTTCGACCATGGATCCATAAACCATCATCATTCATTATTCAGTTGTTGTTCATCTTCTGGACTCTGTGCATGGCCCCTCTTTGAGCCAGTGTTATTTTCCTTCATTAGCTGCCGCAATGAGTTACCCTGCCTGAGCCGTGGTGGTGTCCCTCCTGAGCATACATGCTGTCCCTCTTGTGCATGTGTGCTGCTCTCTCCTGTGTCTGTGCACTCTCCCCTCTAACGTCTGTGTACTGCCCATTGTTGAGCCTGCAAACCACCACTCCTCATGTGTGAATGCATCTTTTATTGTTGTATTGTTAGTTTTGTTTTTATCAAAACGAAGCATGTTTTCTCTGGTCACCGTTTGCACTGAATACAAAATTCAAACTAATGTACTGCCTGGCCAAGCCCATGACCATCAACATTCCCACTCTACATATCAAAAGACAAGCACTTCAGGAAACGCTCATTGCCCTAATCATAAACTACTTTGTATGTGGAGCCCTTTCCCTTTTACAAGGTTTACTAATACAACCTTATAGACTGAGGAAGGGGTAATGATCATTTGCCTTGGGCCATAACTTAATGGTGGGTCATTATCTCAAGTGATAATGACTCCTCGCAAGGTTTATAAGGCTATTAGTACATTGTGGTAGTGGAAATACATTTATGTGAGTTTTGGTGCAGAAGTAAAACATTTTACTGTAAGAGTGAGCAAAGTAAGTAGATAAACTGTGCAAGAAAATAACTGTGGTTTTATTTTGTAGTATTTCAATAACAGTTGTCTTCAAAAGTTACGAATTCTAACTGCCACTTTGCTGAACTGGAACATCAGGGGCGGCCTGTTCATAATGGGCGAATGGGCGTCGACCCACCTGATCTTGGACCCCGCTAGCACACTTATGGAGGAGCCAGCCCAGTAAAATACGAGCACTCCATCAGCAGTTTTTTTCAGCTGAGGGAGTTTTCTTACTCTGTTTCCCTTTCACAGTTACGTTTCCCCAGCTGGGCAAGCTCAATGAGCTATGCAAGGCTGGTGGCATTTGCTTGCACAGCCTTACATGGCTCATTGTTAATGCTAGCTGGGGAACTGCACGTCTGTATGTGCAAGGGGGGGCACCCGCACCTCCTCACACATACAGACAGAGCAGGCAGGAGTGGGGCGGGTGTCTGGACACATGCTCAGGCTCCTTGCACGCATATGCAGGAACCAGGAAGTTTCCTGATTCCTGTTCGTGCTTGCAGGGGGCTGGAGCACTGGAACCTCCAGACCTGCGGCAGAAGGTGAGTTTGTTTATGTTAATTTTTTTTTAAAATTGAAATTATGTGTATGGATGCGTGCATGCTTGTGTTGTTAGGTGAATGCATGATGATGGATGCTTGTGTGAATGAGCGAATGCTTTCTTTGTGTATTTTGTGTAAATGTATGTGTTTGTATGTTGGTTTATTTAGTATTTAAATATGTGTATGGATGCGTGTATGTTTGGGTTATGAGAGTGCATGATGGATGCTCGTGTGAATGAGACAGAGCGCTTGCAGTGCTTATGTTGTGTAGATGTGTGTGTTTGTATTTTTATTATATAAATATATGTATGGATGTGTGTATGTTTGTGTTTTGAGTGAGTGCATGATGGATGTTCGTGTAAATGAAACAGAGAGTGGTTACTGTCTGTATGTTGTGTAAATGTGTGTGTTTGTATGTTTATTATTTAAATATGTGTATGGATGCATGTAGGCTTGCGTTTTGATTGAGTGTATGATGGATGTTCATGTGAATGAAACAGAGTGCTTGCTGCATGTGTGTTGTGTAATGTGTATGCTCATTTATTTATTATTTAAGTATGTGTATGGAAGCGTGTAAGCTTGGGTTATGAGAGTTCATGATGGGTGCTTTTGTGAATGAGACAGAATGCTTGCAATGCTTATGTTGTGGAGATGTGTGTGTTTGTATGTTTATTATCTAAATATGTGTATGGATGTGTCTATGCTTGTGTTTTACGTGAGTGCATGATGGATGCTCCTGTGAATAAAACAGAGAGTGCTTTTTGTGTGCATGTTGTGTAAATGTGTGTGTTTGTATGTTTATTAAATATGTGTACAGATGCGTGTATTCTTGTGTTATACGTGAGTGCATGATGGGTGCTAATGTGAATGAAAGAGTGCTTGCTGTGTGTATCTTGTGTGTGTATGTTGTGTAAATGTGTGTGTTTGTATGTTTATTTATTATTTAAATATGTGTATGGATGTATGTATGCTTGTGTTATGAGTGAGTGCCTGATGGGTGCTCGTAACTGTGAATGAGACAGCGAGTGTTTGCTGTGTGTATGCTGTGTAAGTATGTGTTTGTGTATGTGTGTGTGTTTGTGCTGGTCCGAGATGATTTTGGTGAGTGGGGTTAGGAGGTTTTGTACAACAAAGGCATTAAAGGCATTTTAAAAATGCCTTTGTTGCACAACCCCTTTCCCCACCAGCCATAATCAGCTCCCCTTCTGTGGTGCTGTGGGGACAGGGATGGCATTTAGTTAGTGGACATCTATGATAGATGGCTAGTAAAAAATACCATACATTCCCCCCCCCCCGATGGCTAGTAAAAAATACCATACAGTCACCCCTGCCCCTCCAGTGCCTTGCATACAACATATTTACTTTAAATGCGTGTGTGTGTTTGGCACTGTGAGGGCCAGGGGACAGGCATGGTCTTTTTTCACTAGACATCTATGATAAATGTCTAGTAAAAAAAATGCCGCCTGCCCCCTTGACCTCCCAACGCCCTGCATACACACTTAATCACTTTGATTGTGTGTGTGTTTGGCGCTCTGAGGCCCAGGGGACAGGCATGGCATTTTATTTACTGCCCATCTATGATAAATGTCCAGTAAAAAATACCATTCCCGCCCCCTGTTCCCCCAGTGCCTGGCATACACACATAACCACATTGATTGTGTGCATGAGTGAGGAGCTCGGGACCCAGGGGACAGGAGTGTCATTTTTTTTACTGGCCATCTATGATAGATGGCCAGTAAAAAAAACATGCCTTACCCCAGTGCCTCCCAGTGCCTCGCAATCACACATAATCACATTAATCATTATTGTGATTATGTCTGATTGCAAGGCACTGGCAGTCCATGGAGGAGGCATGGCATTTTTGACTACACATGTTTGATAAGGCAAACATGATAAGTGTTATTATGTAGCTAGACTTGCATTTTAATGCAGCCCATCTAGCCATTTCTTATTGTGGTATGACATTTTATATTGGGCATCTTTGTTAAAGCAAGCATGGCATGACAAATGGTATTACAAAGCAAGACTGGTATTCTTTATGCAACCGTCTAGCCATGTCTTACTGAGGCATGACATTTTGTATTGGGCATCTTTGATAAAGCAAGCAGGATCAATGGTATTATTGTTAATATGGCACAGCATTCTATATTGGACATCTTTTGTAAAGCAAGCATGATAAGTGTTATTATGTAGCTCGTCTGGAATTATAGTACAGCCAGTTTGGACATATTTTCATACTTTGGCATGAATTTGTAATGGTAAAGCCAACGGGAGTATGTTCTTATGTGGGGATACTGCTATATATTGGCAGAACAAACATGGACATGTTTTCTTATAGTATCATTACTGGCATTATGCACAAAGCAAACATTAAGTATGTTCTTATATGGGAATAATAGGTTTAATGTTGCAGTCATCATGGAAATGTATGGCCACAGCCAGTGTGAAAATGTTTTATACTGGCACATATTGTGGGAAAAGGCATCATGAAAATGTGTTGGAGAAATACACCTTTGCACTTTTGGTGACTTGCACCTATTGGATTTTCTTTCATGAGTTACCATACAAAACCGATTGCTAACTTTTTGGTTTTTTACCCAATTTCCCTAAAAAGTGTGCTCTAAAATGCACCATTTTCACCTATTATTTAAAGAAGATTCATGGGGGAGCACCCCCTCAAACCGTCCTTGAGTCGTGTCGGCTCCTCTTGGTCGATATAACATATCTGGGACAAATATTTATGCCTCTCGAGTTAAAAAAATCACCACTCGCCACTGTTTAACATGAGCATGCATTAGGAGCCATTTAAAAGTACACAGTTCTGTGTAAGAAAGTGAAAGCATTTTCCAAGGTTTTAGCTTTCTCTTTCGTGTTTAAATAGCATGTTGTAGCAAAAAAGGTCCACTCAGAGAGGAAGTGTCTTGTTGAAAATAATCCTGCCTTGAAATTGCATTGTTGTTTCCCGGGCTGCTTCTGAAGACAGACTGTACATAATACAGTCAATACAACATGCTGGGATTTCTGAGAGGAGGGTACTAACGATCTTCATGTGCTACTTTCCCTTTCTGAAAAGGTTTTTCATTTTCTGTTTGGGAAAGGCAAAGTTGTGTAAAGCCATAAAATGTTCTATGCTCTTTGGAGAGAGGTTCAAACGACTAGATTTTGGAAAGAGTTTAGAGTTTAGACCAGGGACGCCATTTCACTGAAATGCCAGGGGTAGCGGAAGTGACATCACATGACCCTTGATTTGAACCCACCCCAAAGTGGCATCACAGGAAGCAATGGGACACTACCTTTCACCCCTTGACAAAACAGGAAGTGGCATCACATAGCATTGCTCCTAAGTGCACTACGAAAAATATGGTTACGGTATCACTGTAATGTGATATATATTTCATACAAGAATGGATCACTGTATGTATCGTTAATATCAGTGGGTATAGGCCTAAATTACCAAATTACTGTGAATGCAAGCAGATGTCCAAGGCCAAATAAAAATTATGTGTTATTATAGAGCACTTATGCGCTTTAAATAGAACACATATACATACAATTTCACCCAAACTGTATTGGTACTCATTTGCCAAATTCAGAAGATGCAAGGCTGAGTTGGCCTTGCCAGTATTCAAACCTGCAACCTGCTGATCACACACATATCGCTGCAGCGAGCGCTCATCGCACTGTGCTATCTTACCAGCTATAGCTATCTTATCAGCTATAGTAAAATGAGCAATTACATGTCTGAAAGTTCCCCTGGCTATCCCTAAAAGACGTGTCTGGTCATGATAGCAACAGCGAGGATTCAGGACATTTTTGAGGGCATTATAGACTCCATTTGAAAAAGGGGAAGTTTAGGGAAGGTGTGAAGGAGCAGGGCAGATGATAATTTGACCTGGAAGTGAAAGTGCTCCCCTCATCACCATGGAATGAAATGCTTGTCGTTTTGTTGAGGGATGCACTCATCAGGAAAACAATCTCTTTTGGTGAAATCCACCAAAATGGTGGAAACTGGTATAAAAGTGAAAATAAGCTGTTTTGAATGTTTAGAGAAAGAGAAGGTTCTAGAACATCCGCTCACCCTATTTAGAAAAAGGAAATACGCAGGACCTTTACGCTGACAAAGTACATGCATGGGGAGAGGGATAAATAGAATGCCGCTGTTTACAGTTTAACTGTACAATAACTCACACAGTACGCTGCACACAACGTTAGGTTCAGCTTAAAAAAGGCCTCATGGTGTGCTTTTCCGAAATCTACACTTTTAGGCTTGTGAAGTCAGTTTTTGAAAACGGAGCCTGCAATGTTTTTGTGGCTTTGCCACCCACTTACACTTTGATTGCCTTTGCATATTACAGCTGAAAAGCTTGGGAGGACATTTGGAGATTGACAGAAATATTTTAACTGTAAAATAAGACGTGCTAAACAAAAAATCTGGCTGCTGATGGACGCAATAATTGCGTGTTTAACATTTATCAGTGCTTCACGCAGGTAGGATGTGGTTTATCTGTCACCCTTGAAACTACACCAGCGACTGAACAGTACAAAAGTGGGTGGATAATTGAGGGATATTTATTGTTACTTGCAAGGAAGGTTTGAATGTAGGCTTCTTCCAGCAAGGTACATTAGAATTGAATTTAGTTGAAATTGAAAAATCTAAAAATGTCACGCTTAATGCACAACCCCTCAAAGCAGGATAAAACATTACCCCTTTTCAAAACCTAAAAATGTATTCAGACATGAAAGGTCAATATTTATTGTGCAATACAGCGTAAAGATAAATGACACACCCGTGCATAATACATTCTCAGATCCCACTACAACACCTTTCCTGGTTTTAAGCAGGGTAAAATTGGACAGATTAGGGCCTATTTCACAAAGAAGTGATGGTCTGTGCAGTGGTGCAATCCCTTTGGCGACACATTGCGCCACAAGTGGCGAGGGGCTTCCCTCTACACTCTGGCGCCTGCAAAACACAGTTCACATGAAAGGCTCATTATTCTGGTTCTGAAAACATGCTGATATTCTCGTCACTTATGCAGGAGTATAGCATGTAATCTATACCAAATTACATAGGGACTCATTTTTGAGTACCCAGTAAATTTGGTGGCCGGGACCTGTATGTATGCGCTTTGGCATGCATAGGTCCCCACCACCAAATTGTCATCATTTGCACGGCAGAGGGCAAAAGTGCAGGACAAAAGGTGGCGTGCACTCTGCCGTGCAAGGAGAGCAAACACTGCCTGGCATGCTTGCATGCCAGGAAGCCTTTACTTCTAATTGTGAGTTTGACTTGGTGTCGGGCAGGGTTTAATTGTAATTGTAAACAATGCCTGCCATGTGAGCATGGCAGCAAGTATGGAAATGGATCCCTATGGGGTCCGCCTGCTTTGTGCTGCTGCATAAAGCAGGAAGACCCCATAGGGATCTCCTCCATTTTGCTCCAGCAGGAAATCCATGCTGGACTCAACCACGAGTGTCTTTATATGGTGGAGAAGAAGGAAGGTGGTAGAAATGCAAGTTGTGTTCTGCCCCTTCTCTCCGCTTCTAAAAAGAAAGGTTACTGTCAACAATGAAACACAGGAATATGACTGGGTTTGACAGCAGAGGAGCAAATCTTTCCAGACATATGTCATCCAGCCATCGTTGCACGAGTTGGTGTTTGGGCAGGTGTGATGTGGACAAATTCGATCTTGGTGGGCTGCAGTTTGAGGTACATGTTTGACACCCATGTTTGGATAGTATCTTGGTTAATGACCTTAAGCTACAGCTGAGTGCCATCAGTGTACTCATGAATGGCTATGGCAGGGTCAGTTAGGAGATCTCCCAAGGGGTCCATGCATAGATCAAAGATGATCAGGGAGAGGAGATCACCTCGGGGTCCCCACAGGTGAGTAAGAGACTGTTGGATATGAATGAGCCCATCATATCAGGTTGTCCTGTCTCCTTTCTGTTGTCCTAGTCTTCTTGTGATGCGCCCTGATGTCCGTGGGCTGCGGCACATTATAAATGAATAAATAAATAAAATCTGTATGGCCTGGTATCTGTTGGGCAGGTAGGACACAGACCATTTGAGGGTGGTTCTAGAAAAGCCCGAGCTGTTGGCAAAGGTCAACTGTGTCAAAGACAACCAAGAGTTCTAAGGGGACTAGGAGGCATGAGTCTCCTGTGTCAGTGGTTTGGAACCACTGACACAGGAGACTGTTGGTTTGGCAAACAGTCGGTTCACAACTTCTTTCTCAATAAACTTCCAGATGATCTGGAGGAAGATGATGGTGGAGCTGTACTTGGCTAGGCCCTGTGGGTCAACGAAGGAATGGTATGAGACCTGTCTTCAACATGTCTGGGAATGCACCTTCAGTAATGAAGGTGTTCATAATACCGAGGTGTGCTTGGTCAGTGAGTTATTTAATGCGGGAGGTCACGATGCAGTCATCAATGTAAGCGGTAAGTTAAAGGGATGCAAGTGTGTCTCAGAGATTCTTAGGAGAGAGGTTGGCCAACTCGGGCCAGGAGGGCAGTAACTGGAAGGGATAGATATCGGAGCTTTATCTGGTTTTGAGGTATCAATAAACCCTGTGATGTTATCTATGAAGGTGGTGTTGAAGCTATCATATTTTGCTTGTGAAGCCAGTACCTCAGGAACAGGTCTGGGTTTCGAGCAGTGGTTGAATACTTTGATTAAGGCTTTGCTCCTTTTAGAGGCTGCCTCATTGGTGGAGGAGTAGTAAGGTTGCTTAGCCTTTGAGATCAAGTGTTTGCATTTGGTGGACTGCTATCTGGTCCGAAGTCAGAGGCTGCCGTGTCAGGGGGTGCGGTTTGACATTGTGATGTTGCAGTGTAGCGTCCTTTCCGCTGATTCACGCGGCTGGCGAGCAAGCGAGCAGTAACGGAGCCGCGAGCTGCAAGGGAGCCTGCTTTGGTACCAGGACGGTCTTTCTTGGGCTGTTGTTGAGGTAGGGTTTTTTTCTTTCATTTGTAATTAGATTACGCTCCGACATTTGGCCCATCGCCACAAAGGGACATACCCTTGGCCATACTCTCGCCACTGGTTCTGGCCTCGGGCTTTGCTGTAGCCTTAGGCCGGTGGGCAGGCACCAGCTTGTGGCGCAAGTCATACTGTGCCACTTTACAGGCTGGCAGTTTGGTTTAGTCTCCTTATGTTTGCGGGTTTGCCAGCCCTTCAACCTCTGAGCCTCGTAATACGCACCGAGAGTGTGTGTTTGTGTGTTGCAGACATTGGTGTTGAAGGATGGAGACCCAAGCCTAACTAGGTGGGTTCCAGGCGACAGGCAATCTCTGCTGTACCCGGGAGTCTAATTCTAGTGTCCCTTAGAGAAACGTAGTGGGATTCGCACCCACAGGCCACTCAGTGGAGCACTTAGTAGGCTCCTGACAGTGCAACGGGCAAGTGTACACTTCATCTACACGGCGCATCTCGTATGAGGCTGAAAGAGTTGTAAATCATGGCCAGCAGGGATAAAGTCTCAGTCCCCCAGTTTGAAGTTTCCACTGCTACCAGTATGGGAGCAGGAACAGCTGTTTTTCAGTCTGTTGTTGGGAATACTAATGATTCCTATGCTCAGTTCCCACCTCGAGCTCCTTGTAGGAGTGGAAGCCGTTTCTCAGAATTATTGGCCTTGAGTGCCAAAAGAAGACAGAATTTACAGAAGAAACACATTCTACTTACAGATGTTCTACTCCGAAAGAAAGACTTGATGGGTCCAGACAGGAGTTCAGGCTCCCCACCTCGTTCCCATATGCAACCATGGATTATGGTCCCAGTTCTTCACAATACTTCTGAAGAGTTATTAGGGGCATCATGTGAAGATAAGGCCCTAGACAAAGTAGAACGCCTGATGTTAATGAGCTCTCTGGTTACCTTAAGCCATCATAAGGAAATAGTGGAACAACCCGAAGAAGCCATCATAATAAGAGTAGAGAGGGGGTTGGACGATCCCAGTGTATCAGATAACTGGTTGCATTTTAAGGACTGCATTTTATGGGACCTTGCAACATGTTCCAGTTTTGATGACTCTCAGTCTTGGGTGGGTACAGTAGGACTGAAGCGGTCCACGTTACTTACACCATTTCCTCTGAAGTCTACCTATGACGAGCCTGTAAGAGTGGACAAGGCCCCTCAAACATCTGCTTTTCAGACAAAGGTCTATTCAGGGTGTCAAACAGACCCCAGTGAGTCTCTATATATGAATCCATCTCGGTAAATAATATCCATCCCGTCAAGGCCCTGTGCAGGAAGTACAGACCCTTCGGGGGGGGGTTCCCTGCCCTCAATGTTAACTGGTATTAAGCCTGTACTTTCATCGGCCTCCAGATGTTTAAATAACACTTTTTTTATTTTTTTTTATTTTTTATAGTGTAAGTGTTTTAGTTTGCATTTAAACTTTTATCACACTTTCCATTTCATTTCATTTCGTTTCTTTTCCTTTCATTTCACTTTTATATCATGACTATCTTTAAGTCCTTCACCTCCAAAGGTATATGTTTGTTTATTCACTTAATTTATCCAGTCTTTGGCGTGTTTTCCTCGACTAGTTCATCGTCTTTTTCTTTGAGGATTTTATCCAAAAAGTATACACCCGCACATGAGAATCTGGGATTGTGTCCTTGAATAAAATAGTCCCATCGTTCCTCGTCGTTGCATTGGGTAATTTTTAACATATACCTTGATAGCATTCGCTTTCTTTCCTTTGAAACGGCAGTGCAGTTTGTCATGAGATGCATCGGTGTCTCTAGTTGCCACTTGTTTTGACAGAATCTGCAGCGCCTTTCATTTGTGCCTCTTCCTCCAGTTCTGTTTTTATAGTCATTAGTTGGGTAGACTCCCAACCAGATTTTTAAAAGTGTTGCTCTATGTGTGTAAGATGGAAATTTTGCTAGATACTCTGGAAGCACGTTTCTTTTTCTATGTTCAACTGCCATGGTTTTTATGTTCTTTAGCTTCATCTTGGCCTCTCTTGTTGCAATCCAGTCCTGTCTCATGAGCTTTTCTTTTACTTTATTGGGGTTTGTGACCAGTTCTTCTTTAGATGAGTCCATTTTTGATAGAACCTGCGACCATTCTCTTTTCCAATGGTTGAGGTAAGTTGAACTTTTATCTAGTCCTTTGGTTGCCAGTAGTTTGTAGCTCTCGGCCGGACTGGCTTCACAGATTTTCCTCAGCAGGCATAATGATTTCCATTTCATTATGGCTTCAAGTGACTCGAGCCCCAATTCCGCTCTTATTGCCACTATCGGAGTGCTCCTTGGAAGCTTCAACACTGGTTTCCAAAATCCACTTTCCAGTTTAGACCATATTTTATATGATAGATTCAATCCAGCTTCGCTCCCATATGCTAAGGAGGGCAGAACATTTTGAACATAGAACATTCTTACCGGTGCTAATGAAAGTTTTCCATATTTACCATCTAAGACCCTTCCTTGTGCGCTTAGATTTCTGACTTTTGCCAGCAGAATATCTTCCCAGCTCTTTTCCACTGTTGAGGCATTGAGTCCGACACCTAAGTATTTTATCATCTCTATTCGTTCGAGAGGTTCTCCTTCTATATGCCAGTTACATTTTTTCATTATGGCGTTGTTCTTGCCATTTATCGTCAGAATCTTTGATTTTCCCACGTTGATCGTCAGGTCATTTTTTTGCATGTAAATCTGTAGGTTATTTATGAGTCGTTGCAGCCCGATTCTGGTTTCGTCTAGTATTACTATGTCGTCTGCATAGCATATTATCGACACATCCTGGTTGTTTATTTTCGGGCTGAAGTGTCTTGTGCATGTTGTTATTTCTGGTATGTCCGCTAGAAACAGTTGAATAATGTGGCTGCAAGCGGACAGCCTTGCTTCACACCCTTGTTGATTCTGATGTTGGCCGTCAGATCCCCTCGGTCGTTCACTCTGATTTGGGTGGTCGTATTTTGATGTAACGCCCTTATTGGGTTCAGTAATTCTGGTGGACACGACCATGATTTTAACTTTTCCCATAACTTTCTTCTGTTTACAGTATCGAATGCTTGGCTTAGATCGATAAATGCCAAATGTAGTTCTTTTTTGAACTCTATAGCATTGGTTTTTAGCATTGATATGATGAATAGGTTTAGATCAGTTCCTGTTCGCTTAGTGAACCCTGTTTGGCGCGGATCAATGATGTTGTTCGTCTCTGCCCATTTTGTCAGGTTTTTCTGTAAATCTGCTGCAAAAAGCTTTCCTGTTGTTGCTAGTAACGAGATCGGTCGATAATTTGTTGGCAGATCTCGTTGACCCTTTTTATATATTGGCACTGTTATGCTTTTTGTCCATGTTTCTGGGATCTTTCTTTGCAATACAATTGTCGTGAATAAGATGTTTATTATCACTGCCCATGATTTTGGATCCTTCTTCAGGTGGATATTCGTTAACCCGTCAGGGAGTCTTTTAATTTCCGAATTGCGGTTTCAATTTCCACCTTGTCCATCATTTTCATCCAAGCGTGTGTTGTAATCCCTTCAGGTAAGTCCACGTCGTCAGCTTTAGCAGAAAATACTTCTGTATAATGTTTTATCCAATCATACTCAGAGACTCCGCATGTTAGTCTACTTTGATGGTTCAGGGTATAGTTGTTTATTAAGTCCCATGTTTCTCTGGTATTGGACTTTTGTAGGGTCTTTAGCATAGATTCCCCTTGTTCTTGGTGTAGTCTGGCTTTGAAATCTATAAGCCAGTTTTTATAGTGATTTCGGCATACCTTGATGCTCCTTTGTTTTTCTGTGTTTGAGTCTTTTTTCCTTTTTTTACAAGCTCTTATTTCCTTTCTTAGTTGTTTCCTCCTTTCTACTAATTGTCTGCTGTATTTGTGCTTGTGTATTATTGCATATCAGTTTTAAGTCCTGAGCTCGTTATTTTGTAGGCTTCTAAGAGTGTTTCATAATTGAGGTGCCCAGTCAAGTTGTTTTTCTGGTTCGACGAAGACCTCTTTCAACGATAGAATGTTTTTCTTTGTCAGCCTTATTCGATTTGCCGACGGGTTTAAGGCTAGGTTAGTGCTGTTCCCGTAAGATTTTGAATTTTTCTCTCTTCTCCATGATGTTTTAAGGATGTTATGCTCACTGTCATTTTGATGTAAGATTTCAAAGTTTTCTATTTCCAACATCAGGGGTAAAGAGACCCATATGTAATCTATTATTGTCGATGCTTGGCCATTCGACCACGTTTGTTTACCTGGAATGTCGCCACGTGTTTGACCATTTAACATATGCAGGTTAAAACCTTTTGCCATCTGTGCCCATCTGGCCGCATTTGAGTTCCCCATCTGTAGTTCTTCCAACCGCGGAAGCCCGTTTGTTGTCAGGCATTTTATGTTTAGGTCACCACATAGAATTATTTGACAGTTTGAATTCTGTTCCCTTCTTTTGACTATTATGTCTGTTATTGCTTGCAGGAACTGGGTGGTTGTTGTTCCAGCTGGGTTCCAGTAGACGTTTATCACCAATAGGGAAGACATTTCCACATTTTTAGTGTCGCTGTTGGTTTCTAACAGAGTCCATTGTATGAGGTGGGTTGCATTACCTTTCTCCATAATCCGCCAGCCACTTCCTTTTCTTATTAATGTGATTAAGCCGGCATAAGGTCTCCCATCTTGTTCTTTTTTTGCGGGGTTCATGGCGATCTCGAGGTTTCTGCACGCAGCCACATCGCGTATCCAGGTCTCCTATTGTAGCATTGTTTAATGCTACAATAGGAGCATTGTTTAATTGTGGGTTCTCCTTATTCATCAGGTGCTTAAAACCCCTCGTGTTCCAGGAGATCAGTGATTCCTCATTTCTTGCTTCCGACTTTTTTTGCTATCGGTCATTTCCATCTGAGGATAAGGAACTTGCTAACCATAGCCAATCTTCTTGTAGCTCTACATTTCTTTTCAGACAGTCTTTTCTGTCCCGGTTCGAATTTTCTGTTTTTCTTGAATCTTCTTTCACCATTTCGTCAAGTTCTCCATTTGTGTTTGCCACTGTTATTTTGAAGTTTTCTTTTTGCATTCTAACCGCCCCCTTTTGCGGTAAAGGAATTTTTGCTGCCCTTCTCTGTTCTCGAAGTGTTTGCTCTTTTATCTTATTGTCGTCTATTTTTGGATTATTTAAAACTTCTCGAATCTCGTAGCCTCGTTTCAACAACTCTATTCCATCTTTTAAAATTAATTCTTTGTGTGTTCTCGATTTCAGATGTAAAACCACTTTATCCACGCGTTCTTCGTCAACATATTCAACCACCGCTATGTCTTCATTTCTTAGCTTTCTCAATTTATCCACACAATGCAGCAGGGCTATCACGTTTTTACGGTTTAGGTTTTTTCCTTCGTTTTCTTCAAGCAAGTTTTCAACCAGCACCTTTTTTGGTGACAGGACTCTTTCGTTTTGCTGTTTTTTCATATAATTGCGGTCCTGATCATCGGACTGTTTCTTCCTCGGGTGCTTTGGTTCCACGAGTTATGCGTTTCTCTTGGAAGGTCGCTCTTAATCTTTGCTTTTTCAGTCGGAATCTTTTCCCTGATAGTTCTTTTTCTTTTTTCATCTAATGTTAAGAACCCTGGACGTTCATGGTAGTCGTCTTCATCCGAGTCCAAGTACGAGATCACATCATCCTTCTTTTTTTTTTTTTTTCCCTTTGCAGCGGCATTACTTCATTTTGCCCTTGACATAAAAACTCGGCCACTTCCTTTGGATGTTGCATGTTATTTGCTGCCGCCTCTTCAATGTAGAAAGAGGCGTCCTCAATCAGATCTCTTGATTCGTTTTGCGACTCTAGGTCGCTTTCTTCATCCTCGGGGATCAGCACTACCTGCCTTTCACTTTGTTTAGGAAGAGGTCGAGTTAGTCGTTCTTTTTCTTTACTTAAGGTCACTTCTTCGTTTTCTATTATTTGTTTAACATTCCTAAATATCGCTCGTATGCCTTTTAAATATCCCTCCCCTTTTTTGCGGTATTCGGATTTCTCTTTTCTTTAGCCTCTACCGTTTTTGTTTTTTTATTATTTTTTTTTATGTTTTTATAGCTTCGGCCGCATTTTTTTGGGTCTCCTGCCCTTGTTTAGGACCGAACAGGGAATAGTGCTCGTCTTTGTTCAAGTTTTTCTTTATATACTCATTTTCTCTCATTGCACCTAAGAGATCGTCGGCTCGCTTACTCCTATTGATCATCATCGGATCTTCAACCGGACCTTCATTGATTTTTTCCTTACAGGTCGTGTTTTTCGCCAATGCTACTTGCTCGTTTTATTGAATCGTCTGAATCTTGGGCTCTAGTTTTATATGACGTGCCTTTGTTCATTTTTTCACTATGTATAGTTACTGGGCAGTATTCTTGGTTTTCTTTATTATGGCCCTCGAAGCTGCGCGTATCGGGTCTGATTTCCCTAATGACCGTTTGTTTTGTAGTTGATTCTACGCTCTGGAGTTTTTGATTCCTCTCTGCC
This sequence comes from Ambystoma mexicanum, assembly GCF_040938575.1. Classification (NCBI taxonomy): domain Eukaryota; kingdom Metazoa; phylum Chordata; class Amphibia; order Caudata; family Ambystomatidae; genus Ambystoma; species Ambystoma mexicanum. The sequence goes on along the minus strand of NC_090939.1, from coordinate 683,355,189 downwards.
GATTCAGTGGTTTTCCGCATCCATTTTAATGAATCTAGCAATGCGTTTGTCAGGATGTCTTTTTCTTGTCTATCTCCACTTGCTAGGTCAAATAGTCTCCTTTGCCATGCTGCTGAGGTTTCTGCTTCTTGATTTAACCTCGCTTCCAGTTTTAAAGCTGTTATTTCTTGAGCTGTTAGCTTAGTGAGCATCAGGGCTACAAGAGCGTTATTGTCCTTTACATTTTCACTGATGGATTCGTACAGTTTCATGTATGGGGCCAACGAGATTGTTAAGGCGGCCATAACATTATTCTGCAAGTGTATTCCCAATTCTGGGAATGAAGTTGGACCTACAACTACTTCTTTGTTGATGTTCGTGCACTCTTTAGTGTTTCCTGTTAGGTTTGTTTTAATACTTTCAGAGTTAATGGTGTGTTGAGCCTTTCTTTGTGGTGAGCATTCATCTGTTTGTCTTGCGGTGGATGTCGTCATGGTGATGTCGCATGACTTTTTCCCTTCTTGCATATGAACGTTAAGGAACCGGCGCCTCTTTTCAAATGTTGAGTGCAAGCATCTTTTGTCAGTTGGCGAGCATACCGATGTATCAGCATCTTCAAAGTTGAGAAACTGCTGGGTTCTTAGTGCCCTACACGGGGTCTTATCAGTTCGATGTCCATAAGTGCTGGTCGTTGTTTTTGTTCTTACTCCCAGGTCTTTTAGTTCCTCTCTCACTGGAGAGGGACTGCTTTCCTGGCCAGGTTTTAATCTGTTCCCTGTTGTTATTCTCTTCATTGTGTTTCCTTCCATTGTTTTAATAAAATGTTCTCTCCATTCATGTTCACCGATCTCTTCGGCGATTGAGGTTTCCTGACCACTGTTTTTAGCAGCAGGTCTTTTCCCGATTATGGGGGAATTCAGTTTGTTCTTTGTTCTTTGCTAATTGGAGAAGCTGGTTAATCTGTCTGTGTGAGTAAGTCCCGTCTTTCTGATTAAGTCCTCTTTTCTGCAATCTTCGCTTGATTAATGATTCCAATTTTTTGTAATCGTTCTCATTTGGTCCTGCATTCATTTGTGCCTTTTTGTTATTTATTTGTTCTCTGGAGACATTCAAGACATCGTGTGATGCACTTTGCAAAGAAAATCCTCCTTGGCTAGAACTGTGGACCCTAAAGTGAAGAGTTTTGCCCTAGACTCAAGAAACATTACTTTGACAAATGTGGCCAAACCTAGACAAGTGGAATCGAGGGAATCTCTCAAAAATAAAATCCTGGCATGGCTTGCTCCCAAAGTGGGTTAAATGTGTGCTAGATCCCAGGATTTTGAAAGTACTGCACAGACTGCAGATTAGCAATTGGTGCACTGAAGAGAACACCAACTGCATTCTTATTGGATGTGGGTCTAGCAGTCTGCCCGCCTTTTTACATAATCTCAGAAATGTTCAGGACACGTTTCCACCCACAAAAATAAGAATGACATTGAACTAAGTACCATTGCGGTTATATGCCTTGAACATCCCTTTTAGGTTGATTTCTGAAGTTTATTGTCAATCCATGCCTGCCTGTTAGGATTGTTTAGGCCAGACTATGTTATAGATGATGTTATTATTTGTTTGTTAGTTTTATGTTGTAAGTTTTGCGCCCTGATGCCTGCGGGCCTTTGGTGCGGTATAAATGTACAAATAAACAAATAAATAAATAGAGGTTTGAGGGAAGAGAGGTCCTTTAGGGAGAAGTCCTTTCGCCTCTGCTTTTCAAGCGATCTGATTGAGCATTTGTTGATGGCGAGCTCCGGTATAAACATGTGTGGGGATGGTATGATTTTGGTGCTATTGAACTTTAGAGGCATGTGGGTGCAGTGGTTAAATGTATCCAGAAAGGTTGAGGCATTTCCTGTGGTGAAGAACGTTGTGATTGTGCCTTCAGTGTGTCTAGAGGAACATTCTTGAAGCAGCAGCACTCAATCAAACGGTGGTTAGCCTTTCGTTTGTGGGGCAGTTTTCTTTGTTTGTGATATGTGAAGGGCGATTGTGGCTTAGTTGGTCCAGTCAAGGGGGGGAGCATTTGAGCATGAGAGGAGCAATGAGGGGTTTTAGACAAGATTGAGTGCGTGCCCTTTGACATGTATGGGTTGAGTATGATTTGTGTTATGCCCATAGAATCAATCAGAGAAAATAGGGGGTTGCATGGGTGTTTTGTAGTTTCGGGCTGTTTTTCGAATAGAAGACGTTTGTATAGAAGAGAAAGTTGGAAAGGTCATCGATTAAGTTGCCACTCTCTTTTGGTGACCTTTAAATAAGATGCAATGTAATTGAGTAATTGTTTTAAATGGGGAAACAGCATGAGAGTAATTTGAAGGAGCTGTGTGTGGGGGTCTGGATTACTATGCAGAGCAAGTCAATCCTAAGGGTGTCTACCATCCCACCTCCAGTTTTTCTCCTGCGGTCAGTTTGTTGGATTCTCTAGCTCTGGGGAAGACAGACATTTGAGATGTAGGTGGAGGAGGGTGTAAACTACATTGTTGGTTATGAGATCAGTGATGTATGAGGTGTGTGCAACCGCTGAGTGGGCATTAACCATCCCATGCAGGCAAACGTGAATGGAAGGCAAATGTTGCAGGGATGTATGGGGGTTATGGACGAGGTTCGCCAGGGTAGCTGTTTGGGGCTGCTTTATGCATTTACCTGTGCAATTCCTGGAGAGGACGAGTATGGGTTGTAGCAAAAGGAAATGCATCGAGATCTGTTCCTGGAGTAAGACAGCTAGAGTAACAGGCCATGGGCCCCTTCCAGGCCCTAACAGGACCCATCAGGGCTTGCCATATTCTTCTTCTGCCCGTCGCTTCAGGCTTCCACGTGAGAGATGTCCTGTGAACTAGAATGGAAAGGAAGGGGCTGGGCTAAGCGGATGGGTGGGACTTAAGTGATGTGGCCTCGATCCATTTGCACCAGTTCACCAGCTGCGAAATCAAAGATGCGGCAAAGCTGATTAAGAAGGAGGAAAAAAGTGCCAAAACTAGAAGGCCCCAAAATATTAGTTGTGATTGACAGCTTGGTGGGGCTTTGGACACGTGTGACCTCGATCCCCTGACACTAGCTCATCAACTGCAAAAGAAAAGAGGCTGGAAGGCTGTTTTAGTAGGGAAAAAATAGCTGGAAAACACGATGGGACCAAAGGATTAGCATTCATTGACAAGTGGGTGGGTTTTAGGTCACATGACATAGCCCAACTGCCAACACTATTTGAAATAACAGTGCGTCCTCATTATCTTTTCTCCAAAATCATTCCTCAGTGTTTATGTTATTTCCCTCCTCCGCTGGAAATTCACCATCAGCAGTTTGTCAAAACAAATGGGGTCCTCGTTACACAGTCCATAAACATTTGCGACGATGAGCAATATATTAGAACTTATTTTATGTATGGAAATAATGTTGCTTGTTGAGTCCCTAGATTTTTATTAAACACATAGTTTGACTCTTCCATGTTAAAGATCACATCAAATGTATTTCACAAACCTGATTATTCTTTCTCTCAACATTACATATGCCACCCACTTATCCATGTGTTTTGACTGCAGAATGGTGGTGAAACGTAACAATACTACCCAGCCCTCCAGTTTGAAACAGTGTCCTTCACTAGGACAAACATAATACCGAACAATAGATGCCACCCGTCTCTGTTGGGTCAGATGATCAATCTGTGTACCAGTGCAAACAAGAAGGACATTCGTCCATCTAAACCTTTTCCTAAAAGGGAGATCTTATTGTGACATGTCATTTAGGACATGGATCTCATAACAACATCTTCATTAATGCTATGCTTTGTTCCACTAGCTTAGAGAATTTTCATAATTTACTCTGTGGAATACATTTTCACAAATTTACATAATATTTTACCTTTAATTACGAGGTTGGAGTGGCAAGGCTTCCTCCATACCGGCATGGAATCGGGGTATCCTGGCCCCGCTGGACCCAGTAATTGCCCTTTTGCGGGTGCCGGTATATCCCCATTCCCATTTCAACCTCATAGAGCTCAATGGGAATGGGGATGCCTGTAGCACCGGCACCGTTCAGGCTTGCTGTGCTCGTGGGTGCCTTTCATTCCGCATGGGCAGACCTGGCAGAAACTCGGAGTTTGCATACCGGTACCGTTGTTACCGGACCGGCAACCTCGGAATAAGGACCATTGTATTGTCAATCCTAACCCTTTTACTGTTAACTTTCAAAAGTGTATAGTCTGAGCAGGCATTACTCACTGAGACAACGCTATTGCCTTCATGAATTCCTCATGTTCATCTAAAACACAGTACAAAAGGATGCGTCAAGAGCGCCTTGATATGTATTCAGTAAGACTAGTATGGTTAAGCCTGAGGTAGTTTCATTCACCATGTGCTGTGCACTCATATGCCATCCGATTCATGGTGGACTGATGCCCAAAACACAATTGCCATCATTAGTTCTAGAATGCAGAGCAACCGCCTCATTTTAAATACTGAGGCGCAGGTTTAGGCTTAAAAAAAAAAAAACAGCATAACTCCTCATGCACAAACGGCACTGCCACATAACTATTTAACTATTGACCTGGGACACCAACATTGCATTGTTAGGATCTTATTCAAGCATTATTATTCTTTAGTTCACAAAAAAGGCCTTCCTCATAATCTATAGTTATGCGATATAATATACACCGCTGTGCCCCTAATTCCATTCAATGATTTAGGAATGGTGTTACAATCCTTGATAACTGACCAGACAAAAGCAGACGGTACTCAGACATTCTTCTTGAGCCGCGCAAAGTATGTGTGCATGTCTTGCGGTATCGCCATGTTGCTAATAACAATGGCTGCTGGAAAAAATGATCAAAAAGAAACAGGCGTTTGTGTTAAAATAAAGCCACAGGGACTGACTCTATGGCAGTGATCTTCAAACTGTGGGGGATCCACTCTCTCCATTTTCGGTGGGGCCCGGGGCTGCCACGGGCCGGGGGTATGTCGAACCCCACAGGTTGACCTCTCATTGACAACCTCTTAGCCTAATTGTGCATCAGCCTCCATGTGTGAATGCGGCTTCCTGCGTTAAAGGGAGCACCACTTTCAGAGAAAATAAACACATCCAGGAAGCAACTCCCCACCTTTGTGTTATTTGCTTCACTGGTGCAGTCAGCAAACCTCTGGAAGGGAGGCAGGCAGTGTGGCCATGCCTTCTCCCAGCAGAGAGGAAAGAAAAGCAGGAGAGTGTGAGGAAGGGAGACAGCTGAAATAAGGGGTTGAAGGAAATAGGATGAAGTCGGAGAACATACAGAGGCTGGACAGGCCAGATGGAAAGATTTAACAGAGAACGTGTGAAGGAGGGAGGTAAAGAACTGAAGGGAAAGATAAAAGAGAAGGCAAAGAAAGGTGGAAGACATGAGGCAAAGAGGCACTGGGGAAGGGAGAGAAACAAAAACAGGCAGAACATTGTGTGAAACAGAATAGGGCAGATAAAAAGGGAAAACAACTGAGATGTCCAAGTAGGAGAGAGAATGAGAAGGGACAGAACTAGAGCAAGGCCCGATCAAGGGAGTATGAGCAGTAACGAGGGTGAGTGAGGCAAGAGGCAGAATGAAGGTGAGGATGGGGAGTGCAAAAAGAGAAAGGCAGAATGCAAGAGTAAAGACAAAATAAACAGAAGAGGAACTAAGAAATGAGACAATGTAACTGGAGCAGAGCAAGACAAGACACTCATCTAAAGGGAGAACAGAGGGAGGGGGGGAACAAAGGTGCTGAGAAAGGGGCATAGGAGAACTGAAATTAAGGTGATGGCAAAGAGATGGGGAGATAAAGAGATAGAAAGGCTGACACCGAGACAGAGGGACCAGACAGAATGAGAGGCATGGACTGCAAGCAGAGAGAGGAACATGACTAAACAAAAGAGGAGAGAGTGGGTCAGACACAAAAGAGAGAAGAGATGGATACAAAGGTAAAAGAGAGGCAAGGAAGGGAAAGGGGCAGACAACGTAGAAGAGAACGAGAGGAGACTGAATTAGGAGACGTAGAGAGAAAGAACGTGAGGATTAGCGAGGAGGGACCAAACAGGAGGGAGAGACCAAAGGGGGAAAACAAAGAATTGGACCCACAGAAAGAAGATGTGGGATTGGGAGTGAAATGGAGGCGTAGGGGATACTGCAAGAAGCAAGGCGATAGAAGAGAGAGCATTGTAATAAGACTTTTCCAGGCTGTCGGTATTGCTCTCTTAAACAATGTCTTGCAGCCAGTGGCCAAAACGTGTGAGAATTGCCTTGCAAAGTCTCACTGATAACACTTTCCAGATCCCCTCTGCTTCTGTTTTCTGTTCCCTGCCAGCACTGACCCCATGCACACACATAAGCATGCATGCACACACACACACACACACCTGCTTGCTATACACACATCAACCACCTTGCATGCACACATACACATATAGAAACAGATACACAATGGGCCTCATTAGGACCCTGGCGGAGTGGGTTTCCGCCAGCGCTAATCGCGGCGGACCCGTCCGCCGTACTACGAGTTCCCTTAGCGCCATGGAGGTTTTCTCCGCCTGGTTTTACCGGGCGGAGAAAACCATGGCGCTAAGGGACCTCGTTAATTACGCCGCCGTACTTTACGGCGGCGTAATTAACTCCTTCCCCACTCCCATTATACCCTATGGGGCAAGAATGGGAATGGGGAAGGGTAAAATGGGGATTGGGGATTTACCGCTCCGCCAAGGTCGGCATGGGGTGGTAAATCCGCCAACCCCCATGGCGCTATCGGCGGCTTTCCGCCATGCTCCGCGGTGCATTTAGCACCGCGGATTCCGCCAGGGTCGTAATGAGGGCCAATGTGTTTTTTACTTACCTGCTCTACTACAAAGCACTCAATGCACAATCAGCTTTCCAGGACATCTGCACCCTCCACCTGTTGGCAGGAAGCAAGCATAGGTGCCAATCAACACCTTTCACTAAGCCATTTTCCATGCACATGTGCCCGGGCAAGGATTAATCACAGAGAGGTGTAGGTGCAGCACTTTACACAAAATGACCATGGGGGAACATGCAGAAGTCGCCACACAAGACAGAGGAAGCAACGCAGCCACAACCTTCCATGGTCACTTGTGCATCGGTGGGCTGGGTTTGTCCAAGCAAAAGAGAAACAATGGGCCCTGCAACACCAGCTAGCTCAGGAGCACTTCTACTGATAGTTTAAGAAGCTTTCAGGTTTCACTGCACCTGCCTTGGCTTCCTCCATAATTGGTGGCCGGACACATCCCCATTACCCATTATGAATACCTCTCCAACTATGGAATCCCAAAATTGGGGAAACGTTGGGTGAGGAGATCAACTCAAAATACAACTCATTGTTGTTACGATGCTGCCTGCATCACTTTGAATATTAATGGGACCAGAGGACAGCGGTGTTCCATCCATTGCCTGTTCCATACACAGATAGGACTTTGATGTTAACCAAACCAAAACTGCTTAGTTAAGTTTCGTACACATACACACACATGCGCACACACACCTGAGCCCTAAGAGTCCAAACACCCAGAGACCCCATGCACCTGTCCACAAAAGAAATGTATCACAATCCATAGTAAAAAAAATACTTGATGTCAGCAGAGCGCATTGTCTTGCTCTCGATTACTATTGGTATTGCTTGAAGAACACATGGTCACCCGTGCTCTTCTTTCTCATTAAAAAGTGAGTGACTTTGATTCCGAAAGTCTTTACAGGGTGGGAGATCGCCTACTCCTTCTCCAAATATCCAAATCTCCTTTCATGTTATACTTTAGACACAAATATATCATTTGTTATTCTTCAAAAGGGGATCACAAACATGACTAACCTTCATTGTCTCATGACTTTCTCACTGTAGTCCCTTAGGGAGTAAAGGCACATCCTAATATTTTCTCTACTGCCTTTCTCTTCGTCGATCTTGTAATTGATACTAAACATGTAGGAACAACTGAACTTGTAATACAAAGGCTAAATAACCGAACATTCTTGCCAGTTCATCCCTACTCTCCTCTTCAAAACTGAGTATGTGACATATAGGGGCGCAGTAGCATGGAACATAGCTGTCCCAGTCAAGATCCCATGCATTTGTCTATCCATTAAATGATCTGAAAAAAGGTGTGTTAAAAAAGTTAAGTACACCAGAAGGCATCAAGAAACAGTTTGATCCTGCCTGGCTCCCCATAACATAATCAATTGAAGAGGTAACCTAAGGGACTACATTTTCAGTAAAGTTGGGCATCTAAGGCAACATTCAAGCATACAGTATTACTCTTGAAATTCTGGACTGCTACTGCCAAGCTACAAAGTTTTGTTGTGAATTCCTTCAAAGGTCCACTCAAACGCTATGAAAATCTATGGCCTTGGACCCTGATGCTCCGGTTCTATCTTGCCTGATTCTGAACATATGCATCGTGAGCACAAATATGGCTTTGAACTAGCACAACATGTCAAATTAGGCCTAACAGCACTTTGACCAAGTTATTTCCTTGTATACTACGTTCCACTGATGCAAGTGATCCACAGGAGAGAAGGTTATCCATGAGAGCTCATCACAGACAACAGAGTTTAGCGAACATCACACAGCACACAGCACGGTGGAATACCTAAGCAAATGGAATATCAAACACAGAAGCGTGGCATTCTACCACTCACAAGTCAGTGGCCAAGTGGTGTGCCCAAACAGAACTCTAAAGGGTGCCTCACAACTTCAAACAGCCAACCACCAACAAGACAGTCACTAAATTGCGTTGGATGTGGTAGCTGCACACAGACTCATGACAAATTCTGTGAAAGGCGTGAGCCCCTTCAAACTGATTAAAGGACCCAGTGCTCACTCATCATGCATGCCTGCTTGGCTGCCTAACATCACTGATGTTCAGGACATCCACTACTGCACATGTAAGTCACAAAAACATGCATTGGGTGTCCCAAGAATGACTCACTCGTTGTTCAGCCAACCGCAAACTGTCCTGTGAGTGGGGAAACAACCATTTCACTGCGGATTATGGGTGTACGTGGGATATGGAAAGAGTTGCTCTTTTTGAAAGGAAAACAAAAACACATAAAGAAAGATCCATTTGACGGCAGGATCCAAGATTTGGAAGAATACAAGAGTCACACATCAGAAACCATCCCTAGTGAGACCACTGTCCACAAGGAGCAAGATCAAGGGCCAGTACCCAGCAACAAAGAACATCTTAAAGAGAACACTTTCTGTGAAAATGCATTTTGGCATGAAGAATCCAAGGCAACCGTTATGACTGACAATGCAAGACAAAGCAGTTGCATCATGTTCAAGGTGCATGAAACATATTATTCTCATACAATTTTCAAAAAGGTGGTATGTGGTGGTCTAGCTTATATGCGCTCACCACAATGTTAGATAATGGAATCCTGAGCAGAGCAGGGAGATTTCACTGTGTAGAGAGATAAGAGTGGGAGCTAGAGACTAAACTGAGAAGGACTAATCCTCCGCAATTAATGTGCTTAGGGCCTCATTACAAATCTGGGCTGGAATCAGTGGAAATTACGCGGCAGCAGAGTTCCTGTTACTGCTGTGCTACAGAATTTCCGCCGTACTACAACATGGCGGGCGCACGCACTCAACAATGGCGGCAACGGTAATTCCGGTCAGTTGAATTTCCATTTGAAAACCGCGGGTAAGGCGGTCCTCCTATGGGCTTCACCGTGGACTATCTCCTGTGATGTAACAGGGCTGCTCACAGGTGTCATCGGTCATGGTAACTGCAGACAGCTACAGTCACCTGTAATACATGAATGGACTGTGTGAGACATGGCATTGTGTGGGTTGGGGTACATGTATATGTTCCAGATGTGATGTTGGCCAAAAGGCGCACATCTTTGCATGTAGACAGTGCCCGCTGATAACAATGCAGTGGATGCGGATTCTTATACATGGTACACTTGTAGTCATTCACTGTGTATGGAACATCATTCAGCCATTTTTGTATATGCAATGTCATCACCATTGCAGTTGTTGCTGTTGTTATGGCTATAGGCCATTTACTGACCATGGTGATGCTTTGTCAGGGTTGGGTTTGACGGGTGCCCTGATTGCATTCTTCGGCATTGCATGCTGGAATGTCCTGTGTGCTGACATGTGTTCAGTCTGTGTACTGGGGTAGGTCAGTCATGGTTTGTTGCTGGTGCTGTGCTTTATTGTTCATGCATCATGGGATTTATAGTTGTGGCACATTAGTCATAATTCCGTCCCCCATGTGTGTCGCAGTGAAATGTCTTATTTGGATTGACTACTACTTACCCTCAAGCCTGGTAAGCTTTCCTCTATGTGTGTCCACTTACGCTGGTAGGGTGCTGTTCCTCAGTATTGTGGCACCAGGGTATCGGCCGAAGCAGTGGCTGATTGTGAGGTCCACATCACATGCCATTTGTACATTCATGGAATGGTACAGTTTCCAGGATGCCTGCTCCATTGACTCTAGGGCATTAATGCCACACATGTGTAATCCAATGCTGCTATGATGTTGGGCAAATGGGCAATGGTGCAGATATGTGTCTTTGTGGCATGTACCTGCGCCTGGGTGATGGGCATGGAGATGCGCTGATGGGCATGCCTCATGAGTGCATCCAGGACTTGGTCCAGCACCATTGAAAATGTTGGCTGAGACATCCCATGCAATGCACTGACAGTGTGCAGCAATCCACCTGTGTCACAGTAGTGTACGACAGACACAAGCTTAAGTGGGGGATGTCAATTCTGATTGTGACGGCACTCTGGAGTGTTAAGGATTTCAATCAAGCGATACACCCTGGTCTCAGCCTAGTATGCAACGCAAAACTGAAATGCTTATTTTGTTATACATAGGTTCAATATTTGAGAGATACACCACTCATATCACACCCCCTTTTCAAATACCCCGGGTCACAATAGACCAGGAGCCATGCTGGTAGGTAAAGGTAATATTTATTTAGAAATTCAAGAAAATCACACACCTTTTAATATATGGGGCAGCAATCACCAATGTGGTGACAATAACAAATAAGAATGTGAATAATGTATTTCAAAATTAACCCTTTAGCACCACAGATAGAAAACACCAGAGAATAGAGATACTTTAGAATTTTGGGAAAGATAGCACTCAAGTTAGGATTTCCGCCTGCAATATTCCTCAACCCACAAATAATCAATTCTAAATAGATATAAGGAACCAGCAGGTAATCAGGAACGAGGAATAAGAAACAGAATGCAAATCCAACCTTCCCTCCCAAAACAAGAGAGAAAAATGGATTTGAACCCTTGTAAGGTTAAAGTGACACTCGGAAATGGCTGAATAAAACAATGAATGTGTGCAAAAATCCTTAAATAAGTACAATTCTCTACGGGAGCAACACTGGGAAGATACAAGCAATCATAAGCAATAGATTGGGCAAAATCATACAATTGAAAATTGGATGGAAGGTTTTAAACAATTGTTATTAAAAATAACATGTGTAAAACTTTGCAAAAATGCTCATTCCTGCTTAAAATTAACCAAACGGTTTTTAATCAAAACGGGTGAAATATAGTAAATCTGGATAGCAGTGAGTAGCAGCAAGCCAGGTAAATTTAGGATGCTTCCCCAAAACACCACAGAGATTCCCTTGGTTATGGGGATTATTTTAGAATGGAGGCCTAGCTGAAGCAGGATCAGCAATTGCTTGGCCTTGTGGTTGGGATCTGGAGTTTAGATGGATAGATGCAAGATGAAGACAGGAACAGACAGGAACAGGACGCTGGCGTAGGAATTAGGAATCAGTGTGTGTGTCCTGAGTGCTAGTCAGGGGCCCTTATTTATGATGCCAGAACTACATCATTACAGTATATGACAGGGGCAGGATTCACTACCAACAGGATTGGGCAAGGGCATAGTCTCTGCCTTGCTCACAATTGGTTGGATATCAAAAAAGTGATGGCATGTTTATGAGGTGACTTTTAGTGTATCTAGAAACTCCCACATTTCCTTTACTGCAAATCTGATTTGGCCACAAACAGATATTTATGCAGTTGCCACCTCTTAGTAAATCAGATACACAGGTTACATATGTTGTGCAGCACAGATTAGTCCAAACCTCCAGTCTGTGTGACCTTGCTTCGCTTTTCTGACACATTTTGGTAATTTTACACATTAAAGATTTGGCCCACAATTCCCCAATTTTATACACAGATGCAAATTGTCCCCAGGGATGTATGTACAAAATTTGACATTCAACATGGACGCTTTTCTGGTAATTCAACATATATCACCATTTCTGTCCAGAGTGCGTCACGACATTCTACCAAGTTTTCAAACAGAGCCCACAATTCCACTTATACACTGTGAAAATTCCACATTTTTACCAATTTTGACAACTGAGATATGTCTTTTTAAAGTTCTTTCTACAATAGTCTTAAGACAAATGGGAGTCATTGTCTGTCATTTTTTCTTCCCAGCTAACACCAACTGCCAGTTTCTTTGAACAGGATGAGGGGCCTCTCTCTTGATTGAAGGTTTTATTGCCCTTCACACTTGACAGGGGAGAGTCCCAGGACTGCTATTGTCCTAGCCTGGAGCAAAGACAAATGTCTGATGAGCATGTGAAGTTCCTTTGTCCTAGTCCATTCAAAGTCTTCCAAGCTGACAATTAGTGCTTTCCTGTGCCAGGAGTTTATAGTTGCCTCTTTTCCTGACGAAATTTACAGGGCTGTAACTTGAAGAGCAGGTTTTTTTTTATAGCTTGCCATCTTAGCCTATGAGTTTTAGCCTTCATTCTCTCATTTAAAATCTTGGATTCAACAAAATCTGTGGAATCGAAACAGATCATAGGTGTACTTTTACCAACAACAAATCCTTTACATTGCTAAGTAAGCAGGCCTTCACCCAACAATTTACTTTTAAATAGGGCATTTTTTCTTCAAGCAGCAAAAGCACCTTTTACCATATGTGTTAACAAATAATAACATTTCTTTCTTTTTAAATTCGACTTGGCAGCCCCATCTGCCTTTGCAAACACTGCCTTTGCAACCAAAGTCATTTTACTGGAAGCATGAGTTTTATCAGCACAATGATACATGACACTAACCAGGCGCAGATAGTTAGAAGTTCTTTGAAGACAGCTGATGTTTGATACACTGTAGAATAATATGCACGCTTTTCTGTGCGATTGAAAGCAGAGTCCTTGGTTGATTTTTCAAAGTTGCTTTTTGACTGGAGCTGTCATTCAAATGAGGTCCAGTTCCTCTGAGACATAATGAATGATCCTGGACATGGCAGGGCTTTTTCAATCACAGCAGTTTCATGAGAAATTGATACATTTAGCGCCAAGCCGCACCTTTAAGGTTGAAAAAGGTGTCATTTTTAAATGGGAATTTTGAGATTTCCAGCAAGGCAATGCTTCCTCTTTCACTTCATTTGTAAAATAAATTGCAGAGCACACTGGCACCCTCCTGCGGTACATACTCTGTTCCTGCCCGCCTGAGAAGTGTGTGGCAGGGTGATGCAGCCATTATTTTGGTGGTTTTAAAACGCAATTTTGAGATCCTGGCACACACAGGAGTTAGCACAGCCATTTTGCTGTTTCTTGCACCAATGCAGTAAGTGATGTGGTAAGGCACATCTGAGCGGGTGAATATATCCCACAGGAGATTGGCCTGAATCAGGGTCGGCAGGTCTGTGATGGTGGGATGGTCCAGTCAACTGAGGGTCACTAATTGGTTGTCCGTCGGTGTCCATGGGGATGGTTGTAGACGTGGTCTGGGTACCCTACGGAGCACACGTCTCCTGCGCCTTGCTGGTGCATGTCTCCTTCGCTGCTGGGGTCTTGCATGCTGCTGTATCTGGATGTGCAGAAGTAGGTTTTGGTTCTCATAATCAATGTCTCCTTGTGGTTGCATGTTGCTTGGATGTGTGTTGGGAGAAAGTGTGTCCCTTTTCTGCTCCTCCCGGGTGGATATGGTTCACCTGTGCCTTCATTTCAGCCACCTGTCTGCATTTACCTTCACCTTTTTGGCAGAGGTAACTACGCTGTGTTTTTGGCTGAATTTCTTCCAATTTTTGGAGGTAATTCAGCTAGTTTTGATCTTGTAATTAGGCAGTAATAGGTTTTATATTTTCAGCGTTAATTCTGCCAGTGAAATTATCTCCAGCGGTAATTCTGGGAATTATTGGCGGGTTCACCTCAGGGATGTAATTCTGCTGGAGGTAATTCCGCCGGCAGTATTAGTTCTGAATTTTCAGAAGTCAGAATTTGGCGTAGTTGTAAAGTTGGTGGTAACGGATTAACTGCCAATTTTACCACTTACCGCCATACTTGTAATGAAGCAACTAGTGATTACGCCTGCTACTTAACACGTGTTTACCAATAAGTACAAGAATTACAACCATGTGACTAGAGAAATAAATCATCCACTGTGCACACATAAATTCGAGTATGACATCTTTACTTATGCTAACACATAATTGCACATGTTGCTTACACAATGCAGTCAAGAAGTATATGGGAAACATTTAGAGCCTAGCTGAGAACATGGTATGATCGATTTTAAGTCTCAGGCCCTGCTGCAATTTCACAATCTCATATAGTCCTACAGATTGAAACGGCCTGCCAACCTGAACCGTCATAGGGTAGGGTGAAGAAATGGCATTGGAGAGGGCTCACGCCAAAACTTGACAAGCACATGCTAGAACACAGGAATTAACAGAATTAGTACCCCAAGTTTTTATTCAAGGTGTTGTTTAAAAATCGAGTTCCTGTGTAACAATGGTGCGCATTTTACTTAAAAAAATACAAACAAACATGGCCAGTATTGCAAATAATAAAGTATGATTGTATTTTTAAGGCCATGACGTAGTGACTAAACCCCAAAACAAGGAGATGCAGGCAAGCAGTAAAGGGAATGTTAGTGACCAGGGAGGGGTAGGTATGTTAGGATTAACAAAGCAAGTTCTAGCACTAAGGAAGTCTTTGTTATTCTAAGAGAATTAGAAACCCTCATCCCTCCCACTGACACCTTTGTGAAGGTTGTGAAGGATAAGCTCTGGTGTACCATATACAGAATGCCTAAACCAACAAAATTGCCCTCCTCCAAAATTAAATTGCAGACAAAAGAGCAACCTTGCCTAACGTAGGTATGCAAGCTAGAACTCCAGTTGGTACCTCTAAACATTTTCAAAGCTTTGAATTCTCCCAAGTCTCCAGCCATGACGTAGTGACTGAAACACAAAACAAGGAGATGCAGGCAAGCAGTAAAGGGAATGTTAGTGACCAGGGAGGGGTAGATACGTTAGGATTAACAAAGCAAGTTCTAGCACTAAGGAAGTCTTTGTTATTCTAAGAGAATTAGAAACCCTCATCCCTCCCACTGACACCTTTGTGAAGGTTGTGAAGGATAAGCTCTGGTGTACCAATATACAGAATGCCTAAAACAACAAAATTGCCCTCCTCCAAAATTAAATTGCAGACAAAAGAGCAACCTTGCCTAACGTAGGTATGCAAGCTAGAACTCCAGTTGGTACCTCTAAACATTTTCAAAGCTTTGAATTCTCCCAAGTCTCCAGCCGTGAGGTAGAAAATATCATTGCCTCTCTTAAACCTTCTAGGTGCCAGGGAGACCGCTGCCCAGCACAGATAATTAAAGAACCTGCCAGAGATCTGGCACCCTTTATCTCTAAACTAATTAACACATCCTTCTCCTAGCGAAACTGGCCATCTCCCAGCTCAATCTCCACTGAATCTGTTGGTTGTCTTCATGACCATCGGTCTGGCTTCAGTGCTGCCAGAAGCACAGAAACTGCTCTCCTGAACATCCGTGAAGACCTGCTTTCCAACCTCAACTCTAACACCCCTTGCGTTCTTATATTGCTTGATCTCTCTTCTGCTTTTGACACTGTCAACCATGCCATCCTGCTCAACGGCCTCCGTGATAACCTGGGTATCACTGGCCAGGCTCTGGCGTGGCTGACTTCTTTCCTCTCCGACCGACCCTCCCAGGTCCAACTTGGGTCCTTCCTCTCTGACATCTTTTTCTCTACCTCCGGTGTCCCCCAGGGATCTAACCTCTCTCCCTGGCTGTTCAACTAATACCTGGCACTCCTTGCCCACCGCATCGCCGCTCTCTGTCCCAACTTTCAGTGCTATGCGGATGATACCCAGCTCATTTTCAGGCTACCCTCGGCCTCCTCTCCTTCTCTCATCTCTGACTGTCTGTCTGCCATCCAGGAATAGTGTGCTGCCAACGACCTCTGCCTTAATGCCAGTAAGACTGATATTCTACTCATCGGCACACCCACTCCCTCCTTACCTACAGCTCTTTGGCTGGCCTCTCTTGGCCCTCCTCCCACTCCCACCTGCAAGGCTAAAAACCTCGGGGTCATCTTCGACTCTGCACTCTCCTTCTCCCCTCACATATCTGACATCTCTAAAAAGTCACATTACCAGCTGCACCTCCTCAGAGGTATTCTTCCTTTCCTCTCCTTCCCCCAGATAGCTCTGGTCCTATCAAAGCTGGACTACTGTAACAGCCTCTATCTACATCTGCCTGCCTCCACTCTCCGCCCTCTACAACTTATCCAGAACAAGGCTGCAAGACTTGTCCTTGGCCTCAAGCCCATGGATCGTATCTCTCCAGGACTGAAATCTCTGCACTGGCTCCCAGTGGCTGCAAGGATTAAGTTCAAAACCCTCTGCATTGTACACAAGGCCTTCTGCGGTCTGGGGCCGTAGTACCTTCAACTCTCTCTCCCTAAATATCTTCCTTCTCAAGCTCTTCGCTCACCTGCCTCCAACTCCCTCAGGGTCAGTCGCTTCTCCAAGCAACGAGTTGGTGGCAGGTCACTCTCTTTGGCAGGGGCCTCTCTCTGGAACAGCCTTCCTGCCTCCCTGGAACTCGAAGAGAACCATCTCCGGTTCCGGAAACACCTCAAAACATTTCTCTTTGCTTCTGCTTTCTCCCCACTCCTCCCCTGCTGAATTCCTGACTGAAACTGCACTGGTTACCTGGCCACCCTTTCCGATCTCTGGCCCAGACCCCATCAATTGCCCACCTGCACTGCCTCCCTGGCAACCCCTGCACTTGGGGACCGTTTTCAGTATCCCTTCAGTCCCCCTACCAGCATTTATGTCTGCACTTCCTTGCACTTGCCACTAGCTGGCTGTTTTATTTGTCTTATTTATCCTATTTATGTCTATTTATTCCACTTTCCCATGTACTGCGCTTTCCCCTCTCCCTTCCCCCCGCGCACTTCTCCTTCCCCCCCTCCTTACCATGCGCTTGCGTGATCTGAATGACACCTGGCCTAGTAGGATCGTTGTCTGTCCTCCCTCTGTTCCCCCCCTCGCCACGTTGCGCCTTGAAACACTTGTGTATAGGCGTGTTATAAACGCCATATCATATCATATCTTTTTTTATTTTTTATTTTTATACGGTTTATACAAACCTTTAAAAAAACTAAAACAAAAGCCAAATCAGACAGTTCATAGTGCTATCCCCCCCTCCCCATCTTAGTGTTCATCCTTTCCCCATGCTGGTCCTTCTCGCAACATATGAATTTGCATTATGCTCAGGGGACCAAAGTGAATTCTATGTCAGTAAGTCTTTAAGTGCAGGATTCAGAGGGTGCTATGTTCTTGTCAATTTCGCCTTCTTTCAAACATTTTTTCAAATCCTCAAGAAATGTTACTAAGGAAAACATGAGTATTCTGTCAGATCCCTCAAACATCCGTTGCCACTATTCCGCAGCACACAGTGTCTGCAGTTTCGCGAATATAGGTCCAAAAGTGTGAGTTCTCAGGGTGCGTAGATTAGGACAAAAAAGAGTTAGGTGTTTCAGTGTTTCTTTGCAGGATTTGCAGAAACGACAAAGTAACTCTATTTTCGGATTGTGTAGACCTCGTCATTCTTTGGTGTCCATTAGGTTCAATCTGAACCTCAAGTATGTGGATCTGTATAAGGGGTCCGGAAACTGGGTTAGGTAAGCTTCAAGGTTGCCGTGTGCTCTTGCCTCTGCTGGAACCTTGGCCATCATTCTAGTGTTGTGTCTTTGTTCGCAAGTTAGATGCCAGTCCCAGCTCCACACTTTTTTCTTGGCTAGGTCAGGGTTTTCTAACAGCATAGATAGCTTGATGTCATACAGTTCCATGATCTCAAAGCAGTATTTCTGCCACATTGTTAAAGTGGTGCAAACAAATTCCTTTTTAGGTTTTAGTATCTCGTATTGCAAGACGGGTGTAATTGCATTGCTTTTCCTGAAAAGGCATAATATGTTCCAGCTCACTCTGGGGTGCATAGATATTAGTCCCAATTCATATCTGATGCAGTCAGTTGACGTTCCACGAGGCAAGTGTAGCACTCTTACCCAAAAAATGTTTTCGAGCGTATTCCAAAGCTCATGAGAGCAACCCAATGCATTTTCTGCTCCATAGATTATTGCTGGAACCGCTTTTTGTTGATAAAAGGCAACCGTGGGTTTTAAGGAAAATTTCCTGTACTGCCTGTTGATAGTTGCTGCTTGGCACACCAGTTGTCGACATTTGGATTTCGCTAGATCAGCCCATGGAGCATCGTCTATGTTTGAGCTTATTCTCATTCCCAAGTATCGACTGTCACATACAGTATTTATCTTTGTCTTTTCAAGAAACCAAACTTGTTTCTTCTGATTTTTTTTCACAGTCTGTAGATTTTGAAGTGTTAATGTCTCACATTTTTTTTGGTGATCTGCAGACCATTTCGGCGCACATATACTTCTAGGGCATCCAGTTTACGCTGCAAGCCAATGGCTGTCATTTCTAATAGTATGAGGTCATCCGCGTAAACAAGCCAACTTACATGAGTGCCATTCATCTTCGGTGGAAAAGAGGAAACTTCACTGAGGGCTTCTCCGACATCAGATAAGAACAAATTAAAGATAATAGCTGCCAGCGGACAGCCCTGTTTCACGCCCTTGAATGTTTCTATGGGCTTTGAAAGGGTCCCATGTCGCTCCAGCCTGATCCTGATGTTTGTGTTAGAGTGCAGCTCTCTAATAGCTTCCACAAGGCTTGTGGGGCAGTTCCATGCTCTTAGTTTTTTCCAGAGGATTCCTCGGTCAACGCTATCGAAAGCGTGAGAGAAGTCTATAAGGGCTAGATGTATTTTTGTGTTTAGTCTTATAGCTTCCAACTTAAAGAGGTTCAGTATTAGGAGGTTAAGACCGCACCCCACACCCTTCACAAACCCAGCCTGTCTGGGATCTATGTGGTTACTTTCACTCGCCCACCTCAGCAACATCTGATGTAATTGGGTCGTGTAGATTTTGCCTATGACATCTAACAAGGGGTCTATAGTCACCTGTGTTTGCCCTATTGCCCTTCTTGAAGATCAGCACTACAATGGCGCTCTTCCAAGATGTTGGGGACGTTTGTTTCTCAGATATTCTTTGGAAGAGTGTCATACAGAAGTCGGACCAAGCCTCTGGGTTACGCTTGATAGTGTAATTCGTAACGCCGTAAGGACCTGCGGCTCTAGATGCATTCGCTCTTTGAATTGCAGTTAGAATGGTCAAACTTTAAGTCCCATTTCCCCAGCTTCGAAGAGTAGAGATCTTCTCTGCATCCCTCAGCGCTGAACATTTCAGTGTAAAAGGCAGCCCATGTTGCCTCAGAAATTTGGTTTGCCTGTAGAGAGTCTTGCGAGGCAAATTTGTTACTAATGATTCTCCAGAAGTCCGCTGAGTTTTTGTTACATAATTTGGACATAATTTTCTCTGAATCATTCTGTAGCATTATGGCTTTGTAGGATTTACACCAATTTCTGAATGCTTGTTTGATTATTTTTTTCTTTAGGACAAGCACAGAAGCATCTTTGCGATCTGTGGATAGCATTCACAATTCCTGTCGCATCAGTCTTTTGCAGTGTTGTATCTGTAAATCAAAACTGTGTTTATGAAAAAATCTTTTGTGTTTTAGCCCTTGTTTGTGTTCTGTAAAGTCAGTCAGTAGATGAAAATATTCGACCTTGTTATCTGCTTGATTTAAGTTGGTCACAAGTTTGTTTACTTCTGCATCAGCAAGTTCAAGGCGTATTCTGCTAGAGGGAACAGACACGCCGTGAGACCAAGCTGGAATGGATGTCGCACCTGATGCATTTAGGATCAATATCACCATGTTGTGGTCACTATGGGTCACTAGTTTAATCTCAAACCGAAGTGCTCGTATTTGTACCGCATCTGACACAAACATATAGTCCAAGACAGAGTATTGGTTCATTCTGCACCATGTGGGGTTGGCGGGGAGGTCGCCTGTCACGTTGCCATTCATCATCGACATACTTCTCGCTTCCATTTCCTGGCACCATTTGGAGGTCGCGTCTTTACAGGCTATGGTTACTGCTTCCCCACTTTTCTTGTTTTCATACTTCGTGCACTCAATGTTGCGGTCTCCACAGATGATCAGGTTAGGAGATTCTTCCTCTTCAAAGAGTGCATCTATTAGCGTGGTTATTTGGTCAATGAAGAGTGTGGTTTATATCGCAGAATGGTTCCAATAGATGTTGATGATGTTCAGATCGTCAGGGTCTCCGTCTAGAACATTTGCAGTAAGGACCCTTGCTGTCTGAATAAATGGAGAGACATTAGAGGATGAGACGATTCTAAGGCCAGTAGATTTCCTTGCCGCAATCACTAGCCCAGCCATTGGTCTTCCTTTTGGTTGTCTTATTGAAGGATTTTGGACAATTTCAAAGTCTTGCAAAATGGGGCTCCGGATAGCCATGTTTCCTGTAAGCAAACCAAATCCATGTCTTGCAGCCAAGGTGTGTGAAAAAGGTGACTGAATCCTCTTGTGTTCCACAAGCCCCATTTTATTAGGGTTCGTTTGTTCAACACCTCACATTATAGAGGCAATTTACCGTTTAGTGCAACAGCGAACAAGTCCAGTCATTCGTCACATTTAGTTTGTCTGAGTCGGCATCCACGGCGCTTGGTAAAGATGATGATCCATTAATGGTTATTTGTATTTGATCGCCGTGTCTAGATGGTAGATCCTCCTTCTTGATGACAGGATAGACTACTGTCTGCGCTTGTTCGAAATCATCAGTTCGGGTGGACTGTTCCGCAATAGAACTGTTGCGTACTAGCTTAGAGACAGGCGGATGTGAGTGGAACTTCTCTTCCGGGCGCCTGTCAGTGCTCTTGTAAATGTCAAACCCGAGGGATAGCAGAATCGGATTAGCTTCTAATATCGTTTCGAAATTATTTTTGACTTAATGTGCAGCGTCACAAAATTCTACGATTCTCAGATCATCCGATACAATTGTTCGTAGGCTTGGAATTAGTTGGAACAAATGCAGCACGTTATGGCGATTTAGTATCAGGTTATCTGCATTATCTATTCTTTCTAAAGTCACCTAATAGAGGGTTGGCATCTCTTTTTTGTCTGTTGATGGCTTCACAACATTCTTCATTGATCGCGAGGGGCTTTTCAAGTTGCAGTTTGATGTCTTCTTGGAGGTCCTTACAGGAGGCTGCATGTTAGCTAGCATCAAGTCTGCATGCTTTCTTGAGTTAGTTATAGGTTGAACGTTCTCTCTACTAAACGGGTCGCAACAAGATGTCAATAGCAGGGTTCCCTTTGATTTTCCCGTGGAGTTTGTCGTTGTGCAAGACTTAGCTGCTTCCGTTTTTCCTCCATTGTTAGAAATGTAGGGGAACTTGGCCTTTCGTTTATTGTAGTGGTAACCACGTTTTTAAACAACGTACATGTGCGATGGTTGTTAAAAGTTTTCGCTGCATCGGGAAGGACAGTTCCGTTTAGTAGTGCAGACTCGCGTTCCACCGGTTCGCTGGTCATTTCCTCTGCCACTGACGTCTTTTTAACCTCTATTCGTTCCTCATCATCGTATGTGGATAAATTTCCCCCACCACTTTTTCTGTGTCGACGTTGTCCACAAGTATTTTTGAGTCGGTTGACACTTGTGCTTGTCCTTTCCAGTTGTTTGTGTTGACTGTTTACAGTTTTTAAATTGCGTAGAAATTTTCTTGAATTGGTTGCCTGTCTCCATTTTTTCAGTGGTTGATTTTTTGTTTTTTTCATCATCACACTGTTAGTGACAGGATTCACTGAGTTAGAGCGTGCCTGGCCAGGAGCTCTCTTAAAGATGTCGAATAAGTGACGGTGCTCTGTACTAGCCTTAGGCAATACTTGTGACTGGCAAGTTGCAGTCTTGGTCGTGACCTTTTGGTCAGGTGACAAGGTAAGGACTGCCGATTTAGATGCACCCACAGTATTTTTGGGTTCCTGCTTGTCATCAAGAGGTTGAGGGCACTCCACGCTATTCATTGAAGATGGAGCTGTCTGAGGGTTAGAGAGCGCCAGATTGGAGGTCTCCCGACTGGTTTTCAAAGCTTC
Organism: Ambystoma mexicanum; assembly: GCF_040938575.1. Taxonomy (NCBI): domain Eukaryota; kingdom Metazoa; phylum Chordata; class Amphibia; order Caudata; family Ambystomatidae; genus Ambystoma; species Ambystoma mexicanum. Next base: position 683,332,814 of record NC_090939.1, on the reverse strand, counting down.
AGCAAACAAACTAACTTCAGTATTCTTTTGAAGTGAGGATTCCTCACGCCAATCAAGCGGGCCTTCTCTTGTCGAGTATTTTCTCTCCCGTTCGCCCACTTTCCTCATCTGCTGTTCTCTGCTCTCATTGCAGTCTTGATGGGATTCTAGAACGCTAGAGGCGTCTGTCGTCTTGGGGAAGAGAGTCTCAGTAATCACTGACTCTACTTGGCAGCCCAAACTAGTTGTAGGGGGCTTATGCGTCCCTTCCTCGTTAGAGTTTTTGTGTTTAAAGATGCTCAACGCCTCCCTTGCAACTTCCGCCAGGAGTTTTTTATCCATGTTGTTATTTTTTAACTGTATATTTAAGGTGTCTAACATGCTTCCATGCTTGAGAGATAGGGTCTGTAGAGCATCTTTAAGTAAATTACAGTTTTTTCGAGGTCTACAAATTTCGTGTTCAGTATGGCTACCAATGTTGTAAGATCTTTGGTGTTCTCATTTAGGTGCTCATACAGTTTCATGAATGGGGCTAGAGTAATGGCCATAGACGATATTATTGTGGATTGAAGCTCACTTTGCCAGTTGGCGTTGTTGGCAGGGGTCTCTCTTTTGTGACCCCGAAGTCGCCTTTCGTGCGTACGCATTTTGGCTATGTGGGCTTTTGAGTGGAGCTGCTCCATCTGAGAATGCTCGTCCGAAGAGGAGTCAGTGGATGATAAGGAAGACGTTGAGTCTTCCGTATTAAGGTTCAAACTATGTATTGCGTTTGCCGATTGCCTCTCCTCTATATAAATGGACGGATTTGGACTCTCGTCCCGTTTAGATTTTTTTCTTTGTGAGCATTGTGGACTACCAGAGCTATTTGCAACAGTTTTTCTTCATTTTGTGAGGATCGTTTGTTGAGTCATGTTAAGTGGTGGGACGTCTTCATGTATGAAGTTGTCAGTGCATTTGTTTGAAGACCGTAGGTTAGTTGTGGCGGTCGCGTTAGTACAGAACTTCAGAGCGCGGGCTTTGTTGATGCACGTTAGGTCAGACAATAACTTTTTTACCATGTCGAGGGAGTTGCGGCGATTTTCAGTTGGTGCATTTTTAGTTAAACCATTAGCAGGCGGTAAAAACACCTCCTCATCAGCAGTAGGAAAAAGACAATCACTAGATGCCTAAATTGTTGCAGCATTATCACTCAAGATGTTGTTTGCGCTGTGGTAAGTAGATCTCGTCCCCGCAGTACCTGGGGTAACGGGTCAAGACAAAGGTGTTGCCCGAGCCCCTGCTTGAGCAAATCATGGTGACCCTGTTGTAGTTGCATGGCAAGGTCATAGCGCTGGACGCTGCTCCTGCCCACTAGAGTTTTGAAACGGGACCACGCTAGTTCCTGTAGCAATGGAACCTGGCGTTGCCCCGGACACAATGATGAAACAGTATCAAGTCTAAATTTGCCATCATTGGTAGGGAGAATACTCCTAGCGTTTGTCAGACCCGACACGTCAGCTTCCTCGTCGTTCACAGTCGCGGTTGCCCGAGCGACCGACGGTGTTTAGGAGCACCTTTGTACGGCGAATGGCATCGCCGTATCCAGCACTGACTTTAGGCCCACCCGCCGCCATTGTTTGTGCAGCATTCTCTGTAAAAGCCGTAAGTTCCACGTTTGCCTTTAGGCTTTCATTGGGCCCAATGTAAGACAAGACTGCACAAAGTTCCCCATGAGAAGCGTCAATTACACTGGTTTCATCAGCATTAAGGACGGGTACTAAGGGCTCAGTATGTAACAATTTCACATTACTTTGGTGGCTTACTTGATTTAGTGCCACTTCATGGGGTGCTAGTGAGATGTCCAGAGCGGCACTCGGTCCTTCAGGAGGGGTCCAGTTCTTAAGTTGGGCTCGTGTTTTTAGCTGTTTCGGGAAGCAGGCGGTAGCCGTTTCAGCTCGGCGACTCATTTCCTTGGACGTTGCTGCACCTTTCCTTGTGAAGCCACGTAAAGGCGCCCACTACGCCCACTGCGCACAACAGCACAACAGTAGCAGCTCGCCCTTTCGCCGAGGGCTTACGCCGCAAGGGCGTTGAGGCGGCCTTAATAAGGACAGCTGTAGAGTCAGCTGACTGTGCTGACTCTGCCCCTTAAAGGCACACGCACCTCACATTCGATTGAATGGCTAAATGTACAAGTGTACTGATGTTCAAATAAGTGCGCTGAAGTGTCACGTTCAACAGTCTTGCGCTTCTCCACTTCTCCGCTTTCAGCACAACAGTAGCAGCTCGCCCTTTCGCCGAGGGCTTACGCCGCAAGGGCTTTGAGGCGGCCTTAATAAGGACAGCTGTAGAGTCAGCTGACTGTGCTGACTCTGCCCCTTAAAGGCACACGCACCTCACATTCGATTGAATGGCTAAATGTACAAGTGTACTGATGTTCAAATAAGTGCGCTGAAGTGTCACGTTCAACAGTCCTGCGCTTCTCCACTTCTCCGCTTTCAGCACAACAGTAGCAGCTCGCCCTTTAGCATATCATATCCATATAATATTCTCATCTGGCACTGTACCTAGCAACATAAAGGAGGCATGGGTCTTACCACTCCTAAAAAAACAATCTTTGGACCCTACCATACCCACTAATTATAGGCCAATCACAACTGTCCCATTCCTACTAAAGATATTGGACAAAGTAGCTTATCTCCAGATACAGGAACACCTAGAGACCAATCATCTCTTAGGGATCAGACAATCAGGTTTTAGGCCTCAACACAGCACAGAAAAGGCGTTTATTGATCAAAAAAACCCAGATCGATGAACTCAAAGACAAGGGAAAAATAGCATTGTTACTACTCCTAGACCTGTCTGCCGCCTTTGATTTGGTGGACCACGAAGTACTCTGTAATCACCTGGCGCCAGCTGCCCATTTCCCTCATGAAGCCATAGCATGGATCCAATCATTTCTAAACAACAGGACCATGAGAGTCTTCTCTGCTTCAGCGGCTGCAGACCCCATCCCAATAACTTGTGGAGTGCCGCAAGGTTCGTGAGTTTCAACAAAAATATATAACATATTCACAAAGCCATTGTCTGACGACTTGGACCATCTGGGTGTCACCTACACTAACTAGGCAGACAACACCCAGATCCTCATTCCTCTCACTGGGAACTATGACATGGACATGGCCCATGTAAATAAAATGTATCTAATCATTCAGGCATGGATGGCCTCCCATGGTCTCTGCCTGAATAATGATAAAACAGAGCTCCTTATTTTAGGAACTGTAGCTAATCTCAACAAACTTGGTAAAGCATGCTCCTCATTCAACATTGACGGGAACAATATCAAAGTGGTAAAATGGTTAACAACTTTAGGCTTTTACCTAGATAAAGCTCTCAGTTTAAGCAAACAGGTCAATGCCATGGCGTCTTCAACGGCATACACCTGTAAACTGATAAGGGCCTGCAAACCTTTACTTTCCAAAGAAAGCTGCACCATTTTAGCCAGAGCCCTCACCCTTTCAAAGCTGGACTACTCCAATGCCCTATAACTAGGGGCTTGCAAGCACATTGTAAATAAAATTCTAATCTTGCAAAACAATGCCCTTAGAACTGCGTTGGGTATACCAAGAAGAGAGCACATTTCTGAGACAAGGAGAAAGAATAAATAGCTCTCCATTAAGGACAAAATCCTGTTAAGAACAGTCTCTTTGACACACAAATGTCTCAACCAAGCTGCCCCTATTTACCTCACCGAGAGAATTGTCTAAACATTTTTGTCAGGTCCCACTAGAACGGCTAACTCAGACTGTCTGGTAGTACCTACATACAAACAAAAAAAGCCTGAGGGAGCAGCTTCCCTGTTATGGCTGCGCAACACTGGAACGCCCTCCCTCGTTCACTGACTGCGGACCAGTCCTTCCTCAACTTCAGGCGAAACAAGATAAGCTGACTGGCTGCTAATGACCAATGACTTACCTAGGACCGTTCTCTGGATAGTCCGAGCCACTTTCAAGTTTGGATTCATGACTCCTTGATATTACGGACTGTCCAAATATGTCTTGTTGTACCTTTGCAGTATCTACTACTTTCACCTTGTACACACTCACTTTGCAGCCTCTTTTTACTACTCTGTTCAAATTGACTCTTCCAATGTATTATATGATCCTGTATATTATCATGTGCTTCTGTGTATCTCTGAACTTCAGTGTATATTCCCTGTTACCTTTTTGTATTTATTGACTGTAACTTCTATAATTCTTGACAAGTCATATTTGTAACCTCTGAAAACGCGCCCAGATACCCCCGGGTGAGGTGCGCTCTATAAATAAATAATCAAACAAACAAGTGGTTTGGGTGTCTGGATGAGTAGTGCGTGGAAGCAGGTAGTGACAGGGAAATTCGGGGGCTGGAGCAACCACATACAGACAAAATGGCCACCCATGGCAATGGTGCAGATGGATGGAATTGACCATATGTTTAAACTGACAACAACCCCATAGTTGCTGCCTCATTGGATGGCGCCACTCTCCAGGTGTTAATGAGAGTTATTCACATAGTGATTAAGCTGAAAACCTGATGTGGTAGGGGTTCTCAAAGACCGGAGTTGGCCTACGCAACATGGACTCAACACACCTGTTTTCTTTATTTTTTTTATTCATGCAGCAACTCTGAACTTTGATATTCCATACCAAGCAGAAGATTTAAACTATTTCAACTTACAGGTCTCTGAAATGTAAAGCACTGAAGAAGGATATGTTATCCATGAACTCATGGTATAACAGTTGCCATTTTCTTCAGGTGGGAGACACAACACACCTACGCAGATTTTTGTAGCGATATATTTTTATTTTGAACATCCTAGTCAACACGCTGCTGTCTGTAGCTTTGAAAATATTTCCCTTTAAAATACTACCAAGCAGCTTAAAGTCCTACAATTAAATCTATTTTGTAGTCAGTCAAACAGCACTTGATGTCATATAAAAAGAAATACTTAGGAAGAAAATACCATATACATATTAGATTCCAAGTATTCGGCAATAAAAAAAAGATGTTTTCAGCAATAAGAAGAAAGGGGTATTCAGTCAATTCAGGAAATGATTGCAAAGAATTTCCCATGACACCAATTCACCTCACAGTTGTTCATCCAGTCTTAGTAATTGTTTTCTTCTAAGGAGAAGAATGAACTCCTTCAGTACTAAATGTCAAAAGGCCTTTTACATTCAAGAGCATGTTTGATATGTATAACCTACATTATCCGTTTGAGGCTAGAAGAAAGCATTTACTGAAAAGGAAATAGCAGAGACGGATGCATGTTTTCATTCAGGCAGACTGCAGGAATTTCTTTGAAAAATATTGTGGACGTAATATGGAGCTTTCGCTCGATCATATTACGTTACTAATTCTCTAAGCAGTTCTTACCCAGAAAACTGCTGATGTCTGTGGTTTTCTACACGAAGTTGAGGATGCTTAGATGGTTAATAACTAATGTGTGTTCCTGTAGTGCACTTCATGCCAAATTCCTCGCACTTCCAAGCACTGAAATAACAGGTGTTATTAGCCAATTGAATGGAGCTCAATTTCTCGACCTCAGAAGGATTGAGTGCTGAGTGGCCTCTGCCTTGTCACTCGAACATGCGAGATGCAGCCATGCCTTATGTGAGAGACAAACATGTATCTTGTGAGGCATTCCCAGGCACAATCTCAGGTCTGCCTCAATCGGCGCCCTCAAGGAGATGTTGGATTTGAAAGAGAAACATTATTAAAAATGGTTCCTTACATGACTTGAGGGAAATTAATTGATGAGTTGCACAGAGGGTGGAAGACAGTGGTAGAAGTGTGCCGACAGAGTAGGAAGGAAGGGAGCACCATGCAACACATTTTTCAAGGGTTGCAGTCTTGCTGGTTGACAGCCAATTGTTTTGAACCATATTTCACTTTCGCTGTAACTGATATCCAGTGGTAAAGTGGAGAAGTGTGGAATGGTGAAAATGGTTGCAAAAAGTAGTGATGCTGTTAACAGTGAAAAATAAAAGTAGTGGAACACCACTCCCGACCGTTCCCGCTCACTTCGACCGCTGGTGGAAGAGAGGGGGAAGGTGAGGCATGAGTCACCAAATAGGGCGAAAAGACAGAGAAAAATAGATTGAGATTATGGGCAGCACACAAGCACCCTGAAGAGGCTAACACAATGGCTTCTTATCTGACTCAACAAGTAGGAGAGGAAATCCTCTCAGAAGGTCCACGCAGATTTTCTTTAAAGGTTACGCTCTTGTAACTGCAGAACACTGAGAGACCCTCATCAAATGATGTGTAATAGGCACCCCAAAAAAATGTCAACCCAGCTCGATGTGATCTCACATTGAACTATCCAGTGGGCCTGTAGCAGCGGCGCTGACTGAAGGTGGGGTTACAGGAGAGTCACTCTAAAAGGCTATTTAAGCACTAGCTGTGCTTCAGAGAGACAGCAACACATCACACTTTGTGTTCACAGTCAATACAAAGCCAGGTTATACATTGAAAGTGAACAGAAGTGGCTGAGTGCATTCCTCACCTCCATTTTTAGTTTGGCTATTAGGTGTTACTTACAACACCTATAAGCCAAAACTATTGCATTGGAGTACATATAGGGAGAAATGGCACATGAGGAAGAACACGCAGCCTATAGGTGTTGTTTGGTTAAGTCCCCCCCTCTGCCACTGACTACCTATGGCCATTCTAATCTCTATGGCCATTCCCTCCCAGTTCTTGCCCCAAATACCTCCTTGTGGGAACTCTTTGAGCTCGCTTAATTCAAGCCTTACCATCAAATTTTGCACTAAAAGTGCCTGCCATTGTTTTTTTCTTCTGACATTTAACACTGTTCATTGTATCGACTTTGGAAGGATGAAGAGCTGAGTGGCTTTTATCAAATAAATGTTGTTAAATGTTTTGACTATAATAAAGATGAAACTGTATAAACTGGTTGGCCTTTAATGAACTTGCAATTCAAATCTTTTGCTGTACTGCTACTAATTATCCCAATGTGTTTCCCCCACTCACCCATTTTCTATTTTCATTTCTCATTATGAAATATTCTTTCATTTCTGGAAGATCTGTTGGATTTAACTTTTAATAGAAAGCCAATACGTTTTCTTCAGTTTTATCAAACAATCTGCATTCCTAACTGAAACATGATTGTCATATGGTACTATTGCACACTTCATTCAATGCTAAGACACTGAACACATGTACTTATCAATGGTTGTAGATGTCATAGTAAGCCACCCATTCTTTGTCATGTATTCAAGTGATTTAGGTAAAAAATGGATCTCTCAAAGAGGTACGTTTGAACCAATTGATGAAATCCTCTGCTGTTGATACCTGTTTTACAAGATAAGGTTAGGAGAGACATGATTTACACGAAATGTACTCTGATTTTGTCATGCCATCTGTTTAGTATTTACACAGGTGATGAATGCACGCTCACATTAAAAGATTGGAGTTTACTTGTATCTGGTGGTGCTGTTTGGATTGGAAAATTCCGTAGCATCCCCTTTTTATTTCATCAGTAACATCAGGTCTTTCATGTAGCACTTCATGCTAGATTCCTCTCACTTCTAAGCGCCTTCATAATGGTGGGTATTATTACTGAGTTTAATGGTATTCAATTTATCAAGGGCTGAGTTGCCACTGCCGAGAGTCAAACTTGGAAAATGCAGTCATGTCCTGTGAGAGCGGCAATTGGTTACCCATGTGCTCTTCACCAAGACATTCATTTCTGGGCGATGTTAGATCTTTCCATCTCTGTTGTTATTATTATCATTATTATGGCATTTATTGAACGCGGACCCAGGTTCAAGAAGCAATGGATCACTCTTCAGAGGTATACATCAATACAGATACACAACGGAGCACTTTTCACAGGTAACAACAGAACAGATATACAGCGGGGTAGGATACAGAGGGGCACAGAGGATGGGTACAGCAGAACCAGGTGGCAGAGAGCAGAGTGGCAGGCGGATGTTAGCGAGTCAGGTGGCGCAAGGGGCGACGTGATGGCCTAGGTGTTGTGGAGTCATTGCGTACATAAAGCTGTCCCCATCTGTCTAAAGTCAACATTAGAGATATCCTTCACATAAGAACAGATTTAGGAAGGCTTGGAGAACATCACTGATCTTCCAAACTTTAGAAATGTCCCTTTCACCTCCAGGTCTTGGAATTTCTTGTATTTATTGTATCTCTGGTTACCAGCTATCTTATTTTAAAGCGATTACACCTATATCCAAGTTATTACATAAGAAGCTTTGTTCCATTGGGATGTATCAGCAGATCTATACTTTTGTAAATTGTAGGAGTGTTTCGAATCTCTGCTGATTTCTCTCACTTGTTTCATCAGGAACTGGTACATATAACTCAACCAATGGGTGTGTATTGTCTCATAGTCACGCAGGAAAAAAGCTACTTTATCCTAATACATTTGTTTCGCAAAACCTCTGTATTTTTTCAAACAAGTTAGAAAATTTCAGATTAAGAGATATTGCCCACATGGGGAGGCTTTTTGTAAATGGTGACACTATCTTTAGGGGGTCATACATACATCTGTAATATATTCAGACGATCGGGACCCCAAACTGCTGATATCAGCTTGGAGTCTAATGATTTATTAATTGTATTTGTCTTTCTTCAGTAGCTTTGAGAAAATGGTACATTTTCTGGGGTTCATGGACACAGTGTGCCTCAGATGCGACAAGAAAAGACAGATATCTTAAAAGAAGTAATATTGTGTAGTAAAATCCACCTATTGCTGGAGTTACACTGGGGGATTAGCCTCCGGAGTTTTTCAAAAACGGACTTTACTTTAACAACTTTAAAAAATATATATATAATAAAACTATTTTCAGATGATTCTTAATCTCTGTGCATTCCGGATCAAACCAGCAGACCCAGATGCCATTCTTCCTTGTGTATTAAACATGGTGGGTATTTACCGTCACTCAGATGTATCCCATTCCTTCCATGTTGGGAGCCACAGAGAGGGTGCCACAAGAGAACATCAACCCAGGGTGACTCTGTCTTCTCTTGCTTTGTTAGGACCAGTTCGGGGGCATCTGCTTGGCTTTCATCAGGACACATTTCAGTGTCACACTGACTTGCTGACACATACAAATAGGTGAAATAGAAAAGCATCTGCTTCCCTGGATTACCAGCCCTGCATCAAGCACACAGTATAGTTGCCACTGCACCAGCTCTGGGTATATGGATATTCCGTGTGCATCAGAATTGGTGTGGGCGGAGCATCACTCTTCTATCCCTAACGTGGATGCAGCATAACAGTGCACGTCGTTGTAAGGCCTTGCTCTCTGCACACCTCACCCTCCTTGGATTCTCTGGTGATGGCACTTTGCACTTCGCCAGCACTGTTTTCCACTGCTCTATGAATCCACCAGAAGACAACATCTTCCTTGTTTTCATTCATGGCATGTTTTGGATCACCCGTCTGTGAATGCACATTTGAAGGAGCGTTCTTCCAAGCAATATAGCATTCCTGGAAGCAACCCATTGTACCATTCAAAAGGAAAAATGTGATTGATTCACAAACAAGTCACTGAAGGAAGTCCTTCACTCGGATGCCCGTCCTAAATGTCAATCTGCAATGACAAACCAACAGATAATTTCCACACGTTATATTGCATTGCAACCTCAACAGTCTATTTTCTGATCAAAGTAGGGCTCTCTAGCCCCTCCATCCATAGCCACTCGAAGGCCCCCCCACTTTGCCCTATCTCTTGGGCTGTGCATGCAGCAAGAGAAGCATATTGTCAACACATTCATAGCAAATCAAAGGCAATGACACAAGTGCCTAATTTTACCAAGCTCTCGGCTTAGATTTATTGGTGGTAAAACTATTGCTAGCTATCACAATTTGACTTACCTGCACCTCCACCTCCAACTGCCCAGCCCTTTTCTCTTCAAATTCATTTTAATTTATAATTGTAATTGTTCTTTTATAAGGCTTACCGGAGACCAGTTTCTAAGCGTGAGACCGGGATTTGTTGTCTTGCTTTCAAGACAAATGTGTTGCCCCCTGAGCTATCCTGCAAGCCCAACAGAGTCTCCTCTATGGACATCTGCAATAGCAATACCTAATCATTCATTTTGTCATTTCTATGTGGATTAATCAATAGCTTTTAAAGTCTTTAACATATGTAGCGAGTTAAACCCTTTGAAAATGTTTAGTGGCCCCACTGACTAACAAGGCCACCCTTTATATCTCATTTAAGTAAAACTATTTACAATCAATTATCTGCCCTAAATTAACCCTCTCATATCTGACCCTCTCATCACTTTTTCTATTGCAATCTTATTTCTCCCCATTTCCCCAAATCCAAAGCTGACTTATTTGGTACTGACTACTAAAGAGCAAAACATTATCTGATGAAGGAATCCAGACTCTACCCCCAACCCAAAAAAACCAAAACTGCAATGTCCTGTTTAGTATCACTTTGCACAGAAGATCTGCTCTTAGTTTACAAAATCTGCATGGTGAAATCTCACAAATTCTTCTCTCCACCAAAAATCACTAAGAACAACTTAGCCTCTCCACCTCAGTCAGTCTAGAAACGTATGGAATGCAAAGGAGAACCTGGACACTCAGATTACAATATATATAAAACTGTAGTCAGGTATTAGCAAAACCAGATGTTAAATTAATCAGGAGTCAAGGTATATTATCACCTGGGGCTGGATTATCTAAATGTTGCTCTTTCGCTAATTATTTTACCATCTATTTTTCAGATTTTCTAATCGGGAATGGAGCAAACAGGTTTTGCCCCAATCTACATTATCTAAATATGTTTGCACCACGGTAAAATATGAACCAGACTATTTTTTTACTAGGTTTGCAATGTAATCTAAAATTAAATGTAATGAACTCTTTTTAAAGATAAGGTCAGATCTTGCAGCTCCAAACTTGTGTGAAAAACCATGTCCAGATCAGAAGAATTGCACTAACACTTGTATTCTCTGACTTTTTTGCTCATCTACCCTATAATATAAAATTATAAGTGACAATTTCGTGTAACATTTTTATTAAACAATTTTTGTAATGCTTGAAATGGGGGTCATCATATGTCCTAAAGACATGCTGCTGGTGTCATTCCGTTCCACATTTAGCCCACTTTAATGATATTCTGTCCAAATCTGCAATTCCTTAGGCTTATGAAGTTTATTCACTGATGAAGTTTTGCATAAGTGACAATTTTATGTAACCTATTTCTGTTGTTTTTTGTAACCCTTTACATTGGGGTTATTGTATATCCTAAAGACATGGGTCTGGCATCATTCCGTTCCACATATAGCCCACTTTAATGGTATACTGTCAAAACTGAAATTCCTAAGGTGTTTAAAGTCCATTCACTGGAGTTCATTCACTGATGAAGTTGTGTATAAGTGACAATGTTGTGTAGCGTTTCATATGAGTCTGGTGGCTTTCCGTTCCATCATCCAACTTTGATGGTATACTGTCCAAAGACACAATTCCTAAGGCATTTCAAGTTCATAAACGGACATTAACTGATGAAGTTGTCTGATGAACTTGTGTAAGTGATAAGTGATGGTACCGTAACACTTTGAATTGGCGTCAATGTATGCCCTAAATATATGGGTCTGCTGTCATTCCGTCCCACATTTCTCCAACATTGCTGGTACAGTGTCCAACTTTCCAATTCCCCAAATAGGGGGATGTGAACGAAGCAAGCCCTTGGTGGAATATCCCTGCAAGCGACCAAGCCGCTGAGATCAATGTGCAACAGTTGCACGGGGGAAGGTGGTTGGGCGCTGAAGGCGTCAGAGGGGGCGGAGCCCCCAGGGTTGAGTGCCGAAGGCACCAGGGTTGCTGAGCCCACCTAGTCTCTATTTAAAGCTAGCACTCTTCAATACATGAAATGTACTTTATCTAGAACAGTAGGTTTTTTCATCAACCAAGCTTAGATAATGATACAATACAATGACAGGCACTTCACTTGTTCATGTATTTGGCAAAACGAGCAATGACGAAACACAACAAAGTGGAAGTACTGTTGATGGTATAAGCAGAATTGATTGTTTCAGTTGGTTGCATTTTTTCACTGAACATAAGGTACAGTTATTGGCTAAGCTACTTGATGCAGTGCATTGCACTTTTCGCGCTCCTACGACCGAACACCGTCTGCTGAATACACATGCCCTATAATGTAGCATTTAACAGGCAATGTTTAACAAATATGCAGGCACTGTAAGATACTATCTAACAAGTAATCACTACAGTTGCCCTGGGGATAGATGGCTTTTAGTGCAGTGCTCCAATATTAATTTGCTGAGTTCACACTCTATTGTATAGAAGAATTGTGAACAAAACATCTCAGAATTCATAGTTTAACCTATTGTTTCTTTATTGTGGTTTTATCGTGCCTAATTTCCTCAGTTTTAACTTCATTCTCTATTGACTCTTTTAGTAGTGAAACGTTTCCCCATTTCATTGGTATACCTGAACATATTTTAATGGAATAAAAGCCAAGGTATGTTTATTATTCATACTTTGTACATGGTCAGACAATGGGCCTCATTACGAGTAGCGCGGTAAAAACGGGGTCATTACTGGCAATTGCGGAACGAGCGGGTCCGTGCTTGTATGACGCCGCTAATAGCGGGTGATTACGAGTGCACGAGCATGCGCAAACCCCCATGCTGGTAATGGCCATACCAGCATGCTGCAAAAGGCCCTCCAACCCCCCGATAGCACCATCACGGGACCCGCCGATGCCGTCACTGCCTAGGAGGAATCCCTAAATACCGACCCGGTAATACCAACATGCTAGTACCGGGCTCGTAATGCCGGACCCGGAAATAACGTCATTGCGTCAGAACGGGAAATGGGCTGGCGACCATCTTTAAAAACACAATCCATTGCAATCCTCCCAAACCACCAGTTGTTTCCTGGAGAGCTCTGTGCCAATACTTCCATAATGTCCAAGCAACCCGGAAGACCCCCCCCCCGGCCGCGGAAACAACGCTTTTCCGACGCTGAATTAAATATGCTAGCGGACACCCTTGCTGCACATGCAGATGTCATCAAATCCCAGAACCTGAAGCGTGAAGTGCAACAGCAGAAGAAGGACATCTGGCAGGATGTAGCCCGCAAGGTGTCGGCTGTAGGAACTACCCCACGTAGTGTCAAGGACTGCAGGAAGAGGTGGGATGACCTCCGCGTGAGGGTCCGTAACATCATGGCAAGCAACAAGAGGGAGGTCATGGCCACAGGCGGGGGTCCCCACTCTCCTGCCAAAATGACCACCTGGGAGGAGACCGCAAGCACCTTCATTAATCCAGAGTCCATCGAGGGATTTGGGGAGATGGAGACGGGTGCGGCATCATCACCAGAAGGAGGTGAGTGACCCTGCAGATCCCTGTAGGGGAAACCATGACGTAGCACAAGTGATAAGGAAGAGAGTCTAGGCAAGGTAATGCATGTCCCACCACCCACATGAACGCATACAAGTCCAGATGGCGGGCGAAACCCTGTCAGACAGAAATGCATGCTGAGTGCCAATTCCATAACCAACACACATGGACCGTGCCCATGTAATACATCACACAAACCCCAAATCAACGGCATGCCACCTGCCATGCAGCAAATGCCAAAATGCCCCCTCAGACTACCCTGTGTGACACACCTGTAAGACATAAATGCATGATTAAATGAATAATGAACAGCACCATAGTATGCTTTTGGCATGTAACATCATCACTGATGCCCTGCATCTCTTCTACCCCCCCAGGCACCGATGGAGAAGATGCCAGCCAATACACCGCTGCGAGGGCATCCACGTCCCGCACACAGAAAAGGGCTACCACCACTACCACCTCTGGGGCAGCCAAGCAGGCCACACCTACAGCCAGTGTGCCGACACAGCTGAGACACAGCTGACAACACCTACTGCCAGTGTGCCTGACACACTCGAGACCCAGCAGCCCACACCCACACCAGTGGAAGGGGAGTCCCTCGTAGCACTGGCCACCACTGAAGATGACTTGGAGGAGAATTTGGACCAGGAGGGAGTCACGGAAGTGACATGTCCACCCACCCAAAGCCCCGTGTCCACCCGCCACCCCAAACACAGCCCTCACCCACCTACAGCAGTGCTGATCCCTGCCTGCATGATTCGGACCTGAGCCCCTTCCCGAAGGACAGCACTGAAAATGCAGGCCCGTGAGAGCACCCCCCACCACTCCTGCTCCCACCAACACCCTCGAGTCACTGCTGGCGTGGGTGGAGGCCCGACAGGAGTCGATGTTGGAGCCCCTGCGACAATACATAGCGGATGGCGAGGACACCAGGCGGGGACTAACCACTGCCATAGCGGGGACCACTGCCGCTATTACAGCCAACACAGCCGCAGTAAATGCGTCGGCAGTGCTGATGAGGGACTGTCTGGGGGCAATTACACATGTATTAACATCCATTCTGCTCCACATGCAGCGGCCACGCCTTGCAGCAGGCGGGGAACCTGCTACCGACTCCTCATCAGCCACCACACCTGCTTCCTAAGTCCCCACCAGCCCTGTGCGTCCTACCAGAAGGAGTGGAAGACACAGGGAAATGCTGCCCCGGACAGCAAAAAATCCCGCAAGTAGTGTGGGTGGACAATGCGAGTGGGACACATGGTTGGGGGTGAATGGGAGCATTTGGTGGAGTTTATTGGGGGGGTTTGGGAGTTCACTGGGGGGGGTTTGGGAGTTCACTGGGGGGTTTGGGAGTTCACTCGGGGGTTCACGGAGGGTTGTCACATTTTTGCAGTTTGATCCAATACACCCGTTGTGAAAAAAAACATAATGGCTGGACATTTGTGATTTGGTGTGTATCCATTTATTGTATGACGGTGTACAGTGCCCAAATCCCAACATTCCCTGTGTGCATGTCCACATGGACACCGTGTGTCACTGACACATGTCTCTGAAAGTCCCTGTGGTTCAGAAGCATTTGTGAATCAGTGATTGGCGTACTGCATGGCCATCCTGTGCACCCCGTACTAGCAGGGGTGCTGCTTCATCTCCGTCTCCATCCTCATTATCCTCACCCGGTGCATGCATGTCAATGTTAGGTGGCAGTGGTACATTTCTCCGGATGCACATGTTGTGCAGCATGACGCAGGCCATGGTGATCTTTGCCACCTTCTCAGGCCTATAAAGGAGTGCTTCACCAGACCTGCTTAGGCAGCGGAACCACATCTTGAACAGGCCAAAGGTCTGCTCAATCACAACACTGGTACGGGTGTGTACCCGATTGTACTCCTCTTCATGGCTGTTCTGTGGGTTCCGCACAGAGGTAAGTAGCCACGGCCTCAAGGGATATCCTCCATCACCTGCAAGCATATACAAATAGGTGTGTGTCACTCTGATCAGCCACCTTCAGGAATCACAGTCATGGCCGCAGCTATTTGGTGTGCACATGTACCTGTACGTATGCACGAATGTCATCTAGATGCATATTATATTGCTATGAGGTGTGGTAGTCTGGATGGCATTCAATATATGATGCAGGGTGAAATGATGCATGCTGAGGGGGATGTACTGTGGTTGTACGACAATGTTTAGCCTCCCATTTATGCTGCGTATACTACACTGTTCATGGACACAGTAGCCACATTGGCACAGTTGCAATCGTGTTTAGTCATGCATTGCTTGACATACACATGGTGGTCAGGTTGTGCGTCTTACATGTGGTCATTGATATGCGTTAATGGTCAGATGTGTGCCAATGATGTGTCCTGTTGTGGTTGGGGGGTTCAGGTCAGGTGTCATTAGTTCTGCGTGCATTCTCCACTTACCGTCCATTCCCACTCAGTTGGGGTATGCATTCCACCCCATTCCCACCCAGGTGGGGTATGCATTCCCCCCCCATTCGCACCCAGGTGGGTATGCATTCCCCCCCCCATTCCCACTCAGGTGATATGCATCGCAACACATCCCTACCTCAATGCACTGCCATGGCCCACTCACGCAACTCACCAAGCAGCCAGGCACGTGTTCCAGCATGTCGCTCCATGTGACGGGGTAGCCTGGAGTTCCGCAGCACCGTGGCATCATGTGTTGATCTGGGAAATCAGGCGCAGCAATGTGTGATGATCTTGCTGGAGTCACATACCATCTGCACATTGATGGAGTGGTATTGCTTGTGATTGCGGTACACCGCTTCTAGGGCATGGGGGACAACCAATTCTACATGAGTGCAGTCCAGGGCACCAACACAATTGGGCATGGCTGCCAGTGCATGGAAGCCTACTTTGGTGTCGGCTATCCCCTGGGCAGGCCGTGGTAGGGATATGTGTGTGCTAGCATGCTTCAGGAAGGCATCCAGCGCTTGGGTCAGCATGCATGAAAATAATGGTTGTGAAATGCCATGCAGCTGGCCCACTGTGTGCTGGTAGGTGCCTGTGGCCAGGAAGTGGAGCACAGACACGACCTTTAGTAGGGGGGATGGCAGTGCGTTTTTCTATGAGGCTGGCAATGTCGTTGCCTATCATGTCCACTATGGTGTTGATGGTGTCCCGGTCCAACCGGTACAGGGTGTGGATCTGCTCAGAGGTTAGATTGAATGGACTGGGTCTGATGCGAGGGATTGGCGGCTGCCTACGAGAGACTACTGGCTGCACTGGTGGTAATTGCTGGGCCTGTCTCACCCTCCTTTTCCTCCTGTGTCTCCTCTGTGCTGCCTGTTGTTGCTGCTGTTGTTGTTGTTGTAGTTGCTGTTGTTGCTGTAGTTGTAGCAGTATAAGCATGTCCTTTAGCGCCATGATTGCAACATCTAATGGTAGCATTTTGGTTTAGGAAGGGGTGTGGTGTGTGGGTGTACTCCTTTTATACTGGGCCAGGCTCTGTTGAGTCCACCTGTGGTGATTGTGTACACCTGTGGCAGTTGGCTTGATTGCTGATTGCTGTTTGCGGGTGGTCCGCGATGCCTGTATGGCCGGCATCGTGCAGCCCCTGATTACCGCCTTCGGGATGCCGGTATTTGCATGTCCACGTGGGTTGTGATGTCCTCCTATTACCGGCATGCCGGTATTTGCTCCCCGAAGGGGCGCGTGTACGCACACATGCCGCGGTGAGGGGGCACGGTACGGTTGGTGCCGGTATCGGCGGGTTGTCAGGTCAGAATGCCCCGGACCTGTTAATGATGCTGCTATTAACATTCTGCCTTCCTTTTTTCATTACCTCCATTCTCGTAATGAGGCCCAATGTCTTTGAATAATCTCCCATGTCAATCCGGCACGTGGACATCATTTGCTCATGCACTGGCATAGTGTGGCCCCCACCGACACTCCCAGTGCAATGCCTTTGGCAGCCGGAATGCTACTATGTATATCAGTGACAGCAAAATGAAACAGCAGAAAATAAGGAGCCCCATTTTTTCCATACATACTTCGACATGTGTAAAATCATTGTATCATGTATATTTTTCTATTGCACGTTTAATATTGTTTGTGAGTAATACTGCACTCTATATCATTTTGAATGTTGGCATCTTGGCATGTATTATATGCATGAATAATTTCACGTATTTCTCCTTATTTCGGCCAACAAAGATCAGGAATAGAGATAGCTTACAAGGGAAACCATAAGCACTATTGAAATTGAATACAACCATTAGCAAATGCATAAAGTAAATAAATGAGTAAACCAAGGAAGTATTTAAGTGGTGCTCAGAAGCAAGAGAGCGATGAAAATCGTAAGAGCAAACAGCCAAAAATGAAATCTATATTTAAGCCTAGAAGCTGTCTTCATGCATTGTCTTGTGCAGAACAAGAACCAGCAATGTTACTGCCAGCAGAGCAACCATCCTGCTCTGGCCAAAACATAGCTGCTTTGCCACCAGTAAATACTGCTTCATTACCTACTGCTTAATTGGCAGTAGCGCAACCATCGTGCTCTGGGCAACACTTTGCTGCTTTACCTCAAGTACCAACTGCTAATGTTCGTAAAGTTGAGGTGCCAGCAGACCAACCATCCAGCTCTGACCAAAACTTATCTGCTTTGCCTGTAGTAAATGCTGCGTCATTGCCTGCTGTTGAAATGCCAGCAGATTAACCACCCTGCTCTTGTCAAGATTTCCCTGCTTTTCCTTCTGTAAATACGTCTATGTCAGCGTTGTTCATAGATCAATTAACTGTTTTTAAATATCTAGGGACTGAGACAGTGATGGAATCTGACAATGCCGTTGAAATTATTTTATCGACTCTCCAAGATGTATTGCCTACAGATAGAGCAAACTATCCAGATAGCTTTGACCACATGGTCCCTGCAAATCAACAGGACCCTTTCCTAGAGATTTAAAGAAGAGGTATTTTTCAAATGAATATTATTATACGTCAACAAAGGCAGGGAAAAGGGTACACCGAAATTGGCTATGCTACTCATTTAAATTGGATTGCACATATTGTGAGCTTTGTTGGCTGTTTGGTGACAGAAGACTTTCTTACCGGCAGCAATCATGGGCTGTTGGAATAAAAGACTGGCAAGGTATTTCTTGAATAAATAAAGAGCACAAAATGACACAATCCCATTTACGGGCTTGTGATGTTTATTACAAGTGGAAACATGATAACACAGTTGACACAAAATTGCAATCAGAATACAGAGAAAAGATTAGCTTTTTGACTAAAATTCGGAGAAGAATTATTGATGTCAACCTCACATTAGCTACATCTAATCAAGCTTTCAGAGGACAAAGGGAAAAAATAGGAAAGAACAACAGTGGGAACTTTTTGTCAATCATAGAGCTGATAAGCATGTATGACCCAGTTCTTAAAGAACTCATTGAAAAAGAGATAAGAATAAAATATTTAAGCTCACAAATACAAAATGAACTAATTGAATTGATTTCAAATAAAGTACAAATTGAAGTATAAATTGAAATAGTCACCGAAATTAAAGATGCACAATTGTACTCCATCATCATGGATACGACAAAGGACATTAAAAAACAAGACCAGCTGAGTCAGGTTTTCACATACATTAAAATCAGCAATGATGAGAATGAAAGAACAATTAAAGTGAAAATCAAAGAAGGTTGTTTAGGTTTTCACAATATAAAAGACCAAAGTGCATAAGGCCTTAAAGTAGAAATTCTAAAAATGATTGAAAATAAAGGATTGTCAATCTAAAAAAATGTAGAGGCCAAAGATAGGATTGGGCTAGCACTATGAGTGGAATATACTCAGGTGTCCAAACTAGGATACGCTCTAGAGAGCCGAATGCTGTTTATGTATTCTGCGCTGCTCATAATTTAAGTTTAGTATTGAATGATGCCTGCATGAATATTTCTGAAATTAGAACATTTTATGATGTTGTACAGTGAGTTTATACCTTCTTCAGTGACAGCATTAAATGGTATAAACTTCTTACTAATTCAAGAGAAGTATCTTCTTCAAATCCCACATTGAAAAAACTGTGGCAAACACAATGGGCATCAAGACATGATGCTCTTCATGCCCTACGTTTTGGCTTTCTGGATTCCATGAAAGCACTGGGTAAAATAATTATATGGTCTAAAAAGGTACATGAACGTATGATATGATACCATATGATATGATATTTTATTTATATTGTGCCCATACAAAAGTGTTTCAAGGCGCACCGAGGCCAGGGAGGGGTACAAGGGAGGAGAAAACAAGGATCTTACTAGGCCCAGTGACATTGAGAATGCGCAAGAGCGGCGGCGAGGGAAGGGGAAAGAGCAAGGGGAAGGTGAGGAGAGGAAAGTGCTGAACACATGATGAAAAATAACACAGGTAGTGTGGCCAGCAGGTGGCAAGTGCATGAATTAAGCACGGAAAATGGGTGTCTAATAAGGGCAGGTAAGGGGACTGTAGGGTTGCGGACACAGACCAAAGTGCAAGGGTTGCCAGGAGGCAGTGCAGGTATGCAACTGGGTGGGCAGGGATCTGGGCCCAAAATCAGGCGGTAGCCAGATGCCCAGTGCATAAACATACACAGATCAGCAGGGGAGAGGAAGAGAGAAGGTAGAAGCAAGGAGGAAGGTCTTGAGGCGCTTCCGGAATGTAAGATGGTTCTCCTCAAGTTTCAAGAGGCAGGGAGAATGTTGCAGAGGGAGGCCTCTGCTGAAGAGAGAGATCTACCACCAACTCATTGATCTGAGAAGCAGCTGACCCAGAGGGAGTTGAGGTATAGGAGAGAAGAACTCAAGTAGGAAGGTATTTCCAAACGGAGAGTTGAAGGTATTGCGGACCCAGGCACCAGAAGGCCTTGTGGAGAATGCAAAGGGTGTTGAACTTAATCCTTGCAGCCCCTCGAGCCAATGAAGAGATTTTAGGGCTGGAGAGATAGGATCCCTGGGCTTGAGGATATTGAAGCTACTGGGCTTAAGAAATGCATGGAGACATTTGAGTTTGTTGTTATGGGTGTAGTACAAAGCAAAATTTTACAAAATGTGAACATAGTTTCAAAACTGCTACAATCTAAGGATGTGGACCTTTTGCAAGCAGCTGGTATGTTGAAGAGCACAACTACAACTTTTGTAAGTCTCAGAGGACAGTTTGACAATATTAAAAACACTGCCTCTTCTCTTGCAACTGCCTAGGGAATTGAACCAAAATGTAATGAAAACAGAATCCTGCACACAAAAAAACATTTTGATGAATTGTGCGAAAGCAATAGATTATCCAACCCTGAAGATAATGTTAGGGTATAAGTATTTTACACAAATACTGATATTATTGTAACACAGTTACAACAAAGATTTTCAGTAATAGATACCATTCCCATTGCAACGTCTAAAATTCGAGACAGCATTGAAAGTCCAAATCAAAAACATTTCAGCTGGAGCAATGAAAGATTTGCGAGATCTTTTATTTTTGAAAAATAATGGAATTCTGTCAAGAGTTTTGGACTTTCCAACAGATTTCCTTACCAACCCAGTAACTGTTGCTACTGTGGAACAATATTTTCTAACCTAAAATGAATACAAAATTACCTTAGAAGTTCCATGACACAGGAAATACTGACAGGACTGTCAACTGTCAGCATAGAGAGCCAAAGAGCAAGTAAAGTAGACTTTAAAGAGCTAACAGGGGAGTTTGCACAAGGAAAGACAAGGAGACGAACTTTATTCCCACACAGTTCCAGAGTTTCAAGGAAAGGTGAAAGCAACCTTTAGATTCCAATCTAAGTATCCATTAATCTACCATCAGTTACTTGTGTTATTCAAGATCACAGATAAGCATAACCTTTCATTCTTGATTGCAAGTAGGGTAAACTGCCTAATAAAATGCCTCTTTTATCTAGTCACCAAAGTATGTCCCTGAATGCACTGATGCTCACAGAAAAAGCTATTTTAAGCAAACCTTAAACCTAATAAATGGAAAAGTAAAAATAAAAATGTTTCAAACTTAGAGAGCTTAAAGAGTACTTGGCTAACAACATGAGCGTTCTTAACTAATGAAGTTATGATAGTGCTTGACTAATGGTACAAAATGTGTCTTTTGCCCTAATACTCTACAACGTTAACTTACCAGCAAATCATTCATCAGTATGCAGTTAAGTGTGAGAGCAAAGCAGTAATTGGTGTAGTCTAGTTTGTCAGCCAGTCAAGCAGTCAACAGTCACATATGCCAGCCAAGCAGCCAAAGGTCTGAAGTCAAGTTTGCCAACCAAGTAGTCATCAGTCTAGTTTACAAGCCAACAGTCAAGTGGCCATTAGTCTGTGGTCCAGTGTGCCATCCAAGCAATATTAATTTGTTTCCAGCCAGACAGTCTTCAGTCCACGTTTGCCAGACAAGCAATCATCAGTCAGGTTTGCCAGCCAGGCAGCCATGAGTCTCTGATGCAGTGGAACAGCAAAGCAGTAATTGGTATAATCCAGTTTGTCTTCCAGTCAAGCAGTCAACAGTCAAGCTTGCCACCCAAGCAGCAATGAGTCTGTAGTCCAGTGAGACACCAAAGCAGTAATTGATGTAGTTCAGTTTATCTTCCGTTCAAGCAGTCACCAGTCAAGTTTTACAGCCAAGCAGTCAACAGTCAAGTTTGTCAGTTGGGCAGTCACCAGGCTCTAGTCCGGTTTAGCAGCCAAGCAGTCATGAGTATGTAGTTAAGTTTGCCAGCAGTCACCAGGCTCTAGTCTAGTGTGCCAGCCAAGCATTCATCAATGACAGTCCAGTTTACCAGCCAATCAGTCAGTCTGCAGTCCAGTGTGACAGCCAATTGTTTCATATATATGAGGTATTCATTATTTGTAATGTTCCTTTTTTTCTCCCAAAATGTCTTTTTCAAGTGATGGTGAAATTACTTTAATTAGCAGTTTTGTTTTTAGCAAACGTTCACTTTTAAAAATGAAGTAGTGCAACTAATAATTTGTTCAGAAAAATATCAAAAGGCAGTTCATATACAGATACATGATTACTTTCAAATAATTGGGTAGTTTGCTAGATGATTAAATGTATGATGTATATGTTGCTGGTAAGCCACTTTATTTCAGTCTCATTTCTTTCCTCAAATTATAGTTCTGGACTCAAGGTTCAAGGATCTGTCACTGTGACACTGTAAATTGAAGATACTTTCTTCACTAAATCGATGCGCTGTCACAGTGTCGAGCATGGAGAGACCATTTTGTTCTTTCATTACCCTGCTGTTACGCTCACCTGACTCCCACGGAGGCGCTGGCCTGGTCCGCGCTGCGGACCTCTTCTAAGGTGATGCGCAGGGTTCGGAAGACGGACTGGACCGGGCCCCCAAATCTGGCTTGTCTGGCTCGCAGAAGTATCCTTCTTAGGGTCTGGAAGGACGAGCTCTCCATCCTGCTTATGATGCAGGGGCGCGTTGGTATCCAGTTACTTCACTGGATTTTCGGATTGGTGAGAACCAAACTTACTTGGCTTCCAGGTAAGTTTTTTGATAAGAGGTTCCCCTTGTGTCCATGCATTAATGTACTAATGCTAGTGTCTTTTTCCCCATAGGGGCCGGGATACGGAATGCCGGGGAACAGGCACCGACCCGAGATGAGAGGTGAAATCCTCGTAGAAATCAGGTAAGTCTTTAATGAGCGTTTTTGGTAATGTCTTTTCATTCGCTCATTAACGCTGATGTCTCTTTTTCCCCTTAGGGGCCGGGGTCCGGAAATGCCAGGATGCGGCGCGGACCCGAAATAAAGAGGGAATGAATCAACAGGTAAGTCTTAACATGGAGATTTAGCTTTCCTTATTCCCTTCTCTCTCTCACCTTTTGTTCTGGTCTTTTTCTCCCTAGGCACTGGGGAGTGACTGCGAATCCGGATGATCGCTGCTGAACATGGAGGCGCCCTGTAAAGGTGATTGGAATGCGGCGCTGCAGCGATCGACGTGATGAGCTTTTAAATAAAAGTTTTCCTTTTCAGGATTGTCGGCGAGATGTCTCCGGGATGCAGATTTAGCAGGTAAGGACTTTTCCTTCTTCTGTTCTCTTCTTCTCTTCCTTTGCAGGTGATCCAGGATGCTGGCAGGCGTGGCAGAAGTCAGGATGCAGGAGCAGACACGGTGAGCGTCCAGCTGCTAGATGCAGAACAACGCGAAGCACGTGTGGCTGTTCGGGTGGGGTTTAAATAGCCTTGGAAGAAGTCCCAGGTATGTATCCTTCCTCCAATCAGGTATGTATCCTTCCCCGACCATGCCCGGATGGTAAATTAGTCCCACAGGTAAAGTAGTTCCTTTCAGGCCTCAAGGAGGCCGGGATCCTGCAGCATGGTCTGCATCAGGTAAGTGCACCCAAGCACTCCCATAATGAGCCTGGCGCCTATGGCGCCAGGACTGATGTCTTTTATGAACCTGGCACCATAGGCGCCAGGACACTGTCCAAAGGGCCCCTATATGGGGTTGCTGGGTCCTTCCTTGGGGACTGGATGTCTGCTTTCGGGGACGCAGGGCTTGAACCGGCTCCCCGGGAGCGGGAATCATGACAACACTCTCCCCCAAGGCCCCTCCCAAGGTTGTTCCCTCTGGGGGTTTTGGTTTGTCTGGGAAGAGTCGGTGGAATTTCCTGACTAATCGAGGTGCATGCACATGGTCGCTGGGTTCCCACGACCTCTCCTGAGGTCCGTACCCCTTCCAATCAATTAGGTAGAACAGTTTTGACCTAAACATTTTTGAGTCTAAAATGTTCTTCACTTCGAATTCGGGTTCCCCATCTATTCGAATAGGTTCTGGAGGTTTGAGTAGTCGGGTTCCGGGTACCACTGGTTTCAGAAGTGACACATGAAAAACAGGGTGAATTCGCATACTAGCTGGTAAATCAAGTTTAACAGCCACTGGGTTAATTATTGCCGTAATAGAATAAGGTCCCAGATATTTTGGGTTAAAAGTTCGAGGCCCTTTGAGTGGTAAATGTCTGGTAGCTAACCACATTTGATCCCCAATCTGATACGGAGGTGCTTCACTCCGATGTAGATCAGCATTCCCCTTGTATTTTCTCTTGGCTTGTCGTAAATGCGTAGTTGCCTCTTTGAAGGCTTGGGTAATTGTAGAATGCAGATGTTCTACTGCAGGCATTCCGAGGTTCTGAGGTGAGTAAAGGTTTGAGGTTCGAGGGTGATGCCCAAACAAAGTATAAAAAGGACTGTGGCCAGTTCCAGAGTGTATCGAATTATTATATGCGTATTCGGCTATCCAAAGAATGTCTTTCCAGTTGCTTTCAGATTGCTGTAACATACACCGTAAGTACTGCTCAAGGGTCTGATTTGTCCTCTCGGTCTGACCATCGGTCTGAGGGTGGTGACTGGTCGATAATCTTATGTCGATCTGCGCCATTTGACAACATTTGCGCCAGAAGTGGGAAATGAATTGGCTTCCCCGGTCAGAGATTAGTATAGATGGGAATCCATGTAGCCGAACAATATTTTTGAGGAATTCTTTGGCTAGGACAGAAGCTGAAGGTAAACCTTTCAAAGGAATAAAGTGGGCCATTTTGGAAAACAAATCCACAATTACCAGAATAGAATTGTACCCCGAACAAGGAGGCAGGTCCGTAATAAAATCCATTGATAGGGTGTGACAGGGTGCTGGCGGTATGTCTAGAGGTTGAAGGAGACCGGCTGGTCTTTTCTTTTGACTTTTATTTTGGGCGCAAACACCACAGGACATCACAAAAGATTTAACATCTTTTCGCCAAGAGGGCCACCAAAATTGTCGTTTCACCTTTTCCTCTGTTTTGGCAATACCGGGGGTGTCCCTCTATTAATGTATCATGATAACCGGAAATAACTAGTTTGTGTAATTCCTTATGTGGCAGGAATAAGCGTCCTTGGAAATAAGGTAAACCATTATCTATGGTAAAGTCTGATCCCTTTTGTATCCATTCCTGTAAGGTTGTAGGGTCCAGGAGTTGTTTCACTCTTGCTTGAATGTCTTCAAGCGTCTGTAACGAAGTCATGCCTAGAATCCTCTGTTCGGGAATTATTGGTACTGGTTCTGAGTTTGTATCAGATTCTCCCATTCCAATTCGGGATAAGGCGTCTGCTTTGCCATTCTTGCAGCCAGGTCGATAGGTAATCACGAAATCAAATTCAGCGAAAAACAAAGCCCATCGGAGCTGCCGTGATGACTGAGCCTTGGCGGTTTTCAAATACTGTAAATTCCGGTGATCAGTGATCACTGTGATGGTATGTTGAGCGCCAAGCAGATAATGCCGCCAGGCTTTAAAAGTGGACTTAATGGCTAACAGTTCTTTGTCCGTGATTGCATAATTAACCTCGGGTGCCGAGAATTTTCTGGACCAAAATGATACGGGATGCAGTTGGTTGGTTTCGGGATCTCTTTGGGACAGGACAGCTCCCATGGCTAGGCTGGATGCGTCAGTCTCAACGACATAAGGGAGATCTGGACGCGAGTGTTTCAATATAGGTGCGGAGGTAAACTTAGCTTTTAAATCCTGAAAGGCCTGCTCGGCTTCTTCAGACCATTCAAACGTTTATTTTTCCTCAAGAGTGCAGTAATGGGTTGTACCACGCGTGAAAATTCCGGGGTAAACCTGCGATAGAAATTGGCAAAGCCGAGCATGCTTTGAACCCCTTTTACAGAGCTAGGTGATGGCCATTTGAGGATGGCATCCACTTTTCTTGAGTCCATTCGGACTCCTTTGGGTGTCAGGATGAAACCTAGAAACTCGACGTCTGTGGTATGGAAAACACATTTCTCCAATTTAGGAAATAGTTTGTGTTCGCGCAGTTTTTCAAGTACTGCCCTGACATGTTTTCTGAATCAGATTCCGAAGAGGAGTACACCAGAATGTCATCGATATATACGACAACACAAACATCGATGAGTTCCCGAAGGACATCATTCATGAAGTATTGGAAGGCAGCCGGCGCGTTACACAATCCGAAAGGCATCACCTGGTACTCGAATAATCCGTATTTAGTACGGAAGGCAGTTTTCCATTCGTCGCCTTCTTTAACTCGTACCAGATGATAAGCTCCCCCGGAGATCTAACTTGGTGTATATGCAAGTGTCCTTCACCTGGTCAAGGAGTTCAGGGATCAGAGGCAGAGGATAACGGTTTTTAACCGTTATCTGGTTCAATGCGCGGTAATCGATACAAGTTCTAAGGTCGCCTTCTTTTTTGGGCACGAAGAACAAAGCCGATGATGCCGGGGACTTTGACGGGCAAATAAAACCATTAGCTAGGTATTGATCCAAATATTGTCTCAAATGCAGATTCTCAGGTTCGGTAAGGGCATAAATCCTACTACAAGGGGGTTGTGCACCGGGCACCAGATCGATTTGGCAATCGTACGATCTGTGAGGAGGTAACGTGTTGGCCTGTTCCTTTTGGAAGACGTCCTGAAAGTCTTGGTATTCCGGAGGTAGTTGCATCGAGGCAGAGGTTACAGATGCTAGATTAATCTTCAGGTTTTCTGGGTAGCAGGTTTGTGTACAATCCGGGAAGGTTATTCTCTTAGCTCGCCAATCAATTCGAGGATTATGTGTCTCTAACCAAGGGATTCCAAGAATAACCTGAAATTGTGGAGCCTTGATTACATCAAACACAACACCCTCCCGATGGCCGTCGGGACCAATAAGAGTCACCTCATCAGTGGAATGTGTTACCGGTCCAGAGGCAATTTCAGTTCCATCGACTGTGGTGATGACATCTTTGCTGGTTTTAGGACGGAGATGGAGGTTAATCCTAGAGACCAATTCACGATCCACATAGTTTCCAATAGCCCCACTATCGATGTATGCCTTTATTGCATGCAACCGCTTAGGCTGTTCTGGATCTACGAGAACCATTGTCACAATGAAATGCGAGGTCTGAGAGTTAGTTTTCAAGCTCGGCAAGCGGACCCCTACACTTGTCTGGCGGAGTCGTTTCCCGAAACAGAGTCTTCATGGTTTTTATCAGCGGCTCCTACCGCCTTTTGGGGCGGTTTTGCCGGGCAATCTCGTAGAAAGTGTCCAGAATTCCCACAATAAAGACATCATTTTAACTGCCGCCTCCTTTTACGTTCCTTTTGAGTTAAGGGTCCTTTAACCCCTCCAATTTGCATAGGCTCAGTGACATCAACTCCCTTGGGATTAGCATGGGTCTTGACCAACACCCGGGTCTCAAACCTGGACCGATCTGCTTTTCTGTTTTGAAGTCTGTGATCCAATTGGACCACTAAGTCTATACACTCTGTGCATTCTTGGGGCGGATTTACAACTTGGGCCAAGACATCTTTAAGTTCTCCGCGTAGGCCTCGATAAAACAACTTGACTCTTTTATCCTCTGGCCATCCCGTTTCCACAATTAGTCTATTAAAGGTTGCAATATAGGATAGGAGGTTCTGATTGCCCTGTCGCAGGGATAGAAGTTCGTCATCCAGAGCCTGCCCCTGAGAGTGTCGAGCAAATAACCTTTCCATGCTTGCTTGAAACCTTTGAAAATCACGGAGAATCGGGTCATCTTGAGTAACCAGTGGAACTGACCAATCGGCAGCGCAGCCGCTGAGATATGACAATACAAAGGCTACCTTAGTCTGATCATTAGGGAAGGCCCCAGGTCTGCATAGGAAGTGCAAACGACACTGATTCATGAATACGGCGAATCGTTTGGGGTCCCCAGCAAAGCGTTCGGGTGGGGCCAGCAGCATGTTTCCAGGTAGATTAATCTGCACAGGGTTACTGGAAACCACAGGAGCGGGATTCCCTCCGGAACCGGGTAGAGGAGTTTGCCCAGCTTGACCTTGCAAAAGCTGTCTGGCCAGGTCATCAGTTCTTTCCTTTGATATTATTAATTCCCTCCTGAGGGCATTAGTCTCTTGACGAGCGGCATGTACTTCGGCCCGTAATTCCCCCAGTAATTGGGCCAACTGATCAGTCTCAGAACTTTCCATAGCGCCTGGGTGGGAATTTGTAGGAAGGCTTCACGTTCTGTTACGTTCACCTGGCTCCCACGGAGGCGCTGGCCTGGTTCGCGCTGCTGACCTCTTCTAAGGTGATGCGCAGGGTTCGGAAGACGGACTGGACCAGGCCCCCAAATCTGGCTTGTCTGGCTCGCAGAAGTATCCTTCTTAGGGTCTGGAAGGACGAGCTCTCCATCCTGCTTCTGATGCAGGGGCGCGTTGGTATCCAGTTACTTCACTGGATTTTCGGATTGGTGAGAACCAAACTTGCTTGGCTTCCAGGTAAGTTTTTTGATAAGAGGTTCCCCTTGTGTCCATGCATCAATGTACTAATGCTAGTGTCTTTTTCCCCATAGGGGCCGGGGTACGGAATGCCGGGGAACAGGCACTGACCCGAGATGAGAGGTGAAATCCTTGTAGAAATCAGGTAAGTCTTTAATGAGCGTTTTTTGGTAATGTCTTTTCATTCGCTCATTAACGCTGATGTCTCTTTTTCCCCTTAGGGGCCGGGGTCCGGAAATGCCAGGATGCGGCGCGGACCCGAAATGAAGAGGGAATGAATCAACAGGTAAGTCTTAACATGGAGATTTAGCTTTCCTTATTCCCTTCTCTCTCTCACCTTTTGTTCTGGTCTTTTTCTCCCTAGGCGCTGGGGCGTGACTGCGAATCCGGATGATCGCTGCTGAACATGGAGGCGCCCTGTAAAGGTGAGTGGAATGCGGCGCTGCAGCGATCGACGTGATGAGCTTTTAAATAAAAGTTTTCCTTTTCAGGATTGTCGGCGAGATGTCTCCGGGATGCGGATTTAGCAGGTAAGGACTTTTCCTTCTTCTGTTCTCTTCTTCTCTTCCTTTGCAGGTGATCCAGGATGCTGGCAGGCGTGGCAGAAGTCAGGATGCAGGAGCAGACACGGTGAGCGTCCAGCTGCTAGATGCAGAACAACGCGAAGCATGTGTGGCTGTTCGGGTGGGGTTTAAATAGCCTTGGAAGAAGTTCCAGGTATGTATCCTTCCTCCAATCAGGTATGTATCCTTCCCCGACCACGCCCAGATGGTAAATTAGTCCCACAGGTAAAGTAGTTCCTTTCAGGCCTCAAGGAGGCCGGGATGCTGCAGCATGGTCTGCATCAGGTAAGTGCACCCAAGCACTCCCATAATGAGCCTGGCGCCTATGGCGCCAGGACTGATGTCTTTTATGAACGTGGCGCCATAGGCGCCAGGACACTGTCCAAAGGGCCCCTATATGGGGTTGCTGGGTCCTTCCTTGGGGACTGGATGTCCGCTTTCGGGGACGCAGGGCTTGAACCGGCTCCCCGGGAGCGGGCATCATGACACCTGCTCAATTGCCTTTTTTGTTTCTCATTGATGTTTTGGCACTGTAGATTAGCATGCAAACATGGCTTTTCTTTTTATTTATACGTGAAAATACATATGTAAACCCAGCACTGCCTCTCGTCTACAAGGTCATCCGACCCATGATAAGAGTGTCAGTAGCTGCCTTTGCCTCTAAATTCTCTGCTCCTTCCACTCCTGTGGCTGACTCCCACCCTGGCACAGTTCTCTCTAACTTAAACCACTCCGTTTCCAACACTCTTAATATTCTTGCCCCTGTCATGAGGGTACGACTGAAGCCTACCAAAAAGTGCAACTCTTGGTACGACTCCAAACTGGCTGGCCTTAAATGCTAGTGCAAGACAGCTGAACGAAAATGGGATTCTTGGGACGCACCCTCTGCCAAACTGGCCTGCCACCTCCTCCAAAGGCACCATAGACTCTGCATCCGCTCCAAGAAACAAGTCTTTATTCAAGCCTGCATCTCTGTGGCATCCAATAACACAGCCAAACTTTTAAAAGTCGGCAAGGAACTAGCCAACCCTACTGCAGCCTCCTCCATCACTGCACCCACCCAGGCCCTTTGCTCAGCCCTGGCTACACAGTTCCCCTCAAAGATACAGGAAATCCTATCCTCTCTCTCTTCCTCACCACCTCATGAACCAACATCTCCTGTACCACCCATGGCCACCTGCACCCCTCTCCTTCTTCTCTCTTCTCTCTCTCCTGTCACATCTGAGGAGGTCACTAGACAAGTCCGGTCTATGAAAGCCTCCTTCTAACAGGCAGACCCCTGTCCATCCAAAACCATCAAGGACAACATCGACTCTCTCGCCCCTGCCTGGGAGACCTCTGCAACCTCTCCTTCGCCACTGGAATTCTCCCCACTGCTCTTAAGCACTTCCGTGTGCACCCTCTGCTCAAAAAACATTCTGCTGACCCTTCCATTCTGGTAAACTATCGCCCAATCTCTATCACTCCTTTTCTGGGCAAACTCCTGGAGAAGTTGGCTATTTCCGAGCTTACCCTACACACTGAATCTGTTGGCTGCTTCCATGACCACCAATCTGGCTTTAGAGCATCCACAGGCACATAAACTGTGCTTTTGAACACCTGTGAAGATCTGCTCTCAAAACTTGATTCTAACTCTCCCTCTGTCCACATTCTACTCAACCTCTCCTCTGCCTTCGATACATTGAACCACAACACCCTGATCACATGTCTCTGTGATACCCTGGGCATCGCAGATCAGGCCCTGGCGTGGCTAACCTCCTTTCTCTCTACCACCCATCCCAGGCGGAATTGGGTTCCTTCCTCTCCCTTATCACTTCTTCCACTTGCAGTGTCCCCCAGGGATCTAACCTATCCCTCTGGTTTTTCAATGACTACATGGCCCCCGTTGCCCAAATGATAGCCACCTTCACCTCCAACTTTCAGTGTTACGTGGATGACACGCAGCTCTCCTTTAGGCTACCCTCAGCCTCTTCCTCTTCCTCTCTCATACCTGACTTTCTGTCCCCAATTCAGTTGTGGTGTGCTGCAAATGACCTCTGCCTCAATGGCAGTAAGATAGGAATTGTCCTCATCAGGACCCCTGCCTCTGCCGTCCCTCTTTCTCTCTGGCTGGCCTCCCTTGGCCCTGTGCCTCCACCTACTAATGAGGCAAAAAACCTGAGAGTCATCTTCGACTCCACTCTCTCCTTCTCGTCTCACATCACACACAACTCTAATAAGTCCCACTACCAACTGCATCTTCTCAAAGGTATTTTACCTTTTCTCACCTTCCCCCAGAGGCTCACCATCTCCAGAGCCCTGGTCCTCTCTAGGCTGGAATACTGCAACAGCCTCTTTCTCAACCTGCCATCTTCTACCCTCCGTCCTCTTCAACTCATCCAAAACAGAACGACAAGACTTATCCTTGACCTCAAGCACACGGATCGCATCTCTCTGGCACTGAGATCCCTTCACTGTCTCCCTGCGGCCACAATGATTAACTTTAAGACCCTTTGCATTGTCCACAAGTCTTTCTGGGGCCTGGGTCCAATCTATCTGCAACGCTCTCTCCCTACAAACTTTTCTTCCCAAGCCCTGCCCTCGTCTTCCTCCAACTCTCTGCAGGTGAGCAGCTTATCCAAGCAGAGACTTGCAGGTAGATCTTTATCCTCTGCATGTGCCTCCCTCTTTAACAGCCTCCCTGCCTCTCTCAGTCTTGAGCCGGATCTCCTTAAATTCAGGAAACTCCTTAAGACTTTCCCTTCACCTCCTCCTTTTCTCTCCCTCTCCCTTGCTAACCACCTCTTTCTGTTCTCCCGCTCTCTCTACTCTACTTCTGCTCAGTTTCACTGACTGGCTGCTTGATGTACCTTCAGAGCCTCACAGGTCCCAAGCTTTCTTCGCCAGTCTCCTGCACTTGCCCCCGGGCCTTGCACTTGCCACAGCAATACTGCACTTAGAGTATGACCCATGACAGTGGAATCTCTCTGCACTTAACCCATGTTCTGACAGGACTGGGTGCACTTGTCCCTATTGCCCCCCCCCCCCACGCACTTCCTTTTCTGTTCACCTGCATAATCGGAATGTACTGTGCCTTGTAAGATTGTTTGTCTTGTCTTCCCTATGTCTCCCCCCCATGCGTGGTTGCACTTTGAACCACTTGTCTATAAGCGCATAATAAATAAACAATCAATCAATCATCATTAAGATTGTTTTATTTTTGGAAATCTGCAATTCCAAATTTCCAATAACTGATTTGGGATAATGACTAAATTGTGTTATTGATAAGCAGAAGCATATATTTTTGACTTCGATCCCTATACTCTGCTTGTTATTATTAACACTTCTTTATGTAGTATGCTTGCATAGATTATATGTGTAATAGGATAACATAAGTATTGCATTATATTCTGACTTTGCTATGTATTAGATACACTACATTGTATATTAATTGGTAGCAATGTTTACAAAATAAAAGTGACAACATAGTACTTGAGTGCAGATGCTTGTCAATGTATGAGTTGGATGCATGGATATGAGGGGAGCATCAATGTACAAGTGTAGCAAATGTGTATGTGCGGGGCATATGGTGGTATGTGTGGTCTAATTTGACAGGCCAGGCATAATTATGTTGGAGCAGAGCTTAGGGGTCCCCCATTGGGAGGTCTTGCAGGGGGTCCGCACATTTTGTGTTATTTGACTGGGTGTATTGTTTGGTGAAAGGGGATGCCTGTGTGAGTGTATGTGTTTGTAAGGCCCTGGGAGACTGGGGATCACTAAAGCATTTTTGACACATCCTTTGTTCACTTTGCACGTTTTACTGGTATTTTCGAGAAAAGCCAATTTCATGTGTGTCATTACCTATCTAAACTGGCATTTAAGTACAGCCAGTATAGCTATTGCTTACTGAGGCATGACAATTATTACTCACCATCTTTGATAAAGCAAGCACGATAAGCAGTATTAGCTCGCTAGACTGATGTTTTGGGAGTAGCGGCCTGTATATATATTACTGTAGCATGACATTTTATGAACTGAGCATCTATGTTGAAGCAAGAATGACAAGTGTTCTTATAGGTCTAGACTGGCTTACATTTTAACCAGTTTGGACATGTTTTCTTATTGTGAAATGTCACTTTTAATAACCAAACCAACAGCAGTATTCTCTTACCTAACAGTACTAGCATATATTGGTCAATCAAGCTCTGTGATAGTACCAGTAGTGATAGTATAAAAAAATATCTCAAAGTGAACATGATTATGGTCTTATATGGGAATACTAGCATATGTTGGGGGAGTTACCATGGAAATGTGTGGGCACAGCGTGTTAGGGAGAATTATCAGAAATTGTGCTAATTCCCTCCACCTTAGAGACCCCCAGCAACTTTGCTGGATTTTGAGGACTTGAGTTTTTTTTAACCTGGAGAGAGTGAGACCCTTTTTTCCCACACTCTCATGTATTTTATTGTGATTTTGAACACTGTGTTTCTTTTGGTTGTGGAGTCTGACAAACTCCACAGGCATCATCTTTTACATTGTGACACACAGCATCTTCAGTGCAGTGGCACAGGGAAGTCTTTCAGATTTTCCAAAGGTTTGAATACCTTCTCTGGGATAAATTACTGTTTCCCAGAGCAGTAAAGTGAAATTGACTTTGCTCACATTTGTGCATTTCTAGACTCAGCACACACTATCTTACAATAGGGTGGTGGAGGGGTTACCTAGTATCCCCTGTGTCCAGCTTCTCATGTAACATTTTTTATGTTACCCTTTCCTCACTGAATGGCTGGTGGCAGTGGTTTCGTTTTAACTACCGTGGAGTGCATTTACCGCGGGCTGCGTTTGCAGCAGCAGTAAAGCACCCAAGGGTGCCATTTTTGTCAAAATGGCCCCGGTCTTCTTTTTTCAGCATTTCTTTGTGAAAAGGTCCTTCTTGAGATTTACTCTGCATGCCAAAACAGATTAGGTCCCATTGTTTGCTTTGCCTTTGGTGGGATTCACAAGTGAAGCCTGCCTCTGACTCCAGGGTGTCTGGGGTAGGCAGGAAGTGAGGGAGGTGCCCAAAACTCCCTGTGCCTAGTCTCCTAGGAGATCCAAATGCACTCTGTGGTGATTGGACAGCTGACTGTCTGGCAAGGACAGCCACCCTGTTGGTTGACTGACAGCTCGGCTGGAATGAATGGGAGAGAACTGAATAAAAGGCAAGGCTTTTGGCTTGGTAGGCAGAGTCAACCACTGAACGAAGAAACCGAAGAAGAACTTGAAGAGGACACCTGGTGCAACTCCTGGACCGTTGGTTTGCATTGTGAAGCCCTGCTGCAGTGCCAAAAGTTTGCATCGACAGAGAAGCCCCTACAAGGAAGACTTCTCCCCTTGAGTTGGTGGGACCAATCAACTCCAAAGTAAGCCACCAGGACATACATCTCAGAACTGGTTGAATTTCCACAGAGTTGCTGCTGGAAATCGTGTAGCCAGTGAGAGGAACACCAGATTGTGTGCGTTGCTTATAAGCTGGCCTAGAGCTCCAGGAAGATCCTCCAGACTCCCAGGAAGCAGGACTGACTGAGCCTGAGCTCTGTCAACAAAGTGCGGGACCCCAGAAGAAAGGAAAGTCCAGCTCGACAGCCAGGAACTGCAGTGTTGCTATTTGCGGTAGATGCGAGGAGTTGAAACACTGAACAGCCACTGAAAGTGAAGTTTGCCAGTCGCAGGTTTTGACCGTTCCAGTGCAGTGCAGGAGTTCCCCGACTTCCTCCCTCTTGTCCCCACAACCGAGGCCCAGGAACAGTGAGATCTGCAGAGCTGAACAGGAACAGGACTCATCTGCTGCATCTTTTCTTCATTTTTAAAGGTACTGTACAAAGTCTAAGAGAACTTACCTCTTGCTGTAGAGTTGCTTGCATCTTCTACTACTCACAAGTCGAATCATCTTGTGGCCCTACATTTGATACTTCTTTTCTTCAAAGACTTCTTTGGGGGATCCAAAAGTATTTGCTTGCTTAAAAATATTTGTGGTCTCTTGTTTGTTCTAAATAATCTTTTCCTTTGACGTATTACTATATGATCGTAAATGCAACAGTGATATATTAATGTCCCCAGCACCCTAGCAATTGAAATCAACTGAGGTTGTAGGTAGTGTCTGTAGGCCATCCCAAAAGGGTATCTACTGATTTAGAAATATTAAGAGTGTGTATTTCATGATGTTTATTTGAGTGTTACTACTATACTGCTCCCTTCTGAAGAAGGCTTATTCTAACTGACTGATAAATAAATTAATAATTGTTTATTCAAGAAACCTTGAGTGTAAGAGTTTACTTGAATACTTGTAACTGTAAATCTCTGTGTAACTCCACTACAGTTCACATTGACCCCTCTTGAGATAAGCCTGGCTGCGCAACATGCTACCAAAACTGTGTAGTAAAAGCTTATACCAAAGGTTGGGTTTCCTATACCTGTAGTCAGAGTTGTTTGTAGTGTTCCCAGAGGGTAATGCATAAAAAACGTTGCCTAACACTGGTGGCAGGTGGTGAGGATATATTGTAGAGCTGTTACACTAAGAATTTGCTTTACTTTTGTTCAACAAAAAACCTTCACAAGGCTAAGCTCCACTAGAAAAGCAATTGTAACATGCCAGATGTGGATAACTTCAGGCAGGAAGCCCTGATCATTTTAACAGTTGATCAACCAAAATAACTGTGTAAGGTCAGGAATCTCCCTGTTAAAGGAAAGAAAAATGAACTAATTGCAAGATTGTTGAATAATCAAAGTCTGGGTAGTAGGCCTGTCACACCTACTGTCCCAGGAAATGTGGAAAATGATAAGGAGGATGATAATTCAGAGTCTAACTCTAATATTGTTGAAGAGTCAGAAGAGTCAGAGGAGTCTCAGGAAGAGAGCCCCTATTTACCTCAAGAGGCCATTTTGCCTCAACCTTTAGCCACAGGGACCCCACAAGGTCCATCACTGAGTCCACAATGTGTGCCTCTTGAAAAAACGAGACTTGAGTTAGAGTTCAAAAAATTATAGATCCAAGCTGAAACCAAACATCAGGATATCAAACTAAGGGAAATGGAAATGCAACATGCCCTTGAAATGAAGAAATTGTCTCATGAAAATGTTTCTATCCCAGAGTCTTCTAGGTCTTACAGTCCAAAGAGACCTTGCATGCCTAAAGAAGCAGTGAGTATGTATGATGTGAAACTTGGTATTTTGGATTGGTTGGGTGTTTTTGAATATAACTATGGGATTCAGGGTTTCACAGGGAATCAGGTGTTTCCTTGGCTTTTTTCTAGGCTCCCCTAGGTTGCAACTGATGGTGTAATGGAGGTGGGGGACTTGAACGATTGGAGCATGAAAATGTGAAGCTAGCTTTGATAGCTAGATTTGGGAAAACTCCTTTCCAGTACCTTAAGAGGTTTAGCAAAAAAGCTGCTGACTTGTGGGTTGCCAACAGGGCTACTCACAAGGATTCTGGGACCACTCATAAAAAGGATGAGGGAAAGCAGCACAAGAAATATAACAAAGAGAATTCTAAAACCTCCGATCCAGAAGAGAGCCACAAGCATAAGAAGCCTAAGACACATGGGAAACCAGGTCATTCTAATGAAACCTCTAGTGCCAAACCAGAGGGAGGTCAGCAGAAGCCCTCGCTTGTCAAAACATTTGGAACATATTATGCGTGTGGGTCAACTGACCATGTGAAAGGGGTTCACAGATGCAAGGTTAAACCTTCAGGGGTCCACACTGCCTCCTTAGCCTTGATCCCTGAGGGAGAAGTACATATGGCAAGTGGAAACTTTCAACTGCTGAAGACCCCATTGGAGTCACTGCCAGTGTTTCTTTAGTGGCCCTGGGTCTGTGGGACCAGCAGAATGTAGATATGTATAACTCTATACCAGATAACACAAAGGAATACTACAAGGACAGTGTACTTGTAAATGGTCAGGAGACCCCAGCCATGAGAGACATTGTGGCCAGCATCACAGTGGTGGATGAAACCTTTTTCAAACCTGAGGATGTTGCTTAGGCACCCAAAGACCCCACAAAGCTTGCTGGAGGCCCTATCCAGATGGTTCCAATACTACCAGCTCTCATCCAGTGAGTTGTATCAAGCACCCACGGCCTCCCAGTAAAAGGAAGCAGGAGCAGACTAGGAAGGCCAGAGAGCTCACTTTAAATGACTCTCAGTGGGTTGTTATAGAAGAACCTATAACACCCAGTTCACAGGAAAAGACAACTTCTATTTCCAAGAAGAAAGAGACAAAGGGGAAATCCGAGGTCTCAGGAAACAAGAAAGATAGCACTCCTGTGCATCAAACCAGGACATCCCCGAGAGGACAGTCCAAAGTCACACCTGTGACTAGGCCACCAGCTAAGGCTGAGTGTGAGGTCCAACCAGAAGAGGTTGAGTCAGCTACAGAAGACACAGAGCTGGAAGACGACCTTCCCCCTGTTGGAGATCTGGATCCTAAAGACTATCCTGAGCTGCAGTCTTTACTGGTAGAAGGTGGCCCCTGCAGGGCAGACTTCAGCAGAGCTCAAAGAAAGTGTCCTACTCTTGAAGGACTTTGCCAACAGGCAGCTTCCAAGCTGGAAGGGCAAGAGCAAGGGAAGCACAGGTTTTACTGGGAGGGTGGCCTCCTCTACAGTGAACCTATTGAGTCTACCCCCGGAGATTACATGAGACTTGTAGTGCCCCAGGAGGTGAGACATCAGTTTCTATAGTTAGCCCATGAGATTCCTTTAGCTGGTCACTTAAGCTTTAAGAAGACCAAGGAAAGTATTTCTCTCTATTTCTACTGGCCTAAGATGGGGTCTGATGTAGATAAATTCTTTAGGAGCTGTCACACTTGCCAGACATCTGGCAAGGTTGGAGCCAAGAATGTGGCAGCTTTGGTGCCCTTCCCAGTGGTGGGTGTCCATTTTGAGAGGGTAGGAATTGACATTGTTGGTCCCATAGACCCTCCAACATCTTCAGGCAACCGATTTATATTGGTTGTGGTAGACCATGCTACCAGGTATCCTGAAGCAATACCTATGAGGACTGTCACTGCTCCGGCAGTGGCTAAGGCCCTACTTGGTATTTTTACCAGAGTAGGTTTTCCTAAGGAGGTTATCTCTGATAGAGGATCTAACTTTATGTTCCACTACACGCAAGCCATATGGAAAAACTGTGGAGTGACCTACAAGTTCTCAACAGCCTGCCATCCCCAGACCAATGGATTGGTAGAGAGGTTTAATAGAACTGTGAAGAGCATGATAGGTGTTTTAGAAGAACCCCTTAGAAGAAAGTGGGACCTTCTACTGCCATGCCTTCTCTTTGGTTATAGAGAAGTCCCTCAGGAAGGGGTTGGATTCAGTCCCTTTGTCATGATCTCTGCTTCCAAAAGGTCAGGGTTTTCCCAACTCCCTTGGAAGCAGATCCATAACCCAGGTTCCGAGGGCCAACCAGTCCCAATTGGGACCTTTTGGACCCAGTGCTGGCGCCAGTGGCACCAGGCTCATAAATATGCCCAGTCCCAGCGCTGGAAGCGCCGGGCTCATAATGCTTGGGTGGACTTACCTGCAGCAGACCATGCTGCTTACTTGCCTGCCAGCTGAGCCTCTGATCCTCTTCTGTTTGGAACTACTTTTCCTGTTGGGTGGGGCAGGAGCCACTCCCTAGATTCAGAACACTGGAACTCTTCTGGAAAGCAGGAACTCTTTTCTTACCAAGGCGTGGCTGTGGAAGGAGACACCTAAGCACTACAGGAGGCTATTTAAACCACACCCGGTGGATGAATCTTGCTTTGCGTTATTCTGCATCCTCTGCAGCAGAACGCTCATCGTGTCTTCTGCATCGGATCCTGGGCCTAAGGAAAAAGGCTTACCATCCTGAATCCAGTCTTCAGCAACACCTATAAAGACAAGAAAGAACAGGTTAGCATTACGGTCTTCAGTGACAGCTCTTCACTTACCTGGTCCATCGGCTGTCACCAACGCCTCGCGCTGCATTTCGGCATCTGAAAGACAAAGGCTTACCTACTCTTCGTGCGCTCCGGAGGTCTTCACACTGCATTCCGGCATCTGAAAGACAAAACAAGGTGCGTTTAAAGACATTGGGGAACTTTAATACTCACGTGCCATTACTCCTTTCCACATCTAACCCAGTGGTTATTCCGGCACCCTGCAGCCGCTCCGAACTTGTACCTGCAAAATAAAAAGACAGTTAGAGCGCATCGTGAAGCAGGCAACAAGCGCTTACTTACGTGCTTCTAGGCGCTTCTATTCATCACACGGGCTCCATCTTCAACTCACTTCAGCCCGTCATCCGCCATCGCCGGAACCCTGCAAAACAAGAAACATCATTACTAAAGACTTTAAAGACATTAGAATTACTCGAAACTTACCGTTCGTGCAGTAAACGACGGACAGCAGTCCTCTGAAGTCAAGAGGCCTGCTCCCCTTATCCAGTGAAGAAACTGGTTACAGCACCCTGCCCCGAGGCAGATGGAGAGCACGGCATTCACTTACCTAAGGTGAGAGCGTTAACCTTTGGGGTTCTACAGGAGAAGAGAAAGGGAAGAAGAGAGAGACATTCAATAACCCAGTTCCTTAATCCCATATTTTCTATCTGCAGACATCTTACCCTTCAAGTCAGACATTCAGTGCACAGAGGTCCAGCCCAAAGAGCCAGCCGTGTGTTACACATCACCTTTGCAGATACGGTATACGCCCAGTCAAGACCGGTGCCTCTACGGGAATCAGGTGAGCGTTACAGAACGCAAAGCCTACCACAAAACTCCTGTCCAGGCGCTATGGAAACCTCGGATACCGACCAGCTAGCCCAGTTACTTGGGGAACTAAGGGCAGAAGTGCATGCAGCCCGTCAGGAAACGAACGCTCTAAGAAGGGAACTGATTATTTCCAAGGAGCGAACAGATGATCTCGCTAGACAATTGCTACAGTCACAAGCCGGACAGACCCCGTTACCCGCATCTGGGGGAAATCTTCCTTCTACATCCTCTATGAATCCAGTGCAGATCAACCTACCTGGGAATGTACCTCTGGCTCCGCCCGAACGATTTTCTGGTGACCCAAAGAGGTTTGCAGTATTTATCAATCAGTGCCGGTTGCATTTCTTATGCCGGCCAGCAGCCTTTCCAACTGATCAAGCTAAAGTAGCTTTCGTGCTTTCGTACCTTAGTGGCAATGCGGCAGACTGGTCGATCCCTCTAGTAAATCAAGATGATCCGGTCCTCCATGATTTTCAAGCTTTTCAGCTCAGTATGGAAAAACTGTTCGCAAGACATTCACAGGGGCAGGCCTTGGACAATGAGCTTCTTTCGTTGCGACAAGGTAATCAAGACCTTTTGGCTTATATTGCGTCTTTCAACAGACTGATAGTGGAATCTCAATGGCCTGAGGACAAAAGGATTACGCTGTTTTATAGAGGTCTACGTGGAGAGCTCAAAGATGTGTTAGCCCAAGTAGTGAACCCCCCACAAGATTGTTCGGACTATATAGACTTAGTCGTTCAAATAGATCACAGACTGCAGAACAGGAAGGCTGATCGTTCCAAGTTTGATGCTCGAGTATTTTCCAAACCGCCAACTCCTTCCAAAGGAGTAGACCCCGGGGAACCCATGCAAATAGGGGGTCTGAAAGGTCCTCTAACACAAAAGGAGCGGGAAAGGAGAAAACAGTTGCAATTATGCCTCTATTGCGGAAACTCAGGGCACTTTCTTCGAGACTGTCCGGTGAAACCTGCCAAGAAGGCAGTAGGAGCTGCAGTTACCAAAGTTACAAACTCTGAGCAGGGAAACGACCTCGCCCGACAAGAATAGAGGTCCTCTTGCCGAGCGTGAAAACCAGTTCCGTGACCTCGCATTTCGTGATACCTATGGTCCTCATTAGCCCTGATAATCCGGATCGATTACATGCAATTGAAGCTTACGTCGACAGCGGTGCCATCGGCAATTATGTGGATCATGAAATGGTTTTGAGGATGAATCTAACTCTTTGTCCCAAGGCTGTAAAGGACGTCATTACTACGGTGGATGGTACGGAGATAGCCTCCGGGCCAGTAACGCATACCACTCAAGAGGTGACGCTAGTAAGTCAAGATGGACACCATGAGAAGATCGTGTTCGATGTGATCAAGGCCCCTCAGTTTCAGATTATTCTAGGAATACCTTGGTTAGAGAAACACAATCCTCTGATCGATTGGCGAGCAAGAACGGTCCAGTTTCCAGAATGTGTCTCTACTTGTCACCCTCCACCTGATGTTGCACTGGCAGCAATTTCTTCAGAGACTCCCCAGTTACCTCCCGAATACCTAGAATACCAAGATGTTTTCCGGAAGGATCAGGCTAACTCTCTACCTCCTCATAGGTCTTATGACTGCCAGATACACTTGATACCTGGATCTACTCCTCCTTGTAGTAGAATTTATGCCCTCACCGAGCCTGAGAACCTTCACCTTCGACAATACCTGGATCAATACCTGGCAAATGGGTTTATTCGTCCTTCCAAGTCCCCTGCTTCTTCAGCTTTGTTCTTCGTTCCAAAAAAGGAAGGAGACCTTAGAACTTGTATAGATTATCGCTCCCTGAACCAGATCACCGTTAAGAATAGATATCTGTTACCTTTGATCCCTGAACTCCTGGACCAAGTCAGAAAAGCATGCATATATACAAAGATGGATCTTAGAGGAGCTTACCACTTGGTACGAGTAAAAGAGGGCGATGAATGGAAGACGGCCTTCCGCACCAAGTATGGACTATTTGAATATTAGGTCATGCCCTTCGGACTTTGCAATGCCCCGGCCGCCTTTCAATATTTTATGAACGATGTCCTCAGAGAGCTCATAGATGTGTGTGTTGTTGTTTACATTGACGACATCCTCGTTTATTCTTCATCGGAATCTGAACATCGGAAACACGTGAAAATGGTCCTCGAAAGATTGCGTCAACACAAACTTTTCGCTAAGTTGGAAAAATGTGTTTTCAACGTAACTGAAGTTGAATTCTTGGGATTCATATTATCACCTGGCGGAGTGCGTATGGATTCAAAGAAGGTCGATGCAGTTCTCAAATGGCCATCACCATCCTCCGTAAAAGGTGTGCAAAGCATGTTAGGCTTCGCTAACTTTTACCGCAGGTTTATCCCCGAATTCTCTCGAATAGTCCAGCCCATCACTGCCTTGTTAAAGAAAAACAAACGTTTTGAATGGTCTACCGAGGCGGAACAAGCTTTCCAGGATTTGAAGACTAAATTTATCTCTGCACCAATCTTAAAACACCCTCGCCCCGAACTCCCCTACATCGTGGAAACTGATGCTTCAAGCCTTGCCATGGGGGCAGTTCTATCACAAAAGGACCCGGTAACCAATCAGTTGCATCCCGTGGCATTTTGGTCCCGCAAATTCTCGCCTCCTGAAATCAATTACACGATTACTGACAAGGAACTTCTGGCTATCAAGTCTGCCTTTAAGGCTTGGCGGCATTATCTGCTGGGGGCCCGACACACCGTTACTGTGATTACGGATCACCAAAACCTGCAATATTTGAAAACCGCAAAAGCCCAATCCTCTAGACAACTCCGTTGGGCATTATTCTTTGCCGAGTTTGACTTCGTAATTACCTACCGACCTGGTACAAAGAACGGTAAAGCTGATGCCCTTTCTCGGATGGGAGTGGAAGAACACTTGATCAACCCTAAACCTGTACCAATCATTCCCGAACAAAGAATTCTGGGTGTAATCGCCACAGAATCCATAGAGGAAGTTAAGGATAAAGCCAGGCAACTTGTAACTCCAGCAGACATACAGAATTGGCATCTGCAGGGAAAGGACTTTGCAGTAAAGGACAACTTATTGTATTTCCAAGAACGATTATACCTACCCAGCACAGATTTACAGAAAAAAGTAATCTCCTGTTATCACGATTCTTTAATGGAAGGTCATCCCGGTATGGCCAAGACCTCAGAAAAGATCAAGCGCTACTTCTGGTGGCCGTCTTGGAAAAAAGATATCAGAGACTTTATAATGTCCTGTGGAGTATGCGCCCAAAACAAGAGTCAAAAGGAAAGACCAGCAGGCCTCTTACGCCCTATTGACATCCCACCTCGCCCTTGGCATACGCTTTCTATGGACTTCATCACCGATCTACCTCCATGCTCCGGATACAATACGATTCTAGTAATCGTGGACTTATTCTCCAAGATGGCGCATTTCATTCCGCTCAAAGGCTTGCCAACAGCAGCAACTCTGGCCCGAGAATCTCGAAAACATCGTCCGACTACATGGTTTTCCTTCGGTTCTAATTTCGGATCGAGGTAGTCAATTTATTTCTCATTTTTGGCGAAGTTGCTGTCGGTCGGCTCAAATTGATGTGAGACTATCGACCAGTCACCACCCTCAGACCGACGGACAAACCGAGAGGACCAATCAAACTCTGGAACAGTATTTACGCTGCATGCTGCAACAAACTGAAAAAACTTGGAAAGACATCCTTTGGATAGCCGAATATGCCTACAATAACTCTGTCCATTCGGGAACTGGGAAAACACCGTTTTTTCTTTTGTACGGCAGTCTCCCTCGAACCTCGGAGTTGGATCCCCTCCAAGATCTTGAAACACCAGCAGTAGACTACCTGCATTCTACAATCACCCAAGCCTTTAAGGAAGCTGTTTCTCACCTTCAAAGGGCTAAAGAACAATACAAGAAAGGAGCAGATCAACATCGGAAGGAAGCCCCTCAATATCAAGTAGGGGACCAAGTCTGGTTATCCACCAAATATCTACCTCTAAAAGGGCCACGCACATTCAACCCAAGATACCTTGGTCCCTATTCCATCACTACCATAGTAAACCCAGTAGCGGTCAAGTTGGACTTGCCCCCGCACATGAAGATACATCCGGTCTTCCACGTCTCTCTATTAAAACCCGTGCAACCTCAAACCCGACTAACTAAATCTCCAAAACCCATCCTAGTTGATGGAGAACTCAAGTTTGAAGTCAAAAGCATTCTGGACTCCAAGATCTCCAAATCTAAACTATTTTACCTAATTGACTGGAAAGGCTACGGCCCCCAAGAGAGATCCTGGGAACCTGCTGAATATGTCCACGCTCCTCGCCTAATCAAAAGATTTCACCGAACATTTCCTGACAAGCCAAAACCCCCGGAGAAGCCCGGTTTGGGAGGGGCCTTGAGGGGGGGTACTGTCATGATCTCTGCTTCCAAAAGGTCAGGGTTTTCCCAACTCCCTTGGAAGCAGATCCATAACCCAGGTTCCAAGGGCCAACCAGTCCCAATTGGGACCTTTTGGACCCAGTCCTGGCGCCAGTGGCACCAGGCTCATAAATATGCCCAGTCCCAGCGCTGGAAGCGCCGGGCTCATAATGCTTGGGTGGACTTACCTGCAGCAGACCATGCTGCTTACTTGCCTGCCAGCTGAGCCTCTGATCCTCTTCTGTTTGGAACTACTTTTCCTGTTGGGTGGGGCAGGAGCCACTCC
This sequence comes from Ambystoma mexicanum, assembly GCF_040938575.1. Classification (NCBI taxonomy): domain Eukaryota; kingdom Metazoa; phylum Chordata; class Amphibia; order Caudata; family Ambystomatidae; genus Ambystoma; species Ambystoma mexicanum. Next base: position 683,288,157 of record NC_090939.1, on the reverse strand, counting down.
CTAGATTCAGAACACTGGAACTCTTCTGGAAAGCAGGAACTCTTTTCTTACCAAGGCGTGGCTGTGGAAGGAGACACCTAAGCACTACAGGAGGCTATTTAAACCACACCCGGTGGATGAATCTTGCTTTGCGTTATTCTGCATCCTCTGCAGCAGAACGCTCATCGTGTCTTCTGCATCGGATCCTGGGCCTAAGGAAAAAGGCTTACCATCCTGAATCCAGTCTTCAGCAACACCTATAAAGACAAGAAAGAACAGGTTAGCATTACGGTCTTCAGTGACAGCTCTTCACTTACCTGGTCCATCGGCTGTCACCAACGCCTCGCACTGCATTTCGGCATCTGAAAGACAAAGGCTTACCTACTCTTCGTGCGCTCCGGAGGTCTTCACACTGCATTCCGGCATCTGAAAGACAAAACAAGGTGCGTTTAAAGACATTGGGGAACTTTAATACTCACGTGCCATTACTCCTTTCCACATCTAACCCAGTGGTTATTCCGGCACCCTGCAGCAGCTCCGAACTTGTACCTGCAAAATAAAAAGACAGTTAGAGCGCATCGTGAAGCAGGCAACAAGCGCTTACTTACGTGCTTCCAGGCGCTTCTATTCATCACACGGGCTCCATCTTCAACTCACTTCAGCCCGTCATCCGCCATCGCCGGAACCCTGCAAAACAAGAAACATCATTACTAAAGACTTTAAAGACATTAGAATTACTCGAAACTTACCGTTCGTGCAGTAAACGACGGACAGCAGTCCTCTGAAGTCAAGAGGCCTGCTCCCCTTATCCAGTGAAGAAACTGGTTACAGCACCCTGCCCCGAGGCAGATGGAGAGCACGGCGTTCACTTACCTAAGGTGAGAGCGTTAACCTTTGGGGTTCTACAGGAGAAGAGAAAGGGAAGAAGAGAGAGACATTCAATAACCCAGTTCCTTAATCCCATATTTTCTATCTGCAGACATCTTACCCTTCAAGTCAGACATACAGTGCACAGAGGTCCAGCCCAAAGAGCCAGCTGTGTGTTACACATCACCTTTGCAGATACGGTATACGCCCAGTCAAGACCGGCGCCTCTACGGGAATCAGGTGAGCGTTACACCCTTTGAGCTTCTCTATGGTTATCCAGTTAGAGGTCCATTGTCCCTAATCAAGTAGGGGTTGGAGAGTGATCCTTCCCACAAGCCAGTGAGTGTCACTGGCTATGTGTTAGGTCTCTGAAGCAGAATGACACACATGATGACAGAAGCTTCAGATAAAGTGAAAGCAGGCCAGGCTCTGGTGAAGCATAGGCATGACCAGAAGGCCAACATGGTTGAGTTTTCTCAAGACCAGCTAGTTCTAATTATGATACCTACAAGGCAGAGGGCCTTACAGGACAAATGGATTGGACCCTTCAAGGTTGTGGGAAAACCTGGAGAGGTCAATTATTTGGTGGACTTGTGCAACCCTAAGGAGGCCCCAGGGTCTTTCAAACCAACCGCCTTAAGACCTATGTCTCTAGACCAGAACTGGGAGCTTTGCTTCTAGCCTCTGCCCAAGAGGAGGAGGATAGTGAGCCTCTACCTGACCCCCTCAGGGGACAACCTTTAGATGGGAAGATAGAAGGAGTTAATCCCTCTTCTGATCTGACACTGGAACAACAGGAGGAGTGTGAAGCTCTGTTAAATCAGTTTGCCCCTCAGTTTTCACTATCACCAGGCTTGATCCATTGGGGCCAGCATGAGATTCTCACTGGTGACTGTTTACCTGTTAAAAGCAGAGGTTACAAAATGTCAGACCTTGTAAGAACCCACATAAAGGAAGAGGTCAACAAGATGCTTGATCTCGGGGTAATAGAGCCATCTACAAGTCCATGGTCTAGTCCAGTTGTGCTAGTACCATAGGCAGGATCCAAGGAATTGAGATTCTTTGTGGACTATAGAGCCCTTAATGCAGTCACCACAAGTGATGCCCATCCTTTACCTAGGACAGATGAGCTGGTGGACAAGCTTGGTTCAGCCAAGTACCTCCGTACATTTGACCTAACCTCATGCTATTGGCAAATAGCACTGACAGACCATGCCAAGGAGAAAACTGCATTTTCAACCCCAGGAGGCCTCTACCAGTTTAAGGTTATGCCTTTTGGACTAAAGAATGCACCTGCTACAGTCCAAAGGATGGTGAATTATGTTCTGAATGGGATGGAGGACTTCTGCATGGCATACTTGGATGACATTGCAGTGTTCAGCCCTACTTGGAAAGAACATATTGACCACCTGTGATATGTATTGCAGGCTCTTGAGCAGGACAATCTGACCATAAAGGCAAGTAAATGTCATGTTGGTCAGATTAGAGTGGTCTTCCTAGGTCTCACAGGTTACTATAGGAACTTCATTGAGAACTATGGGAGCATAGCCTCTCCCTTGAATGTGATCTCCTCACCCAAATTCCCCAAGAAGGTCAGGTGGAATGAGGAGTGCACTAAGGAATCTGAAGGACTTAAGCAAGCCCTTTGTCAAGCTCCAGTCTTAAGAGCTCCTGACTACAACCAATCATTTATTGTACAGACAGAAGCTTCCAATACAGGTATAGGTGCAGTTCTGTGTCAGCTGGATGAGAAAGACAGGGAAAACCCAATCTGCTTCATCATTAGGAAACTGAAGAAAACTGAGACAAGGTGGGCAACCATAGAACGTGCATGTTTTGCCATTGTGTGGTCTCTGAAGAAGTTTAGACCATACTTGTATGGATCTACTTTTGTGATTCAAACAGACCACCAACCCTTGATATGGTTAAGGCAGATGAAGGGGGAAAATCCTAAATTGTTAAGATGGTCAATCAGCCTACAGTGGTTTGATTTTACCATTGAACACAAGTCAAGGTATAATCACCAAAATGCTGATGGTCTCTCCAGAAAGTATGACCGACTGGTGTAAGGAGATTCATCCAGGGGTGGATCAAATCCTCCTGTCCCTTAGTCTGGGGGGACGAGTATTAGGGAGAATTCTCAGAAATTTGCTAATTCCCTCCACCTAAGAGACCATCAGCGACTTTGCTGGATTTTGAGGACTTGATTTTGTTTTAACCTGGAGAGAGTGAGACCATTTTTCCCACTCCCTCATGTATTTTATTGTGATTCTGAACAATGTGTTTCTTTTGGTTGTGGAGTCTGACAAACTCCATAGGCATCATCTTTTACACTGTGTCACACAGCACCTTCAGTGCAGTGGCACAGGGAAGTCTTTCAGATTTCCCAAAGGTTTGAATACCTGCACTGGGATAAACAACTGTTTCCCAGAGCAGTAAAGTGAAATTGACTTTACTTACATTTGTAACTTTATAGACCCGCCACACACTATCTTACAATAGGGTGCTGGAGGGGTTACCTAGGATCCCCTTTTTCTAGCTTCTCATGTAACATTTTTATTGTACTCTTTCCTCACTGAATGGCTGATGGCAGTGGTTTCGTTTTAACTACCTTGATGTGCATTTACCGCGGGCTGCGTTCGCAGCTGCAGTAAAGCACCAAAGGGTGCCATTTTTGTCAAAATGGCCCCGGTCTTCTTCTTTCGCCATTTCTTTGTGGAAAGGACCTTCTTGAGATTGACGCTGCATGCCAAACCAGGTTTGGTCCCATTGTTCTCTTTGCCTTTGGTGGGATTCACAAGTGAAACCTGCCTCTGGCTCCAGGGTGTCTGGGGTAGGCAAGAAGTGAGGGAGGTGCCTGAAACCCCCTGTCCTTAGTCTCCTAGGAGAACCAAATGCACTCTGTGGTGATTGGACGGCTGACTGTCGGGCAAGGACATTCACACTGCTGTGTGACTGACAGCTATGCTGGAATGAATGGGAGAGAACCGAATAAAAGGCAAGGCTTTGACTTGGAAGACAGGGTCGACCACAGGAGGAAGGAACCGAAGAAAAACTTGAAGAGGACGCCTGATGCATCTTCTGGACCGTTGGTTTGCCCGGTGAAGCCCTGCTGCAGTGCCAAAATGCCAAGTTCGCATCGACGGAGAAGCCCCTGCAAGGATAACTTCTCCCCTTGAGTTAGTGGGACCAATCAACTCCAAAGTAAGTCACCTGGACATCCATCTTGGAGATGGGTGAATTTCCTCAGAGTTGCTACTGGAAACCGTATAGCCTGGGAGAGGAACACCAGATTGTGTGCATTGCTTTTAAACTGGCCTAAGGCTCCAGGAAGATTCTCTGGACTCCCCGGAAGCAGGACTGACCGCGCTTGAGCCCCCTCAACAGACTGCAGGACCCCAGAAGCAAGGAAAGTCCACCTCGACAGCCAGGAACCACAGTGTTGCTATTTGCAGTAGACGCGAGGAGCTGAAACACTGAACAGCCACTGAAAGTGAAGTTTGCTGGTTGCAAGTTTTGACCCTCCCAGTGCAGGGCAGGAGTTCCCCGACATCCTCCTTCTTGTCCCCACGCTTGAGGCACAGGAACAGTGAGATCTGCAGAGCTGCACAGGAACAGGATTCATCTGCCGCATCTTTTATTCATTTCTAAAGGTACTGTACAAGGTGTAAGAGATCTTACCTCTTGCTGTAGTGTTGCTTGCATCTTCTACTACTCACAAGTCTAATCAGCTTGTGGCCCTACTGTAGTAAAACAATGTCCATACTTGAGTTAGGTTGCTTATTAGTAAGTTTACTTCCAGTTCTTCAGTTACATGTTATAGGACATAAAGACATAAGGTATAAGACATAAGATAGATACTAAGATAGATAGATCACTGGCACCCATCACCCAGGGAGGGAGGGACCAACTGACCCATAAACAGAACACTCAGCACAGCCTTCTCTCACTCATACATCAACATCCCACTTGGTACTTGCATGACATCACAGTACCAAGTGGCTAGCTCAGCTGGCTCAGGCAGTGCCTGAAGAGTGTGACATAACACATCTCCCTCCTTACCGAAACGTCTACACAAACAATAAGCACTTTACATATAGGCTAGTCATATCACCATCCACCATACAGCTTCACAAGAAATCCACAGCTATGCAATTCCAAACTTCACCTACATATCCAGGTCACCCTCAATACCAACACAAATCACCACCTTCTGTCTATCCCTGCCACGGATAAACTCTAGACTCTCACCCTAGACACATGCCAGCCTATACACCATGCTAAAGCTACCCTTCAAACCAAACACTCGCTAACATAACATATATCCTTCCGCCCGCCCCTGCCACAGGCGAGCCTCCAGGCTGCCACCCTGAATCATGGCTTGTGATCCTGGTGCAATACTAGACATCCAGGAAAACAGAATCACCATACCTATTGAGAGAATTCATAAAACCGCTAACCACTGCTGAAATATCACCACTATGCCTACATTACGAATATACAAACAAATACAACGAAAGGACTAGGCCAGAGGAGCCCAACTCAACCACACCAAGATAAACAGATCCTACAACAACTCGAAGATACTGTCCCGGCATCTCCAAGACCACCAACAAAACAGTGGGTTGGACTAAACGTTCAACTCAACGGCAGCACTGACGAGTCCCATAATCCTGACATTGGGGTACCTTGGCCTGGATTTACATATAACACAAAAAGAAAACAACTACAAGGCAACTCTTCATCTTGGACAACATATTTCCGTTTAGCCAATGTTACCACCAGAGGGCGTCCCCAACCAGTACAACAGCTAATTCTAAGATAACCACTACCACATCTTCATCCAACAAAACCACCTGTCCATTTCAGATAAGAGTTGACTTCTTCTAACAGTGCACTACTACCATTCCTAAGATCTTCCTAAAATCACCCGACCACAACTCCCAATCACCTTAGTGCACTTCTCCACTTACTCACTCCTACACCTGAAAGGGCGCTACCCCCATTAAAACAAGTGTCCATTGCCAACCAATTGACACCTAAATGAGGCGCTACCTCAATACTGTCAATTTAAGTAAAAGCGCTACCTCCATCTCAATACAACACCTTAATGAGGCGCTACCTCAATACACATATTTAAACAAAAGCGCTACCCCATCTCAATGCAGCTGGACAGTAATCCTAACTGTCCTAACTCCTAACCTACCCATCAGAATAATGACTCGAAGACATTTGAACATGAACTAAGCTCACATCATTCATAACCAGATACATATCCATCAGGTTTACATATTCACAGTCAACCTTATGTACAATGTATAATAATGTACCACACATGACATTTCTTTAGAATTGATGATTTAACAAAAACATTTCCTACATAGTTCTTTTGCTTGTCCATGTTTTGCATTAATCCTAAATGCAAAATATTACCTATATAGTTCTTTTGCTCGTCCATGTACTGCATTAATTCTAAATGCCTAAAAGTCCAAAAGTCTATAAAACACTTTGAACCTAAAAATCCTCAATAGGTTACACTAGCTCATTCACACACAAAGAGTTCCACACCGAATCACATTGCATTTAATTATGCACCTTTCAGTAAACTGTGTCAAAAGTCCATACACCTGCAAATATTAAAGAAATGGTTAAATTCTAACTGAAGTGACTTAACCCACTCCATACACAGTCTCACCAGACCAGCATTTCTCATACAACAGTTTTCACCAAAGCTCACACTAATACTCAGTACAACAACAACCAACATTGCATTAATTAAGTTCTTAACTTAACTCGCCCAAAAACCAGTGTTTCACATACGGCGGTTTCCACTAAGGCTCACGATAATGCTCACAGTTGTAACACCAATGAAGCATTAACCAGCAATGCATTAGTTAAGTTCTTGTCCTAAATGCAAAACGAAATGAACTCCATCTCAACATGCATTTAAGCATTATACAGTCTCATACAAGTAGCATTGTACAACAATTTTACCAACATGTTGGCCGCTGCATAGTCCCTCAGTAGTGAGGCGGAGCGGCGTTACCTGCGCCCGACCTCATGAGCGAAGGATGCCTTCCACAGTACTTCCCCACGTCACCCGCTACATCGTACCCCTCACCGGCAGAGGATGTTTGCTGCATACCGAGCAGTACAGCGTTCCTCCCCACATAGTAAAATTAGAGGGCGTTCCCGAAACGCGGGATCGATTCTCCCTTCCTAGTCTCCGTTCCATCCAAATCCAATTTAAACTCCTGTGCTCCTCCTGTGCTCTCTAGTAGACCAACGGTCCGTTGAGCTCCTGTGCTTTCTGCTCTACGCGCTGTTTCTTCACGCACCACTGAAAAGAGATCCGCTCAATCTCCCCAAGCACTGATCATCGTGCACTGAACAGTCTCAGGAAACATACTTGGCACATATATATTACGTCCGTTGTCCTTCCGTTATGAAGCACATAAAGAAGCAATTATCCTTCCTTTACTTCATTTCTGTTTATGGGAGCCTTCACTGCGTGCACACAAAGGAAAGGCTTCACTTTAAATTAAAAGGGACCCTTCCATCTTATTAGCGAGCCTTTCATCACTTCTGCAGTCCCTTTAAGTTCCTTATGGCTCCAGACACAGCACTCCCTTAGATAGCAGGCTGCTGGTCCGTCCAAATTAGTCCAGGAGCACTTTTACTAAAGAGGATCAACAAATCTTCTTATTCTAACTCCCCAAGCACTGATCATGCGTGCACTAAACAATCCCAGGAACCATACTTCATGCATATATATCACGTCCATTTAAGTCCAATATGAAACGTTTAGCCTTTCTTTACTTCAATAATTTAAAGAAACCCTTCCATTATATTGAGGAGCCTTTCACCACTCCTGCAGTCTCATTATGTTCCTTATGGCTACAGACACTTCATTCCTGTAGAAAACAGGCTGCTGGTCTGTTCATATAAGTCCAGAGGCACTTTTCTTAAATGGACCATCTCTTCTTTTGTCCCACAATCGACCATTCTGGGGCCACCCTTGTTGCATGGACCCCTTAGACTTCTCATGCCCCGGGACCCTTCACTCCCAAGGCAATGGGCTGAAGGACCAGCACTCCCAATGCAACGGGCTGCTGATCCAATCTGCTATGGTCCTCGCTATGGTCCTCCTCCTCCCTCTCCTCCCTTGTCCGCCCTGGGTGATGGGTATGCTTACTTGGGGGCGGTGATGTCTTCTTCTTTCCTTGGTCCTGTTGGTTCCTGCACCCCCCGCAGCAGGTCTCTGCAGTCACCTTTCTCCAGGGTTCCTCTTCCAGAGATCCCATCCTCGTCGCCATTGTAGTAAAGCAATGTCCATACTTGAGTTAAGTTGCTTATAAGTAAGTTTACTTCCAGTTCTTCAGTTACATGTTACAGGACATAAAGGCATAAGGTATAAGACATAAGATAGATACTAAGATAGATAGATCACTGGCACCCATTACCCAGGGAGGGAGGGACCAACTGACCCATAAACAGAACACTCAGCACAGCCTTCTCTCACTCATACATCAACATTCCACTTGGTACTTGCATGACATCACAGTACCAAGTGGCTAGCTCAGCTGGCTCAGGCAGTGCCTGAAGAGTGTGACATAACACCTACATTTGATTCTTCTTTTCTTCAAAGACTTCTAAAACATTGTGCAAAGACTTTTCCATGACCCTACCAGAAGTGCTTTATCCTATATAAGACTTTTTGCCCATTGACTTTGGCCTAGCCTATTGTACTGAATGACTCTTCTTGGGGGGTTCCAAAAGTATTTGCCTGCTCAAGAATATTCATGGTCTCTTGTTTGTTCTAAATAATCTTTTCCTTTGACTTATTACTATATGATCGTAAATGCAACAGTGATATATTAATGTCCCCAGCACCCTAGCAATTGAAGTCACCTGAGGGTGTAGGTAGTGTCTGTGCGCCATCCCAAAAGGTTATCTACTGATTTAGAGATATTAAGAGTGTGTATTTCATGAAGTGGTTTTGGGTGTTACTATTATATTGCTCCCTTCTGAAGAAGGCTTATTCTAACTGACTGATAAATAAATTAATAATTGTTTATTCAAGAAACCTTGAGTGTAAGAGTTTATTTGAATACATGTAACTGTAAATCTCAGTGGGCCTCATTACGACCCAGGTGGAAAGTGACTGACCGGACCGCAACAGCGTAAATAGCGTTTCCGCCATTGCACGAAGGAGCAAAGTGCGGCTAATTACGACCCATCGGGCACGAGCATTACGCCATGGCGGAATCCGAAAGGCTGCGATGGCGGAAATGACCCCAAAACGGCCCTTACCGCCGCCGTACGCTGCACCAGGTGCAATACCGCCACCCATCTTAGCGGTCACCGTAATGAGCGGTCACCGCAATGAGCGGGCACCGCAAATTACGGGCACCGTAAATATACGGAAACGGAAGTAAAAGCATGTGGCCGGAACGGGAAACAGCACGCCGCACAACTATAAAATCCGAATCCCAACACAACCATTAAAAATCCGACCCTGACACACATCCCAACCCGTTAGCAACCCCTGTTAAAAAAATAAATATGGGAAAGGTAGCCAAGAAAGCGTGTGATCGCAAGCGGCAGGTCCACTTCTCCCGAGAGGAACTGACCGTGCTCACCGAGACCCTCCAGGAAAATGCCGCCGTCGTCTTCTCCAGTCAAATGACCAGGACGGCCCTTGCCAACAAGAAGGCCATATGGGCCCTGGTGGCACAGCGCGTAAGTGCGGTGGGGACAACACCCCGCACGCCACAGCAATGTCGCAAGCGGTGGGACGACCTGCGGATCCGCGTACGCAGCATACTCTCTGCGAACAGGAACATCGCCACAGCTACCGGGGGGGGATCAGAGTCGCCCATCAAGTTGACCCCCTGGGAGGATATCTGCGCCTCCACCATAGGAATGGAGAGCATAGAGGGAGTCGGAGGGATGGAGAAAGGAGTGCCGACATCCGGAGAATCAGGTAGGTTGGCCAAGAGAAACAATGCGAAATCCACAAAGCACGAACATGTGCAGTACCATGTGACCCCATAGTGCAATACATACTTTGCCCTGACAGCGCCCTCTAAAAGTCAGAATGAATAAACAAATTAATCAAGATGCCATAAACAACCCCTACATGTGCAGCATGCACCCCCTAACTGCAGGCAGCCAAATGAATGCATCCTCAATCCACACGAAAATGAGACCACCTCCAAGGCCCAGTCCCAAATCAGCCTCATGTACCACCCCAATGCATTTGATACGTTGCCATTCCAAATCCCACAGACCCATAACTAACGCTCGCCCCTCTTTACTCCACCACAGGGTCCGATACCAACGACGAGCTGCAGGACACCCCTACCAGCACGCCTGCAAAGAGGGCCAGGACCAACGTCCCAAGAGCCTCCACCTCAGGTGCAAGGATCAAGACACGGCAGCAGCAGGAATCAAGTGGCAGCACACTGGAGGGGACTGCAACAGGCACCCCAGCAGCCAGCAAGTCCACAACCCCAGCACCACAGGTCCCCCCAAAGAACGTATCTGATGGCACTGCCTCTGGTGGTAGCAGCACCATAGGTGACACAGCTGTCATGCCAGCATGCTCCGACACGGAAAACAGTGCTGGCGACGTAGGTACCATCCATGACCTTTCCCAATCCCCCTGCATGTTACATCCCCTACACCATGACGAAACCACGCAGGGGCACCCTGAAGACGACGACTGGCCAACCCCCACAAGTCCTGTGCCAAGGCAACATGTGTTGAGCAGCCCCCCTGTCACACCACCGCAAATGTCCATGGCCCAGCAGAGGCAACAGTCCCTCGACCTGCTGATCGAGCAACAGCAGGAAGTGTCCACGCTACTCAAGGACCATGCAAATGAATGCGGGGGTTCCAGGGCAGCCATGGAAACATCCACCGAGACACTCAGGGCACAAATAGAGAAAAGTAGTGAGAGCCTCAGGGGAGAAATGGAGAGAAGCACCGAGAGCCTGAGAGCACAAATGGAGAAAAGCACCGAGAGCCTGAGAGCACAAATGGAGAAAAGCACCGAGAGCCTGAGGGGGGAACTGCATGCGACGTCCAAAGACGTTTGTGCTGAACTTGCTGCTGTGCGCCGTGTGCTCTCGGAGCTCTCACAAACCCTCAGAGAAATGCATGGACGCGAGCAGGCAGAGACATCATCCGTGGCAAGTTCCGTCCAGGGCAGCCCCCAACGCAGATCTGGCAGGAACCTGCGCTCCACGGGCAGGGGTGCCCCTGATACCCGTAGAGGGGGCTTGCAATAGCGTCCACCCACGGACAGCATGCATATTTGGACACTGGTGTTGGGGGGGGAGGTAGTAGGGTGGAGGGGGTGTGTTGGGCTTCACTGGGTGGCGGGTCCATAGGGTGTATAAATCAAATCACATTAACAATACAGCACCTCATTATCATCCAATGACATGTGTGGACATTGATATTTGCGTACGAGGCCTTCATAGGCGTACAGTCCACAATGTGCCTGTACTACACACACACAGTGCCACAGGTCCCCTTTCCGTGTAATAGGCACCATGCGTGGTTGCTAGAAGCATGCATCTATGATGCTCTGTCGGATTGCACGTGCATCCTGTGCCTCATGGACTCCTTGAGGTGCCTCCACATCCCCACCCTCATCATCATCATCTTCAGGTGCATGCAGTACAGCGTCAGGGGGCATGGGCACATTCCTACGTATGCACATGTTGTGCAGCATGACACATGCCATGACCATCTTAGAAACCTTATCATGGCTGTACATGAGTGCCCCGCCAGACCTGCTGAGGCTGCGGAAACGAGCCTTCAGTAGGCCGAATGCCTGTTCAATGACCACACGGGTACGTGAGTGGGCATGGTTGTAGTCCTCCTCATGCTCGTTCTGTGGGTTCCGGATTGGTGTAAGGAGCCATCTCTTCAGTGGATACCCGGCATCTCCTGTATGAGACGAATAAAGGGTGTCAGTGGAATGATAGTGCTAAGTAGCCCCCCCCCCCTCCTGCAAGGTCATTGACGCATCAAATGGGCCACGATGTCATGCATGGAATGAGACTCACCGAGTAGCCAGGATCTGTGCCCTGCGTGTCGCTCCATGTAGCGTGGTATTCTTGTGTTCCTCAGGACCATAGAATCATGGGTAGATCCTGGAAATCTGGCACAACAATGCGTAAAGATCTTGTTGGAGTCACACACCATTTGCACATTGATTGAATGAAATTGTTTCCGGTTGCGGTACTGGACCTCCATGGCATGTGGGACAACCAATTCAACATGGGTGCAGTCGATGGCACCAATGCAACCCGGGATGCCGCCAAGTGCATGGAATCCCACTTTTGCGTTGGTAATCTCCTGGTACGTGCGTGGTAGTGTGATGTGGTCGTCGGCGTGCTTCAGGAGGGCATCGTGCACTTGGAAGAGTGTCCGTGAGAACAGTGGCTGTGAAATGCCATGCAACTGTCCGACTGTGTGCTGGTAGGTGCCTGTGGCCAGGAAGTGGAGTACAGACACCACCTTCAGTAGGGGTGGGATGGCGGTTGGGCTATCTATCATGCTCACGAGGTCAGCATGTGTCATGTCCACAATGGCGATTATGGTGTCCCGGTCCAAACGGTAGAGGGTGTGGATCTGCTCAGCAGTGAGGTTGAACGGATCAGCTCGGAGGCGTGGGATTGCGGGCCGCCTGCGTGGTGGTAGTGGCAGTGCTTGTGGGCCTTGCTGACCCTGCCTTGCCCTCCTCCTCCTCCTTCTCCTCCGTCTCCCCTGTGCGCCCGGTTGTTGTACCTGTTGTTGTTCGTCGTCTTCTTGTAGTTGTAGCACTTGCAGTGCTATCTGGTGCCCCAGGCCCAACATCGCTAGTCCTGCCGGTAGCATTTTGGAGTGGGAGTGGTTGTGGGAGGGGTTTGGGTCTGCTATATATGTGCTGTCGGCCTGTATGGCCTCCACCTGTGCTGATTGAATGAATCTGTGGCAGATGCAATCCCTTCTGGCCGAGCACGTCCCGCACGTAAGGCTGCATTTGGCCGCATGGCATCTTGGAATTGGAATCATGTATCAAATCCCGATGGCAGTGTGATGTACTTTGACTGATTTTCATGCTATGCTCCCATTGTTACACATGCTATAATTGCAGCCGCTTACATACCTGTGAAGAGTCAGTGGTATGTAGGGCTCGGTCGATGGCCGACCCTCATGCAGCACAGTAACGTACTTCACCGACGGGCGTGGCGTCCCATTTGTGATTGCAGCCAGTTAGCATTATGACACACAGCCGCACTACATTGATGTAATTGTGAATGCAAGCGTTCACAGAAGACTTTTCGACGTAATGTTGCAAGTGATGGATTCGAAGGCCAGCATTTTTGGTTTTGAAGTAGCGGCGAGGATACGCCCACAGGTCTGGCTGGAAATGTAACGTTCTATTGTAGAATGTCCTTGGGACATGGCCCATAACGAGCAAGCAATGAATGATCTGAATTGAATGGGATGCGCAATAGCGTAGTGGACGATAAGGCAGGACGTTCCCAAATCCATCTTGCTTCACAACACTACAGATCCGGCCAGGAGCACAGTGGTTTTTGCAGACTGCATTACGCACAGACGCGATGGAAGTTTCACATATTATGTGAGTGAATATTCATGCGTTTTCATTGCGGGATGAGGGAATGATGAATGGATGCATGGACAGATGATTCCATTTAGGGTCTGCCATGTACATGGGTTTTTTGAATCACTCCCCTTCCCCTGCGCTATGTGATGCAAGGCTGCCATAGTGGGACTTACGTCTATCTGCCCTTGTCGGATCCTCCCTGTCTCGACGCGCCTTCATACACTTGTGTCTAGGCACGTTACTAATCCCATGTCATGGGTTCTATCTTGACGGACGCATGCACAGTGACCGACGTTGCCAATGGTGTATTTACCTCGATTGATTTCGTTATGAATCGATACTGATTTAGGGGTGTGTATATTCCTTTGGAGTGGGCTAGCATGCATATGGGTGTGGATTTGGTGTGTTGAATGAAGATTGTAATGCATCATGAGTCCCGTAATGCAATCGGTTAATTTGTGTTTCATTTGGGTGACAGGTATCTCCTGCCCTATTGCAGATGCCATCTGTACGCCACTCCTCCAGATGGGTTTTACTCTCGACACCTGCAGCTTCGGGTGAATCAGTGGAGCACCATTACGATCTTATGGGACGATCGCCAATGGGCCACATGCCCTTAGGCTGTACTGGTGGCTAGGTGCAACATTTCGGCCTTTCAGCTCGACTAGTGCCTGCCTCATGGGACGGACCTGCGGTTCTTGCCGCTTCCATGTTGCCTTTTGGAACGTTGATGTAGGCCCTGTGTGCCATGATGGTACAGGGCGTCACACAAGTGGAAGCTGGTCAATTATTGCTGATGCAGCCCTCGGTGATGATGGATGTTTTGGTGTTATTTTGCAAATTGCTGTGAGGCCTTTGTCATTTGGATGTGCATTTAAATTGTATTCCGATATTTGGCGTGTTGCGTTATTCTTTGCAGGTGATGTGGCGATTTTCGATTTGTGGCGGTATGTATTGCGAGATGATCTGCATTGTGTTCCGCCTTCTGAGTTGAGTTGTGTGGTACAGTACTGGCCGCGTTTGCCTACGTAGCACAGTATGGTCACGGATAGGGGCTGCCATTGTGACTGTTTACATGATGTGCTGTTCAGGGGCGGGGGATTGGCTTTTGGCCGACTGGTGCCTGTCAGCCAGGTCGATTGGTGGAATGATGGGATGTTCAGAATGTGGCTGGTCACAGGTGCCTGTGTTTGCGTGCGTTTGTTGGAGGGGGACTGGGGTCATGTCCATTGGAATAGCTTCTGTATTCATGCCATCTGTGCCCTGCAGCTCCCATCGGCCCCTCTTGGGATGAGCCTGGCTGCTCAGTCACTCTGCCAACTTGTGTGGTACATGCTTCTGCTGATGGTTGGTTTGTTTACTGGCAAGAGTACAGGGCTGGTGCAATCCCCCTCAGGATGCTGTTTTGGATGTTGCCTTGCGCTGGTGGCAAGCGATGGGGGACTACTGTTGTTTTGTGTCATGTGTTCTTGATTTTCATTTTGATGTATTGTACCTTCACATGCCTGTGCTGCATCAGTACGGCTATGGTGGCATGCCGTACATGGATGCCCACTCACGGGGCGCTTTGAGCCCCTGCATGCATTTCTACGTTGGCATGCATGGGTGAATTGTAGATTTCACTGGTTGCATAGTGTGAGTACATTGCGCCTGCCAGGAGTTGTGCAATGTGGCCAGGGAGTGGAGTTCAGGCACTCAGTGGGCCATTTACGGTTGGTTCACGATGCCGTATTTCTCGCCATGGCGGAATGGTACTTTACGACGTGCTTGATGGCGTTCAGTACATGTCCGCTAGGGTCAGAATTCGCGTACCGTTGCGCCATGGCGGTGATTCCGGTTTTGCAAGGCGCGCGTGCGCGTACTTGGTGCAGTTAGCGTTGCCGTTCACTGCGGTGTCGCTAATGGCATCGTACTTTACGGTGATGGGTCATAATCGCAACGAGCGGTGTTCGATGGCGGTATTGCATTTCCGCCATCATTTTTCCATTTCCGCCAGGGTCGTAATGAGGCCCAGTGTAACTCCACTACAGCTCACATTGACCCCTCTTGATATAAGCCTGGCTGCTCAACACGCTTCCAAAACTGTGTAGTACAGGATTATACCAAAGGCTGGGTTTCCTACACCTGTAGTCAGAGTTGTTTGTAGTGTTCCCAGAGGGTACTGCATACAAACTTTGCCTAACACAGGCAACATGCAAATGTTTTGTAGACTGGCATATATTGCAGGGACTGGCATGACAATGCATTGGGAAATGTGCTTGTGCTCTTTTGGTGACTTGCATCTATTGTACTTTTTTTGATGAGTTACCCTTCACCCTACAAAAAACCGAGTTCAAACTATCTGGCCTTTTACTCATATTTTCACAGAGCGTTTGCTGTATAATGCACGATTTTAACCCATTATTCAAAACATTCTCACCCCAACAAACTCATTTGTGTTAGTTCAGGCCCCCTCACTATGCTTGGTCGCAATCACATACAAAGTTATGGCAAATATTTACACCTGCCAATAAAACAACTCACCAGCCACCACTGGTAGCTGGTTTATTTGGGGACCAGGCACTGCACTCTTCTTTCTAAGCTAGGTGAAACATTTAAGCTTTGATTAAAAAACATATTTACTACTTTCACTTGGTGTAGTGCATGCCCCTGCAGCAGCATAATCATCATGGGCATAGCACATATGTGGTGGTCCGTGTCGGACCGGGGTTTGGCGTGCCCTTTGCTTTGCTAAGGAGCTTGGTGGGCCCTCGGTGTGCTTTGCAGGGGGGCCCCCAAATTTTTTGCTACGTCACTGATACAATATTGGATGACATGCCCATATATGTGTTGTAGTACAGTTGGCTGCAGTTGATAGCCATCCATGGCCAATGCATGTGTTTGCTACTGTGTACACTTCTGTCACATATCATGCGTTCTGGGAGGTGGTTGTCTGGTTTCCATGCATGGTACATGTTGTCACAGTACACATCACAGTCTGCTGGCCTTCACAGCTCTGCCACTACTTGCATGCAGGGCTGTTTCTAGGCAATGTGGTGCCCAGTGCAACACACTATAATGTGCCCCCTGACTGGTACACATCACCTCCAAGTCACACTTCTTTGTCACGCAAAAATGAATCCTCAATATCAATGAATCATTGCTAAACTAATGGAGCCAGTCTCTTTGCATTGCACCTCAAGTACTTTACAAACGATATCTGATTTGGAAATGCAGCTGTTGCTGCTGAGGTTCATGTTTATTCTGTCACCTACTCTTAGGGGACACCTTGTAAGAATGTATTTCCACGCTGCCCGTACTGACACACTGTGATGTGACTAGCCTGACAGGGTTTGAGTGCCCACAGACCACGGCCCTGTGTTGCAGGCATTATGTAAAAACAACTTCATCTGAATATCGCAAGGGGTGACACTAGACCAACCATAGGAATGATTTGCTGATAGTGGGTTAACATTCCAAGGTGGACAGTCTGGTAAACTCATATTTTATGGTCTGAAGATAACTCAATGAGAAAGGGTAAGGGGATGAATAGCAACAATGTGTGTTCCTGTCTGTTTTGCATCATATCAGCGTGCATTTGGGAATTGAAACAATGTTTAGAGAGCTCTATATTCCATTCACCAATCCATGGAGGTTCTGTGCGTGAATCAGGGAATACATGACAGACACATGGCTTGGTACTCACATCACTGTTCACAACCCTCACCCTAACATTAAAATGTCTGTCACCATGAAACATACATACTTATCCAGACATCTCTATTAATTGGATTATGGAATTAAATGGCAGCCTCATCGGCTACTCAGATTGGCTATGAGGCTCTGTTGCTCCTTGTTTCAGGAGAATTGCAGATGAGGAGGTGCTGCGTCTCAGTCTGAGCATGGTCTGTCACCAGTACAGAAAGATTGTTTGTGATTATTGCTCATAGACAGGAACATATGCCCCACAAGCAACACCCAAACAGGAAGTACAAATGTAGGAAAGGATTGTTCAATTTAGCAGATGAAGCATTTAGAATAAAACCAGCTTCTGATACGCCGTATAGGGTCCACATGTCCCCAGCCACTGCCTCCTAACCATTGTTCATGCCTCAGGGGTTATTAATGCACACTAAAGTAGGACCTTAAGTTGTCTGACAGAGCTGGCATTAGCATCTGTAATCAGTGCCGGCCTGCAGCCGGTGAATATCATGGTGTGGTGGTGTACTTAGTGTGTTCAGTCCAGGGAGGGAACATTTGTGATTGATTCATGTTTTTAAGTGTGGGGACAGAATGGTGCACTCGTTCTAGCTGCATATGTCAAAATTTCCAGTGCACTATTGTATGGACAAGTGACAGAGATCTAGCTCAAGGGACGATCAAGTGGTGGGTCACACAGGGCCCCCGCAAATATAGGGCACAGGAGCATACAGAATGTAAAGTGTAACTTTACATCGCACAAGTGCAACTTTACATCGCTTGAGCTGGCAGCGCCTTTTTCATGAAACTGTCATGTAAAGCATCAGTCAATGTCAGTCCCTCACTCATAGACAGTTATTGTAAAGGGTGCTGCCAGCTCACAGAATGTAAAGTGACACTGCCTATTCATGAATTGTGCTGGGGGAACAACAGGGGGCTCACACCTCAGAGAAATCTCACTCAGGGTTCTGATAGACCTGGGGCCAGCACAGAGGTGACACATCAGAAACAGTTGTAACCGGTTTCAACCTAGCACTACACCTAAGCCAATGCCTAGTATGGGATGCCCAATGGAAACCCTTATTTTTATATTTTTATGTCAAAAGTTCTTTTATTTCTGGTTGATGTACCCTTATATAACGCCCCTCTCTTTGAATTCCACTGGCCTCACTTAGCCAAGAAGTAGGTTTGTTTGGCAAATTAAAAGATTTATTTGAAGAATTGAACAATATATGTATCACACTTTTAAAAATACGAATTTTATCTGAATATCACACTTATGAATATTTATGCAATGATCAGCAATGGATAATATTACAATATCAACACTCTCTTTAATCAATTAGGAGTAGGAATAGGATGAATAATGTAGCAGAGAATCTTTGTATGGTTCAAGGAAATGCAATGATAGGAAATAATGCAACACAGAAATAAAACTTGATATGACTTCAATCAAAAGACAATATGATCACTCTTTCCCCCTGTCACTACTCACTCCCCCCAATATGCAATATGAAGAGATGGAATGAGGGCACACAGGTTTCAGGAATAACAATCAACAATTGCAATTTCAATCCCAATCCCCCCAGCAAGCTTAGAGAGAACAGTAATGATTTTCAACAGGTCAATTGTTTTGAATTGTGGTTTGAAATGAATGGGAAAATGCTAAAAATGATTTTTAATTCACTAAATGGGATTCAGAACTAGGGAGAGTTGCTTGCAATTGGTTCAGGGAAACACTAGCAATGATTGTTGAATGATTGGCAGATGGAAAATGAAATTCAGAAGTTGAAAGCAAGAAATAGCTGTTTTTTCATGTGGTGAAATTGAGCCAAATGCAAATTTGCGGCAAATTTTTTGCGTGCGAGAAATGCGATTACAGAAAAACTATAAGGAATTGGAAATTCGTTAGAAAGCTGAGGATGTTAGCTTCAAAATGACATTTAAATTTCGTTTCTAGGACATACAGTTACAGAGGTTTAAGTGAAGATCGATTTTTCTCAAAAAGGGTCATGATTTTACAAATGGGATTGCACTTTTGAAGATTGACCAACAAGGATAGGTTTATACTAAGGGGCTATGAAGATGCAAGATACCCAACAGCCAGCCACTCGAGCAGCAGCGCCTTCGCTCCGACTTTTGTCCGCCAGGACACTTGACTTTCTTCAGAAAATATATTTAGCGCAAGGATGAATTATCACTACAGTTATCACCAGACTATATAATGAGAAGGATTCAGGATGGACACAAGATTCTATAATGCAGTTCTGGATAGGTTGAAATGGATTGAATAGGATTACTTTAAACTAAGAGATGACTATGGACAGTTCTATACTAAATACTCACTACTATGGCTTTGGAATGGAATGGGCCCGTCAAAGATCTGGTCAAAGGTTTGGCTGGGATTCGCTCACCACCGGACAGGTCTCAGGCGCTTGGTTCTGCTCTCAGCAAGGCACTCTGGCCTGCACGGACTGGATCTAACGGGTTCTGGGTTACAGCACTGCTCTACAATTTTGGATCTCTGGGTTCTAGCACGGGTTCTTGGCCAGAAGCAGCAAAACAGCTCAGCCAGGCTGTTGGATTTTGTGGTGCCCCTTGAAAGTCTGGGGTTAGAATCAGGTTGCAAAAGATTCTAAAGGCCAGCTGAAAAGGGTTCAGCTTTTAGGATTGGACTTTCTGCTTCAGAGTTCTGGAATCTGGAGTCTGGTTCTGGAGTCCTCAACAGTCCCTATTTATCCATCTTCCAAAGGGGCGGGGAGGCTGATTGTACAATGCCTAACCCTCTAAGGATATGATAGGTTATAGAATTTCCCCTCTCCTGATTTGAGAAGGGAACAGTGTGTCATGATGTGTCATGATGTGTCAGAGTGACACTGTGTTTATGGTCCAAAGAAAAAAAAACTCCCCTTTGTGTCTAACCAGAAAATCTACTTTTCATAAAAAACATATTTCCAATATCACAAACTTGCTGATAATGCATATTTACATTACAGATTAATTAAGGTACACTTTTGTCAAAGTCTCATATTCCTACGAGTTTGGGTTCACGAATGACAATTTTTTGCGCTTTTGGTTGATTACACATTTTCGGATCTGTACAATTTTTTACACATACATGCACATACCATCTGGGCATACTTCTGTAAATTTTCATCTTCATAGCATAATCACAATAGCTACAATATTAAAATGTTTGTGGTCAGTCTCAGAACATCGCACAGATTCCAGTGATTAAGAAAATAAACATCAAGGCTGCGGGTAACTGGGCGGTGTGGGTGTACTGCCAATACACATCCACAGGAATAGTTGAAGAAAAACAAAGATGTTCCCAGTCTCACTGCGCCAAGGTTAACCAGTCAGGAATTGTCCACAGTCCTTTTGTTTATTTTCTTAATCACTGTATAAGCGCTGTGAACTCGTGACTTTTTCTGCCATAACTTTGTTCTTGTCATTTTCAAGTCACTATACCCAGCAGCTGTATTATGGCTGAAGCAGCTGAATATTTACTCACTCGAGATGATGACATTAAAGCATTATTTGCCCCTCTGGGCTCAACTCTGAATCCTTTCAAAAGAATGGACACTGCTAAAACAGACCTTAGATCCTTATTTTTTAAACTAGAAAAACAAAGTATCAAGGAGATTAACACATTTTGGGAGAAAACAACTTTGGCTCATTATTTACACGAACAAAAAATCCCCAGGGAACTCAGAATCCTAATTTTACCGGATTTTGAGGATCCCCTAGACACTGATCTTCTATCAGAATGGGAAACTAATTTAACCTCTAGTTCTAATAAAATGTTGGAGCTCTTAGTAGAACATGCCACTCGGGTACATTCCCGCATTGTTATTGAAATTGACAGAATTAAGGAACAGATCAACTCATTTGAGGCCCCCAGCTCAACCATTAACAAAAACTTTAGGACACTCTATGAAATTTTGCGGAAGCATCAAGATGAGGTCAAACTCCGCAAATCTAGGACATTTTCCAGGGATGATAAAGATTATAGAGACAATAGAATTTACACATATCAAGCCAAATATAATGAGGTCTCGAGATCTCGCTCTAGCAGTCTGGCGTCTACTCTAGCCAGTTCTGAGATTGATAGTGATTCTGAAACAGTCCCTCCTCGCACATCTAATGTTTCACTTACTGACCCTACCTCATCTGTTACACTCGATAATTCTGAAGAGGATTCAATAGAGCCAGAAATTGTGCCATCAGGTCCATCGCCTTTTTTGGAACAACTCAGGCGCTACAAAAAAGGCAACAGAATAGCCGCAGCAAAAAAAGTTTGTTTCCAGACCCCCACTATCCACAAATATTGCAACCCTAGGCATACCACACGGGGCACAAGGGGGGGCAGGCCCAGGCAGCGGACCCGTACCACCGTCCCGAAGACTAACCAGGGCCATGTCACAGCAACAATTTCCCAACCAGAATCTGTAAATCTTATTACCAATTTAAGTACATATCAGCTCTCTTCAGCTGAAATATCTGTGTTGAACAAGGGACTCTCTTTTGTCCCCACAGTTATGAATAACTTCGTAGACATCCAAATTGATTTGTTCAAGTTTATTCGGAAGCTTAAACTGAAGACATTTTTTGCTACACAAGTACGGACTTATAAACCTACGCCACTGATACCTATCCCGTCTCCCATTTCTCTTCAAACTCTATTTACCACCCATGTACTCATGACTTTGGATGATGCAATATCCAATACCTCTACTAGCGTTAAAGATGTTCTTAAAGAACTTGATATTGTACAGCAAAATGTGTGTATTAAGGAACTGTCCAGGAAATCTAAATTTTCACCAACACTTCCGCCTGATAATATTATTGATACATTTTATCAGGCGGTGTTAAAGGATATTCATCATTTGGAAGACTCTATTCCTGGACGCACATTTAAAGTGAATTGTAATTTGAATAAACTTGAAAAAGTTGCAATCTATCATTTGTCTCGTAACAAAGATTTGATTATTAACGAGGCTGACAAAGGTGGCAATGTAGTCATAATGAATAGGTGTGACTACATTGCCATGGGTATGCATCACTTAGATTTGGCAGGTTGTTACTTAATCATTCCGCACAATCCTCTACATTCTATTCATGAAATGGCTAATGCACTTATTTTGAAATGGCATAAATTAGGTTGTTTAACTGATGTTGAAAGGAATTTCCTCACAGTTGACGGGCCCATCATGCCCACTGTATATTTTCTTCCGAAAATCCATAAGGCTTTCTCAGATATACCTGAGGGGAGACCGATAGTTAGTGGAGGCGGTGGGTACTTGAGCCAATATCCATGCACATTTTGGAAATGTTAGATCACCTCAAATTTAACCAAGACTGTTGGTTGGTTACCTTAGACGTCAAAGCTCTGTACACGTCAATAGCTCACCACAAAGCATTACAAAGTGTTGATTTTTTGTTTCGAGAATTTTCTGCTTCTTATTTTGAGCATCTAGAAATGGTCAAGGAATTATTATTATTTACTTTGCAAAACAATGTTTTTGTTTTCAATCAGATGTACTTTAAGCAATTGATTGGTATAGCCATGGGTGCAAGCTTTGCACCTGCACTGGCGAATGCTTTTATGCATTGTTTCGAGCAAACATGTGTGTTTTCTAAATCCATGTATTCACCTTTTATTTATTTGTGGAAACGTTATATCGATGATGTTTTTTTAGTGTGGACTGGTACAAAAGATCTTCTTGTTGAATTTGTATCCTGTTTAAATGATAATGATTGGGGATTACAATTTACCTCAACCTTTAGTCAATCTCACATTGACTTTTTGGACCTTTCCATAGAACTAACCCCTAACGGCCTAATTACCAAAACCTTTCGCAAATCGACCTTAGTGAATGCCACGTTACATGCAGAATCATGCCATAAAAAACATGTCATTGCCAAAATTCCCAAAGGGGAATTCATTCGTGCTAAGAGAAATTGCTCCCAATCAGTGGATTATGATCAAGAATGTGCTATTATCAAATCCCGGTTTTTGAATAGAGGTTACCATAAGAAGTGTGTCGAACAAGCATCAGCCATAGTACGTCAGGTTAAGAGAGCGGATCTATTGGTGCCGAAAACTCGGTCTAAATCATTAAACTCTGAAAATATCAGGTTGCAATTCTAAGTTTGTAGTGTATTGCATTATATGCACCTGTGGCCTGAAATATATAGGGAGCACTATTCGCCCACTTAAAATTAGAATTTGTGAACATCTGGCTTCCATTGGGAGCCAAGATGCTAAATACCCCCGAGCCTATCATTGGCAAAAATCTCATCAAATGGACTGCAAAAATGACATTCGTTTTGTGGGGCTGTGCATAGTGTCATTGCCCCCACGGGGTGGTAACCTTACACTAAAATTACGACAATTGGAGGCCAAATTATTTTGTAAATATCGCACTGTTTCTGAAGGAATTAATTCAGATCATGAGTTTGCCATATTTTTATAATTCATATTTCCTCTGTTGGGGTTGACAAGTGCTTTTAATTATCCTCTTGGGGGGGGGCCTCCTGTAATTATATTCTTGTTCCACGTGTATTATTACTGTGCAATGTGCATTTATTTGTAATGTTGTTCAGTAGCAGCGCACTCAGGCCCCACACTTTTTTTAGTGCATTGGAATTGTTGGTTTATTTAAATACCACTTCAATTATTCATGACTAGCGGTGGCTTGTTACTTTTAAATTAATTTTGTCTCTAAAAAAAAAAAAAATATATATATATATTTAAATAAATGAATTAATTTAAACAAAAAACAAAACATACATTTCATCAGCAAAACATGAGTAATAATTGTTTGCTAAATTCTCCTTTTTATTTTTTGGCTAATTTGGGCTTATGGACCGGTTTTACTAAGTTAGGCTTTTCTAAAGGTGTGTTTAGTTCACCCAACATGGCGATCCTTTTTGCCCCTTTCTGTTTGTCTTACTTGGAAGGCCACGCATTGTGCTATACTGCATTCCAGTATATTTAGTCCTACCTTTCTTTCGTGCATTGTGCAATGGTAACACGAGTAGACTGAAACAAGCGGTCATTGAGGTAGGTCTGTTTATTTTGCTCTCCCCATGTTGTAGTTTTAATTTTTAATTGGCTTTTTTGGTTAACCAGTCAGGAATTGTCCACAGTCCTTTTGAATCACGAGTTAATTGGAGTTAATCTAATGGGTACTTTGGTGGTTTTTTGAATACTAATTTGAGATTTATTTTCTTTTCCTGGTTTCTTTGGCTAAATTAGCTTTCTGCAACTGCGAGGCATTTTGAGGTATGTTTTTATTGATTTTATTGACAGCATTACGGTTTGTTTTGGTAACTTACGTAATATTTTTCTGCAATTGGCTTTCCAGTAATTACTTAATCTATCTGCCTACTGAACTGTATTTGGCATTGTCCTACTCTAAATGTGCAGTTCTTATTGCTGCAACCTAAGGTACTTATTTTGGAATACATTACAGTATTTGATTTAAGACTTAGCTTACTAAGTGGAACTTGATTGTGCTGCTATGGCCAACTTTTGTTTCTAAAATCATGTTTCTTTTTCTTCTTTTTTTGTTTGTCTGTCAAAGGACTACTACGAATGAAATTGGTTAATATGTGGTAACTTAATTTCTACTTTTTTACTCTTCCTACATGTGATGTACATGTGTTATATTTTTTGTGGTTGCATCGCGACCTGGACTGCTTGCTCACAACTTGTGCCTATGTTCTTTATGTAACAATTCTTTGCACAAAACAATCATGTGTATGTTTTATTTTTAACTTTACCCAATTTGTATGGAAATGATGTACTATGCAATTTAAGCCTCTGATGAAAAGCTGTACACAGCTTGAAACACGTCTCAGGCTTCTCTTCGCACAAACAATAAAGGCTTTTCTTGCACAAACAACTAATTATAATTTCTTGGCGCAGTGAGACTGGGAACATCTTTGTTTTTCTTACCACTGACATAGGCAAAAGTGGATGGCGGCCTATTTTTCTGACTTTTCCTGTGCACTTCTGGGTGATTTTTAGCAAGCAGAATTCTCTCTGGCGGCCATTCTGATGTTCCTGATGCAAGCAGCGCACAGGAATGTTGCAGGGCCTGGACTAGTGGTATAAAAACATCCCACACAGTCTTATGTGCCATTACATATAGGAGCAGCATATCGAGGCATTGACAAACATGGTGATGACATGGGCAGCGCACTAATCATTGCTGCACACATATCATGACATTGATTGTACACAGACTATGGTTTGCGTGGTGACTCAATGGACCCTGCTGTCCTGATCAATGTGAAAAGTCACATTGAGGAGCCATCTGGCAGTGGTTGGTATGTTGAGCGAATGGAGAGTAAATTGATGGCGAGGGGATGCATGCACTCCATATCCCAATGAAGCCACTTGAGCACTTTGCCAAGGAAATCACAGTTAACCTTCTCAGGCATATGCCATATGAAGCTATGAAGTGATGTTCATAAACAGTTTTTGTGTGTGAAATGATAAGACATGGAAATGATGTACAATTCTTAGAGATTTTTTTTGTGTGGCATGTTAATTTTATTGTCAGAATGTATAGATTTGGTCTGCTAACTGATGCTTTGTTCTAGCTTTCAAAATGAAAATGCCCCACACTTATCCCTGGGTTTTAAAAGCAAATGCTCATTACATGAGCCGTCAATCATGAATTGTCCCCAATGTAAAGGCTCTATCAACACTAAGAGCATGAGCTGAACACTGGGGGAGGGAGGGGTGCATGCCAGAGGGTGTGTGTATCAAGAGTACCTGAGTGGCTGTGTTCTCAAGTTGCACTCCTTTATTTGATACATAGGAATGCATGATTGTTTTACTAGCCGTGTACTCAGAGTCAGCTGTCTGGGTCTGGACCTTCCTGTTGCCACCTGTGAGCCTTGAGCTCTGCTCCCCCGGAAGTCGCCACCTCCATATGGACCTTGAAGTGGTGCAGCTTGTACATGTGGCAATGGCATGCAACACACATGTGATTGTACACATTCACAGTGTCTTACACGTTTATCATCCATTGGGTGTTACAATCATGACTCACGCAGTATCACAAAATTGTGCGCATGTTTTCACAGTCACCCATTACCTGGCCCTGGTGCCAGTGGACATGAATAAGCAACAATGTCTGTGCATACACACATGAGAGCATCTTCCGGATGGGACAACATGCAGAAGGCCAATAGTTGTCTCTGTGTGATACATATATAGTGTCAATGGAGCAGTGGTCTGTGTCACAATCTCCTCACACTTGTTCGCAAAGGCATGTGACTGTGACCAGCAACATATCTTGTGAGGTGTGGGGGCAATGTTGCAAGGATGGTTGGGAGTGTCATGGCAACACATTTGTCTGCATGAAATTTGGGGCCATGAAATGCGCAAGTCATACTTCCACATGTTGCCACAAGAAAATGTCTGAGTTGGGTATGGAATCACTGATGATGCACAGATCTCCATCCTTCCACTGATGCTGATGTGTATCACGGTCACTCATGTCTGGGTGTATGTATTTAACCTTGCACCCACAGACCGTGCCATGTTGCACTGCCTGATATGCCCAGCCATGGCTGCTCATGTCAGTGAATGCCTTTCATCTGTGACGTACAGCTCACAGTGTGCCCAGTCACAATGTGGGGTGTTTGTGTGTCCGGCCATTTTGTCTCTGTATGCATTGTAATGCACATATGCATATTTGGCAAGGTACTCATGCCTCAACATTGTATTGTCTGTCTATTTGCAGGTGATGATGCAGCAAATGCAGAGGTGTTGTAGGAAGAGGAGGCGGTCATACGACAGACCACCAGCAGAGGCCGGAATGTTGGATGCCATGTAAATACACAGGTGCTGCAGACAATACTCAGTCGGGTTTACGACTCTTCTGACTCTGCATGTGAGGATGCTGAACCAGATGTGGAGGGCACGGTGAGGGACATGGAGGGTGCCCCAATGGGCAATCCAGCTAGGGCTGTTGAGTCTGAGGAAGTGCGCCAGGACACGCAGGTTCAGTCAGTGGCAATCCCTGCGTCCACAGTGGTTACGGCTGTAAGATCGCTTTCACCTGAGTTGGGATCAGCTTCAGGGACTGATGTCCAATGGAGGGTTGCAAACTGCAGCCAAAAACACGTGTCCCACTGCAACGGACCTGGACCCCGACATCACACTGCAGTCAACACTGTACATGAGGTGGATGTGTTTTGCCAGAGTCAGGTTTGGAATAGCAGATGCTGCGTGCAACCATCCTACATGGCACCATATTGTATAAAATGGCTGAGACATGCATCGGCTGGCTGAGAACATCTCCTCACCAGCTGCCTGGGTGCCCATCATCTGGCCTCTCAGGAACATTAGCCATGACTGTTGGCCAGCCTGGCAAAGACACTGCATGCTGAGATGGTTCCATGTCATTTCTTCATGGGATATTTTTTTGTGGGCTTTTTGACCGTGGATGTCATTTCTTCATGGGATATTTTTTCGTGGGCTTTTTGACCGTGGATTTTTTAATGAAAAAACTCATCTATTTTCTTTTTTGGGGGGTTTCCCCACCCGCAATCCCCCACCCCCTTTATTTTGTATTTATCCCCAAACACCCATACCCAATATATTTATTTTTCCAACCCCCCCAAAAAAATGTGATGAGTTTTTTTGGCCAAAAAATCTCAGTAAAAACCCAGTGAAAAAACATCTCACGATGAAAGGACGTCGTACCGCTGAGATGGGGTCCTCAAGGCTCTCCCACAAACTGTGCATGTAGTCCAACCTCAAGGCCTGACGGGCTGATCTGAAGTCTATGCAGGACTCCCTGCATGAAGATGCAGTGGCACATAGAGAAGCCCTGACTCAGGAGATGTTGGCATCTAGAGCCTCCAATCACCTTGAGATGGAGAGTTTGAGGACAAGGTCCAGCTACACTAGGAGATGGATGCCTTGAGGCAGATGCTATTCCAGTAAACTGGCGCATCACGAGTGAGGACACATGTGGACTCGGGAGGAAGTTCATCATGACCTCGTAGCATTGGGATGCTGGTGCATGCAACTGTATCATGAGTGGCCCTAGCCAATGAAGACCAGACTTTGGCACTGTGTGGAGAGGATGGACCACCACCCCCACTACCACTTGAGGATTCACTGCAGGATGACAGTCCCAGTCCACCCACGCCACCTCAACCACCTGTGCCCTAATGTTCATGAGCCCATGGAAGGGTACTTTTTTTATTTGCGATTTTGTGTTGACTTTTTTCTATGCACTCATGTGAACATACAGACACAGCCACCCCCGTACCTCCCACCCTGCAGGATAGAAACTTATTTCCTCCCTGTCCAATATGGCCTTTTTTTTATATTAAGCGGAACGGACACATTTAGATTTTCTTTCACCCTGTTCGGGATGGACAAATTGAACTTTTTTTTGCACCCCTGTCCGGAATGGACACTTTTGAGTCTGTTTCACCCCTGTCCAGGATGGACAGATTTAGTTTTTTTCTTTTGAACTTAGTGAGATGTGTTGTTGCCCTCTCGAGGCATTTATGAGTGAAGGACTGGCCATGCAGCCATGTGCAGTGTTGTCAACTGTGATTTTTCACTTGATTTGTATTTGTATTTGTTTATTTATATAGTACGCCTAGTCCAAAGGCATCTGATTGCAACAGGATCAGACGTACAGGTGCAGATCACACTAAACATTGTTGTTCTCATGGGCAGTCTGCATGATTTACTCTGATAGCTGGTGAAATCCAACGTCCAATGTTGTTGCAAGGATTCTGACTCATCCACTGACTGCACTCCATGAGAGTTCAACCCATCACGCATTCACCTCCCTAGTCCCCATGCCCTCTGCTGGACACTGGCAATCCACTCACAATTGCGGAGGAACAGTTTTTGGTGGAGGTGATGGGGGAATTAAATCAGGACAGCTCTGCTGGCCGGTAAGGTTGTGCACATTCAATCATGTCAATGACTAGTTAAGTGAGCACCACAACATTGGCATGCAGTGGCACACATAGGATTTGCATGGGTCATGTGATTTTGGAATGGTGATTGTCAGTGCAGATGTGAGTTTGTCCACATGTCTGTGTGTGTATGTCCCCTTGATCATACATGCATGTGCATTGGGTTTCTGGTTGCACTTCCTCAAAGCACAGCAAACTCAGGAGACACTGTGCGACACTCCTCCCCTTGAGCCATTGTCAGTCTTTGCCATATTCAACAACAGCAACCTCATCCTCAGACTGCAATCTCTCGGTATCATGGATTGTTCACCTCTTGCCACGCTGACCGTTCTCAAGTGTTCTTGAAACCACCCTTCTCCCCCCCCCCCCATGTCTCCTACAGGGTCCTGCAGGTATACTCCCTTTCCAGCCTACTTTTCAAAAAGTGCCTGAGCCCACTCCACACCCTTATCCGCTCACATGATCTGTCCTGCTACAACTACACGTCTTACACACACACCCATTCACACATCACCAAGACCGTGATTGCTCCCCATCGTGACCTTGCCTCAGAAAATGCAGATTTAAATACACTGCCTGGCAGCTAGCCAACTCCTCATGTATACTGTTGGGAGCGGAATCATGTTTGCAGTGATACTGAACTCGTCCAAAAAGCCACCACTTTGCTGTGCTCCCAAGTCCACACTCCCACAGCATCTAGCTCAGAGAAGTAATTGTGATGGACCATGGATTATGACTTAACACTCTGTCACCACATGGACACTGTACGTAGATCCTGTCATCTACACCTCCACATCCTTAAATGATCCCTTCTTGGCTATCCTACCCTCACAGAGTCACATCAATGTTGGCAAGTATCCTCTCCCATCTAGACTGCTCTTATTCCATTTATGTGTATGGCACTGCCTATCGTCTCAGTAAGATACTACAGATCCTGAACAACAAAGCCTGCCTCATCCTTGCACTCACCAACAGGGTGCACATGACTCATGCACTCTGTGTGCTCCACTGTCTTCACATTGTCCAACACACCACCTTCATGGCCATTTGCATCAACAACTGGGCCCTCCACAACATGTGATTTGACTTCATCCAACACTTTGTCCGACACTACAGAGCACTCACATCAGCCTCTGCACTATTTCTTGTGATCCCTTCCCTCAATTCAACTTGAAATTGACATGCCTCTTTCTCCATCAAGGCTCCAACACACTGATGCTCCCTCCCACTCAGCGTCAGTGAAGTGATGAGCCACCTTTCATTCCATATAGTACAAGGATTCTGGATCTTTCCTTCCCCCAGCCAGGACATAGGCTACATCCCATGCAATTTCCCAGCCAAGCTTGCACATCAGTTCACTTGCACACAAATGGCAGGGTGTCCTGGCCGTATGTCTCCCCGCACTCCACAGGACAGCTTTAGTGTACTTAGACCATCTAGGTTTGTACTGGTTTGCACATCCGGACCCCTGACAGCCTTTACCTGTGTTCCCTTACAAGTCACTTGTTGTTTATTGTTGTTTTTCTGCATGTTCTTTCCTCCTCAATGTAATGCATGACATGTGTTTCCATAACTTGTTCATATACAGCAGTGCGAGTGACTGCACTGTGTGTGTCTGTAAATTGTGCGCAGCCCCTCACCACAGCTTCTGTTAATCTGTTGTCCTTGAAACTGTTTGCACTACACCCTATGATCCCTGCCCCCTTCCCGGTAATGGATCGTCCAGGGTATGTGATCTGTTTGAGGGGGAAGAAACAGCTTGGTAATGACATGTCGATGAATTGTGGTGTCCTACTGGGGGGGCACACGTGGTGGGAAGTGCAGAGTCTGGAGTGGGGGTGGAACAGTCTTATTGCATGGACATTTTTGGACATGGGTCTCTTTCTGGGTTGCATGCCATGGTGTGTTCACCATGTTGTTTTGGTGATGAGAAGCTGAGGAGTCCTCTTTAGCAGGTGGCCTGTTTTCCCAGTCTACCCATCACCCTCATCCCCTAAAGTTCTTCTTCACCCGCAACCTGTGCTATTTTTTCATCAGTGTGCCTCCAGGGGTCTCTGGCCCTGCTGACTTCTTTTTCTGTCCTAATGTCTCTGTCTTCCTCTCTTTGCTACCTCTTCTCAGCCCTCACCAACTCTAAGAGTGCCCATCCCTCTCCTCATCTCTCCACCAGCCAAACTCCACCTTGTTCCCCAATCACACTCTCTCTCTCTCTCACCACCCTCTCCCTCTCTGCGTGCTCTGCTGCTGCACATTCTGCACTCTGTCTCCTCTCTCTCTCTTGCCCTGCCCCCTTTCATCCTTCATGCCAGCTCCCCCACTTGTACTTCCACTCCTCGGACCTTCACTGTTTCACTTGGTGTCATTTTCCCTGCTCCCTATGTCCCTAGAGTATATAACATGCAGAGCATATAACATGCTCTGTTGGAAATTTGTGATACCAGCGATGACTCTGCAAATGAGTTCCGATATTGTTGGATTCATTGGTGCTCACGCTCTTTGATGTGACCTTCTAGTTATTTGCACTGGGTCGACCATGGTTGTTAGGCAACTTGTTCCATACGGGATACATCAAGGCTGTCATGTTTGCTTACTTTCATTGTATTGTATTGTATTTCTCATTTATATAGTGCCCTTTCCCCATTTGTATAGCCTCAATGTGCTTTGTCGTCGGACGCCTTCGGGGACTGATTCTAAGAGTTAACTTTAAGATGTGTGTGTGCATTTTGCCAGGTTAGGATGTATGTGGGCTGGCTAGGCTTCAGTATGCAGCCCCGAGATCAGGCTTGTGGGTGGGTGCTGTTGGTGTACCGGAGACTCGATGTGTGCTCAGCTAGACCAACATTATTTCGTAGGTTGTCGCTTTATACTAATAGCAGAGGTGTTGAGGCACCACAGGGGTTTCAGTGTGGACTGCCATGCAAGCTGTGTACTGTAGAGACCCCCGACCGGCCCATAGAGTCAGAGTTTGCTCTGCAGTACTTTAAGACGAGATAGCTTTACCTTAAGTAGGATGGGGTGCAGGTTTTCTTACTCCAACACCAATCAATAAGGACAACTCAATGGTTTGGCAAAGGGGAGTCCATTTAATGACAAGTACAAAAAACGGGGAAACATGGAAATCAACAGTGATGCAATAGCCTGTCTCGCTTCAACTCCCAATAACTTCACACAAACAGTAACATTTGTACCCAAAACTCGTCATCATTGACGTGTAACACTCAACAGTTAACATGCAATTCTATTGGTTGGAAAAAGGTAACTTAAATATAGGTGCTATATCTGTATATGGTAACTGAGTGTGGGGATTGGATAAACACTATTAGGAGGGCGCCTAAGCCCTTCCTTCACAAATGACTACGGTGGACGTCACTAAAAGTATGACGTCCCATTGGTTCTACTATCTATAGGACCCTAGATTATTTGGTCCATTGTGATTGGGTTGGCTTCAACCCCATGCATAAATCTCCACTTTAATTAGCAACACGCAGAATGGTCAACCAGGTGCAGGATGCCCCAAGATTCACCCAGCCTCCCTTCCATCAATCAGTACTTCGGTGGCTATGTGTCAATTAGCTGGCTGTGGTCGGCCTCAAAACTGTAGCTTCTTGTCAGAAAAGTTATGATATCTCTGTCTGGGCGACAGCCAGGCGTAGGTGTGAAACTGTACTTCTTCTCACTCGGCTGGTCATGTGCTAGCACACAGTAAATCAGCTTAGTTTTCCTTCTATTCGCACATTTAATTCTTATTCGGTTTGCCACCTGCCTGGGTCTCCTTATCTCGGCCTTCCTGAGATAGGCTGTTCTGTTCTTAAGTTTTGATTTTGCGAAGCTACTGTTCGCTCCTTCTCTTGGTCTGACCTCGACTTCACAGGCATGAGCTGCTCCTGCTAAGTTTCGATTCAGCCGCCGCTTCTCGTTTTAGCTGGAATACGAATCCTGTCCTGTTTGACCCAAAGTAACCTGAGTTAATTCTGCTTTTGTGTAAAGTGGACTCACACTTATATAGTGTGCTTCGTTGAGGTAGATATGTTTAGGTGGCACTTGCCGCTCTATTCTTCTACTAAGCATAGCAAGCCGCACTGTTTTTGGTTAGAAGCATATGTACGGGTGTTAGCTGGTTGAATGTCTTCATCCTGCTTAAGGCTTAAGTTTCTTTATATTTCAATATCGTCTCTCCTTCTAAGTTCATGATGTCCTTATTCATGGCATTTCGTCTCTGTGTGTCATCTTTTGGTTGTCGTTTTCTTTCATCTGTGAGTCTGGGCCCTCGTGTCATCACCATTCATCTTCAGTTAAGGCCTTTTGTATTTCTTCCGGGACAGTGTTTAAGTAACCTTCATTTCGTTTCATTTGTTGGTAGGGTTTTCTCAATGGATACCTTACTGTCTATGGTTGTCTGGTTATTGGTACTTCAATAGGTATTGTTCTTCTGATAGGCACTGGGCAGAGCCCTACTATGGCTCTCTGCTGGTTTATTTGCTCATCATATGTCACATATCTCGGTGTGAACGTTCGTGGTACTTCCAAATAAGCGACTGGAGTGCAGGCCATATTTGGGACCTCCTCTACAGCTGCTAGACCAGATTTGCATAGCCATAGCTGCATTCTATAGTGCATGGATGGGTGGCAGTGCCTGTGGCCTGTGTCCATAGATGTGGTGCAAGTAATACATACCATAAGCTCGGATGAAGTTCATCCTCAATGTTGTTTTCCAAGCACCAACTTGATTGCCTGGTCTTGCCAGCTGAGGTCTCCCTAGATCGAGATCCTGAGCAGTGGGAGGGGGGCCCAGGGCAAGTGGGTGATGTACGATCATCTGGGGATGAGGTGGGGGGCAAGTTTATCGCGGTGTGGCACTGAGTACGTTGCTGGCATCCATGGAGATTTGGGTGGATAGGTGTGTTGTCGGGTGTGCTGTCGGGTTTGGGCCATTGCTTCTGTGCACATATCACAGCATAGAGTGCAAGAAGATTTCAAGAGGAGGAAGGAAAGAGACAGGCTTTGAGGATCTTTCTGAATTTCAGGTGATTGTCAATGTTGTGGATATGGAGTGGCAGAGAGTTCAAGATGATTTTAGCTTGGACGGAGAAGGAGGATCCGTCCAGTCTGGTACTGTTGTAATGTGGGAGAACTAGGAGAGATGCTGTGCCGAATCTGAGTGTCCTGGAGGGGTGGTAGCGAGTGACTTTGTCTTGGAGGAATTACAGAGCGGTGTTGTTGATGGCGAGTGGTTCATATGGCTTTAAAGATAGTACATCGACCAATACAGGTCAGTGGAGGACTCTTAGTGTAGGGCTGATGTGTTCTCTGGGAGGGAGGCCAATGGGCAGGCGGGCCGCAGTGTTTTGATTCTTTGTAGTTTCCTTAGCTGGAATGGTGGTACACCTAGATAAAGGTAGATAGCGTTGTCTAAGTGGGAGAGGATGATGGAGATGATGGCAGAGAAACGGCGAGGATAGGTGAGGTATGGGAAGATACCCCTCAGCATGGCCAGGTGGAAGAAACAGGTTCTGGATACAGAGTTGATATTTTGGGAGAGAGATACATCCATGTCTAGTGCGCATTAAAGGTATTTCACTTAGGTGGAGGGTGCCGAGGGGGTGGGGTACTAGGGAGTGAGGCCAGGGAATAGGTTGGGGAAGGAGTACTGTTTTCCTGCAGACATTTTTGTTTTTACAGGGTTGAGGATGAGGTGGTTGGTCGTCATCCAGTAGTCAATATCCGAGAGGCATGATGACAGATCTGGGTGGGTGGATTCTGGTGATTTTGGGATTATAAGGATGATCTCGGTATTGTCTCTGTAGCTGTAGCAGGTAAGATTGTGGGAGCAGATGAGTGCAGGGAGTGGGTTCAGATAGATGTTTAAGAGGAGGGAGATAAGGATGCTCCCTGTGGGACCCCTTTCGGTACTGACCGGAAATGGAGAGGTGAAAGGGTGGAGGAGCAGTATTTGTGAACGATTAGAGGTGAAAGAAGAGATTCAAAAGAGGGCAGTGTCTTTGATCCCTAAAGTGTGTAGCCTTTCTAGGAGCATGGTGTGGTCAATAGTATCAACGGCGGCAGATAGGTGAAAGAGAATGAGTACAGTGCATCCTTCTGCATCCGCTGTTCATTTTAGGATGTCTCAAATGGACACTATGGGGGACTCCGTTCTTCAGAGTTGTCTGAAATTAGATTGGGCAGGGTCAAGGAGGTTGTTGGCTTCAGTGAAATGGCTGAGTTGCTTGTATGCTATGTGATACATGAGTTTGGCCATGAAGTGGGTGTTGGAAACTGGCTGGTAGTTCTGGGGGGAAGCAGTGGGTCAAGCATAGATTATTTGTGGAGGGTTTTGATGTAGGAGGTTATAAAGTCTTCTGGGAAGATTTCCGATGTTAGGAAGTGGTTAAGGTGTGAGTATGCGATAATGCCTGCACAGGTAGAGGCTAGGATGTTTTTGAGGTGGGTGGGTGGGAAAGGGTCTTCAAGGGAATCTGATGGGTGGCTTTGTGCTAGGAGCAAGAGTAACTCCTGGTGTGAGATCGAAGAGAAATAAGTGAAAGTTTGCATCCGGAAGGAGTTAGGACAGGGAATGGGCGGGGCATTATTTCTATTTTAGAGATGATGGCAGAATGTCTGTTTATAGCGATGTTGTGTACATTTTCTGATAAGGCATTGCATAGGGATTGGGAGTTGGGTGGAAGGGGTGGAGCATCCTGGAGAATTGAATTCTGAGATGCTTCCGTGCAGTTCCTTGCTTGGGCTGTGAGAGTTCAAGATTTTGTTCCCATAGAAAGCTTTCTTGCTTTGTATGATTTCTGATCTGCAGTCCATGTTAGCCTTGCTAGGTTGGTTTTGATTTGGGCTGTTGGGTTGGTTCTCCGGGTCTGTTCCAGATGGTGCTTGAGGGTTTTGCATGTCTTGCAAGCTTATTATTTTGGATTAAATGCTGCGGATGTGAGACAGGTGTGTACCTTGTCCAGGTAAATTCAATGCACTCAAAGGGACACGATGCAGTGCCATTGGTGGCAGGGATGCTGTCACTGTGTTGGGTGTTTTTCATGGCATTGGCCTGAGTTGAGCCGGTCCGGCTACAGAGGTGCAGGGCAGACATGGTGAGGGAGGCTGGCAAGTCATTTCTTGCAGTTTTTGCATGTGTCATGCCTGACGCATGGCAGCTCATTCACTCACATTTTCCTGGCATGTGTACCCACGCTGACAGTCCACTCTGTCTAGAGGTACACTCCCCAGACAACTCCACATCCAGCACAGCATTGCAGGCCATGTGGGGGCTACGATGTTTGTCTGACTGCAACAGGATGGAGGTCTCACCCCTGGATACCAGGCACACGCTATATGCCAGGTGTGGTTGTTTATCATGGCAATGCATACTATGCAGAGTACACCAGCAGCTATTTAGACACTTCTTGATAGCTGCTCAGTGCATCTCAATCCTCCGTTCAGTTCCAAGCTCATTGAGCCCCAAAAAGTCCAGCCCCTCTGCGCTCTGCCTGCTCCCTGCTCCCTTTTGCCTGCCAGTCTCCCTGACCTCCATTTCACCTTCCTGTCTCTTGTCTGCTTGCCTATTTTCTGCCTGTTGCCTCTCTAACTGCTGCTTACTTGCCCTGCTGCCTTCTGCCGGATCCTGTCTTCACTGCAATTGCTGAGAAAAATGCCTTCCTTCATCTTGGACATTCTATCATTGGCACCCTTGCCAGTGTTTCCTACACTGTTCTGATGCCACGTTAATCAGGGGAAGCCAGATCGTGGCATTGGGAGGGCTTCCAAGGAGATCCTGGGATTCCGGCCTCTCAGTGATCTCTATTCAGGATTTCTCTCATTGTTATTCTGACAACAGCCAGATATGAATGATCACACAGACCCTCATCAGAACAAGGGGAAATAAGGCTAAGTTGTTTTGATTGTGTCGAGCCCTCCCAGGACTCACCTTTTCAAGCCATTCCTTTAAGGCATATCAGAGCCCCTGGAGGCTGCGCCGCTGATTCCCATGGGGGGTCGGAGGACACGGCAGGCAGCAGAGATGCTGTCCCTGGAGCGAGAAGTACTGGTCTGAAATTGACATCAGCTGCCATCACGTCGGCGTCAGAAGCCCTAGATCCTTTCCTCTAACTCTGAGCCGACGGCTGCAAGCTATCCTGCAACGCGTATAAAGACATTGCCACATCATCAGATCGCCATTCTTTCAACAGTGAAATTCCCTCATGGACCCACGTCTATAGTTCAAATCAGACATTTAATTAGATAGCCTGTTGCTATTTTCCAGAGACCATGACCAACACTAAAGGGTGTGTCTCCACTGATTAAATATCACTTTACCTGCATCCAAAACCTATTTTCCGATATAGAAGCTTCATTAACCATCTTCTTTTTTCCTCTTCAGCTCCAGTGCATCGGTCTACACCAAGGGGGTGTGTATAGGAGCATTCTTGCCTGGGGGGAGGAACTCCCATGGGTAGTATGTATTGCTAAGAAGGTTTTTCCTCCTAGGTGAGTGGGTACATTTCGCCAGAGCCCTTGAGAAATCTGCATCTCGTCTTGATACCACTTCAAGACCATGCAAACCTGACATAAGCAAGACATGGTCCCTCACAGTAGGGCATTCAGGGGGCAGACAATGAAGGTGTTGTGGGTGCAGATGCTGTCACTGTGTGGGGTGTTTTTCATTGGGTTGGCCTAAGGTCAACAGGCCCGTCTGCATGGGTGTGGGGCAGACATGGTGATGGGAGGCTGGCGAGTCATTGCTTGCAGTTGTTGCATGGCACTCGGGGGGCACAGGGTGCAATGTCATTGGGTGCTTGGATGCATTACCTGCTCTGACTGTGTGCTATGTTTCTCTACTGAGGCATTCTGCTAGGGGAGATGGTTGTTGCTATGCAAGGGCACAGGGCTGTGGGATGCCTGCACGAAACACCTCAGCAATGTAGACTGGTTTGGACATCTACGGAGGGAAGCATGGGTACCTGACTGGGTACAACTAGAGCAGTCCCACAAGGGGAAAGATGTGAGGTGAGATGGGCATCTTTCTTGAACTGATCTTGCAATTTTCTCAGTCTGTATGACTCATTAAATGTAGATGTGTATTCTGAGCTAAATTTGTCAGGGAGTGGGGAGGCCACTCCCCCTGTATATTGTTGTGAGACACAACTACGGTGGCTTGGGCAGTCCTCACAGGTGTTAGTTACTGCTTACATTATATGCTGTGCCTTCCTACTTGTGTTCTTCAATGTGTTGCTGGGGGTTTGCCTGAACAATTGTTGGGGATGAGCATGTGAAAGTGGTAGGGGTTTTAGTTGATTGTGTTCTGTGATTTTGAGTGAGCTACATGTTCTGTTGTTTCCACTTGCTATGACTGTGTTAGGGGTTGATGCAGTTTATTTTATGGCTGTGGACACACGCAGTTTGCCTCTCCCAGGCACACATTCTCAGGGCATCGTTATTGGCAAGATGGATTGGGCCTGATTCATCATTGAAGGGCACCAGGGATGTGGCTTCATTGGGTGTGCTCCACAGTGGTTGGTATTCATCTGAAATAGGTTTACACGAGCTGATTGTGTGCATCCTGTCCCTATGCGCTTTGGCCGGCCAAGGGCATGGGTGCTGCTTGTTTCTGAGGGCGATGTCCCTCCTGCATCTCTACCGGTATGCCACGCCATGTGGCATCACTGTGCAGGGCACAAGCTACACAATGGTTTTGCATATTACTGGTGGGTCATATATCAATATGCCGCCAGAGTGGTCAAGCAAGGGGAAACATGACTTGAGCACCCCTAATGTGCACTCCACTACATCCTTAGTGGCTATGCATGCTGTGTTGCACCTTACCTCGGCTGGTGTGGCAGGATTCTGGAATGGCGTGAGTACGAACGGTGAGAGCGGGTAGGCCCTGTCTCCTGCCAATGTGTAAATGATTGTTAAAAGCATTGATTGTCATGGTCTGTTATTCAATGTGTCACCTGACTGCATGTATGTGCGTGACAGCTGATATTCACTGATAAGCAAGGTGTTGCCAAAGGTTCCCAATGCCAGGGCCCAGTATAGTGATGACTGGCGGTAAATGTAGCTGTCATGCGTGTTTCCAGAGTAATTTGTATTGACATGCATGATGACGTAGATAACCTGCACATTGATTGAATGCCAAAGTTTCTGGTTGCAGGAAATGTGCTAAGTCGCTCGTTGGGGATGTAGCACACCGCACATGCAATCAATGGCTTTGAGTGCCCGGTGTAAATGTGCTATGGCATAAGATTCCTGGCACACTCTTTGCCTTACCTGCAGTGTGCGGGGCATGTATATGTGATGCAGTGCTTACCTGGTGTAGACACCGGGATTGTGTGGACTGTGATATGACCCCAACAATGGCAGTGTGTGCTGGAAAGAGCCTGTGGCGTAGGAAATGTAGAGCTGTCAGCACCTTCTCCAGGGGTCTGAGGGCATGGGAGCAGATGGTGGGTGATGCAAGGACTTCCTCCCACTCCCTGACCAGGTAGAGGATGTCATGGGGAGGAATCTGTACCTGGCATACACCTTGTCATCTGGCATCCCAAAGAGCATTGTATGTGGGTGGAAAATCCTGTACTCCACCATCCTCGTCCTCCACCTTCTATGGATTGTACGATTGCTGCCACTATAGCTGAATTAATCCTGGTAGAGGGACGTTTGAATGGTGTGCATTACATGCTTTATATACGTTTCCTTTGCGCATTGGTTCCTTTGCGCATAGTACTTTGCATCTCCTATCACGTGGCTGTAAGATCACAAGGTTTTCATGAGACTTTTCTCAATGTGAAGGTGCTCTTTGTAATCCACGAATTAGGATAGATTTGCGCTTGACTAGGCATGTGATTTATTTGTGTGGCACGTCCCTCAACAAGCCCACATTATTCCGCATTCCTCATTTTGCATTGAAAATGGGAAATATGCATGTCCGGCCACTATTTATTTCTTTGCGCAAGCCCATCCCACACTTTGTGCGGTTTGTTCCGCAAAGCACTTGACTCCGCGCAAAATCGTGATGGACCCGTGCAAAGTCAAGCAAAGTCTGATCTATGAATCGGGAAATGGTGTTTTGTGTGCAGGCAAAGTGTACTTTTTAGGCGCACAATCACTTTGCAGCACGCAAAACATTCCATGAATTAGGACCTAAGAGTAACATCACTTTCCATGAGAGATGAGGGCAACACATTGATCATATGTCTGGCAATGCAGGCCACCTGTCCAAAATGTGTCTTGCTTTTTTTTAGCTTGTGATATCATTAACCCCTATCACACCTCAGGAAGGTTACCAATTGTGAAAGCACGAATTGCGAATCTTCTGACCCAGACCTTTCATTCATTTTGCATCAAGTCGCGCATGTTTGAGATATTATTACAATGCCTCATAGACTGTAATAATGTCTCCAGTTAGTGACATTTAAATGCCCTTTCGTCCAGCAAGGGTAACATTTGTCAGCTGTAATCATGTGTTAAATGACGCGAAATATCTCTCGGTGATCTGTGTTAATGCACAGCAT
This sequence comes from Ambystoma mexicanum, assembly GCF_040938575.1. Lineage (NCBI taxonomy): Eukaryota > Metazoa > Chordata > Amphibia > Caudata > Ambystomatidae > Ambystoma > Ambystoma mexicanum. Next base: position 683,247,519 of record NC_090939.1, on the reverse strand, counting down.
CGGCGACTGAATCGCTGTATTAATAATGCATGGCACATTAGTGCAGTGGTGTCTTTGTATTGCAATTCAAAGTAGCCGGTGTCACTGCACTGGATGCACACTCAAAACCACACAACGCTTTAGGCGAAATGTGCACATAAGACTGTTGTGGTTGGCTACCTGCAAGGCCTCCAATGACTAGTTCCTTATATGTACGACTAATGAAAAGAAAGCAGCATGTATATTGTAGGTATATATTGTAGGTTTCTGTTAGATTCTCGCTGTAACCTGCCACTGATAATATTGTGGCTTTTTGACTCGAATTAATGTAATGGAACTAGCTCAGGGTCGCGTGGAAACTGTCAAAGCAACGAATACATTATTTCGATCGACAGAATATCTAAATCCCCCAAAAATTCTTTAACACATAAATTAAGGAGGCCTCAGATAAGGAGGACAACGAATTTGACGGAACATAGGTGCCGTGCTGAGGGTTTCTTGGAATAATCAGGCCTTTACAGTCCAAAATGCAATTACGACACACTTTGATTGTGTTCGAAAGGCTCCCTCAGTGCGTCACAACACATACCAACTAACTGACTACACAGAGCAGCTGCTATTCCTGTGCTCCAGGGAATGCACCATACTGTCTGAACAGCCTTACACTTCAATTCTGATGGTAGCTCATCACACATCATTACATTACTTTCCTAGTGATGTGCCCTGTGCCATTTGTGCTTTATCTGCGCAGTGCGCACAGTTCTGATTTCTCCTCGTAAGCAACTAGAGTGCCAGCAATGGGGATTAATCATCAGTAAACAGCACATATGGGTTTCATGCAAGGCAGCACCCAGCATGCTGGATGGACATATCCAGCTACAGCATTCGGTGGAGAGGCGTGAATACTGGCATGGGCCATCAAACATGTTTTCCTGTACACCTCCAACAAAATCCAAGATGTTACACTTTTTAGGACTGAACTAAGTGGAGAGTGTCTAAGGTTATCTCATTCTCAGTGACAGCTTAATGGCTTGCAAACAATTTGGAAAATACGTTACCAATGTTTGAATGGGGCAAAGTCAACTGATATCTGTGTATGTCTAATGCTTGATAATGGGTGTCAATCATTTGCTTTAAGACTTCCTGTTTTGGGGTTCTTGCATCCTCGCCAGCTAAGGGTTCTGAAACATAATGCCCACAACCAGGGACGTCATTTAACCAAAATGCCAGGGGTAACGAAAGTGACATTACATGGCCCTTGACCTCCAGTAAGTGATGTCATTTGACTCTGCCCCCAAGTGACATCACGGTAAGTGATGGCACATGACCTTCAGATGCGTCTAACACGTGTGTTTCCAGGTGCTCTCAATTCAGCCAGATATAAGAACCGAGGGACAGAGGGAGGAGAGATTTGTCCACGATCAGACATTTGGGGAATGTTATTTTCCAGATTCGACGTGGAGCTTATATATAAAACATACATAATGCAGTACTTGTAACAGGGTAACCAAAATTTCTATCACAGAGTACAGCTAGGGTTCTGGTCGAGTTTGCGGCTCCTCTCAACCATTCACATCACACTTGAATGCGTTCAAGTTGAGCAGAGCCCAATCAGTGGTGTAGCACACAATTTAGGGGCCCCCCTGTGAGCCATGCTGAGGGCCCCCGCCACTCCAAGCTCCTTAACAAAGCATTGGGCAAGCCACACCAAGGCCAGCCCGGACTACAACATGTGCGCAATGTTCATAATGATTATGCCGCTGCAGGGGCAGGCGCTACTCCAAGTGAAAGAAGTAGATATATTTTTTAACCAAAGCTTAAATGTTTCACCTAGCATAGAAAGAAGGGGTGGTGCCTGGTCCCAAAACATACTAGCCCCCAGTGGATTATTGGAGTTTGTAAATATTTGCCACAGATATGCGATTGAGACCGAGCATAACGAGGGGGTCCAAACTAATGAAAATAGGTTTGGGGGAAATCAGGGGGATTCTTCCCCCTCCCATAAGAATGTTTTTTGAATAGTGGGTTAAAATGGTGCATTACACAGCACACTTTCTGTGAAAATGTGGGTAGAATGACAGACAGTTTGCAATCGGTTTTGTAAGGTGTATGGTAACTCATGGAAAAATTTACCCAATGCATTGTCATGCCGGATCCCATAATATTTGACAGTGTAATAAACATTTTCATGCTGGCTGTGCCCATACATTTCAATGCTGGCTCCACCGACACTTATCATCTTTGCTTTCTCATAGATGCTCAGTTAATAAAAAGGCATGCTACAGTAAGAAATATCCAGGCTCCAAATACTACTTATCATGCTTTATCAAAGATGATGAGTAATAAATGTCATGCCAGTAAGCAATAGCTAGACTGGTTGTACTGAAATGCCAGTCTAGCCAGGTAATGACACACAAGAACTTGGCTTTGCCTGAAAATACCAGTAAAATGTACACAGTCTCCCAAGGCCTTACACACACACACACACGCAAACACACACACACATGCAGGCATCTCCTTTCACTCACCCATACATCTCCTCTCACATTCATTCACAATGCATTCACGACACAGACATGCACATACCCACCGATAACATTCACACACAATCATATTCATACTCATTCACCCACCAGTCACTGACCCATAAACCTCTCACGTCCACTTGCGCTGCATTCTCCACACAGGAACACACCCACCCAGAACATTAAGACACACACTGTCACATTCCTATTCATTCACCCACCACTCAATGACCCATAGAGCTTCTCTCGCATTCACTCACACTGCATTCTCCACATGGACACGTACCCATCCAGAATATTGAAACACTCTCACTGCATTATCTACATAGGCACACACCCACCCACCCAGAACACTCAAACACATACACTATCACCTTTCATCTCATTCACCCATCACTCATTGACCCACAGCACATACATACATCTGACACGCACTTAAAGCATGCAAAATACACATCACATTAAAAAAAAACCTTCTTACCTGTTTTTCTAGTTTTGGTCCATCACTCGAGGCCACCCTCAGCTCCTCCGTACTGCTCACAAACAGGAACCAGGAAGCTGGGAGAGCTTCCTTGTTCCTGTATATGAGCTGTGAGGAAGCTGGAGGAGAAGGGGTTGGAGATGAACGTGGCATGTGACATGGGCCACATGTCACGGTCAGCTCCAACTCCTACTGAGTGCCTCTTTCTCGCCCTGCAAGCCTCAGACCAGTCTTCACCCTGATGGGTGAAGACTGTGCCGGGACACCCCAAGCCCTGGTGTGATGGGACCCCCACACCACAGGGACTGCGGGGGCCCCTGCAACTCCGAGAGCTTCAGTTAAAAAAAAAATCTCCCTTTTTTTAAAAGGGTAACAAGGGAGATTGCAGGGGTATCAAGGGCGAACACAGGGCTAGCGGCTGTGACCCCCAAATGACTTCCTTGCCCAGAGCTGTTGGTCAGAGGTGGTACTGTCATGTTGTGTTCTGGTACAATTGATGTGGTTGTCTTGATAATCCCAGGCCCAAAGTGAGCCATCATATGTTATACATCCTTTATATATGTTCAGACATCCACGTTTCAGGTTGAGGATTTTTAGGTAGTTGAGCTCCCACATTCTTCTGTGTGTGGTGGTTATGAGGTCACACTTGAGTACTATCACTGACAGGTAGTGCAGTGTGTTTCCCATATGTGTGAAATGGTGACTCACTGCCGTTTCTGTTTTGTGGTTTGAGTTCAAGAACCTATGTTGGTTAATTCTTTCATATAGGTCCTTCCAAGAAACACCTATATATTTTCCTCACAAGCATTTCTTGCATTGGCATGGGTATACAACATTGGATGACTTGCAGTTTTAAGTCCCGTTTATTTGTATTGTTTGGTGGTGTGGTGTTGTTATGGGACATTTGGTGCATATGTGTTGGCAGGCTTTGCGTCTCTGAAAATTGCATGGGTGTGTTCCATATCTCTTTTTGAGTTTTGTTCTTAATATGGCAGAAATGTACTTCTGGTTCAGGAATGTACTAAACATGTTGATTCCTGCTATGCAATTAAGGACGATTTTTTGCAAAGGTCATCATCCCTGGTGAATGTTGATGGTAGGTTCATCACAATCCTATCCAATTGTGCTAGTGCTGGATAAGGGACCAACTAGGGTATGTGTTCTGTAGTTTTGCTGCAGGTTTTCTTTGTATATATTCAATGCACAATCAAATTCTCTGTCAATTTGTAGACTCAGTGACTCTTTTGGGGCACAGAAGAATACATATTTATTTAAATTATATGTTCAATTAATCTTTTCACAAAATGATTACACATAACACCTTCTCTGTGGCACAATACAAAGCTTCAATACAAAAACACACATTTTCATTGTTTTCTCAGGTACAGGGAACACAGGCCAAATAAGAAGGTCACAACTCTTGTCCCCTGAGCCCCTTTTATGTCAAACTTAAATAATACAATGGCACATTACTAGAGCATAAGCATAAACATTTCTTGATAAGGGCTAGATTTGAAACAAACACACAGTTTTGGTTTTCAAAGCAATTTCACATGCAACACTTGGTATGCGTCATTTCCCTGCACACTTGAAAATGTTAGCAGTTTTTAAATCACCCCGACTTTTGAGAACACTTTTGATAGAGAAAGCCCTTGTTCCTTCTTCACCCCCAAAGCAACGAATTAAATTCAAAACATTATTCCTGGTCCACCGTTGCCTCTCTAACACTGCCTCAACCTACCTGTCACAGTGTGTAGAGAAATAAACCCCGACCAACCCTCCAAGGTCATCCAACTCTCACCTCCTGAAGACTCCCAAGTTCAGCCGCCTCTCAGTAGGAGGCAAGAGATTTTCGGTAATGGCAGCCAAACTTTGGAACAATCTGTCACTTACTCTCAGAAAAGAACAGGACTATTGGACCTTCCGCAGAAACCTGAAGACATTGCTGTTCAACTGACTACACCCCCACTAAGACTATTGCTTCCCCCTATGCCTTGCCCCACCCACCCTCTTTTAACTTCTCTATTGTAAAATGTAACTCTCATGCACCTCTCAAGTAATGCAGACTGTAAGCTTGCAGCCCAATGTAACTAATGTACCTAACTAATGCACCCCAATGAAACTAGCACCGACATACCTGATTTTTTTTTGCGCTGTAACAAATGTATAAATACATAATTAATTAAAACATCTTTCTGCTATCAGGGTCACTTACTCGTTCTCAGGAAACAGTGAGTATTTTTCAATGGGGAATTCAAATGGAGAATTACACTTGGTTTCACTTGGCAACACACTTTACTCCCTAGCACCAAAAATCCAGGCTTCATTTATATTCAGCAGCCCTCTTTTCAACGGCAAGGTCTGGGGAGTGGGGACAGTTAGGAATTTTGTTTTGGGACAAGGGCACCCCTTTTCCTTAGAGAAGTCTGGGATTGATAGGAAAAATAGATGTGTTGAATTACTTGAAATGTCTATAACTTAACTTTCCGCTGGGAAAGAGAGCAGAGGTTTCGTACTCCGTCGAACTCCCACTGCATCAATGTATATGGGAGTTAATTAAATTAATATTCTGTAAAATATGCCAAGGGTTTACACAGTTGCCCCCCACCGACTATTAGGGGAAATATTATCAGGGTAATTCATAGAAATTCGCACAAAAGTGGCGCACGCGACTGGCGCACAGCATGCCCGTGCGAATGTCTGCGCCAGCCGCGTGCGCTAAAATCGATTTCCGCGCACAGCGTATTCATGGATTTTCGCATCCAAAACCAGCCGTGGCGCAGCGTGGCGCAGCGACCCTGCAGCAGCGCCAGTTACGCCTCCAAGAACGCCCTCGCGCAAGGAAAAGCCTTCAAAATCCCCAAATAATCGCAAAGGGCTGCGCTAACCCTGGACCAGTTCACAGGGCTGGCAAACAGCAAACGCCAAGCGGGGAACGTGTATTTCAGTGGTTCGCGGGAAGTTCCACACGCGATTGTCCTGTGTACGTGTGCATCAGGGGTGCGCGGGAAGTTCCACACGCGATTCCAGCAGGGTACGTGTATTTCAGGGGTGCGCGGAAAGTTCCACACGTGATTGGCCCCGTGCGAGCAGGGTACGTGTATTCCAGGGGTGCGCGGGAAGTTCCACACGCGATTTCAGCAGGGTACGTGTATTTCAGGGGTGCGTGTGAAGTTCCACACGCGATTCCATCAGGGTACGTGTATTTCAGGGGTGCGCGGGAAGTCCCACATGCGATTGGCCCCGTGCGAGCAGGGTACGTGTATTTCAGGGGTGCGCGGGAAGTTCCACATGCGATTTCAGCAGGGTATGTGTATTTCAGGTGTGCGCGGGAAGTTCCACACGCGATTCCATCAGGGTACGTGTATTTCAGGGGTGCGCGGGAAGTTCCACACGTGATTTCAGCAGGGTACGTGTATTCCAGGGGTGCGCGGGAAGTTCCACACGCGATTGGCCCAGTGCGAGCAGGGTACGTGTATTCCATGGGTGCGCGAGAAGTTCCACACGCGATTTCAGCAGGGTATGTGTATTTCAGGGGTGCGCAGGAAGTTCCACACGCGATTTCAGCAGGGTACGTGTATTTCAGGGGTTATGGGGAGTACTACACGTGAATTGGCCGTGTGGGTCCTCCCAGGTGTTCGCTCTACAACCTCCACGGCCCCTGCAGGCAGCCCACACCACGGGGGACTATCCTGCACCCCTGCTCATGTCCCGCAGGCAGCCCATCCACCATGGGCATGCCCCCCAGCCAACCCACATGTCACCTTGCACTACTGATCAACAATGCATGTCTCCCACCACCCCCACCCCCCAGCAGTCAGGGGCACCCTCCACCAGGCCCCCATACATGTCTACCACCACCCCCATCCCCCAGCCACCAGGGGCAGATTCCACCAGGCCCCCACTCATGTCTCCCTGCACCCCCACCCCCCAGCAGTGCAGGGGCAGCCTTCACCAGGCCCCCACTCATGTCCCCCTGCACCCCCACCCCCCAGCAGTGCAGGGGCAGCCTCCACCAGGCCCCCACTCATGTCCCCCTGCACCCCCACCCCCCAGCAGTGCAGGCGCAGCCTCCACCAGGCCCCCACCCATGTCTACCACCACCCCCACCCCCCAGCAACCAGGGGCAGCCTCCACCAGGCCCCCACCCATGTCTCCCACCACCCCCTACCCCCCAGCAGTCAGGGGCACCCTCCACCAGGCCCCCACTCATGTCTCCCACCACCCTCATCCCCCAGCCACCAGGGGCAGATTCCACCAGGCCCCCACTCATGTCTCCCACCACCCCCACCCCCCCCCCGCAGTGCAGGGGCACCCTCCACCAGGCCCCCACCCATGTCTCCCACCCCCCCACCCCCAGCAGTGCAGGGGCACCCTCCACCAGGCCCCCACCCATGTCTCCCACCACCCCCACCCCCAGCAGTGCAGGGGCACCCTCCACCAGGCCCCCACCCATGTCTCCCACCACCCCCTACCCCCCAGCAGTCAGGGGCACCCTCCACCAGGCCCCCACTCATGCCTACAACCACCCCCATCCCCCAGCCACCAGGGGCAGATTCCACCAGGCCCCCACTCATGTCTCCCACTACCCCCACCCCCCAGCACTGTGTGGCACCTGCCAGCAGGCCCCACCCATGTCCAACTCATGTTCCCCACCACCCCCACCCCCCAGCACTGTGGGGCACCTGCCAGCAGGCCCCCACCCATGTCCAACTCATGTTCCCCACCCCCCCACCCCCCAGCACTGTGGGCCACCTGCCAGCAGGCCCCCACCCATGTCCAACTCATGTTCCCCACCCCCCACCCCCCAGCAGTGTGGGGCACCTGCCAGCAGGCCCCCACCCATGTCCAACTCATGTTCCCCACCACCCCCACCCCCCAGCCACCAGGGGCAGCCTCCACCAGGCACCCACCCATGTCTCCCACCACCCCCTACCCCCCAGCAGTCAGGGGCACCCTCCACCAGGCCCCCACTCATGTCTCCCACCACCCCCATCCCGCAGCCACCAGGGGCAGATTCCACCAGGCCCCCACTCATGTCTCCCACTACCCCCACCCCCCAGCAGTGCAGGGGCACCCTCCACCAGGCCCCCACCCATGTCTCCCACCCCCCCACCCCCCAGCAGTGCAGGGGCACCCTCCACCAGGCCCCCACCCATGTCTCCCACCACCCCCACCCCCCAGCAGTGCAGGGGCACCCTCCACCAGGCCCCCACCCATGTCTCCCACCACCCCCACCCCCCAGCAGTGCAGCGGCAGCCTCCACCAGGCCCCCACTCAAGTCCCCCTGCACCCCCACCCCCCAGCAGTGCAGGGGCAGCCTCCACCAGGCCCCCACCCATGTCTACCTCCACCCCCACCCCCCAGCCACAAGGGGCAGCCTCCACCAGGCCCCCACCCATGTCTCCCACCACCCCCTAACCCCCAGCAGTCAGGGGCACCCTCCACCAGGCACCCACTCATGTCTCCCACCACCCCCATCCCCCAGCCACCAGGGGCAGATTCCACCAGGCCCCCACCCATGTCTCCCACCACCCCCACCCCCCAGCAGTGCAGGGGCACCCTCCACCAGGCCCCCACCCATGTCTCCCACCCTCCCACCCCCCAGCAGTGCAGGGGCACCCTCCACCAGGCCCCCACCCATGTCTCCCACCACCCCCTACCCCCCAGCAGTGCAGGGGCACCCTCCACCAGGCCCCCACCCATGTCTCCCACCACCCCCTACCCCCCAGCAGTCAGGGGCACCCTCCACCATGCCCCCACTCATGTCTACAACCACCCCCATCCCCCAGACACCAGGGGCAGATTCCACCAGGCCCCCACTCATGTCTCCCACCACCCCCACCCCCCAGCACTGTGTGGCACCTGCCAGCAGGCCCCCACCCATGTCCAACTCATGTTCCCCACCCCCCCCCAGCACTGTGGGGCACCTGCCAGCAGGCCCCCACCCATGTCCAACTCATGTTCCCCACCACCCCCACCCCCCAGCACTGTGGGGCACCTGCCAGCAGGCCCCCACCCATGTCCAACTCATGTTCCCCACCCCCCCCACCCCCCAGCACTGTGGGGCACCTGCCAGCAGGCCCCCACCCATGTCTCCCACCCCCCCACCCCCAGCACTGTGGGACACCTGCCAGCAGGCCCCCACCCATGTCCAACTCATGTTCCCCACCCCCCCACCCCCCAGCACTGTGGGGCACCTGCCAGCAGGCCCCCACCCATGTCCAACTCATGTTCCCCACCACCCCCACCCCCCAGCCACCAGGGGCAGCCTCCACCAGGCCCCCACCCATGTCTCCCACCACCCCCTACCCCCCAGCAGTCAGGGGCACCCTCCACCAGGCCCCCACTCATGTCTCCCACCACCCCCATCCCCCAGCCACCAGGGGCAGATTCCACCAGGCCCCCACTCATGTCTCCCACCACCCCCACCCCCCAGCAGTGCAGGGGCACCCTCCACCAGGCCCCCACCCATGTCTCCCACCCCCCACCCCCCAGCAGTGCAGGGGCACCCTCCACCAGGCCCCCACCCATGTCTCCCACCCCCCCCACTCCCCAGCAGTGCAGGGGCACCCTCCACCAGGCCCCCACCCATGTCTCCCACCACCCCCACCCCCCAGCAGTGCAGGGGCACCCTCCACCAGGCCCCCACCCATGTCTCCCACCACCCCCACCCCCCAGCAGTGCAGGGGCACCCTCCACCAGGCCCTCACTCATGTCTCCCACCACCCCCACCCCCCCAGCAGTCAGGGGCACCCTCCAGCAGGCCCCCACACATGTCTACCACCACCCCCATCCCCCAGCCACCAGGGGCAGATTCCACCAGGCCCCCACTCATGTCTCCCACCACCCCCTACCCTCCAGCAGTCAGGGGCACCCTCCACCAGGCCCCCACTCATGTCTCCCACCACCCCCATCCCCCAGCCACCAGGGGCAGATTCCACCAGGCCCCCACTCATGTCTCCCACCACCCCCACCCCCCAGCAGTGCAGGGGCACCCTCCACCAGGCCCCCACCCATGTCTCCCACCCCCCACTCCCTAGCAGTGCAGGGGCACCCTCCACCAGGCCCCCACCCATGTCTCCCACCACCCCCACCCCCCAGCACTGCAGGGGCACCCTCCACCAGGCCCCCACCCATGTCTCCCACCACCCCCACCCCCCAGCAGTGCAGGGGCACCCTCCACCAGGCCCCCACTCATGTCCCCCTGCACCCCCACCCCCCAGCAGTGCAGGGACAGCCTCCACCAGGCCCCCACCCATGTCTACCACCACCCCCACCCCCCAGCCACCAGGAGCAGCCTCCACCAGGCCCCCACCCATGTCTCCCACCACCCCTACCCCCCAGCAGTCAGGGGCACCCTCCACCAGGCCCCCACTCATGTCACCCAGCACCCCCATCCCCCAGCCACCAGCGGCAGATTCCACCAGGCCCCCACTCATGTCTCCCACCACCTCCACCCCCCAGCAGTCAGGGGCACCCTCCACCAGGCCCCCACACATGTCTACCACCACCCCCATCCCCCAGCCACCAGGGGCAGATTCCACCAGGCCCCCACTCATGTCTCCCACCACCCCCACCCGCAGGCAGTGCAGGGGCAGCCTCCACCAGGCCCCCACTCATGTCCCCCTGCACCCCCACCCCCCAGCAGTGCAGGGGCAGCCTCCACCAGGCCCCCACTCATGTCCCCCTGCACCCCCACCCCCCAGAAGTGCAGGGGCAGCCTCCACCAGGCCCCCACCCATGTCTACCACCACCCCCACCCCCCAGCCACCAGGGGCAGCCTCCACCAGGCCCCCACCCATGTCTCCCACCACCCCCTAACCCCCAGCAGTCAGGGGCACCCTCCACCAGGCCCCCACTCATGTCTCCCACCACCCCCATCCCCCAGCCACCAGGGGCAGATTCCACCAGGCCCCCACTCATGTCTCCCACCACCCCCACCCCCAGCAGTGCAGGGGCACCCTCCACCAGGCCCCCACCCATGTCTCCCACCCCCCCACCCCCCAGCAGTGCAGGGGAACCCTCCACCATGCCCCCACCCATGTCTCCCACCACCCCCCAGCAGTGCAGGGGCAGCCTCCACCAGGCCTCCACTCATGTCTCCCACCACCCCCATCCCCCAGCCACCAGGGGCAGATTCCACCAGGCCCCCACTCATGTCTCCCACCACCCCCACCCCCAGCACTGTGGGGCACCTGCCAGCAGGCCCACACCCATGTCCAACTCATGTTCCCCACCCGCCCACCCCCCAGCACTGTGGGGCACCTGCCAGCAGGCCCCCACCCATGTCCAACTCATGTTCCCCACTCCCCCACCCCCCAGCACTGTGGGGCACCTGCCAGCAGGCCCCCACCCATGTCCAACTCATGTTCCCCACCACCCCCACCCCCCAGCCACCAGGGGCAGCCTCCACCAGGCCCCCACCCATGTCTCCCACCACCCCCTTCCCCCCAGCAGTCAGGGGCACCCTCCACCAGGCCCCCACTCATGTCTCCCACCACCCCCATCCCCCAGCCACCAGGGGCAGATTCCACCAGGCCCCCACTCATGTCTCCCACCACCCCCACCCCCCAGCAGTGCAGGGGCACCCTCCACCAGGCCCCCACCCATGTCTCCCACCCCCCACCCCCCAGCAGTGCAGGGGCACCCTCCACCAGGCCCCCACCCATGTCTCCCACGCCCCACTCCCCAGCAGTGCAGGGGCACCCTCCACCAGGCCCCCACCCATGTCTCCCACCACCCCCACCCCCCAGCAGTGCAGGGGCACCCTCCACCAGGCCCCCACCCATGTCTCCCACCACCCCCACCCCCCAGCAGTGCAGGGGCACCCTCCACCAGGCCCCCACTTATGTCCCCCTGCACCCCCACCCCCCAGCAGTACAGGGGCAGCCTCCACCAGGCCCCCACCCATGTCTACCACCACCCCCACCCCCCGGACACCAGGGGCAGCCCCCACCAGGCCCCCACCCATGTCTCCCACCACCCCCTACCCCCCAGCAGTCAGGGGCACCCTCCACCAGGCCCCCGCTCATGTCTCACACCACCCCCATCCCCCAGCCACCAGGGGCAGATTCCACCAGGCCCCCACTCATGTCTCCCACCACCCCCACCCCCCAGCAGTCAGGGGCACCCTCCAGCAGGCCCCCACACATGTCTACCACCACCCCCATCCCCCAGCCACCAGGGGCAGATTCCACCAGGCCCCCACTCATGTCTCCCACCACCCCCACCCCCCAGCAGTGCAGAGGCAGCCTCCACCAGGCCCCCACTCATGTCCTCCTGCACCACCACCCCCCAGCAGTGCAGGGGCAGCCTTCACCAAGCCCCCACTCATGTCCCCCTGCACCCCCACCCCCCAGCAGGGCAGGGGCAGCCTCCACCAGGCCCCCACCCATGTCTACCACCACCCCCACCCCCCAGCCACCAGGGGCAGCCTCCACCAGGCCCCCACCCATGTCTCCCACCACCCCCTACCCTCCAGCAGTCAGGGGCACCCTCCACCAGGCCCCCACTCATGTCTCCCACCACCCCCATCCCCCAGCCACCAGGGGCAGATTCCACCAGGCCCCCACTCATGTCTCCCACCACCCCCACCCCCCAGCAGTGCAGGGGCACCCTCCACCAGGCCCCCACCCATGTCTCCCACCCCCCACCCCCCAGCAGTGCAGGGGCACCCTCCACCAGGCCCCCACCCATGTCTCCCACCCCCCACTCCCTAGCAGTGCAGGGGCACCCTCCACCAGGCCCCCACCCATGTCTCCCACCACCCCCACCCCCCAGCACTGCAGGGGCACCCTCCACCAGGCCCCCACCCATGTCTCCCACCACCCCCACCCCCCAGCAGTGCAGGGGCACCCTCCACCAGGCCCCCACTCATGTCCCCCTGCACCCCCACCCCCCAGCAGTGCAGGGACAGCCTCCACCAGGCCCCCACCCATGTCTACCACCACCCCCACCCCCCAGCACCCAGGGGCAGCCTCCACCAGGCCCCCACCCATGTCTTCCACCACCCCTACCCCCCAGCAGTCAGGGGCACCCTCCACCAGGCCCCCACTCATGTCTCCCACCACCCCCATCCCCCAGCCACCAGGGGCAGATTCCACCAGGCCCCCACTCATGTCTCCCACCACCCACACCCCCCAGCAGTCAGGGGCACCCTCCACCAGGCCCCCACACATGTCTACCACCACCCCCATCCCCCAGCCACCAGGGGCAGATTCCACCAGGCCCCCACTCATGTCTCCCACCACCCCCACCCCCCAGCAGTGCAGGGGCAGCCTCCACCAGGCCCCCACTCGTGTCCCCCTGCACCCCCACCCCCCAGCAGTGCAGGGGCACCCTCCACCAGGCCCCCACCCATGTCTCCTACCCCCCCACCCCCCAGCAGTGCAGGGGCACCCTCCACCAGGCCCCCACCCATGTCTCCCACCCCCCACTCCCTAGCAGTGCAGGGGCCCCCTCCACCAGGCCCCCACCCATGTCTCCCACCACCCCCACCCCCCAGCACTGCAGGGGCACCCTCCACCAGGCCCCCACCCATGTCTCCCACCACCCCCACCCCCCAGCAGTGCAGGGGCACCCTCCACCAGGCCCCCACTCATGTCCCCCTGCACCCCCACCCCCCAGCAGTGCAGGGACAGCCTCCACCAGGCCCCCACCCATGTCTACCACCACCCCCACCCCCCAGCCACCAGGGGCAGCCTCCACCAGGCCCCCACCCATGTCTTCCACCACCCCTACCCCCCAGCAGTCAGGGGCACCCTCCACCAGGCCCCCACTCATGTCTCCCACCACCCCCATCCCCCAGCCACCAGGGGCAGATTCCACCAGGCCCCCACTCATGTCTCCCACCACCCACACCCCCCAGCAGTCAGGGGCACCCTCCACCAGGCCCCCACACATGTCTACCACCACCCCCATCCCCCAGCCACCAGGGGCAGCCTCCACCAGGCCCCCACTCATGTCCCCCTGCACCCCCACCCCCCAGAAGTGCAGGGGCAGCCTCCACCAGGCCCCCACCCATGTCTACCACCACCCCCACCCCCCAGCCACCAGGGGCAGCCTCCACCAGGCCCCCACCCATGTCTACCACCACCCCCTACCCCCCAGCAGTCAGGGGCACCCTCCACCAGACCCCCACTCATGTCTCCCACCACCCCCATCCCCCAGCCACCAGGGGCAGATTCCACCAGGCCCCCACTCATGTCTCCCACCACCCCCACCCCCCAGCAGTGCAGGGGCACCCTCCACCAGGCCCCCACCCATGTCTCCCACCCCCCCACACCCCATCAGTTCAGGGGAACCCTCCACCAGGCCCCCACCCATGTCTCCCACCACCCCCCAGCAGTGCAGGGGCAGCCTCCACCAGGCCTCCACTCATGTCTCCCACCACCCCCATCCCCCAGCCACCAGGGGCAGATTCCACCAGGCCCCCACTCATGTCTCCCACCACCCCCACCCCCCAGCACTGTGGGGCACCTGCCAGCAGGCCCACACCCATGTCCAACTCATGTTCCCCACCCCCCACCCCCCAGCACTGTGGGGCACCTGCCAGCAGGCCCCCACCCATGTCCAACTCATGTTCCCCACTCCCCCACCCCCCAGCACTGTGGGGCACCTGCCAGCAGTCCCCCACCCATGTCCAACTCATGTCCCCTCCCACCCCCCAGCACTGTGGGGCACCTGCCAGCAGGCCCCCACCCATGTCCAACTCATGTTCCCCACCCCCCCACCCCCCAGCACTGTGGAGCACCTGCCAGCAGGCCCCCACCCATGTCCAACTCATGTTCCCCACCCCCTCACCCCCCAGCACTGTGGGGCACCTGCCAGCAGGCCCCCACCCATGTCCAACTCATGTTCCCCACCACCCCCACCCCCCAGCACTGTGGGGCACCTGCCAGCAGGCCCCCACCCATGTCCAACTCATGTTCCCCAGCCAACATGTCATCACAATCTAGATCCCTGGTCCCTATGGTCAGCCTCCAAATGCAAAACACCCACCTGAGTATTGCATCCACCCACTCATAATTGGCAATTACATCACAGAACACCAATTGCAAGTTCCGAAACAAACACATTTCCCTCACATACACCCAATGAGTGTCAGTGAATCTCAAAACCCATATCATGAAATGCATGAAACCAATGAGATACCACACATTGAAGTTCACTAAAAAAATATGTATTAAAGGAAACATAAATAGAATCAAAAATAAAGAAACAGAAATGTGAATGTACAAAAATTAAAAGAAGCATGTCCGTGAAAAAAAGCAAAACCAAAAATCAAATTCCAAAGTAATGGTGTCCAAAGTCACTGTCCACAAAACAAAATCCAATGGGAAATAAAAAAGAAAGCCATTGCTCCATGGTTAAAATGTGAAAGAAAAATACAATCCAACAGTGAACTATGTACATGGGAACAAGCCAGGGTCCATTATCCCAACAAAAGAAAGGAAACCTATCTAACTACACTAACTAATAAAAAAAACTATATACAAAAATGTGGCCAATGTCCGAAAGGTCCGAAATAAATCCAAAAAAAAATGAAACCTAACACTACCTACATAACTATGTACAAGGGCAGCGGGCTAGTTTGACGGCTCACTTGTGGATGTCCCGGGCCAGGGCATCATCGAACTCCTGCTCAATGTCCCGGAGGCGGTCCTCCTCCATGGCCCTGAGGGTCCGCAGGGCCGTCGCCGTGTCCACCTCCAAACCCCTGCGGATTGCCTCGAGGCACTCGGCCCGCCTCAGGGCCCTCCGAATGGAGTTCTCCGCCCTGACCATTGTGAGCCGTGCCTCTTCCGCCCGCTGCCGCTCCGCATCTATGGCGTGGCCCAACCGCTGCCACACGGAAGACACTCTCTGTCCTGGGTCCTCCTGCCCTCCGGCCGATGCCTGCCCCTCCGATGTTGAAGGCCCCGAGCCTTCATGGCTTCCACCACGTTGCTGCTGCTGCTGTGCCTCTGCCCGTGCACTGCCTCCTGCTGCCTGCACATCCTTCGCCGGCTGGGGTGCAGTCGTTGATGTGGCCACCCCTGCTGGACGTCCGACTCCCGACTGTGGCAGGGATGCCTCCTCCACCAGCCTGGCCGCACCCTCAGAGGCAGCTCCACAGGGCACCCAGGTGACTGATGGGTGGGAAGATGGCACGGAGGAAGACTGGCGCGTAGGGGGTTCAGTTGAGGAGGGGGTTGTAGCAAGCCCCAGCAAACGCGGGGAATCCGGCCTGGGTGACCTGTCCCAGCAGGCTGACGTGGTCAACGAGCCATTCGAGATGACGTGCAGTCTCCTCATGAAAAGACTGCAGGTCACCTCGCATGGCCCGTTGACGCAACGCCACACCAGTCAGGACAGGCTCAACCCGGACCCGGATAGCCACGTCCGCAGGCAGAGGAAGGCCAGTTGACGTGAGCTCATCCTCTGCCTGAAAACAGGTCTGGACGTAAGCATCCCTGCTGGTGCAAGATGATGCAGGGACAGGATCAGGGACAGGATTGCACACAGGCACCTCCGCGGCAGCCTGTGCTGCCTCCTGTCCCTGGTCCTGCACTGCACCACTAGCACCAGTGGGATCCCCACCGCCAGACCCTGTCTCTGTTGCTTGCACGGCCTCCTCCTCCACCAAACCCCCCACCAACCTGGATGACTCTGTGCCATCTTCCCCCGTTGGGCCCTGTGGGGTCCCAGCTGCCCCTTCTGCTGCCGAGGAGTCCAACTCCAACCTCCGCCTCTTGGACCTCCCCCGGCAGCTGCGGCCTGGGACGCGGCACCGGACTCCTCACTCCCCGACTAGATGACAACATGGGAGGGGAGCCGGGCCTTGCGTCTCCGGCTGGCGGTGCGATCCCCGCCGCTGTGCTCCACAGCACCTTCTCTGCCCTCTTCATCAGTTGACGCTGCAGACAAGGAGAAACAAAACACAGGCATCAGGGCACTGTACAATGGACACATACACACATGACAGTTGTACATGAGTGGCATTGGCAAACCTCAGACATGTCATCACAATCCCCAACACACACGTCATTTCAACTCGCACACATGAGCCATACCACAGCCATATCGCAACTGGCAGCACCATCCATACACATACAACAGCATGAGCAGACAAAGGTGAGCCAGACATCACATGCAACACAGGAAGTGCACCACACATGTACACACACCACCACACATGCATGCATGTGTACACCTCTGCCAAGTGTCGCAGTGTTCAGATGGGCATCCATGTCACATCTGCCCATCAGGCTTCCACATACCGCTGTCACATGCATCCATGTTGCATCACTGTTGCACCCTTGACAAATACACACACATGCACATGTACACAGTGCTGATACATGCAGCTGAAAACAACATCCATGCGTCACATCACGGACATGTCTACTTACATACACATTCATCCAAACATTTGTGCCCACACAACTGCATTTGGCATGCAAGCCTACACACACAAGCACCATCCATGTCTCACACATTCCAGCCCTCGCATGTGTTAGCCCCACGGCCCTGTACACCCCCACCCATACTCGACCCCATACAAACAGATGTGCAACCTGCACACTACTGAAAAATCAACACACGCACAGCTCACAATCAGGATGCATGTACACTTACCGCTCGACTCCAGACGGGTCTGCCTCTCAAGGACCTGGACGTGGAGCGCTGGGGATGTGCGTTCCAGGACCCTCATCTGTTCTTCCGACAAGTGGGCCCGGCGCCCCTTGGCATCCGCTGCCTTCAAGAGGCGCCGGGCCTTGTTCAGGGTCCTGGACCTGAAGTCCTCCCAGCGCTTCTTGACATGTTGTAAGTCGCGGACTGCCACCCCCTCTGCGTTGATGGCAGTCACGATGTCAGTCCAGATCCGAGTCTGTCCTTCCTTGTCGGCGCGGGAACTTCCGAAGAGGGCATCATACTGCCCCAGGACTTGCTCCACCAGGACACCAACTTCGGTGGAACTGAAGCTGGTGCCCCTGTCGGGGGGAGATTCTGCCGGGGTCGGCCGGGCCGTCCGCAGACCTCCGGGCAGGGAGGCCCCAACTCCTCCCGTGTATATCTCGGATCGAGACAGAGTATGAGGCACACACAAGGAGCAAGGCAACTTCTGTCGTTTATTATGCAAACGGCAGGGATGGGTCAAGGAGCGTACGCGTTCGTCCTGACACACACACAATAGTGGGGCTCGCAGGCCCTTTTTACTACATTATGACGCGCTACTTGCGTCATTCCAAAAAGTTACCAAAAGAACCTATCGCCACTCTTGATTGGTTGCTCGAGTGGTGGGGTTAGTATAGTACGCATATAGAGAATGATATTAGTGGTTAAGATGTAGTCAGGTGGTATATCTGGGTTGTCCCTACAATTAGATACATAAGAATTGTTACATGAAGACCCCTGAGGATTGGCTAACGTTACTGACGTCTGAGATAAGAACCTCATGTTCTGATTGGTGCATCCGTGAGCTCCCCAGCCTGGGACCACCGTTGTTCCCAGCACACGGTGCACCTGTGGTTGCAACAGTGTTTCAATATGGGTACGTGCAGGCAATGTGAGGATTTATTCATAGGTGGGAGACTGACCGTTCCCACTGTAGCAGGTGTCCATTGAGCCTTTCAAGTGTGTCGGCCTGCGTCTCGTAGCGAGGTACCCAGACGCCTTTTCTCTCCTGGGTTTTGGCATCTCGTCAGGTTCGGCTTGGTCACGTGGGGAGGGACCGTGTTTGAGGCATAATTCTGCACAATTAATATTGTTTTTCCACTGTATGTCTGGTTTAATTTGCAGATATGATTTTAACATTGGTACGTGGAGTGCGAGGTTGCAACATCGTGCCTTTGAAGATTTGTTTCTTGACTGTGGGTTTGCAACATTACGACCTTGGCTGGTTGCTCCACTGGGTTCTTTCTGCAGGCTCAGCAACCTGACTTTTGCTTTGTTAATGTCCACGGGAACTCTTGCTTGAGGCCTACTTGGGCCTGGTGCACGGGTAATCCATTTAGTGCATGGATGCTTTAGGTTATAGTGGCATACAGTTTCATGGCCAGTATCGTGTTTCCATTATATCTCTCATGATGGTAACGGGTTTCAAGAGAAGCGTGAGCAAGCGTTATAAATGAGCTCATGGTGCGTCTTGCGTTTCTGCATTCTGAAAGCCTATGTAAAAATAATAAAGATGCACGTCCGTGAATAAGCCTGTCGCCTACGTCAGAGCACTGAGTATGTTCTTCGTGTAGATTGGTGTGGAAATGTTCAGCGTGTATAATAGTTCAGCGGTGCTTCCCGTTATCTAGGTCGTCATGGCATCTCTAACGATGTGTAGATTTCAGTCTAGTTGGTCCGTGCCGCAGGTGTCGGCATGGCCAGTGCGGGCTGTTGGGCAGGCAGATGGACACATCCGTATGTTTCTGTACCAGGGTATTTGGTCATCTGGTAAATGGGCAAACTCTTCTCGTGGCGGGTGTCTGGGCCGCGACCCTCTAGGCCAAGCGCGAGAGGTGAAGGACGGGAGTCTGGTTTTCCATTCTCCCACTTCAGTCCCCCCTCTGGTCGACTTGTCGACCACAAACATATCCTTCTCGTTATCTCCTCTTACTCTCCATATCTTGGTTATCCCTCCGAGATGTCCATAATGGTTTACGTGATCTTCAAATGACCAATACATGTATTCGCATGTTCCTCCAGGAGTACAGTACACCCATCTTCCTATGTAGCTCCTAGGGTTCCTTGGGTTCTCGATCTTCACTGATGGTGGGTCTAGATGATTGGCGATGATTTGGGTGCGCAACTTCTCCCTTTCGTGTATTATCACACCTGTGTGCTGGCCGTCATCCGCTGGCATCAAGGGGTGCATTCCCACCATTTCCAGCAACTCATCAGTTGAGCGCGCCTTCCGGGCTTTCCAAAATCTAATTATTATCAGTGCAGCTCCAGCCAAAATAGCACATCCCACTATTATTTTCAGTCCATCTGACAGCCAAGATGGCATCCATGACCATAATAGTGAAAACCAGCTTTTATCCTTGTTTACGCCGTTACTTTCGTCCATCATTTTGGAGTGCATCTGGGCCAATTGTGAAACTGCTTCTGTTAGTGTACCATTGTCGGCATCGTTGGCAGGTATGAACGTGCAGCATGATTGTCCTATCTTTGCACAAACTCCTCCTTCCATTGCTGTGAGAAGGTCCAATACATATCTGTTCTGTAGTGCTACCATCCTTACAGCTCGCAGCTCCTCTTTAATTGCGTTAAACCCATTTACTGTCGAATTTATGGTCATCATTAGTTCCCATCTGGTTATTTGCAGCCATTTTGCGTTTGCGTATGCCTGCAGTCCCGGATGTATTATTGAGGAGAAGAACATTGCTGCTCTGCTGAATAGTCTGTGTTCTGGCGGTATTGAGGTTAGTTCCGTTTCCGACCTTCCCCACAGATAATTTCCTGTTAATGGCTCTCCTTGTCTTTTTCTCCTGTTTAGGACAGTATCATTGCTGTTGGTCCTGTTTTCTTGCTCCTTCTGAAGTGGTGCAGATCTCTTTCTTCTCCTGTCTCCTTCATCCATTTTCGGAAATTTCGCCACATCGACATGCTTCTTAGGTACCACTAGTGATGGTACATTGACGTGTACCATTGTGCACACACCACTCCACAGGGGAGGCAGTGTATGATATGCCTTTTCTCCGCAGGCCCAATAATGGTCCATTATTACTGCTGTTCCCGCTCCCCCCTCAGGTAACTCCATCACACTTGCACAATTGGTGTTATATCCCACGTCCACCTCTCCTTTATGCTGGTAACATACTTTGGGCGCAGTCAATGGTAATATAGTTATCGGGTCTTCATCTTCTTCTACCCACGTGAGCATTGGTACATACTTGATCCATGTCGTCCAACATCGATGATTGTGTGTCTCGATGGTTGAGATAGTTTCTTTTGTTACCATGTTGCTGCCAACCACTCCTATCTCCCAGCTGGTACCCAGGAACACCTTTCCTGTTATCGTCAGTAATGGCCTCTCCCAGCATCCTTGTTTACCCGGAACTTCCGTGGCGTACCAATCACATGGTAGATACTGCAGTGTTACCTTCTTTGTTTCTCCTTTTTCAGGGCCACTTGTTATGTATCTGAATGCTTCAGCATGTAAACTGGTCTTGTGATAACTCAGATAGGTCTTGAGGAAGTTGTTTTCATATGGGTATGAGTCTCGTGTTTTCCATGTCATGTGCACTACTGTTCCTTGGAATCTTCCTTTCGTTTGGAACAGGGCCAAATATATTATGCACTGTGCTGTTTTTTCATCTATTTCTGTGGCAACAAATGTTCGTGAAGCGCTCATGGCGTATGGTATTAATGAGCAAACGTAACAGCTATCCTCAGTTGTCTGCTTACCAATGCGGGTCATGTGCTGGTACCATATGTTGTTTGTGACGTGTGCTGAATCTTGTACATAATTATCAATACCTTTATTGTCTGAGTATGTGCTGCGTTTAACTTTATTTCGCTTTTGTTCATTGTTACTGTTACCACCTGACGTAACACCTGTTGCAGCAGGGAGGTGGGGTACATTAGGTTTGGGTGCAGCAAAAAAACTCATAGCATAGCTGTACTGCCATACAGAGGCAGCCAAAACTCCGGTGATCATAAAAATCCCTATTATTTTTATTACATATGCTAACCTCACCGACATTTTTGCTCTTACCTTGCTGCAGTCCTGGCAGCGTATTCTTGCGACGTTAAAGTTGCCCGCCTAAAAATTCTCAAAAAGTGCTTGTTATTAAATGTTAGTTTTGTTTCATTAAGCTCTCCCTATCAAATAGTCATTCAGTGCCCAGGTGAAGAGTTGCTCCCACGCTACTCTAAGTGATCGGTCTCTCAAGACCGGCAAGTATGGGCGGAGGTGGGGCATGTAATTTTCTATGGCCAGGAGGAAGGCCGTGTAGTATACACGTACCCTTTTCTTTTTTAAGTATGTTGGCCTTTTTATTTCGTATACAAATTGGTGTGACAATTCTTCTGGGTAACTATCGTCTGGCAGCACCATCTACGCCTGCACACTGAATTTGTTAGATAACTTTTCTTAACAATACAATATTACGCAGCTCCTGTATGTGCGAGAGAAAAAGAGAACATTCACGTGTTTACATGTGTATTGGTGCAAGCGAAGTCCTTAGTTTTTATTACAATTGTATTTAGTAGTCAATGGGGGGGGGGTTTGCTCAGATGGCGGGAGCAGTTTTACTCTTTGAACGTGTGACCATGGGGTGGGCAGTGTGGGGATCACCCCCTTCTTCGTCCGTTATTCTCTCCGAGGGAACAATTGGGTCGTTGTCTGTGGTTGTGTTTTCTTCCGCTGCCGGGGATGTTGTTGGCGTTTTTCCAATGGACCTGTCGTTGGCGCTGGGGCGGGTCTGCAGTTTGTAAATTTTTACATCATGCAGGTGGTTCCACGCACGCTTATCCTTTAGTTTTACTGCTCTTGTTGATACGTCCTCTACTAAATGGGGGCCAGTGAACCTCTGCTGGTTCCACTTTCTATTAAAATTTCGAAGTAGTACGTGGTCACCTTTGGCAAGTTGGCACAAGTTCTCCTTTCCCAATTCTGTATTTTCGTCTATTTCTTGGTTGCTGGTGGACCCGCCCCGTGTGCGCTCGAGCTGTTGAGACACAAACACAACGCTAGTAATCAAAGAAGACACATATTGATACATTTCATCACCTAACACATTCGCAGAACTTTCTTGGTCGGTGAATGCCCTTGACGTTGGTGTTAGGGGAAGGCGCATTTGGCGTCCAGTAACCACCTCGTGTGGGGTGAGGTGGTGGTCGGACCCTGGCCTGTTTCTAAGTTCGAACAGTGCTAACGGAAGGCAATACAACCAACTTTTCTTTGTTGTTTGCTGTATTTTAGCAATTGCCTCCTTCAATAGGCCATTCAGGCGTTCACATACACCATTGGCCTGTGGGTGGTACGCACATGCAAATTTGTGTTTAATGTTCAGTAGGGATGTGATATGCTGGAACATTTCATTTGCGAAATGGGGTCCGTTGTCTGATCTTAACACCTCGCACACTCCCCACCTGGGGAATACCTCCCTTACTATAAATTTGGCTGCTCTAAACGCATCAGGGTGTGAACAGGGCCCTGCTTCGATCCACCTAGAAAATGGGCATACTACTACTATCATGTATCTATTGCCTTGACAAATGTTGATCATATCAACATAGTCAATGTGGAGGTGCCGAAAAGGTCCTTCTGGTCGGGGTATGGTACCTCTTATCACCTTTAAAGTATGACCGGCCGTGAACTGTTGACATGTAAGGCAATTGCTGATAAAATTTGACACATGGGATGTTAACTCGGGACAGAACCAATCTTCTCTAATTCGTGCTGCTATTATTTCTTTGCCTGTATGGGCAGGGTGATGTAATTGGTTCAAGGCGGTATTTAACAATGCCAATGGTATTACAACTTTCCCAGTGCCACCCTGGCGCCATAGTGCGTCGGTTGGTGACATTGTGCATCCTCTTTTCACCCATACTTCTTTTTCGGCCATTGGTGCAGCCGCTTGTAACTCCATAATCTGGGTGGCTGGGAGATGGGTGTACCCTTCTTTTATTAACATCTCCCTCGCTATTCCCCTCCCTCTCCCTCTCTGTGAGTCTGTGGGGTTCCATATCTCACCAAAATATGCAGCATATTTTGCATGTGCGTCTGCTGCTGCATTTCCTTTTGATATATAGTCTTCTCCATTGGTGTGTGCTGTGCATTTTACTAGGGCTAGTTCTTGGGGATCGTTTATTACTTCAATTAGTTCAGCCAACAAGAGGGCATGTTGTACTGGAGTGCCGTCAGCTCTCCTAAACCCTCTTCTTCTCCACTTTGATAGCCCTGAGTGGACAGTGGATGTAACATATGCACTGTCGGAATATATAGTAACTTTTTTATCAAAACTTTCCTTTAGTGCCAATATGAGTGCAACCAGTTCCGCCGCTTGAGCAGAGTAATGCTGTGGTAATTGTACACACTTAATAGCCACACACACTGGCGCTTCCATCATTTGTACTACTGCTGCCCCAGTCCTCCTTATCCCGTCTCCTTGATCAATAGTTGATGACCCATCAATAAACAAAAGCTCACCTCCCTCTAGTGCGTTTTCTTCAACTTTCCTAGTACATGAGTACATCTCAGTTACTTGGGTGCAGTCGTGGGCGTAATCTCCCTCTTCAATTACTTCTGCTAGGAACCTTGCAGGGTTAACCGTGCTACATCTAACAATTGCCAGTTCAGCTTTGGACAAAATAATCTCATAACCTGTTGCCCTCTGTGTCGTCAGTGTGGACTTAGGTTTATTCAATATCGCAAATAGTGCATGTTCTACAAATAGTGTAGTTGGACACCCCATAGTTATTGATGATGCTTTTTCTACTGCAAATGCAGCTGCAGCAAGACCTTGTTCGCAAGAGAATTGTCCTAACATTATTGGATCTAAGTGACCGCTGTAAAATGCTACTGGTTTATAGCCCATGCTAGTCTTTTGGGCCAATACTGCTTTCATTACTGCTGAGTCGCAATGTGAAAATATAAAAAATCGTCGCTCATAGTCTGGGGATGCTAGTACTGGAGCAGTTGATATTGCTTCTTTTAATTCATCAAATGCCTCCTTCATTTCCATAGTCCATCCCAACTTTTTCTCCCCTTTATTTGCTTCCTTCAAACCCTCAAGCAGGGGTCCTATGTAAGAGCTGTAATCAAATACCCATGCTCTACAGTAGTTGCACAGTCCCAGAAATTGCTGCAGTTCTCTTACAGTCTGTGGCACGGGAGTGCCTGATATTGCCTGTGCTCTTTGTGGTGCAATCCTTCTTCCATATTGTGATATCAGTTGGCCAATGTAAAGTACCTGTTCCTGACAGTATTGTATCTTTTCCATGTCTACCTTGTACCCCTTTTCAGCCAATATCGTCAACATTTTTAATGAGTCCTCTCTACATTTATCTTCATTTGTACTGCAAATTATTATGTCATCCACATACTGTAACACTGTGCTTTCCAACTCAACGTTACCCAAATCCATCTGTATTACCCTATTGAAAATTGAAGGTGATTCACAATATCCCTGTGGTAATCTGGTATGTTTCCACTTCCTATTTCGGTAAGTGAAGCTTGTCAAGTCTTGTGAGTCTGGGTGTAATGGTATTGAGAAAAAAGCATTTTTAAGGTCAATCACTGTAAACCGTGATGCTTCTGCTGGAATGCCACACAAAATTGTGGCCGGGTTTGCTGTTACTGGATACTCTGCTTCTACTATGTTGTTCAACGGTCTGAGGTCCTGTATGAACCGCCAAGACCCTCCTTTAGCCTTGCGCACCGGGTACACAGCTGTGTTGCATGGGGATTCTGAGGGGACCAATATGCCATTGTTTATAAGGGCTGTTATGGTTTCGTATATGCCCTCATCTGCCTCTC
Source organism: Ambystoma mexicanum (assembly GCF_040938575.1). NCBI lineage: Eukaryota > Metazoa > Chordata > Amphibia > Caudata > Ambystomatidae > Ambystoma > Ambystoma mexicanum. The sequence continues at coordinate 683,222,069 of NC_090939.1, read as the reverse complement.
TTGACAATGGGTATTGTTTCACTCTTGGTAGTATGGCACCCTTTTTTAATTTTATCCTTACACCCCCTATGCTTTTAATGCATCCTACATCATAAGGGCTAATAGTCCATAATGATTTTGGCACCTTTGACATATCTTCTTTAAAAAATGGGACTGGTGTGCCAGCGGGTGCCTCAAGTGCCATTGCAATTTTCTGTGCCACTTGTTTGTGAGCCACTGTTAGCCACATTTCTACACTCATCATGAACACCATTTCATTTTCCTCCTTTTTTTCTGAAAACAACTCTTCATCTGACACCTGGGTCAGCCTACATCCTTCTGCTAGTGCTATCACCGCCCTCCATGCTCTCCCTTCTTTATCTTGGGCGTGCACAGCAACATAATCAGCTGTTGCAATAATGCTCTCAATGTCCACTGCAAGGACCTTCCCTTCCAGTTCATTAGCTGGTGTTTCTGGTCGGAATAGATAGGCTGCTGGTCTCCTCCATATTTTCCCTCCTATCCCTGGCATCCATGCAAATGCCATGTCTGTTCCGTACTGGAATAGCTCGCCGTCTACCGGCTCCGCCCTGATCGCTATCTGTCCACAGTATGCTTGCAAAATCTGTCGTGCTGCAAGCATGTTAATCCCTGGAGTAGAGCAAATTATGCCATCCTCTGTAAAGGAGATCGTCATATTTAATCTGTTCATTATGTCCCTCCCCAGTATGTTTACTGGTGAGGCACTATAATACAAAAGTGGTACTGACAGATCGTAATCTCCAATAGATAGCGGAACGTTATCAGTAAATGGAACCAACCCTTTAGCCCCAGAAAACCCTTGTGTGTTCATGGCTTCGCCTGACATCTTAAACTTACCTTCCCTTATGCAAGACCGGGTTGCCCCGGTGTCAACAAGGAATGATAATTTTTTGTCACCTATCGTTACCTCTATGCGTGGCTCCTCCGCACTATTAGGTGTTACTGACAGGATGGGACACACCAAGGCCGTCTGTGGGCTGTCCTATTGGGGGTACAATGACTGGCCATTCCCTGTGTAAGGGTTGTGCCCCAACACCGTCACCCCACCCAATTGCGTTCGTTCAGGTTGTGGTGGTGGTCGTATTAACGCTGCACCAGTTACTTGTGGCAGGTATTGTTTTATTTGTTGTTGTGGTAGGGAATAGTGTTGGTCACTCCCTTGTGGTGACATCTGCTGTGGTTGTATGCCCTGCTGTTCTTGTGATGTCCTATGTTGTGCTTGTTCGTTCCATGCTGGTGTTCCTGGCCTGACCCTGCATGTACGTGACATGTGTCCTAATAGTCCGCAGCTCCAACACACGGGTGGTTCCCTGTTTTGCCATGGGAAGTTCCCTGTGTTGTCCTGGTATACTGGTTGCCCTGTCTGGTAGTTATTTCTGAGTCCCCCAGCCTGTTGTTGGGTATTATATCCGTATCCTCTTCCCCTCATAAACCCTCCTCTCCCTCTATTATAATTATAATACCCAGCTCCTTGCATTGGGTACCCTCCTCCCATGTTCTGTGCGTGTGATTGCAGAGGCAGCACTTGCTCTATTACCTCTTGTGGAGGCGCTATTTGAGCTGGATTTTGTGCAGCCACTACTTGCGTTGGGCTTTGGGCCATTGGTGTTGGCGCAGTTATTAGTGCCCCTTCCATGGTATATTTAGTAAGTTTTTTCTGTACTAATTTGGCCTCTTCTGTTTTCCTGTCCTCTTCCTTTTGTTTCATTTTTCCTTGCCATGTTCTACAGTGATGTACTATAGTCAGTTGTATTTCCGGCCATGGTTTTGCTTCCATCCCCACTACTTTCTTTAATTGTCTCTGAACTCCTTCTGGGAGCCCTTGTACTAGTATATGATAAAATATGGCTGGTGTTTTGTCCCATTGTTCTCTAGTTTCCATGCGCCACTTCTCTTGAATATCCTGGATATAATCAACAGGATCCTCGTTCTCACCCATCTTACGGGAAGTAATGGCTCCTATGTCTGATGTGTCTGGGTACTGCACTCTTAGTGCCTGCCATAGCGCATGTCTGCAGTTTGCAAATGGTGCCCCATCATGCGATGTGTTTGTTATTGTTACCCCATGGAATCCCGCTCTTTTCCAAATGTCATCCGCTCTATCCCCTAATATTGATATTAACAGGCCCTTAACATCTCCCACTGCTAGTTTCTGTCCTGCGGTGTGTTTTTCCATTTCATATATCCATTTACCCGCACCTCCACTTAATGATGGGAGCCTACATTTTATGTTTTCCTTATCCGTATGTTTCCAAGGTACATATTGTGGTCTAACCCCTCCTCTCTCCAGCAGTGGCATTACATTCTGTCTTGTGTCATCCTTTATGCTCCATGATGTTAACTCTTCACACCCCTCCTCTTCCCCCATTCCTTTTACTACTTCAAATCCTTCCTTACTACCTCTTCTCCTACCTCCCTCTTCTTCCTTTCCCCTTTTTTCATCCTTTCCTGTGTTCAATATTGGCACGTCTGTTTGCCTGTCTTGCCTGCGACTAGGGAGGTCCCTAAGCCGACATGCATAAGGTGTAACTTCGTCCATGAAGGGTGCGAGCTTTATTCTGTGCAGAGAGCGTGCAGTTGTTGAACATGTGGGGTGTGGCGTTAGAGAGCGTGATGGTGATGTGGGTGGCGTGTGTTGGTTGGTGAGCGTCGGTGGCGTGTGTTCGTTAGTTTGTGTTTCTCCCATTCTTTTCACTTCCTCCTTACTTCTCTCCAGCTCCTCCCATCTTCTACTCACCCATGGCGAATCTATGTTTGTTCTAGTGAGGTATAGCTTATCTAAGCTTTCCCTTTCACTCTTCCTTCCATCCTCACTACAAAAATCATTCATAAATTGCGCCCCCCACTCTGCCTTTTTTCCTTTTATTGTTACAGTTTTTAAGTCTATTAGGTCTCCCTCTTCCTTTCCGTTGTTACCACCTGTTCCCCTTAGTGCTGACGTTGTTGCTACCTCTCTATTTTTATATACTTCTCCCCATCTTTCACTCTCCCTCTTACTCTCTTCTCTCTCCCCTTCACTCCTCTCCTCCATCTCCCTACTATTTTCCTCTCTTTTCCTTTTTAATTCCTCCATTACTTCGTTGCTCATCTGTTCCAATATCCTTTCATCCTCTCTCCTCCTTTCCCATTTCACCCTTTCTCTTTCTACTATACTCTCTATTACCTTCCCCTCTTCATATTTTTTAGCTGTCTCTGATATTATCCTCCTCCTCCATATTTCCATTTCTTTTTCATTTTCTTCTTCTTCCTTCTTCTTCTCCCTCATCACTACTCTTGATACCCTTTCTGCTGCTGCTTTTACCCTTACAGCTTCCCTCTTTCTCTCCTCACTTTGCTCCCTTAATTTTTCCAATTCGTCCTTACCTTCTTTCCTTTTCCTCACTCTCTCTCTTTCCTCCCCCTCAAGTTGTTTTATCAGTTCATTCTGCTCATCCCTTAGTTTAGCTAATCTTTCCTCCAAAATCTCTTCCTTCTGCCGTAGCAGCTCCTCTCCCCTCATTTCACTCTCTCTTTCACTATCCTCGTTTGTTCTCTTTACCGCCTCCCTTTCCTCTCCAGTTAGTGATCCTCGTAATTTCAACAATATCTGTGCAGCTACCCACTCATCGTTTCCTATCTCTACAGTCTGCTCTTCTCTCCTCCCGTCCCCCATTGGTATCTTTCCATGAGCCACATATGGTGGAGGGCTGTATGCCGGGTTTGAGTATCCTTCAGCCGCCCTTAACTGTCCTTTTATTTCTCCTAATTCTCTTAAAGGGTACAACCCTCCTCCCTCTGTTTTCACTCCCGGTGTTAAGGGTATCTCATTGCTCGGTTCCTGTTTTATGTCAGCTAATTTATCAACCTTTCCTCCACCCAGTTTTTCATTCCCCATATTCTTTGTTCCTTCACTCTCCTTTTCCCCATCCGTTCCTTCTTTCTTAATCTCCTTTTCTTCCGGTGTTTCCCCCATAGTGAACATTCCATTTGGTCCTGGTCTAGACCCCTGGAACATCCTCCATAAGTTAAACACCTCCACATGGTTTGCCAACTTCTTCCCCTTGTATGTATTGTGCAGATGGTTTAATAGTGAATGTTGGGCATATGGGTCAAAGCTACCATTAGGCGGCCATGGTGTCAACATTTTGTTGTCCGTCCCCTGGGTCCACTCTATGCTGTACTTAATTAACTTCTCCCTATGTGGTGGCAGTGTGGTGCATATATGTTGTAGTGGGGTAGTGAGGGTATTCCCCCACCCTCCCAACCCTCTCCCGTATGACATACTAGCGCACCCTTTCTTACCCTTCCCCTTGCTACCAGTTTGCAACATACAACCTTTTATTGCTTACCTTGCCCCGCAAGTGTGGGGACTTACGACAATCCTTTGACAAATTATGCAATGATAATAATCACAAAAAAAAAAATTATAAAACAAATATATTTATGATGTTATATTATATTCCTTCCCCTACGGCCCCCTGCGGCCGAAGCGCACGCAGCCCCCTGCAGCTGCGTACCCCTTACGACGATCTTACACAGTCGTCCTTTTTCCCCGTTCTCCTCCCACCTTTACACTTGCCGTGGCCGGCGTTCTCCGTGCGCAGCCACGCCCCCTTCCCCTTCTCCTCTTTGATCCACTCGTTTATCGTTTATCTCCGTGTCCGCTCCTTTATCATGTTTCTCTTCCCCACCAATGTCAAACCCAAAGCTTCTTGTGTTCACGATATCTTACTAAATCCCTACTGGTGACGTCACCTATTTCTTCGAACTACTGGTATATTCGTGTTATGTTCTTTAAATTCAAAATACACTTGCAATCTACCCCGCTAACCCTACAGCTGTCTTCCTGTCTCTCCTTGAACAAGGTAATCTCATCAATACTATAACCGGACTGCGCACGCTGCGTCGCCTCGCGTGTGATACGCCCCTCAACAGGAGGGCTTAACCAGCCAATTATCTTCCGTTTTGGGCAACTACGTAACTAGCCACCGCCCACAGGGAAACGTCATCTACCTATCGAGTTTCTTGCTCGAACAATAGGGAACCTCATCTACCTATCGAGTTTCTTGCTCGAACAATAGGGAACCTCATCTACTCATTGAATGATAAATGTCAAATCGTAGGAAACCACACACACCCACCCTCACACGTAGTCGCGATTTAGGCCAATCAGTGTCTTTCGAGCGGCTGCACGTGATGTTTTCGTGCCCCGCCCCCCTCTTTCGCGTAACGTTAGCTTTTTGTTGCGAGCGTCTGCACGTGTTGTTCTCGTGCCCTGCCCCCCTCTTTCGCGTAACGTTAGCCGCCTTCTCTCGCACTCAATTCACTACCATTCATTCCATTATCATCACTCAATTAAACCTTCACCCCACCTTTTTACAATACCTCCCTCCTCCCTTATTTACTTCCGCCCCCTCCCTCACAATTTCGCATTGCTTGTTGTGCGTGTCATGCTCACCAAGTTCCCTCGATGCAGGGCCGCTCGACTGCGTGCACCCCTCCAAGCGGCTCGCCACCTCCCCTCGTCTGGACCACGTCTGGACACTCGCCGACCGCGGGCGGGATACTTCTCAACCGGCTCCCGAGGGCCAATATCCGGATTGCGCTGTCCGGTCCTCTCGCAGCTCCGCGATGGTCCTGTAGTCCTCAGAAGGGGGCAACGGCAGAGGGGGCCGCGCCGCCGGGCCTCCCCGCAACGGGAGTGCCTGGAAAAATAAAAAATAAAAGTCGATCTTAAACAGATCTCAGCAGTGCCTCCAACTTGTCGGGGGGAGATTCTGCCGGGGTCGGCCGGGCCGTCCGCAGACCTCCGGGCAGGGAGGCCCCAACTCCTCCCGTGTATATCTCGGATCGAGACAGAGTATGAGGCACACACAAGGAGCAAGGCAACTTCTGTCGTTTATTATGCAAACGGCAGGGATGGGTCAAGGAGCGTACGCGTTCGTCCTGACACACACACAATAGTGGGGCTCGCAGGCCCTTTTTACTACATTATGACGCGCTACTTGCGTCATTCCAAAAAGTTACCAAAAGAACCTATCGCCACTCTTGATTGGTTGCTCGAGTGGTGGGGTTAGTATAGTACGCATATAGAGAATGATATTAGTGGTTAAGATGTAGTCAGGTGGTATATCTGGGTTGTCCCTACAATTAGATACATAAGAATTGTTACATGAAGACCCCTGAGGATTGGCTAACGTTACTGACGTCTGAGATAAGAACCTCATGTTCTGATTGGTGCATCCGTGAGCTCCCCAGCCTGGGACCACCGTTGTTCCCAGCACACGGTGCACCTGTGGTTGCAACAGTGTTTCAATATGGGTACGTGCAGGCAATGTGAGGATTTATTCATAGGTGGGAGACTGACCGTTCCCACTGTAGCAGGTGTCCATTGAGCCTTTCAAGTGTGTCGGCCTGCGTCTCGTAGCGAGGTACCCAGACGCCTTTTCTCTCCTGGGTTTTGGCATCTCGTCAGGTTCGGCTTGGTCACGTGGGGAGGGACCGTGTTTGAGGCATAATTCTGCACAATTAATATTGTTTTTCCACTGTATGTCTGGTTTAATTTGCAGATATGATTTTAACATTGGTACGTGGAGTGCGAGGTTGCAACATCGTGCCTTTGAAGATTTGTTTCTTGACTGTGGGTTTGCAACATTACGACCTTGGCTGGTTGCTCCACTGGGTTCTTTCTGCAGGCTCAGCAACCTGACTTTTGCTTTGTTAATGTCCACGGGAACTCTTGCTTGAGGCCTACTTGGGCCTGGTGCACGGGTAATCCATTTAGTGCATGGATGCTTTAGGTTATAGTGGCATACAGTTTCATGGCCAGTATCGTGTTTCCATTATATCTCTCATGATGGTAACGGGTTTCAAGAGAAGCGTGAGCAAGCGTTATAAATGAGCTCATGGTGCGTCTTGCGTTTCTGCATTCTGAAAGCCTATGTAAAAATAATAAAGATGCACGTCCGTGAATAAGCCTGTCGCCTACGTCAGAGCACTGAGTATGTTCTTCGTGTAGATTGGTGTGGAAATGTTCAGCGTGTATAATAGTTCAGCGGTGCTTCCCGTTATCTAGGTCGTCATGGCATCTCTAACGATGTGTAGATTTCAGTCTAGTTGGTCCGTGCCGCAGGTGTCGGCATGGCCAGTGCGGGCTGTTGGGCAGGCAGATGGACACATCCGTATGTTTCTGTACCAGGGTATTTGGTCATCTGGTAAATGGGCAAACTCTTCTCGTGGCGGGTGTCTGGGCCGCGACCCTCTAGGCCAAGCGCGAGAGGTGAAGGACGGGAGTCTGGTTTTCCATTCTCCCACTTCACCCCTCTGCCTCTCTGGCCGGGGATTGTCAGTGGTCTCAGATGGTGTTTGCCCCGACATGACAACCCCAGAGGCAGGAGTGGGTGGGCAACTGGGTCCTGGGGCTGGGCTGTGGAGCGATGGAATCCCAGTCGGGAGTCTTCGGTTCCAGCAGGGGTGGTCACAGCAACAGCACCCCTGGCTGATGTGCAGGCAGCAAATGGCAGGGCACGTGGGCAGCAGGCAGTCAGGCAGCAGCAGATGGCAGGTGGGAGCGTGCTCGGGGCTCTGGGGGGCAGTAGTTCGGCCTTCTGGGCAGGAGCGTGGTCTTCCGTGTGCTTACGTGTGGCCAGCTTGATACGGAGTGATTTGGCACGTGAAAATCCTGCACGTCTGCGTGTAAATCGAGGAAAGGCCCTTAGCCCGTATGCACGTCAGCACGCATATGCGATTTCATTGGACCAAAGGCCCTTAGCGCGTGAGCGCGTCTGTGACGTGAGGCGCGCGGGTGTTTCCCTCATTACACGTGATGACAGAGCACACGTGGATTTCCACCAATCGCGTGTGGAACTTCCTGCGCACCCCAGAAATACACGTACCCAGGCCAATCGCGTGTACGCTCACTTCCCGCCGATTAAACGCGATGACACTCGGACGTGCAGTTTTACCACGTGTGCTCGCATATGCGATTCCATTGGCCTAAAGGCCACCATGTGCAGCTGTGACATCACGCGCATGGCCGTAGAGAATGGCGCGTGTAAAAAAAAAGAGATACACGTCCGAGTGTCAAAGCGCGTAATTGGTGGAAATGGCCTCATTGCGTATGCGGGTCTGTGACGTGTGTATAAAAGGTACGTGTAGAACGCCATTTCCTTGTACGTGCTTTTCGTGGAGAGCGAGTGGGTGATATCGGTACTTCTTGTCGGTTCACACGCGATTTACTTCACGGCGTTTCCAGTTCGTACTCCCTGTTATCTCTGACAGCTTTTTCTCTTTTCCTCTTTTTCCTGGGCCTGTTTCCTCAAACAGCTTCCCTACTACTGTTGTCCTGTCTCCGCAGACAGCGTACAATTCTTCTTTTGTCGAGGGTGTTGCCAACGCGCACACGTGCATATTTTTCACGCTTTTGTTCCTGGCAGACGGTGAGTCGCGCACGTATCTAACATCTGTGCTTGCCCCGTGTGTCGCGTACCCCTTCAGAGGTCATTCTAGGCTGCGTGTGACACGCATATGTTCATTCTTGTGTTCCTGGGTGCCACAGCGTAGAGCAGGTTTATTTTTCCACGCACGTGGTCTAGGAGGGGTTGCGTGCACCTTACTTCGCTTTTTTGGGGTGCCTGTGCGTTGCGTGACCCGTCATCTTTCCCCAGGGGTGACATACAGCCTTGCTAGAGCACTAGGGTACGATTACCATCTGGTACCCAACCCCTTTGACCCCCAATTGCCCAGGACAATAGTTCACATCAACTCCCATACGCACAATAACATCAGTGCCATGGCTGGGAGGCGAACAAGCCGTAAGGGTGGCAAAGGTGGCCGAGCCCCAAGTGGTGGCCGTGGTGGATCCGGTAGGGGACGTGGCTGTGACTTACAGGGTGCCCCTAGCCCCCCATGTGTGGAGGAGCAGTCAGGGACACCCATGCCCCCCCACCCTGGTTGAGGTTACCGTGGCTGACACCATCCATGCTCAGCCCTTGTTGGACCAGCTCACTGTGGAACCAGACCTGGCACAGGGTGACTCCATGGCTGACTTCCAGGTCAGCAGGTCTAGGCCACGTGCGCCGGTGAACGTTGGTGTCATCAGGCCACGTGGATATGGGGCAGCTAGGTCATCTGCTGCCCCGCGTAGGCAGGCTGGGGAGGCTGCAGGGGCAGCTGCGGCTCCATCCACCCCACCTCTCACACACCCATCCAGGACAGTGTCGGTCCAAGTCCATCATGCTGACATTCCCCCTGACACCATCACACTTGAGATAATGCCTGCACCAACTCCCATGCTGAGTGTGCAATCCCACGCTCCTGCCCCTAGTGTCCAGAGCGGCGCAGGACACTCCGGATCCCCACCACCTTCCAAGCGGAAGAGGAAAAGTGCTCGTTCAGTAGAGGCTGATGCCCCAGACACGGCTACAAAGTCCGGCCCGTCAAGGAAGCCCAGCTTCAATGAGGCCGAACTGAATGCACTTGTAGAGTATGTGTCCGCACATGACCGCGAAATGGTGATTGTTGCAGGATCCAAGACCACACCTGCACAACGTCAGGCACACTGGCAGACCATTGCGGACATCATAAGTGCCCTTGGAATCGTGAAGCGCACAGCTAATGATTGCTACAAGCGCTGGAATGACCTGAAGCGCAGGGCAAAGAATAAGCTGGCCTCAAGTCATGCCGCAACTCTAGTGACTGGAGGTGGGTCTCCAGCAGACGACATAGAACTCACTTCACATGAGCAGGTTGCTGGGACCTACGTCACGGAGGAACGGATCCAAGGCATGGGAGTAGTGGCAGATTACGAGGCATTGTCCGGTGAGTGCACATGCATGTGTGTGTCATCCATGTGCATGTTGAGTGTGGGAGGGCTTCTGTTTGGGTGCCAGGGGAGGGTGTGTGTGCCTGAGTGGTTCGGCTCACCCATGTGCCTCTTCCTAAACATTCTTGGCACCAGCATTTGGGTATAGCAGCATCCCTTCGGCCAACATTAGACATCCAGCCCAACACCACGCCAGTTGCCCTTGGAGTGTCATCTTGCCACTACACTGTTGCTTATTTACCTCTGTTTATTCAGCCAGATTGTTTGCATACCACCACTTTTACTCTGGATTTCTCAGTCCTATTGTCACATGTCTGACATGGCTATGGTACAGTGGACTGGCTCAGTTTCGTGGACATGATTAGTTTGGACATGTCCCTGTGCAATATGACCATTTTTGACTGGCAGCTGCATGTTAAACATTAGAACCATTACAATGAAAATAATCAATCATATGAACAAACTGGACTGAATGAACAATTGGTGACCTCCTCTCCCTCTTCACTTCATGGCTAGGGTACATGCCATCTGTGTGATGGCATGTGTATTTGACCTGCCAATCACTGACCAATGTGTGATGGCACTGCTAGGCAGCATGCAGCAAATGTGTTCATCTTCCATCTTGGTGTCATCAATGTGTGGCATCTGCCTCCCCATCACACGCAGTGACGGTGCATGCATGGGAGTGTTTTAGTCATGTGGGACATGTGTCAATCAAGTACTGTTTCTGTAGCCTCTCAGCCCTCATTGTGTGCCATAGTGCTAATGCCTTTTTCCATTTGTTTTCTTTTATGTCTTTGCAGGGGAAGACGTACCTGATACTGCTGGGGTTGTGGAGATGGTGCAGACCCAGGAGGGGTCTGAGGGCCGACTGACCACCAGTGAGGGACGTGGTGTGGTGGTGGGTGAGAACCCACAACTGCTGCAGGTCGTGCTCTCAAGGGGTGTCTCTGGCTGCACCTCCCCCGAGCTGTACTCAGGTGTTGATTCGGATGATGAGACCTACGTGCCGTCGCAGGTGAGTGTTCCTGGGAGGGATTTTGTTCTGTCCGACCCACCTGCACCAGGGTTAGAACCCTCAATGGGGATGTCAGTGTTGGCAGGTACGCCTTGGCAGGTGTGCAGGGTCACACTCCGCGACATCTGATCCTGTTCCTGGGCCAGCAGATCAGAGGGGGAATGCAGTCCTGCAGCCTCAGGCAGTGCCGGCACAGCAAGGCGCAGTTCGCCTTGCCCCAGACAGGTGTGGTGCCCGCCGACGTGGTGGCCGTACCCCACCTGGCAATACCGCACGGGAGCAATCCATTTACGGTATGGCAACCCAACAGGCAGCATCATCAGAGATGATGGCTCAGGCCATGGATAGGGAGGCCACTTCCATTGTCCCCCCCGAAAGGCTGATGGAGCGACTACAGCAGGCAACCGACTCCATCTGCCAGTCACACAGGGAGGACATGTTGGCGTCCGACAGGGACAGGCGGGCGGCACTGGCGACTCTGCAGGAAGCCATCTCCATAGAGTCCCAGGGCCACAGGGAAGCCCTGAGGCTGGAACTCCTTCACCTCAGGACGACTCTTGTTGAGCTTGAGGCTTCAACAAACCAAAGGACAGAACAGCAGCTGGAGCGTCTCACCCGTAGCTCTCAGCTGAGATGCAGGCAACTAGGGCGGAGGTCCGGGCATCCCGTGAGTTGTTGCATGGGGACCTCCGCACACTCATCCTCCAGAACGAGACCTACCAAACCCGCATGCTTGCAGCCATGGAGGAACAGACTAGGGCTTTGCGTGGGCTGCCTCCCATAGTGCCACCACCTCGGGATGCAGCTGCAGAGGGTGAGAATAGCGACAGCAGTGATACTCCCACAATAGGGTAGCCGTGTAGGTCATGAGCCCATGGAGGTGTTTTTTTTCCCAAGATCCACACAGGTGGGTTTTGGTGTGCACCCTGTCCTCAGACCTCCTGGGTGGCCTCCCCAACCCCCCCGGGCCCATTAATGGCCATTTTTTTTTATTTTTTATTTTTTATTTCATTATTATTATTTTTTTTGGGACAGTGTGTTGCCTTGTGTGGCTCCCGTGGGCATACGCTGCATTGTGGCTGGGCACATGCAGGCTTGTCATGGATTTGGTTCAGATGCTTGGGTTTTTGTCACACACACCCCTCCTGCTTCCCGTTTCCATGGGCTTGCAAAGGGTGTGCCCAAGTGACATTGACGTACATGGTGACATTGGACTCCATGAGCTGTGTGGGCAGTCTGTAGTCAATACTGTGTATACATTCATAGTGCATATTGTTGTTGTAGTGTACACTGCGTGGTGTATTGATATGTGCCTCTGCATCCATCTCATCCTCCATATTTGCAGGTCCATTCCTCATGTCTTCACAATGCGGTCCACCTTGGAACTGGAGTCCATGTTGTAAGCAGTGCACCTACACTCTTGCGTGGCGCTAACACTGTATACTTGCAAGTGTTCGGAGGGCTGTCATCATCAGGTGGTGAGGCTAGCTAATTTTTAAGTCTGTAATGTCATGTTTAAGGTAGGTTGGAGGTTGTGTAGGTGATTGGTATTCTTGGTAAATATTTGGTAATGTGGGTTGTAGGTCCTGCATTACTGTGAGCATTTCATGTGTGGACATGTTTCCATTAGGGACACTGTAGCTGCTGACACTTGGGGCATGTTGTGGGGATTCATTTCTTTCCTCTCACATTGCATGACATGCCATGGTGTGTTGTGTGGCCGTGCCGGGGAGAGGGTGGGTGACATAGCACTGTTTTCATGTAGTATTTTGCAAGTGGGTATTCATTTCTGCAGCATGGAAGTGTCTTTTCATGACACTGCATTGGTGGTGTTTGTGTAGGTAGGGATCCACACATTGTGACACTTCCACATGAACAATCTCAGGCTGCTATGGTTCTGACAGTTGACAGTCCCTTTGTTCGTCTTTATTGTCAGGTCGAGTCATCATTGCTTATCAGATGGTATGTGCCAGGCCTGTGTGCACTCCACTGGGGTGTGATTTCTATGTGAAGTAATTAGCCACCAGCTGCGTACGGGCTGCCTCACCCCGTGCCCTCTCCCCTCCCATGCGCAGCGGGCGTGCATGTGGTTGGGGATGTGGGGGCACCACCATGTCCAGGGCCAGGCCCCGGCGTGTTGCAACATTGTGCAGGACACATGCTGCCACTATGATCCTGCACACTACTGGGGGCGCATATAACAACTGCCCGCCAGAACGGTCAAGGGAGCGAAAGCGTGACTTGAGCACTCCGAATGTGCGCTCCACTATGCCCCGGGTTGCAATATGGGCTGTGTTGTATCTTACCTCTGGAGGCGTGAAGGGGTTCCGAATTGGCGTCATCATGTGGGTGCTCAGAGGGTAGGCACTGTCCCCTGGTGAGGAGGTGATGGGTATCATTAGTGGGGTAGTGACACAACTCTGCATCTGACATGCATGCATGTGCAGTGGCATTCATACTCACCAAGCAGCCATGTATCACCATGCCGGCCAGCTTCTAGGTCCCGGCTTAGGGTAGACATTCGGTAAATGAAGCTGTCGTGGGTGGACCCTGGATAGTTGGCATATACTGAGGTGATGATTCCCTTAGCATTACATATTACCTGCACGTTGATGGAATGCCAGTGCTTGCGGTTCCTATGGATGTGCTCAGATGCCCTGGGGGGACGTAGTGCCACATGGGTGCAGTCAATGGCACCTAGCAATTTTGGAAATTGTGCCGCACCGTAGAAATCAAGGGTGGCAGCCTGCCTTTCTGCAGGTGTCCTAGGCAGGTATATGTGCCCACGGACTGATGGGCGTGCAGTGATGATGTTCAAGACCTGGTGTAGGCAGCGTAACTGCGTGGCCTGTGACACCCCACCCACTATGGCACTTGTCCGCTGAAATGATCCTGCGGCCAAGAAGTGCAGTACATTGAGGACCTTCTCCAGGGGGCTGAGTGCTTGGGAGCACAGGGTGGGTGATGTTAGGTCATCCTCCCACTCACTGACCAGGTGCAGTATTATGTGTGGGGGAAACCTGTACCTCCCATACACCTGGTCATCAGGCATCCCAAAAAGGCTGGTTCTGGGAGTGAAAATTCGGGCCCTCACTATTCTCCTCCTCCTCCTTTGGTAACCCACGGCCACTGCTGCTAGGAATGGTATATTCATCCTGGCGTATGAGCTTGTTTGTTGTTTGCGCGCACTTTTATGCTGCGCGGGTCGATGTACGCCTGCTTCATGCTGGCGTACGTGTGTCAGGATTGGACCCTTTTTCGGCACGTCGTAGGCGAACGTGTGAATCTTCCCGCCCACACCAGGAATACACGTAGCACGCTCTCACAGGCACAGTCGCGGGTTAATAATCCCGCCCACCCCTGGAATACATGTAACCCACTCTCACAGGCCCAATCACGTGTGGAAGTTCACGCGCACCCCGAAGTACACGTACAATCGCGTGTGGAACTTCACGCGCACCCCGTAGTACACGTACCGAGGCAAATCACGTGTGGAAGTTCATGTGCACCCCGAAGTACACGTACCCAGGCAAATTGCACGGCTGGGGGGTGGGGGTGGTGGTAGACATGGGTGTAGGCCTGGTGGAGGCTGCCCCTGCACTGCTGGGGTGTGGGGGTGCAGGGGGACATGAGTTGGACATGAGTGGGGGCCTGCTGGCAGGTGCCCCACAGTGCTGGGGGGTGGGGGTGGTGGGAGACATGAGTGGGGGCCTGGTGGAGGCTGCTCCTGGTGGCTGGGGGGTGGGGGTGGTGGGAGACATGAGTGGGGGCTTGGTGGAGGCTGCCCCTGGTGGCTGGGGGGTGGGGGTGGTGGGAGACATGAGTGGGGGCCTGGTGGAGGCTGCCCCTGGTGGCTGGGGGGTGGGGGTGGTGGGTGACATGAGTGGGGGCCTGGTGGAGGCTGCCCCTGCACTGCTGGGGAGTGGGGGTGGTGGGTGACATGAGTGGGGGCCTGCTGGAGGCTGCCCTGCACTGCTGGGGGGTGGGGGTGGTGGGAGACATGAGTGGGGGCCTGGTGGAGGCTGCCCCTGGTGGCTGGGGGGTGGGGGTGGTGGGAGACATGAGTGGGGGCCTGGTGGAGGCTGCCCCTGGTGGCTGGGGGGTGGGGGTGGTGGGAGACATGAGTGGGGGCCTGGTGGAGGCTGCCCCTGCACTGCGGGGGGGGGGTAATAGGGGACATGAGTGGGGGCCTGGTGGAGGCTGCCCCTGCACTGCTGGGGGGTGGGGGTGGTGGGTGACATGAGTGGGGGCCTGGTGGAGGCTGCCCCTGCACTGCTGGGGGTGGGGGTGGTGGGTGACATGAGTGGGGGCCTGGTGGAGGCTGCCCCTGGTGGCTGGGGGGTGGGGTGGTGGGAGACATGAGTGGGGGCCTGGTGGAGGCTGCCCCTGGTGGCTGGGGGTGGGGGTGGTGGGAGACATGAGTGGGGGCCTGGTGGAGGCTGCCCCTGGTGTCTGGGGGGTGGGGGTGGTGGGAGACATGAGTGGGGGCCTGGTGGAGGCTGCCCCTGCACTGCTGGGGGGTGGGGGTGGTGGGTGACATGAGTGGGGGCATGGTGGAAGCTGCCCCTGCACTGCTGGGGGGTGGGGGTGGTGGGAGACATGAGTGGGGGCCTGGTGGAGGCTGCCCCTGACTGCTGGGGGGTAGGGGTGGTGGGAGACATGGGTGGGGGCCTGGTGGAGGGTGCCCCTGGTGGCTGGGGGGTGGGGGTGGTGGGAGACATGAGTGGGGGCCTGGTGGAGGCTGCCCCTGCACTGCTGGGGGGTGGGGGTGCAGGGGGACATGAGTTGGACATGAGTGGGGGCCTGCTGGCAGGTGCCCCACAGTGCTGGGGGGTGGGGGTGGTGGGAGACATGAGTGGGGGCCTGGTGGAGGCTGCCCCTGGTGGCTGGGGGAGGTGGGTGACATGAGTGGGGGCCTGGTGGAGGCTGCCCCTGCACTGCTGGGGGGTGGGGGTGGTGGGTGACATGAGTGGGGGCCTGGTGGAGGCTGCCCCTGCACTGCTGGGGGGTGGGGGTGGTGGGAGACATGAGTGGGGGCCTGGTGGAGGCTGCCCCTGAACTGCTGGGGGGTGGGGGTGGTGGGAGACATGAGTGGGGGCCTGGTGGAGGCTGCCCCTGGTGGCTGGGGGTGGGGGTGGTGGCTGACATGAGTGGGGGCCTGGTGGAGGCTGCCCCTGCACTGCGGGGGGTGGGGGCAATAGGGGACATGAGTGGGGGCCTGTCGGAGGCTGCCCCTGCACTGCTGGGGGGTGGGGGTGGTGGGTGACATGAGTGGGGGCCTGGTGGAGGCTGCCCCTGCACTGCTGGGAGGTGGGGGTGGTGGGAGACATGAGTGGGGGCCTGGTGGAGGCTGCCCCTGGTGGCTGGGGGGTGGGGGTGGTGGGAGACATGAGTGGGGGCCTGGTGGAGGCTGCCCCTGGTGGCTGGGGGGTGGGGGTGGTGGGAGACATGAGTGGGGGCCTGGTGGAGGCTGCCCCTGCACTGCGGGGGGGGGTAATAGGGGACATGAGTGGGGGCCTGGTGGAGGCTGCCCCTGCACTGCTGGGGGGTGGTGGTGGTGGGTGACATGAGTGGGGGCCTGGTGGAGGCTGCCCCTGCACTGCTGGGGGTGGGGGTGGTGGGTGACATGAGTGGGGGCCTGGTGGAGGCTGCCCCTGGTGGCTGGGGGGTGGGGGTGGTGGGAGACATGAGTGGGGGCCTGGTGGAGGCTGCCCCTGGTGGCTGGGGGTGGGGGTGGTGGGAGACATGAGTGGGGGCCTGGTGGAGGCTGCCCCTGGTGGCTGGGGGGTGGGAGTGGTGGGAGACATGAGTGGGGGCCTGGTGGATGCTGCCCCTGCACTGCTGGGGGGTGGGGGTGGTGGGAGACATGAGTGGGGGCCTGGTGGAGGCTGCCCCTGACTGCTGGGGGGTAGGGGGTGGTGGGAGACATGGGTGGGGGCCTGGTGGAGGGTCCCCCTGGTGGCTGGGGGGTGGGGGTGGTGGGAGACATGAGTGGGGGCCTGGTGGAGGCTGCCCCTGACTGCTGGGGGGTAGGGGTGGTGGGAGACATGGGTGGGGGCCTGGTGGAAGGTGCCCCTGCACTGCTGGGGGGTGGGGGTGCAGGGGGACATGAGTTGGACATGAGTGGGGGCCTGCTGGCAGGTGCCCCACAGTGCTGGGGGGTGGGGGTGGTGGGAGACATGAGTGGGGGCCTGGTGGAGGCTGCCCCTGGTGGCTGGGGGTGGTGGGTGACATGAGTGGGGGCCTGGTGGAGGCTGCCCCTGCACTGCTGGGGGGTGGGGGTGGTGGGTGACATGAGTGGGGGCCTGGTGGAGGCTGCCCCTGCACTGCTGGGGGGTGGGGGTGGTGGGAGACATGAGTGGGGGCCTGGTGGAGGCTGCCCCTGAACTGCTGGGGGTGGGGGTGGTGGGAGACATGAGTGGGGGCCTGGTGGAGGCTGCCCCTGGTGGCTGGGGGTGGGGGTGGTGGCTGACATGAGTGGGGGCCTGGTGGAGGCTTCCCCTGCACTGCGGGGGGGTGGGGGCAATAGGGGACATGAGTGGGGGCCTGGTGGAGGCTGCCCCTGCACTGCTGGGGGTGGGGGTGGTGGGTGACATGAGTGGGGGCCTGGTGGAGGCTGCCCCTGCACTGCTGGGGGGTGGGGGTGGTGGGAGACATGAGTGGGGGCCTGGTGGAGGCTGCCCCTGACTGCTGGGGGGTAGGGGTGGTGGGAGACATGGGTGGGGGCCTGGTGGAGGGTGCCCCTGGTGGCTGGGGGGTGGGGGTGGTGAGTCGGAGACATGAGTGGGGGCCTGGTGGAGGCTGCCCCTGCACTGCTGGGGGGTGGGGGTGCAGGGGGACATGAGTTGGACATGAGTGGGGGCCTGCTGGCAGGTGCCCCACAGTGCTGGGGGTGGGGGTGGTGGGAGACATGAGTGGGGGCCTGGTGGAGGCTGCCCCTGGTGGCTGGGGGGTGGGGGTGGTGGGAGACATGAGTGGGGGCCTGGCAGAGGCTGCCCCTGCACTGCTGGGGGGTGGGGGTGGTGGGTGACATGAGTGGGGGCCTGGTGGAGGCTGCCCCTGCACTGCTGGGGGGTGGGGGTGGTGGGAGACATGAGTGGGGGCCTGGTGGAGGCTGCCCCTGGTGGCTGGGGGGTGGGGGTGGTGGGAGACATGAGTGGGGGCCTGGTGGAGGCTGCCCCTGGTGGCTGGGGGGTGGGGTGGTGGGAGACATGAGTGGGGGCCTGGTGGAGGCTGCCCCTGCACTGCGGGGGGT
The DNA here is from genome assembly GCF_040938575.1 of Ambystoma mexicanum. NCBI lineage: Eukaryota > Metazoa > Chordata > Amphibia > Caudata > Ambystomatidae > Ambystoma > Ambystoma mexicanum. The sequence continues at coordinate 683,203,973 of NC_090939.1, read as the reverse complement.
GGGGGTAATAGGGGACATGAGTGGGGGCCTGGTGGAGGCTGCCCCTGCACTGCGGGGGGTGGGGGTGGTGGGTCACATGATTGGGGGCCTGGTGGAGGCTGCCCCTGGTGGCTGGGGGGTGGGGGTGGTGGGAGACATGAGTGGGGGTCTGGTGGAGGCTGCCCCTGACTGCTGGGGGGTAGGGGGTGGTGGGAGACATGGGTGGGGGCCTGGTGGAGGCTGCCCCTGCACTGCTGGGGGGTGGGGGTGGTGGGTGACATGAGTGGGGGCCTGGTGGAGGCTGCCCCTGCACTGCTGGGGGGTGGGGGTGGTGGGAGACATGAGTGGGGGCCTGGTGGAGGCTGCCCCTGCACTGCTGGGGGGTGGGGGTGGTGGGCGACATGAGTGGGGGCCTGGTGGAGGCTGCCCTGGTGGCTGGGGGGTGGGGGTGGTGGGAGACATGAGTGGGGGCCTGGTGGAGGCTGCCCCTGGTGGCTGGGGGATGGGGGTGGTGGGAGACATGAGTGGGGGCCTGGTGGAGGCTGCCCCTGCACTGCTGGGGGGTGGGGGTGGTGCGTGACATGAGTGGGGGCCTGGTGGAGGCTGCCCCTGGTGGCTGGGGGGTGGGGGTGGTGGGTGACATGAGTGGGGGCCTGGTGGAGGCTGCCCCTGCACTGCTGGGGAGTGGGGGTGGTGGGTGACATGAGTTTGGGCCTGGTAGAGGCTGCCCCTGCACTGCTGGGGGGTGGGGGTGGTGGGAGACATGAGTGGGGGCCTGGTGGAGGCTGCCCCTGACTGCTGGGGGGTAGCGGGTGGTGGGTGACATGAGTGGGGGCATGGTGGAGGCTGCCCCTGCACTGCTGGGGGGTGGGGGTGGTGGGAGACATGAGTGGGGGCCTGGTGGAGGCTGCCCCTGACTGCTGGGGGGTAGGGGTGGTGGGAGACATGGGTGGGGGCCTGGTGGAGGGTGCCCCTGGTGGCTGGGGGGTGGGGGTGGTGGGAGACATGAGTGGGGGCCTGGTGGAGGCTGCCCCTGCACTGCTGGGGGGTGGGGGTGCAGGGGGACATGAGTTGGACATGAGTGGGGGCCTGCTGGCAGGTGCCCCACAGTGCTGGGGGGTGGGGGTGGTGGGAGACATGAGTGGGGGCCTGGTGGAGGCTGCCCCTGGTGGCTGGGGGTGGTGGGTGACATGAGTGGGGGCCTGGTGGAGGCTGCCCCTGCACTGCTGGGGGGTGGGGGTGGTGGGTGACATGAGTGGGGGCCTGGTGGAGGCTGCCCCTGCACTGCTGGGGGGTGGGGGTGGTGGGAGACATGAGTGGGGGCCTGGTGGAGGCTGCCCCTGAACTGCTGGGGGTGGGGGTGGTGGGAGACATGAGTGGGGGTCTGGTGGAGGCTGCCCCTGGTGGCTGGGGGTGGTGGCTGACATGAGTGGGGGCTTTGTGGAGGCTTCCCCTGCACTGCGGGGGGGTGGGGGCAATAGGGGACATGAGTGGGGGCCTGGTGGAGGCTGCCCCTGCACTGCTGGGGGTGGGGGTGGTGGGTGACATGAGTGGGGGCCTGGTGGAGGCTGCCCCTGCACTGCTGGGGGGTGGGGGTGGTGGGAGACATGAGTGGGGGCCTGGTGGAGGCTGCCCCTGACTGCTGGGGGGTAGGGGTGGTGGGAGACATGGGTGGGGGCCTGGTGGAGGGTGCCCCTGGTGGCTGGGGGGTGGGGGTGGTGAGTCGGAGACATGAGTGGGGGCCTGGTGGAGGCTGCCCCTGCACTGCTGGGGGGTGGGGGTGCAGGGTGACATGAGTTGGACATGAGTGGGGGCCTGCTGGCAGGTGCCCCACAGTGCTGGGGGTGGGGGTGGTGGGAGACATGAGTGGGGGCCTGGTGGAGGCTGCCCCTGGTGGCTGGGGGGTGGGGGTGGTGGGTGACATGAGTGGGGGCCTGGCAGAGGCTGCCCCTGCACTGCTGGGGGGTGGGGGTGGTGGGTGACATGAGTGGGGGCCTGGTGGAGGCTGCCCCTGCACTGCTGGGGGGTGGGGGTGGTGGGAGACATGAGTGGGGGCCTGGTGGAGGCTGCCCCTGGTGGCTGGGGGGTGGGGGTGGTGGGAGACATGAGTGGGGGCCTGGTGGAGGCTGCCCCTGGTGGCTGGGGGGTGGGGTGGTGGGAGACATGAGTGGGGGCCTGGTGGAGGCTGCCCCTGCACTGCGGGGGGTGGGGGTAATAGGGGACATGAGTGGGGGCCTGGTGGAGGCTGCCCCTGCACTGCGGGGGGTGGGGGTGGTGGGTGACATGATTGGGGGCCTGGTGGAGGCTGCCCCTGGTGGCTGGGGGGTGGGGGTGGTGGGAGACATGAGTGGGGGTCTGGTGGAGGCTGCCCCTGACTGCTGGGGGGTAGGGGGTGGTGGGAGACATGGGTGGGGGCCTGGTGGAGGCTGCCCCTGCACTGCTGGGGGGTGGGGGTGGTGGGTGACATGAGTGGGGGCCTGGTGGAGGCTGCCCCTGCACTGCTGGGGGTGGGGGTGGTGGGAGACATGAGTGGGGGCCTGGTGGAGGCTGCCCCTGCACTGCTGGGGGGTGGGGGTGGTGGGCGACATGAGTGGGGGCCTGGTGGAGGCTGCCCTGGTGGCTGGGGGGTGGGGGTGGTGGGAGACATGAGTGGGGGCCTGGTGGAGGCTGCCCCTGGTGGCTGGGGGATGGGGGTGGTGGGAGACATGAGTGGGGGCCTGGTGGAGGCTGCCCCTGCACTGCTGGGGGGTGGGGGTGGTGCGTGACATGAGTGGGGGCCTGGTGGAGGCTGCCCCTGGTGGCTGGGGGGTGGGGGTGGTGGGTGACATGAGTGGGGGCCTGGTGGAGGCTGCCCCTGCACTGCTGGGGAGTGGGGGTGGTGGGTGACATGAGTTTGGGCCTGGTGGATGCTGCCCCTGCACTGCTGGGGGGTGGGGGTGGTGGGAGACATGAGTGGGGGCCTGGTGGAGGCTGCCCCTGACTGCTGGGGGGTAGGGGGTGGTGGGAGACATGGGTGGGGGCCTGGTGGAGGGTCCCCCTCGTGGCTGGGGGGTGGGGGTGGTGGGAGACATGAGTGGGGGCCAGGTGGAGGCTGCCCCTGGTGGCTGGGGGGTGGGGGTGGTGGGTGACATGAGTGGGGGCCTGGTGGAGGCTGCCCCTGCACTGCTGGGGGGTGGGGGGCAGGGGGACATGAGTTGGACATGAGTGGGGGCCTGCTGGCAGGTGCCCCACAGTGCTGGGGGGTGGGGGTGGTGGGAGACATGAGTGGGGGCCTGGTGGAGGCTGCCCCTGGTGGCTGGGGGGTGGGGGTGGTGGGTGACATGAGTGGGGGCCTGGTGGAGGCTGCCCCTGCACTGCTGGGGGGTGGGGGTGGTGGGTGACATGAGTGGGGGCCTGGTGGAGGCTGCCCCTGCACTGCTGGGGGGTGGGGGTGGTGGGTGACATGAGTGGGGGCCTGGTGGAGGCTGCCCCTGGTGGCTGGGGGGTGGGGGTGGTGGGAGACATGAGTGGGGGCCTGGTGGAGGCTGCCCCTGGTGGCTGAGGGGTGGGGGTGGTGGGAGACATGAGTGGGGGCCTGGTGGAGGCTGCTCTGCACTGCGGGGGTGGGGGTAATAGGGGACATGAGTGGGGGCCTGGTGGAGGCTGCCCCTGCACTGCGGGGGGTGGGGGGGGTGGGTGACATGAGTGGGGGCCTGGTGGAGGCTGCCCCTGGTGGCTGGGGGGTGGGGGTGCTGGGAGACATGAGTGGGGGCCTGGTGGAGGCTGCCCCTGACTGCTGGGGGGTAGGGGGTGGTGGGAGACATGGGTGGGGGCCTGGTGGAGGCTACCCCTGCACTGCTGGGGGGTGGGGGGGTGGGTGACATGAGTGGGGGCCTGGTGGAGGCTGCCCCTGCACTGCTGGGGGGTGGGGGTGGTGGGAGACATGAGTGGGGCCTGGTGGAGGCTGCCCCTGCACTGCTGGGGGGTGGGGGTGGTGGGAGACATGAGTGGGGGCCTGGTGGAGGCTGCCCCTCGTGGCTGGGGGGTGGGGGTGGTGGGAGACATGAGTGGGGGCCTGGTGGAGGCTGCCCATGGTGGCTGGGGGGTGGGGGTGGTGGGAGACATGAGTGGGGGCCTGGTGGAGGCTGCCCTTGGTGGCTGGGGGGTGGGGGTGGTGGGAGACATGAGTGGGGGCCTGGTGGAGGCTGCCCCTGCACTGCTGGGGGGTGGGGGTGGTGGGTGACGTGAGTGGGGGCATGGTGGAGGCTGCCCCTGCACTGCTGGGGGGTGGGGGTGGTGGGAGACATGAGTGGGGGCCTGGTGGAGGCTGCCCCTGACTGCTGGGGGGTAGGGGTGGTGGGAGACATGGGTGTGGGCCTGGTGGAGGGTGCCCCTGGTGGCTGGGGGTGGGGGTGGTGGGAGACATGAGTGGGGGCCTGGTGGAGTCTGCCCCTGCACTGCTGGGTGGTGGGGGTGCAGGGGGACATGAGTTGGACATGAGTGGGGGCCTGCTGGCAGGTTCCCCACAGTGCTGGGGGGTGGGGGTGGTGGGAGACATGAGTGGGGGCCTGGTGGAGGATGCCCCTGGTGGCTGGGGGGTGGGGGTGGTGGGTGACATGAGTGGGGGCCTGGTGGAGTCTGCCCCTGCACTGCTGGGTGGTGGGGGTGCAGGGGGACATGAGTTGGACATGAGTGGGGGCCTGCTGGCAGGTGCCCCACAGTGCTGGGGGGTGGGGGTGGTGGGAGACATGAGTGGGGGCCTGGTGGAGGCTGCCTCTGGTGGCTGGGGGGTGGGGGTGGTGGGTGACATGAGTGGGGGCCTGGTGGAGGCTGCCCCTGCACTGCTGGGGGGTGGGGGTGGTGGGTGACATGAGTGGGGGCCTGGTGGAGGCTGCCCCTGCACTGCTGGGGGGTGGGGTGTTGGGAGACATGAGTGGGGCCTGGTGGAGGCTGCCCCTGCACTGCTGGGGGGTGGGGGTGGTGGGAGACATGAGTGGGGGCCTGGTGGAGGCTGCCCCTGTTGGCTGGGGGTGGGGGTGGTGGCTGACATGAGTGGGGGCCTGGTGGAGGCTGCCCCTGCACTGCGGGGGGGTGGGGGCAATAGGGGACATGAGTGGGGGCCTGGTGGAGGCTGCCCCTGCACTGCGGGGGGGTGGAGGGGGTGGGTGACATGAGTGGGGGCCTGGTGGAGGCTGCCCCTGGTGGCTGGGGGGTGGGGGTGGTGAGTCGGAGACATGAGTGGGGGCCTGGTGGAGGCTGCCCCTGCACTGCTGGGGGGTGGGGGTGCAGGGGGACATGAGTTGGACATGAGTGGGGGCCTGCTGGCAGGTGCCCCACAGTGCTGGGGGGTGGGGGTGGTGGGAGACATGAGTGGGGGCCTGGTGGAGGCTGCCCCTGGTGGCTGGGGGGTGGGGGTGGTGGGTGACATGAGTGGGGGCCTGGCAGAGGCTACCCAAGCACTGCTGTGGGGTGGGGGTGGTGGGCGACATGAGTGGGGGCCTGGTGGAGGCTGCCCCTGCACTGCTGGGTGTGGGGGTGGTGGGACACATGAGTGGGGGCCTGGTGGAGGCTGCCCCTGGTGGCTGGGGGGTGGGGGTGGTGGGAGACATGAGTGGGAGCCTGGTGGAGGCTGCCCCTGGTGGCTGGGGGGTGGGGGTGGTGGGAGACATGAGTGGGGGCCTGGTGGAGGCTGCCCCTGCACTGCGGGGGGTGGGGGTAATAGGGGACATGAGTGGGGGCCTGGTGAAGGCTGCCCCTGCACTGCGGGGGGGGTGGGGGTGGTGGGTGACATGAGTGGGGGCCTGGTGGAGGCTGCCCCTGGTGGCTGGGGGGTGGGGGTGGTGGGAGACATGAGTGGGGGTCTGGTGGAGGCTGCCCCTGACTGCTGGGGGGGTAGGGGGTGGTGGGAGACATGGGTGGGGGCCTCGTGGAGGCTGCCCCTGCATTGATGGGGGGTGGGGGTGGTGGGTGACATGAGTGGGGGCCTGGTGGAGGCTGCCCCTGCACTGCTGGGGGGTGGGGGTGGTGGGAGACATGAGTGGGGGCCTGGTGGAGGCTGCCCCTGCACTGCTGGGGGGTGGGGGTGGTGGGAGACATGAGTGGGGGCCTGGTGGAGGCTGCCCTGTTAGCTGGGGGGTGGGGGTGCTTGGAGACATGAGTGGGGGCCTGGTGGAGGCTGCCCCTGGTGGCTGGGGGGTGGGGGTGGTGGGAGACATGAGTGGGGGCCTGGTGGAGGCTGCCCCTGCACTGCTGGGGGGTGGGGGTGGTGCGTGACATGAGCGGGGGCCTGATGGAGGCTGCCCCTGGTGGCTGGGGGGTGGGGGTGGTGGGTGACATGAGTGGGGCCTGGTGGATGCTGCCCCTGCACTGCTGGGGGGTGGGGGGAGACATGAGTGGGGGCCTGGTGGAGGCTGCCCCTGACTGCTGGGGGGTAGGGGGTGGTGGGAGACATGGGTGGGGGCCTGGTGGAGGGTGCCCCTGGTGGCTGGGGGGTGGGGGTGGTGGGAGACATGAGTGGGGGCCTGGTGGAGGCTGCCCCTGTACTGCTGGGGGGTGGGGGTAAAAGGGGCATGGGTGGGGGCCTGGAGGAGGGTGCCCCTGGTGCCTGGGGGGTGGGGGTGGTGGGAGACATGAGTGGGGGCCTGGTGGGGGCTGCCCCTGGTGGCTGGGTGGTGGGGATGGTGGGTGACATGAGTGGGGGCCTGGTGGAGGCTGCCCCTGCACTGCTGGGGGTGGGGGTGGTGGGTGACATGAGTGGGGGCCTGGTGGAGGCTGCCCCTGCACTGCTGGGGGGTGGGGGTGGTGGGAGACATGAGTGGGGGCCTGGTGGAGGCTGCCCCTGGTGGCTGGGGGGTGGGGGTGGTGGGAGACATGAGTGGGGGCCTGGTGGAGGCTGCCCCTGCACTGCTTGGGGGTGGGGGTGCAGGGGGACATGAGTTGGACATGAGTGGGGGCCTGCTGGCAGGTGCCCCACAGTGCTGGGGGGTGGGGGTGGTGGGAGACATGAGTGGGGGCCTGGTGGAGGCTGCCCCTGGTGGCTGGGGGGTGGGGGTGGTGGGTGACATGAGTGGGGGCCTGGTGGAGGCTGCCCCTGCACTGCTGGGGGGTGGGGGTGGTGGGTGACATGAGTGGGGGCCTGGTGGAGGCTGCCCCTGCACTGCTGGGGGGTGGGGGGGGGTGGGTGACATGAGTGGGGGCCTGGAGGAGGCTGCACCTGGTGGCAAGGGGGGTGGGGGTGGTGGGAGACATGAGTGGGGGCCTGGTGGAGGCTGCCCCTGGTGGCTGGGGGGTGGGGGTGGTGGGAGACATGAGTGGGGGCCTGGTGGAGGCTGCCCCTGCACTGCGGGGGTGGGGGTAATAGGGGACATGAGTGGGGGCCTGGTGGAGGCTGCCCCTGCACTGCTGGGGGGTGGGGTGGTGGGAGACATGAGTGGGGGCCTGGTGGAGGCTGCCCCTGCACTGCTGGGGGGTGGGGGTGGTGGGAGACATGAGTGGGGGCCTGGTGGAGGCTGCCCCTCGTGGCTGGGGGGTGGGGGTGGTGGGAGACATGAGTGGGGGCCTGGTGGAGGCTGCCCATGGTGGCTGGGGGGTGGGGGTGGTGGGAGACATGAGTGGGGGCCTGGTGGAGGCTGCCTCTGGTGGCTGGGGGGTGGGGGTGGTGGGAGACATGAGTAGGGGCCTGGTGGAGGCTGCCCCTGCACTGCTGGGGGGGTGGGGGTGGTGGGTGACAAGAGCCGGGGCATGGTGGAGACTGCCCCTGCACTGCTGGGGGGTGGGGGTGGTGGGAGACACGAGTGGGGGCCTGGTGGAGGCTGCCCCTGACTGCTGGGGGTAGGGGTGGTGGGAGACATGGGTGGGGGCCTGGTGGAGGGTGCCCCTGGTGGCTGGGGGGTGGGGGTGGTGGGAGACATGAGTGGGGGCCTGGTGGAGGCTGCCCCTGCACTGCTGGGTGGTGGGGGTGCAGGGGGACATGAGTTGGACATGAGTGGGGGCCTGCTGGCAGGTGCCCCACAGTGCTGGGGGTGGGGGTGGTGGGAGAGATGAGTGGGGGCCTGGTGGAGGCTGCCCCTGGTGGCTGGAGGGTGGGGGTGGTGGGTGACATGAGTGGGGGCCTGGTGGAGGCTGCCCCTGCACTGCTGGGGGGTGGGGTGGTGGGTGACATGAGTGGGGGCCTGGTGGAGGCTGCCCCTGCACTGCTGGGGGGTGGGGGTGGTGGGAGACATGAGTGGGGGCCTGGTGGAGGCTGCCCCTGCACTGCTGGGGGGTGGGGGTGGTGGGAGATATGAATGGGGGCCTGGTGGAGGCTGCCCCTGGTGGCTGGGGGTGGGGGTGGTGGCTGACATGAGTGGGGGCCTGGTGGAGGCTGCCCCTGCACTTCGGGGGGTGGGGGCAATAGGGGACATGAGTGGGGGCCTGGTGGAGGCTGCCCCTGCACTGCGGGGGGTGGGGGTGGTGGGTGACATGAGTGGGGGCCTGGTGGAGGCTGCCCCTGGTGGCTGGGGGGAGGGGGTGGTGGGAGACATGAGTGGGGGCCTGGTGGAGGCTGCCCCTGCACTGCTGGGGGGTGGGGGCCTGGTGGAGGCTGCCCCTGCACTGCTGGGGGGTGGGGGTGGTGGGAGACATGAGTGAGGGCCTGGTGGAGGCTGCCCCTGACTGCTGGGGGGTAGGGGTGGTGGGAGACATGGGTGGGGGCCTGGTGGAGGGTGCCTCTGGTGGATGCGGGGTGGGGGTGGTGAGTGACATGAGTGGGGGCCTGGTGGAGGCTGCCCCTGGTGGCTGGGGGGAGGGGGTGGTGGGAGACATGAGTGGGGGCCTGGTGGAGGCTGCCCCTGCACTGCTGGGGGGTGGGGGCCTGGTGGAGGCTGCCCCTGCACTGCTGGGGGGTGGGGGTGGTGGGAGACATGAGTGGGGGCCTGGTGGAGGCTGCCCCTGACTGCTGGGGGGTAGGGGTGGTGGGAGACATGAGTGGGGGCCTGGTGGAGGCTGCCCCACAGTGCTGGGGGGTGGGGGTGGTGGGAGACATGAGTGGGGGCCTGGTGGAGGCTGCCCCTGGTGGCTGGGGGGTGGGGGTGGTGGGAGACATGAGTGGGGGCCTGGTGGAGGCTGCCCCTGGTGGCTGGGGGGTGGGGGTGGTGGGTGACATGAGTGGGGGCCTGGCAGAGGCTGCCCCTGCACTGCTGGGGGGTGGGGGTGGTGTGTGACATGAGTGGGGGCCTGCTGGCAGGTGCCCCACAGTGCTGGGGGGTGGGGGTGGTGGGAGACATGAGTGGGGGCCTGGTGGAGGCTGCCCCTGGTGGCTGGGGGGTGGGGGTGGTGGGAGACATGAGTGGGGGCCTGGTGGAGGCTGCCCCTGGTGGCTGGGGGGTGGGGGTGGTGGGTGACATGAGTGGGGGCCTGGCAGAGGCTGCCCCTGCACTGCTGGGGGGTGGGGGTGGTGGGTGACATGAGTGGGGGCCTGGTGGAGGCTGCCCCTGCACTGCTGGGGGGTGGGGGTGGTGGGAGACATGAGTGGGGGCCTGGTGGAGGCTGCCCCTGGTGGCTGGGGGGTGGGGGTGGGGGGAGACATGAGTGGGGGCCTGGTGGAGGCTGCCCCTGGTGGCTGGGGGGTGGGGGTGGTGGGAGACATGAGTGGGTGCCTGGTGGAGGCTGCCCCTGCACTGCGGGGGGTGGGGGTAATAGGGGACATGAGTGGGGGCCTGGTGGAGGCTGCCCCTGCACTGCGGGGGGGTGGGGGTGGTGGGTGACATGAGTGGGGGCCTGGTGGAGGCTGCCCCTGGTGGCTGGGGGGTGGGGGTGGGGGTGGTGGGAGACATGAGTGGGGGTCTGGTGGAGGCTGCCCCTGACTGCTGGGGGGTAGGGGGTGGTGGGAGACATGGGTGGGGGCCTGGTGGAGGCTGCCCCTGCACTGCTGGGGGATGGGGGTGGTGGGTGACATGAGTGAGGGCCTGGTGGAGGCTGCCCCTGCACTGCTGGGGGGTGGGGGTGGTGGGAGACATGAGTGGAGGCCTGGTGGAGGCTGCCCCTGCACTGCTGGGGGGTGGGGGTGGTGGGAGACATGAGTGGGGGCCTGGTGGAGGCTGCCCTGGTGGCTGGGGGGTGGGGGTGGTGGGAGACATGAGTGGGGGCCGGGTGGAGGCTGCCCCTGGTGGCTGGGGGGTGGGGGTGGTGGGTGACATGAGTGGGGGCCTGGTGGAGGCTGCCCCTGCACTGCTGGGGGGTGGGGGTGGTGCGTGACATGAGTGGGGGGCTGGTGGAGGCTGCCCCTGGTGGCTGGGGGGTGGGGGTGGTGGGTGACATGAGTGGGGGCCTGGTGGAGGCTGCCCCTGCACTGCTGGGGGGTGGGGGTGGTGGGTGACATGAGTGGGGGCCTGGTGGATGCTGCCCCTGCACTGCTGGGGGGTGGGGGTGGTGGGAGACATGAGTGGGGGCCTGGTGGAGGCTGCCCTGGTGGCTGGGGGGTGGGGGTGGTGGGAGACATGAGTGGGGGCCTGGTGGAGGCTGCCCCTGGTGGCTGGGGGGTGGGGGTGGTGGGAGACATGAGTGGGGGCCTGGTGGAGGCTGCCCCTGCACTGCTGGGGGGTGGGGGTGGTGCGTGACATGAGTGGGGGCCTGGTGGAGGCTGCCCCTGGTGGCTGGGGGGTGGGGGTGGTGGGTGACATGAGTGGGGGCCTGGTGGAGGCTGCCCCTGCACTGCTGGGGGGTGGGGGTGGTGGGTGACATGAGTGGGGGCCTGGTGGATGCTGCCCCTGCACTGCTGGGGGGTGGGGGTGGTGGGAGACATGAGTGGGGGCCTGGTGGAGGCTGCCCCTGGTGGCTGGGGGGTGGGGGTGGTGGGAGACATGAGTGGGGGCCTGGTGGAGGCTGCCCCTGGTGGCTGGGGGGTGGGGGTGGTGGGTGACATGAGTGGGGGCCTGGTGGAGGCTGCCCCTGGTGGCTGGGGGGTGGGGGTGGTGGGAGACATGAGTGGGGGCCTGGTGGAGGCTGCCCCTGGTGGCTGGGGGGTGGGGGTGGTGGGAGACATGAGTGGGGGCCTGGTGGAGGCTGCCCCTGCACTGCTGGGGGGTGGGGGTGGAGGGTGACATGAGTGGGGGCCTGGTGGAGGCTGCCCCTGCACTGCTGGGGGGTGGGGGTGGTGGGTGACATGAGTGGGGGCCTGGTGGAGGCTGCCCCTGCACTGCTGGGGGGTGGGGGTGGTGGGAGACATGTGTTGGTGATCAGTGGTGCAAGGTGACGCAGATTATGTAATATGAAGATTGAGGATACCAGACACCTCTTATCTGCGTGTGTTAAATTGTCTGATATACATAGGCAGGGTTATCTGAATATGAGACATGAATTGACAAATTATGTCTCTGACCAATCTTGGGCTATAATATACTATGGACACTCAACAGTACAGAATTTTATTATATATCATATGTTGCTAAAAAATCAAAGATTATTAGAGATTGCCTAATTTACTCTGTTATACTATTGTGATTGTTTGGTAAAATATATGCACTCTTATTAACAATATGACTACTAAATTATATATTCTTAAGGTATTGTTTTAAATTAGATAAATATGATTGTATGCTTATGACATTTTTCTGAACATGCAATTTTGCCCTGAAAAAAGTCATAAGTGACAACTTCATTTTACACTTAAACCTAATAACAGATATTTTTAGACTGCTCTACTCATGCATACTTAATGAAATGATTCCCATTATGGCAACACTTTGCAAGTGCGAACTGTGGTTTTTCGCCCCTTTATGCAAACATTATAATAGTTAAGAATGTGACATTTTCTACCGTGATATCTAATTTAATAATCCACCAGCTCCCCAACCTTTGGCTTCATAACATTTTTGGGGAAACTAAAAACTATTTTTTGAGATTGTTACAGGGTTTCCAAAACTCAAACATAACTACAAATGACATCAAAATAACAGGCTCGTCACCAGCTTTAAAATGACACCAGCATGGAACTGGTGTGACTTAACGTTGCTGACAATATGAACAATTGTGATAGTCCATTTAAACTATATATTCAAACAGATATACAAATGGCAAATTCTCATTTCCATTGTGCCATGTAGGTTTAATTTCTCTTGAAACATGTGACCTGGCCTCTGTGCTGGAATGTCGATTCAGCCTGCAGTTAAATACTTAGTCACTCCTGTGAAGTCAAAAGGGCTGTGTTAATGGATGCTGAAGAGATTTTGGGCCTCATTACAAGTTGGGCGGTATTCTGGCGGTAATTATACTGGAATACTGCCCAAAAGAGTTACCGTTACTGCCACTTGGTCCAGTGGATTTACAGCCAGATTACAAGTGGTGGTGCAGGAACCATGCCCTTCTTCCCAGGACTGGGAGGTTCAAAGAAATTCTCTTTACAGATGGGGAGCCTGAGCAAAGCCAGGCATGGGGAAAGGTCACTTTGCCTCCCATTAGAACTTTAATTTTGGCTAAACAGAGTCTTTCTCCCCATGATCAAAACTGCACTTTAAACATGGTATTTAATAGTTCATGAGGCCTTTGAATAGTTTTCATACACTTGCATAGAACCACCAATGGTTATCTCCAAGATGACAAACCCGCATTGTCTTGGCAAAAAGGAAATGTTCACTTCAGGTATTCCTTACCTGCTGCAAAATGCACACACGTATCCCTTTAATATGATGTCAATTTTTGTGTTTAAAAGGGGTCCTTAGTCACCTGAAATGAAAGATACTAACATCGCTTTGAATTTTGCATGTAAGACCCTGTTTGTACTCTTAATTTTCCGGGTGCACAGCATTTTGATATGTGACAGTTTCAATGAAAAATTGTGCTTTTTGTCTCTCAACCAGCAATGTGCCTTTTCCATTTCCACATATTCCTTGTGTCACTGTAGAAATAAATAGATTTGAATTTGCTAGGCACATTTAGCAGTATTGAAGTTTTAAGGCAGGCATTTCTATTCATTGTGCTGGGCTTAAAAGATCCCACAATGCATAGGGAGTGGTGCATTGATTCTCCTTGTTTTCTTGTTCACACATTTGCATTGGATGGCTTGGTTATTGATGATAGAGTATGTTGTGTGGCTTGGATGGAAACATATCTTGTTCAGGTATTTGTTGCAGGTCACAGGTTTGTTGTATACAGCTGTTTCTAGTTGGACATTCCTTCCAACATAAACAGTAGTATCGATGAAGTGCATGCTTTTACTTGGAGTATTTCATGGTGTACTTAATGCAATCGTGGTAGCCATTTAATGATTTGTGGAATCTTGTAAGAGAATATTCACCTTCTTTCCTAACCAAGAAAATGTCACCAATGTATCACAGGCTTGTTAGTGCTTTCTTTGATGGTTTTTGTTACGTCACTTGCCACGGAAAAGTATGCACATCTGAGTACCATCTTTGTGCACATGGTCATTCCAGTTTTTATAGGAAGTATCTTCCATTGAAGCAAACATTGTTGTGTATAATTAGGAACCTCATGAGATTTGTGATGGCCTTATAGGGGGTGTCTTTCTTGCTGGTAGCATCCTCCAGATACCTCTGGCATGCAACTGTAGTATTTTCATTTGGAATGTCGGACAAGAATGAGGTGGCAGCACAGGATTCTGTGGTACACATCTTATCTCTGAAATCTTCAGGAGAACATGTGTTGTGCCCCATAGAAAGCTTTTTGTGTATTTTCCACCTAAAATAGTTTATTTGGACAATAATGGCAGAGGCCCAAAAGAGGAAACACATTATCCAGTACAGAGCAGTATGAGATTGTAAATGAAATGTGCACAAGTGAATGTTAGCTGTTTTGAGTAAAGGTGCACAAATCACTGATACAGAATGTGTCCTTGACTTGATGGATGAGGGTAGTTTGGAGGGTGTGAAGAGGTCAAAACAAATTAATCCTATGGCAAGTGACAGTATTATGTCACATACGGTTTGTAACAAGGGGGTCCCATCCCAAAGAATCACGCTGAGTCTTGATGAAAAGTCCAAGGGTGTTTATGGTTTGTGACCTCAAGTTCATTGGGCTTTCCAGGTCCTTTGGGGTTGATGTTAGGGCAGGCCCTTTCCTCTCTTGTCTTCCCTCGGCCTGGATCCCGCCTGCCAAACCCAGACATCCCTACTGTGCTGTTAGTAGCTCAACAATTGGTAACCTCTATCTGTCTTTTACTTCTCTACACATCAGGTGTTTACCTTAAGACATTGGCTTCCTGACTTCCTAGTGAATTTCTAGCTTTCCCTCTACTGTCCCTGCTTAGTAGTCTCAGGAAACAAGGAAAGGTGCCTTCTATCACCCAGCATCACCCTCACTTCTGTATAGGAGCGAGGGGCCCTCAGGCCCCCTCGCATCGTACGCTCCTCAGTACAAGGCTTGGACCGCGTGCCCCCGGTAGTGGTATTGCCCCTTGCCCTTATGTAAAGTTAACCACGGTTGACTGCTACATAGATGGGACTACTGAGCAGGACATGGGGCATCCATCTTTTGTGCCCCCTTTCGACTCCATCTTGGGTAAACAGGCCTCACTGCGATAGTACAGCAATGCTCAGCTCCCCTTTCCACCACAGCAGCCAATGACAGAGACATACACACACAAGGCGCGCAGGAAGCTGGCTGGCCCCCACCCTTGTACTCCCCCTGCGAAGGAAAGCTCTGCGCTTCCATTCTCACACTGAAGCTGGAGAAAGTTGCAACAATCAATATGCTACAGTTCTCTTCCTCTGAGATCACTGTTCGTCTGAGAACCGGCATGTGAACCAGGATGAGCTAAGCACTTTCTGCCCGATTCGTCCTCATAAACGTGCAAGCCACCCATCCCCATTAGAACAATTTATTGCCATCCTGATCCTGCACCCCCTGTAAGGTATTTCTTTCAAGTGCCAGACCCTCGCCTGTGCTGCGAAACCCACCCAACACACCCACTACTAACCTTAAGCATTTTTACTACTAAATATGTTTTTACTTGTACTAATGAGTTTGAAACCTAGAAGAGATGCGAAACATAGCCTGATTCTTTTACATGCACAATGAAGGTCAAGGCCTTCAATTAAAGCCATGAATGACCCAATTGTACTGACAATAATCATTTTGTGTAACTTATGTAGAAATGTGACAAGTAGCATAAAATGTTTTAAATAATTTGTTATTTATTATGTAACATATTAGCTTAGCTTAGGTAATGACCACAGTGACCGGACCCTGACCTGCATGGAGCACAAGATGTTTGACGTCTGTCAGCTACTCAGCCAACCAGGAGGAAGAAATGCTACCCTCACCTACAGCACCACACCGTCTGGCCAATCGGGTCCATTTAGTATTTTTTGTTAGAGTTACTTTAACTAATATAAATGTTGGCACTGATGTAAATGTGGAGAGTGTTTTTTGGGTTATTTCCTGGCTGGAGAAATAAACCATCCTTTGAACTCTTGCAGCCGGGTCTCAGTGCCTCTTTCCCCGACAAGGGGTTTTGTCTGCTATTTTATTTTTTCTCTCACACGTAGTAAGACGGGGAAAGGCACCTACATTTTTGGTGACCCCCGCGATGTGATTTAGAGAGGTGCCTTGAGGCCAGCGCCGCCCGGCAGCGAGATCCAGGGCGCCCCCCAGCAGAACCATCGCCTCCGCGGTTGACCAGACTGTGCACACCAAGAAGAAAGGGTCAAGGGTTCCCGGTTGACGAATACCCGATCGAAAAAGCTGCTCGCCAAGGCAGGCCACGGCTTGGTTGGGGGACGGACCTGAGCGAGGTCCGGCCGTGAGCGGCGACCCTCGGAGTACCTGACTGAACACGTGGAGTCCCGGTTCTAAAGACCCCAAAGGAAGGTAAGGGGAAATACGGGAAGAAGGGAATTAGCAACAAAGGGAAGGTAGCCAAGAATAGGGTCTGCGTGAGTGACGGTGAGGCTTTTCTGATCTATCCTTTATATGGCCATTAGGTGTTGTAAGAAGTGAGAAGAAGGGCGTGGCTTGGAGCGCCATCGATGTGGCTGCTCCCCTGAGGCCCGCCGTGCGAAGCCCGCCGCTTCTGGGCCCCTGATGCGGCTTCGCGCCCGTATACCGGAGCCCAGCTGATCCCAAGGACGTCGGGGGACCTGGGGCCCATCCGGGCTGAAGCGGGGACCATGACGATCGAAGGAGACGAAGTTAGCCGCTCCGGTTCCCCGAGCCGGCCCCAGCGACGATCTCCCAAGATGGCGGCCGTGCTCGTCTCTCGGCCCTGGAGGGCGGTGAGAGCTTTCTGAGGCCGCATTCGGACGCGGCTCAGTTTCTCGAGCACCCGGGTCGCGGCGGAGCAACATCAGCCCCCCGGATCTCTCCTCCGGTGCTCTCCCTGGGGCGACCCTTGCCTCCCACACTACCAGCCCGAGCCTGCACTGCCCGACGAGGGACGGCACGGACGGTGCCCTTCAGGTAGGAGCTGCTGGGGGTGAGGATCCGGGTGGAGGGCTGGCCCCCCGCCCCGCCGAGGCCACACAGGGAAAACCCTCCACAGCGCCTGAGGTGGGGGCCGCGCCATCACCGCCCCCCCTCCCCCGCCCTCCAGCGGGCTCCTACCTCTCACCACCCAAGACCCAGAGATCCGGTCTCCATACGCCACACTCCTGGGGCGCCCCGGCCCACACCATCATCTGGAGCCCCCGCTCAGACCCGGGACTTGGAGGTCCCCTCCCACTATCACCCCCACCAGGTGATCCAAGCCTGGGTCCTCGGAGGAGGAGCGGTCCTAGCCGGGCCACATCGAGGGACCCACAGCTGCAAGCCCCGAGAAGGGCCTGACCAACGCCGCCCACCTGGAGCCTCGACTTGGCCACACTCTCATCCCGGGCTGCCCCTGACGGGCAGGCCCCTTCGGCCTCGGAGGTGACCTGACTGCCCACTTCCTGGGGCGACCCGCTCTGCTCTCTCTGGCCTAGTCCCAAGGGGGCGCACGTTATTCAATCCCCCCACCGGAACTTACGCCCCACATACTTGCCCACCATCAAGATTTGGAGAGTTCACCCTCTCACTCGAAGCCACTATACACCGGCCAAGCCTGGAACCAGCTTTCCCTCTTCTCAATCAAGAGCCTCGACGCTCATCTACAGGGTGGGCCGTATAAACCATCTCCCCACCCACGATTCACCAACATGTCGAGACAGTCGAAAGCTATTAAAAATGTGGACATTGCCACCATGCTCACCGCTCCTGATAAGGGAAAGAAACCGAACTCAGTTACTCCCACCCCAGGGCTCTCCCAGGAGGGGGGTGACTCCCCAGTCACCAGAGGTGATCTACTGGCGTTTATGGCAGACATCAAAGCCGAGTTTCGGTCCTGCATGTCGGAACTCACCTCCAAATTGGAACAAACAGACCATAGGGTGACCGAAGTGGAGCAGAGACTGAGTGAGATCGAGGATCGCTCCCAAGACCAAACAGCCGCCATGGGAGATATTCAGCAAACAGTAAGAGCCCTCCAGGACAAGTGCGAAATCCTCGAATACAAACAAGAGGACCTGGAAAACAGAGCTCGTCGGAATAACCTCCGTATCAGGGGAGTTCCGTCCTCAGTCCCCGACCTAAATCTTGCAGGATACATAGGAGACCTCTTTCAAATTCTCCTCCCGCATCTAGATAAATCCCAACTGCTGCTGGATCGGACTCACAGACTCCGTCCGCGACGAGGAGTAGACTCCGACCAGCCCCCAGATGTCATAACGAGAGTACACTATTTCTCCACTAAAGAAGCTATCTCCGCCATCAGTCGGTCCGGAGATGAACTCTCCTTTCAAGGTCACCCTCTCCAAATTTATCAGGATCTCTCCCTCTCAACCCTACAGAAAAGAAGGGCTCTTCGACCTTTAACCCTCTTCCTCCAAGAGCGTAAAGTCAAATACAGATGGCTTTTTCCCACGGCCCTGCAATTTTCGTATAATGGCTCCCTCCGGAGAATATCCCACTTAGAAGATGCCGCTAAAATCATGCAGATATCCCCCCCCCCTGAAGGAACCACCTCCCCAGACTTGGAAGCCTCGGGAAGCCCTACGTCAGCCCTCCCTCCCCAACCCAGACGTCCTCCATGGTCCAAGGCCTCCCGAAACAGGAGAAGATAACCCGAGTCCGAGCGGCCCTGGATGCCCCCCGCACCTCCGGCGTCCCGGACGCCCAACGTCCTTTCAGCTAAATTCAGAAATAGTAACTCCGGCCCAACACAATCCCACGCTCGCCCAGCGCGGCGGGCTTCCTCCACGGCCTATGCCCCCCCTCCAGGATCCGCTCTATCTTAGAGCCCTTGGATGCAAACGTTATTTTGCCGGACACAATTGGCCCTGTTGGCCTGGGGTGGGGTTACACCTACAATGTTTCCCACCCCGCTAGTTAAAAAGTTGGCCTCCCGTTGGGGGCCTCGGTTAAAACTGCAAGTGCGGTACAGTTCACCTCTCCACCCTCTTCACGATGGCAGCTAATGTACAACCTGGAGTCCCCCCTCCATCCCCTACGCAAGGAACCCCTGGCTCCCCGATCCCGGAACACCAGACGCTGAGATGCCTTTCCTGGAACGTTAACGGTCTCAACTCCCCCCCCAAGCGCAAATCGATTCTCCAGAAGCTACAAGATGAGGAGGCCGATGTGGTGTTCCTCCAAGAGACTCATCTCCTCCCGGCAGACTTTGGCCGGCTTCGATCCAGCATATATCCACACCAGTTCTTCGCCTCGGGGAACTCCAAAAAGGGGGGCACAGCGATTATGTTCCGGAAAGACCTGCGCCCCCAGATCTTGGACTCCATGATGTGCCCGGAGGGCCGCTTCGTGGCCATCAAGTGCCTCCTGTTGGGGGACCTCTACACCTTGGTATCGGCATACGCACCCAACTCGGGACAGGCAACCTTCTATGACTCCTTGGGCTCCTCCCTCTCAAGCTTTGTGGAAGGCCAGACAATAATCGGTGGGGACTTCAATGGGGTCCCAGACCCCACTAAGGACAAATCTAACCCCCCTGCCCTTGGCGAGTTCGGTCAGGCCCTCAGTCTGCTGCGGCTCTTCAGAACCTTGGAGGTGGTGGATACATGGCGGGTGCTTCACCCCACCGAGAAAGACTACTCCTTCTTTTCGGGCGTACACCGAACTTTCTCCAGAATCGACCTCCTTCTGGCTTCCCCTCAAACTCTCGCCCTCGCTAATGAGGTGTCGATAGGCCAACGAATTCTATCGGACCATGCCCCAATAATAATGGAACTGAGCATTCAGAACACCCACGCCAAGGCAACACGCAGATGGGCGCTCTACGACCCGATCCTCAATGATATGTCAATCAGAGACAACATAACCACCACCATCAAGAACTTCTTTGAGGAGAACCTAGCCGCGGACACCTCCCTGGCCAATAACTGGGATGCAATGAAAGCTGTAATTCGGGGAACCTTGATAGCCCAAGGCGTGGCATACCATCGAAACCGGAAACAAATCCGTCTATCCCTGGAGGAGGACCTGCGAGCAGCTGAGGAAGCCCAGAAGAAGAGTGGCTGGTCCCCCAGAACACAGAGAGCGCTCCGCTCGGCCAGGAAGAAACTAGAGGCCCACTATGCAGAACACACTGCGCAACTCCTGGCGAAGACCAGACAATTCTACTATGCCAAAAGCAACAAGGCCAACAAGCTGCTGGTGGCCAAGCTAGCTAAAACAAGACGGACCAACACTATTATAGGGCTCAAGGACCCACAGGGGGTGATACACCACTCTGAACAGACGAAACTACAACTAGCCTCAGACCACCTAATCCAGGTCATGACAGGGCCTACCCGGGATCGGTCAAAGCAGGAGGTATACCTACGGAACGCAGCCTTGACACGTCTCCCAGACTCCACACGGGAGCAGTTGGAAGCCCCAATAACAGCTGAAGAAGTTGACGAAGCCATCAAGGCCCTCAAATCACGGGCCCCGGGCCCAGACGGATTCCCCCCGAGGTTCTATAAGATTTTTAAGCTCCAGCTCATCCCTCACATAGTGGCCCTGTTCAATTCTTTCAAGGTCTCGGGATCCGTGACCGCCACAATGCAGGAGTCGGTGACGGTTCTCCTTCCTAAGCCGGGGAGAGACCCGAGAGATCCGGCGTCATACAGACCCATCGCCCTACTGAATATCGACGCCAACCTGTACTCGAAGATCTTAGCTAACCGCCTGGCACTTATCCTCCCGGATATAATCCACCCCGACCAAACAGGCTTCATTCTTCACCGAGCGGCAGGGGACAACATCCGGCGGACTCTGAACCTAGTGAACATCGCCCACCGCAACTCCCAAGGCCTTGCCCTAATGGCCCTGGACGCAACCAAAGCCTTCGACAGAGTCGATTGGTCCTATCTGGAATGCACTCTGGAAGCATTTGGGTTCGGCCCCACAGCCCGAGCCATGATCCTGGCGAACTATAAGCACCCTCGAACCATCCTCAGGATCAATGGCATCCACTCAGCCCCGATACCTCTGTCTTGTGGGACGAGACAGGGCTGCCCGCTGTCTCCCCTACTCTTCGCCCTCACAATGGAACCCTTCGCCCAGAAGATCAGGCGCAATGAGTCCATTAAGGGTCTTCAGGTGGGCTCTTCCCACCACAAGATCGCTCTCTACGCGGACGATGTTCTATTGACACTCACTGAAGCCAACACCTCAGCGAAACACGCTCTGGCCGAAATAAAGGAATTGGGGGAGGTCACCGGCTTCACTGTCAACTTCACCAAATCAGTGGCTTTAGGAGTCGGCCTCCGCCCAGAGGACAAGGAGGCGTTAACGGCTCTGTGCCCGATCGAATGGTGGGACCACTCGATCCCCTACCTAGGAGTTCTCATCCCAGCGAACCCAAAGGAGACCTATCAGGCGAACTTTCCCAAACTGATCAAGGAGCTGGAGGGGGACTTGAAACGCTGGACCACGCAGGAGATCTCATTAATGGGCCGGATCACGGCCGTCAAGATGAACCTGCTTCCTAGGTTCCTCTATGCCTGCTCATCTCTATCGGTGCCCTTCCCAGCCCAGGCCCTCCACGACTTACAGAGGAAGATATCCAAATTCATATGGAAAGGCAAGAAGGCCAGGATCCCCCACAAAACCCTGATTGGCAATGCCAGGCTAGGAGGCCTAGGGGTCCCGGACCTGCAGGCCTATAGGACAGCGGCGCAACTGTCACATCTACACGCCTGGCAGACTAGCACAGCCCGCCCCAGATGGGTGGAACTGGAGCAGGCCCAGCTTCCGCTTCCCCTCCGGTTCCTCCCTCACATCCAACCCTCCCTCAGGGCACGCTGGAAGGACATCCTACTAACAACGAAGCAGACCCTAAGCTCCTGGGATTGGGCTCTAAAGCAGAAGGGAATCCCGAGGGGCGGAAGCCCCCTTTCACCGATCTTTCACAACCCCGACTTCTCCCCGGGATCTCTCCCTCGCAACTTCCAGAATTGGATAGACGGAGGCCTGGAAACCCTGGGGCAGATGTACTCCGAAAACAGACCCCGGACCTTCGAGCGGTGCAAGGAGACTTTTCGGCTTCAAGAAAGGGACAGATTCACATACTGCCAGCTCCGCCACTGGTGTTCGCACCCTCAGACCCTCCAGGCGGCAACTCGCCCCCCGACTCCATTGGAGCTAACTCTTGCGGACCTACCGGCTAGAGGAAGAATCTCAGCTATATATAGGCGTTTCCTGGGGGACTTCTTGGCGACAAAAACTCGATCCATGGCTCAGTGGGAGGCGGACCTAGGCCATCCGATCGATGACCAAGCTTGGGTAGACATATGGTCCTGCACCCACTCTTCCTCCACCTGTGTCACCAACAAGGAATGTGCATATAAACTCACCCTACGCTGGTACTACCCCCCTCTCAGACTCCACCACATGAATCCACAAGTGGCCCCACCTGCTGGAGAGGCTGCAGTCAACCAGGCTCCTACTTTCACATGTGGTGGACATGCCCCAAGATCCAGCAATTTTGGGCCAGGTGTCTCTCCACCATCGAACAAATCACCGGCTCCGCCCTCCCACTGGACCCTGAGACAATTCTGCTGGGGATCCCGGTCCCTGGAATCTACCCCCGCTCCGGCAACAGGGCTAAGCTCCTCACACAGTGCCTCCTGGCGGGCAAGACGGTTCTGGCCCGCTTCTGGAAGTCGCGGGACGGCCCCTGCCTGGCCCACTGGTGGGGAAAATTGTGGGACATCTTAATAGCGGAAAAGGTTACCGCTGCGAGAGCGGGGTCTCTGCACCGCTTCCAGAATGTGTGGGCCCCAGTGCTGGACTATGATCAGCGATATCCCGCAATGACGTTCAAGCCAATCAACGCCCGTTGGGCCCTGAGAGACAAGGAGAATACGCATCAAGCGGGGGAGCTAAACTGAATCTCTGGCCCGGGAAAACCGGAATGAGGGGGGGGAAGGGGACTCAAAACTAGAACCTTTTCTTTGCAATATTATACTGCCACCCGATACTGTTTGTAACCTTTACTGCCTTGCTATAAATAAACATATTTTAAAAAAAAAAGAAGTGAGAAGAAGAAGAAGAGAAGTGGTATCCTAGCCCGAAGGGGGTAGAAGGCGGCGCCACGTAGCATTTGACCCGACCAAGTGCAGAATAGAGATAAAGAGAAAAATAGTAGGGGTCTTGTGTAGGCTCGGAGTAGTTTTTAGAATATTCTTTTTCCATGGAAGCAAGAAATCTTGAGACATAATAAAGGTGAAAGAGGTGGGGAGTGAATGTGAAATAGTAGGTAGTATAGGGAAGAAGAAAAAACAGGGACAGTAACGGGAATAGGGAAAGAACAAAGGCGCGCAGGCAGTGCATGTGTATGTTGCATGATTATATGTTTGTTGGTCTGCTTTTATGTATATGTCTTGTTGAACACGCTAAAGTATTTTAATACAAGTAATTTATGATTGATATAAGGTAAAGCAGAAGAAATAAACGGTGAGGGGTGATCAGGTAACACCTCTCAGAAGGCTAATTTGACACATGGTAATTGTGAGTATTGATAAAAAACATATTTTTTCCACATATTGTAACTGACATACCTAGTTAGAGGTGGGAAGAGATTCAAAGGTACTAGAATACACAAGAAAGGAAAAGAAACATTGCCATGGGGGGAGTAACACCACTGGCACATATTTGCCAGCACCTTCCACTTTATAGCGACAGGATACAGAAGTATCACGTTTATAGCGACAGGATACAGAAGTATCACGATCAGTGGATCGCTGAGATAAAGGGAGACAGGGTCACACCAATTTGGCCAGAAGGAGGATCATTTGACAAAAGAGTGTTGGACCTAGTATCAACACATTTGCTAGCACGATATAAAGGGAAACAGTTACAGAACTGGAGAGAAGTGTTAGATCTATGGCGAATGTTTGAGGAAGTTGCCCCCATGACAGAGGTAGGTACAAGCCGAATGACAGAAAAGCAGAAAAACCCTGAAGAAGTAGGTGGGACACCAAAAGGGGAATACTCAACAACTACAACCGAAAACAAAGTAACAAAAATCTATCCCTTAATGACTAGGCCAGCGGTAGGGTTTAGTGAACCCCTGTATATACCACCCACCGCCACTGTCCAAGGCGGGGCAACAGCCCCCGAACCTCCACCATATGACAAAGGAGGCCATTATGGCCCCACGAGTGCGCCTCCTGTGGACACAGCACGTTTAACAGGTGATTTGAACCATCAGCTAGCACACGCACAAATGGAAATAACACGGTTAAGAGCTTTATGTGACAAAGGGCAAATTCTGCCAGGGGAAGGGGAGGTACCCCCGCTGTCACTGGCAGATGTCACACCCCCGATAGGGGCAGCAAGCAATGCAACCCCAGCAGCCTCGGTATCAGGGCAGTCTATAGTATCGCAAGGGACGTCATCGCAGCAGAGGCAAGAACAAGAATGGCAGTCAGGACAGTTCCTGTTCCAATTGAATAACAAGCCAGTGAGAATTATACGCCCAGATACACCAGAGAGTCAACATAGTGGAGACCAGGATGAAAGACAAGGAAGTGAACCCAAGGAAAACTGGGAGGATAATAATGAGCTAGAGTCAGAAATAGAAGAAATATGGGACGATTTAGATGAATACGAAGAGGCAGCTGCCGCGGAGGGTTCCTCACTGCCAAACCGCCGTTACCCAGACACACTATCGCCACCATTATGGCAAGGTAGATTAAGACAACGAACAGGGAGGATAGGAAACATATTGGTAAGTAAAACGAAAAAAGGGCAGACAAGCAGAACGGGAAAGAAAAAAAAACTACAAATGCCACTGATACATAAAGGAGCAGGTAGGCCAAACTACATTCCGTGGGCCCAAATGGACAAAACCAACTTGTTAAAACTCCTCCCCCCGCTGACGAGAGGGGCAGGTAAGTGGATACATGTATTTGAGAAAAACACGGAAGGCGTGCCGTTAGCTGTAGGTGATGTAAAAAGTCTATTAGTTTCAGCAATCGGGGACCAAGCAGACACAATCTGGGAAAGGGCAGGGTTCCCGGGAGTAACAATGAGCTGTGACCGACACGATGGATCACCATTTAACAATGTGCGAGCACAAGTGTGGGATGCATTGCGGGGTGCATTTCCAGACGTTCCAGATTTACATGCAATGATGCAGTGCACGATGGAGGAGAACGAGGATCCTGCGCAATTCATTTTGCGAGTGCAAGATTTATGGAGAAGAGAAACTGGTACAGCACGGAATCAATCAACAGCTTTATTCTATTTCATCATTAAAAAGGGGTTGCCGAAAGAGGTGCAGAAGGCCTTGGACAAAATAGCTGGGATCGAAGCCAAAGGGTGGCCTGAAATTCAGAGCATAATTGAACACCACTGGAGGAGGATCAAAGAGAAGGAAAAGGAGGTGACGCAAAAGAGGCTGCTGACGAAGCAAAATTAGTACAGACGAAATTAGTGAAGGTCGCGCCATTACTGCCAGTACAACAGCAGACGGAGGAAACGAAGGAGAAGAAAACGCGGGAGGAAGGCCCGTTGGGATAGCAGCGCAGTGGGTTGGAGAGGACCAAGGACAGTGGAACGGAGAGGAACAGCCATGCCAAGGATCGCAGTGGCAGAACAGGCCGGCCCAAGGAAGAGGTGGGTACCGCGGGCAAAGGGAGGATACGGAGGAATGGGAAACAGAGGGTATGGTGGGCAAGGACCAAGGGGAGGACAACAGGGGTCGTGTTGGAATTATGGAAGATGGGGACATTATTCACGAGATTGTAGAATGCGACCATCAGGGTATTTTCAACAGCAACAACAACAGCCCATGAACAATGAACAGGGGTGGGGCTGCCCACTCCCAGGTAGCCCTTGTTGAGCTCCAATGGGGAGGGGGGCACAACAGGATCAATACTGCTATGACCCCCAAATGCAACAGAGACAGCCAGCCCCACAACAGCAGCAACAGCAGCAGCAGCCACAACAGCAAAACGCACTACAGCCCATGGCGAGACAAAACCCAGTAGGGAACATAAACAATAACCCTTTTGCAGCGGCCGCAAACGGTGCCCCTGCACCATTCCGCGGGGTGACAACGTTTTTTCAATGCCAGGTCAGCAAAGATACCAAGACTAGGACAGCCCACAGGGAGCACTTGCGTGTCCAGTCCTATCCACCACACAAAGTGCAAATGAGGAACCACTAGTGGCGGCAGAGATAGGAAACAAGCAGTTTATCTTTATGGTAGAATCTGGAGCAGAAAAATCATGCCTCACAGAAGGGCGGTTTCAGCTCTCTGGAAGAAATTTGGAGACGCAGGGGTTCTCTGGGGCTATTTTAAAAGTTCCTTATACAAAAGATCTTGATGTAACAGTGGGGGGAAAAACAGTGCGTGCACCCTTATTGTATTACAGAGACGCGCTAATCAATTTGATGGGACGAGACCTACTCAGTAAGTTAAACATGACCATAGCCTTTACTGAAAGAGGAACAGTGTGCTCGACGTCAGAGGTATGCCCTGTACGGGCACTCTTGATAATAAGCATGATTACAAAGGAAGTTGCAGTAAGAGGGATTCCCATTGACATGGACATGTTCGTCTATGGCATGGGTACACAACATACGGCCCGCGGGCCAGATGCGGCCCGCCATGCTGTTTTATCCGGCCCGCGAGGCACAAACACTTTCCTAATGGAGGCCGGCCCGCAAGCAGCATCGGCCGGCCTCCATTAGGAAAGTCTTTGTTGTCTTCCGGGCCGGACAAAACACTGGCCGTCATTGGCTCAGCACACATGCATTACGTCACTCCTACGAGCCACGTCGTGCGTGTGTGCTGCACCAATGGAGTGCCAACACTACGGCTGGCATGGCCAGTAAGGCTTGATGGCGGAAGGCATTTCAGCCTTGCTTGCCACGCCAGCCGTAGTACGATTCCACTTACCTCGCCAGCGTTCCAGCTTACCTGCCTTCCAGCACGTCTCCGGTAAGTGGTCTGTGTGTTTGTGTTTGTGTGTCGGGTCTCTTCTGCTGTATGTTTGTGTTGTGTATGTTGAGATGGGGGGTGGGGAGTCGTGTCGGATGTGTATGAATGTTTGTTTTTGAGTGTGTGTGTTGTGTATGTTGAGATGGGGGTGGGGGGGCGTGTCGGATGTGTATGAATGTTTGTTTTTGAGTGTTTGTGTTGTGTATGTTGAGATGGGGTGGGGGGGCATGTCGGATGTGTATGAATGTTTGTTTTTGAGTGTGTTGTGTATGTTGAGATGGGGGTATGGAGGAGTGTCGGATGTCCATGAATGTTTGTTTTTTAATGTTCGTGTTGTGTATGTTGAGATGCATGTATGGGTGCATGCTTCAGAGTTTGTGTGCTGAGTTGGGGGGTTTGGGTCTGTATGGGTGCACGCTTGAGAGTGTGTATGCTGAGTTGGGCGGTGGGGGGTTCGGGTCTGTATGGGTTCATGGTGTATGCTTGAGAGTGTGTGCTGAGTTGGGGGGTTGGGGGTTGGGGTCTGCATGGGTGCATGTTTGGGAGTGTGTGTGCTGAGTTGGGGGGTGGGGGGTTCCGGTCTGTATGGGTACATGTTTGAAAGTGTGCTGTGTTGGGGGCTGGGGGGTTCCAGCACATCTCCGGTAAGTGGTGCTGTATGTTTGTGTTGTGTATGTTGAGATGGGGGTGGGGGGGTGGGGGGGGCGTGTCGGATGTGTATGAATGTTTGTTTTTGAGTGTTTTTGTTGTGTATGTTGAGATGGGGTTAGGGGGGTGTTTTGGATGTGTATGAATGTTTGTTTTTGAGTGTTTGTGTTGTGTATGTTGAGATGGGGGGTTGGGGGGTGTGTCGGATGTGTATGAACGTTTGTTTTTGAGTGTTTGTGTTGTGTATGTTGAGATGGGCGGGTGGGGGTGCGTGTCAGATGTGTATGAATGTGTGTTTTTGAGTGTTTGTGTTGTTTATGTTGAGATGGGGTGGGGGGGCGTGTCGGATGTGTATGAATGTTTGTTTTTGAGTGTTTGTGTTGTGTATGTTGAGATGGGGGTGGGGGGCATGTCGGATGTTTATGAATGTTTGTTTTTGAGTGTTTGTGTTGTGTATGTTGAGATAGGGGTGGGGGGCGTGTCGGATGTGTATGAATGTTTGTTTTTGAGTGTTTGTGTTGTGTATGTTGAGATGGGGGGTGGGGGGGTGTGTCTGATGTGTATGAATGTTTTTTTTTTAGTGTTTGTGTTGTGTATGTTGAGATGGGGGGGTGGGGGGCGTGTCGGATGTGTATGAATGTTTGTTTTTGAGTGTTTGTGTTGTGTATGTTGAGATGGGGGTGGGGGGCGTGTGTTGTGTATGTTGAGATGGAGGTATGGGGGGTGTCGGATGTGCATGAATGTTTGTTTTTTAATGTTCGTGTTGTGTATGTTGAGATGCATGTATGGGTGCATGCTTCAGAGTTTGTGTGCTGAGTTGGGGGGTTTGGATCTGTATGGGTGCACGCTTGAGAGTGTGTATGCTGAGTTGGGCGGTGGGGGGTTCGGGTCTGTATGGGTTCATGGTGTATGCTTGAGAATGTGTGCTGAGTTGGGGGTCGGGGGGTTCGGGTCTGTATGGGTGCATGTTTGGGAGTGTGTGTGCTGAGTTGGGGGGTGGGGGGTTCGGGTCTGTATGGGTGCATGTTTGAGAGTGTGCTGTGTTGGGGGCTGGGGGGTTCGGGTCTGTATGGGTGCATGTTTGAGAGTGTGTGTGCTGAGTTGGGGGTTTGGGTTCGGGTCTGTATGGGTGCATGTTTGAGAGTGTGTGTGCTGAGTTGGGGGGTGGGGGGTTCGGATCTGTATGGGTGCATGCTTGCGTGTGTTTGGGGCATAGTGTTTGGTTGGGGGTGAGGGGGCCATGGGGCATAGTGTTTGCTTGGGGGTGGGAGCCATGGGGCATAGTGTTTGGTTGGGGGTGAGGGGGCCATGGGGCATAGGGTTTGGTTGGGGGTGAGGGGGCCATGGGGCATAGTGTTTGGTTGGGGGTGAGGGACAGGGGGCATAGTGTTTGGTTGGGGGTGGGAGCCATGGGGCATAGTGTTTGGTTGGGGGTGAGGGAGCCATGGGGCATAGTGTTTGCTTGGGGGGTGAGGGGGCCATGGGGCATAGTGTTTGCTTGGGGGTGGGAGCCATGGGGCATAGTGTTTGGTTGAGGGTGAGGGACAGTGGGCATAGTGTTTGCTTGAGGCGTGGGGGCCCTGGGGCATAGTGTTTGGTTGGGGGTGGGAGCCATGGGGCATAGTTTTTGGTTGGGGGTGAGGGGGCCATGGGGCATATTGTTTGGTTGGGGGTGAGGGACAGGGAGCATAGTGTTTGGTTGGGGGTGAGGGACAGGGGGCATAGTGTTTGCTTGGGGGGTGAGGGACAGGGGGCATAGTGTTTGCTTGGGGGTAGGAGCCATGGGGCATAGTGTTTGGTTGGGGGTGAGGGGGCCATGGGGCATAGTGTTTGGTTGGGGGTGAGGGGGCCATGGGGCATAGTATTTGGTTGGGGGCGGGAGCCATGGGGCATAGTGTTTGGTTGGGGGTGGGGGCCATGGGGGCATAGTGTTTGGTTTGGGGTGAGAGCCATGGGGCATAGTGTTGCACTCCAAGAGTGAACTCTATAATAAAGCTAAAACAGGCACAGTTAGGAGATGTACATCCTTTGCTTTTTTGAGGAAACCTGACTCAACGAAGGCCATACTCCTCTTGGGCAACCCAAACAGAAAACTATAGCAGTCCAAAATAACGGAATGTCCAATCAAGGGTCAATAAAATATATATAATTTAATTAAACTGACAATATACAATAACTACATTGAAAAAAATGATACCAATGGAAAATGTGTAGTACAAAATGTAAGTTTGAAATGCAATAAAAATCGTTACCCCTCAAAAACATATTCTTTTTCCATGTGTTTAATACAGATTGGGGGTTGAAAAAGCCTCCTGACATGTCTTGCCTACCGCCCCGCCCACTTTTACTTTTCGGCCCACTATAGCCCTCATGTAAGGTACTTTCGGTCCTCGGTCAAAATCAGTTGTGCACCCCTGATCTATGGAATACAGGTATTAGCCCGAGTAGTGCCTGAAATAACACAAAAAGAGTGGAGAATACCATACGACTTCATATTCCGCCCAATCACACCAACAGATGTAGTGCCAGGCACAATTATGTCTATAGACATTGAGGCAGTTCAAGTTTCCAACAAACGCATTGTGGTCATAGGCCTGGACACGCAAGGACGCAAGTGGAGAAGTGTACTATGCATAGAGCCAAACATAATGCTAAACGATATTACCGATGAAGAATTGTTTACTGATTACGAAGGGGATGGAGAAATAATAATGGAAATAAGCATACCATGTGACATTATGATTCAATACAGAGAAATACACAACCCACTCATGGCTAACATAAAGGCCCTACTGACAATATTTGAAGAAGACATGGCCAGGGTAGCACCTGAAATTTGGACTACAGGACCACACAATGTAGGATTGTTGCACGAGGTAACTCCTATAAAAATAAAACTGAAACGAGGTCCCCTCCCACCCAGAGTGAAACAATACCCAATATCCAAAGAAGCAGAGGAAGGTATTAGAGAAACAGTGAATGCACTCCTAAGCCAAGGTATCTTAGTGCAATCAACTTCCCCATGCAACATAGCGATTTTTCCGATTAAGAAAGCAAAAGGAGGGGCGTGGAGAATGGTCCAGGACCTCTGCCCACTCAATGATGTCATCCAAAAAGAGTTCCCTTTAGTGCCTAACCCGTCATCAATATTGTGCAGTATACCAAAAGAGGCAACTTGATTCACTGTCATTGATCTGAAAAATGCCTTTTTCTCTATGCCACTCGCACCAGAGTCGCAGTACCTTACAGCTTTTACATTAGGAAACAACAGATATGAACATTGCAGACTCCCAAAGGGGTATTGCGAGAGCCCAAGCATTTTTAACAGAGTACTACGACAAGACATTGGCAACATAGATGTAGGGAGCACCATTATACAGTACGTAGACGATTTACTTGTCTGCAGCAAAACAGAAGAAGAGTGTAGAGAAGACTCGATAACACTGCTTAACGTATTGGCTGCCAAGGGATACAAGGTGGACAAAGGAAAGTTACAATACTGCCTTGCTGACGTTGTGTATCTTGGCCAGCAAATATCTAAAGATGGAAAAAGAATACTACCAGACAGAGCAGCAGCCATTCGACACATTATCATACCAGAAACAGTGAAGGATATGCAGAAATTTCTTGGCATATGTAACTATTGCCGAGCGTGGATCCCCGATTACGCAGCATGCACACGGCCAATGCTACAAGCACTAAAAGAAGCACAAAAGAACAGAGCAATAAATTGGACACAGGAGACAATTGCTCAATTCTCTCGATTAAAAGACCTTATTTCAGACGCCCCAGTCCTTGCAAATCCAGATTATGAAAGGGAATTTTTCCTGTTTTCACACAGCAATGGAACATTAATGACAGCAGTATTGACACAAAAGACATCGCTAGGCCACAAACCATTAGCGTACTACAGTGGAATATTAGACCCAGTAATGCAGGGACATTTCGCTTGCGAACAGGCCCTCGCTGCAGCGGCCTTCGCCATTGAGAAAAGTGCCACGATCGTAATGGGATGTTCAGTGACGCTATATGCGGAACACTCGTTATTTGCTATCTTAGAAAGATCAAAATCTACCCTCACAACACAGAGAGCATCTGCTTATGAAATAATAATATCAAGTCCAAATGTACATGTGGTCAGATGCAAGACAGTGAACCCAGCTACCTTCATTACAGAGCCATGCACAACTGAGGATTTACAGGAACACGATTGTAGCACATATGAGGGAGAGGGCGATGACATTCCCAAAGCAAGCGAAAACGCCCTTACAGAAGTAGAAATGTATTTCATAGATGGGTCAGCATCCATAAACTCAGAGACAGGAGAGAAACATGTGGGGATGGCGGTAGTGCGCATGGAAGAAGACACACACGAAGTGATTGTTCAAAAACGCCTCCCCTCACACTACTCTGCACAAGTGTTTGTGTTGTGTATGTTGAGATGGGGGGTTGGGGGGTGTGTCGGATGTGTATGAATGTTTGTTTTTGAGTGTTTGTGTTGTGTATGTTGAGATGGGCGGGTGGGGGTGCGTGTCGGATGTGTTTGAATGTGTGTTTTTGAGTGTTTGTGTTGTGTATTTTGAGATAGGGGGCTGGGGGGGCGTGTCAGATGTGTATGAATGTTTGTTTTTGAGTGTTTGTGTTGTGTATGTTGAGATGGGGGTGGGGGGGCGTGTCGGATGTGTATGAATGTTTGTTTTTGAGTGTTTGTGTTGTTTATGTTGAGATGGGGGTGGGGGGGCGTGTCGGATGTGTATGAATGTTTGTTTTTGAGTGTTTGTGTTGTGTATGTTGAGATGGGGGTGGGGGGCATGTCGGATGTTTATGAATGTTTGTTTTTGAGTGTTTGTGCTGTGTATGTTGAGATGGGGGTGGGGGGCGTGTCGGATGTGTATGAATGTTTGTTTTTGAGTGTTTGTGTTGTGTATGTTGAGATGGGGGTGGGGGGGTGTGTCGGATGTGTATGAATGTTTTTTTTTGAGTGTTTTTGTTGTGTATGTTGAGATGGGGGTTAGGGGGGTGTGTCGGATGTGTATGAATGTTTGTTTTTGAGTGTTTGTGTTGTGTATGTTGAGATGGGGGGTTGGGGGGTGTGTCGGATGTGTATGAACGTTTGTTTTTGAGTGTTTGTGTTGTGTATGTTGAGATGGGCGGGTGGGGGTGCGTGTCGGATGTGTATGAATGTGTATTTTTGAGTGTTTGTGTTGTGTATGTTGAGATGGGGGTGGGGGGCATGTCGGATGTTTATGAATGTTTGTTTTTGAGTGTTTGTGTTGTGTATGTTGAGATGGGGGTGGGGGGCGTGTCGGATGTGTATGAATGTTTGTTTTTGAGTGTTTGTGTTGTTTATGTTGAGATGGGGGTGGGGGGGCGTGTCGGATGTGTATGAATGTTTGTTTTTGAGTGTTTGTGTTGTGTATGTTGAGATGGGGGTGGGGGGCATGTCGGATGTTTATGAATGTTTTTTTTTGAGTGTTTGTGTTGTGTATGTTGAGATGGGGGTGGGGGGGCGTGTCGGATGTGTATGAATGTTTGTTTTTGAGTGTTTGTGTTGTGTATGTTGAGATGGGGGTGGGGGGGTGTGTCGGATGTGTATGAATGTTTTTTTTTTAGTGTTTTTGTTGTGTATGTTGAGATGGGGGTTAGGGGGGTGTGTCGGATGTGTATGAATGTTTGTTTTTGAGTGTTTGTGTTGTGTATGTTGAGATGGGGGTGGGGGGCGTGTCGGATGTGTATGAATGTTTGTTTTTGAGTGTTTGTGTTGTGTATGTTGAGATGGGGGGGTAGGGGGGTGTGTCTGATGTGTATGAATGTTTTTTTTTTAGTGTTTGTGTTGTGTATGTTGAGATGGGGGGTGGGGGGCGTGTCGGATGTGTATGAATGTTTGTTTTTGAGTGTTTGTGTTGTGTATGTTAAGATGGGGGTGGGGGGCGTGTGTTGTGTATGTTGAGATGGAGGTATGGGGGGTGTCGGATGTGCATGAATGTTTGCTTTTTAATGTTCGTGTTGTGTATGTTGAGATGCATGTATGGGTGCATGCTTCAGAGTTTGTGTGCTGAGTTGGGGGTTTGGATCTGTATGGGTGCACGCTTGAGAGTGTGTATGCTGAGTTGGGCGGTGGGGGGTTCGGGTCTGTATGGGTTCATGGTGTATGCTTGAGAGTGTGTGCTGAGTTGGGGGTCGGGGGGTTCGGGTCTGTATGGGTGCATGTTTGGGAGTGTGTGTGCTGAGTTGGGGGTGGGGGGTTCGGGTCTGTATGGGTGCATGTTTGAGAGTGTGCTGTGTTGGGGGCTGGGGGGTTCGGGTCTGTATGGGTGCATGTTTGAGAGTGTGTGTGCTGAGTTGGGGGGTGGGGGTTCGGGTCTGTATGGGTGCATGTTTGAGAGTGTGTGTGCTGAGTTGGGGGGTGGGGGGGTTCGGATCTGTATGGGTGCATGCTTGCGTGTGTTTGGGGCATAGTGTTTGGTTGGGGGTGAGGGGGCCAGGGGGCATAGTGTTTGCTTGGGGGTGGGAGCCATGGGGCATAGTGTTTGGTTGGGGGTGAGGGGGCCATGGGGCATAGTGTTTGGTTGGGGGTGAGGGGGCCATGGGGCATAGAGATAAAGTAGTTTGTTACTTTAGATGTAACGAAAGGGGGGAATGTATGGGAGCGAGGGGTCCTCAGGCCCCCTCGCATCGTACGCTCCTCAGTACAAGGCTTGGACCGCTTGCCTCCGGTAGTGGTATTGCCCCTTGCCCTTATGTAATGTTAACCACGGTTGACTGCTACATAGATGGGACTACTGAGCAGGACACGGGCCATCCATCTTTTGTGCCCCCTTTCGACTCCATCTTGGGTAAACAGGCCTCACTGCGATAGTACAGCAATGCTCAGCTCCCCTTTCCACCACAGCAGCCAAGGACAGAGACACATACACAAGGCGAGCAGGCAGCTGGCTGGCCCCCACCCTTGCACTCCCCTTGCGAAGGAAAGCTATGCGCTTCCATTCTTACGCTGAAGCTGGAGAAAGTTGCAACAATCAATATGCTACAGTTTTCTTCCTCTGAGATCACTGTTCGTCTGAGAACCGGCATGTGAACCAGGATGAGCTAAGCACTTTCTGCTCGATTCGTCCTCATAAACTTGCAAGCCACCCACCCCCATTAGAACAATTTATTGCCATCCTGACCCTGGACCCCCTGTAAGGTATTTCTTTCAAGTGCCAGACCCTCGCATGTGCTGCGAAACCCACCCAACACACCCACTACTAACCTTAATCATTTTTACTAGTATATATGTTTTTACTTATACTAATGAGTTTGAAACCTAGAAGAGATGGGAAACATAGCCTGATTCTTTTACATGCACAATGAAGGTCAAGGCCTTCAATTAAAGCCACAAATGACCCAATTGTACTGACAATAATCATTGTGTGTAACTTATGTAGAAATGTGACAAGTAGCATAAAATGTTTTAAATAATTTGTTATTTAGTATGTAACATGTTAGCTTAGGTAGTGACCACAGTGACCGGACCCTGACCTGCATGGAGTACAAGATGTTTGACATCCGTCAGCTACTCAGCCAACCAGAAGGAAGAGATGCTACCCACACCTACAGCACCACACCGTCTGGCCAATCGGGTCCCTTTAGTATTTTTTGTTAGAGTTACTTTAACTAATATAAATGTTGGCACTGATGTAAATGGGGGAGAGTTTTTTTGGGTTATTTCCTAGTTGGAGAAATAAACAATACTTGGAACTCTTGCAGCCGGGTCTCAGTGCCTCTTTCCTCGACAAGGGGTTTTGTCTGCTATTTTATTTTTTCTCTCACACGTAGTAAGACGGGGAAAGGCACCTACACTTCTTTCAGACATTCTCCCTCTTGACTTGTTGCTATACTGGTCCCTTACGCTGTTCTCCTCCCAACACGTCACTGTCCCTCCAAACTCTCACTTTCTGCACTGCTTTCTGCTTTCACCTCCTCTGGTCTCTTGGACGTCCTTCTCCACTGCCTGTCCACACTTAACTAACCTTGACTTCCCAGGATTCTATTATTCAGGCATTTACAATTAAATCAGATGTGGTATGAATTCAGCTTCTTGGGTGAATGCCTATGGCCCCCTTTGAGCTAGTTCTGTTCTTTGAATGGAAAAGCAGAGGCTGTCTGGTTCTCCTTAGCCCTTTCGGACCATTTAGCAATGTGTCCCCCATAGTTATTGTCCCCTTCTGGCTCAATTTGGAAAATCCATCTGTGTCCAATGACTCAACACTTTCTGCAAATTTAGTCTATGTTTCCTTGGTCAAATTGTGTGTCAGCAAGTCCCAAGCAAATAATCCAGTCTCCCCCTTTCACCCATAGAGTCTTTACATTATATACTCAGCCAAACCTCTCCTAATTTAGCATCAGATGGCACTCCAATTCTGATTGAATGGTTTTCTTTGATTGTTATATTTATTTAATAAACTCCCAACAATTCTCTCATCCCTTGCATTCATTAAACCATTGTACTTGGCACCTCATAAGAGAGAGATAATTCCTCAAAATGGCTTCCAGCTCATCGGAGTAAATCATTTAATGAGGGCTTAAACATTTAGGGGGTAATTCATGGATTATTTGCGCCACAAAAAACAGGATTTGTGCGCCATTCTGCCTGCAAATCCCCATTTGTTAAACAGGGATTTGCGGGCAGAATGGCGCACAACTCCTGTTTTTTTTCGGCGCAAATAATCCATGAATTACCCCCTTCACCTTGGGATACCTCTCATTTTGAAAGTGAAGAGCAAGCAAAATAACATACTTTTATTTGTGAAAATATTCTGAATTCAATGGTTTAACTTTAATTTCTGTCACTTCAAAGATAGTGTTGTTATCAACATACATGAATTATACCACAAGTTTACCTTCCTGACTAGAAATGTTCATACATATTCAGCTGATCAAGCTGAATATAAAACTATACTTGACATAACTGTCAAATAAATGTCTCAAAATGTATATAACATTATGTGAACAAAAACAGCATATTTCTATACATTTTAAAATGAGTTGTATTCTTAAAGTTTGGATACAACATCCCATATTTGAAAGCTAATCATTTCCCATTCACTAACCTTTTGCTTAAAAACTCTATATAACTTGATTGACGATTTGATGTAATGTTCTGTCTGTGCTGTAAAATGCTTTTAATTACAACTGCCAATATATTTTTGTGAATAAATGGTTCAATTCCGAAGGCATATGTATTTTCTGGCCATATTCTCTTGAACATTCACTCATTTTAACAGCCAGATTACCAGTAGTGAAGTAATGTTTTACTTCATGTTAACATTTTAAATGGCAGACTAAGATTCACCATGCTTCCTAGCCTCATGTGTGTAATTCAATTATTTTTCCAGTTTGGTACCATGACACATTATTTAAATCAAACACAGTTATGTCTGTATGGTTTCTTGATTTAATGGAAGTTTGATACGTTGCTGTACATTTAGCATGAAGTATGCATGTCCCAGCTCAACTAGAGTTTATTAGTTTCAGCTTCAGAAGAATAGGTTCAGTTCCTGTATTACCTGCTCAACATGTCTATCTTAATGTTTCTAGGTTTTTCTTAGCTTTGAATAAACAATTGGCATGCATAATCATTTTCTAAGATTCCATGATACACCTACACGCCCTGAATATATAGATATACACACAGGCACATCAATATGACCCGTGTGTGTATTTGGCAATTTGCAAGTTGCACATTCCACTGTGTAAGTTATTCAGATAGGTTACAAATCAGGTCTATATTTCAGTAATGTCACTACAATGAAGATTTGATTGTGACAAATGGCTTTTTGAGTGCTATTTTGTGTGTGTCTTCTAATTGCAGGTCCAAATTTGAGGTCTGGGACACTTATCCACATCATATTCATTGACACATTTGGTGATATACCTCTACCTCTAGGACAAAATCAAAGGTCTGCTCATACACATTGTATGTGCATTCACATGCAAGAATGTGTATGCATGCCATGGTATTGAGATGTGGGCAATTCCATATGGGTTTTCCTCCTGAAAAGTTATTTCAACCTCTTCCTCTGCCAATACACCTCTTTTTTGTTTAAACATCTTGACAGAGGAGACTCATTTCTTCAAACAAATTGAGCCTAAGAGATGATTCATCTTTCTCACTGTTTGAAATACCTGAATCCAAAGATGAAGATGCAGCGTTAGAAGTATCAACAGAAGCATCCACTTTAGAGAGGGAGGATTATTTACATAAACAATCAAATGTTTTGGCAAAGGTATACACCCGTCCTAACTCATAGTCAATTTTATGTCATAGGAATTTCTGGTGTTTTCTCAATTTGATCTCCTCCTCATAGGAGACCAGGGAAGAGTTTATGTTGTTACATAATGTATTGCCCTCTTCTGTTACTGTTATATCTTTTAGTTTAGCTTCAATCTCCTCTATACATTTTAAAATTACAATTCTGTCTGATTTAGTATTTTTGACAAGCAAATCCAAAGGCTGAGCATTCATTGGTGGCTTGGCCCCATTCTTATAGCATAGCAGGATCTTTGTCCTCCAAGGATTTTGTAATCATGATTGGCAGACCTCTGGGTATTCTGGCAACATCCAAATCATTTTTCAAAGTATGTTCCTCCCACCACTTGTTGATTTCTTTTTTGGGGAATTTCTTAAACTTGTGAAGCCAAAAGCCTGTTGGCATAGAGGTGCTAAAAACAAGACAAAACAATTAAACAAACAGATGGTAACATGCAGCGAAGGGAGTCGAGCAGGGAAAGTACAGTATACTTAGTAAAAACAATAACAGTTTTACAACCACAGAAAGATTCCTAAGAAAAAACCTAACGATCTAGAGAGCATGCATACAACCAGGAGAGTTATTTAAAGTGATAGTTTTAGCCTTAGTCCTGGGCGGTCATCCTGTGTACTAGTAGTCTTCATTTGTCAACAAATCTTGCTCCAAGGAGTCACTTCTCTTGTCCCCCAGAAATGGTTAGGGAGGTAGCTTCCAGTTCCCCTGGAAATATGTTCTTTACCGTATGGCAGGGACTCTGAGTAGCTGTAGCTCCAACAAGAGTTCCATCTTAAACATTCTTCTTGATGGACGATTCTAAAACATGGATCACTAAATTAGTGTTCAATCCTCCTTACAGTTCAATTCTAACAGGAGATGAGTCCTTTTTCAAGCTCCCTCTGAAAGGAGAATCCATCCCTCTATTACAGATGTTTCTTCCTCTGCTGTGTCAAACCCAGGGTCCTTGATTAGCAGGATGTCAGGGGGCATTAATAAGAAAACGTGGTCCAATAACCCAAGATAACCAAAGTCTTCTTCTTCCAGGTATTTCCTGACTTCCCTTGCCCCATGTCTGGCCTACAAGAAAAGTTCACCCTGTAGATGATCCCTTTTCAAGTATCCCCCTTTGTCCTATAGCTTCCCCATTAAGGGCATTTTCTCAGCCCTACTCCCTGGGAAGCCAGTCTCTCCATCAGGGAGAGGTGTCAGTTTTCCTATCAAGAGAACAATATATATCAGATGTATAACCAAGCCCATGTTTTGTGGGAATATCTTCAAATGCATGCAGCAATGTCTCTTTCCTGTGTAGGCCAAGTGGAAAACTAGTGTTAGGTAAAGGGTACTGCCAGAAAATTTGGTTTTGGTTGTTTCATGTAATCTCTTAATGAATCACCACATCTATCATTTATTAGGATATATTTTTTATCTTTAGTTTAGCACTGATGCTAAGTTTAAAAAGGGACAGTTTCAGTGCCACCATTTTCATGAAGTCAGCATGTAACAATTGAATTGGTTTACCTGAAAATGAATGCTGTTTTGAGTTTAAAAAGGCCAATGTGAAATGTTGCATGCCTTTATTTCTAGGCAAGCTAGTAATATGTAAATGTGTTTCCAAGCTATAAGTGAACACATCTGCTTGGGCACTTTTGAAAGTGTGACCCCAGCACCATGAAAGGTGAATTTCACTTTGGCTTCCTGTTTGTAATTCCATACCACACTTTCTCTTAGCTTCTAATATTTTATTAAGAAGGTAATCAAGCAAGGACCATCAATAGACTGCTGTATGGTATGACACATACCTTAGCACCAATAGAAAATTAAGGCAGTTGGTGAGCAGGTGCAAGTGGATCTAGGTCACGTGGCCTAAGCCTCTCCCATCTTCTTAGCCATGCCTCATGGTTTCCACTCTTAAATCTTAGATCAAGGATGTCTGTCACTGGGCTGTCCAAAGTGAAGGGCAGACGAAGAAAAGGGTAATTCCTGTTTGGACCTGTTTGGAGCGGGAGGACCCAGGGACCGAGCCCCTGCTCAGGCAGCAGGTAAATATGTGCCGACATTTGTTTTCTCTCTCTGTCCACAGAGGTCACCCTCACCATCACCAGGCAATGCCAACGTCACCGCCCCTCATTTAAGGCATGGACTCTGAAATACAGCAACCTCACCCACATCAGCCTCAAGCCCATTAGCACCCCCTCACCATTCACATCACGGAAGTCAATGCTCACCAACATCTGCTCAGCTATCACCCATACAACAAACATAACCAACCTCATCACTACACATGACCATGATGCCATCTTCATCGCTGAGGCCTGGCTGGCCCCCACCTCCACCCAAATCCTAGACGTACAGCTACAGTATCCAACACAGACATTGGCCGAACAATACAGGCAGAGGCCTCACAGTCATCCACAAGACCCAGTGGCCCTTTAGCAGACTTGACGTCAACAACCTTGGCTCCCTCAAAATCCTCTCCTGCTACTTACCGCTCTGCCAGATGGACACAGCCACCTTACATCTCCCCTCTAGACCACCCAAACCCAACACCACCTTCATCAGAGATTTCACTGACGTGGTGACCACCATGTCCCTCACTCACGCCAGCAACATCTTCATAGACAATCTCAACCTCCCAAGCAACAAGGCCACCAAACCGATGAAGGAAGCTCTCCTCAGCCGTCTCGACATCCTCAGCCTCACACAGTACACAAAAGACCCAATGCACGAGAAAGGTCACATCATCAACCTAATCATCACTGCACTGCCTTCCCTCCACTACAGCTCGCCTCTCCCCCTTGACTGGTCTGACCACCTGGCTGTGCCTTTCAAGATCCTGCCCACCACCCCAGTTAAGCACTTCCAGCAGAAACAAATCAGACAAACCTTCAGTCTGTTCAAGAACTTTCTGGTGGAAGAACTCATGGAAGACCTTGTCAACACCCACTTCACATGGACGGAACACCTCCCCCCCCAATAGAACTGTAACTCTCTAACAGAAGCACTCAACGCGACCCTCGCAGCCTTCTTTGACTGACAGGTGCCTTTGATACAACACATACACAAACTGAAACTGAAAGCACCCTGGTACATGCAGGAACTCAACCTCAGCACAAGAGTAATCAGGAAACAAGAGAAAACCTGGTGCCACTCCAGGACCACATCTGACCTGGCGTTCCTCAAGGAACTCCAAGCAACCTCTTGACAGCTAATCAACACAACCAAGGCCCCCTACTATAAGAACACCATAG
Organism: Ambystoma mexicanum; assembly: GCF_040938575.1. Taxonomy (NCBI): domain Eukaryota; kingdom Metazoa; phylum Chordata; class Amphibia; order Caudata; family Ambystomatidae; genus Ambystoma; species Ambystoma mexicanum. The sequence continues at coordinate 683,163,429 of NC_090939.1, read as the reverse complement.
CAGAAGCTGACAATAAAAGCAGGATCCTCTTCAAAGCGGTCAAGCAATGCATCAACCCGCTATCTGACCCTGGCATACCACACTCCATCGAAAAGTCCACTGCCATCAACACCTTCTTTATTGACAAAATCAACAACCTTCACCAGCAAAAAGACACCAGCTCTGCATCCACAGACCCACCTCACATCCCTACCCATGAATTATCAACACCCTGGACAACATTCAAGACACTCTCTACAGAGGACCTGGTAGAAACCCTGGCTGCCCTCAAAGCCACATTGTATACAGACAACATCCTACCAGCATCCATCCTCAAGAATCTCCCTGCAGAAACTCCCCTTCCCTACCTAGAGATCATCAACAGCCCCCTAACTCAAGACACCTTCCCATCAACCCTAAATACAGGACAAATCCTCCCTCTACTGAAGAAACCCACTCTGGATCCTGGCAACTTAGGTAACTATTGCCCCATCACAAATCTTCCCATCTAGGTAAGAACACAGAGAAAGCGGTAGCTGTGCAACTGCAGCAACACATCAACACATCAACAATGACCTCCAAACCTACAAATCCCAGTTCAGACACAGATGTAGCACAGAGACGTCATCAATATCCTCGCCGATGGCCACCCCTGCCTCCTGGTTCTACTTGACCTCTCAGCTGCTTTCGACACAGTGGAGCACCAGGAACTCACACATACCCCACATCGGCCAGCAGTTTGTTCAGATGGTCTCCTCTAGATCGCCAATTGTACCCATCACCTGTGGAGTCCTGCAGGGTTACATCCTCTCCTCAGTGATCTTCAATATATACATGGAACTGCTGGGAACCCTCCTAGTCACCCACAACATCCAAAATCCACCAATGTGCCGATGACACACAGCTATACCTCAAGATCGACTCCATCATTACATCCTCCACAGGATCGTAACCTCCCTCTTGCTGATCCAGTCTCAGATGTCCAGTACATACTTAAAGCTGAGCCCCTCCAAGACTGAATTTCTATTCCTCACCCACAACACTGAACCCCCAGACATACAGACCTGGCTATCAAGCATGAACCTTGAGGGCCTTACACCCGAGTACACCTTCTGCACCAAGTCCCTCGGGTTCCACATTGACAAACAACTCTCCATCAAGACACACAGTGCTAAGAAAATTCATACAGCTTGGTTTCAGTTCTCCCTCCTGTGGAAAGTCAAGCTCTTCCTCCCTCTGGACAGCTTTAGACCTACCGTTCAGGCACTGGTCATATCCCACCTGGATGGGGCAATGCCCCCTTGAAGGCCTCCCGGCATCCTCCCTTGTGCCCCTGAGTAGTATCCTACACATGGCTGCACACATCATCAAGGGTCTACTCAGATACAACCACATCACCCTGGCTCTCATCGACCTTCATTGGCTCCCACTGCATGCAAGAATCACCTTCAAGTCTTCCTTCATCATCTATAAGGCTCAAGCCACCCAGCTATCTCGCTGAAAAACTCAGCATCTTCCGCAGACAGCGCACCACCAGATGCCAGGACACATACAGACTTGAAATATGCTGCTGTAAAAAGAAAAGGACCAGAAAACAAGAAGCCTTCTTTGCCTATGCCCCAAGACCCTGGAACCTCCTCCCTGTCAGAATCAGAATTGCCCCCACTTTACTACAATTCAGAAAATAACTCAAGGCCCACTTCTTCAAGGAGTCTGTCCTCCTCAACACCTAGGTCATCAAGTTGCCCCGCTCCATCTGACTTGTGAAGGCAAGTCCCTTTTAACGCAATCTACGGAGTGAATACAACCCTCTAGGGAAATAAGCCAGGAGATAGCTTGCAAGGATATCAAGATTTTAATTGTACAGAATACAAAATATCAGCAAAGGATTCTGCTGCTCGAGAACATTCTGGCTAATCATAAGACAATCAGGAGCTGAAAAGGCTGAGTGGTGTCATCAAATATACTACAATCTAGAGCCACTAATTGGCAAGTCTATCTACATTGGCCTGCTCCATAGGGGATGCCAAGCTACAATTGGTTAGTTCATTCGCCATCAGTCAGGCTACACGTGGGTCACCTGGGCTCATCCTGTTGTCTGGTGAAGGTCGGGTCACTCATAAAATACAGTGTTACATCTGAACTAGCACACTAAGCCTATTACTATATCACTGTGCCATGCACCTAGGCCGCTCGGATACTGGTGCCAGGGGCAAGGGAGGAGGAACTACAGTCACACTGACCCACACATTTTGGACTTCATTTATACCGCACTTCCTGCACCCAAGGTCTCCACCCTGGGTTTTGATCTATTATTTATCCCTCCCTGTACTTTGTGTTACAAAGGATGTATTTAATGCTGGGGGTGAAACAGACGTGCATGCTCAGATCATTTATGGTAATTTGGTTTGTGCTGGGCACGGGGTTTGCTAATTTACAATGGAATGTAGGGGTGTGGGAGAGGCTTTGGGCTAGCTGGGTTGGGGTTAGAGGCCTGCTGGCAGCTTAATGGAGATGGCTGTGCACTGCACTAAGCCTTGTGTTGTCTCACGCTCTTGCAGGGTGCATTCCTCTATAAGAATCTGAATGTTTGCAAGAGTGAAGGGACATGGGGGAAGTGGACATCCGTGAGAACTGGCGATGCAGATTCATTCTGTCTTAATTATGTTGGACCTAGTAAAATCTTTCCATGGAGCTCGACTGGTGCAGCGCTTTGAAGCAAGCCTGTTTTCTGTCATGACTATAAACTGGCATTTCTTTCTATGTGTCTCCTAATGCAATGCATCTGTTGTTCGTGCTATATTACTTCCATACTAAGTTTCATAGTGCGGTTCTCTCCTCCCTTATACACTACACTATCTCTTAGGGGATTTGCCTCACCTGAAACCGCCTATGGGGTGGGATGAACTCATTTCCATCCCAACATTCCCCCCTTTCGTTACTTCTACAGTAATAAATTCAGTACCCCCATATATATATGCTCATTTGCTTGCCTTTCTTCTTCCTCCCATGCAGATGTTCCCTTTATCGGCATCCAGGCCCTACACACATGTCTTAAGCTATCTCCTGTTTGTGCCTATTGCTCAGGTGTACATGTCATGTAAATACACCCCCCTCCAGCCAAGTCTACCCATACTTCCCTGTAATTTTCAGGTTCAGGGGGAGAAACAATGGTTGTGTGGGTCAGGTTATCTACTATATCTCCAACAAGGAGTGGGTGTTACGCTCACCTGATATCCACGGGGGCACCACACGATACTGGATGGAGGTCTAAGCGCTATCCCGGAGCCCTCTCTGCTTGGTTATGTGCCAGAGGTTGGGTAGCACCTATAACAGGAGAATGGAGGGTTAAGATACTGGTTCTGTGATGGGTGGACTCCCACCTCCCTCTGGTCCAAATCCCTTCCCTAGGGGTTATTGCTCACCTTAGGTTTTTGTGCATTGAACTCTCTGTCCTGTGTCTCTGTGCAAGGGTTCGTGGTTGGTGCGGCGTTGCATGGACCTAGTTGCTTCACTGGTCCATGTGCCCTTATGTCGGGTCCATATCGGCTGTGACTCCGACTCTGCTTGCTGTCTTCCAGATGAGTTACAATGTCTTTTCTGTCTTTATTCTGTCTCTTTCTTTCCCTCTGTTTTCTCTGTCTTCTCGGCGTCTTGCTCCACTAGGCTGTTCCCTAACAATGTCTCTTTTTGTTTTCACATGGATGGTTGTGATCTCGGAGTTGCCGCGCCGATGGCGAAGACCATGGTGAGTTATTGATGCACGGAGCGCTGCGCTGTTTATTGGTGTTAATTGCTACCCTGTGTTCTCTTCTCTTCTTTGTACATGTTGCAGTGATGTTCCGGAGTGATGAGCGATCGAAGCGCTGCTTGCCCAGGTAAGTGCTTTGTAAATGCTGACCTTGTTCCTTCTCCCTTGCAGGTTGCGGCAAAACCCGGAGATGGGCGAGGTAAGAGAAGCGCAGGGTGCTGCCAGGACTCTCTGCTTGCCCCGGTAAGAATTGTTATTAATGCTGTCCTTGTTTCTTTACCTTTGCAGGTTGCGGCGAACTCTGGAGATGGACGAGGTTAGCGAAGGGCAGGATGGATCCAAGACCGGTTACTTCACAGATAAGTGTTCTTGCTTGCTAATGCTGTTCTTGGTCTTCAAGGTTATTAATGGAATCCGGATCTAGGGCTTCAGGATCGGGCCACCGGAGAAGCAGATGAGCAGGAGCTGGACACGGTAAGCGTTACGCTGCAGGAGTGCAGAATAACGCAAAGCGTGTTCTGCTGTTTGGGTGTGGTTTAAATAGCCCAGGTAAAGTAGTTCCAGGCCAAGTAGTTCCAGGCCCAGCCACTCCCAAAACACGAGACTGCATGGCTTGGTTCTAAAGAACTGAGCTGTGTAATAGGCCTCCATGTTGGATTAAGGTCCAAAACTGGTATTGCTTTATTCCTGATAATGAGCCTGGTGCCAAAGGCACCGGAACTGACTCCATGTATGTTTCTGATGGAGTTTTAAGGCTCTTGGGGCCAGTGTGAAGGGCTTTAGCCCCACTGCTGCCAGGGAGCTGTTATACCTGAGGGGGCCAGGGGCATGGATCGTGACAGCGGGACCATGCGGTGAACGGGGTGGTCAGTTTGTATTTCTATTTCCTTTGTATCACAAGGCACTTTAGAATTACCAATAGAAACCATCATCATTTTGCTACTATGTACTGCTTTGGCACAACACCGGAGAACCAATTGGCACATACAGAAAATCATTGAGATGAACATAATAATGGGCACCAGCATTTTCACCAATGTTCCAAGCCATGATGGGACCCAGCTGAAGGCCATGGAGAACCAGTCCTGTTCTTGTACACCGGCTTATTTTTTCATTTTCACCCCAGTTCATGCAGTGCAGCAATAATGTGTGACAATGTCCCATTTTCAGCATCTTCGGAACGTATGAATGTGCAACATGAACCCCGATCTTTTTGCAAACACCTCCTTCCAGATCCAAGACGTACCTATTTTGCATTGTCATCAGCCTGAGGGCATGTAACTCCACTCTTATAACGTTGAACCCATGCTCAGTGTCATTCGCCAACTGGATCAGCTCCCACCTTACGATCTGGAGTCATTTTGCATTGGCTCTCGTCTGGATGATAAGTATTAGGGATGCCAAAAATGTCTCTGCGGAATTATGGAGCTTGTACTCATCAGGTATTTGCACAAGTAGTTCAGATGAGTCTGTTGATATGTAATTCCAGGATCTTTTTTTTGTTCACAGCTGGTCATAGGGCTCTTTCCCAGGGAGGATGCGAACATCTGCTGGTTTTATCATGTGCTGTGCTACTATTGTTGGAGGTGCTGTGGGCTCTTCATTAGGTAGGGTTCCCCCTTTCAGGTGTTATTCCGGTACTACCAACAGTGCAGAGTGCAGCGTAGCTAGCAAACACTATCCCCACCCAGAAGGTGAGATGTGCAAGTACGGTTGCTGGCCACAGACCCAGTAATAGTCCATCAGTGCTGTGGTGCTTTTTCTGAGGTCTGGAATTAGGATAGTTCTGTTACACTGCGCGTTTTACCCAACAAGAACAGTTCTTTCACTGTTAAAACATAGTTCATAACTTTCTTCTTGGTGCACTTTTACCGGCTTTTCAATGGCTGCAATACCTGTCAATTTGGTGATGTATTCTATCTATATCTGTGAACATTCTTGTTCTGCAAGAGCTATTGTTTTTTCTAGGAACCCTACTAGTCCTTTGGCTTTACACGTGAGAGTTGTTTCTTGAAATGTATTGTTAGTGTACTTTGCCCCTTCGATCACCAGGTGAGGTTTTGGGGGTTGGTGGAACTCGTTTTGCATTTTCAGGTGTCTGGATGAACGAGTTCTAAGTGGACGTTGCATGCCTGGAATGTGCCTCTGATCTTACATAGCGAAAGATGAATTAGGCATTGTGTCTCTATCATCGGTACTTCCTGTGGTACTAAAATCTGGGGTGGCTCAGATGTGTGCAGTATTCACAAACAGATGTAGCAACTCCCATTGGTACTTCGCCTTCCCATTGCACTCATGTTGGAGTACCAACTGTTCGAGTGCTCGGGGTGATGAATATCTTCTAATGTGTCAAGGCCTAAACCATGGTATGCATATGTATACTGGCGCGCTCGTCTTTTTCTTCTTGTATTACGTATCACATGCCTCGTTACTACTTTACGTCTGCTGCTGGTCACATTTACACTTAGTTTTTTACATTTGGCATTAGGAGTAGAAAAATGTTGCTCTTGCATACAGTTTAATAGGAGCTGCTACTTTTTGCGGGGGTCATATTATGCATGGTTGTTGTTATGTTGTTTGGTTCGGTGGGATTAAATTGTACCCTTTCATTCATCCTTTCATTCAGGTCTGGGCTGGAACTCAGTGTGGTTGCAACCGAGGTGATAGGGATAGAGGTTACAGTGGCGGGTATGGGAGTAACTTCAGTGACATTCGACAATACACTCATGTTTATAGGAGTTAATTCAGTGACATTAGAAGGTATACTCATGTTTCAGGTCTCCATGGTTCCCCCATTCTTTTAGATGGCCAGCCCAGATTAAAGACATTCCCCAATATATCCCTAATAAAAACATCATTTTTGTAAACAAAACAGCCAAAAAATGGAGGGCACAATTGTAGCTGTACATTCTTGTACTACTAATACTGTTTCTATCTACAGTTGAAAAGTATCTTAGCGTGGTCATCTCCATCGTTGTCACACCTGTGGGTTTGAAAAAATGGGGAAGGGAGGGAAGAACAATGTGGGGAGGGGATGAGTGAAGGGAAGAGAAGGAGTGGGAGAGAGAGAGAGATAGAGAGTGAGAGAGCGTTTTAATTCACATAGCTGGTTCTCTAGCAGCAATGCATGTATTTAAACCTTTTTCACATGCATTCATATGATTAGCACAAAGTTACACAAACTGAGGTAGTAGTGTTGTCATGATTTTGGCCACTTAGTGTCGAGCTGGCAGGGGCCTGTGAATGTCTGAGAGGTGTATCCAATATCTGAGCCCCTTCACCTTTACTGCGAGGGGGTGGGGAACATGACCTTGTCGGGCCCATGGAACCTGGAGTTGTTCCATTTTTACACAAAGCTTCTGACATAGACCAGTTCTCCTGGCAGCAGTGGTTGGACAGGTGCGGCACCAGTTTTGGTGTAGTTGATGTTTGTGCGTTTCCTGTGTTTGGCAGAGCCATTTGTTTTGCGATACATCTTATTGCATGTGTCATTTGGGACGGATATTGTTTAAATTCCTCCCCCAGAATTGCTGCTGCTCTATGAGCATCTGATCCTCGCCTCACATGAAATAGAAGTGTCTGCATACACCTGAAAGTCATTATGTCATGGGGGCACAGGTGGTGGTCCTTGCTTGGCTGTGTGCAAAAATGAAACAGAGCCAGGGAGAGGCATTACACCCAATTCTTTTTTAGGGTGTTACATAGTTTGGTGAGTCTGCTCTTAAGGAGGCCATTGACCCTTTCTACCACTGTATTCGCTTGTTGGTGGTAAATTGAACACATATGATGTTTGATACCTAACAAGGCAGTTATTTCCTTGAAGATCTCATTGTAAAAATATGAGCCGTTATCTTATCTTAAAAAATCACACACTCCCCAGTGGGGGTAGAACTCCCTGATGAGGAGTTTGGTGGCACACCTGGCATCTGGGTGGGCACATAGACCAGCTTCGACCCATCTGGAGAATGGACACACCACCACAATCAAATATCGTGCCCAATTGAATCGTTCCCCCATGTCTGCATAGTCAATGTGCAGCTCACAGAATGATCGGACAGGGCGAGGTAGAGTTCCTTGCAGCGTTCTGAGCATCATTCCTTTACTAAAGACTTGGCAGGTGGTACATTGAATGACCATAGTCAAGAGCTGTTCCTGTAAATTGGGGATAAACCAATCTTCTTGAATGTCTACTGCAATGTGTTGTTTGGAGCTAAGAGAAGGGCAATGCAATTGCTCAAAAGCTGTGTGTAATAACTCCACTGGCATCATTACTTTTCCTGTACTTTGCTGTCTTCATTGGAGATCCGTGGGGTATTGCACGCGCCCACATTTCAGCCATTTGTCCTGCTCTTCTGGGGGTGTCCTACACTGCAGCTCAATTATCTGAGCGATATGGAGAGCTGTGTATGCTTCTGTATCTGTCCTGGCGTTCACTGTTGTTACAACATATTCAGCAGATCTGGGCATAGAGAGATATGCTGCAGCTTATGCTACTGATTCAGCGGCGGCATTCCCCAGTGTGATTTCATCTGTATTGTGTGTATGTGTTGTGCATTTAACGACCGCCACCACAGACTTTTCTGTGAGGGCAGAAATCAGTGTGTTGAGAAGGGCAGCATGCTGTACTGGTGAGCTATCTGCTCTCCAAAACCCTCCGCTTCTCCAACGTGACAGACCTGCATGAACCGTTGTGGTGACACAGGCAGTGTCTGAATAGATGGTAAAATAGCACCCTTTAGATGCACGCAGGGCTGCAATGAGTGCTACCAGTTCAGTTGCCTGAGCTGAATAATGTATGGGCAATCTCTTCATTACACGTGTTTCATAGTCTCCTTTCTCTAGACGCACCACTGCTGCCCCAACATACCTTTCACATGTCTCTTGATCAATTGATGCTGACACAACAATGAGGAGGATCTCTCCCTCTTCTAGGGGGCTGTCTTTGGCTTTGGGGATATCACCATCTTCGCCTTCATAAGATGCACAGTCAAGCTGTTGAAAACTTTCGGTAGTGCATAGTTGTGTGAGGTACGTGGGAGAATTTACTGTCTTGTACATTACAACATGGATGTGGGGGCTTGCCAATATGATTGTGTAAGCTGATGCTCTCTGAGTGGTGAGTGTGTACTTTGAGTGACCCAAAATCACAAAAAGTGAGTGTTCCACATATAATGTTACTCAGCACCCCATGACAATTGTGGAGCTCTTTTCAATTGCAAAGTCTACAAGAGCTTGTTCGCAGGGGAATTGTCCCTGCATGACAGAGTCCAGTGTGCCACTGTAATAGGCTAGTGGCGTATGGCCCATTGTGCTCTTCTGCATGAGTACTGCTGTCATGAGTGTACCATTTGAGTGTGAGAAAATGTAAAACGCCTGTGTGTAATCTGGGGTGCCAAGGACAGGTGCTGTCGAGATTACTTCTTTTAAGTCATTGAAACGTGTTATCATCTCTGTGGTCCACTGTATTTTGTTGCTCTCTTTTTGTGCTCTATTTTTGTGCTTCCTTGAGGCATTGTAGGTGTGGCCTTGTGTGCGCTGCATAATCTAGAATCCATGCCTTGCAAAAATTGCACATACCTAGGACTTTTAATGTGACTGGTTTGGGAGTGGCACGCACTATTGCTGCCCTGTCGGGGATTATTCTTTTTCTGTCCTTCGAAATGAGCAGCCCCAGGTAAAGTACCTCTAGTTGGCAGTACTGGAGTTCTGCTTTGTCCACTTTGTACCCTTCCCTTGCTAGCATTCGTAGTAATATGATATAGTCCCTTTGACAGCCTTGCTCACTGTCGCTACAGACCAGTAGGTCATCTGGTATCAGGTATCAGGTGTATGCACTTAGTGTAAAGTGCCTGACTTTGCCTAACCCGATTAATGGGACATGTCCAGTACGATGTGAGAGAGTTTGTCTGGTTACTCTGAATCATCCTCTTCCTCTGCCCAGTGTTTGTGTGAAAAGGGGGGAGGGTTGCGACTTTGGAAAATCCTACAAAATAGAATGGGTAGATCAACAAAAAAAGGGGCAATACCATGTCTCACCATTGGCTGTCTCACCCCCGCTCCCCAAAGACCCCTCACTCAGGTGATCCTCCCACACTGGTTCACTCCCAGGGTCTGGATCAAAGACAATGCCCGTGCCTTTGCCACCTGAGAGAGAGATCCGTGGGACTAGCGGGTGAGACACCCTCTGGTGTCTCACATACCCTTCCCCTATGCGATGTAGCCGCATCTGTTTTACTGGGAAACCCGGGAAAGGAAATCATAGTTTCCCTGTTCTTTACCTTTTTGGTGTTCCACAGTGAAACAGTATGGTTGTAGGTCTAAGAACCATTGCATGACTCGCGGGTTAGAGTCCTTCCGTCTGCTTATCCATACTAAAGGTGAGAGGAAAGTGACAAGTGTGAACTTTCTCCCTAAAAGGTACTATCTTCATCTACAATTGCCAATTTGATGGCAAGGGCCTCTAATTTCAACACACAGTAGTCATTCTCAGGGGTAAGAGATTACGACTAAAAAGGATGAGGTGTTCTAATCCATCATATATTTGTGATAAAACTGCTCCTAAGCCTGTGAGAGAGGAATCAGTTTGTAACACAAATTCTTTAAAAAATCTACTACTTTTAAGATGGGGTTCTGGCACAAGGTTTGTTTTAGTTTGTTGTAACATGCATCATCCTCTGCACTCCAATGAATATTCTGGGTTCGGCATGCCTGAGTTTGTCTTTTAACCTGGGCGTTCTATCTGAAGAATTTGGGATAAACCTACGATAATGACCAATAAATCCTATGAATACCCTGAGGTCTCTCTTGGTCTTGGGTATGGGGGAATATAGGACAGCTTTCACTTTTTCTTGTTGGGGCTGTACATTGCTATTCCCTACAAAGAAGTCTAGGTATTTCACGGCCAATTGAGCCAGCTTACATTTGGATGGATTTTCAGTTAAGCCAGCCTCTCTTAGGGTTCTCGTAATAGTACAAAGATGGAATTGATTATCTTCCCACGTTTTACTATAAATCACTATGTCGTCAAAATAAGCCCCACAGAAATCAGAGTAGGGCTGTAATACCCTGTCCATGAGTCATTAGAAAGTTGATGTGGCCCCATGCATGCCAACAGGGAGGACTGTGAACTGGAATAATCCCAGGGGTGTCAAGAAAGCTGTGTTTTCCTTATCAGGTCCATGTACTGGGACCTGCCAATAGCCCTTGGTTAAATCATTAAATCAAGTGTTGATAGGAATGTGGCGTTTCCAGGTTTATTTATTAACTCATCGATGCGTGGTATAGGATAGGTATAGAAGGCGGAGATGGCGTTAACCTGCCTGAGGTCTATGCAAAACCTCCAAGAATTATCAGGTTTAGTTACCAACACAATAGGAGAGGACCGTGGACTTGAAGAGAGCTCGATAATGTTTGCCTTCAGCATTTCTTTCATTTCCTCAACCACAATTTGTTTTCATGCTTCTGGGAGTCTATATGGTTTCAAATGGACCACTTTTGCCTTTGGGGTTCTGATATAATGATAAGTACGATGAACTCTCCCTGGTTTCTCGCGGAATACAATAAGGAATGCCATAATAATATTGTTCAAATCTTCTTGTTGTCGTTTAGATAATTCTAGGGGAATAATTTCATAGTTGTCTAACTCCTCGGGCACCAAACAAGACAATATCGAGGAGATGGTGGCAGGAGGATTTTCTTTCCACTTCTTTAGGAGATTTACGTGGTCAAGTTGGGTCTTTTGTTTTCTATCAGGTTGGGCTATTTTATAGGTACAGGCTCTTGTTTGCTCTAGCACCTCATATGGCCCATGCCACTTTGAGACAAGTTTATTTTCAGAGGTAGGTAAGAGGACTAATACCTTCTAACCTACTGAAAATGATCTCACATTCACCCTCTTGTCATAGGTGGACTTCTGTTGGGCTTGAGCTTTCTCCATGTGAGTGTGGACTAGATTCCAGATGAGTTTCATGTGTTCTCGCAATCAGATAGCTGTCTGTGAGAGGGGAATATGTACATCTTCTCTCTCTTCGCAGGTCTCCCAGAGCATGTCTATGCCATCTCTTGGTACTCTACTGAAAAGTAATTCAATAGGAGAGAATCCGGGGATGCCAGAGGGGTCTTTATTACTGCAAATATGGCCCATGGGATCATGCGACATGAGTCCTTCCCATCTTCATCTACCAATTTCCCCAAAATTATTTTAAGGGTTTTGTTAAATCTCTCTACAAATCCATCCGTTTGGGGGGTGGTAAACTTAGGTTCTTAAGGTGTAATGTGTAATAATTCCTTGACTTCACCCATAAATCTGCTCATGAAATTGGATCCCTGATCTGTTAGAATTTCCTTGGGTAAACCAACCCTACAAAAGAATGGCAGTAGGTGTTTTAAAATGTGCTGGGTTCTGTTGTTACACATAGGGAAGGCCTCTGGATACTGGGTATTATAATAACGGATTAAGACCACATATTTACTAAACAGTCTAGAGGTTTTCAATGGTCCAATAATATCCATCCCAATTTGGGAGAAAGGAACTTCTATTATCGGTAAAGGGTTTAGAGGGGCAGGTAATGGAATATGTGAACTGTTTGTCTGGCATGTTTTACGTGTCTGAATATAGTTCTTTATATCAGCATGGATACCTGGCCAGTAGAATTTCCCACTGATGTGAGCTTGGGTTTTAGACTGACCTTAATGTCCACTGTCAAATGAGAATGTGCAATCTCTAGCATGATCTTGCGATAGGTTGTGCGAATTACCAACTGAGTTTTACTCAGGCCTTTTCTGGAGGTTTACTTTCTATATAGTAATCTCTGTTTCAGGAAGAAAAAGGGGCTACCTTTTTCTGGTCCTTCTCTCTCCATAATCACTTGTAAGAACGCCTCTGCAAGTGCTGGGTCATTTCACTGGGCGAAGGCTAGATCAGGAAGGATGGTAGGTTCTTCTTCTCTTTTTGCCTCAGTGATAGGTGTTTCATCTGCCTCTCCAGAGCCTAAGCTACCTCTCTTAGCTTTCTCTGGTTCACTTTCTTCCTTAAAATGGGGAAATAGAGCCTTCTCAAGAATTCCCTGTGCACTTTTGTCCCCACTGTGTATTTCAAATGGAGTTTCACTATGGTTCTGTAGAAGAACCGTTATGTCCCCCCAAATGTCTGCATCTATGACACCTGCTAGGACATCTAAACCAAATTTCCAGGCTATGCCGGATTTTGGGGCCAATCTTATATTACAACCTGCAGGGGGTATTAGGACTAAGTCCATAGGAATGATCCCTCTTTTCCCAGGGCGGATAGTGGCTTCTCTGCAGCTGCAGATGTCAAAGCCTATGGATTCCTTTGTGGTGGTAGAGGGGTCAGAGGCTCTGTGACTAAGTTTCTGGAACGTCACGGTCCCCCAATTTGTCTCAACTGAGTCATATCCCACCTCTGACACTATATGTAGAAAAGGCATGGTATCACAAGTATTACACTGACACAATAGATACAATTTGTAAAACCTCTATTGAAAATGTTGGGGTCGGAGAAACTCCTAATTTGCCCTATGATTAAGATAGGAGTAATCTCGACCATCAAACGATAAACAAAACAGTCCTAGTGAAGTCTGTCAAATCAAAACTGTTTTTGCTAACAAAACCTAATTCTTGTACAAAAAGTGTAAAAAGGAGAAATGTATGCATAGAATAAATCAGTGTTCAAAAGAATAAAGGTAGTTGAACCAGCTTTCCCTGTCACGTTAAACCTCACGGATTAAGCCTGTCCTTGTAGGCAGGATGACACACTCTGGCTCGGTTTCTAACACTCTATGCAGTTCCAAACTGTGGATTGAAGCCCGCCTGGCCTTCCATGTTAAAGTCTCTTTCTTAACTTTCAAAATAGTTTTCCACGTAAGGTTATAGTATGATATTTTATTTATATAGCGTCTATACACAGAAGTGTTTCAAAGAGCTTCAATGCGGGGGAGGGAGCAGGTCAAAAGACAATAATCATTCTTACAAGGCTTTGAGACATTCAGAATGAGCAAACAAACTATTGTACTAGGCCTGGCGACATTTCAGATAGTGTAATAGCATTGACCATAATGCGGGAAGGAGGGAGAAGAAGAGAAGGTACAGCCAGGGGCAGAAACAGAGGTAGAGAAAGACAATCAGAATGAGTATGGAGAGCAGAGGTAAAGCCCAACGAAATTCAAGTATCCAGGAGCAAACATACAAATGTCTCGGATGATAGCTCAGCGGCAACATGCTCGCCTTGGAAGCAAGATGACACAAAGCATGCAGGTTTGATCCCGGGTCTGCACTGAGAAACCTCTGGGTGTTAAGTGAATTATAAATAACCTATCATATCATATCAATGGATGGTTTTGCAGCAATGTAAGAGCACACCATGATTCCAATGTCCATTAATGCATTTCAAATCCCATTGATGGTGTTACCTCCGTAATGTAGTCATCTGGTCACAAAGGTCCCCCTTTCCCGGGCTCAGACCTTATAGCACACAGATCATGTAGGTCCCCCTCTGTTGCGATCAGACCTCTCATAGCACAGTTCAACACAAACCTGCCGGGGGGCTCCCTTCCCCAAACTTATTATACTTAGGTTCTCCCTCAATCAGACTTGGACCCCTTTCAGATGTCGAATACTTTTGAATGTGCGTGGCTCTCTTTACAGACCACCGCAGGACTACCTTGACATCAAAGTTCACGTTTACTCTCGCTTAATTCACTTTTGCTGTTTGTTTGCTTTATAACTTAAAACAGTGTACCTTTCACAGAGATGTTCAAATTGGCTACTTCCTATTGCTGGACCACTCCAATACTTATTATCCGTGATCTAACTGCTGCCTTTTACTTCAAAGTTCATTCACAGGTCTGCCTTTCTTCTCATACTATCCATATGCATGCAGCCTTCACTTGTGTTATAATGTTGCTGTCAGGAATCAGGTACAAGATCCACGCTCTAATGCTAAATTGCCTGTTCGATTTAAGGCATCCGCTCTCCAGCGACACGCTCTGTTTCTGTCTCGATACCTGTTGCCATGGAGACAAGGAATGCATACGCGAGCTATTCATGCACCCGAAAGTAGAATACCAGCTGCGGGTCGCGTCGCACAGAGAACCTTTCCACGCTATGTAAACCCGCACCCGCTACAAACGGGTCCTTCTGATTGAAGTTTCAGACCGTTGTTTTTTGCTACATTCAGTCCTCTTAGTCCCTGCCTTGCTCAGCTTCTGTTTTTTTTCTTGATTCCTTGGTTCCGATCCATCGCTTTTGGATCCTAACGCTCGGGGCGGACAAGCGGGGAGGATCACCTGAGTGGGGGTCCCTGGGGATTTGAGATAGGGTATCTGAGGGCTAGACGTGGTATCCCCCTTTCCTGATAGTGACCTACCCTCCCCTCCCTTAGAGTTTATGGGCTATTGCCAGTCCTATTCCCTAAGGAGTATTGTGAAGAAGAGGCAACTAGGAGCAATGCAGATTACCCAATGGAAAAAACACTTTGGTACTTTGACGAATAAGCAAGGTTTAGAGGCCTGTACCTATCAAGATCAGGCAGGCCACTCTAATAAGTATATGCAAGGTCAGGCAATTAGGAGTAATTCGAAACACATGCAGCCCATTGATGCTCGGAGAACGTATAAAAGATGGAGGGGAGAGACAGGTGTGAGCAACAGGGAGAACTGAGAGCCAAAGAGCACCAGGAGACCCCTGTATGGAGGCAGCCGTGGTAGTCTAGGGGGAGAAGGCAAGACGCCGGTAAAAGACCCGCAGAACTTGTGGGACCCGAAATAGAGGGACTGAGTTATTCCCTTGGGCCCGGGAACCTACAGAGTATTGAACCTGCAGCAGGTGCCACTGAGAGATATGGAGCCCTAAAGCCGCAGTCCACATATGAGCACCGGCATTGGAGGTGCAGGCTTCATAAAAAGAAGCTGTGCAGAGAGAGAGAGAAGTTGAATGGTCAACGAGCGGAGCTCGAACCGGTAGGTGTCCCTGCTTCCAGAAAGAAGGGAAGCCGTGGCAACCACTGAAGCAACTGATACCAGGTTGATGAGTGTCAAAGGGAAGCTTCAATGATGGGAAGCTGCTGACGAGCACCCAGTGAGTAATAATGCGCAATTAAACATGTATTGAATACTAAACTGAATAGAAAGATTGTATTGAACATAACAGGGGCTGTCTGGGCCTGAACCTATAGAGATTCATATATTTAATTTTCCCAAGGAAACACCTCAAGAGTGCGTTGAGCTGTTGAACCATTGAGCTTCAGCTGGGGGGAACTCATGGTTGCGTGACCTGTAATGCATGGACCGTATGGCCTGACAACTGCGCCTAGACCAATGCGTTTCATTGTGTCAACTTTATTAATGCCAAGTTTCAAGTTATAGTAGAAACTTAAGGACAATCCCCAACTTTGGTTAGGACTGTATCAAAAATTGCAAACACAAGGTTGTCCCAACCAGCAATTACTTTATCTCAGAAATTAAATCTATTCTCATTTTTGTAGTGGTATATCATTTTCCATTTTCAATTTGCTTATCATGTACTTCTTAGGAACCTATTTCCTGAAGATACATTGTCTAGACCACAGTTTTTCAATTTGTGTGCTTTTTCAAAGTAGTATTTAATAATAACTCTTAATGCATTGAAAACATTTTTCAATCAATAATACATTTACATACAACAAATACAGTCTAACCGGACCAGCATCCGAGGTAACAAATCAAAAGTTTCAAGTTCACAATTAAATTGTGATTACCTCTCTATCTAGCTAATCCATAATTATAATGAAAAAATCACCAATAAAACATATCCACTAGACAAATGTGTGGCCTCAGAGGTCAACGTTAGTCCCAAATTATGCATACAGGAGACCTACAACGCTGACAATAGTAGTAGATAAATTATCTCTCAAGGTTGAATACGTTTTGGCGGAAGAAACCTTGATAGTATCGCCTTCCTCAGGGCCAAAAAACACACAGGTATGTATTGTATGTACTAATTGAATGGTATATGTCTGAGTTATTATTAAATACTACTTTGGAAAAGGACACAAATTAAAAAAATGTGGTCTAAACAATGTATCTTCAGGAAATAGGTTCCTAAGAAGTACATGATAAGCAAATTGAAAATGGAAGATGTTATACCGCCACAAAAATGAGAATAGATTTAATTTCTGATATAAAGTAATTGCTGGTTGGGACAACCTTGTGTTTGCAAGTTTCAAGTTATAAGCACAACAGTTGGCCTCTGGTTGCGTGACCTGTAATGGGTGAACTGTGCGGTCTGACAACTGCACCTAGACCAGAAGCTATTAAAAAGGTTTGACAAGTGAAACATAAAGGAACTCTTTGTGAAACTAACCAAAGTGAGGGTCAGGTGAACCATATGTTCTTTCATGAACTTGTGAATCAATGAGTTGGACATTTTCAACTGTTATGGTGACCCTTAAGAGAAGGGGTCCCGAAGGGCTAAAGTTGGAGAACCTATATCTTGGGTAAGGGAGTTCCAAGACAGCAGTGATGTGTGAACGCTTAGTTGCAATTTTGAACTTGGTGAAAGGAGATTCTTAAGTCTTTATTTTTGTTGTGAACTGTGATATCTGCAAAGCCACAGAAGGTAACTTCAGAACTTGGGCAATCCTTGCTGAGAACTGAGAAGAGATTATATTGGAATTATGCCGAACTTGAACCAGAGAACTTTATGGACACTTGAAGTAACATCTGTTGAACATGTGCTTTCGAACACTGACTTTGCTTGAGAGCATTCCCCCACTAGTGTGTTGTAGTTTTGAGGACAGCAGAGGTTTTTGACAGAAACAGATCTTTGCCTTTGGACTTCCTGACATAGACTTCTTTTAATCATTAATAAAATTATTGAAATTACATGTTCCTTGTCTGTTTCATCTCTCTTGATACCATGGCTGTCTCACAGTGGTCTGCAATGCTTACCTCTGCCATATGTGGATATGTGTGTGTGTCTGTTCAAAATGTTCAGTATACTTCCCAAAATGCTACAAACCTGTCATTTGGCATGTGGGTAGGTTCCATGGTGTAGACAGTGTAAAGAAATGTAATATAAACAATTTTTCTTTTTTGAATTGGTCTGCAATGTTTCCCCCTTCCATATGTTGATATGTGTGTGTATCTGTTGAAAATGTTCAGCATACTTCCCAACATGCTACAAACCCCACAATTTGGCATGTGGGTAGACTCCATGGTTTAGACAATGTACAAAGTATAAAAGATAAGCGGTCTGCTATGCTTACACCTGCCATATGTGGATATGCGTGTATGTCTGTTCAAAATATTCAGCATTCTTCCCAACATGGTACAAACCTGAAATTTGGCATATTTTATCTGGTATTACCCAAAATGACCTTTCACAATTGACCTTTTGCACAATTGACCTAATTATAGTGGTCCTAATTGACCTTCTGCACAATTGACCTTTACATTATTTTAGTTATTTTATATAGGTATTGGGTTGATTTTGGATTATAAACAATATAAGGGGATTGGGTGGGGGGGCTGCAGGGGGTTTTGGATTGGGTGTCGGGTTGCGGAAGGTTTCCCCCCGCATATTTGTCCTAATTGACCTTCTAAATTAGGTCAATTCTCCCGAGGTCAATTCTCCCGAGGTTAATTGTGAAAAAGTCAATTAGTATACAACCATTTTATTTATGTATTTATTGTGCAATTATACAGCAAGTAAATTGTGTTTCAAAGCGTTCACAGGGCAACAGGGAGAGAACATGGCAATGAAAAAACAGATATAACAAAGAAAGATAAAGATAAAGTCAGAGGTGTTAGGCCTTGTGAGCATTCAGAACGTGCAAGTGAAGAGAGAGAGAGAGAGAAGGGGTGGGGGTTTGCGGGGATATATGCAAGATGTACCAGGAGGCAATTGCTAGGGAGTGCAGCTGTAAGTGCCTAGGTGACTGGTCTGCTGCCTATAAAAAATAAGAGCAATCCTATGGTGGAATAGGCCAGTGTGTGCCAAGGCAAGTGCTTGGGACGCGCTGAAGGTGATTGGGTGTGGGAGGCCAGGGCCCAAGCATACACATAAAAGCCCTGGTGACCAATCTCAGCAACTGTGGCTTTCTGCAGAGGAGGGATGAAGGGAAGGAAGAGGTGAAAAGGAAGGTCTTGAGTGCTTCCAGAATTTGGTGAGATCTGGCTCAAGACAAAAAAGAAGGGGGAGGCTGTTTCATAGGAGGGAGCCTGCCGAGGAAAGATATTGGCCACCAGCTTGCTGTTTAGCAAAGCACATGACACACAGAGAGTTGGTGCCAAAGGAACGTAAAGATCTGGAGGAAGAGTATTTAAAGTCGCTAGAGAGGTGAAGACTCTAGGAATTTATATTGACTCAGCACTCTCACTCATGAGACAAACCAATGCCCTACCCTCCTCTACAGCTTATACGTGCAAGCTCATTACAGCCTGCCTCCCATACTGTACGACAGCTAATTGCATCTCAGTAGCAAGAGCTTTAGTCTTATCAAAGCTTGACTATTGTAATGCGCTCTACCTGGGCACATCCCAACAAAACATCAACAAGATGCAAGTTATGCAAAACAACGCCATCAGATCGGCATGTAACATTCCAAGGAGACAGCATATCACAGTTACGAGACAGAACATAAACTGGCTTAACATCAGACAAGGAATTGATTTAAAATCACTCGAACTCACCCACAAATGCCTCTACAACCAAGCACCCACATACTTATCTGACACCCTCTTATGTCACACATCTCTGCAACACTCTAGAATGGCACAATCGCACTGTGCTGCTATCCCACGATTTAACCAACAACGTGCAGGTGGAGCTTGCTTTCCATTCCTTGCGGCAAAGAAATGGAACACACTCCCCATCTTTATACGAGAGGAACCATCCTTCTCACTATTACTGACTAAGGTCAAAGCCTGGTTCCTTGAGCAAGATCCTATCATATTAGCAACATAAGCAGATAGCACAATCATTCAGCTCGCTATATGTTATGATACCTGTGTTACTACTTCCCATTCTATATATGCTGTAATTGTTTAACATTTGTATAATATTTGCCTGTAATATTAGTACCGTATCTTTGACATAATATAATGCCTGTACAGTCATGCCATTGTAACTTGTAAGTTAAGCGCCCAGATGCCGCAGGGCTCGGTTGCACTCTACAAATAAATAAATACAAATACAAATACAAATTTAGTGAGAGCAAGTTGTAGATAGCGTGGTCCCCGGCCCCAGACCGACTTATGGATGATGCAGAGGGATGCTAATTTGATCCTTACAGCAACCAGGAGTCATTATAGAGTTTTCAGGGCTGGAGAGATGTGGTCCCTGGGTTTGAAGCCAAGGATAAGTCTTGCAGCCCTCTTCTGGATTAGCTGGAGGGGTTATAGAGACAAAGCGGGTAGATTAAGGAAAATGCTATTTTAGTAGTCTAGCCTAGAGAGAATTAGTTGTGTGAGAAATTATCCTAAATCTGGATGTGCGTAAAACTAACAATCTGATCAAAAAAGTCAAAACAGAAATGCCTAATGAATAGAAAGGTTATTGTGAGGTATGCATGAGCAGTGAAAAACAGCAGGGGTAATTTCTCAAAAAAAAAACTTATACTAATGATGCACAATTAACCAAGGTGTCTTCACTGTCTGCGCTTCCTACAGATGTCAAGCAATGTCTATATTAAGAATCAGAAACAAAAAGAACCAAAAGTAGCCACTTATAGTTTCATGTGCTGTTATTAAACAACGTTCATCGTTTCAAATTCGGATATGAACTTAAAGATTCAGAGATTCTAGCTCCAAAATAATTGACAAAGTTGAAAATACTGCTACAAAAATGCCTTTAACAAAAACGCCAACTTTTTACTTCCTGCCAAAGGTACACAAACCTTTCACTCACTTACCAACGGTGAGACCAATGATGAGTGGCCATGGAGGGGCCACTGAGAATTTAGCAGAATACATTGATTCAAGCATCAAACACCTAGTACCAGAGATACCAGCGTTTCTTAAGGACACGACTCACACTCTACACATTTTAAAGGATGCTACTTGGCAATCACATTACTTTCTTGTTACTCTTGATGTAACTGCTCTATATACATCTATTGAGCATACACTGGCTCTTGAGACTATTGATTATTCCTGTAGGACTTATTCAGCATCACATGCTACACATGTTCAAATGCTTAAAAGTTTTATTGAATTCACCCTCAAACATAATCAGTTTATATTTGATAGCAACTACTACTCACAAACCAAAGGCATAGCCATGGGGGTTAAATATGCCCCCCCTTAGCAAACCTTTTCATGGCATATTTTGAAGATCTTCACATCTTTCACAACAATCCATATAGTCAACACATCATAACTTGGAAAAGATATATTGATGATGTTTTTGCAATTTGGTCTGGGAATCAAGTCCAATTCAACTCCGTCATGCAGTTTCTAAACAATAATAGATTTGGAATTAACTTCACAGGGCACATAGATGCCACAGAGATCATGTTTTTAGACCTAAAAATCTATATAATTGACAACACAATCCAGACTCGCACATATCGCAAAGAAACTGCTATAAACTCAATATTACATGTTTGCAGCAGCCATTGAAAAAGCGTCATAAACAACATACCCCGAGGTGAATTTCTAAGATCCAGGAGAAACTGCAGTGAAGACATAACATTTTCAGTAGAATGTAAGTCGATTGGAACCAGATTCAAAGAAAGAGGCTATCCAAGTCAAATTGTTAATAAGGCCCTGAAAGATATCAAAGAAGTGGCATGTTCTTCCCTTTTCCCTCAGATCATGGACCAAAGACCTAAAACCACAAAAGCTTTCCCAACACATGTTAACTTTATCACTAAATTCTCCAGAGATTTGAAATTCATATATCAGATGTTGAACAAACACTGGGATCTTTTGTTATTAGACCCAGACTTAGTGCCATACATCCCTGAGAAACCAAAGATTATTTTTTACGAAAGGTCCAACTCTTAGCAATCTACTTAGCCCTTCTTTTTTGAGATCTTGTCCCATCAGAAAGCAGAATTGGCTATCAGAAAATACCGAGCCAATTGGCTTTCATAAATGCAGAACATGTAACTTCTGTCAGTTTGCTCTCTCACCGACCAAAGTTTTTACCTGTCACGGGAATCTACAAGTCAAGATCACAGACTTCATCAATTGTCGTTCCAAATACATTATCTATGGGATCCAATGTGTATGCAAGAAAGTGCATATTGGCAGTACTATTCGAAAATTACGAATTAGGATTAGAGAACATTTTGCTAACCTCAACAGTCAAGACACCAAACTTACATTTGCACTGCATTGGCAAACTGAACAGCAATTGGCTCATCGTCGGGATATAAAATTTGTTGGACTCAAACATATTAAACAACATGCAAGAGCTGGCGATAGACAACTCACCTTACGCCAAGAAGAAGCACGCATGATTTGCAAACTATGCTGTCTATAGCTTGGCTTAAACAAAGAACATGAACTTAATGTTTTTTTATAAATTATCTCAATGTGAGAAAGTCATTAAGCATGAAGCAATTTAACATATTACCTGTATGAGTGAAAAGCCTCCAGCCTGCCTTAGAGCTTTTGACCTAACTCTGGTGTCTCTGTGTGCTCTAGGCGCTAGATACCCATATACTTCCTATCACATTTATACACATTAACTATGCCATGACCACTTGGAAGGAAACTATAATGGCAGATGGCACTTGGCGATGTCCCCATACCTATAAATACGTATGGATAAAATGCAGTTTCCTTAGATAGTATTCCCGTATCAGGCAGTACCACATCCTTATGTTTTCACATGTGCATATGGGCAATTTCTATATACTGGTAACCCCCTAGGAATGCAGCACACGGATTGCTTTCGCATGCTAACAGAAAGTTATGTTGACAGTAAAATATCAACAAAACTCACCATGACTCAAGTTTCATGCAGAGCACAGCGTTCAAAACTCATTAACCATACTTTATGCTTTTACTTTGCACCCTAGACATGTGTCCAAACTTACCCGTGTAGCTGCCTTTTGACTGATTTTTGTCGTATTGTTACGCTTATATGGAGTCACATTAGCACTGATGACTTTTATTAATCAGGTACACCTAATCCTCCCTACTCTTTTAAATGGAGCAATATTAGGACTGATGCATTTTATCAATCAGGTTCACTCAATAGAAATCTTCCTTACACTTGCTCTGCCGAACGTTGCCAAGCAACTTCGGTCCATGTCATAACATTTGCTCTCACCTTTCCTATTGGTCCACGCGACCAACGCCCACACATACGGCACACTTGCCACGCGTACAATGAGCATTTTGTTACTCAATCTTTAGGCATCGAGCTAAACGTAGAACGTGCATTTGATGCTAGTTTGCTTAATGTGTTCATGCACATTCATGAAACGGGCTGCCGAATACCGGCGTTTACCTTTTAGATTGGTAACAAAGGGTTGCCACGCAACACTAGATCATATGACCTTTCACGTGATTCAAGTCTTTATTCTACTCCTTAGATGTTATAGGTCCGTTTAGCCAACGCCCCCATTCGCTGCATTAGGAACGCCGTGACCTGCTAATCAGCAGCAATATCTACTCGCTCGCATTTACCCGGATTACTTGGTGAGTTATTTTAAAATAAATGCCATTTTCGAGTTAACTCTCAATCATTATGACCTTAACCACCAGCCAATCATACTTTTTAAATTTAAATTCACAAATAAAATTACCCAGCAGTAGATACTACTACCTACTTTGGAGATTCTCCTAATTACAGCATGCAATCATCCAAACTATTACCCCTCTTTTTCAGAAATCACATGGAAACCATATATCCATTGCCACTAATACAAAATAACTGTGGAGACGACTGCCACGGCGCTTCACCTATATAGTGCACTAACTTATCATCAAAATGCCAACTGGCAGGTAAGCCAATGGGTTTATGGATTGATAGACATTTGAGATGTATGACTACCGTTCTCACATGCAGGCCAGCTCTAAAACAGTTCATGTTTGTTTTCAGACACCTCACATTATTGATGACTTAATTACATTTAAGCATTGTGTGGGAACACATCACAAACTAGTATCTCGCCCAAAACAGTCAGGTAAATTAACTTTTACCTTATGTACTACATATGGGATCAGGTTACGTCCACCAAGTGTCACCTTATGCACTTAGTGAAATTTGTCATTATTATGAGTGCACAATTTAAGTATATTTGGTCTGTTGAATAATGTTCTTAACTGCTGATTCCTTGCATATGTTGTTATCTATGTCTATGACTTCATTTGTATACATGATTACTAATGTTTTTCACTTTTCGTTTTATCCATACCCTCCCCTCTCCCTGCTCTTCTTCTCCTTTCCCTCTGCAACTGTACAACACTTATGTCATACTATTTGTTATTGTTGTTGTCTTCAATTTACCAATGTTATCACAGGATTACAAACATGTTTTTTGTTGGTATATAGTTACTCACTTATTTATATTCCCTGAGGACGACTCAGAAGGATTGAAACACATGTTGGCGTTTTTGTTAAAGGCATTTTTGTAGCAGTATTTTCAACTTTGTCAATTATTTTGGAGCTAGAATCTGTGAATCTTAATGTTCATATCCAAATTTGAAACGAAAAAACGTTGTTTAATAACAGCACATGAAACTATAAGTGGCTACTTTTGGTTATTTTTGTTTCTGATTCTTAATGCGGACATTACTTGACATCTGTAGGAAGCGCAGACAGTGAAGACACCTTGGTTAATTGTTCATCATTAGCCTAGAGAGAACCAGAGCTCTGGAGACATTGAGCTTCTGGGGGAAAGTGAGGAAAGGAATAATTCCTTTTAGGAGGTAGAATTGAAAATGGGCCTTCTAGGCAGGGTACATAATGTGAGGGAGGAGAGAAAGAGATGACTCCCATGTTTCTGGCTACATATGAAGGAGAAGGGGGGAGCCTCTAGAAGATGGCCAGAGTGAGGGGAAGAAAGCGGGAGCAGGAGTCCCAATGGGAACAATCTCAGTCTTGCTGGCCTGGAGGTCGAGATCACTGGTAGTGCACCAGGACTGAATGACAGATAGGCAGTCAGGAATGACGGATCAAGTGAGGAGAGGGTCAGAGGAAAGTTTGAAAAAAAGTTGTGTGTCATCTGCATAACAGTGGCAGTTAGGAAAGAAGGTGGAGATGAGGTGTGCACATGGGAAAGATAGGTGTTAAAGAGCCAGGGAGAGAGATTGGCGCCCTGGGGGATGCCACAGGTAGAGATAGAGGTGGGGGAGGAGAAAGTGTCCTGAATAACCTGGGATGGATGTCATTGAGGAAGGAGGTCAGCCAATCCAGTGCCTGCTCCGAGATACCTAGGGTGTCATGGAGCCGTTTATGAGGATGGAGTGGTTGACCATATCAAATGCAGAGGAGAGATCAAGTAGAATGAGAACCGCTGGAGAGTTGGTGTCAAGAGATGCAAGCAGTTCCTCACGTGTGTTCAGAACAGTAGTTTCCGTGCCTCTGGATGCTCGGAATCCAGATTGATGGTCGTGGAGGCAACCAACAAGTTCAATGTGCTGGGTAAGTTGGGGGAAGACGAGTTACTCCAATATTTTCCCAAGGAAGGGGGCGATAGATATGGGGCAGTAGTTGCCTGGATAACAGGGGTCTGCAGAAAGGAACGTTTTTCCATGAGGGGGTTCACAAGGGAGTGTTTGAGGGAGGAAGGGAAAGATCCAATAGCAAAAGAGTGGTTACAGAAATCAGCAAGTGCAGGGGCAAGTGAGCCAATTTGTCCTTAATGGTTCTGGAAGAGCATGGGAAACCTGTTTGGCAACATCATGGAGCCTACACCGTATAGGTAGGTTCGATGGTGTAGTCCCAACATGCTACAAACCTGAATGTTGGCATGTGGGTAGGTTCCATGGTGTAGACAAGGAAAACACTATAACATGTAGATTCTCCTAATTCTTTTTTGTTTTCAAGCAATCTGCAATGCTTAACCCTGGCATAAGTGGATATGTGTGTGTGTCTTTTAAAAATGTTCAGATACCTCCCAATATGCTACAAACTTGAAATATGGCATGTGGCTAGGTTCCATGGTGTGCACAATGTTAAATGGTCAAAATGTACATGTTGCTTATTTTTGTGGTTGTATTGCTTGGATATGTGTGAGTGTCTGTTCGAAATGTTCAGCATACTCCCCAACCTGCTACAGACCTAAAATGTGGCATGTGGGTAGGTTCCATGGTGTAGACAATGTAAAATGTATAAAATGTACATTTTCCTTTTTTTAAAAAAAGTGGTCTGCAATGCTTACCCCTACCATATGTGGATATGCGTGTGTGTCTCTGCAAAATGTTCAGCATACTTCCAAACATGCTACAAACCTCTAATTTGGCATGTGGGTAGGTTCCATGGTTTAGACAATTTAAAAAGAATAACATATACATTTTTCTATATTTATTTAAGTGGCCTGCAATGATACCCCTGCCATATGTGGATATGTTTGTGTGTCTGTTTGAAATGTTCAGCATACTTCCGAACATGCTACAAACCTGAAATTTGGCATTTGGGTAGGTTCCATGGTGTACACAATGTAAAATGTGCAAAATGTACATGTTGCAAATGTTTACAGTCAGCAATGCTTGGATATGTGTGAGTAAAATGTAAAAAATGTTCATTTCCTTTTTTTTTTAAAGCGGTCTGCAATGCTTACCCCTGCCATATGTGGATATGTTTGAGTGTCTGTTCGAAATGTTCAGCATACTTCCTAGCATGCTACAAACCTGAAATTTGGCATGTGGGTAGGTTCCATGGTGTAGACAATGTAAAATGTATAAAATTTACATTTTCCTTTTTTTAAAAAAAGTGGTCTGCAATGCTTACCCCTACCATATGTGGATATGCGTGTGTGTCTCTGCAAAATGTTCAGCATACTTCCAAACATGCTACAAACCTCTAATTTGGCATGTGGGTAGGTTCCATGGTGTAGACAATTTAAAAAGAATAACATATACATTTTTCTATATTTATTTAAGTGGCCTGCAATGATACCCCTGCCATATGTGGATATGTTTGTGTGTCTGTTTGAAATGTTCAGCATACTTCCGAACATGCTACAAACCTGAAATTTGGCATTTGGGTAGGTTCCATGGTGTACACAATGTAAAATGTGCAAAATGTACATGTTGCAAATGTTTACAGTCAGCAATGCTTGGATATGTGTGAGTAAAATGTAAAAAATGTACATTTCCTTTTTTTTTTAAAGCGGTCTGCAATGCTTACCCCTGCCATATGTGGATATGTTTGAGTGTCTGTTCGAAATGTTCAGCATACTTCCTAGCATGCTACAAACCTGAAATTTGGCATGTGGGTAGGTTACATGGTGTACACAATGTAAAATGGTCAAAATGTAAATGTTGCTTATTTTTGTGGTATGCAATGCTTGGATATGTGTGTCTGTTTGAAATGTTCAGCATACTTCCCAACCTGCTACAGACCTAAAATGTGGCATGTGGGTAGGCTCCATGGTGTAGACAATGTAAAATATATAAAATATTAATGTTCCTATTTTTTTAAGTGGCCTGCAACGCTTACCCCTGCCATATGTGGATATAAGTGTGTGTCTGCAAAATGTTCAGCATACTTCCCAACATGCTACAAACCTGACATTTGGCAAGTGGGAGGTTTCCATGGTGTAGACAATGTAAAAAGTATAACATTTACATTTTACTTTTTTTAAGCAGTCTGCAATGCTTACTCCTGCCATATGTTGATATGTGTGTGTGTCTCTGCAAAATGTTCAGCATACTTTCAACAATGCTACAAACCTGAACTTTGGCATGTTGGTAGGTTCCCTGATGCTAACAATGTTAAAAGTATAAAATGTACATTTTGCTATTTTTTTAAGTGCCCTGGAATGCTTACCTCTTGCCATATGTGGATATGTGTGCGTGTGTCTTTTCAAAATTTTCAGCATTCTTACCAACATGCTACAAACCAGAAATGTGGGTAAGTGCCATGGTGTAGACAAGTTAAAAAGTATAACATTTACATTTTCCTGAGTGAGTGTTTGTTCGAAATGTGCGGCATACTTCCCGACATGCTACAAACCTGAAATTTGTCATGTTGGTAGTGTCATAGTGCAGATGATCTAAAAAGTTTTAAAAAAATACATTTTTGGATTTTCTTTTTTTAAGAGGTCTGCAATGCTCACCCCTGCCTTATGTGGATATGTATTTGTGTTTTTTTTTAAATGTTCAGCATACTTCCCAACATGCTACAAACCTGAAATTTGGCATGCCGGTGTAGGCGTGGACCATTAGCTCTGCCCCTTTACACAAATTAGGCCCACCTGTAGAATTAGTAAATGCACCTTTTGTCCATGAAGGAAGTTTATTCTACAGATGGCTGGGAGGGCCTTAGATGACATCTAATAGTCACACTAACCCTGGTCTCCCTGAATCACACAAAGAACACATATTATATACAGTTTGCACAGGGATGTCATCTAGGGGTCTCCAGAGGTCGCAAGATCAACCGCTGGTGATTTGCCAGCGACCTCTGTCAATCTCTTGCGACCTCTGGCATTGCATCCAATCAGAGAAGGGGGCGTGGCCACAGATATTATTAAGCTGTGCTCTGTGCTTGTGATCCTCCATTTTGTACATGTGGTGTTTCTCTTACAAGACTTGCGTGCATCCTGTCCAAGGTTCTTCCTGAAAAACACGGTGAGTAGTCGGGGTGGCTGTGTGTGTTAGTCTTCTGAGGTTGGGGAGCCGTTGTGTGTGCTGCTGGGTGGTTTGCTGCGGCGTGTGTGTGTGTGGTTGGTCACGGTGCCCTTTTCTGCGGCTGCGGCACCGCAACAGGCCTAGGCTGAGGTCGGGACTCACCTTCAAGGCTTCACACCAACAGATTTGAATCAAACGGAACTCATGTGTGTGCTGCTTTCCTGTTGTGATCCTCTGCACACAGGGCTGCAGGGGGTAGAAGGGAAGCAAAGGTGCCTCATAACACAAGGGGGGACTGGGAGTCTTTTATGCTGTTATCTGGGCATCTTTACCTCCCGGAAGGTTCACGTGCTTCCTCGGAGAGCGGGGGCATGTGTGCTGTAGAGTACTCCATACAGGGTGTATGGGCGGAGAAGGGGGGGTTCCCTCTGATTAGTTGTAATACGTGCAGTGACTGGTGCACCATCTTCGGGGAAGGCTGCTGTTGGAGGGGCATGGGTGGGGATGTCAAGGGACCCCCAAATTATCCCAGAAGTTTGCAGGTCACTTGTTGTGCATGTTCTGACTTCCAGTTTTTTTAGGGTCAAGTCCTAGTCCCTTCAGGTGGGGGGGGCGCTATGGCCCCTGGCCCAATGGCAGTTCCAGTCACGCAAGTAAGCCACAGGGTGCAGGCGAGTTCAACACGGCAGACCCAGGCTGACCTGTGTGCTTCAAATGAGCGAGTTCAGTTGAAGCACACAGGTCAGCCTGCCGTACCGCTGACTTGTGACTAACTCTACTGCATAAGAAGAAAGGTGCATGTCCGCTTTACTGTTTGTGAACCCTCCAGCCACCCCCATGGCCTCTGTGAACTTATTTGTGTACCTCACCCACCCTAAGGACGTCCATAACTGTGGTTGTGTCCCCCACCTGCCCTCATGCCCCATGACTGTGTTTGTTGTGCCCCACCCACCCCCATGACCACTGTTACTTTGTTTGTGTCACCACCCCATGCCCTCCGTCACCTTGTTTGCGACCCCCACCCACCCCCATGCCACCATGACTGTGTTTATAATCCCCCCGCCCACCACCATGCCCCCTGTGACTGCCTTTGTGCCCCCCTGATCCCCTGGGATGGATTGTGCGACACCACCCTCCGTTCTCCCTTGTTGTGGTGTTTCTTTACTTATAAGCATTGTGTGTCCATGAATCTGTTCCTTGTACTGATTTCCCATAAAAAACAAGCAAAGGCAAAGCCAACAGCCTTGACACCTGAATAGGCATTTGGCAGGCAGTGCCTTAATATGCCCAGGTGCTAGCACCCTTTGCCAGCTATTGTCATCTTTTGGCCAAATTGTACCATTAAGGGAGTGCCTGGAAAATGGTTTCATGCCTACACAAAAGACAAAGCTGTTGGCTTTATCATGATTATTAGTGGTGGGTATATAGCACTTCATGTCAGACTCGTGCTCCAGCGTCATGTTCTCAAGGCATGCACAATTGCTCTGACCTATCCTCCCAACCTTTACAGTGCTTGTTTGTTTTGCTGTGAGGTTGGCCTTGAAATTGGTTATTGCATAGCGGGGCTGTCAAAGTTGTTCACCAGCGCAGAGAGGACACTTGAGTTTGAGATTAGAGAGGTAAAGATGGACAGTGGACAGAATAGTTTCCTATGTTAAAAAAAACCTTGCGGCTAAACTTTCAGTTCACTGCTCTTCATCCGCACAGCACTTTTGTGCCACTATCAGCTTACACTCCCCTGCACCATGAAGGATATCCAGTTTATGCATGCTGAAATTGAATTACCGTTGTGCTTTAAAGATGCACTCAGATTCTGATAAGCATACATCTTCGGTTGTAGTTTAGGCAGACTTTAAGCATGTACAACAGACTACAGGCCCTCAATACTCAATTTTCTCTATGCTAGAAAAGGTTGGGGACCAAGAGATTGAAGAGAATCGTCAACATGGGCTGCAGTTACTAAAGGTTGTATGTCTTTTGGGTCGTCAAGGACTTGCTTTCCAAGCCACAGAAGAATTGCAACATTCCCACAATAAAACAAACTTCATAGAAATATTGCGTTTGCTGTCTGATAATAATGAATTTCTTAAAGTAAAAATGGCTAGAAGATATGGGCACTACACATCTCCTTAGTATCAAAATGAGATGATCTTAGTTGTGGCAAATCCTGTACATCAGAATATCGTTAGGAAAGTGACAAAGCACTTTGCAGTGTTGGATAATGAAACCAAAGACATTTCACATAAAGAACAGATAAGCTTTGTGATCTGGTTTGTAGATAAACATGGGAACATTCAGGAAAAAGCCATGGGATGTTACCACATGGAGGAGTTGGATGCCTCCAGTTTAGCTGCATACATTGACAATTCGGTACGCAAAGCTGGTCTTGACTGGAAGAACTGTGTGGCACAATGCTATGATGGGGCATCCGTTATGAGTGGCTGTTTCAATAGAGTGCAAGCGAAAATAAAAGAAATAGCTCCACAGGCAGTTTACATTCACTGTCATACACATCGTCTAAATCTTGCGTTAGTGCAAACTATCACTAACATACAAACAGTGAAAGATTTTTTATCAACTTTGCAGGCTGTGTGTGTGTTCCTTTCACAAAGTTCTCCTCGACACAAACTCCTTGTAAAAGCTAAAAAAGAAAGCAGTCTGGCAGTCTACGAATTAGAAAAACATTCTGGCACAAGATGGTTTTATTGGTACGCTTGTGTTAAACAAATACAGGCTCGATTTAAGACCATTGTAGTTGTTCTCAAAGCAATAGAATTACAACAATGTGACAAGCAGGCTTGTTCAGAAGCCACAGGACTTCGCCGAAATATTCAGTGTTTTAAGTTTTTGCTAACTTTGTTAAGTATGTCAGCAATTCTGAAACAAATTCATGTGTTATCTGAAGAACTTCAGAGAAAGGATCTTGGTTTCACAAATGTGAGTTAACTAATTCAAGTGACAAGAACTGACCTCGTCAACCTTCGAAAAGACGCAACGGAATTGGCAGAAAAATGTGCTATTGAAACAGTTGAAGAGCACGACCGAAGAGCTTTACCATTAAGGCAGCACCAACTGAGCAGCAAACTAACAGAATACGTTGTTGCTACTACTGTAGGGAAGAGGCCTGGACATTATGAGCACTCTGAGGATACAAAGTTGGTACTACTGTAGGGAAGAGGCCTGGACATTATGAGCACTCTGAGGATACAATGACACAGACTGAATGGTTAAAGCAAGAGGTGTTTTTCTCTACCTTGGATAGGTTTGTAAGAGAGTAGGATGCTCGTTTTATAAATAACATGGGGCTTATCAAGGCTGCCGGGCATGTTCAATCCAAGGGCTAAACATTTCTTGGATGACTCATCTGCAGATGTTCTTGCTGAGCACTACCCAGGGCCCCAAGTAAATTATGTTGAATTGCAAACAGTCATTGACACTGCAAGGAGCTTTTTATCTGACAAGACTTTAGCGTGTATTCACTCTGTCAGGTACTATTTACATACATCACCAGGAGGCTTTTCTGAGGTCCTAAACCCGTTGGATATGGTTCTTGCATTGCCGATTACAATTGCAACACATGAGAGGTTCTTCTCCTGTTTGAAAAGAGTTAAAAACTATTTGCAAAATAGATGTAGAGACAAGAGACTCAGTGATTTGTTGATAATGGCATGTGAACCTATGGAGGTTGACGAGGTAAATTTGAGTGATGCCATTGACAGATTTGCTGACATGCGGCACAAGAGGTATCCTCTGAAAAGATGAACCATTATATTCTTTGACACTGCAAGGTTATAGCTCAATTTTCCTGTTAGGTCCTTCTATTGAAGTCACACAGACCTAATCAGCACCACATACAGTCTTCAAAACCATCTGCTACTCTCCTTCACTACTAGCCTCTTCTCTTCATGAAGTCAGCCATGATACATCGTGTGGAGTTCTGGGTTCTAGCAAAATGACTCTGACATCAAGGTGCGGATGAGTAACTTCTTTAATCAGTTTCCAAGCATAACATCCAGTTTCTAGAGTCATTCATTAGATGTTAAAGTCCAGATCTCATAGGTAAGCACCAGCATCCTCTCTCTCAGGCTGCATCTCTCAACTCCCTCAAGAGAAAACCAGTCACACATAAAAATTCTAACCAGTAACATTCCATTGTCAATCATGACACTCACTCCAAATTCCATTAGGATGCAGGATAAGACCAGATCCTTACATATCTCCCCTCCTTAGAGATATCAAAAAGACACCCAGTTAACTCAAGCATAACAGCTTTATACAGCACACACACACACACACAAACACCCATAAGTTTGATGCGCCTGCATCATCTCTCCAAACTAAGAACATTCTGCTAACCACTTCCTATATTCGATGAACATCCACACCACTGTGTGACACAATTACAACCATTGTCCCTTCCTCTTTCTACTAAGTGAAGAAGAGGCATCCAACTACTGAAAACAATTACTACACTTTACAAACATAGAGGCACCCATACCTCTCATCCAACTCTTAACTCCAACACCCCCCTATACAACACACACACAACTCCCTCACACCCTTCAATCGCAAACCAGTATGTGCCTCAACACCTACCACATCCAACTAGGCTGAGTATCCCTGATACTCGCGTAGCTACTTCACTACTCAGTGACTCCATTACCCCAATTGTGCCCATGTTGAAATTATTCCTCAGTACATCAAGCTCCTTTTTGGGAGAACCCCACTTCATACACCCAAGAAACACACAAACATCAATAATTTTGCTAAAATCCTCATATTATCATGACAACTATTGTAAAGTTTCTAAGCACAACAACCATTAACTTTGCTTAACCATCAGCACATATGCACTTTAACATAACCAAACTCTCATTAATTCTGCATTATAAAAGTCCAACCTGTGGAGAAAAACATTAGTGCAGACAAACTCTACTTTAGGTTCCACATACCAAACTCTAGCAATACTGACTAAGCAACCTATACTTCAATAAAAAGTCCATCTGTGGAAGGAAATGTGTGTTAGTTAAACATGCCAGTAACACCCTATTCCACTGCTAAGCTTTTGTTAACAGAGGCCATGACTTTTACACTCCATCCATGCACACCAATCAATATCACGCACCACCACTTGCAACAGGTCGCCCGATCACAAATGTTCTTAAAACACAAATAATGAGTAACATTTCAAAATATCACTAGAACTATGCATGTTTCAATCACTTCCTTCAAAAATGCCACTTTAAACCTCCTTTAAAACCCTTCACATCAGGATTTAAATCAAGCACGCCCCTGGCTGACTGAGCACAAACACCTTTGAAACCTAAACTCAAAACAAAATTTGTAAACAAAAATTGTAAACCTTGTTCTCTGCTCCTCAGCATTCGACCACTTTGATGGAGCACCCAAATATCTGGACAGCATATCCCACAAGAATCTACAACCGTCAATTTCAAGCTCAGACTCTCACGCACTCACGCTCTTTAAATGTTTTACAGGCTTCACATGACATTTATCACCAAACTAAACTTAATCTGTTATTCTACTAATAAACAAATCCTCAAAAGCAAAGAAAAATTAATAACTCTGTTCCTTGATCCTCGTGTCCACATCATTAAACAAACAGTACCTCCGGGGACACGGCCCCTCCTCGTGTCCACTTCATTAAACTAAAATACCTTCAGGGACACGGCCCCTCCTCTTGTCCACATCTTTAAACTAAAAGTACCTTTGGGGACACGGCCCCTCTTCCGGCTCAATGATGCAGTGCTCTGTATCTTTGCGATATTGCTTTCATAACAATGTGACAGCAGCACACCATAATCTGATCCCTAATTGAGAGCGCAGACCTGAGAGCGCAGACTATTCTTCACAGAGCACCATAACGGAACTACTTTAATTTTTTCTTCCGTCCAACTGTGCTTCTTTGAATGAGCGTGTGACGCACGCACGCTCCGCATGCCAAAGGTTCTTTACTTCAGCATTACTCCCCTCGCAACTTCGAGGATTGGTAGAGAGTTCTTTCCCATGACGTTCTCACTATGCCTTCGCCAACCCCCAAGGCATTCCAGAGCACGTCATCACTAATTCAGTGGCCGTGGAGAGAAACAGAGCTCCTGGCTCCAACGAACATTGCATATAGGCTCCGAGCCCCTTCATAAGCACATTTGTGACTCTGAATACCTCCAACTGTGCCATGGGCTCCAAGCCCCCAAGTGTATTCATGGGCTACAAGTCCCTTAGGTGCAGGTACGGGCTCCAAGCCCTCTCAAACTCTGGAATGGCCCCCAGGACCCTCCTCTGCTCCAGGCGCTTTGTACCTTAGCCCAAACTCCTTCAAACAACTTCCCTTTCACTTCTTGGCACAGCTTATGTTCACAACCTCTTCTGATGCTGCTGCCCTGGGCTCCAAGCCCCCAGCTGTGCAGCATGGCTTCCTAATAATCCAGGCGTAATTTATACCCCCAGGCCTCTTCAAATCGCTACTGCTTTGAGCACCAAGCCCTCCATGTCACAGCTTGGGTTACCAACCTCTTAAAACAGTCTTTAAGCCGTCAGTCCTGCCAAAGTCTCTTGACTTTCTCTGTGCTTGACCTGTCTAACTACTGACAGACCAGCTGGCCCCTGGCTTTGGCGCATCTCCTTATTTTCCGCGCCTGTGCCCTTTGCGCTGGGCCCTTGTGCGCCTATAGCATTAAGCACTCTTCCTACCTGAGAGAGAGGGTCTTCCATGGTTTGGGGGTCGTGCTTGTCTCTTCTTCTGTGCTGTCCCCCCGCACAGCCAGCATCCTCATCGCCAATGTGGAGTTCTGTGTTTTAGCAAAATGACTCTGACATCAAGGTGTGGATGAGTAACTTCTTTAATCAGTTTCCAAGAATAACATCCAGTTTCTAGAGTCATTATTCATTAGATGTTAAAGTCCATATCTCATAGGCAAGCACCAGCATCCTCTGTCTCAGGCTACATCTCTCAACTCCCTCAAGAGAACACCAGTCACACATAAACATTCTAACCAGTAACATTCCATTGTCAATCATGACACTCACTCCAGATTCCATTAGGATGCAGGATAAGACCAGATCCTTACACATCGCTCATGCACTCACCACAACCAGTTTGTGTCTTACTGTAGTATGTTAACCTTCTAATTGAAGCTGCCTGATCTCTGTGGGACATGCCTAACTACATCATAGTATGTAGAATCATAACACTTGGAACCCAGGTCTCAATAGAGTTCTAGAAGAGAGGACTGCAATTGAACCATAACTGTCCAGCTCTCTTTACTGTTAGCAGCTTCCCTCCTCCTTTCTTACTTGTAACTTGTTTACATTATTATATGTAGTATCCAATAAATATACATACGTTATATAAACGTCTCCTGCTGTTTTATACAATTTCCCGTCCCGGTCCACTTCATTTGGCGACGAGGATGACTCTATTTGTGCCTCATCAATGCGTACGGAGCTGCTCCGCTCATGCCCGGGTGTAGCAGCGGCTCCGTCTTCTAGATCCTGAAGGTAACGCTCGGCATTTCGTCCCAAACGCACCATGCTGGCGCTGCGTCCCATTCGCTCCATTGCGGCATATGTGGAACTCGATTGATGTGCTGGGCCGCGCTACACATTACCAAGCCGCCCCAGCCTTTCTTTTATGTGGAACTCGATTGATGTGCTGGGCCGCGCTACACATTACCAAGCCGCCCCAGCCTTTCTTTCGGTTTCTTCCGTGAACACTGCTCATCGGAGTTCGCGCATGCGTTGAATGCGCCGAAGAAGGAAGGAGTCATTAAAGGCACAGTACGCCGTTTTTTTTCTCCAATGCAAACCGGCGTTTTATAAGCATTTAAAGTACTGACGTCATCATCAAAGGCATAATTACTTGTTTGGGTTTACATTACAAGTTCAAGGAATAGTTCATGTTGAGTACTACACAAGTGAACATTAACCTTGTGAATGATATTAAGGATCCATTTCTCTACTGACAAGAGATGTATTTAACACAGTTACTCAATCAAAATTAAATACATGCACAATGGCAAGGATTATGTAGGATGTGCTGAGTACATCACACTTTCTGGACACTACTGTGCCCTACATACAGCATTTAAGCAGAATTTGAACTTGCACAGTTTTGCACCTTGTGGTCCTTAACTGAATCATACATACACTTTTTGGTTTTCATCAAACCAAGTTGTCATGGCATTTAGCAGTGTGCCTCCACCTGCTTTCTTTATGCCCAGCACTGATGAACCTGCTTTGCCTTGGAAGAGGTGGATAAAGTCCTTTGAACATTATGCAGGTGTGATTTGTGGTCCCAATTGTGGTGCAGAGAAGAGGAAGTCATTACTCTTGCACTGTTTAGGTCCTGTTGGACAAGAAAAATATGAAACACTTCCAGAATTACCAGAAGAGGAGAGTGTGGACCTAAATGAATACCAGCGAGCTGTAAAAAAAATTGACAAACACTTTGAAAAGAAAGTGAGCATAATTTTAGAACGTTACAAGTTTGGCAAACGCACACAGGAGGAGGGAGAAAGTGTGGAAAAGTTTGTCACTGCATTGAGGAAATTAGCAAAGTCATGTAATTTCAATGAGCAACTGGATGAGAGACTCAGAGACCAATTTATGTTAGAGTGTCGCAGTAGCAAAGTGAGGGAAAGGTTGTGGTCGGAAAGTGATCCTTCCCTTGACATTGTTCTCCGAGTGGCAAAAGAAGTAGAACACACCGAAGAGTGTGTTAAAGAATTGGAGAATAAGATGAAACAAGTAAAAATAGGAAGCAGCAATAGTAAAATGCATGATACACCTGATGAGGAGTCAATTTCCATGATCAATAATGATATCATTAAGAGGAGATCTGTCACCAAACAATACAATTTGTTGAGAACGGACAAAAGATCAAGCAAATATGGTCAAAAAGGGCCATCATACGAGGTTTCTAAGAAAAACAGTCCAGAGAATCAATTAAGGAAAGTGGGAAGAAAACGCCAAGGAAGGTGTTATAGATGCGGCAATGTGAATCATTGGGCTGATGACCCGGATTGTCCAGCATTGAAGATCATTTGTAGCAAGTGCAAAGGGAAAGGTCACTTCTCTAAATGTTGCAGATCACGTGACAATGCCATGAACTGGATAGGAGACAATTCTGATAGTGATCGCAGTGAGAAAGAAATTCAAGAGGATTGCGTATGTACCATAACTGATGATGATGATGAAGAAGTGTTGGAAAGTCCCAGGGCCATGGTGTCTATTGATGGAAATGAAGTATGTATGATGATTGATACTGGTGCAAAATATACGCTCCTGCCAAGACAATTTTGGAACAAGATCAAACATGAGTTTTTACATGAGACAGATATCAATCCAAGAGCATATGGAGGTGTGAAGATCAATGTCATCGGTTGGCATTGGGGAAAGTTGAAATTTAAGAACAGAGTTGCCAAAGGCAAGATATACATCACTGGTGAAGGGAAAACTGCCCTACTCAGTTGGACCCACCAGAGTAAATTACGAGTGAAAGTGGATTCCACCAGCGTGGAATCAGTTTTGTCTATAAGTGGTGGCAATTCTGAATCGATTAATGGTGGCAATGTTATAGGTAAAGCTGGTTTGCTAAAGGTTTTCCGAGATAAGATAGGATGTCTTCAAGGTTATACTCATCAGATATTACTCAAACCAGGCCAAAAACCTATAGCTCAAAGATTAAGAAATATTCCGTTAGCTGTACGAGAAGAAGTCAGTAAGGAAATAAGGAAAATGGAAGAAGATGGAATCATAGAAAGTATTGATGCCAGCGAATGGGTTTCTCCACTTGTTGTGATAAGAAAAAAATCAGGAAAACTTAGAATTTGTGTTGACCTACGTGAGTTGAACAAATGTGTCATACCTGATCGCCATCCTTTACCAAATATACAAGAAATTGTTTCTACTATTGGACCTTCTAAAATATTTTCAACGCTTGACTTATCATCTGCTTACCATCAGATTAAACTTCACACAAGTTCAAGGAAATTGACTGCGTTCATAACTCCTGATGGTTTGTATCAATTTAAAAGAATGCCGTTCGGATTAGTGTCGGCAGCATCAGTGTTCCAGAAGGTTATGCATGGGATGTTCAAAAATACCAAAGGAGTGATTTGTTTTCAAGACGATATATTAATTCATGCTATCACTCAAGAACTACATGACAAGAGATTATTACATGTATGTAAAAAATTATGTGATGCAGGCATGACTTTAAGCAAGGACAAATGTAAGATAAATTGCACAGAAATTGAATATTTGGGACATAAAATTACAGCAGAAGGAATTTTTCCGAAACCACAATTAGTCAACACCATTGTGGGAATGCCGAGCCCGAGTAACAAAGATGAGATTCGTACATTTATTGGTATGGCTGAGTATTATTCAAAATTTGTCAAGGATTTTGCCATCCACACTGTTCCATTACGAGAGGCACTCAAGAGGAAATTGTTTGAATGGAATGAGGAATGTGAAAACGAATTCAATTTTATAAAGAATGCGATAAATTCTGCTCCTGCATTAAAGAATTTTTGTACCAATGACAAGATTATCATCACTACGGATGCCAGCAACGTAGGCCTAGGAGCTGTGTTGTCTCAAGAGAAGGATGGGCAGGAAGCTATAATTGCTTTTGCATCGAGATTACTCAAGGGAGCAGAGATTTCATATGCCACTATAGAGAAGGAAGCTTTAGCCATCAAGTGGGCAGCTGATAAGTTTAGAAGCTTTATATGGGGAAACCAAGTTGAGTTTCGAACCGATCATAAGCCCTTAACTCAAGTGTTCATGTCAAAAGGTCTTAATAAAGTATCCAACAGGATGAGAAGATGGGTCATGATGCTGCAAGAGTTCAACTACACTGTGATATATGTTCCAGGAATAAAGAATGTGTCTGCTGATTGCTTATCTCGCTTAACTAACATTTCTGAGATTGTCGATGAAGATGAAGACATGGAAGTTGTCTTTTGTGTGGAAACTTCTTCCATATCTAAGGATGTTTGGGATCATGCTGAATCAAATGATAATAACATCAAGAAATTGAA
Organism: Ambystoma mexicanum; assembly: GCF_040938575.1. Lineage (NCBI taxonomy): Eukaryota > Metazoa > Chordata > Amphibia > Caudata > Ambystomatidae > Ambystoma > Ambystoma mexicanum. Next base: position 683,123,884 of record NC_090939.1, on the reverse strand, counting down.
AGAATTAATTCAAAGTCATGATTGTATGAAGAAATCTAAATTTGAAGAAGCCGACTTAAGCGCTTTTTGGCCTGTTGCAGATGAACTTCATGTACACAGGAATTTTGTGATGAGAGGAGATAAAGTCATTCCTCCGACGGATCTGCGTTCAAAGATTATAGAACTGGGACATGAGGGTCATCAAGGAGTAATAAAGACCAAACAAAGAATTAGGAATGACTATTGGTGGCCTGGTTGCGACCTGCAAATCGAGCGATATATTAGGGAATGTATCCTTTGTTGTGATGATGAGAAAAAGTGTGTGGGTTCCAGACAACCAATGGTTATTACTGACATTCCCAATAGTGCTTGGAGGGATATAAGTATGGATGTTTTAGGTCCCATATGTTGTAAAGGTGTACAAAAATATTGTTTGGTAGTCATAGATCTCCTCACCAGGTGGGTAGAGATTTTAATTGCCTCTAGTGTCACGGGTAAAACTGTGGTTGAATTTTTATCAAATATATGTGAGAGGGAAGGTTATCCGGGAAGTATTCTTTCCGATAACGGTACTCAATTTAAGTCTAAAGAAGTGGCAGACTTCTGTAAAAAATTTGCCATTGAGCACAAGACCAGCTCAATTTACCATCCCCAAACTAATGGATTAGTGGAACGTTTTAATAAAATCTTGAAAGAAACCATCAGAATGGCTTGGGCCAATGGGATGGATTGGGAAGATGCTGTCAGGGAGAAAGTAATTGCCCATCGTTTTACCCCACACACCAGTACAGGTATTTCTCCCTTCGAGCATAGTAGGGGAAGAAAAGCAAACACCAAATTAGCTCCCATTTGGCTTATCAAGGGGAGTAAGGAAATAGAGAAGAATCTAGTCAATGCAAAGGAAAAAATTAGGGAAACGCAAAAGAGAAACAAGATAAATTATGATAAGAAGGTACGTAGCAACAAGTATGATATGTCTACAGCTGTTGGTAAGTTGGTCAAGGTGTTACTTCCTCCTGCTCTAAGAAGTGGACCATGCAAATGGTCCAAACCCATTAAGGTTATAGAGGCTTTTCGTCATGCTGTCAGGACAGAGGACAAAAGGATATGGAATGTAGAAAGAATTTGGATGTGTGAAAGTAATGATCTTAACGAGAAGGAAAAGAGAAATGTAGGTCAGAAGATAGACAGAAATGTTAAAATTTCTAGAAATGTAAGCAGTGGTGTGAAGAGTAATTGTGGTAGTGCTGTTGAGAAGAAATGTGATGGCAATTCTGAGCAATTTCAATTTTCTTTGCCAACTACCTCCAGATATGGTGGATGCATGTCCAGATCTGGCAGATCTTATCGTTTGCCGAAAAGGATGGAGGACTATGTGGAGTTTACATGAACCAGCTAGAACATTTGTTTCATCAGTTTTTCTGTACATAGTTTGTGAACAATATAAAGGGGAGGAGATGTGTAGTATGTTAACCTTCTAATTGAAGCTGCCTGATCTCTGTGGGACATGCCTGACTACATCATAGTATGTAGAATCATAACACTTGGAACCCAGGTCTCAATAGAGTTCTAGAAGAGAGGACTGCAATTGAACCATAACTGTCCAGCTCTCTTTACTGTTAGCAGCTTCCCTCCTCCTTTCTTACTTGTAACTTGTTTACATTATTATATGTAGTATCCAATAAATATACATACGTTATATAAACGTCTCCTGCTGTTTTATACAATTTCCCGTCCCGGTCCACTTCACTTACCATCAAAACACTGCATGGTAGAGTTTTGTCAGCAGTCTATTGTTTACCAGTGAGCTAAGCAACAATGGACCATGACATCAGAAACATCCCATTAAGAAGGGCACCACATACACTTACAGCCAGTCATGTGCATCCTCAAAATGGCAGCATCTGCCACACTGCCGGCATCCTACAGATTTTCAGTCTAAGCAAAAGTGAGACATTCAATCAATATTTTCCTGTGAAGCCAGACAGGCACTACTAGTAGCACAGCCACAAGCATCTGCCAACTGCCAGTCTCTTAAAATGTGAGTAGCCTCCATCAGCATCTTCTTGACAAGAAGCTGCAGCACAGATGAAGTTTTGTGTCATGAAAACATTTGCTATCCCGGCTGGCTCTTCTTCATTTCCAGTCAATGAAGCAATGATAAACCATCTAAGCAGCATCTTCCTTTTTGTCCAGTCACCAGATCCCTCACTTGCTGCAGTTCTGTCTGCACAATGCCAGCACCTAATCCTTGAATTGTAGCCAACCAAGCAATGATGAGACACAGCCAGTCAGGGTCTTCTGTTAAAACCAGCCAGGTACCAACCACATCACAACCAGTTTTCTGTGACATCAAAACAGCATCTGCCATACTTGCAGTCTCTTCTCTGCCAAACACCTGCAGCTCCACTACCAGAGTTCTGTGCTTTGATCTGTTGCCATTGAACACTCACAGCCCTCCTCTCTGGTTTCCGGTCACCTAAGCAACAATCTGCCTTCCAGTCAGAATCTTCGCCTTACATGAGGAAAGGCATGCACCATTTGTTCCGCAGCCCAACTATTTTGCCATTGAAACAGCAGTACCGGACACGTCTGTCAAGCCATTGTTCTGCTCAATCTGATAGGAAACTACATTTTAAGTCTTATGATCAGAGTGAAGGAAGAGCAACTGTTGGACATTATCCCAAAATCTATACAATAGTAATACTTGTTGGAATGTGTACCATTATGGAGAGGTGCTGGGTGTGGAGGACAATGAACATGTAGGAACAGAAACCTAGACATATAAAGAGTGTTGGTGAGTGTGGGAGTGATGCAAAATGCAGCCAGGATTTCTTTCCCATAAAGTATGGGGACAGGAGTCATGAGGCTTTTGGAACTGAAGTTGGCATCACTCAGTAATGCACTGTATGCCTAGAACACATTTTGAACTATTCTGTTGGCAGCCAAAATAACACAAGAAGAAGTGTTACACCAGAAGCCTCACGAGAGTACAAGGAGGAAGATGGAGTCTTGATCTCTGTTTTCTGGATGTGAGTATAATACCTACCAGTCCTTCAAACGTGTGATGGACACGGCAGGTTTGCACGCAGAGTACTCCAAGTACTTGCCTTTTCAGATTTTGGGTAAGGATGCAGCAGTAGAATGGCAATGCAGAACCACTGCATAAGAGGAATAATATGTTTCAATGTTGGTTTCATACACTTCCCATGGCAACATGGACCTTGACACACTGCTAAATATGATGATCCATTTTGTATGAAATGTCACAATACAGTGATATCGTAACCATATTTTTCTTAGTGTACTGAGGGATAATGCTTTATGATGCCACTTCCTGTGATGTCATGTGGGGTGTGGTCAAATGACAACACGTCATGTCATGTCACAAGGGGTGTGATCAAATGACATCACTTCCTGTGATGTCACTCTTAGGGGCGTGTCATTGTGATGTCACTTCCGCTACCCCTGGCATTTTGGTGAAATGACCTCCCTGAGTTTGCAACAGATAATACACTCCCCCAGATACCGTTTTTTCTGTTGAAATATTTTTATTAGATTAGCATATAAGCAAATTGTACAAGAACAAGTAATCCATTTTTAAAACAATTATGTACTCTCATCAAAACGAATACAATTGGTCAAGAACAAGTTGAGCCAGATAGGATCAATGAGCTTTTTATGTTGAATAGTAATGAAGACAATCAATGGTGAAGCACGGACAAGGATACAGGACAGAAGACAGTAGGTTCAGCTGGGGAACATTTTAAACTGTTTTTTTATTGTTTTCACGCAGCACAGCATAACAACACAACAACAAAAGAATTGCCCCAACAGGGGCACACCGACACTTAACCCTCCCCCACCCCGACTCCTCCCATTGCAAATGAAGTATTCATAACACAGGTACAACAAAACAACATCTCAAGACAGGGCTATGTTAATGTCTCTAGTCCCTTGCCTCGGAAAGTGGTAAATGCCCCTTTATGCTGCCCAGTTCAAGTGCGGCCCGGGCCGAAGGGGCCGCCCTAGGTGCTGCCTGTTAACTGTCATTGGGAGGGTCACCAAGGGGGGGGCGATAGAACGGTGTGGAGGGGCATCCGAATCATGAGAAGTGACATGTAGAGCCCGTTCCTCGGACAGATGATTCCTGAAGGGTGCCCAGTAGTTCTTGGTCTGCTGTGAGAGGGAAGCGTTAGATTGAACTGGGACTCTCTCTTTTCACAGTCTGACATAACCCTAAACCAATGCAGGAATGTGGGAGGGCTGTTAGCTCCCCATGCATGGGCCACAAGAGATCTTGCCACCACCGAAGCCATGCCCAAAAGCTGTCTCTTATTATTGTTACCCTCTTCAAACAGGGCGAGGAGCCAGACCTCGGGGGTTGTTGGTATGTGGATGTCTACCATTTTGGACATTACTTCAACTATCTTTTCCCACAGGGGTTGTATCGCAGGGCATAGCCAAGTTACGTGGAAAAAATCAGCCTGTACCAGGTTGCATCTCCTGCAGTTCGATGGCCTAAGTGGGAAGATCCTGCTTAACTGAAGGGGGGAATAATACACTTGGTGTAGAAATTTAAAATATATCAGGCGGAATGTATTATTGGCCGATATGGACTTGGATTGGGAGCATATAAAGTCCCATTGACTGTCAGAGAGTGAGTGACCCAGGTTGCGCTCCCATTTGTCTTTGAAGCAGGTTGCTCGGAGGGGGATGAGGGACCGAGCGTGGCAATACAGAGTTGAGACTAATTTTGTTGAGGACATTTGCGCGGTAATGTATGTCATGATCGGGGTAACGGGGGGGAATCCGGGAAATCCAGCCATTTAGCCTGCAGCACCTCCCACAGACGATAATACAGAAACAACGTTATTGGGTTCCACTCGCCTTTGGCTTTAAGATCTTCCCAGGGTATAAATATGTTCTGTGGTGCAATGTCGCCAATTGTTTTGATCTGTGCTGTGTAAAGTGTTGAATGAAAAGTGTCTCGTGTGTGAGGGGTATAACCCGGAAGCGGTAGATGGCCATAGAGGGATAGTACCGTTGTCCCAGTTCTGCAAATTTGGCTAAACAATCCCAGGCCCTGAGAGTGATCACAACAGGTTGTACTTCTGCCTTGTCACATCGCTCCCGTGTTCCCCACAGGAGGCCCCTCATATCGTCTGGCCGGACTAGCACTTTCTCCAGGGACGTGTGAGGTAAGTCAGTCATCGGGGTACACCACCAAACCATGTATTGAGCCTGCGCGGCCAGATAATATAGGAATAAGTCAGGGACCACCAGGCCCCCTTTGGAGCTTGGACGGCACAGCGTATCTAGCGAGAGGCCGGGTCTACTGCCAGCCCTTATCAGTTTATTCATCAGATCTCTCAATTTAACCCAAAAGTTCGCCAGAGGCCCGATGGGGATGTTGTTAAAAATGTAAAGGAACTTGGGGAGGACCACCATTTTTATAAGAGAGATTCTAGCCACCTGAGAGATAGGAAGGCGCACCCAGGTATCTACCTTGTGCTCCAACGTCTGGAGGGTCACCATGTAATTCTCCTCGTAGAGCGTAGCGGGAGATATGGCACCTGAATGCCTAAGTAGCGGATCCCCTGTGGGCACCAGGCAAAATCGCCAACGATGTCATGTGGGGTAACGCACGCCATGAGTGGGAGAGCTCTGATTTAGCCCAACTGATACACAGACCAGATAGAGTACCAAATCTAGTGACTTCCTCCATCACTGGGGGAAGGTTCACGCGTGGATGTTTGACATATATTAACATGTCACCTGCGCATGGGAAAACGATGGATGTGTGCAAGTGGAGTGTTATTCCCTATGTGAGTGAAAATCTCGCAAGGCACATGCCACTGGCTCATTGGCAAGGGCAAATAATAAAGGGGTAAAGGGGCAACCTTGTCTAGTGTCCCGGGATGGGAGCATGGGTTCAGATTGATTGCCATTAGTGCAAACCAAGGCTCTAGATGCCACAAATAACATTCAGACCCAATGTAAGAACATATTGCCCAGGCCCGAACGGCTAAGGACCTCAAATCAGAAAGGCCAATCGACTGAGTCGAACGCCTTTTCTGCATCTAGCACGGCCACCGCCATGGGGACTGCCTGGTTCACATTATGCATTAGAGTGAAGAGTCTACGCAGATTATTTCGGGTGGATCAGCCTGGGATAAACAACGCCTGGTTGGGAAGGATCAGACTGGGCATATGAGGTAAAAGCCTATCCGCTAATAGTTTTGCTACAATCTTATTGTCTGTGTTCACCAAGGACAGGAGCCTGTAGGGCAAACATTTGCTGGGGTCCTTATCAGGCTTAAGAAGCACCATCACCAGAGCCGTCCTGGTTGACTCTGGGAGCACCCCATGCACGCTAGCTGAATGAAATATATTCCTTAAGTGGGGGGTAAGAAGGTTGGGAAAAGCCTTATATAGTTTGGCCGTAATGCCTTTGGTCCCCGGGGCTTTACCATTAGGGAGTGACCAGATAACCCTTAGGAATTCTTCATACGAGGGGGGATTATTAAGCAAGGAGCCCACTTCCGGATCCAGCCACCCAAGGGCAACCCTGTTCAAATACTGTGATATCATCATGGCCGATTGTTAGCTGAGAGGTATAGAGTCTCTCATAGTACTCCCGAAACGCATCATTTATTTTCCCTGCCTCCCTAGTAAGTTCTCTGTCTGATGACTCTACTTCTATTATGGGATTGAGGTGGCATTCCTGTCTGATGGCCCACCCAGAGTCTTGCTGGGCCAGTCACCCTCCCAATATCTAGCAGTTGCTATCGGATCCCCCAGGAACAGCTCTTCATTGATCATGAATGTAGGAATCTCGTCCCTTTTGGGCTCCAGTTCGTCTTGAAGATCGGGGAGTCTCGACATTCTGTCGGGTCTCCAGACCCTTCAGTTCAGTTTCCTTAGAGGAGATGGATCTACGGATATTTTTCAAGACCACACCCTCGTGAGAAATGCACCAGCCCTGAATAAACACTTTAAACGTTTCCCACGCTACTCTCGGGTCCGGGACTGAATCAACATTTATCTGGAAGAACTCGACAATGGCCTTACGTATGTCTTCACGGAAAGCTTTATCTTCAAGGGCACGAGCTCTGAATCTCCAATGGAGCCTTTCTGGGGGGGGAACCAAGCTTGCGAAGATTGCCAGGACTGGGGAATGATCAAATAGGGTACGAGGTAATATCTGTACCTGGCGTGACACCCGGGCCAGCTCAGAGGACGTGTGAATATAATCGATCCTGGATGAGCTCCCATGGACGGACGAATAATAAGTGAATTTGCGATCATTAGGGTGGTGAAGATGCCATACATCGAAGAGCGCGTAGTTTGATGCAATGGCCTTCCATTTTTGGGCCGCCTTTGATAGGGTAGTTTGAGCAGAGGAGGACCTGTCCAAATGTATCGACAATGCCATGTTGTAATCTCCAGCCCATACCGCCTCGTGGTTCTGGAAGGGGCGTAGGTGAGCTGAGCAGGCTTGGAAAAAATGAGAGCAGTCATAGTTAGGCCCATATATATTAATAAATAGGATAGATCGCCCCGCTATCTCCCCTGCCATCAGAATTAAACGACCCTCCGAGTCTGTCTTCTGGGCATGCAGTTTGAAGTCCAAGGTGTGGTGTATATAAATTGCTACCCCACGGGAGTGTGAAGTATAAGAGGAACCATATCTGTGGATGCCCCAACCAGCCATGGATGGGAGTTTGTAATCTTTCCCCAAATGAGTCTCTTGGAGACAAAGGACATTCACATGGTGGTTTTTGGTGTAGTTTGAGATCATTCAGGTTTTTTCCCATTAGTGAATCCCCGAATATTCCAAGACATTAGAGTGATGTCCGTATTGGAACGTGCGTCCACCCTAAGTGGGGCCGTCATGCTAGAGGCAGGCAACAATACACATCGGCATAATAAAGTGCACCATTGACAACTTCCAGTGAGTGAGCTGAAGGAGTATATGTTGTCAGGTGTACCCAGAGTCGAGAGAGCTTGGGGGGGAGATCCCTCATCTCCCCTTCTTGTGGGCACTGTAACGTAACCATCAATGAACTCTGAACTGGAACTACCCCCCTGCCCCCACCCACACCAGAAACCCCAATCTGCCAGCCATCCCAACCCACCCCCCACCCTTACAACATAAAAGAACAACTCCAAGTTGGAATACTGTGCCATTGGGCATAGGGGGTGCTGGCGGGCACTATGACTCCTATTGTTGGGAGGCTATTAGCCATATCTTTTACCTTTCAATCTACTAACACATAATGAAAGTAACACAAATAGTTGCCATGTTAGGCACAGAGTTCGACCCCCGGGAGGCCTGGACATTCAGCTAGACAGTCGCCCGCTCTCCTACCTCTTATTTCAGGAGGGAGTACAAGGGGGCTCCTCAGGGTACGGGTTTTCTGCTGCAAATCTCTCTGCTGTGTCCGGCGATGTAAAGAAGATTTTGCTGTTATTGACCAACCTGAGCTTGGCAGGATACAACATTGCGTAGCTCACTGCTTTTTTCCTCAGGATATTCTTTGCATTTTGGAATGGCTTCGTTTGGTCTTGTACTTGCTGACTAAAGTCCGGGAAGAGACGTATTGTCACTGATCCCCTCTTCAGCACCTTCTTCTCTCTTGCCGCCCGTAGCAGGATGTCGCGGTCCCGATAGTTAAAGATACGGGCAATAATAGCTCTCTCTGGGGCCCCCGGAGGCGGTCTGTTTGCTAATGAGCGATGGTCCCGTTCCACCATAAAGTGGTTTGTGACTGGCGGGTTGCCGAGAACCTCCAGCAGCAATTTTACAACAAACTGTTCCATGTTGTCTATCTGAGTGGTCTCGGCCACCCCCGTGATCCTTATGTTGTTCCGTCTGGATCTCCCTCCAAGATCTTCATTCTTGGCTACCACTCTCTGCACCATTTGCTGCAATGATGCGACCTCACACTGAAGCATGGCAATTTTATCCTTACACTCCCTGAGTCTATGCTCTGCCCTGGACATCCTGCCACACAACTTGTCAATCTGTGCTTCAGATATATCCACCTTGCATGTTAAGGCATCGATTTTGCCCCAAGATTGTCCGTCCTCCCTTTAAACGCCAGCAGGGTATGGTTAAGAGCTGAAAAGTCTATCTGAGAGGGGCCTGGGTTGTTATCTTGGATTGGAGGATCTCGATCACGCTTGGCAAATAGTTCAATTTTTGACTAATTCTTTTGGTTTCCCATTCCACCCCGCTCTCCCTCAATTGTGACAGCTTCCTTGGTTCAGAGGACCCACAGAGGGCACCAGCATCTCTGCCAGTCCCCGCCGTGAGGATAACAGGTACAATGTGTCCCCCCAGGGTGGGAACCAAGTGGTTAGGTGGCACCGAGCATACCGCTGCTGTCAAGCTTGGGGCTGTGAGAGATAGGTGTTGAGCAAGTGAAACTTGGGCTGAGAGGGTGACCCATGCCTGAGGTTCCGTGAGGCGAAGAGATGCGACAGACACAGTGCTGTTGATTTTGGCTAGGACCTCCTCCCAGTAGACGCAGATCCACGAGTGCCGTTGCCCCCACTGCAGCAGGAGACCCAAGGAGGTATGGGGGAGGTCTGCCGAGAGGAAGACATGCTGGAAAGGGCCAATACTGAATGTAACTCGTGCGAGTGGGGCCAGTGTTCTTTCCCGCTCCGGCTCTGGTGCAACCTACTGAGGGGTGCCCATCCCTGGTATAACTGCCAGAGCGGGCGACAGGTTGCATGGAAGCACTGCAGGAGGTTTGTGGAGCAAGGGCCAAATGGTACTGGTGAAGTGTATTGCCTCCAGGTAGCGCGGGTGTCGTTGAATCAAAAGGTACCAGATTGCGTGGGCCCCCGGCATCCCAGCCACAGAGGGAAGCGGGGGCGAGGGAGTTCCCCCCACCCCAGCCCCCAACTCAACACAAAGTCCAGGGGAGAGTGACGATCTCAGCTCCTTCCCGGGTCAGGCCTGCCACCCTGTGGATGTGGAAGCGTAGGGTTCGAGCCGGCAGGCGGGGGAGAGATGGCCCCAATGTGCGTACTGCAGATGGTCTCACCACGGTTTCCAGCCTGGGAGAGAGGCTCATACCCTGATGGTGGAGCTTGCAGGCCCGACCTCCCACCGGTCCAGGCAGCCCAAGCGGGGAAGGCAGCAGAGGGCCATGAGCTTGTAGGGGTCGCTATCCGGCCGCACAACCACTTGGGCCACAGGCTCCCCAGATCCAAGTGTATGGGAGCTGCGGTGGCGACCAGAGCAACCAGAGCCCAGCAGCCACCCTGGGCCGCGTAGATGAATCCGGGTCCACATCAGTAATGGGGAAGATACGCAGTTCTCCAATGAGCCGAAAAGCCCCGCACCAGGTCACAGCCGGGATCGCCGCCGATGGGGGATGGGCTCCCCGCCGGTCCCCCGCCAGGCCGCACAGCAAGGCTCTCTGAGATACTGTAAAATCTGCAGGGTCCCGCAAGGCCCCAGAGGTTCCCCAGGGTGTGAATTATGTCCAGCTTTGTCACGAAGTTGAAGAGGCGTCTGCTAATCGCTTCCATGTACAGGATATAATTCCATATAAAATTGCCTCCGACGGAGCACTTTCAGGCTACGGCCATCTTCCGTGCTACGTAACAGCACCCCCATCCCCCAAAGATGATTAGCTGCCCTGTACAGAGAAATTCGGACACAGACATTATCACAAAATCCTCTAAAAACATATAATTACAAGGTTTACATTTTCAACACACCCTTTCCCAAAAACCTCTCCATATTTGGTGGCAGCCTTGCCTTTTAGCTACTCAACAACAAAATTCCTATTAATGACGCCCAAGGACCTGCCCTAAAAATACCTAAGCACATGAAGATGTGAGAAAGACATGTAGATTCCCTTTTGACCTATTTGTGTTTGCCAACCGCATTGCCCAAACCTGTCCGGTGACCGATTTATATGACTACTGACCTCTCCTATTCACATGAGTTCTGCCTACTCTCTGACAACACAATCGCTCTCCTGAAAAGTATTGCTATTGGTCTTGCAAGGAGAAACCACCAGTTCAATCAACCCCACGAGTTTCACAAATGCCTATTACTTACAACAATTAGCTCTCCTGTTTACCAGAGATCTTATTTTCCTTTCACCCTCCAGCAGTTGAGCCATCTGCAAACTGACCGCAGCTACTCCATTGACCAACTTTTGAAACCTGTTTCCTGACTGCTGACAGACCTTTGCAGCCTTTGCCACGATTGAAAAAACACACTTCTAATTAATCCACAATACGAAGACCCATGATACACAAAGCAACCACACCTCATATAATTCATGAGAATACTTCCCATACTTGTTTAGCATTATGTGTGCATTTTATACCTATTATGATCTCCTCTGATGACAGCCATTCATACAGCTAAACTCCATGCGCACGTTTTGATCCCCTGCTTCAACTGAGTGTGTAGGGGCCCTCCGTCTGACAAGGTTTCATAGTTATGTTTCTGTGCGCACGCTAATCTTCAAATGTATCATCTCTACACATAATAACACAAAGTAACCTACATGTAACACTTATCCAATTTACCATACATTTTGTAAAATGTATAGCAATTTGCAAAAGTGACAGAAATTTCAATGATGACATTTTCACCCCCCAGTCAGTGGTATGGCACGCAAAATTTAGATGTTTCCAATTTCCCAACATTCCCCCTTTAGTTAATCCATTAACTAACAAACCAATTTCCAATCATCCATCTCACTATCTTTATGTACAAATCTTCACATTTATGTTTTTAATAATCCTCCGCTAGACAATACCAATTTGACTCATCATTACTTCTGCAATCTACCCAATGTTCTACACATTCACTTCCAACCTGGGGAAGCAAGGAAACCCCCCTTCAATCATTCCAAAATGAGTTTGAGTACCCATGTGAAGAGAATCGGTCCTATGCTTAGCTATAGACGGGGTTACAAGAAACATGGCAGTACTCCTAGGCATCTGAGTCGAGCAGCATAGAAGACATAACTGACAAGAACAAAAAAGTAGTAGAGAAAAAATCAAAACAGGTTAAAATACTTTAAAAATTATGTTCATCCATGATGGCATCCAAGAGAAAAGAGAGTCCAAAAAAGTATTGTCAGTAATTCCTGCCTCCCTCTCCATGGCCCCCTTCAGATTTTGCAGTTCATTAATTGTTTGAGTCAAAGTTCTGTTATTCCGAGTCATTAGGAGGCACATATGTGCAGCAGGTTTTAGCCAGTTTATGGCACACCCCACCCTCCGTAGCTGTAAGGAGGTTCAAAATATAGTGATTCTGCAGGGCTATAAGACACAAAGCCCTAAATTCTTCTTTGATGGCACTGAACGCTAACACAGAGGAATTGACAAATCATAGCAATTCGTAAAAAGTTATTTGAATCCATTTTGCAGTGACAGAGGATTGCACCCCTGGGGCCACTAGAGAGGAGAAAAAGGTTTCAGTACGGCTAAACAGTCAAAAATGATCAGGAATGTTCCTTGGGGTGTCAGAAGATGCTGCTGACAAATAGTTTAATTTTTTCTAGAGTCCTGCAAAGTTCAAACTGTCTATGTCTGATGACACAAGGGATGCAAGGGGCACAAATGACAAAGTGGGCACAAATGTGGACTCAGTGTCTGGTGGCTCTGTGGAACCACAAGGATGGGCACCAGCAAAGTGGTGATATTGGATACACCTCTCGAGGCTGGAGGTAAATGTTTGTATGAAAACAGCCCACATTACCAGAATAAATAGAGAATAACAGCCGTACCTCAAGCCAACTCAGTATTACGCAGAGTGGTGATACAGTTTTGATTTATGCCCACAGGCACCGTGCCATCGCCCTTAAAACGCAGAAAGAAATGTGTAAGTAACCGGATCTTAAAAGGTTTCTCAGGTTCCTTGAGTCATGTCATGAAATTCACATATTTCCTCCAAACATTTCCACAGACCAAATTTTTTTGTGCCACTCCTTCTTCAGAGAGTCCCACCATCCCTCCAGACTTTGAACTCATTACCCTTTGTCCTCTTTGCGTACATTGAACATCTTTGTGATCTTCCCCATTTGAAATTGAACATTCTTCATCAATCAGCAGGACATAAGCTGCTACAGATTGCTCCTGAAACTGCCCTCAAACCCTGCATAGGGCTAGTTGCACTAGACAACATGCATCTGCCACTTCTACCTTATTACAAATAAATAATCTAGGGACACCAGAGGCATGGGGAATGAGGGAGCATATGTGACATAACTCAGTTACTCTCTCTCTTCCCACTCTCTTCTTGTGCTGGTACCATATATTGTCAGCTACAAAACTGTGTGCATCATTTACAATTTCTAAAGTCCCATCAGAATCATCAGATGGAAAATCAGTTTGAAAACTTTGTTACATTTCTGAAAGTGCGTCCATTGTACCAAACTAACCCAATGTTTCCTTCCCCTGTACACATTTATTGTCTGATACATATAACCCAAAAAGAAAAAAGAAAAGAACTCTATATTTTGCTGAGCACATTGTCAATTTTGTTCCTTCGGTTTGTCATGAAAAACAAAAAGTCATAAATAATCCTTTTACAACCAATTCGTACTAAACCATTCTAAATTTTCAGACAATCTCTTAAAACAATACTCAGGTTTCGTAGTCTCTCCTAATTGTAGGCGTGGACCTTTAGCTCTGCCCATTTACCCAAATTAGGCCCACCTCCAGAATTAGTAAGTGAGCCTTTGGTCCATAAAGCAAGTTTATTTGTACACAAGGGGGCTTAGATGACATCTAAGAGTCACACTAACCCTGGTCTCCCTGAAGCACACAAAGAACACATATTATATACAGTCTGCAACAGTTAATACACTCCCCCAGAAACCGTTACAAAGGCATCCCCCTAAACATGATTGGGTGTCCTGTACATAGAAATCTAAAACCCACACAGTTGATTAGACACAGACATTATAACACAATCCCCTAAACAATTAATTTTACAAGATTTACATTTTCAGCATACCCCTACCCAAAAACCTCTGTATATTTGGTGGCAGCCTTGCCTCTTAGTTACTCAACAACAGAATTCCTATTAATGATGCACACAGACCTGCCCTAAAAATACCTAAGCACAAGAAGATGTGAGAAAGACATGTAGATTTCCTTTTGACTTATTCGTGTTTGCTAACCGCATTGCCCAAACCTGTCTGATGTCTGTTTTTTATGACTACTGACCTCTCCTATTCACATGAGTTCCACCCACTCTCACAACACAATCTCTCTCCTGAAAAGTATTACTACTGGTCTCGCAAGGAGAAGCCACCTGTTCAAACAACGCTGCAAGTTTCACAAATGCCTATCCCTTACAATAATTAGCTCTCCTGTTTATCAGAGATCATCTTGCCTTCACCCTCCAGCACTTAAGCCATCTGAAAACTGACTGCAGCCACCCTGTTGATCAACTTACAATACATTTTCCCTGGCTGCTGACAGACCTTTGCAGCCTTTGTCACGATTGCGAAAACATGCTTCTAATGAATCCACAATACGAAGACCCACGATACACAGAGCAACCACACCTTATATGTTTCATAGAAACACTTCCCATATATGTGAACCATTATGTGTGCATTTTATACCCATTATGATCTCCTCTCATGATGCCATTCATACAGCTAAACTCCAAATGCACATTTTGCTCACCTGCTTCACCTGAGTGGGGAAGGGCCCTCCGTTGGACAATGTGTCATTGTTACGTTTCTGCGTACATGCAACTCTACAAATGTATCGCTTCTACACAAAATAACACAAAGTAACCTACATGTAACACTTCTCCCATTTACCATAAATATTGTAAAAGTTGTAGCAATTTGCAAAAGTGACAGAAATGACGATGACGTGCCCACACCCCAGTCAGTGTAATGGCGCGCTAACTTTGAATTTTTCCAATTTCACAACACAGGTAAGTTCCATAGTCTAGACAATGTAAAACATACAGAGTGTACATTCTCTTATTTTTTATTTTAAGCGGTCTGCAATGCTTACACCTGCCATATGTGGATATGGGTGTGGCTGTTCGAAATGTTCAGCAAACTTCCCAACATGCTTCAAATCTAAAATTTGGCATGTGCATAGTTTCATAGTGCAGATAATGTAAAAAGTATAACGATAAGCGGTCTGCAATGCTTACTCCTGCATACATGGATATGTGTGTGTGTTTGTTTGAAATGTTCAGCATACTTCCCAACATGCTAAAAATCTGGAATTTGGCATGCAGGTAAGTTCCATTGTATACTTATTTATTTATTTGCATTTGTAAAGCACCAACTGCCCTGGGGCATCGTGGTGCCGTAAATAAGGCTTACTTGGTTACTTAAGAGCTTTACATGGCGTACATACATGAATGTTACATGGTATATATGCAGTTACAATAAGTGCTTTGCAGTGGTTACATAGATCGGTGGGCAAGTAAATGGTGCCAGCCACATCATACATGGCGGAGGCTACATAAAGTTGCGTAGTCAGTATCTGTATGCCAGAGCATGGAGCCCGCCACATGTTTCATGGCGGCAGGTACAAACAATTGCAAGGTCATATTTAGTGGGCATATACATGGTGCCAGCACGTGTTGCATGGCGGCAACAACACATAGATGTGAGTTATGAGTCCATAAGTAGGTGTGAGGAGCCAGGCACAAATATAGAGGAGGCAAGCTACACAAAGATGCAGGTTAAAGTCAGCACTGAGTAGTATGGTGCCAGGCCCATGTAGCAGGTACATACTAGTACAGAGGTCAACCAATAAGCAGTAAAGTGGAGCGAGATTCTTGGTATGGCCGGCACACACTTCACACACTAACTGGGTGGGGGGCACTCATAGATACACGGGCGACCAACAAAGGGGAGGGGGGAGACAGGCATACAGACAACAGTGGGGATTGGGGGGGTTACAGGCATACAGGCAACAGTGGGGGGTGGGGGGATTACAGGCATACAGGTAACAACAGGGTGTGGGAGGGTTACAGGCAACAGCGGGGGGTCGAAGGGGGTGTTTCAGGCATACAGGCAACAGCAGGGCGGTTGGGAGGGGGTTGTTGCAAGCATACAGGCAACAGTGGGGGAGACGGTGGGGGGTTACAGGCATACAGGCAACAGCAGAGGGTGGGGGGGTTACAGGCAAACAGGCAACAGCGGTTGGATAGGGGGTTACAGGGATACAGGTAACAGCAGGGGTGGGGGGGTTACAGGTATACAGGCAACAGTGGGGGTGTAGGGAGAGTTACAGGCATACAGGCAACAGCGGGGGGTGGAGGGGTTACAGGCATACAGTCAACAGCCGGGGGTGGTGGGGTTACAGGCATACAGGTAACAACAGGGTGTGGAGGGGTTAGAGGCATACAGGCAACAGCAGGGGTGGGGGTTACAGGAATACAGGCAACAGCAGGGGGTGGGGGGTTACAGGCATATAGGTAACAGCGGGGGTGGAGGGTCACAGTCATACAGGCAACAATGGGGGGTGGGGGGTTACATGCATATAGGCAACAGCAGGAAGGGGGGGCACTCACTTTATGAACCGGGCAACAAACAGGGTGACAAACAGGGCCTTAGAAGGTGGGCCTTTGGGAAGAGGTCTATCTATCCAGCAAGTCAATCTATCCAGCAAGTCAAACGTTATTAGCCTCTCTCAACCTCCTTGCTGCAAAGCATCATTACTGATATGTAGGTTTTAATGCACAGGGGGCACCCTGTTCACTATCAAATATTTTAAAAACTACTGGATGGATTTTCCCCAAACCAGTTAAGAAATGTATGACAACGCTTTGTGCCCAAATTGTTTCTTATTTGATACAAAGCTGCCAAGCGGTTTTCACGCTATGGCTGTTAAAAAACTGCACCTTTTCTCTACGGGAAAATGAATGGGCTGAAAATTCTGAAACTGTGGTGTTTTGTTTTCTTAATAACATTTTCATTTTATAACACATTGTTCCCAGGATTTGAAGTTTTTGGGGGTACTTGACAAACCTTTTGTTTTGCGTATTTCATTAAATTCCATCCAGCAAGTCAAAAAGTATTAGTAATAGAATATTTGTAGAAAAAAAAACAAATATTTAAATAACTACTTGACATAATAACCCAGACTCACTCCCCACATCCCCACATCCCCAGGAGGAATTGAGTCACTGCATTGTGCCCAAGCTGTTTCATACCTGGTCCACTTCCGTCCAGTGGTTTTGTTTGTGCGCTGGAGCACAATTTTGATTTTTTTATCTACGGGAAACAGCGTTTTGAACTTGCTTAAAAACTTCTATTTATTAACAGATCTTTCCAAGAATTTTCAGCCTGGGGAGGGGCATGACTATAATTGTGTTTGCACAATTGCAAAATTGCAGCCAAATCCGTCATACTAGTCAAAAGTTGCTAGCAATTCATATTTCGTTTTTCCAATGGAACTCGATACAAAACTATAGCGCGGAACTCCATGAATATAAATAGAACTGGAAAGAGGGGTGCACTCTGGTTCCCTCCACAGTTCACCTACTCACTCACTGATGCTCCGCTCCTACCAGTTTCTGTGTGCTTCACATTGTCAGGGAGGAAGTCTTTGCTTGCAGCTCACAGCCAGTGCAGGTGTTCTCAATCAGTGATGATTTTGCTGCAAGGACCTCTGATAGCTGTAGTAATCAGGTACAGGGAACCTGCTCACACTGGTTAATCCCCCTCACTAACGTGAGAGGGGGTTTAGATTCTATTAAAGACCAGGAGGCGAGTATTATGCATCACAATCTTTACTTCTGACACCTCAGCAGCAAAGAATTTCTTTTTTAAAGAAACAAGTTTCAACAAATTAAACTGGAAAAAAGAGTATCTCAGTGGAAACAAAGGGAGGAATCCACAGTCCCAAGATGAAGGCCAGGTCATGCCCTGCCAGTAACCAATAGTCTTTAACTTAAAACATTTTAAACATTGACCAACACACAGTTTATTGTTTTCTGGATATGCTGGGTATGAAATGGAAGAAATCATGCATTTAGTTATTAGTTATTTAGTCCTGGATGCTGAGTGTCTTCTTATTTGTAAATATTTCATAACACACTAAGAAAACACATGACAGCCGCATTTTTTGTTTTTTAACTGTGCTTCTGTCAGTCCTTTAAAGTATTGCACTCTACTAAACGACCATGATGCCCACATGAAAAGAGAAGCTATCTCTGGGTAAGGTGCTGCTAATACATGGAGAATTGGAAATCCAGCTTGTTCGTGCGAGGCAAACTAGAATAACCTTTTTGTTATATATATATATATATATATATATTATGCCCAAATACGGTTTAAAGCTCTCCCATGTTCCCAGTACTCTCAGAGACCATTTATTTTGCCTTTTGCTGAATTGCAGTCTGGTAGCTGTAGTCTACTAGTCAACAAGGGGGGAATTATGCCACAGTTGTTCACTTTTTGCCTAACATAGTTCTGTATTGATTTATATCTTTCAGTGACACTATAGTATCTGTACTTCTCAAGTTTTCTTTATGAAGCAGAGTATTGTTTAAAGCCAGACAAGGGGGTGAGGAGGGGAAATGGTAAGAGGGCAACTAAGCCATGAGTATTTGCCCAGAATGTAGCAAGAGAGGTTGCAATCCCGGACACTGCACACTGGTGCAGTTAATTCCCCCTGATTGTGGCTGTTCTTCAGGGCACAAGTAATGGACACATGTGTGGGTGGACAGTGTAACTTTTCTTCAGAGCGCGGATGTATCCCCTTGATTTTTTTTTAGGTTGACAAGCTTACTCAAGTATTTGGCTACCAGGATTTTACTCTGGATGTCAGGTTCCCAGTGCAGACGGTTACCCACAAGACCACAAGCACGTGTCTCATATAGGGAATATTTCACTACAGATTGCTGTGTTTAAAAGGTGAGCACCTTTTATACTTTTCCAGCATATGTGTTTCCTCTCTAAAGTTATTTTTCTGGTATTGATTACTTTTTGCTATTTTGTCTTGCGCCCTTTCTTCTATCCGGAAGGTCAATTGAACTACATTTGTATATTTCACTTTAAGATATATGTTCACTTGCTGTGCATATATTCATGGGTGGCAGCTTTTGCTTTTCGTTATGGTGCCAAAGTACCTGTGCATATGTTATTCTTACAGCCGGACACAGTTTTCACTTTTCTCTGCTGCTTAAATGCAGTTAGTTTGGGTCGTACAATGTATCACAACACTCAATAAGAGACAAGCCATAAAACAAGGGGCTTCAAGCATGCTGCTAAACCAAAGTGTGTGATACTTGGCAAATCATTTCATCTAAGCTTGCCATCTTTTATACATGGCAATACCACTGTCAAAAGAGGTCAAAATTAGTATGTGACTGATGAACGTCTTTGAGCGATGGGCTGCAAGTATTTTTACATTTAAAATATAGAGTTGGCACAACCTTCGGCTGCCATGCTAGTGGTCTTTTATTTTTATTTATTTATTGTTTTTTTATGATGCACCTATACACATGTGTTTCAAGGTGCAACAAGACAAAGGGGAAGGGATGACCGGCAAAAACGGTCCTACTAGGACTTGTGACATTCAGATTGTGCAAGTGTAGTAAACAGAAGTGCAGGGGAGAGGGGGGTGCCAGAGGGTTTAGCAAGTGCCAGGGGATGCCAGGTGGACAGAGGCCAGGTGGACAGAATCCAGGGTGAAAAGAGTGCAGGGCCAGAAGTTGCACATGCTAAGTGTGAGGAAAGTCTCACTGTTGGGGCTGTAAAGGCCCAACCAGGCTAGTGCAGGGGGAGGAAGCCCAGAAGAGCAAGTGCAGGTTAGCGGGGAAGGGGAGTCAGAGGAGACCAAGTGCAGGGGTAGACTGGTCAGGGGAGGTCTGGTGCCCTGTAAGAATCTGAAACAACCAGGCAGCCAGTCAAGAGGCAAAGGGGGAACATTAGTAGGGGAGGGGGAGAGGGAAGAAGGAAGAGAAAAGGAGGGTCTTGAGAAGCTTCAGGAATTTAAGGAGATTTGGCTCAAATCTGAGAGTGGCACGAAGGCCATTCAGAGGGAGGCACCTGCGGAGGAGAGCCCCCACTCTCTGCTTGAAGAAGCGTCTGATCTGCAAAGAGTTGGATCTAGACGACCGAAGGGTTCTAGCATGGAGGTATTAAGTGAGAGAGAGTTGGATGTGGCGGGGTCCCAGGTCCCAGAAAGCTTTGTGTATGTGAAGAGGGAAAATGAGATGTTCCCTTCCCCCGGTTCTCAGCCAGACCATGGCCTAGATCGTCACGGCCTAAGCACCAACCACAAGAGAAATTCGACCCACTCACAGATGCCCCAGACGTCAACATCTACCGTGGCCATGCCCCACACGGTCAGGGAAACTGCCTGTCAATCAAGCCACATGCTGGAACCTCTGGCGAAGCTGACATAGACCATATGGATCCACTCGACTGACACAACAACAAGGAAGTTAAACTGCATTCTATTACTACAATCCCTCACTTTTTACAGAGCCCTGTCAACTGGTATTGGAGGCTAGCACAGCAGCCGGGGTAGGGTAAAGATGGAAGGGCACAGGAGAACACTCACACTTTCAAAAACCAAATCAGATGTTTTGGCAGGGCAGTACAGTGAAGGAAATGCGTTTGTTTTCTGAAGGATAGGATACTCTAGGAACACTCTAGGAAACTGTGCTTTCGGTTTCTTTCTCTGCTCAGCTGCTGAGGGTTTTTCAATATGTTAATGTGTTTGAATTTATTGCCTCTAGCATCCCCATGTATCTTGTCCAACTGATAACAGTGAATTTCATAAGTGGGTGCTGTACCTAGGAACATTGCTGCTTTTGACTTAAAAGGCAAACATATGTGATTTGCTTCAAAGGTGCTCCAGAAAAAACCTCAGTAAGACTCTAGTGGAATTGTGTCTATGCTGTGGTGAGAAAGGGTGGGCAAAACTGTAAGCTATATTATGTATCCTGTCATGTCACTTCCTATGTCAGGGTTACAAGGAGGGTTCTGATATGATATTGTTTCCGAATTAAATGATTTTTCAGGGAATAAGAAAGTAATTAGCTTTGCCAGTCGGGATATTTCATGTTTATTAAAATATGTTTTCCCTTTAAAATTCCTCATAGGATTGGGCAGTAGTATTATTTGAGTTTCTACCAAAGCCACTGCTCAGCGAGTCACAGATTCAAAAAAATATCAGTGAAACTTTGTGGGTAGAAGCAGGGTGTAGGTTCCTATATGTTCATGGTTTTTCATTTTTGTTGGGTACATTTTCCTGTTTTAGGGAGTAACAATGGATCGTGTATATGCCTCTCAGCTGTAAGGCTGGTTTTGAGCAAATCTCACAACTCACAGGACCACGTAATGTGTACAGCAAGCAGAGGCCAAGGAATTATGATCATCATATTCTGTGGTGCAGTTATTCAATTATTATCCTTGCACACATTTTGAGGCATGTTCTCCTGTCCCTTGAATTACTTCATTAAAGTGGCACATGAATTCCTATTTGCATGTTTTCTGACACATTGCTTTTAGTTGCCATTATTTCATTTGCAAAAATGTTGTCCTGTCTGAATTCTTTGACAGCCACATCAGTGATAAGTGATATTTGCTTTTTTGTAAAGTATTTTTTTCAAATGGTTTTACACACTTTCTGCATTGTCTCTAAGCAGTGTCGACAAATGAATAACCACAACTAAACCTATTGTTTATCCCGACCATACAAAGCTTTTTAGTGCATACACAATGTTTTCTCTGCACATGAGTAATTTTGGAAAGGAACTATGGCATATCCTATGGCATATCGTGAAGTCTTGGACTGGTTGATGAGCTCTCCTTATAACCACATAAAATATTTGGTTTTGTTAAGCCTATATGTTTGGAAAAAGTGTTTCAAGATGCACCTTTTACACTGACTCGTAAAGAATTGCAGTGGTTGGGAAGGAGAAGTTCCGTTCCAAACTCTGTGGAGATGGTAGCTCACCAACTACGCATGCTCAATGCTCACAAAGTAGCTTACCTCATAATTTTGTTGCGCACATGGAAAATAAGTTGCGCACGAAATCTAAGCATTTCTGCACTTAGGGAAAAATAATTAGAGGGAACATTGGTCACAACGCATACACAGGGAACGGACAATGACTGTACCCCCAATAGGAAAGCCCACAGACATCCTTGCTGTGTCCCATCCTGTCGGCAACACCTAACCCTGCGGAGGAACCACGCATAAAGGTGGCGAGAGGTGACAAAACATTTTCCTTTTTAGTAGACACAGGTGCAACTAGGTCTTGCATCAGGGAAGGGAAGTTTAATTTGTCAGGCGATGCCATGCACACTCAAGGATTCCCTGGGGCTAAAGGGCTGGTTCCTTTTACTGATAAAATCTCCTTATCTGTTGGGGAGAACGACCAATCAATGCCATTGTTATATTCAAAGCAATCACCAGTAAATATTCTTGGAAGAGACATCATGAGTAGGTTGAACATGACTATCTCTTTTACTGACAAGGGAATAGTGTGCTCCACACCTGGCATAAACATGTTCACAGCCCGACACATACTATAGGCTTATTGTGGAAAGAAGGTGATAAGAGCAGATCCAGTGGACGGGGACCTCTTCCAATACGGGACAGACATGGCAATAGCATGGCTACCGGGAATGGAGGGCAAGATATGGAGGAGACCTGCAGCATACCTCTTCAGGCCAGAAACGCCCACTGATGAAGAGGAAGGGGCAATAATATCAGTGGACGTGGAGGGTATTGTTGCAAAACGAGACTACATTGCAGTACACGCCCAGGATGTGGGAGGGAAGGCATGGAGAGCAGTGATAGCATTGGCAGAAGGATGCAGACTTACACAGGTATCAGATGAGGAACTATTTTCTGATGAGGAAGGAGATGGGGAAATGATTTTTGACATGAGTGTTTACATTTGGCTGAAAGTAACACTCAAAGACGTAGCTCAAAAAAATGGCAATGGGGCTGGAAGTACCCTGCCTTACCAAGGTACAATTTTATGAAGAAGACTTAGCTGCAGTACCCGCATCTTTATGGACTACTAGTCCCTATGACGTGGGTTGCATCAAAAGCATTGGAGGAGTGAAAATAAAGCTAAAGAAAGGGGCAATGCTGCCCAGAGTATAGCAGTACCCACTATCAAAGGAAGCTGATGAGGGGATATGTGAGACAATATCCGCCCTTGTAGAGAGAGGAATACTAGTACCATCAGAGTCACCATGCAACACGGCAGTGTACACAGTGCGTAAGGCAAAAGGGGGGTCATGGCATTTCATCCAAGATTTAAGGCCTCTCAACCACATTGTGGAAGCAGAGTACCCTGTTCAGCCAACCCAGCAACGATACTGTGCGGGATTCCAGCGGAGGCATCACGGTTCACCGTGATCGACCTCAAAAACGCCTTCTTCTCCATTCCATTGCACCCTGATTCACAAGACTTAACAAGTTTCACGTACCGCAACACAAAGTGGAAACACACTAGGCTGCCCCAGGGGTACTGTGAGTCACCATCCCTCTTTAACAGAGTAATACAAATGGATTTGGGCAATATAGAGATTGAAAGCACGGTGCTGCAATACGTTGATGATATCATAGTATGCAGCACCACTGAGGAAAAGTGTAGGAGAGACTCAGTTAAAATGCTCACAGTACTAGCTGAGAAAGGATATAAGGTGGATAAGGAGAAACTGCAGTACTGCCAAGAGCAAGTACTCTACATTGGACAGATCATTTCACAAAAAGGAAGGAACATTGCACCACAAAGAGCACTAGCAATACAAAACACACCACAGACACAAACAGTGAGAGAACTGCAGCAGTTCCTCGGCCTATGCAACTACTGTAGGTCGTGGGTCTTTGATTACAGCTCATACATAGGACCACTGCTCGAAGTACTCAGAGAGGCACAGAGGGGGCAGAGGAAATTGGAAAGGACACGAGAAATGACAGATGCGTTCAATGAATTGAAAAATGTTATTTCAACTGCACCAGTACTGGCCACCGCCAATTATCAAAAGGAATTCTATATATTTTTACATTGTGACTCAGCAGTAATGAAAGCAGTACTGACTCAAAAGACTAGCATGGGACACAAGCCAGTGGCCTTTTACAGTGGCCCTTTAGACCCTGTAATTATGAAACATTTCCTGTGCGAACAAAGCCTAGCAGCCACAGCATTTGCAGTGGAAAAATCATCTTCCATCACCATGGGATGCCAAAGTATTTTGTATGTAGAACATGCCCTCTTTGCGATATTGACAAAACCAAAATCAACACTAACAACACAAAGAGCATCAGGGTATGAGATACTTTTATCCAGGCCAGAATTGACAGCAGAGAGATGCACTAATGTAAACCCAGCACGATTTATAGCAGAAGAAGCAATAAATGGAGAACACTCACATGACTGCCCGGAAGCTATTGAGAATTACTCAGGAGCAAGGAAAGTAGAGGAAAATGTACTAGAGGGGGGTGAGGTTATGTACATAGATGGGTCATCAACTATTGACCAAAGTGATGGAATAAGATTAACAGGAGCAGCTGTAGTGCGGCTCAGAGAAGACTGGACCTTCATTCCAGTAAGAGGTGTAAAACTACCCCAACACTACTCAGCACAGGCAGCAGAACTGGTAGAACTTATCTTGGCCCTAGAAGAAGGAAATGACAAAAGAATAACAATATACTGCATATGTAACATCAACAGTACACTCAGGATTAATAAAATGGGAAAGGAGAGGATTTCTGAGAGCTGATGGTACTCCAGTACAGCATGCTCTCCTATTGGCCAGATTAATTGAAGTAATGAATTACCCAGAAGTGGTAGCACTCGTGAATTGTCAGGCTCACTCCAATGGTGACGACCCAATATCAAGAGGTAACAAAACAGCTGATGGACATGCTAAGTATGTTGCATATTTTGGTGAAATATGGACCCTCACAGAAAAAGAAAAAGAAAAGGGGGGGTAAGACAAATGCTGATGAAGGATGGGTATACACACATCCTGGAGACACAAGTCATGGATCTGCAGGCAGCAGCACCTATGGTAGAAAAGGAGCTGTGGGTAAAAGGAGGGTGTACTATGTCTCCCAAAGATGCACTATGGCACCAGAACAATACAGGAAAAGTAGTGATGCACCTAGCACTGCTAAAAATAGCCCTGACCCAATTGCACCATCCCACGCATACAGGGAAAGAGGTAATTGCAGCACGAGTAAAAGAAAACTGGTTCTGCCCTGAGTTAAACTCACATGTCACTAATTTCATCAGTAACTGCCTTACATGCCAGCAATTTACGGCCGGTCACACGCTGCAAGTGATTAAAGGTACCATACCTCGGCCTGAAGGACCCTTCCTGCACCTCCACATTGACTACGTTGATATGATCACTGTATGTCAAGGCTACAGATACATGATTGTAGTGGTGTGCCCATTTTCACAATGGATCGAGGCTGGTCCATGCTCTCATGCTGACGCATTCAGAGCAGCAACATTTCTGGTGAGGGAGGTCTTCCCGAGGTGGGGGGTATGCAAAGTGTTAAGGCCAGACAATGGCCCCCACTTCGCTAACGAACTATTCCAACATGTAACCACTCTCTTAGGGATCAAGCATAAGTTTGCATGTGCGTACCACCCTCAAGCAAATGGCATATGCGAACGCCTCAACGGCCTCCTACAAGGACAAATATTGAAAATTAAGCTAACAACCAAGAAGAGTTGGCTGTACTGCCTTCCTTTGTCTCTGTTTGAATTAAGGAACAGACCAGGGTCAGATCACCACCTCACACCCCATGAGGTAGTGACTGGACATCAAATGCACCTCCCACTCACACCACCATCAAGGGCCACAACTGATTGCCAATCAACTAGTACTGTCTCTTCCTTGGTTACTAGCGCCGCTTTTATCTCTCAACAGTTTAAACGGACACAGAGAGGGTCGAAGAACGATCAACAAGAAGAAGCCACCAATGAGGAACAAGAACAGACACACTTTGGACAGTGAAAGAAGGAGATAAAGTGTTGTTAAGGAACTTTCTGCGAACGTGGAGCAGCCCACATTTCACAGGCCCCTACCTGGTTGAACAAGTAGCCCCCAGGGCGGTGAAGCTCAGGGGCAAAGAGGTCTGGACACACTTGCACGACATCAAGACCTGCAAAGCATTGACCCCCCTCTCCTCAGTGAAAGGGCCAACACTTCAGCAACGACACTGGAAATAGCCACAGCTCAAGATCAAAATGCCCCAAAGAACACAAATGATCAGCGCCCCATAAGCCACCCCAGGAATACAAGGTCACAACAAAGCAAATCGACTTAGCATTAAGTAAACACTCCCTAGCCACCAGCCATTAAAGGACATTGACAAAAGTATCTGTAATATACACCACACTGTGTGAACACGTGCATGCTCTCTTTTGTTTTGTCTCACACATGCAGCAATTGCGTATTGTTATTGTGGTTAGGAAACAGAGTCACTACCCAGGGTTAAATGCTGCCCGCAGACGATGACACTCCAGAAGCACTATCACACCAGTTTGTGTATGTTATAAAAAGACCAAAACATCTAAAACGAAGGATTCGTGTATATTATAATACATTCCATATGATAATTACTCAATCATTTCCACACCTCCATGAAGCATTACCAGCCCTACGAGATAGGACGGTAAGAAAAGCATGGGAAGAGCTTTTCGCCTGGGCATTGAACGACTACCTAACACGCAGGGCTTAACTAAAAATACTAACAATAATAACGCATATCTTTAGAAATTTTCAGGCAGGCACCTATATCATCTAAAGTAACGCAGCTGCAGGACCGCAGCAAAGGTAAGAGTGGGAATGCCAGTGGTACTAGCAACTGTAATTAAAATGCTCGCTATATTTTTCACCACTGGCCTGATTACTGTCGCTGTCTGGCAGGCATACTACGCTTTCTATGTGGCTGCAGTTCCCACTTCTAATTTTTCACCCCAAATGCCTGCAAAGAGCACTGTGTCAGGTGATACAACTAGTATGGGGCAAAACATTAAGAAGAACAAACGTAGCATGTCTAGTGATGTAAATGGGGTGGACACATATCTCACAGAATCTGCACACGTCTCTAACAACATGTGGTATAAACACATGTCGAAAATTGGTAAGCATATGACAAAGGACAACTTCTATGTGTGTTCACTGATTCCCTACGCCATGAGCGCTTCCAGAACTTTTGTTGCCACAGAGGTGCCTGCAACAACTGCTGAAAGCTTGTTATACCTAGCATTATTCCAAACGAGAGGAAGATTCCAAGGGAAAAGGGCGACACTCCGGTGGAAATCAAGATCGAAGTACCCATATATGAATAACTTCATCAAAACACTCCCCATGTATGATAATTCATGGCAGCAGACGAAAGGACTTAAGTACATAGCAGAAGGACCAGAAAAAAAGAAACACAGGAGGTCACACTGGATTATTTACCATGCGAGTGGTATGAGAAAGAGGTTGCCGGTGAACCAGGATGCTGGGAAAGACCACTGATACTGATATATGGAAAGATGTTCACAAAGGACGGATGGGTGGATGGAGTTGTGGGAAGCAAGATGCTGACATTGGCAAAATCACCCATGATGAGAGTGCAAGAAGAAAATGACAAGTGCTATAAAGAATGGACGAAGAGTGCAGCACTGTTGACGTGGTTAGATAAAGAAGAGGAACCAATAACAATACTCCTGCTGACAGCACCAACACTGTGTTACCAGCATGACAGAGAAATAGACATTGGAACAAATGAAGGATGCCAGAGAATAGTGAAGCTTCCTGAGGGGGGTGCAGGAACAGCTGTACTAATGGATCACTACTGGGCCTCTGGAGCAAGAGCATACAACAGCCTGCCGCCAATGTGGGATGGAGTATGTACTATGGTACACATCAATGTACCATCACTAGTGGTACCACAGAAGCATGTTAACTTGGTAAATTTCCCGAAAATGGACAAAGGAAATAAAAGAAGGAAAAGATCACTGAGGATGGTAGAAAGGAAACAAGGAAACAACACAGTACACCTGTCAAGAGTGAAGAGACAAGGAGAACCACTGAAAGGGAACTACCTGTGGGGGAAATCGAGAGCCCTGAGTGACATCCCACCAGCGCACAGATTATTCAGCAGAGCAGCAATGTTCTTCTCCTCCATCATACATCCAGGAGTGCAAGCTTAAGCACATGCAAAATGGTTGCAGATCACCAGATGGGAGCTCATGTTGACGATCAACTCCACTGTGAACGGATTTAATGCAATAAAAGAAGAATTAAGAGGAATCAGGATGGTATCACTACAAAATAGGTATGTACTGGACCTATTGACAGCAATGGAAGGAGGTGTTTGCGTGAAAATTGGAAGTTTGTGTTGCACATTTACCACTGCCAACAATGAAGATAACGGTACATTATCGGAAGCGGTATCGCAGCTTGCCCCGATGCATACCAAGATGGAAGATGAAGCAAAGGGGGTGACGAAGGACGGCAGCTGGTTCTCCTACATATAGTCGTGGATGCCATCCTGGCTATCAGACGGCCTCAAAGTAATAGCAGGTTGTGTGACTTTAGGAATGGCTGCCATTATGGGGATGAAAGTATGGAAGACAAGATCTAAGCGCACTGCTGAAGAAATGATAAGGATGCACGTTCTAATGCCAGCTGAAGATGATAACAACGCAGACATTATCATCAAGGAGTGAGAACGACTGCGCCAACAAATAGTGAAAGCAGACTTGTACCCCCCATCAAGTAAAGTTGAAAATCCAAGAAACACGAAGAGCTACGTTGGGAAATGGGTTTATTGCAAAGCGGAGGTGGGTGTGTTTATCTGTATTGGTCGTTTGAAGATCATGTGGACAGATATGGACACCTGGCAGGAATAACGAAAGTGTGGCAAGTAAGAGGAGACAAGAGAGTGGATAATTTTGTGGTCGACAAGTTGACCAGAGGGGGGACTGAAGAGGGAAAATGGGAAAATCCCTTCTCCCGGTTCTCAGCCAGACCATAGCCTAGATCGTCACGGCCTTAGCACCAACCACGAGAGGAATATGACCCACTCACAGATGTCCCAGACATCAACATCTACTGTGGCCATGCCCCCACACGGTCAGGGAAACTGCCCGTCAATCAAGCCACATGCTGGAACCTCTGGCGAAGCTGACATAGACCATATGGATCCACCAGACTGACACAACAAGGAAAGCCTCCATCGTTAGAGATGCCATGACGACATAGCTGACGGACGGTAACACATGTGCCACCATGCACACTGGTCCTACCCACACCAATCTCACAGGAAGAACATACTCAATACCATGACGTAACTCATAGTTTACAAACACTGATGCATCGTTGTTATTTTTTCACATAGGCAAAGCTACAGTTCCGCAGAAACGCAAGACGCAAGAAGAGCTTGTGTACATGTTTGCAAATGCTTCATCGCTACTAAAACCACGGCAACATGAGGCACTTATGTATAAGGACCCCTGACGCCTGCATACAGTGCAGTTTAAGAAAATGCCATGAATCTGTAAGTGCCCAATTCCTATGAAGTGTATACAAGATTGTTTGCAACATACCCCACCTTTAAATTGTTGGGCAGGATTATAAAAATGCTCAGTGAAACTGTTTTTGTATTGCAGCGAGTTAGCATATAATTTGTTAAGGTCTATGCCTCATGGAACTTTGAAAACTTGGAAAGGTGGCAGATTGTGTGAAAAGTATTCTAGCATTCTGAATATCCATTGCCCTAATACTATAAACGAATAATGGCAGGCATAGCCCATGCCCATTATCCCTTGCAGGCCAGGTAAATGATATTGCAAGCTCTGAGACATTTGCCTACTCAAAATCCTTAGAGGGCAAATTAATTGAGTTTTAGAATGTATTAACTTGCAAGGGTGGCCGCTTCAAAATGCTTGTGTAATATACGTACACAGAATAGGAATCATGGTATGAGGTTACACATTCAAGTAGCCTGGTTACTTGCACTCAGTATCTGATATTTGAGCTGACAGTTGGGCTACATAGACTGGGTGACGCTTTTGCTAAGGCGCCATGAGTAATACGTCATTCATATTAGGAACATAAAACAAGTGGATGTAGGTTTAAGTCGGGTAACCTTTTTCAGAACTAAGGTAGGCAGAGTCAAGGTTGTCTGGTAATATCTGAATGAGGCATGGGGCGGAAGTTCGAGTCATAAGGTATACGTGTGGTAGAGTCAAGTATAGGAGTCGTAGGGAGGGGAGATAATTTGGTTAATGTGTCCAGACATCTCTTAATTATATCTTCTGTTCATGCAGTAACATTTTCATATTAATTTTTAACCTATTGTGAATGTATTCTACTTTTAGGATTTGAGGGGTTTTAAGGTCAAGCTTGCATAGTAGGGCAATGTAAATGAGCTAGACCAGAATATCAATACTAGTTCATATAATTTAGCTTCATTTTGAGAGAAAGCAAATATTAGGTACCTGCTGTGCCTTGTGCATTATTAAATCATTTTAAATAGGTGGGAATTGTCTGTGTGCGCTGCTGAAATTCTTCTGAGCGACACCCAGATGGAAGTTGGGCAAGCACACATGCGCACAGCTTAGAGGGAACATTGGTTGTGACCGAGTGTTGTCACTCTTCCCAAATGTGTTTGTTGCATTGGTTCCTCTGAGTGTTGTGAGTTACTGTCCTGTATCTGTGTTAGTTGTTGTACTGTCTGAATGTGTTGTTGTTGTGCTGTTGTCATTTGTTGTTGTGCTTGCTGCTGTACCTGTTGATGTTGCTGTGTGTATTGAAGTTGTGGCGGCATTGATTGCTGTTGTATTTGATTTTGTGCCATCTGTTGTTGTTGTTGTCTGTTTGTAATACTGCTGTCTCCCATTGTATCCTTGTTGTCCCTGCTCTCCTCATCCAGCTTGTGCCTGTTTTGCCCTGAATGTGCGTGACACGTGGCCCTACCACTCCACATGTCCAGCATGTTGGAGGTTCTCGTGCTTGCCATGGGTACCCCCCAGTGCTGTCTGAGTACCCCTGATGTCCATATGTGCTGTACCCTCAGAACCTTCCCCCTTGTTGTTGTGCTGTTGGCCCAAATCCCCGTCCTCTTATTGCCCCACCTCTTCCTCTATAGTTCTTTACTTGGCTGTTTCCCATGTGTGAGTATCCGCCCCCCACCTGAGGAGCATAGGAGTGTTGTGTTGTATATGGTGGTGTTGGTGGCATATGTTGTGTTGTTACCTGTGCTGGCTGAATTTGTGCTACAGAGTGCTGTTATGCCGTGTCTGGTGCTTGTACTGTTTGTGTGGGGCCTGTTATTAGTGCACCCTCCATTGCATATTTTGACAGTTTCTTTTGTACCAATTTCGCCTTTTCTGCTTTCCTATCCTCTTCCTTCTGCTTCATCTTCTTCTGCCACAACCTACAATGGTGCACTATTGTTAGCTGTATTTCTGGCCATGCCTTTGCTTTGCTTTGATTTCCACTAATTTCTTTAATTGTCTTTGTACTGGCTCTGGGAGGCCCTGTATCAGTATGTGGTAAAAAATAGCTTGCGTTTTGTCCCACGGTTTCTGCGTTTCCAAGCGCCACTTCTCTTGAATTTCTTGGATGTAATTGACAGGGTCCTCATTCTCACGCATCTTACGTGATGTTATTGCTCCTATGTCTGACGTGTCTTGGTATTGTATTCTCAGTGCTTACCATAATGCGTGTCTGCAGTTTGAGAATGGTGCTCCATCATGTGATGTGTCGTTGATGGTCACCCCTGGGAATCCCTCTCTTTTCCAGATGTCATCTGCTGCATCACCCAATATAGAAATTAACATCTCCTTTACATCTCCGACTGCTAACTTTAGTCCAGCAGTTTGTTTCTCCATTTCGTATATCCATTTCCCAGCCCCTCCACTCAATGATGGCAATCTACATTTAATGTTTTCCTTATCTGCGTGCTTCCATGAAACGTATTGCGGCCTTGCTCCCCTCTCTCTAATAATGGCATTTGTGTGTATTCTCTCAGCTCTCCTGGTGTGTGTCTGCGTGGTGTAATATGTGTGTATTCGCTATCCTCTTCCATGTCAGAAAGTTCCTTGATGAAGTCAGTAATGTGTTGCGTAAGCCTATTTTCTCCTCTGGCCCCAAGTCCCTTCCGCTTACTTACCTGGTCCTTGTTATGTGGTGTTGTCAACTCCTCCATTCTACATCCTGAGAGGTCCCTGAGCCTATTAACATATGGCGTGTGTTGTGCTTGTGGTGTTTGTGGTCGCTGTGCCCTTCCTCCTTGTTGTCTCTTGCTCACCCTTTCTTCCTCTCCCCCTCCCTCTGTCTTGCATTCCCATGATGACCCACAGTCTGTACGTGTTATGTACAGTTTACTCAGCCCTTCCCCGCTTCCCTCGCTTTGTCCTTCGCAAGACCCTTCTTCTTCCTCACTGCAAAATCCATCTGAGAAGTCCAACCGTGTTGTTATGCTTTTTCCCCCCACTGTCACTGTTTCTAAATCTATGTCAGTGTACTCACCTGTCTTTCCCGTGTCTCCCTGCATTTGTGCCATCTGTGCTTCCTCTGTGTTCCTCGCATGTATCTTACTCCCTTGTGCCTTGCTTAATCCTCCTATTTCCGTGTTCCCTTGTTTGTTCCCCTCACCCTTTACCCCCGCTCTTGTGCTGCTAAGTTCGCTCAGTATCGCGTCACTTACCTCTTTACGCGCCCTACTATATCTATCCTTTTCATACCATGCTCCAACTTCCTTTTCCAATAAGCTGTCTAGTATCCTCCCTTCCTCATACTTACGTGCGCTTTCTGCTATAATCTTCCTTTTCCACAGCGTCATTTCCCTGTCGTTTTCTTCTCGTTCCTCTTCTTTCCTCCTAAATTCCCGCTGCTCCATGCCTGCTACCCTTTCCGCAATCCCCCTTAGGTGGTCCTCCTCCTTCTTCTTTTCTAGCTCTTGCTTGTTTAACTCCACTTTATCAGTCTTACCTCCTGTCCTCTTCCTCTGTTTCTCACGTTCCTCCTGCTCCAGTTGCCTGATCAGTACACTCCGTGCCTCCCTCAGTTCTGCCAGTTTTTCCTCCAACATCGCCTCCTCTGCCCTTGTCATCCTCCCTTCTTCGGTTGTACTTACCTCGCACCCTCCTTGCGCTCCTCTTTCCTCCTGCTTTCCTGCCCTGATAACCGTTTCTTCCTCCTCTTCTGTTAGTTTCCCCCGTAGTTTTAGTAACACTTGGGCAGCTATCCATTCATCTGGTCCTACATTTACAAATTCTACATGCGCCTGCTGTGCGTCTGCAGCGCTCCCTGCACCCCTCCCCTTTTGGTAACTATCTGTTGGTGCGTACGGCGGCGGGCTGAATGTAGGGTTTGAATACCCCTCGGCAGCAGTCAACTGTGATCGCGCCACCTCTCTAAGTTCCTTTACTGGGTACAGCCCTTCTATTTCCTTCTTTATCTATTTAGTTATGGGTATCTCCCCTTCTCCTTCCTTTTTGACCTCTGCTACTGGGTATGACCCTTCTGATTCTTCCTCACTTTCCTCCGCGCTGGGAGGTGCTGGAGGCGTGCTACACCCGCCCTCTTCTTTCGCCTTCTCCTCCTTCACCCCCTGCATTGTCAACATTCCCGTCACCCCAGGTGCGCATCCCTGGAACAGCTTCCAGTGATCGATAACTTCTAGGTGGTTCGTTAGCTTCTTTCCTTTATACGTGTTATGTAGATACGCTAAGAGTGAGTGTTGGGTGTACATATCAAAGCTGCTGTTGGGCGGCCATGGTATTCTTATCTTATTGTCTGTTCCTTGTGTCCACGCGATACTATATTTTACTATTTTATCTCTATGCGGTGTTAGCGTTGCGCATATGTGTTGAAGCGGTGTTGTTAGTGTGCTGGCCCTATACCCAGCCCCTACTCCATAATACACAGACATTGTTAAAAATGTTTACTTTCTCACCAACACCGTTACCTGGCCCCATAAGTTGGGGTCTTATGATTTTCCGGTGCAAAGGAACCAATGGTGTGACAATACTGTTTGCTGGGCGTCACCGCCATCCCTTCCTTTCTATTGCGTCCCTTCCTTGTTCTGCACTTCCCAATGCTAGAGCCCCCTCTGGCCCGTTGCACGCGAAGCCCCCTGCGACTTCGCATCCCGCGCAGCATGTGTTTGAACCGCCCCGCCCTTTCCAGCGTCGCCGCTACTCAGCGCGCCTTCAGTCGTGATGTGAACTCCTACCCCTTTCCCTTCTCGTTCCACCACCAACAGTGTTCCTACTTTCCCGTTCTCTCTCCCACCGTTTCCTTCTCACCACCTCCCGTAACCACCCATGGATCAAGCCAGGCCGGTGTTCTCCGTGCACGACCGCCTCTCCCTTTCGCCCCTCCCTTCAGTGCGATTCAGAAAGCACTGCGCAATACTATGCAACTCTATGGGTGACTTCACCAGACCTAGGACAGTTGGATACAAGTACGTACAAATACACACGAAAGTAATATGCACGCTGTTTTACAATGTTACTCCCCACAATTCCCACAGCTGTCTTCCCACCACGTCTGGAGTGGAGTATTCATTAATCACTTCATTATTATAGTAGACTGCACACGCTGCGTCGCCTCGCGTGCGATACGCTCCCGCGCCAGGGAACTTAACCAGCCCACTATTTCCTGCACCGGGAAACAATCAAGCTACCTCAGCCAGGAATACGTCATCTATTCACCGAGCTATAACACTCAACCAATCGGAACGCTCATCTACTCATCGATCAAAAACGTCAACTCGTAGGAATGCCACCCCCCCTTTGCACAGGAGCCCACGATCAAAACCAATCAGCACGATTCACCAGTCACATGTTGGTGCCTTAAGCCCCACTCTACTCACTCTGCAATACTATACAATACTTTTCGCATCAACCGCCGCTCAATTGTTAAAATCTTTCTGAGCACCCTTTAAAGCCACCCGCCACCCTCGTTACAGTTCTTCCCGCACAATTTTGCATTGCTGGTTGCGTGTGCCATACTCACATCGGCTCTCGCCTGCCAGTGCCGCTCGGCTGCGGGTACCCCTCCCAATCTGCTCGCCACCTCCCCTCGTCTGGCCCATGTTTGGACACTCGCCAACCGTGGGTGGGATACTTCTCAAGTCCGCTCCCGACGGCCACTCTCCAGATTGCGCTGTCCGGTAGTCTCGCAGTTCCGTGATGGTCCTGTAGTCCTCAAAAGGGGGCAACGGTGGAGGGGGCCGCTGTGCCTGGCCACCTTGGCGCAGGCTGCGCTTCCCTCTTGCCTCGCCCTCAGTGTTTAGATCTCAACAGATCTCAGCAGTGCCTCCAACTTGTCGGGGTGATAGCCCGGAGGTCGGCAGGGCCATCTGCCGACCTCCGGGGGTGGGGAGGTCCCAACTCCTCCAGCAGTACCCAATGAGTATGAGACACACGCAAGAGCAAGGCGTCACTGCTGTTTATTAGGTAAAACGGCAGGGATAGGTTCTGGGATCACAGGTCATCCGGGAACACTCTCAGCAAGAGTGGGCTCACAGGCCTTTTTTCTACATGCGTGACGCCTCATCGTGCGTCACCTGGGAAAACCTACCCCAAAACCTAACGCCACCTCCGGTTGGCTCACCGATTAATAGGGAGAGTATAGTATAAACCTCCCCCAAAACCTAACGCCATATGCCGCCACCCATGGACCAGGCCAGAGTAGGCCTTAGCATCAGAGTAGGCTGCAAACTCAGAAGCCAAAGGCCCAGGGCAGCTCGGACAGAGCTGCAAGGTGCTGATCATGCAGAACAAACCCCGACGAGGGCCTCACAACCAAGGCCACGAAGTTGTAACTTACACGCTGGGCGCCCTGATCCAAGGTTACACCTGCTGTGGCTAACTGCCCCTCAGAGCTGAAATACAAATCAAATGCTGCTCCAGCTATGGTCTCACCACACGTGACTAGGCCGAACTGATGCGGTGCCAAGTACCAAGAACCAGGGAAACTCTGGGGTCTCACATTTGGGATACAGACTGCAACAATGAAGTGACAAATTGGACACTGACGGCGGTGAGGGCGGTGAGAAAGAAGCGCTCCTGCAGCAAATGGCAGACCTGTCCATTGAACACCGCTGACACTTAGTCACACATTGTTTCTTACATCAGGTACACTGCGAGCTGGGAAAGACGATGATCGCGGGCTTGGGGCTCGAAGATGAACCAATCAGGGCACGGGGGGCTAACCACTGACGGCACCACAACCTAGCCAATCACCAACCTTTTCCATGTAGCCGTTTTAGTGTAACCATTTCTAGGGACGGCCCAAGCATACCACTTGACCTCTTCTCTACCAATCACTAACTCATCTATATGTGTCTATACTCACCCTATTACTCGGGGAGCCAACCCGAGGTGGCGTTAGGTTTTGGGGGAAGTTTTTCCAGGTGACGCCTTGCTCTTGCGTGTGTCTCATACTCATTGGGGACTCTGGGAGGAGTTGGGGCCCCGGAGGTCCGCGGACGGCTCTGCCGACCCCCGGGCTATCATCCCGACAGATGATGCAGAGGGTTTTGAACTTGATCCTTGCAGCAACTGGGAGCCAGTGGAAAGATTTTAAGGCTGGAGGAATACGCTCCCTGGGCTTGAGGCCAAGGATAAATCTTGCAGTCCTGTTCTGAATTAGTTGAAGGGGACAAAGGGAGAGTTAGGTAGGATGAGGAAGAAGCTGTTGCAGTATTCCAGCCTGGAGAGGACCAGAGCTCTGGAGACATTGAATTTCTGGGGGAAGGTGAGGAAAGGGAGAATGCCTTTGAGGAGATGCAGCTGAAAGTGGACCTTCTTGGCAAAGTTTGTGATATTAGGAGAGAAGGAGAGAGAGGAGTCAAAGATGGCACCAAGGTTTTTGGCCTCACAGGAGGGTGAAGGGAGGGTGAAGGGAGGGGGTCCATGGAGGGCGGTCACATTGTAGGAGGAAAGGTGGGAGCTGGAGTCCCAATGAGAAGGATCTCAGTCTTACTGGCATTAAGGCAGAGATCATTAGCAGTGCATCATGCCTGAATAGCAGACAGGTAATTTTGTGATGATAAAAATACAGTGGGCGCGGGCGTGCACTGTGGCCACTGGCCATGGCCGAAGGCCCTGTCCAGTGGCTGGCATTGTTCTAAAATTGAAAGTGGCCACAACCGAAGGCCATGGCTTCTGACAAGGTAGTGATTTTACTGACCATGGTTGAAGGCCATGGCTAGTGGTTAGGTAGTGTTCTAAAATGGACAGTGGGCATGGCCGACGGATGTACTGTGTCCACTGGCCACGGCCGAAGGCCACAGCCAGTGAACTCGTAGTGTTTCAAATATACAGTGGCACGGAAAACATCTATGGAGTAACAATACTCTGGAAATATAATGAAAACAACTTTAGTTAATGATCAGTTAAGGTAAAAAATCAACAATTCAGGGATATTGATTACTCTGTGATACACCACAAATGGGGTAATGGACATGTCTGTTAAATACAGCAATGGTATCACACTAAACAGAATACTAGTATACAGAAAAACTTCTTAAACTTAATTCAATTTATACTGTCAGTGTGTTCCCTTTCACTCACCCTGGTAGGAAGAACACTCTGTCCCCCCATAGTGTACTTGCCCTAGGTAGCGCTGGTGTTACGCCTATCTAAGAGGATAGAAAGAGTCTCACCCTGATACTACAATGAGATCATGTGTGTCAAAAACTCATAAAAAAATGACACAATCGGGATAAAATATCCCGTGTGTGTATAGTGGAAAGGACAGTCAGTTCAAGTGGGAATTGTTTATAGCTGATAAAGTACCTGTAGTTGTATTCACTCTCTGAGAGGTGTGCTTGTCCTTTCCATGCAATTTAGTTGCATAGAACAGTGTTAAAAGTATTTTGTCTCTTTACAGCCAATTTTTGGTCATGCTATCTGATGAGACAAGAGGTTGTGTTTAATTAATTCCACCAACTCGTGATGTTTTTCTTGTTGGATTACTGAACTCATGATTCAAAGAGACATGATGAATACTAAAGGGACCTAATGTCCTATCTCATTTAGTCTCTCGTCAGTTGTCATCAATGTTACATTCGTGTGTCTCTCTTAGTTCAGAGCCATCTGTAAAAATTTGGGTCGACCGGTTTCAATGACTTCTTTTCTTCTGTCATCTTCATCAGGACCGATTTCTTTGGTTATAGCAGTCAGTCAATTCCCTGTCAGTATGGCGGGACACCCAGCTCAAACTACGGGGCAAAGTCAGACGTCAAAAGTGACTTTAGGGCCGGGTGGTTAAGGAAATGTCTTAGTTCGATTATGAGCAACTAATGCTCCATATATTGACATAGGAGAACACTCATTGAGGACCCCTCCCACATCTACTAGGAATACATCAAAATCTTGGTGCTATACTTAGACACCCCTCTCGATACAACCCCCAGCTCTTTTTATGAGATTGTGTTAGATGGTCACAACATCATAGTTAGATTCTCGTTTTAACAGAAGGCAGTCCTTATTCTCTTAGGGTGTTCGTGTTGCTGCTTATGGCAGCTGTTATTCATTCTTATTTTCATCCATCATAGATGAAAGATGGTCTGTGAGCAGCGTGATGCTGTAAGAGCATGGGGAGACAAAAGGAATGGAATGATTCCCAACTAGTCCTAGCCACGTTCTTTTCTGCTGCGCAATCACGCAAAAAGAGACGAATTGCTAAAGTTTCTATGCATGTATGCAGCTCACATCCAATCTGTCATGCTTACGTAAGCAAATCTTGGTACTACAATCTATATTGGCATAAGAATGCTTCCCCTTAATGGAATGCGAAGTACCTTCCCATTGTAAGAGCACTCATAGTGCATATTACAGGTGGCATAAAAACATAACAGTGTACCTTGGGACACCAGCGTAAATAAGTGCAGACAACACATGATCTCATTGTAGTATCAGGGTGAGACTCTTCCTATCCTCTTAGATAGGTGTAACAGCTACCTAGGGCAACTACACTACAGAGGGACAGAGTGTTCTTCCTACTAGGGTGAGTGAAAGGGAACATACTGACAGTACAAAATTAATTAAGTTTAAGAAATATTTCTGTATACAAGTTAAGGTAAAAAACATATCACAACAAAACCTTGGAAATTCAGGTAATGCCACCTTAACTTTTCACTCCCTGTTGAGTAGCCTATTACCACAACATATATGGGGAAAAGAGGACAGGAGGAGGACGACTGTGAAAGGGACAATCTTTTACTCTTGATGAAAAATGTTTTTGTCCTATTTCCAAAATCAATAAAGAAAGTAAATTGTGCTTGCCAAGTGAAATATGACCAATTTTACTGGTATGCCCAAGGGTTTTATGTGCAATTATCCCTAATAAACTACCCCTAATTATGCTCTTTTATGGACTATCTCATCCCGTTCTTTGAAACCATCCCTTTCTTAATGTGTTAGTGCCATTCCTTAGTTTTCTGGTCAAATTTCCCTTTCCATAAGACAGTGTTAATTTTCCTATAACAGTCCATTTGATCTCCTCTACTAAGTTTCTAGGCTCCCGCAAATGGTCCACTATTTTGTTGAAGCTGTTCCTGCTCTTATGCATGATCAATGCTCATTCAGACAGGTAGATATTTTCATAGTGGTGTGCCCTATGTAGTGTCACAAGGGCAGAGAAGGCCGTAAATAACATTTCCTGATTAAAGTTTGAGTGGAACCGTAGCTCCTGTTTGAAATTTCTATTAAAAAAAAAGTTATTGTAACAGTGGAGAGGGAAGGTGAGCGAGTCCCACACAGGAAATGTCCCAAGACTTGTGGTGAGCCCCATGATTCAGTCAATGTCGGGTTGTGTGGTTCTCGGTATGTCTTAACCAATCTTTGTTTTAAGCTCATGTATTTCTTAATGGCAAATAAAGGTATTTTAACAATCTGTGCGCTCTTTCTAATAATCGCCCAATTGCGTTTGATAATGATGTGTCTCACCATATTGCTGTGGGAACTGTATGTGGTCACACACGTGATCACGTGTGTCCATTTTCTATTCTCCTTGACCCCTAACAATTGGTCCTTATAGGTATTTTTGGCTCATTCATAGGCATCTCGTAGAATCCTTCAGGGATAGTCTCTCTCCTTAAATAATTTGCTTTTGGTTCAAAATCAAAATGAACTGTGAAATTACGCCTATGCCTTAAAAACTGGCCATATGGTAGGGAAAGCTATCCCAATGTCGTAAGGTGTTCAGGTCTGTTGGTTTATTGCAGGTTTTAGTTTTCAACAAATCACCTTCCTTCCAAATTTTA
This sequence comes from Ambystoma mexicanum, assembly GCF_040938575.1. NCBI lineage: Eukaryota > Metazoa > Chordata > Amphibia > Caudata > Ambystomatidae > Ambystoma > Ambystoma mexicanum. The sequence continues at coordinate 683,083,648 of NC_090939.1, read as the reverse complement.
AGATCCAAAAATTAACTGCTATGTTTGTCATATTGTATAGTAAAATGTGCATATGGAGTACATGTATTCAAGCAGTTCACAACCGTTAACTATTCATCAGATGTACCAACCAAGATTAAAACATGTTTATGAACCTTTTCCATAGTCTGATATATTGTTTATATGGATTATATGGATTCGTATTGGAAATAACAAAGAATAGTTCATAAAAATCCATATATATGTTCACAATACTGGGGCTGAATGTGGCCCCCATTCTGGCACCTTTTATTTGATGGTAAATGTCGGCCTTAAAGATAAAAAAATATGTTGTCATTGCTATTTCAGTTAACTATACAAGAAATTCTGTAGGAGTTCTTTCTGGTTCTGACCTTTGGTCTAGAATGTATCCTATTATGTTTATGGATTCATTTTGCAATATGTTCGTGTAGAGGCTTTCAGCATGCATGGTGACCAACATCTTTTTTGATTCATCAGATTCCACATGTTCTACAATGGTAATGGCATGAGTTGTGCCCTTATTATATGATGGAATCAGCTTAACAATGGGTTATAGAATAAAATCCAATAAGTTTGATAAAAAGGCTCAAACATGAGTCTATTCCTGAAACAATTGGTTATCCTGTGAATTTTAGCTAATATATATCACTGAAATAAGTAGCTCTTGTCTTTGTGCACGTCGTTGATGTGGACCCATCCCAGCCTCCCTTTCTATCTTCACTGCTGTGGGTGTTGAATGGATCATGGCATGTGGGCCGGTGAAGTGCTCCTCCTTCCATTTAGGAATGTGATTATTGACAAATATCTTCTCCCCTGGATAAAGAGGTGCCACTTGTGGAAATTGCCTTGATTGTCTGGTTTGAGCTTTTGGCCTTGTCTGCAAGGATATGTATGGAAGGGATTGTGTAAGTCCTTTTTGAGATACGTATCAAATTCCTCCCACAAAATGCAAGAAGAAGAATGTGCATCAGAGATTGTACGCAATGGTGGAAGAGGCGCATGCATTCTCCTGTAAAAATGTCATGAGGAGTAAAGTGGTGATCTCCTCTAGGCGTATTGCACAGTGCAAACAAAGCAAGAGACAAGCAGTGCACCCTGGATTTTCCAAGCGTTTGCGTAAGCTTTGCCAGGCGAATTTCAAGTTGTCCATTCATCCTCTCTACTAAGCAATTGGCATGTGGATGATAAACCGTGCATAATTTATGCTTTATCCCCAAGAGTGTTGTTATCTCCTTAATTAAATCATTAGCAAAATGCTGATCATTGTCAGAATGAATTTAATCAGGAATCCCCCACCTTGAAAATGCCTCAATCACAAGGAATTTGGCCGCAGAGCGGGAATCATTATGGGCCTAGTGACCAGCCTCAAGCCAACGTGAAAATGGACACACCATGGACACACCTGTAAAAGGAACATCTCTCCTGCATATGAATATAGTCAATATGCAAGTGCAGGAAGGGGCCTTCCAGTCGCAGCAATATTCCCTGCACAACTCTCAGTGTGTGACCTGGCAAATACTTTTCGGATATCATGCAGTTATTCACAAACTCCACAACATTCTCATGCAAATTTGGTACAAACCAGTCTTCACTTATCCTTGCAGCCACTTGCTCTTTCGATACATGGGCAGGGTAGTGAAGCTGTTCCAATTCCACATGCAATACCTTCTTTGACATGACCACTTTTCCTCTGCTATCACGGCACCATACCAAATCAGTTGGGGATAATGAGCATGCCCTCCTCTTCCACGTCTCTTTCTCCTCATCTGATGCTTCTCCCTGCAACTCGATTATCTGCATGATTGGGGTTGCATTGGGGTTTTCTGGTAATGCATCTTTTTCTTTGCTCACTCTTAGTACTGTTAGTGGGGGTATATTTTTCTTTTCACCATGGAATAGCACGTGTTCCTTCTGGTAGGTATGCTGCTTCTTTTGCTGCTCTGTTTGCTCTTTCATTTCCTACTTAAACAAAATATTTGCCTGTATTAAAGCTAGTTCTACTGGGAGTGGTAACATTTCTAGTAATCTACGTAGTAATCCTGCATGCTGAACAGGTGTCCCATCACTTCTTTTGAACCTTCTCCTCTCCCATCCTTCTAGTCCTGAGTGCACCATGGAAGTAACATAGGCCGAATCAGAGAACATATTTACTACCTGGCCCTCTGATGTGTTCAGTGCCTCAAACAAGGCCACCAGTTCTGCTGCCTGTGCAGTTTAGTTGTCTGGTAGTCATGTCTGTGAGTACACTATCAACTCCTCCCCTTCTTGACCCCCATATCTGTGCCCTGCCACTGCAGAACCTGAATGTGTTTGTCCTGTGGTCTGATAAATACTGGAGCTTCCGTCAATGAAAATCATGCCCCCCCCTTCAATCACCTCTTCCCCAACCAGGGGGTTTCCTTCGCTCCTCTCTATGCATGCTACACAGTCATGTATGTATTCTCCCTCCTCAATCTTTTCTGCAATGAACTCTGCTGGATTTATAGACCTACATCTCATCACTTCTATTGCTGGGTTTGTCAGTATTACCTCATACCCTGAAGATCTCTGAGTTGTGAATGTTGATTTTGTTTTTTCCAGTATTGGGAATAATGCATGCTCCACATGCAAAATCACAGGGCCATGGTTATTGTGAAAGCCTTCTCAATTGCAAATGTAGCAGCAGCAAGTGCCTGCTCACATGGGAAATGTCCCTGCATCACTGCATCTACGGATCCACTATAATATGCATGTGGTTTGTGTGCCTGTCCTTTTTTCTGTGTTAGCAAAGCAGTCATTACTTTTCCATCTGAATGGGAAAACAGGTGAAATGTAAATGGGTGTAGCCAGTACTGGTGCATGTGCTAACTCATGTTTTAGTTCATCAAAGCTCTTGCCCATTTCAGCTGTCCATTGTATGTTTGTTTTGTGTTTCTGAGCTTCTTTTAATGTGTGCAGCAATGTCCTGGGGTAAGTGGAGTAATCAAAAACCCATGCCCTGCAATAGTTGCATAGGCCTTAGAACTGCTGCATCTCTTTCACTGTTTTTGGTCATGGAGTTTTATTTTATGGCCTCTACTCTTTCTGATTTTATTTTTCTCCTGTCTGCTGACACAATCTGACCCAGGTACACCACCTCTTTTTGACAGTACTGCAAATTCTCTTTGCCCACTTTGTATCTGTATAAAACAGCACTCCCTTCTTGATTGGATAGATAGCCATGTTGCAAGGTGATGTCCTCTCCTGTATTAAGCCTTGCTTCCATGGGGCATGTAGTGTCTCATAAATGCCTTTATCTGCTTCTCGAGAAAGGGGGTACTGCTTTACTCATGGCAATAGTGCTCCTTTATTTAATTTGATGTCTACTGCCCCGGCCCATTTTAGTATCCCTACATCATGGGGTCCTGTTGTCCATAAGCTGTTTGGCACCTTTTCCAAATCTTCCTGCAAATATCTGGTATTCTTTTTTTATTATCTGAGTCATCTGGGAAACTGCCCTTTCTTTTATGTGTACTGGACAAGGTATGCTCAATTCAAACACTACCTCTCCTTCTTCATTGTCTTCTGTTGCGAACAACTCTGTGTCACTTACTCATTTTAATGTCAGTATGGGCTCATTACATATTATTGAATGCCATTCCATGTTGTCTTCATCAGTGGCAACCAATTTGATCATACCCTTCCGTACCACTACTTCCTCTAGGCGGGCTGTGTGTGTGTGCCTGAACTAACAGAGGAGGGACACTGTGGCCAGAACAAAAACTCATTGGACACCTGAAACACCCTCCCTGCAATTCCTGTTAACCATTCCAACAATACGTACACCACATACAAAAACACCTCCATGTGTCTGGCTATCCCTCTCATCATGCTGTGTGCATAGTATGCCTGAATCAACACTGCCACTTGTGCTTGATACATTCCGGGTGTGGAGCACACCATCCCTTTCTCTGAAAATTAGATTATGGCATTCAAATTGCTGAGTAATTCTCTTCCCAGAATGTTGATGGGAGGATCTTTTGAATACAACAGTGGTACTACAGAATTTTGTGTCCCTATTGTCAAGGGTAAATCTTTCATGTGGGGAACTTTCCAAATTGTTCCTGAAAAGCCTTGTGGGTCCAAGCTTTTGTAAGATAATGGAAATACTTCTTCCTTTATGCATGAAATGGTTGTTCCACTATCTATAAGAAAGGAAAATCCCATCTGTCTTATCTGAACTGTTACCTCCGGTTTCTCCTCAGGGTCCTCAGTTACTGCTGGAACAGGACACACTTGCACTCCCCGTGGGCACCCCTATTGGGAAAATGTATTGGTGGATGATGTTAACGGATTACCACCCACCACTTTCACTCCGGTGTATTGAGGCACTGTGTTCTGTCCCAGCAATGTGACCCCTTCTTGTACTTGTGTCTGTACTGGTGCCTGCAATATGCTTACTGCACCTGGTGTTCCTGACATTGCCCCACCCTACACGTGCACTTGTCCCTGGGTGGATATATGCTTTGATTGTGCGGGCTGCGTCTGTAATTGCTGCTGTGGCATCACCTGTATTTGTTGCGGTGCCGGTGTAAGGTTGCTGCTGTTGCCCTGCTTGTGCTATTAGTGGGCATGTCTTTGTGAAGTGGATGTCACTGCATGTTTATAAATGCAGGTTGTTGCTGCATCTGCACAGTTCCCCACTGCTGATTTGGTGATATTTCAGTGTACCCTCCTGGTTTCATTACTGTTGCCACTGAAAGCCCCCCTTGTGGCGCCTGTGGAAAAACAACTGGACCTGTGAGCACTGCTCCTTCCATGTTTATTTTAGCCAGTTTTTCTGAACTAATTTGTTTTCAGCTTTTGTTGCATTGTCCTAATCCTGCTTCCTTTTGCAATAGTGTATTATTGTTTCCTGTATCTCTGACCACCCTTTGCCTCAATTCCAACTATCTTCTTTAGGGTGTCTGCACATCTGTGGGTAGCCTCCTCACTAAGATGTGGTCAAACAAAAGTATTTTGCCATCCCAAGACTGTTTATTTTCCTGTGTCCACATTTCCTGTATGGATCGTGTATGTTCAGCGGGGTCCTCACCAGGCTTCATTTTCCGAGCCAATATTGAACCCATGTCTGACGTTTTTGGATACAGCTCCTTTAGAGCCTTCCAAACATGTGAGCGATAGTTATTAAAGGGCGCTCCATCATGTATGTTAGAGCTTAATTCTATTCCAGCATATCCGGCCTGTTGCCAAATGTTGTCATTTCTTTCCCCGATCAACAATGCCAATAAATGTTTTATATCTCCTATGACCAATGGGATTCTCGTGGTCTCTTTTTTGAAAACATAAATCCATTTGCTCGCTCCGACCATGACGGTAAACGGTGTCCAGTTAAAGTTTCAAATACAAATGCTCGAATGCCAAAAGGATCGAGTCAATAGGCCCAAAAACAAAAGGGTTGAATTTTTTTTTTTACATGTATATTTTTTTTGGGCTTTTGTATAGATAAAAAAAGTGTTTTTTACAAGAAAAACAGGGTTTTTTAAAAAGAAATGTTTAAAAAAAATGTCGACCCTTTTTGTTCGGTGCAATAGACTCAATCCTTTTGGCATTCGAGCATTTGCATTCGCAACTTTGACCTATAACCCGGTAAACTATACAACAAATTGTCCTTATCCATTGTTTACCAAGGTATGGAGTGAACCTCACCCCTCGCTTGCTGCAAAAGGGACATCTGTGTGTGAGCTTTGCAGTTATTACTACTTTGTGGTATTGTCACGACAGCTATTCTCATTTTTCCACTCCGAACCCTATTTCCCCAATCTCCAAATGATTTCTCTCTTTCCCCCTCTTCTCTCTCATTTCGACTCCTTCCTTTACTTATGTCCATCAAGTTGCACGTGTCCTACTTTCATCCCCATGATCGCTGTCACCACTGTCCTTCCAATCTGATGCGGTGTGCACACCTTCTGTTGTGTCATCTTCACCATTGTCCAAGTCCTGTCCCTAGTTGTTGATTCTAAATGTTATGCACCCGCTGTCCACTCCTGTTTGTCAGTAGTCTTTCTTTCTTTTTTTCCTTTTTTCTCTACCTCCTTTTCCATGGCTTTCTCTGCTTCCCTGAACACTGAGTCACGTTGCTGCTGGGTGCTCTTTTTAATGCCGATTCAATATTTCTGCCACCTGTTCTTGTCCTTACTACTGGCACTTGCTTCACCCTCATTTTTCCTTTTATGTGTTCCTTTCTTATCTTGAGACACATCTTTAGGATTCGTATATCCTGCAGATGGTTTTAGTAATGGGTATATCTATTATGGAGGGGGTGGGGCACTACCCTACTCTTCTTCCTCCTTCACCATCTTCTTCTCTTTATCCTTTTCTTCGTACAACTTTCAAAGTCCTAAAAGGTCCTGCCTCTTTGTTAGCTTTGCACCTTTGTAGATAGCCGACAAATATGAATGCATACTATCGATGACATTTTTATCAAACCTTCCCTCTCCAGGCCATTTTTTATAACATTTCCCCACTGTGTCATGTGCCCACTTAAAATGGTACTTTTTTTATCTTGTCCCGATATTGGGGCAGTTGTCTATGCATGTGAATAAGTGGTGCATCGATCCAATAGGACAACATTATCACACCTTAATCCTTATTGTCACAATACTCTTCCCTCTCCTTTTCCTCCTTTCCTTTATAATTTAAACCTTTAAACTCTCAAACCTTATTCAATTAATCCCACTCACGCAATTTTATACTTACCACTTACTTTTTCGCCCTATTTTCATTCACTCTGGCCCTCTCCACAGGCCCTGCCCTTTCGTACCTCACACTCCGCACTTATATATACTGGTCTTCTACACAGGCCTGTCTTGTTAGGTTGTATTAGTACACAAATGGCCTTCTCCCCAGGCCCAACACCTTAACAAATGCCCTACATTAGTATGTTAAAAGAGCAGTTAATCCTGCATTCAATCGAATGCACCTTTAACTCGCACTATGTAGGTCCATAAATATGTACATGTTATTTCAGCTCCATAGCCACATTAAACAAATACTACGACCACTTTTCACAACACTAAAAATAAACTGCTGCTACTAACAAAACACGTACGCACATATCCCTCGAAAAATTCTTCTCCAAGGAAAGTAAAATGATGCAACTATACCAATGGCCTGCACTATGTCTGCACTATGCGCAACTCTTGTCTAACAAGATCCACCACTTACTACGCAACCCTCGGCTCTAACGCAGATGTGCCACCGTCCACTTGCTCCCCATTGGATTGGCAGACCTAAAATCTAAGACTAGTACAGTCAATCGTTCTCCACCATTTCAAGGGTGCATCGCTATACACCATAAACTAGTCCCTCCCAATACTTGCGCTTTCATGCACGAGTACACTCACGTATGCTTTTAGGAGATTCTTCACTTCTCTAGACCTCAGAGTCTCCCTTTAAATGCTTGTACTTCTGTCGAAGTGAAGGCAGCGCCGGACCAGGTGGACCATTGGGAAATTGGCACCCGCTGACCTCTTCTTGTTTGAGCTCTTAGTACTGGCCAATTGATGCTGTCCCACACGCCTCCAGGAGCACAGCTGGAATCCCCACGCCTTGGCCGAAAGTCGGAGACATCTTGCTGGGGCCTCCAAACATGTATTGGGTGTTGCCTCGGGACTCACCAATAAGAAATTATGAAAGTTGGCAAAAAAGGTGTGTACTCAGGCGAGAAGTAATGCAGGTTTATTCAGGGCCCAGACGCAGCTGGGACAGCTATATTCAAATAGATTGTGGAACAGAACTGCATGAAAAAGCGCTTTCAAAGAAACGCCCCTAAATCTAAGACTTTTATAACAATCGAGCTAATTACCATTCGTAACTTTGCAACAAACCTTCCCACACCACCCTCAATTATAATATGTAATGTCACAATCCAACCCCCACTTCCCAATTCTTTGAAACATTTGAGGTGACCAGCAGAACCTTATTCATCTGTCCCGGTCATCTCATCCAAGTTCTTGTGAGAAGTGGTCCCTACCACGACACTGTCAGAGTCTTGAACCACAGACAAACTGCTATACAAATGCTGCATATTAAAAACTCTTGGAAGTTTTTTCCCAGGCAAAACACACTAAGGAGCAGTTTGAAACTGCCATGGTTCTTGTGACTCCATCTAAAAATCATATTTTGCAAATCATTTTGAATTGTAAAATGGTTATGCTCTCATTGCCTGTCTGCTGGACCCATGGGTTCTAATCTGTGACTTCGAAAAAATGACAACTATTGTTTGCTTCTCACCATGCCAGCCTGGGATCGTGGGACCTGCGATGTGTTACCAGTCACTGCAGCTTCATTGCAGATTAATAAAAAGGTAACATACATTTGCTGCAAAAGCATGCTGCAAGACCTATTTACTGTGTTTCAGCCTACCCTAAATTAAGTTATACTTACCTGTGCCCCTGCGTTAATTTTATATGTGAGTTACTTTTATTTTGGACTTGACTTGTGTAAAGATTAAAAGGAGCCTTCTGCAGTGCTACTTTCGCAATTTAAGTGCGCATCTTTTTCGCTGCGCATAACTTCGCATTTTTATTACACTCGAATGATAATCCATTACCACGTTTGGTTATCCCGTCTCTTGGTGCCCCTCCTCGTCTGTATTTGATTCAGTGGTAGTGAGTGGTCCACCTTCTTCCCTGTCCTCTTCGCCCCTACTGGATAAAAAGCACTTTGAGTTTCCAGAAAAGCCACCATTGCCGTCCATGTTGGACAGCCCTGGTCTATATCTATATCAGTAGATGATAAACCATTGCCACTCTCAGCGGTGTCAGAAAAGGTAGTGAACTTCTTACGTGATTATACTGTTGTTGTTTTGTGTAGTTTTGTGACTCTTGGAAATATCCTGGTTTGCAGAACGGGTAAACACTTTCTTTTTTGAAGATGCAAATGTCTTTTCTCAATTTGTCCAGTTTTTGATTAAGCGTGTCATTTGTGAATTTGTCAATTGCCTGCTTATTTTGTCAATCAGTTTTTAGCCAGTCTATTAGTGGGATTATCTTTGCATTACTGTTTCATTTTGTTTAGCTCTCCTGAGTTTTTAGCTGTTGAATTTTGCCCATTTATACTATAAGGATAAGCCAGTTTCTGCTTCCTATTGTACTGAACTGGTTGACAAACTAGGGGTCATCAAAGAATACCGTAGGCATATTCTTGAAGACATGTAGGTATGATCTTTGTTTTAAGTATTCAAAATTATTTTCCCATGCATTTCCGTCCTAATAATCGTTTTCCTAAATGTAAGGAGGCGTTCTGTATCATCTTTGGTTTAGACAGAACGAGAGGTGGATGATTCCCCTAACAAAGAAGGACCACTGATATTATTCAATAATTCTCATCAGTGTATGTCTCACAGTCATTGTTTGACATTATTTTTTACTGAACAAATCCTTGTACATGTTATTAAATGCCCACTCCCCAGCCATGGGATATTCACATTCTAAGATGAAAAATCAAATGAGAAATACACCAATCAGTGAATCTTGGGTCGACCTTAAGCATATAGAAGAAACTACATTTACTGTATAAGATTATATAATGTGCAATGAAGTACAGAGACCTGTATATGTCCTTTAATCAAACTCAGATATGACCTGAGAATAATTGTAATGTGTTGATGCATTAAACAGTGTACTTAACACAACAATTTCCATGAATAACATGTTTTTTAATAATTCCATAAACGTGCATAATCCAATTGTAAACTATGCCTTAATGCATGACCCATAACCAACACGTGTTTCAGCATGAGGGTGGTGATGGTAGACTGGACATATATCTACTTTCTTACCCAACCATTTCCCAAATGGTTTTACAATTCTCCATTCAAAACATCCCGTCCATGTCTTCTTTGTGATTTTATTGTGGTTATACTGTTAAACAAAGACAAGCACCCAATCAGTCCCTGTTCTATCGGTGTATCAAAATGCATCAGTCTGTTCATATTCATGAATATATACATATTCACAGATGAGTACACATAACAATTCATCCAAGTCATGTCGGTATTGGACTCCAAACAATAAAGCTTACTGTTAATGATGTCCTATAAATACATATTAAATGATGCCATGGACTGGCTCGCTCTCTGTATACATATATGGACATGGTACTTCATCCAAGGCATGTCCCAAAGTGGGCTCTAAATAATCTAGTTTATTCTTAGGTAAATCCCATCAATACATATTCAATAATGCCATACCCCTCTGCCCCCCAAAAAAGTATGTCAATTCTTACTGGCAAATTTAACAAGAAACAGTAAGTCACCCAAACGTGTCTTACTCTGCCAGAAAGGGCTCATAACTGTCACTTTTTCCTGTGTTGTGTAACAAGTGCCTAATTGGAAACATTACAGAATGAATACAGTCCGTGTTTTTGTTTTTGTTTTTTGGCCCACTCATGCTGACTGAAAGCCATCATTTCCCCAATAAGTGTCATTAATAAACTAGTCTGATATGAATGTTATGATACTCATACCACCACTCGAAGAGAAGCAAAACATGCTACGGAAAGCCATCATTTGTTTTAAATTTATGGAATTGGTAAAGGGCAGAGATATGAGAAAATAATCCAAGAACAGAAGTGTAGAAAAACAATGTGGCGGCTTTCCCTCAGCTATACTGTCCAATATGCAGCAGTGTTTTTAGATCAGATCCTTAAACAGGAAGGAAGATAAACAAAGTGTGTTGATTTTAGGATGGTGGTGAGTAATACTCTGGTTGAGGCCACCACATGCATCTCTTGTGTAGATGATCCAGAGGAGTGTCTTGCTTCTAACACAGTACAAATTGCCAAAAGAAGCATTGTTCTTAGTTATGAAATATTTGCAAACACATCTTTGGGCAAACCCTGACTTGTAGATAAGTAGAATTCTATTTGGTATCAACCAGTTGATGAGGACAGCTGTGGCATTTCCTCATGTGAGCATGGCGAAGGACTGGTGCCCTGTCAATGAAGAGAATGTTATTTTCTGTTTCTGCTCTGGCATATGCACTCATGCCTTCTTTTCAGAAGTTCAGAGCATGAAAAGTGATCAGTGGCTGGAGACCCTGGCGTTGTGATCTGCAGGAGGCGCACACTAGTACTGTTGAAGACCAAATGATAAGTAGGGCTTGAGGTCTTGAAAAACGGGTTCAGATCACAAAAAATGTTGTAAGGCTCAATCTAATAATGTTTGTCAAATCACGGGCTCCACTATAATTATGCAGTTGCAAGTATAGGCACTCAATTTGGACGTAATTGTATCAGCGTTTCCGCTGAAAACACGGTACGCGGTGCAACTGGAGTTTCTGTACTTGGGTACCAAGTTGCATGCTTTTTCCAAACCAAGTTGAGGTGAAACATATTCAGTATGTTTTAACTCTAACTTGCTCTTCTGAGTAAATCAAGAAGTAATGTTCCCAATTCTCTCATGATATGGTAATCCACCTGTTAGCAGAATTGCCTTGTCTCTTTCAATTCAAAGTCCTTTCACCAGTACAGTAGCCACGCGTTCAGCTGCTTTCAGGATCTGAAGAGAAATATGACAATAATTAGGACTGCTCCAGCTACAATGATGTAAAACACAGGTGAAATTAAAGAGCTGCAACTTCAAATAAATCCCAGTACATCAAAATCTGAGTTGAAGAAAGTTTCTGTTACCTAACTGGTAGCTTTTGCCAGAAATTAGCCAATTTCTGGGAAGGCAGAGATACCAAGATATATGTTCACACATGCTTGTAAAAAAAGGGAGCTTTCAAGTTTTTCTCTATCAAATATCTCGCCTTGTCTGATGCTCCATGGGACGTCTCGGTTATGCTGTGATCATTATTTTAAATGTATTCAGGTAAGTCAACCTCAGAGACAGCAGTGGGAACTGGAGGTGCCTGGACTTGACTTCAGACCATGATATTTGCGTTGGTTCATCATGTACTGATAGTTGGGGAATGATTCCACAGCACGTGACAAGATTAATAATAGTCCACTCGACTGAAGTCTTATGATCTCTTGATACTTTATATGAAGAGCGCCAAAACAGTACTTTGGGGTATATTAGTAAATATTTGAACCTCCTTGTTCCACACAGGCATGTGTGTAGGCTACTTCAAGAAGAGTCTTTATCCAGTGCTAATTTACATGGTGCAGGGTACTCCATGATCATAGTGATTGTAAAAGCAAGGTCGGTTTTGTAGGTACCGAAATGATCAGACCTAATTGATTGTTCAAGATTTCTCTACCCCATGATCTTAGTGAGTGTAAATGTGGATTATAACAGGGCTTCCCTTCTTGCTTACAATGACATATTCAGTGTTCTTACCTGAATGGGAAATGCCATCAGTTCCAGCCTAAAACACCTCTTGAAAGCTAACAAAGCAATCACATTTGTAGATCATAATATGCACCTTGCTCATCATCTCTTATTATGGCTTGATGACGGTGCATTATGTGAACCACAAGCAATGACATCTCCACTGAAGAAAATGCCTTGTTTTAGGGCCATGAATTGTCATCTTCAGCAGAGCAGCCTCTCTCTATGGTATGATATACTAGATGCTATATTGCATGGAAGGCGTGTGGCTAAGCGTCTCTGGCCATGTGACGATCTGCATGATTGCAGTATAATTGCTGGACAATCCCTAGGTTCCTATGTCATTAGTGATAGAGCTAACTGTTGCTTCTTGAGCCATTAGCAGGGGCATCCCGCCAAGAGAAATTGCAAATGTCTGTGTAAATGTTGTGTATGGCCCTGGCTCTATCAGGGCACACACTAGTACCAAACCACATTTTGTTACATTCATTAGACTGTGTAGCCCATGATGGGGGCATACCCGAGGCATACAATATGGGCCGGATACCATTATGAATACCTTCTTCTCCTTGTCTTGAATTCTAGAACCTTCCCTCCTGGCCTTCCAATTCTGAATAAAAGGATATGTTTCTATTGCTACAAGTACTCCAAAAATGTGTGCAATTGGAAAATGCACAAGTTGTGGAAAACGACATGCTACTTCTAAATTGTCATCTCCATGTATTTGAGTGGAATCAGCCGCATGTGGTATTTAAAGGAGATTATTATTTTCAAGAATGTTCTGCCATGTTAGAATAAAAAAGTCTATCAAATGTTACAGTGTTTGTAGATCAATAGGAGCTATTATCATTCAGTGGTCAATTAAATGTATATGTTTTTTTCAAAACTGTATAACCCCCTTTGAAGGGGTGTCCTAATGGTACATAGATACATGTCATTTATAAATAGTTTTGTTTTGGAAGGTACTACACAATGCTCCCAGTGGGTTTTATTTAACCACTGTACTTGGTCATGTTGACAAAGCATAAATCTGTCAAACTATCTAACAAAACAAGTGTATTCAGTCATGTCTTACAATCCTTGTATGTCATCTTCAAGATTTAACAAAGTCCCTAGGGTAAATGTCTTAGATGTATCTGTTAATATGTTCTTATAACCATCTGAAATAGAGACACTGGGGGAAAGAGGTCTTGACTCATCTGTCACTGATATTGTGTTTACCTGAAGATGCAGAGTAAGCCCACTATATGTTCTGTACTGTCCTATCCAGAACTGTCGAAAGGAAGTGGGTCAATGCTTATAGTTTGAGGTACCCTATCCTGCACATCCCTCTTATGTAGTGTACCTGGGGTGGCTTATGATTTCAAATGTTATAAACTACTTGACCTTGCAAGATTTCTTGCTTCTGGAATAAAACATGTAGGGGTAACTGAGTCAGGGATCATTCACAGGGAAGCTGTTCAACGATATGCTTTGTGATCAAGCATTCTCAGTAGGGGAGCATTCCAAGATACTCTTTTGGACCACAGTGAGTGGGTAGATTTTGAGGCAGCTCTCACATCACCTGCCACTTATCTCACGTGGTGCAGCTGAGCAGCATGCGAACCTGTCCATGTAGGGAGGAATATGCTCACCTGCGATATGAGATAAAGTGCCCTATATGTCAGACAAACACACGCTCACACAAACACACACACACCCACTGAAATTTAGTGTTGCAGTTCTAGCTGGGCACAGATACATCTGGGCTTTCTGTGTTTGCTTGTGGCAATGAGGATATCTGACTTCTCTTTATTAATAACTATTTATTTTTCCATTCATGAAGTACACAAAGCCTGGTGGCATCGAGGCGCCGTTACAAAACCAGTTACTCACAAGACATGTTCAAAGGGTCACAGGAAGGGTTCAAATGTCAATACATTTGGGAGAACAAGCTCGAAGATTATACAAACAGCCAGGTTTTCAAGGCTCTCCGGAAGGCCCAGTTAGATTGTTTCCACACTCAAGGTGGGCTGAAGGGACTTCCATTGTTTTGCTGCAATATAGGCAAAGCTAGAGCCTCCAGCGTTTATCCGTTTGAAATTCGGCTGGATGAGACGATGTTCATAGGCCAATCTGGTAGGCCTGGATCGGAGGACTGGACAGTGATAATTTTCTGTCAGAGGTAAGGTGGAGCGACATTAGTGAGGCATCTGTGTGTGATTGAGAGGGTTCTGAACATTATCCTTTCCTGGATTGGGAGCCAGTGGACATCTCTTCTTGCTCCTGAAATATGTTTGCATTTCAGAATATTGAGTGCTGCTCAAAGAGCGTTATTCTGGATCATCTTCAGATGTTGTGCACTGATGTGCCAGCAAGGAGAGCATTACATAGTCAAGCCTTGAACCAATGATTGCTTGAGAAACTGGTAAGCAATGATCCTGAGATAGGAATGGTCTTGCCGCATTGATCGATTTTGTCATTTAGGCAGCGGAAGAAGCAATGGCATTCACTTGGAGGGTACACAAAAGAGTGGAGTCAAAGTAAATTCTGAGGACCTGATTCACAGAGCGTTTTCCAATGGGATTGCACCATTATAAAGGGTTCTGTGAATCAGGCCCTGGTGTCTTCACTGTGGAGGTGAGCGGGATCTGAAGGGCGTCAATGTCAAAAGAGGTATATTGGGTCTTGAGCTCCTTCAGCACCGTAAAGGCCCTACAAGCAGTAACTCTGTCTTCTCATCATTAAGGCAAAGGCGTTGAGTGGCCATCCAGGCTATGCATAATGAAATGTGGTCTCACAATACGTTCTTACGATAATATGTGGGCATGACTGAATACTGCATTTCAGTGCTTAGCAGGAATAATAGCACCTGGATTTACTTTGTTAAGTGGACATAATGGAACATGGCACTACTGTTTTCATTATGAGTAATGGAAACTTGATCGTCCATGCTAACTATGCATAATTGGTACTGTTACTCCTTTGCGTTTTTAACATAATGCAATCTGTCACTGATTTTGGAACAGGTCTTATTGGAACCTGCCATTGTTGGGCTTGTTATGTGTAGCCTTGACAAAGATGTGAGCACCTTACATTGTAATGTAATATAGAGTGGTGATGAATAGCACACACGTCTGTCATTTTGGGAGTATCACTGTGAAAAGTGGGAGTAGGTTGTTAATGGGATACAGATAGAGGCAGGTGTAAATCCTGTGGTGCTGATGCTTGCACAACATACACAGCTCATTAGTGCCAGTGTATCCTTTTGAGGGAATTGATCAAGAGAACCATGTGTGTTGTGTCCAGAAGGACCAGCATAAGATTGATAAATTGAATCAGTACAACGAGGAAATAGTTAACTAAAGGCATGGGGCGCTGCCAGTGCAAGGGAGGTGAGTGCTGGTGATGCTCAGTTAGATATGTTGTTGGCTTGTGCAAGGGTTGATTGTGAGAACAGTGTAAGATGGAGAGATAAAAAGGCACGGAGGAGTGGAAATGCTGAAGCTATTGGGAGCCTTTAAGTTCAGGACAGTTGGTATAATGCTGTGGGAGTGTTTGGTTATCATAATTGCTAGGAATGGTTCTTGCTATTCTGTTCATGCTGAACCAAACATATTTAATCTCCTGGACTTAAGGGATTTTGCTTTGTCGACAATTGAACATTGGAAAGATTGTTTAGAGGTTGCTGTGAGACTGACCAAATATAGTCCAATCTCCCATAGTTCCTGGCTGGTTCCATTAGTGCTTGGCTGGTTCCCATCGTGCTTCGCTAGTTCCCATAGTGCTTGGCTGGTTCCCACAGTGCTTGGCTTGTTCCCATAGTCCCTGGCTAGTTCCCATAGTGTTTGGCTGCTTCCCAGAGTGCTTGGCTGGTTCCCATAGTGATTGGCTAGTTCCCATTGTGTTTGAATGGTTCCCATCGTGCTTGGCTAATTCCCATAGTGATGCTGGTTCCCAGAGTGCTGTTCAGGTTCCCATCGTGCTTGGCTAGTTCCTATAGTGCTTGGCTGGTTCCCATCGTGCTTGGCTAGTCCCCATAGTGCTTGGCTGGTTCCCATCGTGCTTGGCTAGTTCCCATGGTGCTTGGCTGGTTCCCATCATGCATGGCTGGTTCCTAGAGTGCTTGGCTGATTCCCAGCGTGCTTGGCTGGTTCCCATAGTGCTTGGCTGCTGAGTGGTATGTAGATGTGTGGCATGATGTATATTTCTTTCAGCATAGGTTCTGTCTTACTGATCCTACCAAGGATGAGGATGTTGTGCTATTCTCGTGCTGGAGTTTATTGAATAGCCTGGTTTTCAGTGATTTTCTGAAGGCTATGTGTTTTTTCTCTGTGCGTAGATGTTTGAGCCTCAAATTCCAAATGTGTTTGAGAAGAAGAAGGAAGATGGGATGTGCGACAGGGGTTATGTGCAAAATATGATTTTCTTTTCTTATTCACATGACCTACCATGACCAGTTTGAGCATTAGCCACATTTGCATACTGCACACAGGGAGGGTTTTGTGACTCAACAGACTGCATATGTTGTGCTTTGGTGAAACTACACTAATTAATGTATTCTTCTGTTTTTAATTACATTAATAATTCATGCACGTGATGTTCGGTTGAAGCTACAGATTTTTTGTCATCACGTTTGCCTACTTGCACCCCTGTTTAATAATGTGTATGAATATTATACACTACGACTACTATTAAATCTAAAAAGTAAATAAAATAAAAAAAATAAAAACAATGGGGCATTTCAGTGAATATTTTTCCTATGTGTGTGTTTCAACTGCCCGTGCAAGTCGAGTAAACTATTTTAATTTACATGAGAGCCTATTCACAAAAGCAAAACTGCAAGCACAAGTGCTTACCACACACAATTGTACCATCAGGCACTATGGGCCTGATTCATTCTTTTTTTGTTTGCACTAGTGCAACTTGACGTTGCACTGTAAATAAACACCCTGATTCACAGAGCGGTGCAAAGTGTATTTTTGCAGTACAAAGTCACTTTGCACTACAAAAGACCTCACCCGGGTTAGCCTCCCCCCTTTTCTACAAAAGTACTCATTTCACCATGAATTAGGCCCATTTAACGTGGTGCAAAGAGTACTTTTGCAGTGCAAAGTAACTTTGCACTTCAAAAAAATACTTTGCACTGCTCTGTGAATCAGGGGCCAGACCATCAAATCTTTTCACTTGTGCAAAAAAGTGGAGCAAATGATTTAAACACCAATTTTACTGCTTTGATAATTGGGAATAAAGCACAGGTATAGCGCCAATTTGTATTACCTAAAAAGATTTTCTGTGGAGCAAAAATAAACCAGACTGTTGCATTTACTATGTTTGAGGAGTAACATGAAATGGAATGTAGTGAACCACTTTATTTTTATTTTAAGCAGAAAACATAGTCAAACACCATTCTGATTTAGTTTGCCCTAGTGCAAAAGTTTTTAGATAATACGGTTTGTGACAAATTTTGTTTTCTCCATTCCATATTATCAAAGCATTTGCTCACTTTTTAGAACTGGTGCAAATGTTAGATAACATGGCCCCACCGGTCAAATTACAGAAAGTTTGCACCGGCGCAAGTGCAAAATTGCACAGTATCAGCACTAGGGCAAAGTGTGCCCTATTTTTAAAAACACTGGGACACTGCAGAAAAACAATTGCACCATGAGAAGTGCAGTTCGGCATGGTATCAGCCTCAGGGCAAAGTTGACCTCGGGCAAAAAAGATACATTTTCACTGCATTATTGCAACAGGGCAAAGTTTGCGCTACTGCTAATACGGAATGGTATTAGCGATAGGGCAAACTTTGCCCTGCTGAAAAAATTGATAAAAAATTGATCTTTTTTGCACTATGGCCATTTTCACCATGGTGCTTATACCATGCCAAACTGCAGTTGTCATGGTGCAATCGTTTTCTAAAGTGTCCCAGTATTTTTAAAAATAGGGCACACTATTCCCTATTGCTAATACTGTGCAACTTTGCACTTGCAATGGTGCACACTTTCTGTAATCTGGGCCCCTGGTGTTTGGTGACAGTGCAAAGTCAGTTTACAGCACAAAGTGACTTTGCACTGTGCTAAACATTCCATGAATCAGGTCCTGTGTGTGTATTCGGCCAGGAATGTAAAAAGAGCATCCTAGAGCCCACCCCTTTTTCATCAAGGGATACATGTCGTCTTGGACGTACTACACCAATGACACATTGATGTATGCCTGATCTGCTCCGTCGCTGTCCTGATTCAGCGGAATGCACAAAGCCCTCACAGGTCTATCTTTACCAATCTACACCTGCTTGGCAATGCCCTGAATAGAAACGGAAAATGTGAATCCATAATTGAAGGTGGTGGGCCCTTTAAGGCCCATCACTTGCAATACTCTGTCTGCAATGGGTCAGGGCAGGCTCCTCCCAAGTGGCTGGAAAGGACCAATGCATGGCCCAACGCTGGCAAATGCAACCGTGGCTGGGATGCAACACCCTTGAGCTCAGAGCCTTGACCTCCTGTATGGAGCCCCTATTTTGCACAAAAGGATCACTGCACAGTCACTAGCCAATTTTGCCTTTCACATCCTGTGGCCACCAGCCACTGGACAATTGGTACTAGTATGGTGTGTAAAAGCAACACCTAATTAAGGGCATTTAAAAAAAAAAGAGAGAAAGAGAAACATTAAACACAAGCGCCATGCGTTCCATGGTATACATCAACATAAGATACACTTTATTTCCAGAACGATTGTCCTTGTTTTACTCTATTTCACCTCCTGGGTGTAATTGATGTGAATTGGAACAGTAAAGTAAGTAATGGCCTGTCAAATGTGTCCCAAAATCGAACAGGAAGCCTCCGTCCTAGCCCGGTGCAAGCAGGCCGCGAAACACATTTATGGTAAGGTCTCCTTTTAAAGGCGAATTCCAAGCAGAGTTACTCTCTCTGGAAATCTGCAGATCACCGGAGTTTCAAAGGACGTAACAAGAGCTCCATGTGCGTTCCCCTCGCCGTGCAGTGCATGCACTCTGACTCGTGGCCTCCACTCCAGCACGCTGAACTATAAGACACGCCAATTAAAATATCCCCAAACTGAAATGTCATAATAAAAAAGCAACGATAACCTTCTTTTCAGAAGCAGGCGTTTTTAGGCTCCAAGCATCCATTTTTCAGAAAGTTGTTGACTTGTTTAGCTCACTATGTTAGTTTCCGGCGGAGCTCATGCTTCGCTGTTTTGAGCTGTTATTATTAGAGCTGAACTGTGCCATTTTTGAAATATCAAACAAAATGAGGATCCGCTGACTGTTGAGAAAATCCTGTTGCGAAAATGCATTGCTTGAGAGCTCAAATAACGCAGCGCTACCTAGCTTTATGATGTTATCAAATTTGTGGCATGAAAAAAGGGCCAGCCCATGCTCTCCAATGAAACATTTAAAATGTTCTATTGGCAGAAATTGCAAATTACGTTTTTAGGGGTCTGTTATCTATCAATCTACGTCTTCACGCGTATTACACTTTCAACAGCACAGACCTAACAATCATACAGAGCACGGATGAGCTGCATTTTTGAGGAGAGCTATTCTGAGTAGTTCAGAGGCCGGAGTATTTACTATGGTGACTTTTCTTCTGAGGCGCAGTGCGCATCAGAAACAATGTGCTGGGTGTACCTCCCGCATTAGTGATGGGCAGGGGTGCCCACTCTACTGTAATACAGGTTCACAGAACCCCATTGTCTGCTGGGAGTGCATTTCACCAATTGTGAATTGTTCAAAAATAGAAAAAGTATATTCATGGCCACTTGTAGACATGATATCCAAGTTGGGCAACAGGAGCTCATTTTTCTAATGTCCTTGTTAAAAGGTATGCACAGAGGGTCAGAAACGGCCCTTCTATGGATTTTCATTCCCTTGTATCTGGTCCAAACACGAGAAAAGTGATGCCCTACATTTTCACCCATTCTAAAGCACATACTTAAAAAAAATCAAAAATGCACGAATAAGCCGCTTGCCATATCATTGTTTTCCCAATAGAGCACATGGGGAGTGTTGGGGTGGATGGGAAAGGTTCACACGAGCAAGGGGGGTTTATGTTGCATGCACCATGTTGATGACTGTGGGTTCAGAAAACTGGGCGTGATGTTACAATTTGTTACGCATCTAGTATAGTTAAATGTGAATGTGATATATTACTTAGTATTACTTTTGTTTAGAACTGATACATATTACCTTCCACGCGTGCAGAAAGATAATGGGCCTGATTCATGGATTTGTTTGCGTGGTAAATGGGGACTTTGCGTGCCATTCTTTGGGCAAAACCCCCCTCCGTCAATTCATGGAATCCACTTTGCATGACTTTTCCAGACCTTGTGAGGACTTTGTGCAGGTCCGGCACACCTCTGCGAGCAGTCGAGGGGCCTTGCATGAGACCCCACGCAGATTGTGGGTCAGGCCTTCCAAGAGATCTAAATATGGGGCGGAACATGCATATTCCTCATTCTCCGTGCAGTATGAGGAAGAGAAAGGCATTACGTGGGTGTGTCGTGGAGCGGCCTGCGTGAGAAAATCGCACACCCAGCAGCACGTAAGAACAGGCATATTCATGAATATGACCGTGCAACATCACATCGGGAAAATCAGCATGCAAAGCTCTGGATCACACCGCCATGTGAAAGCAGGTCTAAGACCCTAATTGCATAGTGTGCAAAGGTAAGGTCTGATCAGGAATTTAGGGGTGCGTGCATTCAGTTGGGGTGCCGTTTGCAGTTAGGGGTGCGTGTATGCTGAGTAGCAGGGTGCAGCCCCAGTTTATGGGGGGTTTTCACGCAGATTGACCCGAGATTTACCTGGTATGCATGTTGTCAGAGTGCTGTTAACAGTTACGGCGGACCCCACGCAGTGCCCCAAGGTTGCTGGCTTGGTTGAACGACACCCGACGCAGTATTATCGGGGTGCATGAGTTTGCGGCCGAGGAGCCCGCAAAGGTAGGTGTATGTGTCTGGATTTGCTTTGCATGAGGATGTGTCGGGGGTATTCCGACCGCTACTTGCGCATTCGGTTACTTTGTAGGAAAATTTCCATGAATATGCAGAGCGTGCACAAAATAAGAGAGCTAATCAGAGAAAAGTCCTGCTGGCAAAATTATACAGCATTTACAATATTGGTCTTGACAAACTGGTAAATCTTTACCTCCCCACTGAAGTAGCAACAATGGAGACTGCGGATGAACCTACTATATATTGGGAAATGAAAAAAAGACAAGTGAGACAAAGAAAATGCGAGCATCGGTCGTCTGTAAAAAAACAAAGCAGACAACAAACCGTTGATCGCACATTTGCTAAAAAAAAAGAAAAAACATCTGAAATATTTTAGTTTATTATACAAACCATTGCAGCACCAGTTCGAGTGGGAGACCGCGATCTGTTGTTGAGAAAAGCAGAACAACAGGGATTATACAGGTTAGACACTGTCCAGCACGGCCTAAATTCGTGCATAGAGTGAGTCCTCTTCATGTAGGATAGCCTATACATCAGGATCCTAGTGAAGATTCATTTTAACACTTGATTTGGGCCCATCCAATTGTCACAACACAAAATTCCACCTGCAAACATAGGATGAGAGCTGGTGCTTAAATACTGCAATATACTATTAAAAACATAAACAACATGTGGGCGAATCCCAAAAATAAATTTTTAACACATTTTTTAAACAGATATTTCTGAAAATTCTTTTTATTAAAAGGGTTCCATTAAAACGATTTCTTGTGATCACATGGTTAGTTATATTGGTTGGGACTAGTGTTTCGGATGACACGAACCTGGGCCCCATATATATTCAAAACACAGGTGATCTATTTTTTCATAAACCATACTTATGCCGTAGACAGGTTCAGAATGGCAACCCCATAAACACAGAAACTGCTAAGCTTACCGCACTGCAGTCACGTGGGTTGACACGTGACGCGATGACATTGACGCGGCACACAGATGCAATATAAATAACGAAGTCGTGTTGTCGTTCCGGCAGTAGAGAAGGACCATTTAAACAGAGCACCTGGAGCTCTTTTGATTAATCAGACTGTGTGTTTCAGAACACACTGGCCCTGGATAACGAGAGAGGGGCTCAATACTTATGCATGCCTGAGCCTGGAAAGATGTGTATTTTAGCAACATCTATTGCTGTGTCCACAGTGGAATGCCCAGGGTAGTCACATAGGGATGAGACTTCGGCTTCAGTAACACCTGTAGACACAGGGAGGATTATTCAGCCGTTGTCTTTTCTAAAACTAGCTATGCTTTAGAGTCAACAAATAACCTGCCTTAACTTTGAATGTACAAACGAGCACTTGGACATAAAATGAACATGGTCCATTGCTTCCTATTTGGGAGACTGCTCCAATACACCATATTAGATAGGCTTTGAACGAGCAATACTGAGAGAGGAGACTTTCCAGAATAAAGTGAACAAAAAAGAAAAAAGAAACAAGGTCAGTAACTCGTAGTAGCAATGTATGCGAGCAAGAATTTAATAAAGACACAATAAACATGTACAAAGTGACAACTATACTTAATGTTGTTCAAAACAGAAACAAAGACTGAAAGAAACTCTGCCCAGTTCTGTTCATAGACAGAAGAAATATCTTTGAACACACTGTCCATTTCTCCAGTGATTATAATTAAGGTTAGTGTGTGGAACCTATATGAAATAGACAACATTAAAAAACCAACCACCATCAGCACAACACTAATATCTTTTTTTTTAAATGTGTTTGTATTCCGGTGCTCGTGTACTCAACATCTAAGTGGGTTCTTAGACTTAGCCACAGAATCAGTACAACTTCGTCCTGAAGAATGCCCAACAACCAACAGTTGAAAAGCATTAGGGATAACGCTATTACACAGAGGGGCCGAAACATATGTAGACTATTCCTAGGCTAGAAGGGAAACCCTGTACGCTGGTTTTCCAGTGTCCCAATGTAGAGTAAACATGGGGACAGGTCTTTTTTAGCCCTTCACTGTTAATTAGACAAGGAAGGACATTTTGGTTGACCTTTCAGTAAAAAGTGTATGTGCGCATACATCTAAAAGTCACATACTTTACTAACCCCACAATACCATTATCAATGAATACCTAAATGTATAAGTGTGTTATATGTCATTGCAATATGTTGTGTTTATATGTTTTTTATAAAAATGATCTTAATAAATTGTTACATTGATCATAAAAAGTGGGCTTGGATGAATATAATACTGAAATGAAATACGGTATTTAAGTGTGTCACTCTCTACCTAATGAAGGGTTTACAAGGGAGGGGTAACCCGTTTTCTCTATTTAATTCAGACTATTTGTAATCTTCCCACGTCCAAACTGGTCCCCCGATAACTACACATTGGGAAGTACCCATACTCACACTACACTGTCACAAGGTGCAATAAACAAAGCAAACAGGGCACATATTTTAGATCCTGTATTACAATTATCAGGATTGGAGGGATGTTTAAAGTGTCCCTGACACTGTACATAGATGCTTGAGGTACTTCTACCTGGGTTAGTACCAGATGATCTTTCTCTTTCGACGTCCTCTTCCAGGGTTATTCCCCAAAGCAACTATGTTGCTTTGCTATCCCCTTCTCTTTGGTTTGGGCCTCTACCTGCTTTTTGTCAGTACTCTACTTCAACATTTTCTCTCTAACATTAGTAAGGGCTTCTGTATTTCATTTCTCTGCACTTTCCTCAAGCAATTTCTCTCTTTCCTGGTTAAGAGAACCAGTCCTTTCTTTCTCTGTCGCCCATATGGATATTTTCCCTTTGTCTCAGTTCAGAGCCTCCACCCATTGAATATGTTGTCTTTCTCCAGATGGCTGTATCTGCCTGTTCATGGGCCATAGCATCAGGCTCTTTGCTCTACGGAAAAGGTCCCCCATTCATTTTTTCTCCTTTGATTTCAAGCTTACCCGTATGCCATTTTCTCCTTTTCCATCTCCCTGGGAAAAACGTGCCCCACTCGCTTCTTCCCCTTGTGAATAATGTGCCCCCTCGCTTCTTCCACTTTCGTCATAAGCTTACAAGCTTGACCTCTTCTTCTCTTTCATATATCTGATGATGTGGCGTACATTCACCTTCTTCGCCTCTAGGCATAAGCTTACCAGCTTGCCCTCTTCCACTCACCTATTTCTCTAGGAATAAGGTGCTCTGCTCACCGCCTTCTTTCCACGGTATAAATGTGCCATCTTGCTCTCTTCTTCTCCTTATTGGAGTTCTCTTCTTTCTCCTCTCTTCTCTTTCTGTGCCTTCTTCTTTAATCATCCTTCCTCAGCCCTCTGGGAGTTTGCTCACTACATTGTGGGTTTTCCTATTTGCCCCATCTGCCTCAGCTTCCTGGACATTACAATCTGTGTCCTCCTGAGCATTTTGATCTATCCTCTTTTCCAACCCCCAGATCTTAGAATCTGCCCCTTCTACACCTGTGATGTACCTTATCTTCTGCCTTTAAGGCTTAACAAACTGCCTCCTCATCCATCTTCCAGGTCTTCCAATCTGCCTTTTCCTGGGTCTTATGATATGCCTTATCCTTTACCTTCAAGGACCATCTACTCTTTCTCCCTTCTGGTTGTTATGATATAACTTCTTCTCCTCTCATGCTCTACCGACGGCCCGATTCACTGCTCTACAGGACTTACAATCAATCCATCATATCACAAATGCACACCTATCTTAACTGATAAAAAGTAGCAATATCCAGTATCTCAGAGTTTTATTAAAGGGATTGATGCATATTTTTGTAAAAGGAAAGCAATGTTTTTTTCAGTAATCCCATATTAGGTTTCCTTAGCTCAACATGCCTAGATTACAAAAGGCCCAGTTAGCACTGCAGTGTCAGAATCCATTATATCCAGTTGGAAAAGGCATGTTGGTTTGTATTATGCCCAGTTAGGACTGTCAACCCATTTAACATTATGTTTAGTTAAGGCAGTACTTATGGATCCAATTTTTCCTAGTCAGCCAAACAGTGGCATATATTATTCAATTATCTATTTGCTCTCCCTATCCCTCATAAATGTGGCACCCGTTACACGTGGAAATCTGTCCAATGATGTTTCTTCAAAATCTACATCAATGTTCGAGAAGGTGGCCCATGCCTGTGTAGATGCTCGTCTACATGGAAACTACTTTGGAGAGGGCAACCTGAATAAAAGAAGACATTTCTAATGCAAGATATTTCTTCAGGCAAATATCTTTCAATATAAATGCCAAGTTGGATTAACATTACATTGTGAATGGACCCTCCTTGTTACATTAAAAGTTTAAAAGCCACAGACTGTTTCCAGACCCTTGAACCTGAAGTCTCCAAGCAGAGTAAGGACAGATCCCATTGAAGTCAATGGCGGTTTCATTAGAGGTAAGGAAGAATTTCGGTGTGGGTCATAACATAGATCTCTTTGGCAGGCATTTGGCTTGTTTTGGACATCGACTCGTTTTGAGCTCAAAGTGGGGGTCCAAGCAGGCGACACCCTCCAAAAAGAGTGGATTAGTACAACTACTTTACCACAGAAATTGCCTGTTCTCTGTTTCTGCTTGGGTCATTGAGGCAGTGGTAGTGGGCAGTTGCTACAGTTCCCCACTGTGTCTCGCTTATTTATTATGTACAGTCTGTCCTCCTATACCTTAGTGCTGTGCCGGGTCAGACGATTCAACACTGCTTAAACTTGGAAAGGGAAGTGGAATGAATTCATAATATAGCCTCCCCTTACAAGCAGAAGAAGAAATAACATCAGCTGCAGTTTTGTGGAATGGTAGCTCATGTAGATGGGTTTCTCCCTATTAGCCGGTGTGATTTGGGACTCTTGGAAAAATCAAATTGAGGAGCCTTGAATTGAAAATCCTCAGACGAAATGAAGAAACATCGGGACCTAGCAGCAACTTGGAAATGCAGTCATTCTCATGCAAGGGAATGCAGGATCGCTAATGGTGAGGAGGACAGAGCTGATCTGTTGAATTGTTATACTCTTAGGTCATGCAAGTTTATCTCTCCTTGACTTACCCTCATTCTACTGAAAAAAATCTCAAAATATTATCAGGCATACATATCTAGAAGTATATTTTTTTATTTATTTATTTTACTTATTTTTAACACGCGGAAGCCCGCATGCATCAGGGCATACACGAAGAGTAAAGACAGACATGAAGCACAGGACAAGCAAAGGCAAGGTGGTTTAGGATACTTGAACAAAAGTTGTTAAGGAATAGAGCAGCCCATAATAGGGCCCACAATTCCCAAGCTGCCGTGCGTGGGTAAACGTGATGACTTCATCAAGCCAGCGCAAAACAGTTGATAAGGAAAAAACAACACATTCCAAGACTGCGCGCAGACAGCAAGTGGAACGCATCCGAGGTGATTCCCTACAGGACACCTTTTTCAACATCTAAGTAAGTTAATGGATCGGATGACTCCTTTCCAAGATGTGCTGTAGAGCCTATGTTTACCTTGACTGTGAACTAATGTGAAGTTTCTTCACAGCATTCCAACAAGAGAGTCTTTGCAGAATAACTTTTATGTTATATATTGGAGGTGACTCCTTACAGGACGCTTCAAGCTACAGTTCTGTGAGTATAAATTATATTGACCCGTAGTCTCTATATATTCAGAACAGTTATTTGACTATCTATGAGTGCAAATGTGTAAACAGTACTATGCATGTATTGACTGAGGTATTTCTTTGCCCATTTTGTAAACAGGATAACTTAAAAACAATCTATTGGGTGAGTCCCTAATCAGGTCAGATTTACTTTACTCACCTTTAACATAATGGCACCCATTCAGCATGAGGACTCAACCTGGGTGTTCTAATCTGTTATTAACATACAATCAGAATGGAATTGGTGGAAGCACAATTCACTTTGGGATAATGTTTTTCAGAAGACACAGTGAAATTTTGATGGATACACAAAAAAACTCACCAAATAGAAAACAAGATATGACAACAATTATGGCAGCAATAACGATCGCTCTTGCCCCTTTTGGCAAATTGTATGAAACAATGAATGAAGCAACAAAAGACAACACAACTATCCTAGGGAAATTACTATCCAAATTTGAATTTATGGAAGGCTACCTAACGGCGGTAGAAGCCAAAAGAAACCTCTAAACAAGACCATGGAAAGTTCAACCCAAACATGTCCAAACAGCAACCACAGACATTCTATACAGCCAGAAGAGACCCTAAATCCTAAAAGCAATCCAAAAAAAAAGATAGCCCTACAGTTGGCAAAGCAAATAGACAAACAGAAGAAGCCAACCCCATGACTAGTACACAATAAAGAGAAAATCAATGTGGATTTAACTAAAAGTCCTACCCGAGATACTGAAAAGACGACAAGGAAGCAAAAAGAGGTTATCCACATAGAAAACTTGCCAAGAACGACGGAGGAGTTCCTAATGACAAGCTCATTAATGGATATGTCAGTCTATTCTGAGGTGGAGACAGATAAAGAAACTGTCCACGAAAAAGATCATGAAAAGACACCACAAGAAGAGCATTTTAAACGAGACCAAATTGAGACAGTGATGTGTACGGAGCACAAGACGTACACAAAGAAGGGGCAAATATCTGGCGAAAACAAGGTGAAAACCAAATGGAGCAAAGTCATCTGAAACACACAAAAGAACAACGAGAATGGAATCAAAGAAACGAGAATAGACAGTCGTCAACACCGAAAAAACTAAAATTACAACGAACCTGGGAGGAAAGGACAAGAAGGACGACAAGAAGAGAGAGACTAACTAGACGAGAAAAAGAACCGGAAGAAGTCAGAGTGTTCAAATTGGAACAATCGTCGTGTAAAAGTGAGTACATCATCCTAAACAGGAAAACAGTGCTAAAAACATTGAATAAAATCAACTCATTAAAACACCTGAACACAGACAACTTCCTACTGATAGAACCATACCACCGTGACCAGAAAGCAAAAACATATCTCCACATTAAAAGCAAGGCTTTAAAGAGTTTGATACATGAACCTCATGAAGATTTAAAAAAGAAAGGCTTCACATTGACAGAAATCACGCAACAAGAAAAACAATTGAGTAGAAGGGGAAGAAATAAGGAGAACGAAGAGGGTATATTCCAACAGATGACAAATCCTCAGTCTCCGGGAAAGCAGAAAAGACACGAAGGACGATTGGAAAAGAAAGAGGGAAACTTTAGAAACAGGAAGTACAGCAATCCAGGAGGCAGACGGGAGCCAAGCGGTAGAAGAGAGCTATACCGCGCGGGGCAAAGGCAGAAAGCACCGGAATGGAAGAATGAGAGCCTTTATAATGACAGTCATGTTTCGGAAAGAAAGGAACAATATCAAAGACCAGCAAAAGAGGGCATTAAAGAAAACAGAAGGTATGAAGAGACCAAAGAAAGGGGAGAGGATGAGCCAGAAAGGGAAGATCTAAGAAAACCAAAAGGCCCGTGGAATTGGTTGAAAGCGGCACTAAATTCTAAATTGGATAAATAGCAACCACTAGGAGGTGAGTCGGGAAAACGACCTCCTCCAGTAGAACTTCAGCAAACGAAGATAATGGGCCTCATTACACGGAAGGCGTTAAGGGTTAATGGTCACCGGTAATGGTACTGGTGACCGTTAACCCTTACCGCCTTACTACGAGGTCCCTTAGCGGGTTGGTAAAAACCAACCCGCTAAGGGACCTTGGTGCTAATTACGGCACTGCAAATTTGCGGTACCGTAATTAGCACCTTCCCCATTCCCATTATGCCCTATGGGGCAAAAATGGGAATGGGGAAGGGCGATGGTGATGGGGAAGGGCGATGGTGGAAGGGGGAATTACCGCCCCACCAACCTTGGAATAGGGCGGTAATTCCCCTTTCCACCAAGGCGGTGCCGGTATTTTACCGGCATGGACCAAGGTGCTATTAGCTATTAGCACCTTGGTCCACCTCCTACTATGTAATGAGGCCCAAAGAACACCTTGACAATGGCCTCATGGAATACGAGAGGTCACCATCACCTAACAAGCCCAGATAACCAAGACCTCAGGGCTTTTGATATACTCTGTCTCCAGGAAACATGATTAATGGGGAAACCGGCACTAGACGGTTTCGAAATAGCATTCTCGGCGGTAACTAAAGGAATCTTTGGCCGCCCATCTGCAGGGCTACTTGTAGCAGTCCCAATGGGTTCAGGAATTGTAATTACCAAGATAATAGTAGAAGCATATGGTATTCTGGCTGTTTTGACCACCTGGACAAAAGAACAAAAGGGAACGATTCGCATAGAAACCGAGAAGATAGCAATTGTGACAATATACTGGAACCCGCAGAGAATATCAAGCTCGGAGTTCTGCAAAAAAATAGAAGACGTGCTGGATATCATCTCAATCATATGTGGAGATTTGAATTCCAATTGCAACCAAAACACGGAAAATAGTGAGAGGAGGAACGTGCAGACGCAAGCAGTAGAAAGAGGAGCCAGATGGAATGCCTTAATGAAATCAAGGAACCTACACAATGTCGCAACATTGAGAACATGGGGGGAGACAATACCAACCTGGGAGAGAGGTGAATCAAAAGCTACCCTGGACTACGTTTTTACGTTGGAAAGTATGCTACACTACATAGAAAATTACGCAGTAGTTAGAACCATAGAGAGTGACCACAATTTGGTAACCATTGGATGGTCATCAATAAGCCATCTTACCCAAACGTATCAACATTCGATAGAGGCGAACAGCCAGATAACTCGGATGTGCCTAACAGCTTCAGACATTGCAAACATTACAGAGAAATATCAAAGAGAAGTCCTTACCACGGACCAGAAAACAGCACGACCAGACTATCTACCCTTCCTCTTGCAGCACAGACAGAAAAGGAAAGGGCGAAACCCCGCTAAAACGAACAACATACATGCATACGATAAAGAGCTAGTGGAAAGAAGAAGAGAATTAAGAAAAACAAAAAACAAGCTAAGAGGCTCAACACCACGAAAGGGTGGAGAAACTTGCAAATGGTAACAAGGGCATATAAAACCTGGATTTTAGGGCACCGTCACATGCAGTATCAAAAGGATGCAGAGGCGATGCTTAAGGCCCTAAGCTCCAAGAAATGTAGTGATTTTTGGAAACTCATCAAAAAGCCCAATAAAGAATCAGTCAACCGACTGACCAACGCAGTGAGTGAAGAAAAATGGTTCACTTTTTTTGAAGATTTGTTTAAAGTTCCGTCATCATCTACGACGCGAATACAAAGAACGAAAGGTCCACGATGGCTTGATGTGTCTGACAAGCAAGAGATAAGTTCAGCAATAACAAGACTCAAGAAATCAAGGACACCAGGCCCGGATGGGCTGAGTAACATAGATATCAAACAAAATGCTGACGCGTGGACAGATTTCATCAGTACACTCTTTAAACACTGCAGAGATGCACAAGCGATCCCAACATCATGGACAGAAGCGGTAATTGTACCGATTTTCAAGCAAGGTGACAGAGAAGAACCGGGCAATTATCGCCCAATAGCACTCTTGGACATAATAGGGAAAATCTTTGCTACTATACTGTTAAGGCACTTTCAAACCTGGGCTAAGACATCACCGGCAAGCGACCCCTTTCAAATGGGTTTCCTCAAGAACGGAAGCACCATAGTAAACATTTTTATGTTGAACATTATAAAAGCAAAGGTAAAGCAAGGAGCGGCGCCAGTACATATGGCTTTCCTAGACCTGTCACAAGCATTCGACAGAGTGGACAGAGAAAGACTATGGAGCAAACTAGAAAGTTGGAAATGCACAGGAGAGCTACTGGACCCAGTGAAGGCCCTTCACGAGAACACCAGAATAAGAGTTTGCCTCAGCACCCAAGGTACGCTGACGCGTGAAATTACAGCCAACCGCGGAGTAAAGCAGAGCTGCCCGTTAGCCCCGGCACTTTTTATCGCATACCTGGGTGACTTTAAAGAAACAGAACTCTCAGTAAGGTCCTTCCCACCTAAACTAGGAAACATAACCATTTCACGGCTACTGTGTGCAGACAACCTTATTCTACTGGACCAGACGGAGATAGGCCTACAACAACAATTAAACAACTTGGCGACATACATGGAACAAAACAACCTACAAATTAATAAGAAAAAAAACAAAATTCTGACATTAAGAAGGAGAGACACAATAAAAAACAGAAGTCACAAATGGTATCTGGATAAGGAAAAAATCGAGGTGGTTACTGACTATAAGTATTTAGGAGTCCTGATAGATGCCTCAAACCAAGAGGATTCCATGCAAGCAACTCTCTAGAAAAAAGCAAAAAACCTGGCAGCACAGATGAGAACCCTGGATAGAAAATACTGGAAATTTTCCAACACTCCGGTCATCCAATTCTATAAAGAGAAAGTAGTCCCGACCATCACCTACGGGATGGGTGCCATGTTGAATATACCGAACACCATATGGCAGAAATTGGAAGGGTACCTGTGGAAAGCTCTGCTAGGTCTACCAAATTCAGTTTCAATGGACCTTATTAGACGAGAGTTAGGCCTGCTCTCTCTAGAACAATCAGTAACATTGAGTGCTATGCAAATCTTAAGAAATACTTTACTACCAGAGGCCCCACCAACATATAAGATTATCAGAACTGAAATATCAAGTCGTAAACTGACCGCCTTAAACAGCTGGGTGGACAAGCTAAAAGAGAAACTGGAGGAGGTGGCATGCACGGAAGCAGACTTGCAAGCAAACCCAGAAAGAGTAAAAGACAAATTGAAGGCCCAAGATTGGATAAACACCCTGGAAGAAGCACATGGAAATAAACTGCCAAAACATCTCTCACCGACCTTCAATAGCCTGAATAAACCGCTACCATACTGCACAAAGTTTGCGGATAAAAGATTAAGAGCATTCTACATGAGAGCACATTTAAATCTCCTCCCGACACGAGAAATTCAGGCAATCCGGCTAAAAACTGCACCTAAAGATTGCAGACTATGTGGAGAAACCAACAAACCGAAACAATAAGACATCTGTTAATGGAGTGCCCGGAACTAAGAAAAATATGGACGGACTTCCTCAACAACCTGTGTATCAGCTGGGTAGGCGTACAGGGAGAGGAACAAGCCACCTGGTGGAATAGACTAATGTCAGGTGAAAAGACTCCCTGGACCTTGGCCGCAGCAAACATTTTGGAAGCAGCCTTCCAAAAAATAAACAAACGAACTGAACAGAGACCCACCGGTCTAGCCAAAGACCCTGATGAAGTCAATTAAACTAATCTAGCGACATCTCATCTTCTTCTTCTTCTCTCCGGATTTCTGGGCGCGACCTTGCCACCAGGGCTTCGCTCTGCTCGACTTTTGGACTTATCATCGTTCGTTATTCCTTCCTTCTCTTATGTCTGTAATTTCTTAGCTCCTAAGGAATGCTGCAGATTCTTGTAAAAATTGCTAAAGCAAATATAGTAAATAAATAAATAAATAAATAATGTTTTTCACAGATCCAAATGGTATCCAATATGGTTTGTTTTGAAGAGACACCACAACAACCCATTCATATGCATGGTATTCATAATGGGATGAGTTAAGCCTCAACTCTCACTCCAGGGTTACTCATTAACCAGACCCTAAATGGTCTCAAACTGCAACAATAATCTGTTGTGCATATATGTTTTTTCTTTCCTCTATTCGGAATCTTGCCTTTTTTGGGGTTTGTACACATTGTTCAAATGTGCATGTTTATGCTTTGCTGTATACCATGTATCATGTTATTTTGTATACAGTCCTACCATGCAAATGATTGCTTAAACATGCAATAGGATGTCAACACTAATATTGTAATTGCTTTTGCTTAATGTGTTTGTCTAATTTGAACGCACAGCCTTGATAAAGACATTGGGCCTCATTACAAGTATGGCAGTAAGGCAACAACAGTGCTAGTATCGCTACCGGCACCGTTGCTGCCATACCACCATACTAGGAGTTCTGCTGAAGAGTGTCCTTGCAGCCACCAGGGCTGACCTGGTGGCTGTACCGGCACCCACAAAGAGAACATGATGGTAGCACCGGTACCGTTATTAAGGGTACTGGTGCTACAAACCCTCCCCATTGAGCCCTATGGGGCTCAATGGGAATAGGGATGTACCGGGCCCGGCACCCGCGAAAGGGCAATTACCGGATCCGGCTGGGCCGGAATAGCCCAGTAATTGCCCATTTGCGGGTGCTAGACCCAGATGCGAGTTTGGAGGCAGCCTTGCCGGTATAACCGGTAAGGCTAACTCCAACCTCTTAATGAGGCCCATTGTGTCGAAACAAGTGTTGGCTGTTTTTTACACAAGTTATATCAGAAAATAAATTGGACTAACAACCCACCTAGGATTCGGGGACTTTAAACTTTACTAATAGATTTGTGAAGCATATTGTACAACTACATTGGCCAAGTGCAAAGTGCAAGGTTTTTTTTCCTTACTGGTTTAGGATAGTGCTGTTTAAGTGAACTATAAAATTTCTTTAGATTTTTATGAAATTGCCATGGTTTGGATTCATGCCAACGGTTCAGAGGCAGGGTGTTACATGCTTTCGGGGCCAGAGTGACAAAGGATCTTCTGTTGCCCAAAGCGCATCTGGCTTTAGGACAAGCAAGAAGCTAGGTACCTGACAATCTTAAAGTTCTACTTGGTTCGTATTTGACCAGACTATCCGAGAGGTAGATAGTTGCAGTACCCTGAGTTTACTTGTGGGAAAAAGTGAGTATCCTGAACTAAACACAAGCTGCCACAGACAGCCAGTGCAGTTCCTTCCTTATTCCAGAAATGTGAGTTACGAAGTATCTTTTCTTGCTATGCCAATAGCATCATTTTGTATTACTTGTAGTTTCTGGATGCTGGTCTTGCTAGTGCCACCCAACAGAGCATTACAATAATCAATTCTGGGAAGGGAGGTAGCTTGAGCTCTCCCTGAGAGAAATGGTTTTATTCTTCTCAGCAACGTAAGATGGTAATGTGAATTTTTAGAGCTATGATTCGCTTGAGCATCAGAACTCAATGAGGCTTCTCAGTAAACACCCAAGATTTTTACTTTGTTGGGCACTGGAATTATACAATTGTGAAACTGGAATAGTTTGCTGAGATGTTTTACTTGGATTGGTGAGAGCCAAATAATAACAGCTGTTTTGAGGCTGTAGAGGCACATCCAGTTAGTTGACATCCCCTCCTTAATGATCCTCTAACTGGACTGTAGATTATCCAAGTCTATTTTGTGTGTCCCCTCCTACTCAGGCAGCAGCTGAACATCATCGGCGCATTTCATAAAAAGCATGCTCATGTTGGTTTTGTTTGTTTATTTATTTGGGAATGCACACCGAACCCTTAGGTAACTGGGCACAACAAAGACAAGTAGGTTTAAAGCTTAGTTACAACATATACAGTGAGTACAACAGAGACATAGACCTTAGTAACACGTCAGTTACAATGATGCAGTGGTGCTATAGGTCACATAGCACATTAAAATGGGGCTAGATAACTTGGTTACCGCAAGTACACTAATTGCAGTAGAGACATAGGCCAAAGTTACCACATGACAGTTACAGTGAAGCACATGATCAGGGGGTAGGTCAGTGCTGGAGTGACGTCGGGTGTTAATAGTCGTTTGTTCGTAGCCAGTTTAACATATAGCGTCTGAATTTGAGGTAAGGTTGTTCAGTTCTCAGGGCTGGTGGGAGTGCGTTCCAGGAAGTAGCAGCTTTGACCGGGAAACTGGAGTCACCTGCTTTTGTTTGTTTGAATCTAGGAATCTAGAAGGTGCGCATTGGCTGATCTACTTGGACATGTCGAGGTTCTCCTGGTTATTCGTTCTATGAGATATGGGGGTGCTGCGATGTTCAGACACTTGGAGGTAAGTGATACTGTTTTAAGTGTATCAAAATGTAGTTTAATATAGGTGTTGCATAATACTGGTGATAAACCTACACACTGGGGGACACCGTAGGCGATGGAGCTGAAGTGGAGGAGACATCTCCCCATCACATGGCTGACATTCTCTGAGCAATGACTGACAGTGGATAAGATGGTTAAAAGACGGTCATGATCCAGGAAGTTTAAAGCTGCCAAGATGTTCAACAGATCCAGTAATTATGCTTTCCCTTCTATCCATGATGTTAAGCTTGTTGGATTGTAGGTCTAGCAGTGCACTTTCTGTCCCGTGCTGCGGGCGGTAGTCATACTGCTTAGGATGTAAAAGAGTAGCCGCCTCAAGATGTTTTGGATGCTGTATGCAGGCAACCTTGTCGATTACCTTAAGTAGAAAGTGTGAATTGGTAATAGGCCTAAGGTTTACTGATTCTCTTAGACTAAGCCCTGGTTTCTTGACTAAAGGAGTCCCTGTGACTTCCTTGATATGATCAAGCATTCTGGCATGTATGAATGATGAATTAACAAATCTCATAAAGATTAGGGAGAGTATTTTAATGCTGTCCAGAATTAATTTGTTGGGATAACGTCCCCTAAACATGGGGTAGGGTGTAATTTTCTTAGAACATTTTCCATCTCAAGCAATGTAATTGAGTAGAATAAAAATGTAGTGTGCTGAGATTGATGCTTAGCACATAGGGAGGTTTTACCCAAGTTAACAGTTGTCTCATCCCTATACAGAGCTTGGCTAAAGGATTGATCCTTCTTGATTTTATCTCAAGCGCCAACACAATCCGCAGCAGATGGAGTAAACGGTTACACCTGCGCTTTGGGTTTCTCTTGTCACCTCATAATTTCAATCAGTTTCTTAAAAATGTTTTTTGCATTTATGATTTGGGCATTAAAGACATTTTCTTCTGCTTTATATGCGGCTAGTTTGTATTTTAGCGGGCAACATATCTGGGGGGTCTGAGTCGTTGGTAGAATTCAGTACCATTTCCATGCATTTGGAGAGGTCATCTGTTTTGATTCTTTTGTAATTCCTACTAAGGATCATTTTAGCAGGGTTGACTTTTTTTCTCTATTTTACATTGGGACTGGAAAGCATATTCCACGAATAAGTGCCCTGGCCATTCACATGGTCTGGTATTGGTAATGATAATCTCTAGGCTGCGAGACACATCCTAATCCAGTATCTTGCCTTTGGAATGGGTGGCTTCTGCATTATGGACACAGAACTCCATGTTATTCAAATTGGTTTCTAGCAACAGGGCTTCCCCATCAGTGATGGCTCCTTGCCATCGATTTAGATGGCCCAGTAAAACTGTTGAAGAGTTAGGCTTGTTTAGCAGGCCCAGAATCTGGGTGATTTCTTCGGGGATGGTAGCCATGTTGTCGGGAGAGCGGTAAAGCAAAAAGACATTCATACAAATGTTGTAACAGGGTTTCATTTCAGATGCAAAATCCTGCAGCCACTACATGTACATAGCACATCAAATAAGGAAAACTCTATCTTGGCTAGTACTGCAACTCCACCTCCATTACCTTCAACTCGATTCTGAGAGAAGAAGACATAACCCGGAGGGATGGCAACCTCAATAATTGGCCCATTGAGTCCTTAAGCTATGTTTCCATGATACAGAGTATGTCACTGTAATTCTCCAGTATATACTCATGAATGTCTAGTGCTTCTTCGTTCATGGACCTTGTATTTAGTAAGAATAACTTTATAGTGCCCTTCTCAAATGTATGGTTGGCAGTTTATGGGCATGCTTCAAATTTGTTGATCTTGAGGTGAGCCTACTTTCATTTGAACTGTTTTGCTTAGGGAGCGCCAAGAGTGGTGTACAACTTGTCCCAACATCAAGCATGATTAAGTTAACAGTGGATTTAAGAGCCTCTGAGTCGTAGACTACACTCTTAATACTTTGCGAGTGATGGGAGAGTCGAAGTTGCTTGAGGTCATAATAGAGCCTGCGTGTTTAGCTTTTAGCATGGCAGCAAGATATTGATCCCTTGGTACTGTGATGGCCATGAGATGTGTCCTACTGGGTAGAGAGTCCGTTATGACGGACTGAGTATTAGTATTAGGCAGAGCCGACCGGCCGAGAGAAGCTGAGTCATTAGAAACTGCCCCAACATTAAAAAAGGGGCTTTTGACTGTGGTTACTGGAAGTTTCCAGTGAGCCATCACTACATATATGTCTATGATGGGTTCCCAGGCTGGCTTCTGTGTGGCCATTAAAAGGCCAAGGCTGGTGGACCGGCCCATAATGACCGCACAGTAAATGTAACTGTATATGGTACCTTGAGTCTTGAGACCTTCATGGGAGTTGTTATTTTACTGCTCTTTATGTTATTGATTCGTCACAACTGGACAGTTGGATGACTATGGGTGACTGAGGAATGTTGGACCTTTGAGCATACATATCATAGAGCTGCTTTCATGAGCATTGTTATTACCTGTATTATTAATGACTAATGTTGTCTTCGCTGCTGCTTCTTGGAGACAAATATCATAAAGCTCTATACAAGCAATGGGATCAGTGGCAGGTTGGGGCTAGATAAGGGAGTTGAGGAAGCCCTCACAACTGGCATGCCATTATTCTTCAGGTCAATGACCATGAATAACTTTGTCTTTGTTGGAATATTGCACAACATTATATTCTGGTGTGGTACCAGGGAAAATTCTGCCTCCACTACATTGTTAAGAGGGCGTAAATCTTATATAAATCTCCACACCAGCCCTTTGATTTCTTTATCAGATGTATAGCCGTATTGCACAGCGATGTGGTTGTCTGTATTATGCCCTGCTGCCACAATGCATGTAGGGTCGGGTATATGCCCTCATCTGCTTATTGGGACAATGGGTAGTGTTTTGCTTGGGGCAGCAGTACCCCTTCCTTTAGCGTTATCTCTCCCACTGCTACCCCTTTTAATACCCCAACATCATGGGTCCCTTTTCTCCATATACTTTCTGGAACCCTTTTGAGATCCTCGTTTGTGTGTCTGCTTCCCCGCTTTGCCAGTTGTGTCAGCATCGGCATCAGCTTTTCTGCTTCATTTACCGGACAGGGTATTTGTAGTTGGAATACCATCTCTCCCTCTTCCTCCCCATCTCCCCATCGGAGAACAGTTGATCATCTGTCACTCCTATAATTGTCAGTTTTGGGTTTGTACACCATTCCAGGTTGTCTTCATCCGTCCCGCATAGGATCACCATGTTTTTGCGTATCACTGCCTCTTTATGCTGTAGCACTACCATGGTGCCTTTTGTGTCTTCCTTCTGGCACTGTGGTCAGAATAGACATTCTGACACCAGCCATAACACCTCAGATTCTATCCGCGGGAACCATCGCAGCAATATCTCAACCCCATACAAAAACATGCTAGGGTACATCGGCTGGCCTCGTAGCGTGCCTTGAGCATGTGCTGCCAAAAGTAGCACTGCCACTCATGTGTAGTAGATGCCTGGCGTCGAGCACACCATCCCCTTTTACGTGAATGATATTGTGGTGTTCAGTTTGCTCAGCAAGTCTCTCCCTAGGATGTTGATAGGAGTATCTTTGGAGCAC
Source organism: Ambystoma mexicanum (assembly GCF_040938575.1). Classification (NCBI taxonomy): domain Eukaryota; kingdom Metazoa; phylum Chordata; class Amphibia; order Caudata; family Ambystomatidae; genus Ambystoma; species Ambystoma mexicanum. Next base: position 683,044,925 of record NC_090939.1, on the reverse strand, counting down.
AACAGGGGTGCTACAATGTGCTGCGTCCCTATTGTTGGTGGTAAGTTTCGTGTTACTGGAACCATCATTACTGCCCCAGAGAAGCCCTGTCTTGTTCGCTAGCAGGAATCCCCCCTCCCTTATACAAGACTTGGTGGCTCCTGTATCTATAAGGAATGAGAACTCTCTTGGTTCTATTTTTCACAGCTCCGCAGGTTCCTCTTCGGGGCCATCAGTTACTGCTAGGACCGGACACACTCGAGCTTTCTGCAGGCCCCCCTATTGCATGATTTCCTCTAATGGTGTAGTGTGGTACCATGTTCTGCCCTAACACCACTGCACTTCCCGCAGCTGGTGCTGCTTGCGTTATAAAATGGTAAGCGCTATCCCACCATCCATCGGGTCCCTTTGGGCCTGCTGCGGCCCCTGTGACAGTGGTTGGTGCCCCTGCTGCAATTGTGCTTGGTGGGACTGCAACGGCTGTGACTGCTGCTCTTCCACGACAAACGCTTGCTGCTGTGCCATGTATATTTCCTGTGACTGAGCTTGTTGCCCAAATTGGCAAGTGAGCGCAAAATGTCCCATGTTCCCACATATGAAGCATGACCTTAACACCCTATATTCTATTCCCCTGTATCCTCCTCCTCTTCCTTGCTGCTAGTACCCTCTCCCCATTGGAATAAACACCCTCTGATAAGTAATTCCGCTGCTGTGGAGCTCCCCATTGTGGCACATATAGTGGTGGCACATTCCCTCTTTGCAGGAGTATGTTTCCCATGGGAAACCCTCCTTGTTGGACAGGCACCACAGTGGCAGCATTGGATACGAGCATTGTCCCCTCTATCATGTCCCACGCCAATTTCTTTTGCACCAGTCTGTTTTCTGCCTTTGTAGCATTTTCTGCTCCTTGCCTCTCAATCTCTTGATTCCTTTTACAAAAGTGCACTATCGTTGCCTGTATCTCTGGCCATCCCTTTCCTTCTATTCCCACAATCTTGTCCAGAGACACCTGGATATCCACTCACAATCCTTTGACCAAAATATGGTAGAACAAGGGTATGCATTCATCCCAGGGCTTCTGCGTTTCTGACATCAAAATGATTTGGACCTGTTTGATATACTCTGCTTTGTCTTCATCAGGCTTCATCTTGTGTGCCATGACTGACCCCTAAATCTGAACTATCTGGGTACATGCTTCTCAGCACATTTCACAAGTGCGCTCAGTGTCACCCCTTTGTACCCCACCTGCTCCCATATTGTGTCCCCTCGCCCTCCTATTATGGCCGCAAATAAACTTTTCATATCCCCTATTACCAGTGTCAACCCAGCTGTCTCTTTCTCAAGCGCATATAACCATTTGCTGGCCCGGCCATATGGGAAGGAAAGCAACAGATTAGGTTGTCTCGGTCCAATACCTGCCATGGTACGTAATGTGCATCCCCTCTTCCCTTGTGCAACAGTGGCACCTGCTTTGCCCTGAGTCCGATCTCTCCTCCCCCTTTTCTTGCTTGGGCCAGTCCTATTTTTATCTTATCCTTCTGGTTACGAAGGGAGGTCAACCAGTCCTTTCTGAGATCCTTGTGTGCCTTTCATCTCATTTGCTTCCCCCCTTCTCTCCCTCTTAGGGTCCACTCTTTGCCCTCTCCATCACTAAAATCATCCCCTACTTCTTCCTCATCTGATGCTATACTATCTTCAACCCCTCCTTCTGCCTCTTCCTCTGACTCTTCTTGTTCCTCATCGTCCAGTCTGAATTTGATCCTGCCCAACAACTATTCCTTTACGTTCCCCTTGTCCCCTCTCTCTCTATTCTTCCTCCTTACCTCCTGTTCAATTACCCTCTCTGCTTCATTTAAGAATGCATCCACCTGTTGTCTTTTCTCTCACCCTTTTTGTGTGCCTCGTCCCGTCGTGTTTCTATGTCCTTATTTTCCCTGTCATCCCTCCTGCCCCTCTGGGCATTCTTGATGCGGATTTGTATATCCCGCTGCAGGCCGTAATGCCGGATTGGCACCATAGGGCGGGGGCAGAGCACTTGGCCAGTCACCCTCCTCATCCTCATCCCCTTTCCCTCCTTCTTCATGGACACCCCCTTCTTTTCCTCATACCGTTTCCAGAGCCCCAATATATTCTGCCTGCTATTTAACTTGGAGCCCTTATGCCTTGTTAATAAATATGAGAACATGTTTTCTATTATTTCACTATCGAACATTCCCTCGCCGGGCCACACATGAAAACACTGACCTGCAATCTCCTGAACCCACTGGAAGTTATACTTTATTATTTTATCTATCATGATATTGGGGTAATTTATTGCACATGTGGCCGAGGGGGCTAGCTCGATAGGCCCTTATTCCTTGTCTTTTGGCTGCCTCTCCTCTATACCCTAATTACCCTAGGCACCCCCGCCCACTTATCCTTGTGTAGAGGAGCAGCCGAATGCCTGCACAAGACGTCCCGCCCCTATTTTGCCTATATGCTGGAAATCGGAAATTGCGACATATGCAACGCCAGTAATGGTACCAAGCTATCCATTGAGAAGACCCTATGAGAAATACCCCTGAAAGACTGATGGTCTCCTGAGAAGAGCGCCTGAAGAAGTGTGAAGATGTGAAAAGAGAAAACTGGTGACGTCATGGAAATATGAGAGTGATGCACTGGGAAGGATGATCAAAAGAAGAAAATGTAAAGGTGATATAGAATCTGATGGCGAAGTAAAGAATCGAGAAGACTTTCATGAGCGAAATGAAGACTACACATGTGAAGAGCCCTGCAGAAAACACAAGCCATTTTACAATTGTACAGATGCTGCAACGCAAGTGGTCCAAGTATTCATAAGGCTGACTATACGTAGTATGTAGACTCAGGCGGTGCCGCCAACATATATGTATATAGAGTTCTGGACATTCAACGATATAATTTAGTAAGTGAGCCTCCATGGAAGAAGACGGATTGAAAGTTATGTGTGTCACAGCACAAAATTGGCTTGAATTCAAAGCAAGCCTACATAGGCTGTCTGGCTTGGTGTCAAAGACTGAAAGCAGCTAAAAACTGGTTATCAGCTGCGAAGAACAGTAAAACTTGAGAAGCCGAGGTATCCCTTGGTAAGTTGCAAAGAGAGAACACCATGAATGCCAAGTTTCTTCATGAAAGACTATTAAATGCTAGAATACGAGCAAATTCACGGTCTCTGATCGCGTGAGCTGAGGATGAAAATAGACTTGGAGCATGTGCACCAGATTGAAGATAGGGAGTGGTTGCACCTGGTGTCCAGTCAAACGATCGAAAAAAAGGATCGAATGACCTTTTGCGCGAATGCAAAAGGATCGGAAAAAAAAGGGTCCATTTTTTTATTTATTTATTTATATATTTTTTAGTTTGGGTTGGTAAAAAAAAGTTTTTAATAAAGAAAACAGGGGGTTGGGGGACCCCCCATAAAAAAAAATCCCTTTTTTCGATCCTTTCACTGTCGAACAAAAGGCATTAGATCCTTTTGTTTTCGAAACTATCACTGGTAACCATTGCACCTTATATTCCGAGAGACAAAAAGCTACTACAATGCCGAGTTCAAAGACAATGTGAATGGCAGACGGCATGAGTGATGAGAGATGGCAGGCTAATTGGGTGGGAAGATACTGTCAAGTTCACCCACCAGCACTTGGGCTACCAGCTTATGTGGTGCTAGAGCATCGAATGTTCCAGAAGGGTACAAGCGTGCCAACCAATTATAGAAGTCTGTATAACAAGGAGCCTCATAGTTTGAGAGCCAATTTAGGGGGTAATTCATAGAATTTAGCGCACAAGTGGCGCACGCGGCTGGCGCACAGTGTGCGCGTGCAAATCTCTGCGCCAGCCGCGTGCGCTAAAAGCCATTTCCGTGCACAGCGTATTCATGGATTTTAGCTACCAAAACCAGCCGTGGCGCACAGTGGCACAGCGACCCTGCAGCAGCGCCAGTTATGCCCCAAGAACGCCCCCCGTGCAGGGAAAAGCCATCAAAATCCCCAATCCAGCGCAAAGGGCTGCGCTAACCCTGTACCAGCACGGCAAGCGGGGTACATGTATTACTGCGGTTTGCAGGAAGTTTCACACGCGATTGGCCCTGTGCGAGCGGGGCACGTGTATTAGTGGGGTTCGCATGAAGTTTCACACGCGATTTCAGCATGGTACGTGTATTTCGGGGGTGCGCGGGAAGTTTCACATGCGATAGGCCCTGTGCGAGTGGGGTACGTGTATTTCGGGGGTGCGTGGGAAGTTTCACATACGATTTCAGCAGGGTACGTGTATTTCAGGGGTGTGTGGCAAGTTTTACACGCGATTTCAGCAGGGTATGTGCATTTCAGGGGTGTGCGGGAAGTTTTACACGCGAATGGCCTAGGTACGTGTATTTCAGGGGTGCGCGGGAAGTTTCACACGCGATTTCAGCAGGCTACGTGTATTTCAGGGGTGCGCAGGAAGTTTTACCCGCGATTTCAGCAGGGTACGTGTATTTCAGGGGTGCGCGGGAAGTTTTACACGCGATTGGCCTGGGTACGTGTATTTCAGGGGTGCGCAGGAAGTTTTACACGTGATTACAGCAGGGTATGTGTATTTCAGGGGTGCGCAGGAAGTTTTACACGCGATTGGCCTGGGTACGTGTATTTCAGGGGTGCGTGGGAAGTTTTACACGCGATTACAGCAGGGTACGTGTATTTCAGGGGTGGGCGGGAAGTTTTACACGCGATTGGCCTGGGTACGTGTATGTCAGGGGTGCGTGGGAAGTTTTACACGCGATTGGCCTGGGTAGGTATATTTCAGGGGTGAGCGGGAGGTTTCACATGCGATTTCAGCAGGGTACGTGTATGTCAGGGGTGCGTGGGAAATTGTACACGCGATTTCAGCAGGGTACGTGGATTTCAGGGGTGCGCGGGAAGTTTTACACGCGATTGGCCTGGGTACGTGTATTTCAGGGGTGCGCAGGAAGTTTTACACGCGATTTTGCTGTCAGAGTGGGGAACGGATATTTCGGGGGTGCGCGGGGAGTCCTAAACATGAATTGGCAGTGTGGGTCCTCCCAGGTGTCCCCTCTACCCCCTCCACGGCCCCTGCAGGCAGCCCACACCACAGGGGACTACCCTGCACCCTTGGTCATGTCCACCAGCACCCCCACCCCCGCAGCAGTGAGGGGCACCTGCCAGCAGGCCCCCACTCATGTCCCCCTGCACCCCCACCCCCCCAGCATTGACAGGCACCTGCCAGCAGGCCCTGACACATGTCCCCCAGCACCCCCACCCCCCAGCAGTGAGGGGCACCTGCCAGCAGGCCCCCACTCATGTCCCCCTGCACCCCCACACCCCCATCATTGACAGGCACCTGCCAACAGGCCCCCACTCATGTCCCCCATCCCCCCACCCCCCCATTATTGACAGGCACCTGCCAGCAGGCCGGACACATGTCCCCCTGCAACCCCACCCCCAGCATTGACAGGCACCTGCCAGCAGGCCCCGACACATGTCCCCCTGCACCCCCACCTCCCCATCATTGACAGGCACCTGCCAGCAGACCCCGACACATGTCCCCAGCACCCCCACCCCCCAGCAGTGAGGGGCACCTGCCAGCAGGCCCCCACTCATTTCCCCCTGCACCCCCACCCTCCCAGCATTGACAGGCATCTGCCAGCAAGCCCCCACTCATGTCCCCCAGCCCCCCAATCCCCCATCATTGACAGGCACCTGCCAGCAGGCCCCGACACATGTCCCCCAGCACCCCCACCCCCCAGCAGTGAGGGGCACCTGCCAGCAGGCCCCCACTCATGTCCCCCTGCACCCCCACCCCCCCATCATTGACAGGCACCTGCCAGCAGGCCCCGACACATGTCCCCCAGCACCCCCAGCCCCCAGCATTGAGGGGCACCTGCCAGCAGGCCCCGACACATGTCCCCCTGCACCCCCACCCCCAGCATTGACAGGCACCTGCCAGCAGGCCCCGACACATGTCCGCCAGCACCCCCACCCCCACCCCCCCATCATTGACAAGCACCTGCCAGCAGGCCCTTACACAAGTCCCCCAGCACCCCCAACCCCCAGCAGTGAGGGGCACCTGCCAGCAGGCCCCCACTCATTTCCCCCTGCACCCCCACCCCCCAGCATTGACAGGCACCTGCCAGCAGGCCCCGACACATGTACCCCAGCACCCCCACCCCCCAGTAGTGAGGGGCACCTGCCAGAAGGCCCCGACACATGTCCCCCTGCACCCCCACCCCCCAGCATTGACAGGCACCTGCCAGCAGGCCCCGACACATGTCCCCCAGCCCCCTACCCCCCCATAATTGACAAGCACCTGCCAGCAGGCCCCCACTCATGTCCTCCACCCCCCCACCCCCCCATCATTGACAGGCACCTGCCAGCAGGCCCCGACACATGTTCCCCAGCACCCCCACCCCCCAGCAGTGAGGGGCACCTGCCAGCAGGCCCCGACACATGTCCCCCAGCACCCCCACCCTCCCAGCATTGACAGGCACCTGCCAGCAGGCCCCGACACATGTCCCCCAGCCCCCCCAACCACCCATCATTGACAGGCACCTGCCAGCAGGCCCCCACTCATGTCCCTCAGGCCCCCCACCCCCCCATCATTGACAGGCACATGCCAGCAGGCCCCCGACACATGTCCCCCAGCACCCCTACCCCCCAGCAGTAAGGGGCACCTGCCAGCAGGCCCCGACACATGTCCCCCTGCACCCCCACCCCCCCAGCATTGACAGGCACCTGCCAGCAGGCCCCGACACATGTCCCCCAGCACCCCCACCCCCCAGCAGTGAGGGGCACCTGCCAGCAGGCTCCGACACATGTCACCCTGCACCCCCACCCCCCCAGCATTGACAGGCACCTGCCAGCAGGCCCTGACACATGTCCCATAGCCCCCCACCCCCCATCATTGACAGGCACCTGCCAGCAGGCCCCCACTCATGTCCTCCAGCCCCCCCACCCCCCCACCATTGACAGGCACCTGTCAGCAGGCCCCGACACATGTCCCCCAGCACCCCCACCCCCCAGCAGTGAGGGGCACCTGCCAGCAGGCACCGACAGATGTCCCCCAGCCCCCCTACCCCCCCAGCAGTGAGGGGCACCTGCCAGCAGGCCCCGACACATGTCCCCCAGCCCCCCCACCCCCCCATCATTGACAGGCACCTGCCAGCAGGCCCCGACACATGTCCCCCAGCCAACATGTCATCACAATCTAGATCCCTGGCTCTTATGGCCACCCCAGTCCAAACACCCAACCAAGCTTTACATCCACTCCAAAATGAAATCCCCATTACATGATAGATCACAAATAAGCAGTATGCGCATGAGTACAAGTCTGTCAGACCCACACAATGGCAGCACATGACTGAGAAAACCCACATTGTGACATGCATGAAACCAATGAGAGAAGACCACACATTGAAGTAAGAAACAAAAATGTATTCAAGTCAAAATGAAGGGAATGAAATCAAAACACACAATAATGCCAATAATAATCAAAATGCAGCATGTCCCAAAAAATGATAAATAAATAAAATGAGAATCCAAATTAATCCAAATGAAAATGTGTCCAAGGTCACCGTCCAACAAAGCAAATCGAAAGGGAAAGAAAGCGTAATATCCATTGCTCGATGGTGAAGAAAAAAAAGATGAAGGAGAAAAATCCACTGTAAAACTATGTACAAATAGCAAATCCAGGGTCCATGAGCCCAACGACATAAATGAAACCTTCAATGAAACCTACCTAATTACTAACTATATACAAAAATGTGGGGCATAGTCCATGCGCCCCAAATGAAAGAAAAAAGAAATTAAACTTAACACTAATGAACTATATACAATGGCGGCGGGCAAGTCCAACTGCTCACTTGTTGATGTCATGGGCCAGGGCATCATCGAACTCCTGTTCAATGTCTTGGAGGCGGGCCTGTTCTCTGGCCCTGAGGTCTTGCAGGGATAACGCCATGTCCACCTCCAACTCTCTTCTGATTCCTTCGAGGCACTCAGCCCACCTCAGCGCCCTGCGCATGGAGTTCTCCGCCCTGACCATTGTGAGCCGTGCCTGCTCCGCCCGCCGCCGCTCTGCAGCTATCCGCTGGCCCAACCGCTGCCACACGGAAGACACTCCCATTCCAGGGTCCTCCTGCCCTCCGGTCGATGCCTGCCCCTCTGATGTAGATGGCCCCGAGCCATGATGCCTCCCACGTTGAGCCTGCCGCTGCCTCCGACGCAACTGCCTCTGCCAGCACGACGGCATCCAGGCTGATGGAATCCACCGACGCCGTTGTGCGCGTGCCCTGCCCGATGATGCGGTACATCCTCCATCTGCTGGGGTCCAGTTGCTGTGGTGTCCACCCCTGCTGGACCTCTGACTCTCGACTGTGGCAGGGATGGGATCCCCACTGAGCTGGCTGCGTTGGTCAGAGCAGGTCCACAGGGGACCCTGGTGGCATCTGGGCCGGAAGACGGCATGGAGAATGACTGGCGCATAGTCTCCACAGAGGAGGAGAGGGCCGCCAGAGTGGCCGACACATGTACAAAACCCCCGACCATGGACACTCCCAGCTGGGCCACGTTGGCACGCTGCTCTTCGTGATGACGTGCGTGCTCCCCCCGGGAAGCATGCACGTCATCACGAATGTCACGCATGCGCAACGTGACACCAATCAGGACCTTCTCTATACGGCCAGGGGTCCCCTCGTCCACAGGTAGAGGAGTGTCAGATGACATGGACATCCCCCCTACCTGCGGACAGGCCTGGGATGGGGCATCCCTGCAGGTGCATGGTGGTGCAGTCACAGTGTCAGGGACAGTGACATGCACAGGCCCCTCCTCGGCGACCTGTGCTGCCTCCTGCCCCTGCCCCTGGACTGCACCACTTGCACCAGTGGTACCACCCCCACCAGGCCCCATGTGCGGCTCAGTGGCGGCCTCCTCCTCCTCTGTGGAAACCACCAACCTGGATGGCTCCACACCATCTTCCGCCATTGCAAGCCCCTGTGGGGGCTCACCCACCCCTTCCGCTGCAGCCGTAGTGGCAGACGCAGCACCAGTCCCCTCACTCCCGGACGATGGTAAATTCTGGGAGGGTGACTGGGCCTTGCATCGCCGGCCGGTGGGGGCATCCCCGCCGCTTTGCTCCACAGCGCCATCTCCGCCCTCTTCATCACTTGCCGCTGTGTAGAGGGAGACATAGAACACAAGCATCAGGGTACTGTAGAATGGTCCCCAAGACAGGAAGCAATAGCAGATGAGTGGCACTGTCAAACATCACTTCCATCATGTCCCTCCACAACACATGGGTCAGTGCAGGCAAAACACATGCAGTAACAGGCATGGCGCATACAATGAACATTAGCATACATGTACAAGGGACTCTTGAAACATACAATGCTGGTTTGAAACTCACATGCATCATGGGTCATGCCTATCACATGCACACACTTCACCGTAGTTTCATCCATCTGGCCTCGTACTCCCCAGACACAGTGGATACAAGAATGAGTAGGCTGCATCAGTGAATCTGAACATTGTCACAGACATGTGTCATGCATCCATGGCATTTACAAGTAACAGACACGCAAGTCAGACACACAGACATGGACACCATACATGTCCATGACCGCAGCACCCATCTCTCACACCCCATCCATGTCCAATAACAGAGACAGGCATGCATTAATGTGTGCATTCTGCATGCTGCTCCACATGTTGCATTGTAACACATGCACCTACCATGTGGTTCACACATTACTGGTCTCACATGCATGACCATGATGTCCCTGCACACACACATACGTACATGGCCTATGTCACACATACAGGCAAGTATCAGACAACCAGCACCCTGCAACATGCCCTGTCTCACACAGCAATGCTTGGCCACTTACCGCTCAACTCCAGACAGATCTGCCTCTGAAGGATCTGGGCGTGGAGTGCTGGGCCTATGCGTTCCAGGACCCTCATCTGGATGGTACTCATGCTGCCCAGGCCCCCCTCCACGAGGCGCCGGGCCTTTATGAAGTTCCTGGACCTCAAGTCCTCCAAGCGCTTCTTGACTTAACTTGATGTTGCGGGTTGCCACCCCCTCCGCGTTGATGGCAACCACAAAGTCGTCCCAGATCCTATCCCGTCCTTCCTTGTTGGCGCGTGATGTTCCGAAGAGGGCATCATAATGCTCCAGGACATGCTCCACCAGGACACCAACTTCCTTCTGACTGAAGCTGGTGGCCCTCTGCCCCTCTGGCTGGGGGTCGCCAGTGGCCAGTGGCCTCAGATGGTGTTTGCCCCGACATGGCGACCCCCGAGGCAGGCGTGGGTGGGCAACTGGGTCCTGGGGCTGGGCTGTGGAGTGATGGTATCCCAGTCGGGAGTCTTCTGTTCCAGCAGGGGTGGACACAGCAACTGGACCCCTGTAGATGGCTGATGTGCAGGCACCAAATAGCAGGGCACGTGGGCAGCAGGCAGTCAGGCAGCAGCAGATGGCAGGTGGGAGCGTGCTCGGGGCTCTGGGTGGCAGGAAAATGGCCTTCAGGGCAGGAGCGTGGTCTTCCGTGTGTTTTCGCGTGGCCAGCTTGATACGGAGGGATTTGGCACGTGAAATAATTGCACGTCAGCGTGTAATTCGAGGAAAGGCCCTTAGCACGTGAGCACATCAGCGATTTCATTGGGCCAAAGGCCCATTGCGCGTAAGCGCTTCTGTGACGTGATACGCGACGTGATACGCGCGGGCGTTTCCCCTGTGACGTGGGCATAGTGGATTAGCGCACGTGCAAAAAAAATGCACGTCCCTGTGTGAATGCATGTAATCCGAGGACAGGGCCTACGCGCGTAAGTGACGTGACACGCGCGGGCATTTCCCTCAGCATGGGTTAAAGGTGAGCAGGGCCAGCAGTTCGCTGTACATCCCTGATACTGTTAGAACTCATGTTTACCTCATTCATTTAACCGTGCATTAAATTAAATATTTAGTAATTCCGAGCGCTATTTACGCAATTGCAAAGGTTTTGAAATCCCATCATGCCTCTAATTTCGTGTGGGAAGGTTGGATTTTAATCATGTTTGCTGCCTAGTATTCCTGACTCCTTGCTGCTCCTTTCTGTCCCCTCAAAATTCGATTAATAGGGGTTTAAGGGAGCATTGCAGGGGGGAAGTCTTAACTCAGATGCTATCTACCCGAACAGTAAAATGGCTCCCATTCATCTGTGCTATGAATATGTTGTAGTAGAAGGTCAACTAAGTGTATTTTATCATTTTACCTTGTAATTATCACCCCATTGGTGATTGCTGCCCAATATTAAATGTGTGTGATTTCTTTGAATTTAAAATAAATAAATAATGTATTACCACCCACCGGCCTGGTTTATGGTCCATTGTTACCCAGGGTATTTGTAAAAGGGGGTGTGAGATGGGTTGGGTGCCAGCTCAGTCCGAATTCTAGGAAATAAAGAAAAAATATTTTCATTGTGCGCTACCTCCTAGGCTACGGGCAAGAGTCCTGGTCTAGTGTGTGACGCCCGATTAGAATCCTTAACAGCTGTCATAATAATGAACGATATTTGGGTTCATCCACACAAACTCATGGGGAGATTTCACGCATCTCCTCTTTGCTGTGGGGTCGCCGCTGGCCCCGTGCAAAAAATCGCTCGCCATACCTTGTGACAGCCCTGACACCACCCACACTTTACGGCTTTGCCAAACACTTTCCCCACACTGATCCTGAACCTCAAAGTGTATTCTTTTGATTAACAAGAGCTTGAACTCACTTTTTTACTAATTTCTAGAGGAAAAACTTGAAAATATCAACTTGCTTTTACCCTAATCAGTTTTCCCAAGATTACCAATAATCCAAAACCAGGAATGCTTACTGGCTACATACTTTCACTCCCCGTCCTATTTTTCGCTAATGAATGTTCTAAAGCTATGAAAAACATGTCGGGTCATACATGCACTTTTTCCAGTCTGTCTACTAAAACGAAATCAAATATTGTGCAATGAATTATTGATAATGCAGTTACGTAATTTGATAATCCGAACTGTAATACTTTTCTCCAACAAATATCCTAGCATGTAAGCTGTTATTGTTGGCTCTGCCATTATAATAACTGCTAATGCTTTGTTATTGCCACTTGTCACTTTTAGTTGTCACTTCCAATTGTAAGTACATTCTGACACTGTTTTCTCAACCTGCTAATTGAATAAACAAATATCCCTTGATTTAGATAGGCGTTCCATTTTCTTCATGAAAGCATGCCGCTTAAGTAATTATAATTGCAAGCTCAAGTAATATGAAACTTATGCTGAAGCATATGTCTGCTTATCTTATAGGCATTTGAATAGGAAGGGAGTGATTAAGGATCTATTCAGCAGCAATCTGTTCTCCCGTCACTGTATGTTTTTATTTTCCTTGCATTTTGTGTTGGAGCACAGACGCGCGCAGCTTTTCTGCACACAACTGCAAATCCATTTTATGGTATAATTAAATGCGTCTACTTCAGGCAGTGCTTTACGAAAGGCACAGAGCAATATGTCTGAAACATTACAATGGCTCCTTCAAATATTAGAACATCCTCCTGCAGTCAACACTACTCATAAGCAGCACTGTGTCCTCCTTTGTCATAAGCCTTATCATTCCTTCAAGCAATTACGTGGGATCAAAAGGTAACATGTTTTATTGTATCGTCTTGCTTTATGATATGAGGATGATGTTTGATGTTGACACGTATGTTGGAACCATTATGGCAACTTGTGGGCAAAACAATGCTACAGAGAGAAGGAACAAGGTGACGAGAAGCAGAATATTTGGTTGTCATGTCAATGAGCAATGATAGTTTATTTTATCTGGATTCATACCACACACCACTGTCATTTGCAGGGTCTCTTGTGGATCTGAACGAACATGCAGGATAAGGTGTCTGTGGTGTTGGCGCATGCAGACCATAAGTATCCTGAGCTTTGCATTCAATTCCGTTTTCAAAGTGTCATGTGACAAGAGCAGTGAGGCATGGATGTCCAGAGGGTAGCCATGTGTGTCATTGGTGCTAGGATGCATTGACACAGACTGTGATTGGAAAGGTAGTTTCTCTTGTTTGGTGTCTAATCGGAGGGTTATCTTAGTGCATTGAAGTGATTGTGATTCACAGGCAGTGCCTTATAAATCGACTACAAACAAATACATATTATTTAGTTGTCATGTTGATTGTCTTACTAAGTGTGCATATAATGGTTTTGAGCATAGAGTTTTAGAATGTTAATGCAGGGAGGTTAGTGGAGGGCCTGGTGCACAACTCGAAGCATATGTGGCTGTGGTAGGGGTCCCCCTGGGCATTGTACAATTAGTGGAGGGACCCTTGCGTGGGCTGGCATCTCTGGCAGTAGGCAGTGGCTGGTCATGGATGAGATTGATGGAACACGTAGAGGAGTGTAAGCCAAAGGGAGCATGAAGCAGTGGGTACCATGTAAACGGGTAGGAGTGAAAGCTATAGGGAACATGCAACAGTGGGTACCAAATAGACAGTTGGTGAACATAGTCCCACACTGAATTTCAGAGTAGGCATTCCAGAGAGGAGATAGTTTCGGTGTGGTCTCCAGGAACAACTCCTCATGGTACAAGTGAAGGTCTGGATCTAGAAGCCAGTATGTAAATGACACTGGGCTATTGGCATGCATTGGTTGCAATACAGATTGTTATTATTTGTGTCTTGCCACTCATCAGGCTAAAAGTAGGAATGTAAGCCCCATGGATGCATTTCACGATGATTCACAAAATGTTTAACTGAATTCTCCACTCTTGAGTCTGCAAATAAGTTTCATCGGAGTACCACCAGCAGTGCATTACAATGGCCCAAGCAACTGGTTCCAAAGGTTCCCACTAGAACTTCACACGTTTCCAATGGCATCAAGGGAAGAATCCCACGTAGAAACTTGATATATAGATAGTATCCATTGTCCATGACCTTGACCTTAACAAGATATTATGGGCCTCATTACGACCCTGGCGTCAGGGTTTAACGGTGCCGTAAAAGGTGTCGGCACCGTTAAACCCTTAACGCCTGATTACGAGGTCCCTTTGCGGGACACGACCTTAACGGCTGGTTTTACCAGCCGTTAAAGTAGGATGCCGCAAAGGGACCTCGGTGCTAATTACGGTAACGCAATTTGTGGTACCGTACTTAGCGCCTTCCCCAGTCCCATTGAGCCCTATGGGGCGAAAAATGGGAATGGGAAAGGGCCATGGTGAAATGGGGAAATACCGCCCCGCCAACCTTGGAATGGGGCGGTATTTCCCCATTCAACCATGGCGGACTCGTTACAACACCGGCACCAACCATGGTGCTAATAGCACCATGGTTTAGCTTCGGGGTTGTAATGAGGGCCAATGTCTACGTATTTAAGCTGAGATTAGGCCTTGACAAACTTTCAAAAAATCGTGTGGAGATGGGGTATGAGGAGAGATTCCTTCATAGTGTCAGCAGGACCACCTACGCCATCTTCCCCATGCTAAGATATTGGCAGTTCCAGGCCACCCAGGTTAAGATGCCACCAGACTGCATGAATATATGCTGGAACAGTTTTCAGTTAAGCTCTGTGGTTTAGTGTGGTTAAATTATGGGGTATGCTTTACATTAAAAAATAACCATTTCGGAAAGGTGAAAGTGGCTGTATGAATGGTGGATCTGTTAACAGTATAAAAAAGAGCAGTGAAGCTCAGTTCCAGCTAACCTCGACCTCTGCAGTTAGGCACTACTTAAGTCACTGTTTCTATTTCTTCTATGCGTGATAATATTTTTTTCTATTTTAATTTAATTTGTCTTTATAGAATAATTCAAACCATTTTACACATTTAAATTATAAAACATATCAAATATGTCCTTAATAAACATCCATCAAACAAAATTAATCAAACATTAAATTAAGCACACAAATAAACACATATATATATATATAATATATATATATATATATATATATATATATATATTATATATATATGTATATATATAATATAGATATATAGATATATATATATATATATTTGTATATATATAGAATAGAGAAAAATACTGCCAAAGGCAGTGCGGACGGCACACCAGGTCAAGAGATACCGCAAAGAATAACAATGACTCCACGTCAAATGCCACAGAAGTTTGGACAAGGTCCTGTATGACGCGTTTCGCGTCCGCTGAGCGCTTGTTCACATGAACGTAGCAAAACAAGAATGGGCTTTAAAATACAACAAGAGTCCTTTCTCTCTTTTGGCAATGCATATTGGTGTGGAGGGAAGGATGTGCAAAACAGACAGACATCTTGGAACGAAAAGAAATGCGAGCAGTGCATGGCAGAGTAATGTAAAAATGTACAATGGCAATGTAAGCAAGATGTAAAAACAAGGTGTATAACAAGATGTAAAAACACAGGTTCTGTACAATGCATGCAATGGAGGAAATTGCCACAAAAAGTTTCTGATTGAAGGGCGAATCTCGTAAAGTTTAAGTGCTAGCGGCATTTGAGCATAACAAATTGAAACGCATGGATAAACAGCAGCTTACTCTGTGAAGTGGAAATGGAGGGTTAATACAACGTCCAGTAAATTAAGAACATTCATCAGTGTCAAGCTGACAGGCATGACCAATAAAGTGCAAATGCCTGCAATAAAATTCAAGTAGCTGCATACGAATGCATCATCATAAGATGCTAATGCAAAAAGGTACTAGATGAAAAGCAGTTTACTCTGTAAAGTGCAAGTGCAAATACAAGGTTAACACAACGTTTATGAGATTAAGAACATTGATCAACGACAAGCTAAAAGACATATTCAATAAAGTACAAGTGCCTGCAATAGATGTCAAGTAGCTACATGCAAATGAATCATTATAAAGTGCTAATTAAAAAGAAAAGTGCTAATTAAAAAGAAAAGTGCTAATGCATCGAAACAACACTCTGAACTGAAAATTCAAGGTGTGTCTCATAACCCTCAGAAGTGATTGTCCAAAATAACAAAGTACATGTTCCTTAGACCCACTATGCATATAACAGCCCAATGTGAAATATAACTGTCCGATTCTTGAAAACACAGTGACTATTACCCCCAAACTAAATATAACATGTGTACAAGCTTCCTATAGATATTAAATGACATGATTCCCCACAAAATGCCAACATCATTCCAACACTGTTGTGGAATGTTACGTGCAAGGCACCCAAAGCCTATCATCGGCGCATGGTAGGTGGCTGCAATGAACAACAGGAACCAAAAGGTGGTGATGTGACCTGTTGAAGGGAAAAATGCCATCCAAGCCTGCCAGCCACCAAAATGTGGAACGAGGGAAGAGTGGGATGCACTGTCCAACAGATGATGACTATATATATATATATATATATATATATAAGCAGCCATAACTCACGTCACTACCGTGCCTGCTAAGAAAAACACCCAGTACCTGAAAGATGACATCACAAATGTCATTGTTGACATCACTGATAACATCACATATCTGGGCCACTTGTTTCTGTTCACTGACATGTCTAGGCTAGTTTTCATTTTTACTAACAGTGAGAATTTTTAAAATTAAAAAGGTGCTATATATATACATTAACTTTCTTATATCTTTTTAAAGTACTTTCCATAGAATTTGATTTGGCCTCATAGTGCACATACATGGGGCAATATACAGGCTTCAAAAACACAATTCATTTGTGCACATGATAATCAACTCCAATGTTATTGTCATTTTTTGGTGCTGATGCCTCTTTCCTCTTCAGTTTGCCTGTATGTGGCTCTAATTTGTATGCATTCTTTGTTTTTATATGTATTTTTGTACTAACAAGTATGTCGTAAATTTGAAATTGTTAGCTATTTATTCCATGTTTAACATTACGCAAAACTTTGAGAAGGTAGCATTTATTATTTTCTACTACTCGGAAATTACCAGAATAAAAATATTGTACTTTTTTGGTACACGCTGCAGCAATTGCCTATGTGTATGTTTGATTGGGTTCCTGTATGAACAACACACAAATGTAATATTTTCTTTAGATGAGAACATTCTTTAATACATTAGTAGTTTATGATAGAACTCCCGATCATCCTTGATATCTTGTTACCAACATTATAAAAGCTACCCATTGTAGGGTCTGTTCATGAAAATTATTTTAATATTATCAGTGATGTTATCAATGCTATTTGTGATGTCATCTTTCATGTACTGTGTGGTTGTCTTGGGCGCGAACACATTTGTATTTCGTGAACAGGTCCATGCTTTGGGAATAGTTCAGAAGTGCATTTTCCAGCTCACCTAGGAACTTTGAAATTCAAAATGTACCCTTGCACAGCTCCTACACCTATTCTTACTCATTATCCTTTAACAATCTAGCACACAGCACATACCTGGAAGAATATTAGGAAAAGTGCCATTTATCTTAAGAATGCAATGCGATATTGCCATCCCTCCTCCCCAAGAGCCATCACCAGCTGGCGGGCCTATACAATGAAAGAAGCGCAACACTTCAAAAGACAATCAAGAAGACCAGTAAGATGAGGCAGAAGAAGTGGCTACCTCTAGCCCTCAGAGAGAATCATGGGTGTGGCAGTTCTTTATCACTATTGGAAATGTACCAAAGTCTAAAGCTATCAAAGTGAGATGCACTCAGTGCAACAATGTACTCAGTCGCAGACAACCTGGGAAGTTCTCCTAAGGGACCACCTCCATGTACCACCACAACAAATCCAACCACTGCAATGCTCTCAGAAAGGCTGTTCCTTTCTTAGGAAGTAGTATGCTGTCTTCCTCTATCTCATCTTCCTCAACCAATGCTGTAACCACACAGCCTAATTCCGTGGGACACAAAATACCATCAGCTACCTTGCAAGCAATAAAAGAGACTGTTGAGCCATATCTTCCAAAAATCAAAAGTACTCTGTATATACTGCAACACACAATTCTGCAGGGGGGAGCGATTTTGTAGAGCTTTTGAAGCTGTAATCAAGGCGCATGAGAAACACTGCCCTCTACTTTAGATTTGACACATGTGCAACATCTTCCCCTATCCACCTGCACCTCCATATGTGTGGTTGGTGCCTCTTCCCTCATTTGCCTCCCTACCTTACTTTCTAGGCTCACAGGAAAAAAGAAGAACAAAAATAAAAGAAAAAAAACATTAAAAAAGGTTCCTTTAGGAACCGTCGTTCACAGGACAAAATAGAACTGAAAAAGCTTATAGACTCCATGTACTTTACATTTTTCAGTAAAGTAGTTAGTTTCTATACAATTCTCCAACATCCCCATTAGCATGTTCTATCATGCTAATGGAGAAAATGGAACAAGCACAGAAACAAATTTCTGTCTTAAATTCTTCTCTCTAGTATACAATACACATCATAATCCATTGCTGTTTATAACTATCCACAGTCCCTGCATTCACCTGTCTAACCCATGCCTTATTAGAAATCGCAGATTGCATGCACATGGACAAAACAGCCCTCCTTTTACTGTTGTGGTTGTAACACTCCATCACGGTCTGATTTAAACCATTCACACATGTATTCACTAAACACTTAAAAAACCTCTACATATAGCCTATCAACATATTAAACTTCCACCTACCAACTGCCACTTAACAATGTTCTACAAATCTTTTGCATCTACATAAATGCACATATCATATGATATGGTATGATATGGCATTTGTAACGCGCCTATACACAAGTGTTTCAAGGCGCGAAAATGCATATGCATTGAGCAGTGACAGAAGTGCATAAATAAAAGAGGCAGTATGGATGGACAAGTGCACATGGGAGCTCAGGAGGGATGTGCCAAAGGATCAAAAGCTGGGAGGGCACTAGCTAACTTCTGAGGCAGAGGATTCCAAAGGGTGGGGAATATCTTAACCATAATGTCCCTTTAACAAAGTTTTTTCTGTCAATTGAATATGTTGTCATAAGTGAAAATGTTTCATGTTACATCACTGTATATAAGTTATTAATAATTCCTCTTTTAACATATATGAAACAACTATAAATCTCCTTTACCAAACACATTTTTTGCAACGCATATTATGTGAGTTGTTATCAAAAGTGCATACACCAATAGGCAAATCAGAGTAGAAATTTGTCCTTGCCGAAGGCCCTCTGCCCATGGCAGAAAAGATATATCACTATTTTTGTACTTACATTTTAAGCATTTCAAAAAAGTAAAACACGGGACAGATGTTCAGAAGCATTCTTTCAGGACCTTGCTGATACTACTCGCACAACTCTTCTGCAATCCTGTCCAGCTCTCTGGGCTGCAATCGCATGCAGATTTATTTTCCCGATTTAAACCTACAGCTTTGGCCATGCTGCATGCCCCAGTAAATAAATCAAAGTAGACATTTGTCCTTGCTGAGGGCCAGGCGCATTGTCCATACATCAAACTTACATCACTATTTTGTGTGCTTACATTTGGACACTTTGCAAAAATAAAATACAACACCGTTTGCAAAACCATGTTTTTAGGTCCTTTCTGATGCTCCTCGCGCAGGTTTGTTGTCATAAGCTACAAGCCACAAGCTAAATATTTCTTCCCATTCAAGCCTAGGGTTCATCCATGCTGCATGCCCCAATAATCAAATCAGAGTGTACGATTATCAAGTAATTGCAGGGAAGTAGAATGGATAGATCACTGCTCTTCATCTAGTACTTTAAACAGATTACCCTGCTGCTGGTGATTGGGTTCATTTGTCAAGGTGTCCTTCCTTCTTCAATTGTTAGGTTTTGAATAGTAGAGTGATCCCTGTTCACCTCAGCACTGGCTTATTCAATAAGTAACTCTTGTCATAATGAAGCAGTTTTCAAAACTAGTCTTGATTCTATATTTGTTGTTAGAACTCAGCCTACACGTAATTCGACTCTCTAGAGTGTTTCTCAAGGCATGTGGATTGTGTGCCGGTCATTGATGCAAGGTTGTGGAAATGAGTTCAAAATTCAATCCCAATATCTTGTCCCACTATGGTCACAAATAAGGGTGGGTAATGATGTCAAGGGGTGGCCTGGTGACCACATGGACACTTGGTTCAGTGTGCTTGGTAATTATCTGCTGATTAGCATTGTCTTGCAATCTATGCAGCGATAGTCACCGAGACCTGTTCATGCAATCATGTGCAGCACTTTGGGCTGTAGCCACGGACAAAATTTTCGCCATGGGCAGATTTTATTTTGACATTCAAACATATCCCAATGTTTAAAAACTTCACCACATAACCAGTCCATGGTGGCCATGCCCACTTTACCCCATTGGCAATTCCTCGTGGCCATGGCCAGTAGTCACATTATCCAAATCATCGGCTCTGGCCATGACTTGGACAATCCGGCTACTGCCCATGGCCACAGGCCATGACTCAGACAATCTGGCCACTGTTCATGCCCACCGGCTACACCTCATTCATCAATGTTATGTGACCATTTTGTGTACCTACATTATGACACTTTTCAAAATATAAAACACTGACACATTTGCAAATCCATGCTTCCAAGTTCTTGTCAATGCTCCTTGCACACCTTTCCTGCAAATCCATCCATGTTTTATTTTTTTAAAGTGTCAACATGTACGTACATGAAATAATCATATAAACTTGCTCCCAGGTGACAAAATCCATTCAGACTTTGCAGAAAAATTCAAGGTTATGTGTATAATCTTTCAAAATACTTTTGTGCACATTTGTCAAACGGCAATACAGTTACAAACCATCTAAAAATGTTGAAACCCCCACTCCGATTTGCCCCCTCTTCACCAAATTCCACCAAAACGTTGAAAAAAACATTCAAATATGGGTCTTAAATATTATTGCAAAGTTTTGTGCAGATTCATGAAACGGCACCAAATTCATAAGGTTTTCAAATATTTTGGGACCTCCCTCTAATTTTGTTACCTCTGGCCAAAACAGAACCAAACTTTGTAGAACCATTCAAGATAATGTCTAGAATAATATCACAAACTTTCATACAGTTTCATTGAGTGACGCCAAAATTAAATGCCATAAAAAAAACTGCTTTTCACCAACCCTGTAATGCAAAAATATGTATGGTTGACCCCGAACATCTGAGATGTTTGCGAACATCACACGGATGTCCCGAAATGTTTGCAAACTGGTGGAAAAATACCCGTTTTATGACTTTTTATGGCCATATCCCATCCCATCCTCATCACTCCTCACCTCCCACAGATTAGTTTCAAAAGTACAATGTTGTGTTTTTAATATGTTTTTTCTGTGGTGTTCAAGGACAAAAGCGCTGTCTGCGAATCCAACCTAGCGGGCATTTCCCAAAAATATGCACCTCATGCTTTTCACCATTTAATCAGCGGTCATGGTCGATGTCCGCGGACATCACTCCACCCTCTGGGTCAATTGGAGGCCCATGCTTTCGGGACCAAGCTGCCGCTCCTGGCGTTAACTTGGTGAAGATCCGTCCAGCGGTTTGGGCTGTTTTGGGACCCACTATAACTTTGCCTCCCTGCATGATACCTTGCCAAACTTTGCAAAATCAATCTGTAAAGCTTTGTGATGATTCGCCTAGGGCGCGGGGAGTTATAAGCCGCCCCAAAAGTTTTCTTCCTGTCGGTTGAGCAACTTATCCATAACTACACTTCCGCTTCCACAGGCCGTGTAATATATAAAACAAAAAGTGCCTTTTAAACAAAGTGTGCAATCTCAATTAACTGGAGTGGGTGACTGCAAGCGGGGTCAAAGACCTCACCCAAATATACAAACACAGAACAAAGGAATAAACACAAACACTCGAAATAAAGAGCTCGATATATCCTTTAAGAAAAGACCCGGCCACTCAATCTGTAAAGTGGTGAAAAAAGATACATTTTAGTTAGATTCAAAAGATACCAGTTACATCTAATTGCATTATGTCATTACAAAAGGGCTGAGCAATAAAAAAAACTGTGAAAAGGGATTACCGTCCTGCCACACGTTTACTCCTAAACAGGACTTCTTCAGTCAAGGATTACACAGAAAGAGAGCTATATTAAGAAGAAGAATATTATCAACTACAAGCTACAGATTGCTATTTTCTTGTAAATGAATAAACTCATCTTGAAACTAAACTAGAATATGACAATTTGATTAATGATTGGTTCAAAGCAGGAATCATTGGGAGGATCTACTATTCTTGAAAAATGATCAGCCAGTGATCCCAATCTTGTATTTTTTGCCTATGGTGCACAAAAGTTTGACACAACTACGTGGGAGGCCTATAGTTTCATCTATAGGTTCTCTCTTTGAAAACATATTTTTAGACACATTTCTGCAACCTTTAGTTTGAATTCTTACATTAAGGACACATCTGATCTTCTACTTAAACTTGAAGGTTTGATGTGGGAACCATCAATAGTTTTTTTTGTCCCTAGATGTGGTATCTCTCTACTCTAATATTCCACACAAACATGGTATTGCTGCTTGTAAATTCTTTTAGGATCTTAGGTCGATTAGCCACAAGAAGTAAAATTAAATGTTACTTGATATGTTGCAGTTTTGACATAAACACAATCTTTTTTTTAAGAGGAATATTTCAAACAAATGGCTGATACAGCCATGGGATCATGTATGGCTCCCACCTATGCAAATCTCTTCATGGGATGGTGCGAAACAACGACAGCTTGGTCTGAGCAATATAATCATTTTAATCAAAATGTTCTGAACTGGTATCATTTTATTTATGATTTATTTATTATATTAGATGGTCCCGTGTCCCTTCTGAATGAGTTTGTGGAATATCTCAATAATAAGAACTTGAACCTTACACTTACATTGACTGTGGATACTAAAGAATTGTTTTTTTTCTGGATGTGGTGTTTAAAGTTATGGGAAGTAACTTCACATCTAATTTATACAGAAAGCCTACCTCATCCAACTCAGTACTATATGTGAGGATTCATCACCCTTTAACTCTAGTACAGAGCATCCCTTATGGTGAACCTTTGAGAGGCAAAAGGCATTGCTTGAGGGAAGCTGATTTGCAGGTAGCAGCTAGATCTATTGGTTTGTTAATAGAGGCTATACAAATAGAACTATTGACATAGCTAATCATAAAACCAAAAAGAGAAACAGATCTTAGTTATTGAAACCGAAAGGCCAATGCACAGATCCAGCTACTATAAGGTTCATTACTCATTATAATGTACAATCCTCTAACATGAAAAAGATTATCCAAAAACATTGGCTGATTTTTTTATACAATGGCAATTTAGTGCTATCCAAAGCTATATATTAAGCTTTATTTCTTAGTTCTGTGTACATATAAATACACAGAAAAACATTTTTAAAAGGACATTATGGTTGCACTATTAAAAACCTAAAGATGCATTGAAAAATCTTTGTTAAAGGGACTTTATGGGAATGTGTAAAACGGAAACCCCCCCAGAAATTTGCTCGTTGTGGTGAGCTAAGCAACCATAACTCACGCTGTCTGGTCTCTGTTACTGAAACAAGAATAATTATCTAATTTACTATCAATAATTGTCTGTTTTCTCTGCCAACATTTCTAAATATACAATCCCCAGACATGCTTATCTACAATGAACTGACAATTAACTGACAATGACCTGCTGCCAAAGAAAATTAATTATTTCCCATGAGTAAGAACTTTGACACCTGCTCCCATGAAACCATTTTGTCTCTGCCATCCATCTTAGAATCTAACTAAGCCTATTCAGCCAGGATGTTATGTTCAGCTACCAAACAGTGAGTTATTATTTAACCTTTGAGCATAGCTCATTTTCTATCGAGTTCTCAGATTAGATTTTTAGATATTCATGATGTGCGTCTAATACATGGGACACCCTCCACTTTCAAAGTCATTCTGACCCCAAATATATGTCTCCCTATATACACACTTTACCTTCCAAAAGCACAACATTTCTGATTTTTGCAGTACTAGAACCATTGATCAACCTATTGTTTTGTCTGTATTCAGTTTGATGTGGAGGGGTCTAATACGTCTCTACACTCTCCTCTCTGGTCTGTATTAGACCACTATTTGATACATAATCACTCCTCCCAGTGTCTACCTCCCCCATATTTAGTGTACCTATGAAGCCCTGTCCCAGTCACCCCCCTCAATGTGGTGATTTATCTCAACATGGGAGATTTCATAAAACATTTCTTTAGAAACAACAGTGTCTCCATCTAAAAAATCAACATTTTGACCTCTGGATTTCTATACGTGTATCCTTAAAGACAAACACTGTATGCTTCTGTCTGGATCCCACCTTTACTACCCAATTAAAAATAGATTAATCATACACAACAGACAATTTTGGCCACCACGAGAATTAAGAGAAATCATTCCTTGAGGGAACCCACCAGCCCAACTTCTCTTAATCTGTCCATGTACAGCTGTTACTGTATACTTTTTCCTTCCTCCATTCCCACGCCATTTTCCTTGTTTCCCACTCTCTCTCCCCATGCACATTTTTAACTTTTTATCTTCTTTTTCTATTTGTCACCTATCGACACATCTTCCACATGATTCATCTTGGTTTTGTTTAGTCCGCATCCACGAACCTTTTTCATGATCTGTCAATTTTGTTGTTGTCCTTTGGGCTGCTTTGCAGCAAGTTCTCAGGCCCTTTGCACGTAGCCCAGTTTTAAGTTCATTGTTCGTTACCTCATTACGGGTCTAGTGGTAACCATACTGGTAAAACCGTCTGGTTGCCGCCGGACCTTTAATTAATTACCGGCGCCTGACTTCCCAGTTGCAGCGGGCTATTCCGAGTCCGGTGGCCGGGAAGTTAGGAGCTGGTAATTTTGTAATTCCCATTGAGTCCGGTAGGACTCAATGGGAATGGGGAACACAGAAGCACCGGTACTGTTGTTACCATAATGGCAAACTACGAGTTCTGGCCGCGGTTGCCTTTGCAGCCACCAGGTCTGACCTGGTGGCTGTACTGGCACCCGCGAGCAGAACATGATGGTAGCACCGGTACCGTTATTAACGGTGCCGGTGCTACCACCCTCCCCAATCCCATTGAGCCCTATAGGGCTCAATGGGAATGAGGAAGAATTTTATCCAGCGCCCGGGAATGGGAAAATACCGGGTCCGGCAAGGTCGTAATTGGCAATTATTGTGCGCCGGAAAAAAATTACTAAAGGCACGGCTACTGCCAGTCTCGTAATGAGGCCCATTTGTCTCCATCAAAATACAATACACTACTCAATTGTAACCGGCACCATCCATTGTGCTCATTGTTTATGAATATGGATATTTTATCCATTTTTGTTTTTCGCTGCTTTAATATCCATATTTTTTTAATGTATTTATTTATTTCACTCCCTGAATTTGTCATTAATCTATTAAGTCTGTGCTTTTATCCTTATCTATTTATAATTATCTTACATTAATCGGTCTAATTACATTTGCATCTATTTTTACATATTTATAATCTCTCACATGAATACACTTTTTTATTGTGTTCCCCTACTTCTTTTAATAGACTCATATCATAAGGGCCTGTGATTCACAAGACACTTGGCAGTCTCTCCAAGTCTTCCTGAAAATATGCTGAGTGCTGCCGCATTTTTATCATTCTATGTATGATTTCCCCTTCTCTCTATTTTTATCCAGTATGTGGTGCTCATACAAAACACCACTTCATCATTTGTTTAGTCTTTTTTAAATATGTCGTCATCAGTGACGTCAATCAATCTAGACCCTTCTTTTGCGAATTATCACTGTCCTCCATGGTCTACTCCTGTTGTCCATTCCATTGTCATTTCCTTCCATATTATGGCTGCTTTTAATTCTGTAGGGACAGCCTGTGCCCCCTCTTTTTCCATAGGTATCCGGGATTTCGAACACAAATTCATCAGGTATTCTCACCATTCAGCAGCTTTCCTCCTTCGTTCATGGACGTGCAGTCCCAGTGTCTACTAATAAACCAAAGGTTTCACTTCCTAACATCACATTAACCCATGGCTCCTCTTGGGGCCTAATGTCACTGATAATCCTGCACAATCAAGTTGTCATGTGAACTGTCCTATTTTGGGTGCATGCATACCCCTGTTCCTATGAAAGAGTTTGCCCCAACCACAGTAGCACCTCCTATTCTAGATGTCAATATCTGTCCTGTGTTTGGATAGTGCTGAATTTGCATGGGGGCTTGCAACAATTGCCCATGTAGTGAATTTATTTTGCACTTGCTCTAGCTCCTGTACCTGTTGCACTCTCAGTGCTTGCATCTGATAAAATGTCTGATCCTGGGCAAATCCATCCCTAGCTTGTGAACTATATACTGGAGGATAAGCTGTCCCTCCTCTTGAGAATTGTCCATCATGTATATATCCTTGGCTTCTGCATGTGCCCTGTTATTCATATGTCCAATATACACGAGGAGCCCTTCTTACTAATACCCCTTTTTTAAATTCTCCTTGCATATTCTGACTCTCGTTCTGCATATTCTGAAACCCGCCTTGAGTTTTTTTTAAATCCACCCCTTCCTCTATGGATCATGCCTCCACCTCGAGGTATAAACCCACTCACTCCTTGGTTCACCAAACTCTGATTATTCACCTACTGCAAGCTGCATTCCCAGTCCTTCCCCGCTTGTCAATACTGCCATTCTATGGCATATTTTGACAATTTTTCTCAGCTAACTTGGCTTCCTTCATTTTCCCTAGCATAATTTTTTGTATTCTTCTCCAATAACAACCTACAGTGATTGCACTATAGTCACTGTATCTTAGGTTACGGTTTCACTTCCATTCCCACTTACTTCCCAAGTGCCTCTGTACCTTATCAGGCAATCCCTGACATACAAATGTGATCAAATACTGCCACTGTATTCATCTCTACTCATTCGCTTCAAGAGTTCAGTGCTCCTGAATATAAGCAATCGGATCCTTATCCTCTTTAAAAGGGGATTCTAACTTCCTTTACATCATATTATCAGCAAAACATAACATTGCTAACTGGTGTCCCTAATATAAAACAAAAGCATCCTGTATGTGTTTGTGTCCTTTCTGCAATGTTCAATTCTTTCTGCGACTACCTGTGTGTGTCTTTTGTGTGCATTGATCCTGCGATCCATTGATTGCCTGTGTTTCCATAAAATCATGTGTATACGTGTGTAGATACCTGCGCATATGCGTGCATGTGTGTGTGCATGCATGTGTGTATGCATGTGTGTGTTTGCATGCATGTGTGTATGCATAGGCGTGTGTGTGTATGCAGGTGTGTGTATGTGTGCATGTATGTGTGTGTGCATGCATGTTTGTGTGCATGTGTGTGTGTATGCATGTGCATGTATGTGTGTGTATGTGTCACTTCCCCTCTTCTTGTAAGCATATCATGATAGAGATTCTAACCATAATCATCTCTATTTCTTTTTCCCATAAATCAATTCACCACATATAAAAATCCATGTTGTGTTTCAATAGTTTGTTCCAAACCTCCCTCATTCCTCTTTATCAGTGCTCAGCCTATTTGAACTTATCCATAAATACATTTTTACTTAACAAACCCTGCAAAAACCCCCAAAAAATTGACTCCTTATTCTTAGAAGTCAGACCGTCAGGGTTTGTGCTTCTATAAAAAAAATATCATTCACTATTACATCAGCCTACTTTCTAATGTATTTTGCACTCATAATTGCATTTTTACTCTCAGCGTCATGCTTCTCAATTTGTGTGATTTTAGATACATTTTACCTTTTCTTCTTCAAATGCCCAGATAATGTATAGTTAGACTGTATAGTGAGGGAAACACTGTCCCCCACCAATGTGCTCTAGCCGTGGTGCACATCTCTAAACCTGCATGTATAATCCGCTCATGATTCTCCATTATTTATAGTGCATAACCCATGTCTTCTCTCTGTCCCCATCTACCAATATTATCGCTATTGTGGTCACCCAAAGCACTCTTCTGTGCTTTCATTTTGCAATCTGTCTTCCTTTATATAGCACATTGAAAACTCTTAATGAAACATTTTCCTTCCCTCTCATCTGTGCAATTGACCCATATATGCCCCAGGACCTATGCTCTTTCTAAATGCCCCATCCATGATCAACAAGAAAACGGCTACTTGCCCAACATGAAATCAACAAATCAGGGGCGCTCTAGTGTGTACCCACCAAAAAAGCATTCATCACCAAACCCACTAAATGACCAAACACTCCCTTTACAATAGGAAGTTACTTGTTTTACCCTAAACTGTGACTCGATGGTGCCTCCCCAGCTCACACATATATAATAACTGGGAGCAGCCTCCTAAGTCTCAGGACGATAGCTCAGGGGAAACGTGATCGCCTTCGAAGCAAGACGACGCAGAGCACCACAGGTTTGATCCCCGGGTGCGCGCTTAGAAACCTCTGGGTATTAAGCATGTTATAAATAACCTATCATCATAAGTGCAAAAATATATATTCAGAATACAGTTCAACCACATATGGTTCTCCTTAACATGTACACCCTCGATTGACTACACAACCAGGGGTCTAATTACCCCCACAACATATCAATTCAATCCAGGTATTTTCTCAATATCTGGTTTCAATAACCACACACTAATGCCTTGAAAAAATGCTGTTTTTCAAAACCTCCCTATTTGTCAATTTACTCAGCGGGTATCAGTCATTTCGACCCCTAACTGAGCGTCCCTACTAAGGAACACAAGCAATATACATACATACCATAAACCCCCAAAAAGAAACAAATTAATTTAATGAGTTCTGGTCCAAATTCACATTTCCATTTGAGTCAGGGTGAGCCCCAGGGCAGTTTTAGCCTGGCACTAAAAAAATGATTTTTTCAAAATTGCACCAATAAATCACTAAACATATACTTACATACTTATACACATACTAGATTCATCCCTACTAATTGTTACTTGTTTCAATCATATTTCCATGATTCTTTATATATTCTCTTATTTCAATATAAATATAAATACATATTTTTTTTTCCATTCCTTGTCAACACAAGCAACATACTGCTCTTTTCTGTATATAAAGTTGAGCTCACAGCTGTTTTGACTTAAAAAGCTATCTTTTTTCCAAACTCTGTGTAACTTTGAATTCCTGCAACTATTTTCAATTACCTCCTAACTCTTCCAGCTTCTTATCTCTCAACTTTGTACAAGAGATTTTAACTGCTCTCAGTGCGGCTTTGACCATAAGTCTTCATTGTGTACTATCAGCACTAGCCTTTGTTAGCTGCAGATGACATACAAAAAGTGATCATATCTCTGTGAAATTTTGTTTTTCAAAAATGCAATAAATCTCATTTCATTTGCATTTTGCTGGAGAAACAGAATGTGATGTGGGTTTTTGCCTCAAAGACTTATTTTAATGACTTTTCCTTGCTTAGTCGTTAATCATCAAAAAAGTGGATTTATGTGCAATGTACTTTCACGTTCATTTTCATGATGCGCTTTGCACATTTTTACTGTATAAGACATTTTAGCCAGCTAAGATTCTTATCTGTGCAAATATATATAATGTATCCCCATAGCTTACCTCCACTCACTCGCCTCAAGGGGCGCAAAAATAGTCACATTTTGGCTGTATTTCATTATTTTCCCTGTTTATTTCTCCATGATATTTCAAAACAGTGCATATGAGCGTGCCCATCAGTGGTTTGCTCAACTCTGTCTATTTCACTGCTCTCTGTTTATCTCTGGGTTGGTGCACATCACCTCCCTTAAATAAATAAATAATATAACTTCTTGAATTGCCTTCAACTTTTTACAGCTCATTTGTCGCTTATTCGACATCTTAATTTTTAAAACAAACACATAGACAAACAGACAGACTAGTCGACTTTTCACATTAATCCTCACCGCTTATTCACTTACTTCTTCCCCTAAATATACCACAATAGGAGTTTAAGTCATTATTTTACAGGCACCTGTCCTCTGCATCTTCTAAGTATACTTTACTTGAAGTGTATAACGGCTTCTTCTGAAATCCCTTGGACCAGGGCTCTGCAGGCTTCTTATCTCCTCATCTCTTATTTATATACACAAAACACACCCCTCATCATCTTTTCTACAATATATTTTCTAGGTCCCCATTACTTTTTAAACCACTGAAAACCTTTTAAAACACTGATTACTTTAATATATGCATAACATGTTACTTTTTCTTCCTTTGCCCCTGTCCCCTTTCAATACATACCATAAACCACACATGTCAAAGTGCGCCATCATTATTCATGCAGACAGTCATTGGGAGAGTTCTTCTGACAAAATGGTGGCACACTGCAGATTCATTAACTCACCCTTCCATCTTCCCCAGGCATCTTCCCATCTCTGCCAGCATGTCAGCATATCATTTCGATTCTTGTCCCTGGAATACATTCAGGGTCCTTTTGTACTGTCACCATATGTAAAGGAGGACCCTCTACGGCGCCACCACTGTGCAATGTTAAGACTAACACCCAGGACATCAAAGATGACATCATATATGGGTCACTTGTTTTTGTTCACTGACATATTTACACCAGGCGGTTTTGCTCATTGACAGTCAAAAAATGAACATTGAAAAAGTGCTAAACATCTATACTATGACCTTCTTGTATGTTTTTAAAGTACTTTCCTTATGGTTTTGTCTCAGCTCATGGCACACATATATGGGGCAATAAGCAGGCCTCAAGCACACAATACATGTGTATGCATGATGATGAACTTTAATGTTATTGACATTTTCTGGTGATGTTGGTTTTTTCTTCCTTACTTGAGTTTCCCTGTATGTGCCTCTGATTTGTGTGCTTTGTGGGTCTTCATATGTAATGTTTGTACTAACACAAATATGTAATAAGTCTTGAATTATTAGTTATTCATTCCACGCTTAACATTACTCTAAACTCTGATATGATAGTATTCATTATTTTACTATCCAAAATAACCAGATTAAAGACATTGGGCCTCATTACACGTTGCGTGCTAAAAATCGCAAATTACCGGCATGGCGCCCTTAACGTGTCCGCCCTCGCATGTACCATTACAAGTACGCGGACACGAGCATCGCGCCATGCCGGTAATGCCCCAACTGCCATGCCGCTAAACTCCCCCAATAGTCCCTTACCGGCTTCGACGACAGTGCAGATAGCACCTCCGCATTGACGCAGCATGCAAATAGCGGTCACCGCTAATAACGGTGACTGTTAAATAGCGGAACCGGAAACAGCGTCATCGCACAGGAACGGGAAAGAGCACGGCGGCCATCTTTAAAAACACAATCCATTGCCATCCTCTGCCCCCCGGACCTGTTTGTAGGACTTTGCTGTTGGAAAACATGTGGAACACCCTTACCATGCCCAAGGATCTGAAAAAAACAACTGACCGCCAGCGGAAAGAAAGGTTTTCCACTGAGGAGCTACTAAAGCTGACAAAGACCTTATCTGAAAATGCTGCAGTGGTCTTCGCAAACGACATGTGGCGGGAGACACTCCTTCAAAAAAAAGCAATCTGGGAGGAGGGTAGTACTGAAAGTAAGTGCTGTGGGCACCAGCACCCACACTGTACGTGAGTGCTGGAAAAGATGGGATGACCTTAGACTCCGCGTCAGAATGATCTTGGCAGAAAATCACAACATTGCCACAGCCGGCGGATCGGGGTCGCCAATCAAACTAAAAGAATGGGAGGAGACATGTGCCAACCTCATAGGAGTTGAATGCATCGAGGGAGTTGGGAGGATGGAACATGGTGTGGCAGGCACTTCAGATGGAGTTAAGTGTATCAATGAAAGCATGCAATGTGAATCTACTGGTCCCCGCAAATGTCAGGCCAGAATCACCTCATGGATGGCCAAACAGCCACATATGCATCCCACCCTGCCCATGTCAGTGCCAGACCCAAACACACACACATGCACACATCAACAGAGCCAAGTGCCGCACACAACACTGCATGGATGAGCCACTGAACTGACACATCACCTGCATCCTTCACAATGAAGTCCAAATGCCCACAACTGCATTGATGATGTATCCTGCATTAAGTACATTGAACCGTAACCAATGCCATCCCCCTTCTTGTCCCCGACAGGGTCACATACAGACAGTGGCGATGGTGGGAATGCATCCCAGGCATCCCCTGCGAAGAAGAAAAAAAGGCTGCAGCCCACAGAGGACACCTCCACAACATAAAGGGGAAAAGGCACAAGGCTCCATTTACAGAGTCTGAAAGATCGGTCGAGCGCCACTGCCAAGGCCACACCAAAGCCAACTGCCCCACCTCCGGAGGTCCACTCACCACCACCGATCACAGCCACCGAGGGAACACCATCAGCTGCAGCCAGTTCGGCAGGAGAGGCGGCAGTCACTGCTCCATTATCGGATGTGGAGGAGCCAACAGAATTCGACCTGGGCATGCACACTCCCAGCCCCCCTGGAACCCTCCAGCCATCACCACCACACACACCTGGCTCCAACGTTACTGGTGATGAGACCATGGCAGCTTTCAGTAGCCCCCCGGTGCCTCCATCTGTTCACCTGCCTGCATCACAATGCACACGAGCCACACCACCAGAGCCCGACACTGCCCTTGACCTGGCCAGCATCAGCCAGCGGCAACAGGGTCTCACTGTGCTGGTTAGGCAGCACGTGGAGGAGGCTGCCCGTCTCAGGGAGGAGATAGCGGAGACATCCAGGCAGTCCAGGGAGGGGATGGAGGCATGCACAGACAGGCTGTGTGGGGAGCTCATCCGAGTTTGCGAGGTCCTCACACGCATTGCGGATGCTATGGACCGCCAATTCCCACCACCACCACCACCTGGACAGTCTGCCCCTTCTTCGTCCGCAAGTTCGCGGCAGTCAAGCCCACCCCGATGCTCTGCACGCACCACCAGGCGCACCTCCAGGTAGCCTCCCAATGCTGGTTTTGGCAATGACCAATAGGGAGCTGATGTTCATGCCTCTGCGTGCATGCCTGGACGCATACATTGTGGAAGACACATGAGGAACTGTTGTGGGGGGTGGGGGGAAGGGTGTGATGGGACTGTTGTGGGGGGTGGGGGTTAGGGTGTGATGGGACTGTTGTGGGGGGTGGGGGGAAGGGTGTGATGGGACTGTGGTGGGGGATGGGGGAAGGGTGTGATGGCACTGTTGTGGGGGGTGGGGGTGGAAGGGTGGTGGGATTTTTGGGGACATACACATTTTCCTGTTTAAGTTCATAAATACACTGGTGTTTGAGCAAAACACAGGCCTGGACTCCTTCATTGTGTATGTGTACTTTATTGACGCAACGGTCCATTGTGAGCTCACAAACAGACACCAGTGCATTACTAGCCATAGCCAGGTGACAGTACGAGAACATGTTACTCAGAATATTTGGTTGATCAGATGCAGTCTCACAGCACGTCCCTCCTGGCCATCCCCTCTTGCTTGACCTGCATTCCCTTCACCTCCATCCCCATCACCATCATCATCCTCATCGGGTGCTTCTATTTCAACGTCAGGGGGTAGTGGCACATTCCGTCTGATACACATATTGTGCAGCATGACACATGCCATGGTGATCTTGGCCACCTTGTCATGGCCATACAGGAGAGCGCCACCAGACCTGCTAATGCACCTAAACCGTGACTTCAAAAGTCCAAAAGTCTGCTTGATCACGATGCGGGTACGGGTGTGTGCACGATTGTATTCCTCTTCGTGCCTGTTCTGTGGGTTCCGTACAGGTTTGAGGAGCCACCTCTTCAGGGGATGTCTGGCATCACCTACATGGGGGAAGGTATGGGGTCCTGTTACTGTTCACCTCAAGTGTGGGCTGTTCATTTCACAAACATTGACTTGGCATTGAGATTCAAGTACATAATCAACAGCATACATGCAAATGGTCTGTGTAACTGCAATGTGCAAAGGTGGGCTCAACCCTGTAAGTAGACATGCCCCATTAATGCCTCCAACAGTAATTGACATGTCCTGTGTGAGGCCAGGTCTTAGGTGTCCCTGTGCCCAGGCAGATTTGGTACCACACTGGTGGTGTACTGCCCTTCCAACATTGACGTTGCATGCTGAGAAGCATCACTTCAGTGCTGCTATGGGTTAGTGGTGCATTGCTATGGCTAGGGGGTATCCCTTGGCATGCATTGAAGGGCACATTGCATTGTTGATGTCGGGCTGTACGAATTCAGCATGACTATGTTGACGGCATGGATGACATTTGTGTATTTTGTGCCGTGGAATGTTGTGCAGTGGGGATGTGGTTTGATGTTTGACGTTTCTAGGCTTGGATTGTCATCTGTGTTGTGAAGCATATACTTGCATGTCCGTTCATCTCAAGTATGTTGCGGCCCTCCCAGATGCACATTGACTTTCATCTGTATGTGCATTTGAGCGACGGACTACAGGCTACACCCAGTTGGAGTATCTATCTCTCCCCCCCATGCCCACCCAGTTGGAGTATCTAACTCTCCCCCCCCACGCACACCCAGTTGGAGTATCTATCTCTCCCCCCCACGCTCACCCAGTTCGAGTATCTATCTCTCCCCCCCACGCACACCCAGTTGGAGTGTGCTTGGGCTGCTACTCACCAAGTAGCCACGAACGTTGTCCCGTTTGTCGCTCCATATAGCGGAAGATAGTTGAGTTCCGCAGGACCATGGAATCATGGGTTGATCCTGGAAATCTGGCACAGCAATGTGTGATTATCTTGTTGGCGTCACATACCATTTGGACATTGATGGAGTGGAATTGCTTCCTGTTTCGGTACACTACTTCATTGTGATGTGGGAAGACCAATTCCACATGTGTACAGTCGATGGCCCCGATGCAACTTGGGATGCCTGCCAGTGAATAGAAACCGACTTTGGTGTTTGCAATCTCCTGGGCAGTCTGTGGCATGTATATGTGTTCGGGTGCATGCTTCAGGAGGGCATCAAGTACCTGGTTCAGTGTGCGTGAGAATACTGGTTGGGAGATGCCATGCATCTGCCCCACTGTATGCTGGTAGGAGCCTGTGGCCAGGAAGTGGAGCACAGTCACCACCTTCATTAGAGGGGGGATGGCAGTTCTGATGTCTATGAGGCTCACAATGTCGTGGTGTATCATGTCCACGATGCTGGTGATGGTATCACGGTCCAGACGGTACAGGGTGTGTATCTGCTCAGGTGTTATGTTAAATGGACTGGCTCTGATCCTGGGAATTGGTGGGTGCCTCTGTGGTATAATTAGGTGCCGTGGTGGTGCTTGCTGTGCCTGTCTTCCCCTCCTCCTCCTGCGTCTCCTCTGTGCTGCCTGTTGTTGTTGCAGCTGTGCTGCAATCAGGTCCTCCAGGCCAAGTAATGCTGCTAGTATTGGAACCATCTTGGTGTGTGAAAGGGTGGGGGAAGGGGTGTGGTGTGCTCCTTTTGAGCAGCCACAGTCTCCATTGCCTCCACCTGTGCTGATTGTGGCCACCTGTGGCAGGTGGTAACACTGCACAGTTCTTTTAACGGGTGGTTCGCGATGGCGGTATTAGCGCCATGCCGGTAAGGGGTTTTGGGTGCTTTTCCATGTCGCTATTGGCACTTCCGCCTGGCTTGTGATGATGTGCTAATAGCGGCATGGCGTAAATTACGGACGCGAGGGTCGCGTGCCCGCGGACTGGCCGCTATTAGTGGCACCGTACTTAGCGGTGCCGCAAATAGCGGTGAGCAAGGTCATAATTTGGATGGGGATTTAGCGTTACCGGTATTCCATTACTGGTAACGTTAAATCCCTACCGCCTACCGTGTAATGAGGCCCATTGTACTCCTGTGGTACATTTTACAGCCATTGACTATCTATATATATGATTACGTTACTGTATTAACAACAACCCTCCAGTATAATGTTTTGTTTAGATGAGTACATTCTTTAATACATTAAGTAGTTCATGATAGGTTTCCCGATCACCCCTGACATCTTGTTAGCAACAGTATAAACACAATCCCTTGTAGGGACTTTTCAGCAAAGTTAATTTCATGTGTGATGTCAACAGTGATGTCATCTTTGATGTTCCGGGTGGTAGTCTTAGCAGTGCATGGTGGTGATACAACAAGTGATGGTTGCTTAGCTTACCATAACTGGTGAATTTCTGGGGATTTTAGTTTTATTTGTAACTATAACGTCCCTTTAACAAAGATTTTTCACTTAATTTCATAGGTTTTTATTAGTGCAACTTAACCATAACGTCCCTTTAACAAAGTTATTTCGGTAAATTTCATAGGTTTTTATGAATTAAAATGTTTCATGATGTTACATCAATGTATAAAAGTTATTAATAATCCTCTTTTAACATATATCAAAGAACTGTAAACCTCCTTTAAGAAACATATTTTTTGCAACGCATACTGATTGGTGTTGTTATAAGCAGCGCATGCTGGGGATGCCAGTCATGGTTCAATTGACTAGGGTATGAGGCTTGACCATTACCTTAGGCCCACCAAACCACACTCGTTATCCACTGCACCGACCCTGCATCCTAGTTCAGTGGCCCCTATGCCCTCATAATGTGACCAATGGCCAATTCTCATGGCTTGCAGCCATGGCCAGTCTCCACAATCCATGGGGCAAAATAGGCAAATCAGAGTAGACATGTGTTCTTGCCGAGGGCCAGGCCCACTGCCAAGGCAGCAAAGTTATATCACCATTTTTTGTACTTACATTTTGACACTTTCAAAAAAGTTAAACACAGGACAGATTTGCAAAAGCATGCTTTCAGGTCCCTGCTCATGCTCCTGGCGCACGTTTGCTGCAGTCCCATCCAGCACTTCGGACTGCAGCCGCAAGCAGATTATTTTTCTCATTGAAATCTAGGGCTTCGGCTATGCTGCATGCCCCAATAGGTAAATTAGAGTCGGCATTCGTCCTTGCTGAGGGCCAGGCCCACTGTCCATGCACCAAAGTTATATCACTAGGTGTACTTACATTTTTACACTTTGGAAAAAGAATGCACACTTACAAATGTTTGCTGCAATCCCATCCAGCACTTTTGACTGTAGCCACAAGGAGAATTTTTTTCCCATTTAAACCTACCCCGATTCTGAAATACTTTACTGCACAGCCGGTCCCTGGTGGCCATGTTAACTTTAACCCCATTGCCGGTCCCTCGTGGGCATGGCCAGTAGCCAGATTGTTCGGGCCAAAGGTATATGACTATTTTGTGTACCTACATTATGACACTTTAAAAAAAATAAAACACGGACACATTTGCAAAACCGTACTTTCTGGTCCTTGCCAATGCTCCTTGCATGAGCTTCCTGAAAATCCATCCATGTTTTATTTTTTGAAAAGTATCAAAATATACGTACTTAAAATAGTCATATAACTTAACCTCCACTTGACAAAATCCATTCAGACTTTGCACAAACATTCAAAGTTTGGTCTATAATCTTTCTGAAAACATTTATGCAGATTTGTCAAACAGCAACAAAGTTATAAGCCATCTATAAATGCTGATACCCCCCTCTAATGGTTCCCCCCTTGATAAAATCCCACCAAACTTTGCAAAACCATTGACATGTTTTTTTAATGTTTTTTATTGTGACATGGTTTACAAGAAACCGTACACAAAACATGCAAAGACAGACCAACGAGATATATTCAATTAAAAGATTAAAACATACATTTGCAGAAAATCTAATAGAAGTCCACTTATACAAGAAGTTCTGCAGCTTTTAAAAAATGTGGAAGAGGTATAATCAAAGAGACATGTTCACCCCAACTTAATCTTGACCAGAGGAAGTCCATCGCATAGTCTGAGTTAAAACTATTTCTTTTGTAAAGGTAGTAGAACGGATTGTCACAAGAACCTGACAATCCAAGACACAGAGTCTCAAAGTTTTAATCCCCTCCCCTGATCCAGAGAAGCAACAAGCCAAGGGAAGCTCACTGAAGGCAGCATCGGTCCAATTTTTCGTTCTCTCCCTTGCATGATTCTGATTTAGCTTAAATCAAATGTATATAAGACAGAGCTTGCAACACAGTAAACATTTCAAGTAAGATGACAGTGAATCCTTTTTTGCGTGGAAATCTAGCGTATTCAGGGAAGGTGGAAAACAAAGACAGAGAGCCTCTAACGTTGCTCTCCATTCCTCCCTGAATAGCTTATTCTTGACTGCCACAGAGCAGAAGTGTGGTGCCTCTTCCAAAGAGCCAATCTGTTCCAACAAGTTGCACATTTGATTTTTGTGCATACAAATTGAACTAATGCCGGTTCCACTCAACATCTGTTGTAGATC
This sequence comes from Ambystoma mexicanum, assembly GCF_040938575.1. Classification (NCBI taxonomy): domain Eukaryota; kingdom Metazoa; phylum Chordata; class Amphibia; order Caudata; family Ambystomatidae; genus Ambystoma; species Ambystoma mexicanum. Next base: position 683,006,763 of record NC_090939.1, on the reverse strand, counting down.
TATATAGATAGAATTGCTCGGGGGAGACAGAAACTTATGATAGTTAGAGCACCATCGCCACAGAAAGTGGGCCTGGGGTGATATGAGATCTAACTTGTGGCAAATAATATAAATAAAATATCAATATCAATAATAGAATTGGTTATAGAGAATGACAATCCCAAAGCAGAGTTCCATAACTGCCCCTGCAAAGAATTGAGGTACAGGCCCAATTCCACAAGGGACATATGAAGACCATACAATAAAGTTGGCTTGAACTTATTCAGATAATACTTCAATACCGGAAGTATGGAAAATCTGAACAGTTTAAACAAAAGTCGCTTCATGTGGGCCAACAGAGGTAACAACTGAAGTTTAAGAAGCGACTACCACCCCTCCAAGGTTGCTGCATAGGATTAATGATATCCCAAACAGCAAAATGATGCCACCAAGTCAAGTCTTTTGTACCCCAGCATCAAACACATCATTTTAGGTCTCTTTTTACTAGAAAGGATTACCCCTTTGGATTTGGTACCACTTTCTACAAGGTTGTTCCTCCGAGCATAAGAGTTTAAGAGTGTGGGGGCCAAAATGCACCCCTGTCTCAGGCCAAAACTGACTGGGATTGTGGAAGAGTTCGCCCCCTCCTGATTTAAACAAATTCTTTTATACGAATTACGATGTAAGAGATGGATCAGTTTGACCAAATTGGATAGTATCTTATCATTTAATAATTTGATCCACAAGAGCTCTCGGACAACACAGTCGAATGCTGAGGACATGCCCGCTTGACCATGTTTCAGTTGCTGTCGCAAATGAGTGAGCAGGGTGGCATTTAAAGATGTACCCATCTGTTGCCGGAATCCCACCTGGAAGCGAGGCAAAACAGATTTTTGGTTCAAGATGTAATTCAGGTCTCTGAGCAAGAGGATAGCAAACACCTTGCTCAGAGAATCAATCAAAGCTATGGGCCTATAGTTATCTGGCACAAAAGGATCTCCCTTCTTGTATATTGGGGTGATTGTCGACTGGGAGCAAGATATAGGAACAGATTGAGTTTCATAGATTCTATCGAAATAGGGCTTCAAAAATAGTGGCTAGGTCCCAGGCTCCTTCTTCAATAGGTAAGGTGGAAGTGCATCAGGCCCGGGAGCACTGGATGGTTTCAGCTTATTTATGGCCCAGACAATGTCATCTGTATCAAGGACAGATGCAAAAAGTAACCTGAGCTCTGGTGGGGTCAAGTCATTAGAAAAGAGTGTAGGCATAGAACATGTCTTACTATAAAAACGAAATCATGAGGATTCCTGAAATGAGGGCCCCGTCCTATGTGAGGAAGAAGCAATAGGGTTATTGACTCTGGCCCAAAAACGGTCCACTATCAGATTTGATAAGGAGAGTCAACATGGTCTGTTGTCTTTTAGATAAAGATTGAATTGTAGAGATTTGGTGAAATGTCTGTGCTGCTGACAGATGTGTTTTTTCTCACATAGATATTCCTGCGGAGGTAATACCTAGTCTTGAGTATCCTTAGATTTTTACGTTTCCAACGCTTAGTTGCCAGTATAATTACAGCCATTGAAGGTACAAACTTCTGTTAAACCCATGCTCAAGTAGCTGTACACTTTTGTCCAAAGAAGCAAGTTTGGTTGCGTTACCAATAACAATGTCCTTAACCTTATCATAGAACCTCAGCGTAGACTCCAGGATTAAATGCAAACCAGAAATAGAGGCTGAACCAAGTGAGTCTGATTGAAGTGGTGAGAGAATCTGATTTTTAAATGAAATATTTTTCACAGTATCATAACCAGGGTGCTGAAGAGAACCATCATGTATCGGGTGGTGGTAAACAACTTCATGTTTCTTCAATAGAAGACTAGGCTCCCCAACATAGGAAGTTGACCAAACCTATCCAAGTGTGAAACTTCCATGCCCTTACAAAGTCTCAGAAAGGACTCGTCCAAAATGACCGAGTCCTCCAAACAAGTAGAGGAGGGAAAAACAGTCAATGTTGCTGCATTGGGCCTTTCAGAATGGTAATTGCAAATCTGGAGGGGTGGTCATTGTAATATGGCTAGAACCTCCAATTGCCTCCTCTGAATGTAGCACCTGGGCATAGGTGGTAACCCGATCTGTCGGAGTGTAGACCATGCCTTTGGAGACAGTAACAGTCTCTAATAAATCCAGGGTTTAGACCTGTTTTGCAGGGTTTGACCATCAACCGTCATAGGCACAGTCATATCCGAATGGAGTACCGAAGAGGAAGTCAAAATAGCAGCAGACGCTGCAGCAGGCATTGTGCAGACAGGTAAAAGAGGGGAGGCAGAGGTATCCCTGTAAGGCAAGTCGTCGTCCTGGATTTGCTACTTAGGGCCTTTGCCATCTAATGGCTGCAGAGCTGCCTAGCTGGTAGAAAGGACACTAAACACCCATACAGCTGAAATCAGCCCCTTGCACGTCTGGCAGTAGTTGAGGTGTGTAGTAGAATGGCATGCAGGGGAGAAGAAAAAGGTGCAGATAAATAAAGTGGCAAAGATAAGATGAGCCTGCTCAGCGCCTGCCGAACTGCTGGGCTAACTACTCCCTTTGAAAGTAATTTGCACGATCACGTCTTGATACAGATAGTGAGAAGTAAATATGGTACCTTTGGTATGTTTACACAAGGCTCAAAAGGCCGTAGTTCTGCAGTCACCTCAGAAAAATACAAACGGTACCTTTAGTAAGATTACACAAGGCTAAAAGGGCCATGGCCTTGCTGTCACCCCGGTCAAATAAAGATGGTTCCTTTAGTGTGATTACACAAGGCTCAAAGGGCCGTGGGCCCGCTCTCACCCTAGTCAAATCTAGATGGTGACTTTGATGATTACTCGAGGCTGAAAGGGCTAAGGCCCAGCAGTCACCCCAGTCAGATCTGGATGGTGCCTTTGGTGATTACTCGAGGCTCAAAGGGCTGAAGCCCTCCAGCCACTCCAGAAAAAAAAATGTGAGTAGAGGTTTTCAAATATAGAATCAAGGCTCAGAGGCTACTACATGATACTGGGCACCTATGGGTGCCGTGAGACCTTCAGATCAAGTGTCTTCGCTCTCAACGAAACAATAGGAGAAACCAGAACACAGTCTGTGAAGGCACTTGCTTGCTGTGAACCTAAATGAATTGGGCTTAGACGTCCAAGTCAACTGTTGCCGTCCAGAGTAGCCTTGTATGCTAGATGAACTCTGACTACCTGTACTCCCACTGCCAATGCCTGTGCATCCCCCTCTAGCACAGTTATCCTTCCTTCCCAACTACATTCAACCACTTACAATAGAGAACCATATGCCCCCCAGAGCCCATCTGTCAAACTAGCCCTTATCAATGTCCGATCCCTGCCAGCCCCTGCGCTCGACATCCTCGACCTCCTAACAGCCAATAACCTAGATGCACTCGCAATCACGGAAACACAGCTCCATGCTGCCGCAGGGCCAGCTCTCTTCCTTGCCATACCACCAGGATACACTACCCTCAGGAGTCACAGATTGAACACCAAAGGTGGTAGAGTAGCCATTATCAGTAAAGACCACCTATGCATTAGACAAGCAAACACCTCTCTTAACAACAACGGTGACATCCTCTCCCTAACAATACCCATATCCCCGTCCAACACGGACACCACCCACCTAGTCTACCAGCCTCCCGGCCCCATCCTCACATATGAAGAAGACCTTCTTCAAATCCTACAAAAGGATACAAAACCATCCTCACAAATACTCCTCCTAGAGGTCCTAAAAGTATGCCTCAATGACCCTAATGACTTACTAGCCACTTTACTCGCCAATTCACTATCCACCATTGGCTGTAGTCACTGTATCCACAGGCCCACACACAACAAAGGACGCTCCTTAGACTGGATAGCTGACGTAAACTGCCACATCTCTATCATGTCAAAAACCCCATGCTCATGGCTGGACCACCATATTATCCTGTTCACCATCCCACTCGGTCGGCAAACCAAAACACCCACCCTCACAGTGCCCCCTCCTTAGCCTCCATGTCTGCAAACTAATTAAAGAAAACCTCCTGCCTTTTCTGGATCCCCTCAACCCAGACATCTAAATCAGCCTTGACACAAACAATCTTGAAGACCTATACACTAAAACACTAGCAAATGCTATTGAATAGATTGCTCCATTAGCTCAAAAAAAAGCCGAACCACTAGCGCACTCAAATTTCTGGTTTCCCCAGGACCTCTCACGACTCAGAGCAAAAAAGAGACAATCCAAATTCTCCTGGAGAAACCTGCCCTCTGACTCACTCAAACAAGAATTCATAAATCTATCCAAACAATACAAAAACACAATCATCCAAGCCAAAGCCAATACGGTCAACTCAGGAATTGCCAACACGACCTCTAATACCAGAGAATGATTCTCTATCTATAGGGAACTTGAAGCACCTGTCACCCCTTCCTCCCCACTTTCAAAAGACTGAGCCTGGTGTGACAGCATCCAGAGCGCCATGCTGAACAAAATCAGTTTACTCCAAAAAAAAAGTCATTGACAACCAAAACACCCTGAACCACACCAAACAAACCACCTTGACCGATACCATCAACGAGAACCTCCACTCTGCCCTGGCCAACACCCCACCATTATTCAGATTCAACACAATCTCCATCCAAGAAACCCTGCACATCCTGAAAAGCCTGAAGCCCACAAAATGCAAAGGAGACATATGCCCAGCCCCCCTGGTTAAATACTGCACTGAAACTTGGGCCCAGTTTATCACAGCAGTCATAAATCCTTTACCACAAGCATGATACCTACAAGCCTCAATGAAGCATGGGACTTACCACTCCTAAAAAAAATAACCCTTGACCCAACATCTCGTAACAACTATCGTCCCATCACGGCCGTTCCCTTCCTGCTAAAAATACTCGACAGTGTAGCCTATGTCCAAACAGCGACACCTAGAAGCAAACCAGATGCTCAAAATACACCAATCCGGATTAGCACAGGACATGGAACCGAATCGTCCCTCCTAGATTTAAAAAGTCAGATGGATGACATCAGGGACAAGGGTAAACTTGCCCTCTTGTTGTTACTATATCTGTCAGCAGCGTTCGACTTAGTTGACCACAGTGTAGTCTGATGAAACCTTACCCAAGCAGCATCCTTCTCACCAGAAGCAACCTTGTGGATTGTCTCCTTGCTAAAAGGTAGTCTTCTCTGACAATTCTAGTGCAACACCCTCACCAATCAAACGTGGAGTCCCCCAAGGCTCTTGTGTCTCCCCTACCCTCTATAACATCTTCATGAAGCCCCTCATGAATCCCCTATTCGTCCTCCTAGACTCCCTTGATATTGCATACACAAATTACACAGAAGACACTCAAATTTTACTCCCTCAAACTGAAGGGGCCCCTGAGGGACCCTCGCGTATGGAAACAAGGCACAATCACCACACACAAACTGATATGCCAGACAAAAGGTTGTATTCCCAAAATCTAGGGTTTATTGCAAAGCAAATAGTCTCAGTTGGCCAACTGGTCTCACGCCACGCGACGTGTGCCTACCAGACCTCAGGGGATGCAAGAACAGCAGAGATTGTACAACAGTTACATATATACAGAATGAGCATCTTGTAATCAGTAGCAACACATTCTATACCGCCCATAATACATTTCCTTTGAACTAAGCCTGATGATTGACAATGGTGACGAGTATGACACCTTCAAACATTCATTTAGTTCCAGTTTGCAATTTTGTAAGCCCACAGACATAAATCTTTGTTTTAAAGAACACGGTGCTTCTGTTTCTGCAAGCAAGCTGTCCGTAGGAAGAGACACATTCCAGGCCTTAGTATCTCCTAGTTTCCATTCGTGTGCTGGGGGTCAACTTGCTTTCCAGAGCTCTACCGGGCTCAGGCAAGGGGGGCCACAAAGAAGAGCATAATTCAAGTCATTTAATGCTCGCTCTAGCATTTCTACTGTGCTACCGAGACTGGGTGGCACCTGCTGTACTGATTAAAATGCCTTGCTGCTCACTCTTCAAGGATATGTGCGGGACGAGACTGGGCATTTCTGTCTGGGTTACTGCATTATGTTTCAACATGCCTCTCGCGGCCTCGCTTTTATGCACCAGTGAAGTAGAATAATATTCCAGCAAAGCAGTTTTACATGAAGCAAAAGGCAACGTTAGAGAAAACAAGATAGAAAACAAAATGGTGATTTTGGTCACCTTAAAATGGCCGCAACGTGGTTAAGCCTTTGCTACACCCTTCTAATACTAAAACACATGAGGCTTTTGTTCTTCGGCCAACAAAGTACATTTCCTTATGATCGAGGGGGTGTCTACTTTTTCTAGACTGTCAAAACTGGCACTCAGAAGACGCTTCCACGCTAATTTCAACCTTAGCCATTATTCAAGCATGGTTGTCCTCTATTTGAACGATGACAAAATGGAGCTGCTTATCATAGGACACCCAACAGCACTAAATAAACTGAACCCTGAATATTCGACCTTCGTCATCGATGACATCCCGATCCCAGTATCACATTTAGTCAAAACCCTGGTCTATCTAGATGCCTCACTAACACTAACCAGATAAATCAACACCATTGCCTCCTCAGCTGCATACACTACCAAACTCCTTAATGCCTCAAGACCTTTCCTATTGCCAGACAGCTGCCTGCCGATTGCATGAGCGTTGGTAGGCTCAAGATTAGATTACAGCAATGCTCTATTTGCTGGCACTTCAGCCCCTAACTTAAAAAGAATTGCGAATCATCCAATATAATGCCGGAAAAGTTGCCCTCAACCTCCCCAAAATTGAACACATAGCTGCCTGCAGGAAGGTACACTGGCTCCCCATCCGGGAAAGAATACTTTTCAAGACCCTAACCATCACCCACAGTTGCATCTCCAAGTCTGCACTGACCTACCTGTCCCAAAAATTCTCCAAATCGCATGCAACCAGACCCTTTAGAACACCTTACACACAAAAACTAGTTTAACCGACATTCAAACATGCCAAAGCAGGTGGCACACGTTTCCCAGTCATAGCAGCAAAGCAATGGAACGCCCAACCACTCAACCTGATATCAGAAGGCTCCTACTGGGCTTTTCACAAAGCCCTTAAAACCTGGCTCTTCAACTAACCCTCCTGATTCATGCATCCAGCCACTTCTGGACCTCTATAGCCTCATGTATGTTTTACTTGAATGTAACATATATACTTATAGGTCTGTATGCAGCACTGTAACTATATTTACCACCTATTGTGCCTGAGGGCCTCTTGTAAACCAGTTCTCCCCATCACCCTGATGCCTGAGGGCTTGTGTGAGCTATACAAATGAATAAATAAATAGACCACTGAATAGCGCAGCTGCATGAGCAGCATTCCCAGACCGGCAAAAGGGCAGTGCATACAAATTGCAGCCTGTGAACCGAGCCATGGAACACTGAACACTCTTCAAGAATCTGCATCTCCCTTCTTCAGTAATGGCAACTGGCAACAAACTTTCCTTGATGAAACACAACTGTTCAGGTTACAGTAGTGAACACTCTTCCACATTCAAATCTGGGTCTAAAATCTTTTAGCAAACTTTGGTGCAGATTCGTCAAACGGCATCAAATTTATAAGCATTTCAAATATTTTAGGACCCACCCTCTTATGTTGCTCTGTTTTGGTGAAACAGCACCTAACTTTGTATACACATTCAGGGTAATCTCTAAAAGGATATTTCAAAATTACATGCAGTTTCATTGAGTGGCACCAAAGTTATAAGCCATCCAAAAACTGCTTTTCATCGACCCTGTAATGCAGAAAAATGCATGGATGTCCCCAACCATCTGAGATGTTCGCGGACTTTGTAGAAGAAAAAACAACCACTGTTTGGCTTTTTATGGCCATATCCCATCCCATCTTCATCACCCTCACTGACCAGAGATAGTTTAATTTGTTTGACAAGTGCAATGTTGTGTTTTTTAATATGTTTTTATAGCGATGTCCGTGGACTACGGGAGCTGCTCGCGAATCCAACATGGCGTCCATTTCAAATGTTTTCACACACCTCCTCTTTGTAACTGACCAATCAGTTGGTGTGTACAATGTCTGCGAACATCACGCTGCTCTCTGATTGGTCCAGAGGCATCCATGGACTCTGAATCAGGAAATGGGTCCACAGACTGGACCCAGATATCAATCATTTGTTTAACCTACTTTTGGCCATTTTAAAAAGAAACGACTGTACGGATTTACATCAAATTTACAAAAGCGCGCTTTTGGGACCAAGCTGCCACTCCTGGCACAAATTTGGTAAAAATCTGTAAACCGGTTTGGGCTGTAGGCACAAGCACATTTTTTTTCCATTGCTCTATGAGGAATTCCACAAATGTTGGGTCCCCTTATAACTTTGTCCCTCCTGGACAAAACTGCACCAAACTTCGGAAAATAATTCTAAGGGAGCCGTATACATTTTTTGCAGAGTCTTGTGAGGATTTGTGGAGGGGGCAAAGTTATAAGCCGCACAAATAAAGCTCTTTCTATAATTTGAGCAACTTAACCATAACTGCAGGGCCGCTACAGATGCAGACCCAAGTGCAAGGAATGCCCGGGGGCAGTGCAGAAGTGCAACTGGGCAGGCAGGGACTAGTTGCTTGGAGAAGTGCCTGACCCTGAGGGAGTTGGAGGTGGAGGATCGAAGAGATTGAGTAGAAAGGTATTTCTGAAAAGAGAGTTGGAGGTATTGAGGATCCAGGCCCCAAGAGGCATTGTGGACAATGCAGAGGGTCTTGAACTTAATACTTGCAGCCACTGGGAGCCAATGCAGATATTTCAGTGCTGGAGAGATACGATCCCTGGGTTTGAGGCCAATGACAAGTCTTGCAGTCCTGTTCTGGATGAGTTACAGAGGGCGGAGAGTAGAAGCAGGCAGATTCATAAAGAGGCTGTTGCAGTAGTCCAGCCTAGAGAGAACCAGAGCTCTAGAGACAGTGAGCTTCTGGGGGAAGGAGAGGAAAGGAAGAATACCTCTGAGGAGGTCCAGTTGGTAATTTGACTTCTTAGAGACATCGAGATGTGAGGAGAAAAGGAGAGTGTGGAGTCGAAGATGACCCTGAGATTCTTAGCCTCACAGGTGGGAGCAGGAATAGGGCAATGGGAAGCCGGCCAGAGAGTAACAGGAAAGGAGGGTGCAGGTGTGCCGATGAGGAGAATCTCCATTTTACTGGCATTAAGGCAGAGATCATTGGCGGCACACCACTCCTGGATAGTAGACAGACAGTCAGAGATGAGAGAAAGAGAAGAGGTGGCATAGGGGAGCCTGAAAACTAGCTGAGTGTCATCCGTGTAGCACTGAAAGTTTGAGCAGAGAGCGACAATGTGGTGGGCGAGAGGTGCCAGGTATTGGTTTAACAGCCAGTGAGAGAAGCCAGGGTGAGATGTTAGACCCCTGGAGAACACCACAGGTGGAGAGTGAGATAGAGGAAAGGAAGGACCAAAGTTGGACCTGGGAGGGGAGGAACGAGGTCAGCCAGGCAAGGGCCTGATCGGTGATACGTAGGTTGGTACGGAGACGACTGAGCAGGATGGCATGGTTGACCGTGTCAGAAGCAGAAGAGAGATCGAGTAAGATGAGGACAGAGGGGAGATTAGAATCAAGGTTAGAGAGCAGGTCTTCATGGATGTTCAGGAGAGCAGTTTCCGTGCTTATGGCTGCTCTGACGCCATACTGATGGTCATGGAGACAACCAACAGATTCAGTTTGAAGATTTACTGAGGTGTTTTTCTACATTAACGTCCAAAACTATCATCTTTTTGCAGCTATGAGACTCAGTAAATTTGAAGATTAAGTGTATTTTAATTAATACGTTTTACAAACTCCAGCCACTCTCTTTCTGTACCATTCCACATGACAAATGAGTCATCTATGAACCGGAGCCATAGCACTATTTTGTCAGTGGATTGCACATTCCCATCTGACCAAACAATACATTTCTCAAACCATCCCATTGTTAAATTAGCATAGGATGGCGCAAATGGTGAGCCCATAGCAGTACAGCAGTACCCTGTAGCTGTCTGTAAAATGTGACCTTAAAACTGTGCCATTCCCCACCTAATACCAACATTTTGAACACTTCTACAAATGTATTTCAACTTTTCCAACTGTTTTTGTGTTCGCCGACGTTCTCAAATGTCTGAAATCATCTCAGACTTTCCGGACAGTGTCACGTGACCACGCGCTCTCGCGCAATATGATGACGTGTTTACGAATGGTATATCGCTTTGCGTATGGGTCTGTGCTTCTCAAACTGCATTTTTAGCTGATCTAGGAAGTTTCAAGATGAAAATGTACCCTTGCACAGCTCCTAGACGTATTTTTACTCATTATCCATTTTAAACCTAGGACAGAGCACATGCTTCGAAGTATATTAGCAGAACTGCTATTTATCTTAAAAATTGGCATCAGCTTTTGCCATCCCTTCTCCCCAGGAGCCACCACCACCACCACCAGCTGGAGGGCCTACACAATGGAAAAAGCGTAATCATGCAGAAAACAATCAAGAGGACCAAGAAGGTAAAGTAGAGGAAATGCCTACCTGTAGCACTCAGAGCGAATCATGGGTGTGGACATTCTTTACCACTGTTATGGGTGTACCAAAGTCTAGGGCTACCAAGGTGAAATGCACTGAGTGCAACATTGTACTCAGTCACTGACAACCTGGGCAGTACTCCGACGGGACCACCTCCATGCGCCACCACACTAAATTCAGCCACTGGAATTCTCTCAGAAAGGCTGTTCCTTTCTCAGGAAGTAGTAAGATGTCTTCCTTCACCTCATCTTCCTCAACCAGTGCTACCACCACACAGGCTACTCATGTGGGGCAGGTCATCCCACCAGCAACCTTGCAAGAACTAAAAGAAGCTGTTGATCCATATGTTTCCGAGACAACAGTACAGAGTATATACTGCAAAACACCACTCTGCAGATGGTAGCCGTTTCAAAGTGCTTTCGAGGCTGTACTCAAGGAACATGAGAAACACTGCCCCTACCTTCAAATGAACACACCCAACATCTTCCCCTGTCCACCTGCCCCTCTATATCTGTGATTTGACCCCCTTACCTTATTTCCCTCCCCAACCTTACTTCCTAACCTCTCCTGAAAAATAAAAATACTAAATACAAAAACACAAAACACAAAAAAAGGTTCCTTTAGGTACCACCTTTCACAGTTTAAAAATAGAAGTAAAAACATAAGCTCATGGAGTCTATCTACTTTACATTTTTCAGTAAAATAGTTAGACTCAATACAATTCTCCAACATTCCCATTCCCTTTGTTTACTATGCTAATGGAAATAAAGGACAATTGGATCCTAGAGAAAAAGAAAACGCACAGAAACAATTTTATGTCCCAAATACTTTTCTCTAACATACAATAAAAACTATAATTCATGGCCCTTTATGACTTCCTGCGTTCTATGCAGTCCCCTCTCTAAGCCATGCATTATTAAAAAACCTGGATTGCACGTGCACACCATTGCAAAACACAGCCCTTCTACCCTTTTTACTGTTATGTTCATAGCACTCCGTCATTTCCTGCTTTCAAACAGTCCGACATGTATCCACCAATAAGTTAAACAATCTACATATAAGCTTGCACACAACAACTGCCACTTAAACATTTTCTACAAATCTTTTGCATATGTATTTCCCTTGCTATCCCAAAAACATTTACACACAACTGCTATAAATGCACATATGCATTGGGCAATAAAAGAAGTGCATAAATGGAAAGAGGAGTAGGGATTGCCAAGTGCTCATAGGAGCCCAGAAGTAAAGTGGCAAGGGATTCCAAGGTGGGAGGCTACTAGCTACCTCCTGGGGCAAAGGTGTCCCAAAGGAATGGTACACAGCCACCAGGTGGTAGACACACAACGGCAGTGCTGAAGGGAGTTCGGGGGTGTAATGGTGTCAACTAGATATAGGGCCTGGAACCTGTAGGTTTCATGAGGGACCAGGCCACGAGTCTCCGAGGCAGTGGTATGAGTTTGCAGGGAAGGGATTAAGTAAAACAGGAACACAAAAGCAGAGTTTTCATAAATTACCACAACTTAAGGATGTCCAGCTCCTGTATAACAGGAGCAGAAAAGTGGTTTGAAAGAGATGCACCAGCTGAAGACAGAGACATGCCACCCGCTCTTTGTTTTCAAAAGTGTTTGACAATCACAATATGGGAGTTACAGCAGCGGAGAGTGTTGGGGGAGATGCCCTGAGTCCACTATAAAGATTAATTATTTGTTCCCTATCTCTGTCCCCACCAGTGGTTCCTCGCACGGGCATAAGGTCTTTGATAGGACTGGACATGCAAGTGCTCTCTGTGGGCTGTCCTATTCTGGGTGGGTGTCTGTTCCAGGGCAAGAGAAAACATTCGCGCTAAGCACACATGTTCACTGATAAGGTGCTGGTGCGCCGTTAGCCGTTGTGGCGAATGGGTTTGTGTGTGTGTGTCATTTGATTTTGGTGGGTTGGCCGGGACTGCATGCAGTGTGGGCGTGTCGGTGGGTATTGTACCCTGGTATGGGTCTACTATCTGGCTGCTCGTCTTGTTCATAACTTCCAAGGGGCAGTCCATACGGGCTTCCCGGGTGTGGGTGCCCCTATTGCTGTTCATTGCTATATCTTTGGTTGTTCTGATAATTGGCCACTGGCTGAATGCAGCATTCTCTTGCAAAATGGCCCCACCTCCCACACGACCAACAGGGTCCGGGTCCACCCGCCCTTGGTCCTTGTCCTCCATAGCTCCCTGCTCCTCCCCATTGTCCTCGGTACCCACCTCTACCTCTTGTGGGTCTTCCTTGTCATCGGGGTCCCATGTTTTGTTGATCTCTACCCCACTATTCCTGGCCATTGCCTACCCATGCTGCAGCCAACCTAGCATGTATGGCAACTGAAACTTCCCCTTCTTCTCCTTCCTGCCCTGAGGGCGGCATTGCAGTTACTGCTTCGACCTTCTCTAACTTGCTCTGTACAATCTTTGCTTCTTCTGCTAATCGCCTCTGGGCTGTTACTTTTTTCCTTTCTTTGATCCTCCTGCAAGGGTGTAATATGATGATCTGAATCTCTGGCCACCCTTTGGCTTCTATCCCATCTATTTTATCAAGGGTCTTCTGTACTTCCTTCGGGAGGCATCTTTTAATGATAAAGTAAAATAGGGAGGTGGATTGGTCCCAGGCCGTGCCCGTGTCCTGATCGCCACATGTCCTGCACCCGAAAAATGATCTGCGCAGCATCTTCCTCATTCCCCATAGTGCATTGCATTATAGAGTGTAAATCGGGGGTGTCGAGGAAGTTCCTCCGCAGTGCATACCAAACTTGTGCACAGACATTATTAAAAGATACCCCATCATGTCAATCCTTCCCTGTGGTGACACCCTGGAACCAGGCCTGCCTTCACCCACACTGAAATGTAATAATATTTTATTTATATTGCGCTCGTACACAAGTGTGTCAGATCACTGAGTCTGCTTGGTCTCCCACTGTAGACACTAGCAGGCTTTTGATGTTCCCTATGGCCAGAGGTACTCCTCTAGTGTCCTTTTCAAGGGAATATATCAATTTTCCCGCGCCCGCCGTGAGCGGGTGGAGAGACTTAAGGAGGTTGTTTATATCCATCATTGCCCATGGCGCATAATGAGGCCATCCTGCTCCCTTATGATTGAGGGGCATTTATAATTTTGATCTTACTTTTCCCCTACTTACCTTTGTTCCTTTCTTTTTCGCTAAGGCTATTCCCCCTAGTCTGTTTCGGAGTCTGTGTTCCCATCCCTCTTCTTCCTCTGTCACCCGCGGGGAAACCCATTGTACTTGCTATATTCCCCCCACAGCCCCCTCATCAGTTTCGTCGAAATCTCTCCAACACTCCTCATCCCTCACTGAAGCCACTCTATCATATCCCACACTTTCTATGTCCCACCCTCCCTTTCTACATGCACTGGCCATATGGGGGCACTAACCACTCTAAAAAAGAAGTCCCCTGATTTCCATTCATCTTCTGGTAGAAGAGAGGAACTTACTAAGGTGGGGGCCCTCCCCCAGATTGCTGGGTTGTCTCGCATATTGCTCTTAACCGGGCCAATTGTGTCGATATTAATGCTACTTCAAGATCTCTATTGGATGGTCCCAGGGGAGCAGCCATGGGTGTTATAGTGGAGTGGGCATACGGAGGTGGAGGGGCCATGTCAGGTGTTGCTGGCATGCTCCCCCCGGCACATAAAATGGGTCTGAGTATCCCTATGTGGGTTTCGTGTGCAGTGGGTATAGTTTCTTGGGTTCATCCTTCCCCTTGCCTACTTTCGCCTCGCTTTCCTTCACTTCTATGGCCCCCTCCCCTACCTTTCCCGTGCTATGCACGACCAGTGTTTCCTCAAATATCTTCCACAGATCTAACACTTCCCATCTGTTTTGGAGCTGCTTCCCCTTATATTTTGCCATTAGGTAAGTTGCTAGATGGTCCAATATTCCCTTATCAAAAGACCCTTCTTCAGGCCAAGCATGGGGTGACCCCTCCCCCTTTGTTTCCACTATCCACGGACAGTGCCACTGTATGAGGGGAGGTGTATACAAATGTGTGAGAGTGGGGTATCCATCCCCATGTTCAACCAAGGGTCTATCTTTCTCGGCCCTTTCTCACTGTCACCTCTAACTCTTAATCTCTTATATAACAAAAACAATCTAATATTTATTTTTGACTTGAGAACATTACTTATGCATTTTCAGGACAGTCACATTAAACATGAACCATTGAACATTTTACACAACAAACCGACTAATGAATTAATAACACAGAACAAGAAACATGAATCTCAATATCTTCCCTTTTACCCCGAGCCTTCCCCCCTGATTAGAGTATCACCCCTGCTTCACTCACTCTATCAATCACATCACTTCGCCGCCTACTGGGCCTACCTCGAAACTTTAAAAACACTAAAATAATGAACTAAGATAACAAACTAAAGTAACAACCACTACTTGTTCCCGAGCCCACTAATTATACGAGGCTCAAACTTTTATCCTTTCACCACTTAATATGCACACTGGACGGGACATTGTAATGCGGCGCCGCCCTTTCAGAGATAGGTTCCCGTTTCTCCTCTATTTTTCAACGTGTCCTTCCATATATAAAAAAATTGCCATAAAAAAGCACCTGTTTTCATTCACTCATCCTACTCATTCATACACTGATCATGCGTGTTCCCTTCCCTTTTAAGCTCCTTAAAGAATCTTCCCATTTTCTCTCATTTGTTTTCCCTTGCAATTATACTCACTTGCCTGTGTTCTTCCAAGAGCCTCCGTTTATGGTCTATCCAACACACCTGGGCATCCCCCTCGTGACCGCACCTGGCTCAGACGAGCCGTTGGGTATTCGCAAAGCCAGGACCCACAAAACCTTCTCTTCTGCATATGTGTTTTGATTGGGGACTGGTCAGCTGTAGGTGGGGGCGGCCCTTCTGGAGAAGCCCTGGATCTCACTGCAGGTACGGGGGAATCTTGAGTGATATCACGCAAGAGAGTTCACCAAATAAAGGCTCACACCCAACAATTCACATATACCACAGACCAAATAATGGACACACCCCACTAGGGAATGAGACCAGGATAATAATTGTAAGTGAAACAAATGTATATAAGATAAATGCAAGCAGAGGACTTTGCTGCCCAAGAGCGCTCTGCCAAACAATACATGGGAGCACATTAAAAGGACACAAATCATCAGAAATGACGTTTCAAATAGTGTACAAATCTTCGTAATTAATTGGGGGAAGGCCTATGCTATACTCGATCACATATGGGAGATTGGATGCTAATTGGACATTGCTCCCCTTAGCTCCGGCACACGTGGGTCTGCTGGGCTCATCTCTATGGTGTGAAGGTCGGGTCAGAGGAGCGCTATATTTCTATCTACAAAAGCTAAGACAACAGGAACTGATGGAATGAGACAAATGGCAAGCATAACATTCTAGCAAGAATGGGGGGTACTTTCAGAACCTATTGCCAGATATATCGGCATTTCAACCCCTGTGCCCAGAGGTTCATAAAACACAGTGTTCCAAACCTGAGTGCCTACCCCATGGGTTTTGATCTACCTGATGCCTGTGTTAGGTATAAGGAGGATATATTGGTGCCTAGGATTAGGGCTATGGTGGGTGTCCCCATCTGGTCACTACGAGGGGTCAGCTGTGTTTCTGTATCAAGCTGTCATGACCCTCGCCCAAAACCCCCTCTGGCAAACCCATTGGCCAGGTGGAGTCAGGACTCGGGCCTCTAGAGCCTGGCATCCTCTTCAAAAGCCCTCATGGGGCCAGTCCTGGCGCCTATGGCGCCAGGCTCATACACCATGAAAAACAATGTGCTTGGGAACTACTTTATTGTATTGTCAGCCAACATGGAGGCATCCACATAGCTTGGTTCCTAAGAACCAAGCTATGCGGTCTAGTGTTTTGGGTGTGGTAGCCTAGGGACTACTTTACCTGGACTATTTTGTTGGGGCTATTTAAACCACACCCGAGCAAGACAACACGCTTCGCGTTACTTTGCAGCTTGCAACGTGACGCTCACCGTGTCCAGCTATTCTCTCGAACCTCGGAGAAGCAGAACCTGCAAGGAGACAAAAGGAACATCATTAGCAACAGCATCTTACCTGCAGTCTTCATCTTTAAACACTCGCAGCTACTGAGAACAGCTTCCTCGAATCTGCACGCCTCCCGGACAGAACGACCTGAAAGAGGAAGATAGAGGCAACATTAAAAAAAGCAGTAGAGACATTTACAAATTACAAACTGCTGAAAAGGCTTACCTGGCTGGTCGCCTCTCGGCTGGCACCACTCCAGACATTCCACTCGTGCTGAAGAACACCGCAACCTACAAGGAAGGAAAACACAGGTTAGCAAAGGCAAGACTGCAGTGATGCACATAGCGCTTACTTACCGCATCATAGCGCTCTTAATGCGCCATCATTTACCAACAGGGCTCAACCAAGGCAGTTCACCTCGCTGAAGCTCCGCATACCTAAAGGAGAAAAAAGAGACATTTTAAACAAAGAAAGGCATGCAGGATAGCAACAAAACTAAAGAACAGCAATAAGACCTTTCTGAACAATATCCAACGGACCAGCGTCAGTGAAGTAACTGGACCGACTCGCCCATGAAAGACAACGTGCCCCTGCAAAGAAGGCAGGATGGAGAGCATGCCTAATTCTACCACAAGGTGAGGAGAGGGTGCCAGAGGGACTGAAATCATACGGGGTGGAGGGAGGATACTTACCCCAGTCGGTCAGTCTTGAACACAGTCCTACTGTATTTTCAGGCAGAACCTTCCCGGCAGACCACATCAGAGCAAAGCTGAGAAGCATAACAGCGAGTAACCCGGCTGGGTGGCGTCCCTGCGGATACCAGGTGAGCGTAACAGAATGTGAAGCCTACCATAACAAATCCACCTGGGTGCCATGGAGACATCAGAAATGGACCAATTGGCCCAATTACTAGGAGAGCTTCGTGCTCAGGTTCATTCTGCCCGACAAGAGACTAATGCCCTCCGGAGAGACCTAATAGTGACCAAAGAACACACTGAAGAGATTAGCAGGCAAAACAATGAACTCTTGTCCCTCTAACAGGGGAATCAGGACTTGTTAACGTACATTGCTACCTCCAACAAACTGGTTGCCGAAGCTAGGTGGCCAGAAAACAAAAGAACCACGTTATTCCATCGAGGCTTACGAGTCGAATTAAAGGACGTCTTAGCCCAGGTGGTTGATCCGCCCAGAGACTGTGCAGAATTCATAAATCTGGTCGTGCAGCTAGACCACCGGTTGCAGGACCGAAAGGCAGACCGGTCTAAGACGGACCCTCGGACCGTGTATGTTCGACCAAGGGAAAACACACCCTTTGTACCTGAAAATGCTGTAGAACCCATGCAGATTGGAGGGAGACAGCCTCCATTAACAAAACAAGAGCGGGACAAAAGAAGACTACAACCGCTTTGTTTGTATTGTGGGAAACTAGGACATTTCCTGAAGGACTGTCCAGTAAAACCCGCAAGAAGAACAGTCGAGCCCACAGAGAAGGATGAAGCTAAGGAATCGGAAAACTACCAAGCTCGACAAACGTAGAGGTCAGTTTGTTGAGTGAGAAGAAAGAGTTGCTGACCTCGCACTTTGCAATGCCAGTGATCTTAATTAACCACCAACAGTCGTCAAGAATGCATGCCGTTGAAGCACACATCGATAGCGGAGAAATTATATTGATTAAGAACTGGCAGCAGAGATGGGGCTTCCTTTGTGTTCTAAGCCAACTATGGACAAGGTAACCATCGTGGATGGGACAGAAATCGCTTCCGGACCAGTAACCCAGTGCACAGCCAGGGTAACCTTGCTGTGCCAGGATGGACATCGGGAGTCTATTTCATTTGATCTCATCAAGGCGCCTCAGTTCAGGCTAATACTAGGGATGCCATGGTTGGTTGCTCACAACCCTTTGATAGACTGGCGGGCACGAAAATTAACCTTCCCCAGTGACTGCTCCCCTGCCTGCTATTACCAAGAGGAGAAACCCAACGTCTGTATCCCCATGACTCCCGGAGCGACAGGATCAAGCCTGGGAGCAACTAATACCTTGCCAAGTGAATACCATGATTTCCAGGATGTTTTCCGAAAGGACCAAACCAATACATTGCCGCCGCACAGGCCTTATGACTGTCAGATTGACCTTGTTCCTGGTACACAAATCCCTTGCGACAGGATCTACGCTCTCACAGAACCAGAAAACCTTCATTTTAAATCCTATTTAGACCAGTACCTTGCAAACAGATTTATCTGTCCTTCGAAGTCCCCCGCAGACAGTCCTTTGTTCTTTGTACCGAAAAAGGAAGGAGACTTGAGAACCTGTATTGACTACCGCGCATTGAACCAGATCACCGTGAAGAACCGCTACCCCTTGCCACTTATCCCTGAGATGCTAGACCAAGTTAAAGATGCCCAGATTTATACCAAATTGGACCTTCGAGGAGCGTACCACCTGGTCCGAGTCAGAAAAGGAGATAATGGAAAACCGCCTTCCGTACTAAGTATGGCTTGTTTGAATATCAAGTCATGCCCTTCAGGTTATGCAACGCTCCTGCGGCATTCCAGTATTTCATGAATGACGTTTTAAGGGAGTTAATTGATGTGTGCGCCTTAGTGTACATAGACGCCATCTTAGTATACTCAGCCTTGGAACAAGATGATGTCAGGCACGTTCGTTCAGTCCTCACCAAGCTCCGTCAACATCGCTTGTTTGCAAAGCTTGAAAAATGCCTTTTTCACATCACCGAAGTAGAATTTCTTGGTTTTATCCTTACTCCAGGAGGCATCAGAATGGACGTGCACAAGGTAGATGACATTCTGAAATGGCCTTCACCGACATCTCTGAAAGGGGTACAAAGCAAGCTGGGCTTTGCGAACCTCTACCGCCGGTTCATCCCAGACTTCTCTCAGGTTGTGCACCCAATCACAGTACTATTACGAAAAAACAATAAAAAGTTTTCTTGGACCGAAGAAGCAGAAGAAGCCTTTCAGGAAATTAAACAAAGGTTTACCTCCGATCCAATCCTGTGACATCCTCGTCCAGACCTCCCTTATTTCGTTGAAACTGATGCGTCCAGTCTCGCAATGGGGGCTGTCCTTTCACAGAGAGACCCGGAAACCGGCCAGCTACATCCTGTGGCCTTCTGGTCGAAAAAGTTCTCACCTCCAGAGATTAATTATGCCATCACAGACAAGGAACTCCTGGCTATCGAATCCGCCTTTAAAGCCCGGAGGCACTACCTTCTGAGGGCCAGACACACCATTACAGTCATCACAGACCACCGAAACCTGCCATATCTCAAAACAGCCAAGGCCCAGTGCTCGCGCCAATTACGGTGGGCCCTTTTCTTCGCCGAATATGATTATGTAAACACATTTTGACCAGGAGTCAGAAACGGTAAGGCTTTATCTCGCATGGGCATAGATGAAATAGTATATACAACTCCAGACCCAGTACCTATTATACCTGAAGACAAACTCTTGGGTATCACGACAGCCTTAACACAAGCAGAACTACGAAAAGAAATCCAACGGACAATGAATCCTGATGCCTACCTCGCATGGCAAACTCAAGGAGAACAATATACCATCAAGGACCATCTACCATTTTTTAGGGATCACCTATATGTACCCAAGAAGGAATTACAACAGCATATAATTTCAAACTATCATGATTCACTGATCGAAGGGCATCCTGGGATCGCCAAAACCCTAGTTAAGGTGAAAGAGAACTTTTGGTGGCCTACCTGGTGTAAGGACATCATTCAGTATATTCAGTCCTGCGGTGTCTGCGCACAAAATAAATCACAGAAACAAAAATCATCTGGTCTCCTACAACCATTGGACATTCCTCCAGTTCCATGGCACACTCTTTCCCTTGACTTCATCGCTGATCTACCTCCAAGCCAAGGGTTCAACCCCATCTTTGTAGTTGTGGACTTATTCTCGAAGATGGCCCATTTTATTCCTCTCAAAGGCTTCCCAGACGCAACCACTTTAGCAAAAGTGTTCTTGGAGGGCGTGGTTAAGCTACATGGCTTCCCTTCGGTTCTGGTCTCTGATCGAGGCAGCCAGTTTGTTTCAAACTTCTGGAAAAAATGTTGTGCAATGGCGCAGATCGACGTTCGGCTATCTACCAGTCACCATCCCCAAACGGACGGCCAAACTGAGAGAACCAATCAGACACTCGAGCAATATTTACGGTGCATGCTGCACCATGAACAAAGGAATTGGAAAGACCTACTATGGATAGCTGAATATGCATATAATAATTATTTGCATTCAAGCACGGGACAAACGCCCTTTTATACCCTTTATGGCAGACATCCACGTACCTCTGAACTAGACCTTCCAGCCAGCTTGGAAATGCCAGTGGTAAAGACTCTACACACAACCATTACTCAGGCTTTTAAAAGGGCAAAGGAACACCTTATTCATGCCAAAGAAAAACAAGAGATTCACTGACCAACACCGGAAAAAGGCCCCTGATTATCAAGTTGGAGACAAAGTTTGGTTAGCCGCTAAATTTGTACCCATCAAGGGAACCTGGACCTTTCATCCCAGATTCTTAGGACCCTATACCATTAAGGCAATTATCAACCCAGCAGCCATGAAACTGGATTTACCACCTAATCTACACATCCACCCGGTATTCCATGTGTCCCTCCTAGAACCAATGCAACCCGGCACACAGATTGGGACACCACCTAAGCCCATACTTGTTGACGGAGAACCAGAATTCGAAGTCAAAGATATCTTGGACTCTAAATACTCTAGGACCAAGCTATATTATCTCGTCGATTGGAAAGGATTTGGACCACAAGATAGATCCTGGGAGCCCAGTGAGAATATCCACGCACCATGTCTAATCAGGAAATTCCATCAGAACTTCCCAACCAAACCTGGGCCAGACAGAAGGAACACCCTGGGAGGGCCCTTAGGGGGGAGTGCTGTCATGACCCTCACCCAAAACCCCCTCTGGCAAACCCATTGGCCAGGTGGAGTCAGGACTCGGGCCTCTAGAGCCTGGCATCCTCTTCAAAAGCCCTCATGGGGCCAGTCCTGGCGTCTATGGTGCCAGGCTCATACACCATGAAAAATAATGTGCTTGGGAACTACTTTATTGTATTGTCAGCCAACATGGAAGCATCTTACCTGCAGTCTTCATCTTTAAACACTTGCAGCTACTGAGAACAGCTTCCTCAAATCTGCACGCCTCCAGGACAGAACGACCTGAAAGAGGAAGATAGAGGCAACATTAAAGAAAGCAGTAGAGACATTTACAAATTACGAACTGCTCAAAAGGCTTACCTGACTGGTCGCCTCTCGGCTGGCACCACTCCGGACATTCCACTCACGCTGAAGAACACTGCGACCTACAAGGAAGGAAAACACAGGTTAGCTAAGGCAAGACTCTGCACCACTCCGCATAGCACTTACTTACCGCATCATAGCGCTCTTAATGTGCCATCATTTACCAGCGGGGCTCAACCAAGGCAGTTCGCCGCGCTGAAGCTCTGCATTCCTAAGGGAGAAAAAAAGAGACATTTTAATCAAAGAAAGGCATGCAGGATAGCAACAAAACTAAAGAACAGCAATAAGACCTATCTGAACAATATCAAACAGGCCGGCGTCAGTGAAGTAACTGGACCGACTCGCCCATGAAAGACAACGCGCCCCTGCAAAGAAGGCAGGACGGAGAGCACACCTAATTCTACCACAAGGTGAGGTGAGGGCGCCAGAGGGACTGAAATCATACGGGGATGGAGGGAGAATACTTACCCCAGTCGGTCAGTCTTGAACACAGTCCACCTGTATTTTCAGGCAGAACCTTCCACGCAGACCACATCATGGCAAAGCTGAGAAGCATACCAGCGAGTAACCCGCTGGGTGGCATCCCTGTGGATACCACGTGAGCATAACACAAAGACCAGTGGGGCATGGGCCCGGTGGACTGTGGCCTGGTGTGGTGGGGGTCGGGAGTGCACAGGCAGCTTTGTGGAGATGGATGTGCATACAAGCTGGGGCCTGCTCCGGTCTCACACAATGCAGTCAGCTCATCTGTCCTAGGATGATACAAAATTTTGCAACAATGAATGGCTGGACTTCAATGAGTACAGGTCTTATGATCTGGCAGGAGGCAGACGTGGTCTGGGCAGTCTTTGTAAGGCGCTGTGCATGGGAGAGACAGCATTTAGATATAATTTTTGGGCCTAGCAAAAGATGCCATCATGCGTGTCACAAAATGGACTCTATAGGCAGTGATACAGGCTTGGTTATTTGTTTGTTTATGGCTGTTAGTTACTGCAATCAATTAGATGGAGAGTGGGGGGCTTCTCCCCCCTTTAGCCTACACAGGGTCTATTTAGTTCGGGAATGGTGAGGGGTGGGCGGAAAAGACCACGTTTCCCCCAACAAGAGCTTTAAGTAGGGCAGTATTTAGAGAAACAAAGTTGGACATATTGTAGTCCTTGCAATTAGCAGGGGCCAATGTACACATTGTAGGGCTGCGGTGATACCATCCCTAGGCTTTAGGCCAACGTTAAATCTTGCAACCCTATTCTAGATTAGCCTAAGGGGGCATAGACAACAAAGGGGGAGGTTAAGGAAGAGGATGTTGCAGTAGTCCAGCCTACACAGGACCAGGGCTCTACATACCTTCAACTTCTAGGGGAAGGTGAGGAATGGTACAATGCCTGTAAGGAGAGCAAGCTGAAAGCATGGGCTTTTTTTACAAGCTCCAAAATGTAAGTAGTAAAGGAGAGAAAGGCCTTAAAGTTGACCCCAAGGTTTTTGGCCTCACAGGATGTTGAGTGTAGAGGGCCCAAAGACAGCTGCCAGAGGATAGAAGAAAAACAGGGCACAGGTATCACAATACGAAAGATCTTCGTCTTACTGGCATTGAGACAGAGATTGTGAGCTGCATACAATGCCTCAATGGCGATCAAACAATCAGGGATAAAACACGAGAATAACAAATTAGTTCAGGGAAGTTTAAGGAAATCTGTGTGTAATTAACATAACACTGGAAATGAGAAAAAAAGAAAGACATGAAGTGAACCAGAGGGACGAAACAGACCATGTGAAAGTCAGAGGAGACATCAAGTAGCACTATACTCATTTGTACTCCAATCATACATACCATATACACTTCAATTATATAATGCCACCATATTACAAATACTGTATACTCCCCCTACAGTACCTATAATTACTATACACTTATTACTATAGTGTGTGTGGCCAATCCATTAATTTCACATACGTGCTTCGAATGCTGGTATAGATTGGTTACAAACATAGTAACCTAAGTCCAAGCCTCCAAATGTCTTGCTCTCTCACTGCGGCTGCAGGCACCTGGTGCAGAGTATTTCTTTCTGCAGCTTCTGAAGTGGACACAACCGTATGTGTTCATCACTACTGTAATTTCTTTCCTGCTCCCGCTTACGTCACAGTCCCATTGGGGCATTCGATGCACGTGTGTGAAATTAACGGATTGGTGAATTGGGATACCGATCTACAAGAGGAATGTGAGAAAACCACACTCCATAACCAGAAGCTTCTTTGAACCTATACCTTTGGAGCATTGAGGATTAGCTCCATAGTTTACACTACCCCCATAGATTGAGACTTGGGATTATTTGTCAGAAGGTATCTTCCACTGGACTATGTCACCATGGTTAAGCAATATTGACGTCCGGTCCATATCCTGAAGAAAGTTGAGAAATGCAATTTTGGAAAGCCCTTTTGGAACAACCAAAACTTGTGTAGATTATGTTAATAAGCCGGAGTGCTATTGAACAGAAATACACACTGGTAGTCTATATAGGCGTAAAGAAATGATATATTGATGTGATTTTTATGAAGGGTCACATGCTTAGGGTAAACCCATGTTTTGTTAATTTATCATTGGATGTGTGCTAGTAAGTTTGAGTATGCATGGTGGAATGAATCTGATGATGTCTAATGTCTATGGATTAATTTGCTCTATGAGTAAACAGTGTTTATACATTTGTGAACATCTTTTTGATAATAAATTAAAGTTTTTGTATGACAATTTGTTGTTAGTAGTATCTATCCAACCCCATTACCAAGGTCCATTGTGCTTATTATCATGCCCTCTTTCAGCCATTAAATAACCCCAAATGTGTGTTCCAAACCGTTCATTTTAATCGCTGTCCACATACTACTGTAGTGTCTGTGGACAGAGTGGCACCCACACCCACTCTTTCACCTAGAAAAACAGCCCCATATCATCTTTATTCCACTTCCCCTCTTTTGCCCTCCAAATAACCCCAAATGTGTTTTCCAGACTTGTTGCCCACCGCACTATCCGTGGACACCGGCAGCTCTCTGTGGATCCAACATGGTGACCATTCTTAAAAATATGACGCACCTCACCAAGCATTCACCATCCAATCAGCGGGCGCATCTGATTTCAGTGGACATCACACAGGTCTCTGATTGGTCCAGGTGGGTGTCTGTGGGAACGAACAGGGAAGTGAGTCCGCGGACCATGTGAGTCTAGAAATTACCCTCCCATAACATGGGCGGTATATTTTGTGGCTGAAAACCAACCACATCATATGTTCAGCATTATTGGTTCAGACTCATGAGCATGACCAGAGAGCATCCATTTTGTAGGAATTTTGAGTAACTTTCGCTTTCTTGCTTTTCTGTTCAAACTGTTTTTCTGTAAGTGAATTCTATTTCGTTCTTTCTCATGCTTAGAGCAAGGCCACAAGTTACATGTTGAAACGCAGCCCAGACAACCCAGACAGCAATGCCCCGGTCTTCTCCCTCACAAGTCCTTGGAAGTAAGCAAAAAGGCATTTAATCACTACGCAGGTGCCAGCTACTCTCGCTGGTGCGGCAGAAATGGTAGAAATGAACAATTAATGGCTTGAATTATGCTCTCTTTTGCGGCCCCCCTTCACTGAGCCCCTGTAGATCGAGCTGACCTCTAGCCCACGAATAGAAACTAGAAGATAGTGAGGCCTGGAATGTGTCTGTCCCCTGCACGCAGCTTGCTTGTAAGAACAAGAGCATTATGTTCCCTAAAACAAAGAATGTTGTCTGCACCTTCGCAAATTGCAAACTGTTGCTGAATAAATGTCTGAAGGGTGTCATATTCGTCATAATTGTCAACCATCGAAACCATTGCAAAGAAAGATACATTATGGGCGGTTTGGAATGTGTCACTACTGATAATAAGATGATCATTTTGTATATATGTAACTGATGTAGAATGCTCGCTCTCTTGCCTCCCACAAGGTCTGGGTGACACACGGTGCGGGACGTGAGACCCAGTCGGCCGACTGAGACTGTTTGCTTTGCAATAAACCCTACATTTTGGGAATTGAACCTCGTGTCTGGCATATCAGTTTGTGTGTGGTGATTGTGCTTTGTTTCCATTCACGAGGGTCCCATAAGGCCCCATCAAAATGGCGCCCGAATAGGGACCCTCCCCCACTTGCTCCATCGTATAGGTTGTAATTTAAGGCGAGAGAGAAAAAACGAAGCGAGGACGAGACGGTCGAACAGGGATTGAGAGGTGTTCGGGCGCCCCTGTGAAAGTGATGAGAGACTCCTTTGCAGATCTGTACACAACTGATACCTAATCGATGTGTCCGGCCAGAGAGCAAGAAGGAGAGGGTCCCGAAATGAGGCAGAGTGAGCCAAGATACGCAGACACGACGATTCTTGGTTGCGTCAGTATACGGACGAATTGTATCTTGAAAGACGACTTGGTTGATCAGGTGAGTCGTGCCCCAATTCTAAATAACCCTGATATTGGTTGAGTGTTGTTCTTGCAAGATCAAATTCCCAGGGTAAGGTTAA
This sequence comes from Ambystoma mexicanum, assembly GCF_040938575.1. Taxonomy (NCBI): domain Eukaryota; kingdom Metazoa; phylum Chordata; class Amphibia; order Caudata; family Ambystomatidae; genus Ambystoma; species Ambystoma mexicanum. The sequence goes on along the minus strand of NC_090939.1, from coordinate 682,980,347 downwards.
AATATGCCTGGGATATTGTCTTCCTGTTTAGTGGGATTTTTCCACTGCGGTACACAATCTTTGGAAACTGGCCAGACTGTCCCACCCGAAGGGTCGCCAGCATATGAGATGTATGTGAAGTATGGCATAGGGGCAATAATGTTTTGTGAAATTTGGCATAGGCAAACCAGACACGATGAAGATTTACAATGGCCAAAACATGGGAGTTATGATATGGCGTACATAGATTATTTGGAATAGGTACTGCTGAAAAAGAAAGCGCGCCCTGCGACATTTGACGTCATAAGAGACTGGAGGAAGGAAGCTATGCTCCGCTTGAGAAGCAGAGAGAAAAATGCATGCAGGCACAAGTCTAGAATAGAGAGAGTCAAAGAACAGGACGAAAAGGAGTGGGATGAGAATATAAGAAACACAGATAGTTGTGTCCAGATGGGAGTAGATAAAATATATCCTCAACAAGAATTGCATTCATCAGATGAACTATTCAATAAAATATTAACCGAAATGAGACAAGAGCGCCCCAAAAGTAAGGCTGATAAAATTGCATTGACGCCCATTGCCCAACCTATCCCTGTTGCTCAGTCACTGTTACAGCCGCAGACCGTACAGCCGCAGCAACCACTCCCCCTTCCAGTTGTGCCATCTGCACCGGCCCCTCCCTTTCAAGACATCCTCCTTCCCCCTTCCCCCTCAACCTATTGAACTTGAATTCACTGTAACAAGAGAAGATGATATGGGAAGAGAGGGGATGGCACAAAGAATAACCCATAGTGAGGTCAGCAAGGAGAGAAGAAAGGAGTTAAAAGAACAGGCATAAATGTATAAGATGGAAACGATGAAACATTGACGCTGGATTCGATGTATGATTTCAGGAAGACTAGTGAAAAACAGGTATTGTTGGAATGCATGGGAGAATATTTAATGGAGAGATGGAAGCAATTGATTGGAATGGTACCGCCGCAGAAGATGCAGGATTTGAATGCATTTGCATGGTTGAGAGAAAGAGATGTAGAAACGAAAGGAACATGTGGACGGGCTTTTTGAGTTTAAAAATGAACTTGATGAAGCACATGCTGAAATGTTTTCTATGCCAGGGTATAGGAACAAAGACATAAGAAGGGAAAGGCAAGAGGTGGTACCATATGTGCAGCAGCGATTTCTTCCGCCGTCAAGACAACCTAGTGAGAGAATAAAAATATGTACACGAGAGGCGCTTAGATGGATTACAGATGCTAGTATTCCCACTATGGAAGTGCACAAAATATTTGATCAATATACATTATCAATGAAGAAAAAAGCACTGCAGGTGATGGTTGAATATTTGCAGGATAGATATATAGAAAAAAAGCAATTTAGCCCCCCAAATTAATAGCAGTATATAAGAGATCTATCGAACGCGATATAGGAGAAGCAGCCTTATCCCTTGATTTAGCAATAGTGTTGCATATGAGGGAGGGAGGAGGAAAAGCAAGTGCGATATTTCCCATGAGAGAAGTTCCACCTACTTTTGTGCCAAAAGTAGAAATTCCTGGTGTTAATGGAGGCGCAGCGCAGGTAACGGAAGCACATTATATAGCACAGTATGTACATGTTCCTTTCTCCAGACAAGAGGTGAATAACATAAAACAGACGATCCCTGATTTGAGGAAAAATCCGGTGGGATCCTATAAAGAAATAGAGTCCTATTTGAAATCGTCCATTTTTACTATGAACGATATTGACCTAATATTCCCAGTAATCTTACCAGCAGATATATGGAAGCAGATAAGAAAAGTAGATGATCAGGATAGTTTTGGTGACACATGGGAGCATCTAGCAAAAGAAGATGCGGACAGGAAAGCAGGCGAGAAACCATCGCCAAATATGGCAGCATTACCAGCACGAATAATGCAAAAAGTAAAGGAGATGGTTTCAGAAAAAAGAATTGTTTGGGACAAATTAACTGCATGTGTTCAAGGCAAAGATGAGTTAGCGACAGACTGTTTCAATAAATTTGAGGAAGTGTTTACATATTCCAGTGGGCAAGATGTAAGCACTGAGGCAGAGAAAGACTATTTGTTGATAAATATGTGAGGGGATTAATACCTCCAATTCAAAACTTAATAATGACATCCGAAAGTGCATGGGAAGCAAAATCATTGAGTTTGGTATTACACATGGCCCAGTATTATGAGAATAGAGTGAATACAGAGAAAGAGAAAGAGGTAAAAGATAGGGTAAATTTGAAAACAAGGGTATTACTCCAGCAGGTAGCGGGCCACAATAGAGGAAGAGGAAATGCGCAAGGGAGAGGAAGTAATTCCAACATGCATGGAGGTCCTTTGGGATTAAATCAGTGTGCATATTATAAGGGAGAGGGTCATTGGCGAGCGCAATGTCCACACTTGCAAAATAGAAATGGGTATGGTCAGAGAAGACAGCACAGAGGTCACCCGGGAACAAATGGACAGAATGAAATAATAATATGCAGCAAAACCAGAATAATCAAGGGAAGGGCAATCAGAATCAGAACCAAGATCAGAGTCAGACTCCTTACTTCCAAAATCAAAGTGAGCGCAATAAAGGTAGGGGCGGAAATATTTTTGATACATAGCCAAATACATACTATTCTGGTGACTACACATCAGATGATCTATTGTTGCTATTGTTGATAGTTTGCAGCATACACTTTTTGCTCACTGTACCTTTCACAGATGGGAAATATCCATTTGCATATCAGTCTTTGTCCCGCCCACATGGGCAGTCCAGCACCGAAATGCTATGGCAATTCCTCTCTGAACAAGAGCACCAAAAGCAACCCCAAACACGTGTTTCAGCCTTGTTGGGCCTCATCATTGAGGTAAAGCTTTGTCTCTCTGAGCACAGTGAGCATGGAGTCCATGTCTGGTTGCCCCCGGGTAACTCAGGGTGACCATCCCCAAGTTCCTTTCAAATACATCAAAAAAGGTAGCAGACGCTCCTCTCCAGAAATAACATGGCATGATAACCTGTTCTGAGATGAGAGTTTGCAGCACACACCTTTTGCTCACTGTACCTTTCACAGATGGGAAATATCAATTTGCATATCAGTCTTTGTCCGGCCCACAAGGGCAGTCCAGCACCGAAATGCTATGGCAATTCCTCTCTGAACAAGAGTACCAAAAGCAACCCCATACACATGTTTCAGCCTTGTTGGGCCTCATCAGTGAGGTGAAGCTTTGTCTCTCTGAGCACAGTGAGCAGGGAGTCCACGTCTGGTTGCCCCCAGGTAACTCAGGGTGACCAACCCCAAGTTCCTTTCAAGTATTTCAAAAAAGGTAGCTGGCGCTCCTCTCCAGAAAGAACATGGCATAATAACCTGTTCTGAGATGAGAGTTTGCAGCACACACTTTTTGCTCACTGTACCTTTCACAGATGGGAAATATCCATTTGCATATCAGTCTTTGTCCCGCCCACATGGGCAGTCCAGCACCGAAATGAAAGTCGGGAATAGAGAGCACAGCTTTCTTGTAGACACAGGTGCACAAAAGTGCTCAATAGACCACCACTTGGTTCCGGAAATACCACTGTCAGGGCAAAGAATATTTCAGTAGGCAACCCAGTAATTAATCTAGTGTCCCAATCAGTACCAGTAACATTAGGGCCATTTACCGAATATTGTCCATTTTTGTTGACATTTTTGTTGACACAGAATTGTGGGGAAAACTTATCAGGATTAAACTTAGTGAAGAAACTAAGTGCAATTATCCATTGTACTCCTGATGGAGTGTTTTTGACAATATCACCACAGAATATACCAGTGTCTGTGTTCCTGTCCAAACCTCTGCCAGGGGAGTTAAGTGAAGTACCAGCTTGTGTGTGGGCAACGGATGACAAGGATGTGGGATGTTTGAAGATAGAACCAGTGAAAATTGTTTTGAAAGAAGGAGTAACATTGCCACGTATTCCTCAGTATAAGATTTCGATGGAGGGCGAGAAAGCATTGAAAAGTATTGTCTCAGATTTGGTAAAAAGGAATGTAATTGAAGAGATTACAGGTAGCACTTGTAACAGCCCCATTCTCCCGGTGTATAAGAAAGGAGGTAATGAGATACCGTATTGTTTCATAATTGATTTACGCGCATTGAACAAAGTGGTTGATCCTATATTCCCCTTGGTCCCAGACGTCACCACAATTCTGACAATGATACCTGCCTCTGCAGCATATTTTAGCGTGATTGACCTTAAGAAAGCATTTTTCAGCATTCGAGTACACCAGGATAGCAGATATTTATTTGCTTTCACGTTAGGGGGGCGGTCATTTACGTTCACACGTATTCCACAAGGCTATGCAGAGAGTCCAAGTATTTACAGTGGAGCATTAAAAGAACATTTAGATATGCTAAAACTACCGGCGGGTTGCGTATTATTGCAATACATAGATGATTTGTTGATTGCTGCTGATACAGAGGAGATTTGTTAAAAGAGTACTGTTTTGTTATTGTCACACTTAGCAGCACATGGCCATAAAGCTAGTATGAAAAAAATCCAATATTGTCGTAAGGAGGTGGCTTATTTGAGCTACCTACTTTCGAGAGAGGAGAGAAGACTGACACCAGAAAGGATAGAAAGTATCTCTGGTATGCCTATTCCAAAAACGCAGAATGGGGTCAGAGCCATAATAGGCTTCCTATTGCCGTCAATGGATAGCGAACTTCGCGATGATTGTGAAGCCGATGGTGGCAATGACGAAAAAGGATGTTGTGATGCCATTACAATGGAATGAAGAATGTCAGAGAGCATTTGATCTTTATCAAAGCTGCGTTGTGCTCCGCCCCAGTTTTGAGCACACCAAATTATGAAAAAATGTTCAGATTATTTGTGCATGAGAATGAAGGCTGCGCGCTGGCTGTTTTAACGCAGGAACAAGGTGGAAGAAATAGACCATGCGGTTATTTTTCTTCCACGCTTGACCCTGTAGCATGCTCTTTACCACGTTGTTTGCGAGCTGTTGCAGCAGCTGCTGTGTTTGTTTGTTTGTTTATTATTTATAGCGCGCGCCAGACCCGAAGGTAACCGGGCGCGTTGTTCAAGGATACTTTAAACTTTACAGGTTACGCATGTTTACAAGTAGTGGTTATACATGGTAGAAATTACATAATGCAGGACAGTAAGGAGAATATACATTGTGCATAATATATACATATAACATAATATATACAGGAAATATGCAGTAGGAAGATAGAGAGTATATAATTATGTACATAGTACGTCTGTAGAACAGTGGTTATGTTGGTGTAAGGCAGGACTATCAGTCATTTTCTTTGATCCAATTGATACAGTTAGATCTGAAGAGAGCGTAGGATTGGGGAGATCTCAAGCCGGACGGGAGGGAGTTCCAAAGCTGTGCAGCTTTGACCGGGAAGCTGTTTCCTCGGGCCGTACTTAGTTTAAATGGGGGTATCACTAACTGGTTGGAGTATGCTTCTCTGGTGGGTCTAGTGGAGATTTTTCTGTTGAATCTAACAGCTAGGTATTTGGGTGCTAGATGGTTGATACTTTTGAAAGTTAGAGAAGCTGTCTTGAGTTTGATTTTGTCCGCTGTGGAGAGCCAGTTGGATTGTCTTCTAGCCTCTGAAATATGCTCCCTTCTTGGAATTCCTAAGGCAGCTCTAAGAGCATTGTTCTGTAGTGTTTGAATCTTTTGCAACGTATGTTTATTGGCCCCTATATATAGTGCGTTGCAGTAGTCCAATTTCGACAGCACTAATGCTCGAGCAAGGGTTAGGCAGTTGGCAGTGGATAGGTATGGTTTTGCGGCTCTAATCAGCTTGCAGGTATATGCGGTGCTGGATGCCATTGCGCTCACCTGTTTGGTTAGGGAGAGGTGGGAATCAAGGTAAAACCCTAATGTTTTTACCTCTTTTGCTACCTTGATAGTGTTACCGTCTATGACGAAGGAGGAGTATTCTTCTTTTAATCTTTTGATGTTTTGTGTGTTCCCCAGTATGATGAGTTCCGTTTTGTCATCATTCAGGCATAGCCCGTGGGTGGCCATCCATGCCTGAATGATGAGATAAATCTTATTCACCAAGGCCAAATCTTGTTCATAATCCCCTGAGAGTAGTATGAGAATCTAAGTGTCATCCGCATAGTTAGTGTAGGTGACACCCAGATTATCTAGATCATCGAACAAGGGCTTCGTGAAGATGTTGTACATAGTGGGGGAGACACAAGAACCTTGTGGGACTCCACATGTGATGGATACAGGGTCAGCAGCAGCAGAAGTAGAGAAGACTCTCATAGTTCTACCGGTTAGGAATGATTTGATCCATGCGATGGCATGTGTGGAGAAGTGGGCAGCTGTTTCTAGGTGGGTGCAAAGCACATCATGATCCACCAGGTCGAAGGCTGCAGAGAGGTCCAGTAAGAGGAGTAGGGCCATCTTTCCGGAGTCTCTCAGCTCATCGACCTGAGTTTTAAGATCGATGAGCGCGGTTTCAGTTCCATGCTGAGGTCTGAAACCTGATTGTCTTGTGCCTAGAAGGTGGTGCAGCTCCAAATGTTTTTGGATCTGCAGGTAGGCTACCCTGTCTAGGATTTTTAATAGGAAGGGTACCGTTGTGATAGGCCTGTAGTTAGTCGGGATGGATGGGTCCAATGTTTGTTTTTTTAGGAGGGGGAGGACCCAAGATTGCTTGAGGTTATCTGGTATAGTGCCTGAAGCAAAGGAGGCATTAATAAGCTTAGAAATGAATGGGGAGAGGTCTCTGGCCGCGTCTTTTATTAGTTGGGCTGGGCATAGGTCGCCTCGGCAATTGGATGGCTTGAGTGAAAGTATTATCTTTTCGGTTTCAAGTATAGTTACTTTCGAGAAGTTAAATTTATGGTCTGGTTTAGTGCTGGTTGGTGGTTTGCCTCTTAGGTTAGTTGAGGGTGGAATATTCTGTTTCTTTATCTCAATTTTTGTTTGGAGTGTGGCAATTTTGTCACTTAGTGCTTTTTGGATGTTCGAGCACCATATTTTATTTTTGTCACAGTTATCCTGGACAGGAATGGGGTTTTCTAGTTCCTTTAGTATAAGGAATAGTTCTTTCGTTCCAGATTTGGCCTGCAGTATTCTGTTGTTGAAGTTCTCTCTTTTTGCTTTCTTTATTTCATTTTTGTAAATCTTGGAGGCATTGATGAGTGCAATTTTATTTGTCTCTGTTGGGGTTAGCCGCCAGGCAGATTCGCATTTGCGTTTTTCAAGTCTTAGAGATTTGAGGTGAGGAGTAAACCAGGTGTTTAGGTGGGCTCTGGGCTTACTCTTTCTCAGTTTCAGTGGGGCAATAGTATCTAGAGCTGTAGCCATGGAAGAGTTGAATTCATTTACTAGTGATGAGGTGTCCAATAAGTCAGGTAGAGAGTTTAGTCTGGGGAGGATAAGTGGCAGCAGTTTTTCTGTAGTTATAAGTTTTTTGTTTCTGGTTGGCAAGGGGGGAGCCAGAGCAATTTCAATAGGTAGGGCCAAATTAACATTTAGGAGGAAAGTTATCAGTGCATGATCTGTCCAGATTTGTGGGGTGATATCGACAATCGTTGTATTGCAGTTATAGTCAGCAACCCAGTCGAGTATACGGCCTTTTTCGTGTGTGGGTTGTAGGATTTTTTGGGAGAAGCCTAGTTCTGAGATGACATTAGTGACATTAGTTGCTTGCAGGTCTTTAGGGACATTGTAGCCTAGGTTTAGGTCTCCTAGAAGGATAGCTTGGGATGAAGTTTTTAGGTTGTTTGAGAGGATCGTGGAAATGTCCTCCTCGAACGTGCCAATAGGGCCTGGTGGTCTATAGATAAGGTGAATAGTAATAGTTTGAGAGGGAGATGCGAGGAGTTTAGCAGTTAATGATTCACAGGAGTTAGTCGTTGAACTTGGTTCAATTTTTAGGGTGAGATTATTTTTAGCAATAATAGCTAGGCCACCTCTTCGAGAGTTGACTCTATCTTCTCTAAGTATGGTGTAATTATGGGGTAAGGCAAGCATTAGGGCAGGTCCTGCAGCTTGGTGCAGCCAAGTTTCTGTTATGGCGAGGATGTCATAGTCTCCCATTTGAATGAGATCCGCAATTTCGGTAGCGTGTGCTATTAGTGACCTGGCATTAATAAGGGCGCACTTCAGTTGGATGTTCGGCTTTGCTGTGGCCTGGGTGGCATTACTTTTCTTTTTAGGTATGCTATTATTAGCATTGGGCTGCTTATTTGGGCGGTTATTGCGATGGAGGTCAATCTTTATAGGAGGAGTGTTTCGGATGTTAGTGTTACTTCTATTGCAAGAGGTATTGAGTCTAGCTAATGGTTCGTAAATTCTAGGTAATCTTGAACGTAGTTTTGCGTTTCTACTTGCAATGTCACAGGGGAGGTATGTTATCGATTGGTGGGTAATAAGTGAGTGTGAGGATTGATGGCTGGGCTCTAAGGGGGGAGTTAAGAGTCCTTCATCCACGGGCGGTATGCCCTGTAGTGTAGGCCTCGGTTGGTGGTTTACTTTTGGCATTGTGGTCCAAAAGGCTGACAGGTAAATAAAAGTTAGTATCATTGTGACCTGGTTTTAGGCGCGAGCAGTTGGTTTGCAAGAGTCAGGTACCTCTGGGCTGGACAGGGCAGTCATATGTAGGCTAAGTGCAATCAGTGACAGGCTAGATGCAATCAGAGACAGGCTAAATGCAGTCAGAGACAGGCTAAATACAATCAGAGACAGGCTAAATGCAGTCAGAGACAGGCTAAATGCAATCAGAGACAGGCTAAATGCAGTCAAAGACAGGCTAAATACAATCAGAGACAGGCTAAATGCAGTCAGAGACAGGCTAAATGCAATCAGAGACAGGCTAAATGCAGTCAGAGACAGGCTAAATGCAATCAGAGACAGGCTAAATGCAGTCAGAGACAGGCTAAATACAATCAGAGACAGGCTAAATGCAGTCAGAGACAGGCTAAATGCAATCAGAGACAGGCTAAATGCAAATCTGGGTGCTGGGTGCCTCTAGGCTAGTCAGAGCAACCATATGTGGGCTAAATGCGATTATAGATAGGCAAAAGCAATCAAAGGAGAGGCTAAATGCAGAACTTGTACTGCGCGTGGCTCTGTAAAGGCATGGTTGTGGTGGTCAGGCTGTGTGGGCATAAGCAGGACCATAGTGTATGTGGAGAGGGCCTTGGTCACATATTAATGCGTATGGGCAGAATCAGACTGCTGTGGCTGTCAAGAGGAGTAAAAGTACCTTGTGTGAAGAGAGCCAGGGGGTCTGGCAGACTGCAGCCACGGCACCGTCAGTGTAACAAACTGAAGGAATAATGTTGGAGCACACCTTAATTTTGATGGTGCCACATGATATAGACGTTCTATTAAATAAGACACAGACGCAACAACTCACGTCCGCTAGATTGACTAGATATGAAATTGGCCTATTTGCACCGAACATTCAAATTATGAGATGTAGCGCTTTGAATCCTGCAGAATTAATGCCACTACCCAGGGGAGAAGTAGGGGTAAATGAATCACCTCCCATTGATTGTTTAATGGTTACTGAAGAAGAAACGAAAGGAAGAGTTGATTTAACGGACACCCTACAGAAAGAGCCAGATGGAGAACTGTTTTGTGACGGCTCCTGTTTTAAATTACCTGATGGCACATCAACTGCTGTCTATGCTATTACGACACAAAAAAAGTATTGTAGAAAGTAAAAGAATCCCCTACAACTCCGCACAAGCCGCGGAGATAATAGTGTTAACCAGAGCATGTGAAATTTCTGAAAATCTGAGTGTAAACATATATAATGACAGTCAATACGCCTTTGGGGTGGTACATAATTTTGGCCGACTCTGGGCTGAGAGGGGTTTCTTGACATCACATGGAACCAGAATTCATCATGGCCCTTTGATAGTACGATTGTGTGTACGAAGCACCTAGCAATAGTAAAATGCGAGGCGCATGCAAAAATAACATGTAAAGTGGGAGAGGGAAACGCATTTGCAGACAGGATTGCGAAACAAACTGCCACTGATTTGAGCACCAAAATGCTAACCGTACAGTCAGAGGAAGTGCCCTGCATGATAGAGAATGGGATTGCTACCGTCAAAGAGATGCAGGCGGAAGCAACTGCTGATGAGATACAAGAGTGGGCTGAGGGCTCTGCAGAATTAGATCTGGAAGGTTGCTGGGTGGACAAAAAGAGTAGAAATTGGATGTTGCCCAACTCCTATGTAACTGCAATGGTCACAATGGCCCACAGCCCCACGCACATTTGTGCAAGGAAGATGATTCAGCATTTGGCTCAAGTGTGGCAGAACACGCACATAAGAAAAAATGCGGAAAGGCTAGTACAAAATTGCATGACGTGTTTACAACACAATGTTGGAAAAGGAACAGCTACTACAACAGGTAGTTTTGGCCCTCCCCTCTATGCCATTTGAGGTGATCCATTTTGATTTTATAGAGATGGAAAGGTGACAGAACTTAAAATATGTACTGGTGGTAGTGGGTGCGTTCAGTAAATGGGTGGAAGCATATCCAGTGAAGGATTGCACCGCCATGAGCACTGCTAAGGTGATGCTGAAAGAGTACTTTTCACGGTTTGGCTTACCCGAGTCATATGGTCAGACAAGACAACGGCCCGCACTTTGTTGGCGCAGTAATATTACAGATTTGCGCAGGTCTTCAGATTGATAAAAGATTCCATTGCGCCAGGCATCCGATGAGTGCTGGGCTTGTTGAATGTCAGAACGGCATACTAAAGAGTAAGATCAGTAAAATTTGTGCAGGGAACAAGTTAAGATGGATGCATTGCCCCTAGCTTTGTTGTGTATGCGCACATCTGTGCAAGCAAGGACTGGGCTCTCCCCCTATGAAATAGTGATTGGGAGGCCTGCTAATATCTGATGTGTGCCGCAGCCAAGGCGGTTGAGTAAAGTAGAATATCCTGTGCTTAGTACATATTGTAACCTTTTAATGCAGAAATTGCGTTTGATTCATCAGCAGGTGCAGGAGGTTCTTCCAATCAGATATACTGGTCCGGGGCATTATCTGCAACCAGGCAACTGGATCCTGGTGAAGAATTTCGAGAGAAAGTCATCGCTTGCAACCAGATGGCGTGGGCCCTACCAAGTCCTTCTGGCAACACAGACAGCAGTCCGTGTGGACGGTAGGAAAGCGTGAATACATGCCACGCACACGAAAATAATTCCATCGCCATTGAAAGAACTGCCTGATCCAGATGATAAGGGAGAGACAGCTCCCTCTGAAACAAAGGGAATTGTTGCCAGTTCTCTGCCACTAAATGTTCCTGCTCCTGAGATAAAGCCTGGAAAGATTGCTACAAAGGAGAAAGGGCTAAGAGTGCCCCAACGTTGCCCAGCAGAATCTGCATTGCTGCTGGTTGACACGAAACCTGCATCATCACTTTGGCGCCCACCACCTCTCGTTGCACCGCAGGCCGACTCTGAGCCTGAACCTGGAAGTGCGCCTGCACTATTTATTGATCACACAGTAGCTGGAGCAATACGGTACAATCTATGCCCCCGAGATAAGAAGTGATCAGATATTCTTCTAATTTTCTTTGTTGCCTCTATTTCACATCACCGATGAAATGGTTACCTGAGGCTTAGGGGAGATAGGCGTGGGAGTTGTGCAAATCCGACAGCTCAGGAATGCGGCTCCCCGGTGCTATCTTTAAAAACAAAAACAAAAAAAATCCATGTGTTGATCACCCCACACGGACAAGTGGGGCTCATATGGTAGAAAGGCAATTGATGACTGCTCCGGAGTTCTTTGAGCAATGTGCTGAAGCACGATAATCTTGCCCAACGTACAGCAATCCACGCTGTTGAGAACTGGCTAAAACACTTTGTTAACACTTCAGAACTTACTGATATTCGGCGAATGCAGCGGTAAGAGATATTCACGAAGAACATTATCGGTGAAGAAGAATCAAGACAAATGACTGTACCAGCTTCTGCCCCCTCTTGCACCAATGCTGACAATGTAGTGAATATAGAGACTGTAAGAATGCGAGAAGAAAAGTGCCGAAAAAATGGTATGCTGATCTTAACAACAGTCATGTGTGTTATGAGTATACTAGCACCGATAATGACAGTACTGGTATTTTGGTATTTAGAAGAGAAACATCCATTGGAAGTGTTCTTGCCTATTAGAAACATTTCCGCCACTGAAAGCCCAGTCCATTTATTTCCTATACTTTGTCCACAATGGAAGAGAGGCACAGGGAAGGTTATGGAAACAACACATTACTCTTGATAATGAATATGACACACTCAATTTTGAGGATAAACAATTGTTGGGTGTGTACCCATATACCACAACATGGTGGAAAGGGAATAGGTTGGTATGTGCAGCCATTGCCATTGAGTTCTGCATGTTACGCGTCCTTAAGTGCATTATATCATGGGAAATGGATTAACAGTGAAACGGGTCAATTAGATAAAACAAACATGGACGAATTTGATGAGGTAATAATGAAACCTGTAGGTTTATCTATATTTTGAAAAGCAAGTCCAATAACACCAGTAGTAATGCCACAAGATAGATTATATGTGCCATATAAATCATCTGTAATCATGTTTCACATGAACCTAGAAGGAAATAAAGATACAGTGCCCCCCTCCTATACAATAAATTACAGTCCTCGCTCTCTTCCATTTTGCTTAAGAAAGAAAGGCTCCTATTCGGTAGGGACATTCACTAGATGTATGAACATAGCGTTCCTCGAGAGAGAGGAAGAACCAGTATATATAGGTGATCCTGTCTATTTCATATGTGGAAAAAAAGCTTATCCCTGGTTGCCTAGAAATTGGGGAGGTACTTGTTAGTTAGGGATTCTCTTTCTGGGGGTGTTTCTTTTAAAAACGTCAGATATAGCCAAACTATCTAGATCAAGACCGCGAAAAAATGAGGAAGGAGCATTAATAGCAGAAGACATAGCAAAATCATTTATACCATTTTGGGGTCAAGCAATAAACTCCTATAATAAAAGACAACTGTCCAGAATATTAGAGAAAACAATAAATGGAACAACAGATATATTATATAACATGACTTTGGAGGAAAAAGAGATTAGATTAATGACACTTCAAAATAGGATGGCTCTTGACATAGTTTTGGCTGATCGTCGGGAAGTTTGCAAAATCGTGGGGTCGTCGTGTTGCGTATTTGTAAGTGACTCCTTCCCTACGATTTTTGAAGCGATAAAAAAGTTGCACGTTCTTAGCTCCGATCTCCATCCCCCAGAAGGTAGTTGGGAATTAGACATAAGCTCCTGGTTCTGGGAAGTATTACACTCATAGGGATGGAATTGGTTGCGATTCTAGTCGCAGTGCTTGGGATATTCATGACATGTTGTTGCATACACTGTTTACCAATAATTTGTACCAAAATAAGTGATGAATGCTTACACATGGTAACACAGCAAAGAACCCTGGGAAGGGATACCAAGATGAATCATGAAATGAAGACAGTAAAAGAGTTTATGTCAATTAATATCAATGACAATGATGACGATTATAGTAGTATTTAAAGTTTGAAATCAGATACATAGTCAGAAGAAGACACAATGTTTGGATGATGCGTTTGGCTTACGGCCAAGAGGAGGGTTTGTGCGTCTAGAAATTACCCTCCCATAACATGGGCGGTATATTTTGTTGACTGAAAACCAACCACATCAAATGGTCAGCATTATTGGTACAGACTCATGAGCGTAACCAGAGATTCGCCATTTTGAGTAACTTTCGCTTTCTTGCTTTTCTGTTCAAACTGCTTTGCTGTAAGTGAATTCTATTTCATTCTTGCTCATGCATAGAGCAAGGCTACAAGTTACATGTTGAAACACAGCCCAGACAACCCAGGTAGCAATGCCCCGGTCTCCTCCTTCACAAGTCCTTGGAAGTAAGCAAAAAGGCATTTAATCACTATGCAGGTGCCAGCTAGTCTCGCTGGTGCGGCAGAAACTGTAGAAATGAACAATTGATGGCTTGAATTCTGCACTCTTTTGTGGACTCCCTTCACTGAGCCCCTGTAGATCGAGCTGACCTCTAGCCCATGAATAGAAACTAGAAGATAGTGAGGCCTGGAATGTGTCTCTCCCCTGCACACAGCTTGCTTGTATGAACAAGAGCATTATGTTCCCTAAAACAAAGCATGGTGTCTGCACCTTCGCAAATTGCAAACTGTTGCTGAATAATTGTCTGAAGGGTGTCATATTCGTCATAATTGTCAATCATCGAAACCATTTCAAAGAAAGCTACATTATGGGCGGTTTTGAATGTGTCACTACTGATAATGAGATGATCATTTTGTATATCTGTAACTGATGTAGAATGCTTGCTCGCTTGCGTCCCACAAGGTCTGGGTGACACACGTTGCGGGACGTGAGACCCAGTCGGCCTACTGAGACTATTTGCTTTGCAATAAACCCTAGATTTTGGGAATTGAACCTCGTGTCTGGCGTATCAGTTCGTGTGTGGCGATTGTGCCTTGTTTCCATACGCGGGGGTCCCCTAGGGGCCCCATCAACCAGACATCACTAATTTCTTGGGACCTACTATTTGGTTGTTTTTGAAAAAACAACTCGACGGATTTACACCCCGCTGCTCCTAGCACATATTTGTTGAAAATCCGACCAGCAGCGGTTTGGCTGTATGCATTAGCAAAAAAAATTCCATTGCATCTATGAGAATGTCCATACATTTGTGACCCCGTATAAGTTTGCCCCCCTTGAGGAAACTGCACCAAACTTTGCAAAATCATTGTGAGGGTGCCATATACTTATTTTGAAAGGTTCGTCCAGGGGGTGTGAAGCTATAAGCCACCCAAAAAGTGCTCTTTCTATGAGTTGAGCAACTGAACCATAACTACATGGCTGCTGACACAGGCCCTGAAATTCAAGGAAAACATCTTTGTTGCAGGGACATTAAGGTGAGAACTTAACTCAACCAAAACCCTGAAACTCAGCTAAAGACAATATGCTCGCAAAGTATAAAAGGTGTAACAAATGCCAGTCTTGAGATGTGCAGTGTCTAGAATCATGTGCTAACCTTGTTAATGCAGTTATTAGATTTCAATTATCGATTGCACCTCATGTGACAGTTTCATAGTCAAAAAACATATTATATTCGCTTCCAATTGATGCGCGTGCACAGTGAAACAATAAGTCTCGAACTTGTTTGACCTAAATATTTATTTATTTATTTATTCCTTAATATTGAGCTCAAAGCCCAGAGTCAACTAGGCACAGTTACATACTTAAGAAGGTGGTTACACATTGTTTGTTTACAAGGCTTTATAGTTATAGGAATACATATTTACACAAGGTACAGTAATGCAGTTATATACATTTATATACAATTTGGAAGCAAAGGTGATGCTGGGCTAATGCCTAGGCAGCTAATTCTCATTCCTGAAGAGTAATGTTTTAAGGTTTTTTCTAAAGGAACAGAAGGAGGTGTCATTTCTGATATGAGTGGGGAGGGCATTGCACAATTTAGGAGCTAGGGTAGGGAAGCTTGCGCCTCCTGCTTTCTGTCTTTCGTATTTGGGTGTGATGAGAAGGTTGGTATATTGAGATCGGGTTGGCCTGTTGGTTTGGACTTTGCGACTTACGTTACTGAGGTATGGGGTGCCTTATAAGTAATACATTTGTGTGTAAGCGTCAGAATTTTGAAGTTGATTCTGTCCTGTACAGGGAGCCAATGGTTATTTCTCCTGATGGTGGAAATGTGTTCATGTGTGGGGATGTTTAAGGCAGCTCAGATGGCGTTGTTTTGGACAAATTGTAATTTTTTGATATTTCTTGAGCTAATTCCTGCGAATAGAGTTGCAATAGTCTATTCTGGATAGTATTAAAGCTCTGGCCAATGTGATGGAATTGTCAGCAGAGAGGAATGCTCTACTACCTCTTATCAATGTGGAGGTGTACGCAGCTGATGAGACGCCACGTTAACCTCTCTATTTAGAGTCAGAGAGGAGTCGATATACACACCCAAGGTTTTGATTTCTTTGGCAACTGTGATGGTGTTCCGGTCAATGTTGAACGATTTGTATGTCTGAGGGAGGTTGCTGAGTTTAGTTTTATTGTCAATGAGTATTAACTCGGTCTTGTCGTCATTGAGACACAATTCGTTGAGTGCCATCCATGCCTGGATAGCCAGATAGATCTTGTTGAGATTTTTAGAGTCTGTATTGTGGAATCAAGTGATGGGTATTAGTATTTGCGTATCGTCTGCATAATTTGTGTATGTGATACCCATGTTGTCTAGTTTATCAAACAATAGCTTGGTGAAGGCATTATAGAGTGTCGGTAACACACAAGAGCCTTGCGGCACACCGCATGTTACAGGGACTGGAGGGGCAGCCGCGTTATCAGAGAAAACCCTCATGGTTCGGTTGGCAAGGAATGATTTGATCCACTTGATGGAGTTGGCTGAGAATTGGGAGTCGTTCTCTAGGTGTTGGCAAAGAATATCTTGATTGACTAGATCAAAGGCTGCAGAGAGATCTAAAAGAAGGAGGATGCACAGTTCTCCTTTGTCTTTGTATTGATCCATTTGCATTTTCAGATCTAATAAGGCAGTCTCAGTGGTAGGCCCAAAAGATTGTTATCTTCTAGATGTTTTTGGATCTGCAGAAAGGCTGCGCGATCAAGTATTTTTAATAAGAACGTTACAGCAGTGATTGGACAGAGGTTGGTAGGGATATTCGGGTCAAGTGATGATTTCTTGAGTAGTGGTAGAGCCCAGGATGTTTTTAAATCACTAGGTACTGAGTTCGAGGCAAATGAGCTATTAATAAGCCAGGTGATAAAGGGTGCAAATTCTGATGCGCATTATTTTATCAATGTTGCCGGACAGATATCGCCTTTACATCTGGATGGTTTCAGGCTATTGATGATGTTGATAGTGTCAAGGATAGAAAGAGGAGGGAATGAAAATGTATTATCCTCTGCTGGGGGAAGTGAGGTTGGGTGAGATTGGGTGAAGCATAGTTTGGCTTTTTTTTTTTCTATTTCAGTTGAAGTAAAGAAATGTTATCCGCTTACGCATATTGAAAGTTAGAGTACCATTGCTCGTCTTTCGCCTTATGGTCTTGGGTAGGTGCTGGAGCTTCTACTTCCTGAAGGATTGTAAAAGGTTCTCTATTATTGGATTGGGCATTAGTTATTCTCTTGGTATAGACCTCACATTTGGCTAGGATTTCTCTTTTGCAGTTGTTTTCTACTACCTGGAAAAGGTTTTTGTTTGCTGTGGTAGGCGATTTGCGCCAGTTATTTTCAGCGGATCTTTTTGAAGCGCACATTGATCTGAGTTCCGAGGTGAACCAGGGGTTGATATGTGCTAGGTGTTTAGTTTTTTTTACTTTCAGAGGAGCTACTTTATTGATAACTTCTAGCATAATTTCATTATATTGGCATACTAGAGTCAATGGGTCGTTGTTTAGGTGTCTAGAGTCTAAGAAAGAAGTAAGGAGGGGTAGCATATTGTTTCTATTCATATTTCTGGAGCTTCTAGTTGGTGCAGTCGGTACAGAAACACCATGATTAGTGGTAAATATTATGGTGTCATGGTCCGACCAAGGCGTATCGGTATTAGATAGTATATTGGTAGCGTAGTTGATGTCCGCTAACCAGTTCAAGGTATGTCCTTTTTCATGGGTAGGGGCAATGATTCTATGGGTGAATCCAAGGGCTTCCATTGATTTAGCTAATAGGTCTGCGTGGATATCCGAGGGATCGTTCAGACCTAGGTTAAAGGGAATCGTACAAAAATGTCACCCTCATTTGTGCGCCCCCGCAGTTACTGCGACTATGGGGGCGCACAAAATGAGGGTGACATTTACTGCACCCAAGCAGAGTGGGGGTTGCGGGCATATCCCCCGCTCTGCTTGGGTGCCGTAACTGGAGTCGGGGGTTGTGGGGTGTCCCTCGATTACCATTTTGGTAAGCAGGGGACACGAAAGAAAAAAAAGAGAAGCACCCTGTGGCATCAGCTCTAACCCACGTTAATGGGAGGAGCTGATGCCTCAGGGATAGCAGGGTGCAGGCGGCACACACAAAAGGGTGCCACCGTTAAAGGTAAATTGGGGGTTGGGGGTGGGGTTAGGAAGGGAAAAGCAGACCAGGGAAGCGTGCACAGTGATCTATATGATCACTGCGCCGTGCCATAACTGGCATCGGCATTTCGGCAGTCCCAGTTATGGGCGGCGAAGTGATCACATAGATCCGGTTAAAGTCACCCATAATGACTGCTTTGGATTGAGGTTTCAGATTATGTGTTAAGAGTGTTGTAATATCATCTTCAAAGGTGGAGGTGGCTACAGGGGGCCTGTAGATGATGTGTAAGGTAAATGTGCAGGATGGTGTAAAGGACATTTTTAGGGTGATGATTTCCCCCGCGCTAAAGGGGAGATCAAAGGTTATCCTAATGTTTAAAGCATCTTTCGCTAATACGGCAAAGCCACCTCCTTTTGTTGTATCTCTGTCTTTTCTGAAAATGGCATATCCCTCCGGGTTAGCTAATGAGAGCTGTGGTCCTGAGGCTGAATGTAGCCAAGTTTCTGTGACTGCTAAAAAGTCAAGGCAATTTGATGTGATTACATCTGCAATATCTAGTGCGTGCGCCATGATGGATCTAGCGTTAATAAGTGCTCCTTTTAGTGTGATATCATTCAAGTTCATAGAGGCCTTGTTCTGGGTGATTTTGTGATGTTTGGAAGTATTTGGTGAGAAAGGACCTGGTGGGGTGGTGTTGTTGGCAGTAGAAGTGTTTAATTTACTTGACCATTGAAATGAGCGAGAGGAGAGTCTATGAGCTCTCATTGATCCATTGATCGGCAAGAGTTGATGGGGAGGGTAGGGGTTGGGGAAACTGTAAGCGACAGTTTCTATAGTTGGGTGGTTGAGGCAGTGTGGGCATGTCTATGACCAATTCTCAGAGAATTGTCTTGTAGGTATGGTAGGTATGTCAGGGAGCAGAGCAGATGGTGATAAATTGTTGGTGTGGGAGTGTGGTGTGATGCATCTTTTGCTGGGCAAACCTAGGTTTATAGGACGTGGGATTGTAGGGAAAGGGGCCGTTTTGTTGAGGAAGGCAGTGGGACAAGGCCTAGGGTGATGGTGAGGGCAGCAAAGATGGCCAAGGCCATTTCCTAGCTGGATGTAGGTGCCAGCCGTGCAGGATGAGTCCATTATGTGATTGAGGTGAGGTAGTTTCAAAGGCTGGTAATATGCAGCTATGAGCAGGATTAGAAGCGTTTGTAACAGGAGTGTGGTTGACATATCATTTAGTCTGGATGGCTATTTTGAGAGGTACATTTAGTTTCCTAGTAGCTGAAGCATAGGGCTGCAGTAGGTAGTAGGCAGATGTCAGGCACCGCAGTGGCAGGCTGTGGCTAATAATAGCATGACCATCGGCAGTACTTGTGATATCAGGCAATAGTTGACACAGTTGAAAGGCGTGACGAATTCTGCAGAGCTAGCTGAATATTGGTGGGCTACACAGTTAATCAAATGGCAGCATACAGCTCAAGTCAGGCAAGTAGGCAGGCGGCAAATAAGTGACCAGGCAATATGCAGTACAATGCAGTTGAGATCGATACAGATGCGGATTTAACAATAAACAAAACGTTTTGTACCCACAATAAACAATAAATCATGCTCACATTTTAAACCCAGCAATCTGTCATAAAATATTTCCTGGAAAACTAAATCCCAATACGAAACAAGTGCTTGTGGTTTTGTGGGTAAGCGTCTGCACTGGGAACATGACAATCTGAGTAAAATCGTGGTAGCCAAATACTTGAGCAAGCTTGTTAAACAAAAAAAAACAAGGAGTTGTATCCCGCCTCTGAAAAAAAGTTACGCTCTTCACCCACATGTGTTCTTACCTGTGCCCTGAAAAGCAGCAACAATCAACGGAAAATAACTGCACCAGTGTCCAGGGCTGCAAACTCTCCTGCCACATCATGGGCAAGGACTCATGACTTACTTGCCCTCTCTCATTTCCACTCCTCACCCCCATACTGGCTTTCAACAATACTCTGCTGAATAAAGATGCCTGATAGAACTATGTCAGGCAAATGGTGTACAATTGTGGAATCATTCCCCCCATCTTGACTGGGAGACTACAAACAGCAGAATACAATTCAGCAAAAAGCACCAGAAAATTGTCTCTGAATGCAAAATCTTCAAGGACTGACAGTAGCATAGTTTAATAAAAACATGGGTGCCGTGTGTTATGAGATATTTAAAACTAAGAAAACACATGTCATTCGGTACTATGGACTGTTTCCCATCTATGCAGTAACAAGGACTGACCTTGCTTAGGTTCAAAGCAAGAAAGGATCCAGCCCCCTCAGGTCATGTTGCTCTAAGTGGTCTTATAAGGGTGAAGGGGCTCATTTATTGGGCAGCATTGCCTGGGGGGCTGGACCCTTCCTCTCTTTGAAGTTAAGCAGGGTTGGTCCCAGTTACTGCATGAATAGGCAACCCAGTGTAGCTGTAAAAATAGCTATTTTTTTAAATGATGTATAAAAGATTGCAGGCTTTGAGAACTCACAATGTTTTTAGTCAATGCACAGTGAGATTAAATTATTTGCAGAGGATCACCCACTGTGGTTAAGCAGCGTGCTACAAGCCCCTTGTTTAATGGCTGGTCTCTTGGTGACTGATGTAATACATTGCACAACCCCAACTAACCGCATTTAAGCAGCACAGCAAATGGAAAAAAAAGGCCAGCTGCAAGAATGACATATGCCCAGGTACTTTTGCCCCCAGAGCAAAAAATCAAAAGCTGGCACCCATGAATATACACACAGTAAGTGAACATATATTTTAAAGTGAAATAGACAAATGCAGTTCAATTGACCTTCTCCTTAGAAGAAAGTGTGCAAGATAAAATAGCATTGGACTTTTAAAAACAGTAATGAACACCAGAAAAATAGCCTGAGAGAGGATATGTTCCAATAAATATGCTGGCAAAGTATAAAAGATGCTCACCTTTTAAATCCAGCAATCTGTCATGAAATATTCCCTGGAAAACAAAATCCCAATATGAAACAAGTGCTAATGGTCTTGTGGGTAAGTGTCTGCACTGGAAACATGATAACCTGAGTAAAACCCTGGTAGCCAAATATTTGAGCAAGTTGTCAGCCTAAAAAGAAAACAAGGGGTTGGGTCCGCCCTCTAAAAAATGTTACGCTGTCCACCCACACGTGTCCTTTACTTGTGCCCTGAAAAGCAGCCAGAATCGGGGGAACATAACTGCAACAGTGTCCAGGATTGCAAACTCTTTTGCCACATCGTGGGCAAATACTCAAGACTTACTTGCCCTTCCATCATTTCCCCTACTCATCTACATATCTGTTTTTCAACAATACTCATAATGTCATTCATATATAAATCCTTATAAAACTATGCTAGTCAAAAAAATAAGACCAACCCTGTTTAGTTTCAAATTGAAAAAGGATCCAGCGACATTAAGCCATGTCTCTCTCAGTGGTCTTGTAAGGTGGGCTTGTTTATTAGGCAACATAGCCTTAGGGGGCTGACCCGTTCCTTGCTTTGTAGCTAAGCAGGGTTGGTACCAGTTACTGCATGGATGGGAAACCCACTGTAGCTGTAAATATATATATTCTTTATTTTATACTATTGATTGGGAGAATACAAATACAAGAATGCAATTCAGCAAAAGGTAGAAAAATTGTCTCTGAGAGCAAAACGTTTGAGGACTGACAGTACCATGGTTTTAAAAGAAAATGTGAATGCCCATTCGGTCACACATCGATGCAGTAACCGGAACTGACCCTGCTTAACATGAAAGCGGGACTGACCCTGCTTAGCTACAAATCAAGGAAAGGGCCGGCCCATTTCTCTAAGTGGCCTTGTAACTTTTGCTCATTTATCAGGCAAAATGGCTAACATGAAGCTAAACAGGTTATGTCCTGGTTACTGAATGGATGGGATATCTAGATGCTAGATGGCTATGGTGTCACTGGCCAAGACCAGTGATTTTTCACTGCCAACGTCATCATAGCTGTAAAAATATCTTTAAAAAAACCTCTAACAGATGGGTTATCAGGAAACATTGCCCAAACAAAATGCTTTCCTGTCCCCCCAGGCCATCATATGTGGCAGCTACCCACTCCACAGATGGCCTCCTCACCTCCTCTCCCCTGTCCCTTTTACCCCACAAAACATGCTGTTTCTGTGATGCGGTTTGCTTTCAGATGTCGGCTATTCTCGGTTATAGCCGAGGCTACAGAAAGCTTTGTGTTGCAAACTCAATCCCGAGACCACTTGCAAATCTCACATTTCAGTCGGTGCTCTCTAGCCACTGCCCCCCCCCCCCCCCCCACCTCTAGCATGTTGGCATTTGCATTTTTTTTACCTGAACATGGCTTTTTTCCTATGTTTCATTTTATCATAACCTTGGCTATAACCTTGGCTATCTCCCACTCCCATTTGTGATGTCATCTTTGATGTCCTGGGTGTTAGTCTTGACAATGCACGGTGGTGGCGCGAGTTATGGTTGCTTAGCTTACCATAACTGGCGAATTTCAGGGGTTTTCCGGTTTTACTTGGAACCATAACGTCCCTATAACAAAGTTTTTTTACTGAATTTCATAGGTTTTTAGTAGCGCAATTTAACCATAATGTCCATTTAACAACGTTTTATTACTGAATTTCATAGGTTTTTAATGTTGCAATTTAACCATAACCTCCCTTTATCAAAGTTTTTTTTTTACTGAATATAGATATACATAGTGGGAATTTGATAGATGTTTTCTAGGATTCCCTTACTTTATATACATGTAACATAGAATATACTGAACCCCCTGCTATGCGTATGTCTGCGGACGGACGCGGTCAACATCAACACTACCCAAAAACTTAGGGGGTATCTCAGATTGTTCTATCATGTCATATAAACACTGAACAAGTTCAAAAAGCAGCACATTAACACATTATATGTAATAATAAATAAGAAGTGGAACGTATATATGTAAGACATCAACCATCCATTTAAATAGCATATGTACTAAAATGGAATATATCAAAACAAGAAAGATATGCCTCCAACACAATTACCACACAGAAACTGCACAGCAAGAAGCAACAGCAGAGCTACACAACAGTAACAACAAAACTTACCAGAAACTAGTAAATAAACTTCATTTTTCTTATATATTTCTAAACTTTCTGTATTAGGTACACTAAAAGTAATATTTTTTTTTTACACCGAAATGTCCAGTACTTTGGAATGGCTTGAAGAACATTTCCCACGTGATTAAATGAGTGTAGACAGTCATACTAATGGTAGACACTTCTCTATAAAAGCCAATTAATAGTCATTACTTTATGTGTACTTAGCACATTTTTTTTTAACAGACCACACAAACAGTGAAAATAATATAGCAAAAGAGACATTAGAAAATGCTCTGCAGCAAATGGAACAAAATATTGATATGCTAATGGTAAATTTCAATCTTTCAAAACATTTTTTGGAGGACAACATAAAAGAAAAAATTAAATATCATTGTCCCACATGTACCTGTTCCCCCTCTCCATGTACCAGTCAACTATCCCCAAACCCTCACCACCAAGAAAAATGTTATGATGAGACTTCCATCCCTTCATCCTCTCCCATCCATCCTCTCCAAACCCCTAATTGCCCTGTATTTTTGTCAGTTTCTGCTTCCCCCTCTCTTTCATACATTTTATATTTGTATATAATAAAAAAAATATTATGTGTGTTTTAATTCAGTCCTCTGTGTCTCTTTTTTTTATTTTTAAAAAAGGCAGTTTAGGTGTCCGCGGACAGCGTGGGTGTCCGGAATGTCTGCAATTAACCAAAATGGAGGTGTCCTAAGAACACTAAACCTGTCCGTAATGTCCGCAATCAAAATGGAACTGTTCTTAGAACACACTCGATGTCCGGGATGTCCACAATTAACCAAAATGAGGTGTCCTAAGAACAATATACCTGTCCGTAATGTCTGCAATCAACATGGAACTGTTCTTAGAACACACTCGATGTCCGGGATGTCAGCAATGAACCAAAATGGAGGTGTCCTAAGAACACTATGCCTGTCCGTACTGTCCGCAATCAAAATGGAACTGTTCTTAGCACAAACTCGATGTCCGGGACGTCCACAATTAACTAAAGTGGAGGTGTCCTAAGAACACTATGCCTATCTGTACTGTCCGCAATCAAAATGGAACTGTTCTTAGAACACATTCGATGTCCGGGATGTCTGCAATTAACCAAAATGGAGGTGTCCTAAGAACATTATACCTGTCCGTAATGTCCGCAATCAAAATGGAACTGTTCTTAGAACACACTCGATGTCCGGGGTGTCCGAATTAACCAAAATGGAGGTCTCCTAAGAACACTATGCCTGTCTGTACTATCCACAATCAAAATGTAACTGTTCCTAGAACACACTCGATGGCTGGAATGTCCGCAATTAACCAAAATGGGGTGTCCTAAGGACACAATACCTGTTCGGACTGTTCGTAATTAAAATGGGAGTGTCCACACTGTCCATAGAACATCTACGCACATACGCACCACACCTATAGGTCCTACGAGCATCGGGTCTGTCCGTAACTGTCCGTCGCACATGTGTCGCACTTTTAATTAGTTTGGGGACCCGAACACTGTCCGTAAAACACCTGCGCCCATGCGCACAACCGTCCCTGCACATTTGCTGTCCTGCGGACAGCAGTCCCATTCGCGAACGTGTCCGTGATATCATCATGTGACCGCACCAGCGCTGAGCGTGTGTCCTGATTTGCAGACACTGTCTGGGTCCCTGAACATTTTAAAAGTACTTTTTTGGACAATCCAAAGTATTTTACCGTAAAAGTACACCATTGCACATGTCCCAGCCAATGTCCCTGGCGATCTACATACTTTTTGGAACTTTTTGAGCCTTTCTTTGGTGTTTGAAGTGTCCTCGGACAGCGCAGGTGTTCGCAGAGCACGCAGCTGCACCCCTATAAAAGGCCACAACCTAGAATTGCTCCTTATTGTGCTTCTGGCCACCTGACAGAGCATTGCTTCAGACATGCATTGACTGCCTGCATTGCTGGTAAATTCTGACTGCTGTCTTCCAGATGGCGACCATGGCTGCTTCAGCTGCATCAGCACCCCCACCCCCTCCACCACCCCACCTCCCCAAGGGCCTGCTGAGGGGAACAGGCGTGAGGATGTAGAGTAGATGGATGAAGAGGATGAAGAGGATGAGGTAGTGGAAGTCCCTACTACCAGCACTCGCCGTGAGTCTTGGGTGTGGCGGTTGTTTACCACTCTTGATGGAGTGCCAAAAGGTCACCTTAATCAGTGCAAAATGGTGCTGAGTCATGGGAACCTGGTTTGTACAGCTTTGGTATGACATCAATGAACCCACACCTAAGGTCGTTCCACGGTGGGACTATTCGCAAGGTTGTACCTTGTGAGAAACGTAGTAGGTTGAGTTCCTCTACAACATCTTGCATTTCCGCTCCTGTCACCACAAGAGACACTCATGTGGGACAGCGCATCCCTCCAGCTGCCTCACAGGCCATTCATGATGCTGTTGACCCTTACCTTTCGAGGGTCAGAATATTGTGTATGTACTGCGACACAGTACTCTGCAGGGGGGAGAATCTTCTGAGTGCTTTCGAGACTGCGGTCAAGGAGCATGAGAAGGTCTGATAACTACCTGAATAAGGCCCACCATACATCTTCCTCTCTCCACCTGCCCTTTCTTATCCCTGTGGTTGGTGTCCCTTCCTTACCCTCCTTTCCCCTCCTTTCCTTGTGTGTCATGTTTAAAAAAAAACAAAAAATATACAAAACAACAAAAACCAAAAAAACGCTCTTTTCAGTTCTGCCTTTCACAGTTTAAAAATAGAAGTGACAAATAAATAGTGCAGGGCCCTGTGCATTTTTTAGGAGTCCACGGACGGTCCGCGGACATTTATTTTTTGGGGGTGCTGCCCTATCAGAACCGTGGCACTTTTCTATGGGAAGAAGTGGTGGCTCTGAAAAGAGCCGTTTGGTGGTGTTTCTTTGTGTTTCAAAAACTTCAAATGATTAACCCCATTTGTTAAACAAGGATTTGCCGGCAGAATGGCACACAAATCCCTGTTTTTCAGCGCACACATTCCATGAATCAGCCCCTCAAATGTTAGTATTGCAGAACAAAGAACTGTTTTTATTCTATACCATTAGATTTAGTATTTGTGCTTCTCCTCACCACTAGCTTACTTTGAATTATCATCTGAACCCCAGTATAATAACACACAAATACAAGGATAGCCTTCCCAACTAGTTGTAGCTGCCCATTGCACAATCAAACACCTCCACATACATCCTTACCAGCATACTCAGACACTCATGCACACAGCACGCATACATTGCAGAACAGCCCAACCCATACCTTCTTTTATTCCAACAGACCCCAAAGAATGCCTACCAAAAAACAAGTCCATAGAAAGTAACGCAGAACTAGAGCAAATCAAAATAAAAGTGTCCAAAATAAGCATCCATCTCTAGCAGAATTTGTAAAAATGTTCAAACAAAACATCCAATAGAGTCATTAAGAGAAACAAAACAAGCTTCCAGAAGAGAAACTTTGCCTCCTCTTTCAAAATGTAAAATGAAACAGAACGTGATTAACAAGAATTCAGCTACCACTACTGCTAACACTGCTCCTATAAATCCTGATGTAGTGGTAAGTAACCATACCAAAAAAGTATTTTACAAAAAATGTTCCGCCAGAGAGTCCTTCAGAAACTTATAAAAACAGAAGAGAAATCATGCACAACACTTAAAACCTACCATAGAAAATTAATTTTAGGAGATCTCATAGACAGTGCAATCCTTCTCAAAAGGAAGTTATTTATTTTAGTGTTAAACAGAATGAAACCACTAACAAAACTAACTACTAAACTACAAAAAGACTTCTCAATAAACGGAATGCCAACAAAAATAACTTCTTAAATATCTGTGGAGGTGAATGGAGTCACGCCACAAGCACAGAACCATATTTCAATGAAGAAGCATACAAACAAAAGCAAACAAACACAATTGCCATACATAGCAGTGGACGAGGGTATGAAAAATGTAATAATACCATAATGGAACAAGAAATGCTGCTTACAAAAATATCCCCAGAAAACTCAGTATCACCTCTCCATCCGACTGAACCAAAACATCCAGTGTACAAATGGGCGTGCACGTCAATGTGTAACATTGACAAAAACTCTTTCAAATCTTTACACCAGTTCCTCAATCAGTATGTGAAAGGCAAAGACTAATTCAAAATGAAACTACTACAAAATATGGATACCTGTCCAGTGCGCAAATACACAGGACTACAAGGACATTCATTAGCCTGAATTTCAAGGCCTATTTGAAAAAAAACACCTTCCATCATATCAAAATGATATCAGCACATAATTCAACTATAAGAAATCTAGTCCATAAACTGTACTATGCTAAAAATCCTGCTTTAGCATTACGCAATTTAAATAACAATCTTCTGCATGGTGTGTGTTGCTGCAGAACTTTTATAAAAGTAGCACAAAAACTGTAGACATAACATAAAAAATAGAAGACAATGAAGATTCCAAATGTTTTGAATTAGCTCTCTACCTTATAGCAGAAAACAAATACGAAATAACTGACCCTTTAATACTTTGCAGTTACTGCACTGCAAAACTTGACGACAAACAAACTCCTTCATGTGCTATCACAAATAACTTGGAATTATTCCCACTACCAAAACCCCTGCAACAACTCAATTTAAATGAGAGCATCATAATTCAAACAGTGCACCCATTTCAAGCAATAATACGCCTTCAACCTAAAACAGCAAAATTACCTCCCGCTGAATTAGTGAAAGTCATTTGTGATAAAGTAGTTTATTTACCATTAGATCTGAAAGAAAATGTACACACTCTGGGAGTGCAACGTCCAATAGATCAATCTTTAATTGTCTTAGTAAATGGTGTACCTACAAAAGACAAAAAAATTTGGCAACAACTCGTGGACTTACATAAAGTTAGACAAGCCTTGCAATATCTAAAAGACAATAATGAATACTACAAAGAAATTAATATTGAAAAAAACCTGAGGGAAACCACTGAAATAATTCAAGAGTCACCAGAAACTGGTCAATTTCAACTTCTAGATCCTGCTACAGTATCCAATATTTTTGACCATTATACAATTCGTCCATTCCACTCTAAAGACACCATAGATGATGCACTAGAAACGTACCAAATGCGACAAACCAAAGGATCACCAATCAGCAAATGGGAAAAAAGTATAGAAGCACGTGACTTTCCTCTACTCTTTACTTCTGGGAAAGGCGGAAGGTACAATGATAGACCCACTCAGATAACAGCATCAGAATACCGCTCATTATGAATGTATTCTGAAGATCCCAGATTTAGACAAAATGTGGAATACATATTCCACCTACTCTTTGAAAGTGAACTATCAACTCTATGCTACGGAGTTGCACAAACATTGAAATCAGGTACCCATTTTCAAAATATGTCAGCTACGCAATTACTACAAAAAGTGCAAGAAAAAGATGAGGTTCTACAATCAAGCATTACAAATCTGTTAGCAAACATGCGTGGTACAAAAGAATACTGGTTCCAACGTCATGGAGATGTACGTTGTATGATAAGAAACCTTGGCCCACCCACTTGGTTTGTTACATTAAGTTGTGCAGAATATGCATGGGAAGATATACATGATTTCCTACGCATATCAAACAAAAACAAAACAAACATAGATATACTAACACCTGGAGAACTCTGCTCTCTAGATCCTGTTAATTTTTCAAGATATTTCCATCATCGCATCATTGCTATGCTACACTTTATTTGTAATAAAACTGTTCCTCCCCTCAGAGAAGTGCACATATCCACATGCTTTTATAGATTAAAGTTGCTCCTAAATTTGGTCAAGGAAGTGATGCCACTGCTTTACAGTTTATCGAAAAATATGTCACTTGTGAAATTCCTTCACAAACAACAAATAGTGAACTTCATTCGCAAATTTTACAATTTCAAAGACACAAATGTGGGAAATATTTTCATCGCAAATACAAAAACAATGGGAAATACTACCCCAAATGCCGCTTTGGTTTCCCTAACCAGTTACAGCAACAGGTCAAGTATACAACTTCATGTCTTCAGTTAGACATAGGGCCTCATTACGACCCAGGTGGTAAGTTACCGCCTGGGTCGTACCCTTACCACCATGGTGTAAACTATGTTTACGCCATGGTGGATGGCGGATTTACCGCCCCATTCCAAGGTGAGTGGGGCGGTAAATCCCCATTTCCCATTTTACCCTTCCCCATTCCCATTTTTGCCCCATAGGGCATTATGGGAGTGGGGAAGGCGCTAATTACGCCACCGTAAATTACGGTGGCGTAATTAGCACCATGGTCCCTTAGCGCAATGGATTTTAACGCCTGCAAAAAGCAGGCGTTAAAATCACCATGGCGCTAAGGGACCTTGTAATCAGGCGTTAAGGGTCGGCGCCGTTTACGGCGCCGTTAACCCCTTAACGCCTGACTCGTAATGAGGCCCATAGTGTTAAAGGTAAATCACCTAAGAACACATATTACATAAAAAGAACAGAAGAAGCAAAATATATCAATGATTACAATGCAATCATTGCCCTCTTATGGAATATGAAAGTAAGCGTCCCCCAATAAGGCAGTAAACCCCCCCCAATGAGAGGCAATAAAGGACACAACCCAGGAGGGAATGAGACCATGACCAAGTGCGGGTGAAGTTAAAAGGTTTTATCAAATAGGGAATGCAAAGGACTCTGAAAACTCTGAGAGCGCTCTGTCTGACAATAGCAAAGACAGTCAGTTATTTTACAAATACACGTCATGCATGAGGTAAGCTATAGGGGCCACAAAGTCTTGGGGATTGAATGGCAATGTCTAGCTATTATGTAAAATATAGGTTCGGTGCTTCATGATTGGAGGAGGTCCATATGGTGGCATTGCGACGTGCTTGGGTCAGCTGGGCTCGTCGGGGTGGAGCTTTTGGGTGCTAGCTGTCAATGGAGATTTACCACGGTTGTTCTAGAAACTTGCCCTTGTGGCCTTTCATACTCATTCACCACACTCACAAATACCAAGTCGTTATTTAAAACTTCTAACACGTTAATCTAATACCTGGGTGGGGACACAGGAAAACAATATGCAATACGAGGCTGTTTTCATACATCATCATAAAGTTGTCAATAGCAAGGGGTCCAGTCTCATGGGTCCAGGTATTTTGTCTGGGGGCACGGGTCAGGCTATCTTCATCATTTTATTCTGTTTGATGCAGTAAATGATGACTCTGGGGGATGTTTAGACAAGGATGGAAAACTGCTTTTTTGGTCTGTTTGATTGGGGTGAACTGGGATACCATTGGGTGAGAGGGGGCGCCTAGCTGGCACCTCAAAGGCGGTGGGATTTAGGATCAGGTAGCTCATAGTTCATTTGGCCTGGCCATGGCGGTCTCTGCCATGTGGGAGGTAAATACTTGAAGCGGATCCAGCAGGAATGTGGGGAGGCGAGGCTGTGCTGCTCGAACACCAGCAAGCCTCTGCGGGCCTTGGTGGGAGGAGGGGGAGATGGCCTTGTAACATTGAGCAATTCTCTATTCACGGGGCTGCACAATACACCATTGGAGGGGATGGATGCTAAAGCTGGGAGCATTAAGGAAATTACACATTTCTGCCGTTTGCATATATTTACATTACTAAGTTCATGAAAATGGAGATTTTTTAGTATCACATGCAGTACATAACGTTAGCTGGTCTAATGCTTGCAAGTCATGAGAAAGGCAAATGAATAACGAATGTGAGGTAGTATCAGGTGGGGTCGTGTACTCAGGAGCATGTAAGCAATATGTTAATCTAAAATTTCAATTATACTACAAACTGATTTGATACCTTATGTAGCTTGCAGGTAATACGACACATTTCCTTACATCATACACAAGCATTTTATATATTGCTTTTTCAATTATCCTTTTTACAATAGCAGCAAACATTGGTTGGCACAGAGTGGATACTCGAGTAGTTCTATACTGGGCCTTGAACCATGAAGGCATCTTGAGGGTGCCTGGAGTCTCTTCACCTTAATATACGTAGTTTGTGTTTATACTTTTAACATTGATTACTACATATTTTTTAGCAACAGGAATAAGGCTGACAGACTCAAGGGTTTAGTATATACAGTTAACACCTCCTATGGGGAACCGGGCAGGGGTGTCAGGGACACCATATATTACTTGTGCAGGGTTTAGGTGTGGGGTCGGGGTATGTTTGAGGGGGATGGTTTTTGTTCTTTTCCGGACTCCAACTACAAGTCCGGTCACTCCTAGGACAATGATGTACTGCGGAAGGTAAATGATACAGTGTTTGTTCTGTTACTTGTTCATGTCTAGTTGCTCGTGTGAACAGGCTTTCAGCGGATCTACAATGGGGTGGAGGCCGCGGGGAGGTGCAGGCCTCTCTGTGTGCGGTCAAATAGGGGCCGAGCTGCAGCTTTGTACGTTGGCTATTCTGCATAGGCCTGGGTTCATCATACTTAAAATGGAGTCTTGCTCATTATAAAATGGTGTCTATGTTATGGCAGGCTACTGGCCGTGCAGCCTCACGTGCCGATCCGCAGCTGCCCTGCTTCCCGGGCCCAGGTGCATGGGGGGCTGCCGACGAGTCATGAGTCTCACATGGGTGGGCAATGTTGGGAGGGGGGTCCTATAGACCTATCCTCCCATACATTTCCCCCCTTTTGTTACTTAAGTAACAGATATTGCAACTCGCCCAACCTTTGCCGTTTCTTTTCATCTGCAACTGCTTCATCCCACGCCATTGTCCCCTTTATCAGCAACTAAGCTCTACATACCCCTCTGAGACTTTCCCCCCTCCTAGCATATTCGTCTGCATGCAAGTCATGTATATGCATCCCCCATCTCCCTCCAGATCTACCCATACCTCTTTATACCATTCTCGTTCCAGGGGTTCCCTTATTGTTATATGGTATAACCTGTCCACTATGTCTCCATCATAATATAATGGCACCATTCTATACTGGGGTTTGGGTTCCTCATCTGTTTGTACTTGTGCCTCCTACATGATCAGTGCAGCTCCTCTAGCGTTACCCATTGTCACCATCATCATTGCACCATTAGGGACTTCGTTTGCACAGCACTGAAGACCCAGCTGGCACACACAAAAAAACAGGAGTAAAAATACATCGATGGGTATCAGCATCTTGATAGTCAATCCCAGCCAGGATGGTACCCAGGAAAAAATGTTGTCGAACCAAGAACTTGGGTCCACTCCACCTTCTTTCTTCATTCGTTCCCCCAAATTGTGCACTGCCGTGATAACATGTGATAGTGTTCCATTATCCGTGTCTTCAGAAGGCACGAATGTGCAGCACGCGCTCCCGATTTTTCGGCAAACACCTCCGTCCATCGCCGTTAACAGGTCTAGGACATACCTGTTCTGCATTTTCATTAGCCTTAGGGCCCTAAGCTCCACCTTGACCACGTTAAATCTCTCTTCAGTGTCGTTGGCCAGTTGGATCAGCTCCCAGCGCGTTATTTGCAGCCATTTTGCATTGGCTCGTGCCTGGATACTCGGGACGAGGGAGGCAAAGAATGTTTCAGCGGAGTTGAACAGCCGGTACTTGTCAGGAATCTGTGCCAACAGATCTGAGGAAGCTTTGGATATGTAGTTGGACGATCTCTGCTTTCGTGATATCACACCTTGTGCATTGTCCGCGGACAGGACATACAGTGGTGGTTCTTCTGTTGGTTGTGGATTTTCTGGGCGACGGGCTGCTTGCAATCCTTTCCCTCCTTCGATATGACTCTCTGGAATCACCATCAGGGCTGAGTGCAGCACCACCAGAGAACATGTGCTCCTCCAAGATTGTGGGAGGTGCAAGTATGCCTGTTTACCGCAGAGCCAGTAAGTGTCCATAAGTGCTGCTGTTCCTTTCTTCATGTCTGGGATAGTGAGTGTTCGATTGCAGTTCTTATTTGTGCCCATGTTGTTTTTCCCCTCACCATGGAAGCATAGTTCGTAGGATATTTCTTTTTGCAGTTTGAACAGTTTTTCTATGGCTGTCACCCATGTTAGCTTTGTGATATGCTCCGTCCAAACAGGTGTGCAGGTTTTCTTGATCCATTGTAGTTTCACATCTGGCAATCCTCGTAGAGCTTCTGCTTTGCATGTTATTACTTCATCTTTCCACTTATTTTCTGAAAACAATGTTCCTTTAATCACGAAAAAAGTTTCTTTCAAACATATTACTCCTTTGATTCTTGAGTAGCAAGTTTTTTCCTTTTGCAGCATTTCAAAGGATACTGTGTGTGCCTGAAGGTGTTCTTAATTTGACACAGGGTGAGATGAAGGAGACACTGGGCATCTGCAAGAGGCAATTCTTTAGGCAGTAGTACCTTAGGTGTACCTGAGGTGTGGGGAATCATGGAACATACGTAACAACTCTCATTAGCTGTCCGTTTTGCGGTGGAACTCATATCTGCATACCATTTATTTGACTGGTGTGGATGTCTAGGGTCTTCTATTGTGTCTAACCCCAGGCCGGAATACTCGTCATATTCTTTCCTCCCCACCTCCCTTCTCCTTCTGCTGCTTTTAAGGTATTTTTTTGCATCTTTTGCTGCTTGCAGTACTGTGCCCTCTTTATCCACCTCCCCCCCTTTTCCCATTAATCGTATAGGGCCATAAATCTTCCTGCCATCTCTGTGTTTTCGTCCTTTCTATTTGTGGGGGATTCAGCTTCTGTGGATGGGTTGACTGTAGGTGCGGGTAGGGTGGCAGTAGTGTCATATAACCATGATATAACGGAAGGATTACGATCATTTAAACCATAGACACTACATTCAGAGGTATTGTACTGGGGAGTCGGGCGTGGGGCCAGCCTGTTGCTGGTGTCATTTGGGTGCTGTGCCTGGTCAGGGTGAGTGTCAAAACCCCTCATGAGTTGAAAGCCGTCCCATATTAAATAGGCTCCCTCTTTAACCATTCTTTTCCCATTCCCCCCCTCATTCATCTCGATAGAGATTAATGTAATTGCCCAGTAGAAAATTAGTCCAAACATCATTGTGAAGAATATAATTGCGCACACAAACAGCCCACACTCATATGAATATCTACGCAAATCAAAATTCTCTTTGCTATGTCTATCTGCCCTAACATTATTCGTTGCGGGCTGCCCGTTCGTTACCATGGTTCCTCCTATACATTAAAACATAAAAGTGTATTAAGCATCCTCAAACAATTATACATATAATTTTCATCAGAGAGAGAGAGAGAGAGAGAGAGAGAGAGAACTTTTAATTTCATAGTTTCAAAGTTATATAGATTTTCCATGCCCCACAATCATTTTTATCCAGTGCATTTTCTTATTTCAATATGTGCTACTAGTTACTCATATGATGCGGCTACAACTCTTCTCTTTATTCATTGTGACACTTCTTCTGCACTTTGTACCCCTTTGTCCTGTTCTTGTGTGATACTATCATAGGCTTTTCGTATGTCTGTTAAATGTATCCAATATCTCAGGCCCTTCACCTTCACCGCCGTCGGAGTGCAATACACTACTTCGTATGGGCCATGAAATCTTGGAGCATTCCATTTACTCACAAAACTCCTAACATACACCATTTCCCCTGGCATCAGCTGGCCTGTTGGGTTCTCTTCTGTGAACGTTATTGCTTCATTTCCCTCCTCTCGTGTGAATGGTGGTGCAAGCTGTCTTGCTATCATATGAGCTGCTCTGGTGAGTTTTGTCAAGTACGCATTAAATTCTTCACCTAGTACAATGGTGCTTCTGTGCGCGTCTGAATGTCTGCAAAGTGGGGAGTGTGCTGTGTGCATGCGTCTTCCTGTCACTATTTCGTGGGGTGACAGATGGTGGTTCTTGCTAGGCTGATTTCTCAGCTCGAACAAGGCCAAGGGCAGACAGTGCACCCAGTTCTTTTTGAGTGAGAAACACAATTTTGACAACCTCCCCTTGAGGAGGCTGTTGATTTTCTCAACCAGACCATTACTTTGCGGATGATAAATCAAGCATAATTTGTGTTTGATTCCTAGCAAAGCCGTGACTTCCTTGAAAAGATCGTTGACGAAATGTGTGCCATTATCCGAGCGAATTACGTCGCAAATTCCCCAGCGAGGGAAAACTTCCCTCACCAAGACCTTTTCAGCACATTTGGCATCTGGATGTGCCCAGGGCCTTGCTTAAACCCACCTTGAAAATGGAGAAACCACCACTATCATGTACGGTGATCCATTGCACCTCTCTCCCATATCTGAATAATCAATATGCAGCTCTCTGTAGGGATCTATCAGTTTTGGTATTGTTCCCCGTAGTGTTCTTAGTGTCATTCCTGAATTATATATTTGGCACTTTGTACATTCCATTGCCATTTTTGAGAGTTGCTCCTGTAAACCTGGAATGAACCAATTCTCCTGTATCTCTGCGGCAATATGCTGCTTCGTGTTGTGTGCTGGGAAATGAAGTTGTTGGAAGGCTATTTCCAGTAGTTTAATTGGCATCCCCTTTTTTCCCACAATTCTTTTTCCTCTTTTGTTGCTCCTTCTTGCAGTTCCAGTAGCTGTGACATGGGCATGATGTTATAGCCATCTGGGAGATCCTCCCCTACTTGTTTTTGTATCAGGTACTCACCTGTTCTCTCTTTTATTAGGTAAGAAGCTTCCTTGGCAGCAGCGTCCGCTGCCGCATTTCCCAAAGAGATCACATCTGTATTGTTTGTATGGGCCTGGCACTTCACTATGGCCACCACGGTGGGGCCTTTTAATGCCTCCATCAGTTCTTTTAAAAGCTCTGCTTGGTGATCCATCGGCCCTGTGGAACCCTCTCCGCCCCCACCTTGCTAATCCTCTGTGCACTGTAGTAGTCATATAAGCTAAGTCTTTATAAATGGTAACTGCACACCCCTTTGCTGCATGCAGTGCTTCAATGAGCGCTAATGAGCGCTATTAGTTCTGCTGCTTGTGCTGAATAATGGGCGGGTAGGCACTGTTGTATTAGTACTTCGTACTCACCTTCTTCTAAACTTACAACAGCTATTCCCACATGTTTTTCACCTGTCTCTGAATTTATTGACGCTGACCCGTCTATGAAGAATACCTCCCCTTTATTCAGTGCATTTTCACTCACCATGGTGGTTTCTCCCTCCTCACCCTTGTATGTTGCACAGTTCTGTGCTTGCATGTCTTCTACTGTGCATGGCTCTGTAATGAATCTTGCAGGGTTCACCGTTTTGCATCTTACTACGTGTATGTTTGCACTAGACAGAATGATTTCATACACAGTAGCTCTTTGTGTTATGAGTGTGCTTTTTGATCTTTTTAGGATTGCGAATAGGGAGTGCTCCCATCACTATTGTTGCACTTTTTTCAATGGCGAACGCTGCGGCTGCGAGAGATTGCTCGCAAGCGAAGTGTCCTTGCATTACTGCGTCCAATGTGCCACTATAGTATGCCAGGGGCTTGTGTCCCAGAGATGTCTTTTGTGTCAGTACTGCTGTCATAAGGGACCCTTTACAATGTGAAAACAGGTAGAACTCACGCTCATAATCTGGGTTCGCGAGTACTGGTGCGCTTGAAATCAGTTCTTTGAGTGATGTGAAAGCATCATCTAGTTCTGCGGACCATTGTATCTCTGTATTTTCTCGCTGGGCTTCTTTGAGTCCCTGCAATAATGGCTTTGTATATGCTGCGTAGTCTAATATCCATGCGCGGCAAAAGTTGCACATGCCGAGAAATGTTTGCATTTCCTTCACTGTTTTTGGCCTTCCTACTGCTGTAATAGCATCTACCCTGTCTGGTATGATTTTCTTAGAAAAAGAGGATGAGAAGGGCACTACATGTTGTAGTTCACAGATTGTCCTTTAGAAATAATAGATATAATAATTAGTAGTTTATCTGGTTTATTCTCGCCTGGAGCTGCCAATCTAAAAAGAGGTCCTGTAGCACTAGGACCAAAATGATCAAAAAACTTCCAAGAAACAAAGTGTATCCACTAAGTTAAGAAAGGCGCATCTCAGTTTGCCCCAATATGGTTGCTAATATTCAGTCACTGATTCATGATATGTAAGTAATAGAGTTCCAATAAATTCTTTTGGCAGGAATTGTTTAATTCACATTCCTATATTTTGCCGCCAATAAAAGTTTTTAATTCTTATACATCACACAATGAGTTCTCATCTCAAATTGCCCATAATACTTTGGTGCCAATGCATTTCGGATACAATCCTTCTTCAGGGCGGTATTATAGCAAAAATTAGCTTAACTAGTGACAGTATATATATATGCAAATATAGTGATTACAACAAATATAACAATTATTGCAGACATTGATAGAGAGTTATTTCAAAAGTCACATACCCATCCACGAGTCATGTTCATTTGGAGAAGAAATAAGCAAAAATAAAACAAAACGGTATGTCAATTAGTTGACTGAAGTAAATAAACATTCTATCATTTTCTTTTAGCTCCATATGTTTGTCATACCTCGGTCAAGCCGATCTTTGGACTCGAGTCTTTGTACGTATGTACAATTAGATCTATGAATAAATTAAACAACAATGTGAATCATCCTCAATCTCTTTCGTGGGTATGTTAATCCTAATCAGTACTGCTGTACTTACTCAGCTCCTGCTGTGCACGACGTGTAGCTGCAGACTGAGCTACCCGGAACGCGCTCGTGCAAGTTTACCTTTCGTTTTAAAGGTCACCATGGAGACGGTACGAGGCGTCGTGGACCATCCTGGTGCACGTACGCCTCGCGCCCCACCCCCGAGTGGTAGCCCGGGGGCGGGGATGTCTCCATGGTGACCAGCACCCTGTGAGACAGTGCAAGTAGTTAACTGTCTACAGCGTCAATTGGCGCCGTAGCTGTAGCGATTGGAAAATTAGCAGCATGTGTGAGATTTTGTCGTAGTAGTATTATATGTAAGACATAAGGTCCGCATTAACAATTGAACGTATGGAAAAGATAAAGATGGACAGTCTAGAGCATTTACGCTCCGGAACATATTTTCTGTCGCTACTAAGTCATTAGAGCAATTTAGGGCAAACAGCGGAATAGTACAACTAGAATATAAATTGTGACAAAAGGATAACAGATATATGACAGATATTTACATCTTCCTTAGATAAAAAATCGAAAGTGAAGAAATTGTTTTTACAAAAAACACATAAAGTTTATTTCTTCATTGAGCCCCTTTGGAGAGAGGGAGCTCATCCGGTCTATCCAAAAGGATTCTCTTTGGTCCATCCTTTTTTGGAAATTCTCGTGGATGTCTCTTTTTGAAACCACCTCTAGGATGACAAAACGGATTTGGACCAAGTTGTGTTTCTTTTCATCCCAATGTCTTGACACTGCTGAGTTAGGATTATGGTTTCTTATGCACGATCTGTGTTCATTCCACCTAATTTTTGCCACTCGCAATGTCTGACCCACATAGTACAGTCCACACGGACATTTGATAGCATAAATCACGTTGGTTGAATCACATGTAGCAAAATCTCTCAGTCTGATTGTCTCTCCTGTGTGTGAATGTTTTATTGTCTCTCCTTTCATCACATAGCTGCAATTACTACAACTTAAACACGGAAACGTCCCAATTCTTTCTGTAAGCTTCTTTTTTGGTGCTGGTTTCGTATGAAC
The DNA here is from genome assembly GCF_040938575.1 of Ambystoma mexicanum. Classification (NCBI taxonomy): domain Eukaryota; kingdom Metazoa; phylum Chordata; class Amphibia; order Caudata; family Ambystomatidae; genus Ambystoma; species Ambystoma mexicanum. The sequence continues at coordinate 682,941,595 of NC_090939.1, read as the reverse complement.
CAGTCTATCTTTTAGGTTTTGACTCCGTTGGTAAGCAAATGTGGGTACTTCTTTAAATAGATGTTCAACTCTCTGATCGCATAGTAAAGTATTCCAATGTTTTTGAATAATGCACTTAATGCGATTACTTTGTCGTGAGTATCTGGACACAAATACTAATGGTGGAGCTGATTCCTGTCTAGTTTTTGTTTTCAATAGCTCTTCTCTGTTTTGTGTGGCTACTCGTGATTCCGCTATGTTTATTTCCTCTTCTGTATATCCTCTTTCCAGAAACTTTTTCCCCATCTCACGGATAGCTAGCTTGTAGTCTTCTGGGTCACTTACCAATCTTTTTACCCTGAGCATCTGGCTGTATGGAAGATTTTTTATGAGGCTCGGTTGATGGAAGCTGAGACGTTGTAATAGATTGTTACGATCCGTGGGTTTTCGAAAAATGGTAGTCTGATATCCTGTGTCAGTAATCTTAATGTCTACATCCAAGAAGTGTATGTTGGTTTGGGAGTGTTCTTGAGTGAATTGGATACGAGCACCTATGCTGTTCAGATGTGCGAAGAACTTTAGGTATTCCTCTTCTGTATCTTTCCATATTCCAAATATATCGTCAATGTACCTGATCCAGAGACTTAATTTCGGGAACCAGTGTTCATTCTGTAGTATATGTTCAGATTCGAATTTATGCATGAATGAATTAGCATAAGAGGGGGCCATGGTGGCTCCCATGGCTGTCCCAGCCACTTGGAGATAGTACTCATTCTTATATCGAAAGTATGAGTTGTTACTGATAAACTCCAGAAGAACCAATATAAATTCTTTCTGAGCCGGTATCTCTTCAGCATTGAGTAGCATCCATTCTACCGAAACATGAAACCTCACGAACTTAAATTGATACGTGATCTATATGGAGACCACACAATCACAATAAGGGCTGCGGACAAAGGAGGAGGCTTAGTACTCCTTAACACAAGGGAATATGAGGAAGAATGTGAAAGACAATTAAGTGATAGTAACACTTATGCCAGATTGACACAAGATCCCACATCGGAGATTAAAGAGAATTTGAAGACTTTGTTGGACAAGGCGGAGGAATTGGAGTGGATTAATCACCACACAAAGAAATTTTTGATGAATACACACCCGAAGATACCTCACTTTTATACCCTTCCTAAGATACATAAAGATCTCATCAAACCCCCTGGAAGACCAATCGTAGCAGGGATTAACAGCATACTGGAACCCTTAGGGAAATATGTGGATTACTTCTTACAGCCATTGATTCAAAAAACCAGTACATACATCAAGGACTCAACACATTTTTTACAACTCTTGAATGAAACTGCATTTAATTGCAACAACATATGCTTTACTATCGATGTTAAAAGTCTCTACACATCGATCCCACACGATTTAGGGCGTGAAGCGGTAGAATGGATGCTACTCAATGCTGAAGAGATACCGGCTCAGAAAGAATTTATATTGGTTCTTCTGGAGTTTATCAGTAACAACTCATACTTTCGATATAAGAATGAGTACTATCTCCAAGTGGCTGGGACAGCCATGGGAGCCACCATGGCCCCCTCTTATGCTAATTCATTCATGCATAAATTCGAATCTGAACATATACTACAGAATGAACACTGGTTCCCGAAATTAAGTCTCTGGATCAGGTACATTGACGATATATTTGGAATATGGAAAGATACAGAAGAGGAATACCTAAAGTTCTTCGCACATCTGAACAGCATAGATGCTCGTATCCAATTCACTCAAGAACACTCCCAAACCAACATACACTTCTTGGATGTAGACATTAAGATTACTGACACAGGATATCAGACTACCATTTTTCGAAAACCCACGGATCGTAACAATCTATTACAACGTCTCAGCTTCCATCAACCGAGCCTCATAAAAAATCTTCCATACAGCCAGATGCTCAGGGTAAAAAGATTGGTAAGTGACCCAGAAGACTACAAGCTAGCTATCCGTGAGATGGGGAAAAAGTTTCTGGAAAGAGGATATACAGAAGAGGAAATAAACATAGCGGAATCACGAGTAGCCACACAAAACAGAGAAGAGCTATTGAAAACAAAAACGAGACAGGAATCAGCTCCACCATTAGTATTTGTGTCCAGATACTCACGACAAAGTAATCGCATTAAGTGCATTATTCAAAAACATTGGAATACTTTACTATGCGATCAGAGAGTTGAACATCTATTTAAAGAAGTACCCACATTTGCTTACCAACAGAGTCAAAACCTAAAAGATAGACTGGTTCATACGAAACCAGCACCAAAAAAGAAGCTTACAGAAAGAATTGGGACGTTTCCGTGTTTAAGTTGTAGTAATTGCAGCTATGTGATGAAAGGAGAGACAATAAAACATTCACACACAGGAGAGACAATCAGACTGAGAGATTTTGCTACATGTGATTCAACCAACGTGATTTATGCTATCAAATGTCCGTGTGGACTGTACTATGTGGGTCAGACATTGCGAGTGGCAAAAATTAGGTGGAATGAACACAGATCGTGCATAAGAAACCATAATCCTAACTCAGCAGTGTCAAGACATTGGGATGAAAAGAAACACAACTTGGTCCAAATCCGTTTTGTCATCCTAGAGGTGGTTTCAAAAAGAGACATCCACGAGAATTTCCAAAAAAGGATGGACCAAAGAGAATCCTTTTGGATAGACCGGATGAGCTCCCTCTCTCCAAAGGGGCTCAATGAAGAAATAAACTTTATGTGTTTTTTGTAAAAACAATTTCTTCACTTTCGATTTTTTATCTAAGGAAGATGTAAATATCTGTCATATATCTGTTATCCTTTTGTCACAATTTATATTCTAGTTGTACTATTCCGCTGTTTGCCCTAAATTGCTCTAATGACTTAGTAGCGACAGAAAATATGTTCCGGAGCGTAAATGCTCTAGACTGTCCATCTTTATCTTTTCCATACGTTCAATTGTTAATGCGGACCTTATGTCTTACATATAATACTACTACGACAAAATCTCACACATGCTGCTAATTTTCCAATCGCTACAGCTACGGCGCCAATTGACGCTGTAGACAGTTAACTACTTGCACTGTCTCACAGAGTGCTGGTCACCATGGAGACATCCCCGCCCCCGGGCTACCACTCGGGGGTGGGGCGCGAGGCGTACGTGCACCAGGATGGTCCACGACGCCTCGTACCGTCTCCATGGTGACCTTTAAAACGAAAGGTAAACTTGCACGAGCGCGTTCCGGGTAGCTCAGTCTGCAGCTACACGTCGTGCACGGCAGGAGCTGAGTAAGTACAGCAGTACTGATTAGGATTAACATACCCACGAAAGAGATTGAGGATGATTCACATTGTTGTTTAATTTATTCATAGATCTAATTGTACATACGTACAAAGACTCGAGTCCAAAGATCGGCTTGACCGAGGTATGACAAACATATGGAGCTAAAAGAAAATGATAGAATGTTTATTTACTTCAGTCAACTAATTGACATACCGTTTTGTTTTATTTTTGCTTATTTCTTCTCCAAATGAACATGACTCGTGGATGGGTATGTGACTTTTGAAATAACTCTCTATCAATGTCTGCAATAATTGTTATATTTGTTGTAATCACTATATTTGCATATATATATACTGTCACTAGTTAAGCTAATTTTTGCTATAATACCGCCCTGAAGAAGGATTGTATCCGAAATGCATTGGCACCAAAGTATTATGGGCAATTTGAGATGAGAACTCATTGTGTGATGTATAAGAATTAAAAACTTTTATTGGCGGCAAAATATAGGAATGTGAATTAAACAATTCCTGCCAAAAGAATTTATTGGAACTCTATTACTTACATATCATGAATCAGTGACTGAATATTAGCAACCATATTGGGGCAAACTGAGATGCGCCTTTCTTAACTTAGTGGATACACTTTGTTTCTTGGAAGTTTTTTGATCATTTTGGTCCTAGTGCTACAGGACCTCTTTTTAGATTGGCAGCTCCAGGCGAGAATAAACCAGATAAACTACTAATTATTATATCTATTATTTCTAAAGGACAATCTGTGAACTACAACATGTAGTGCCCTTCTCATCCTCTTTTTCTTAGATTTCTCACTTAGCACAACTAGAGGAGGCGCACACAGGCCATAAAGAACAATTTGGATCATTGAAGCATTTTCCGAATAAAGAATGTCATATATTGACATCGAAGCCCTGACCACTAACAGGGCAGACACACTGGGTTTTTCATCTGAAGAAGCAGAAGCAATATTGGGTTTGATAAAAGACAGCGGCTTCGGAAACAGTAACAACAAACAACAAGATCCTAAACAACAGATAAAACAACTAGAATATCTAATTCGAAAGGAAATAAATCGCAAGCTACATGCGATAACCCTAGGCAGATACCATAAAAGTCAACGGATACCGAGAGGATTACGCATCCAGTTGCGTCCTACATTGTGTAAAGAAAACAAAATCTTTGTGAAGAAATGGGAAGCCATACTTAACAAATGTTCTCTGGACCTTATATTACTGACCATACAAGAATTGGCAAGGGACATATCAGATTTAGGTAAAGAAATTAAGGAAATAGAAGCAGCTCTGGTAACAACATTGAATAGAGAAGAAGTTGATTCTATTCTCCAAGAGATAAATGACAAATTGGCAGACTACAAAACAGAATTAGAATCCAAAAAAATTCGCAAGTTTAAAAGAGACACCTACGATTACCTTAAAGATGAAGTTTATAACTGGATGGATAAATATGCTCCTCCACAAAGGAAACCAAAGCCTACAAATTTAAGTGAAACATCGAGCTCAGGAACCGAGACAGAAAGGGAACCCCCGAACCAAGAAGAAGCAGGGACGCCAAGCACTTCAGGCCTTTCGCGAGCAAGAGAAGACACAGCGACTTCTTCTTTTTTAGACAAAGGAAGAAGAGAACGAGACGGGGGAGGAGAAAGGTCAAAAGGAAAACCCAACACGAGACTACAACAGAAGAAAATATAGTAATAAACTTATCATCCAGAGTCTTGACTGGGAAAGAAATAGAAACTTTACAGAAAGGCCTTAGTTTCGTTCCTACCTACGACAGCACACTATTTGATTCCAAAATAGAACTCTTTAAACTTATTAGGAAGATGAAACTGAAGGTGTTTTTCAGTGAACTAGAACATCAAGAAGCCAGAGAAGAAGCAGAACTCAAGGAATTCAGAAGTAAAAGTACCTTTATTCCTCCAATAAGTATACCTTCGATAGAAATCTTTGAAAAACAAGTCACAAGAGATTTCGAGAAACTTAAGTTCAAAAGTCAATCACCTCGAAACATGAAACCTCACGAACTTAAATTGATACGTGATCTATATGGAGACCACACAATCACAATAAGGGCTGCGGACAAAGGAGGAGGCTTAGTACTCCTTAACACAAGGGAATATGAGGAAGAATGTGAAAGACAATTAAGTGATAGTAACACTTATGCCAGATTGACACAAGATCCCACATCGGAGATTAAAGAGAATTTGAAGACTTTGTTGGACAAGGCGGAGGAATTGGAGTGGATTAATCACCACACAAAGAAATTTTTGATGAATACACACCCGAAGATACCTCACTTTTATACCCTTCCTAAGATACATAAAGATCTCATCAAACCCCCTGGAAGACCAATCGTAGCAGGGATTAACAGCATACTGGAACGCTTAGGGAAATATGTGGATTACTTCTTACAGCCATTGATTCAAAAAACCAGTACATACATCAAGGACTCAACACATTTTTTACAACTCTTGAATGAAACTGCATTTAATTGCAACAACATATGCTTTACTATCGATGTTAAAAGTCTCTACACATCGATCCCACACGATTTAGGGGGTGAAGCGGTAGAATGGATGCTACTCAATGCTGAAGAGATACCGGCTCAGAAAGAATTTATATTGGTTCTTCTGGAGTTTATCAGTAACAACTCATACTTTCGATATAAGAATGAGTACTATCTCCAAGTGGCTGGGACAGCCATGGGAGCCACCATGGCCCCCTCTTATGCTAATTCATTCATGCATAAATTCGAATCTGAACATATACTACAGAATGAACACTGGTTCCCGAAATTAAGTCTCTGGATCAGGTACATTGACGATATATTTGGAATATGGAAAGATACAGAAGAGGAATACCTAAAGTTCTTCGCACATCTGAACAGCATAGATGCTCATATCCAATTCACTCAAGAACACTCCCAAACCAACATACACTTCTTGGATGTAGACATTAAGATTACTGACACAGGATATCAGACTACCATTTTTCGAAAACCCACGGATCGTAACAATCTATTACAACGTCTCAGCTTCCATCAACCGAGCCTCATAAAAAATCTTTCATACAGCCAGATGCTCAGGGTAAAAAGATTGGTAAGTGACCCAGAAGACTACAAGCTAGCTATCCGTGAGATGCGGAAAAAGTTTCTGGAAAGAGGATATACAGAAGAGGAAATAAACATAGCGGAATCACGAGTAGCCACACAAAACAGAGAAGAGCTATTGAAAACAAAAACTAGACAGGAATCAGCTCCACCATTAGTATTTGTGTCCAGATACTCACGACAAAGTAATCGCATTAAGTGCATTATTCAAAAACATTGGAATACTTTACTATGCGATCAGAGAGTTGAACATCTATTTAAAGAAGTACCCACATTTGCTTACCAACGGAGTCAAAACCTAAAAGATAGACTGGTTCATACGAAACCAGCACCAAAAAAGAAGCTTACAGAAAGAATTGGGACGTTTCCGTGTTTAAGTTGTAGTAATTGCAGCTATGTGATGAAAGGAGAGACAATAAAACATTCACACACAGGAGAGACAATCAGACTGAGAGATTTTGCTACATGTGATTCAACCAACGTGATTTATGCTATCAAATGTCCGTGTGGACTGTACTATGTGGGTCAGACATTGCGAGTGGCAAAAATTAGGTGGAATGAACACAGATCGTGCATAAGAAACCATAATCCTAACTCAGCAGTGTCAAGACATTGGGATGAAAAGAAACACAACTTGGTCCAAATCCGTTTTGTCATCCTAGAGGTGGTTTCAAAAAGAGACATCCACGAGAATTTCCAAAAAAGGATGGACCAAAGAGAATCCTTTTGGATAGACCGGATGAGCTCCCTCTCTCCAAAGGGGCTCAATGAAGAAATAAACTTTATGTGTTTTTTGTAAAAACAATTTCTTCACTTTCGATTTTTTATCTAAGGAAGATGTAAATATCTGTCATATATCTGTTATCCTTTTGTCACAATTTATATTCTAGTTGTACTATTCCGCTGTTTGCCCTAAATTGCTCTAATGACTTAGTAGCGACAGAAAATATGTTCCGGAGCGTAAATGCTCTAGACTGTCCATCTTTATCTTTTCCATACGTTCAATTGTTAATGCGGACCTTATGTCTTACATATAATACTACTACGACAAAATCTCACACATGCTGCTAATTTTCCAATCGCTACAGCTACGGCGCCAATTGACGCTGTAGACAGTTAACTACTTGCACTGTCTCACAGAGTGCTGGTCACCATGGAGACATCCCCGCCCCCGGGCTACCACTCGGGGGTGGGGCGCGAGGCGTACGTGCACCAGGATGGTCCACGACGCCTCGTACCGTCTCCATGGTGACCTTTAAAACGAAAGGTAAACTTGCACGAGCGCGTTCCGGGTAGCTCAGTCTGCAGCTACACGTCGTGCACGGCAGGAGCTGAGTAAGTACAGCAGTACTGATTAGGATTAACATACCCACGAAAGAGATTGAGGATGATTCACATTGTTGTTTAATTTATTCATAGATCTAATTGTACATACGTACAAAGACTCGAGTCCAAAGATCGGCTTGACCGAGGTATGACAAACATATGGAGCTAAAAGAAAATGATAGAATGTTTATTTACTTCAGTCAACTAATTGACATACCGTTTTGTTTTATTTTTGCTTATTTCTTCTCCAAATGAACATGACTCGTGGATGAGTATGTGACTTTTGAAATAACTCTCTATCAATGTCTGCAATAATTGTTATATTTGTTGTAATCACTATATTTGCATATATATATACTGTCACTAGTTAAGCTAATTTTTGCTATAATACCGCCCTGAAGAAGGATTGTATCCGAAATGCATTGGCACCAAAGTATTATGGGCAATTTGAGATGAGAACTCATTGTGTGATGTATAAGAATTAAAAACTTTTATTGGCGGCAAAATATAGGAATGTGAATTAAACAATTCCTGCCAAAAGAATTTATTGGAACTCTATTACTTACATATCATGAATCAGTGACTGAATATTAGCAACCATATTGGGGCAAACTGAGATGCGCCTTTCTTAACTTAGTGGATACACTTTGTTTCTTGGAAGTTTTTTGGTATGATTTTCTTACCATCTTTTGAAATTAGCTGTCCCAGGTGCAATACTTCTCGTTGGTAGTATTGCAACTTCCCCTTGTCAACTTTGTAACCTTTGTGGGCCAACAATGTCAGGAGAGTAATAGAGTCTTTTCTACAGTCCTCCTCGTTTTTGCCGCATATCAGCAAATCATCTACGCATTGAATAATTGCACTGTCTGCTGCCATGTTCCCAAGATCTTCATGTAGGATTCGGTTGAATATAATGGGGCTTTCGCAGTAACCCTGGGGTAATCTGCAGTACTTGTATCTTTTTCCTCCCAAGGTAAATGCTGTTAAATATCTACTATCTTCTGCAAGTGGTATTGAGAAGAATGTGTTCTTCAAATCCACCACTGTGAAGTGGGATGCATCTTTTGGGATGCTGCACAGGATAAATGCAGGATTGGGGACCAAAGGGAACTCTTTTTGGAGGACGTCATTGAGGGGGCGTAGATCTTGGATCATCCTCCATGCCCCTCCTTTTGCTTTTTTAATGGGGTAAATACAGGTATTACATGGTGAGTTTGAGGGCACTATTATTTCTTGTGCTAATAATGCGCTGACCGTCTCTTTTATTCCTTCTTCTGCTTCCCGGGACATGGGGTACTGTTCCACTCTTGGCAGTATGGCTCCTGGTTTGAGTTTTATTTTAACTGGTGTACCTCCATGCAATAGTCTCACATCATGGGGGCCGGTGGTCCACAGGACACTCAGCACTGATTGCATGTCATCGTCAAAGAAGGAAGGTGGTACTCCCACCACAGCCATTAGTTGTACTGGCACTTGTCTTTCCTGTAAAATCAAACACGATTTATTTTGCTTTTCTTGGTAATGTTTAATGTTTTTCTGTTCAAATATCTTGTTGTATTATTGTTCAATTCTAGACTAATTGTCATAATGTTTTCATTGTTTTTTAGGTATTTTTCTATTGATTCTTTGGTCCAATTTGGACATTTTTAAACACAACTATCAAAATAAATGTTTCTTTTCCTTTGTTTTGTCTTTTCAATAGTGTCTTGATTGCTTTTAAAGTTTGACATAGCCACCAATTTGTTCTTCAGTGATATCTAAATTATTTTTTTTCAAAAATATTCTTTTGAATCATTTAACCAGCAGCTTGTACCTTATCGTTATTGATACATTGTTGTCCCACCCTAGTGCTGTGTTTGGGACACTCCCCCAATTGTTTGGTTCATACTTGTCTTTCCTGTATCATGATATCACAGGGTATGGATATTTCCATGATTATTTCCCCATCACTCTCTGAATCTGTGAAGAGGTCTTCGTCTGACAAATCTTGCAGTGCAATGTCGGCATTGATATACAGTACCGTGCGCCACTCGCAGCCGTGTATGTCCATTGCAATGACTGCTATTCTTTTGGCTGAGATCTGAACTGCGTGCAAATCCAATGACATCACTGTCCAAGGCACTATCTCCGGGCGTGCTATGGGGCGGAAAATAAACTCTGCGGGCACCCTCCATTCTAGGTTTTTCAATTCTGGCACCACCCGGGCCAATGTTTTCAACCCTTGAATAAACATGTCAGGGTCCACTGGTAATGCTGCGCACTTCTGGTGCTGTTGCTCGCACGTGCACCACCAGCATTACGCGCATAGGGCAGATCCCTAGTGTTGACCAGACTATTCCTCTTTCTGTGAAGGATATGGTCATGTTAAGCTTACTGAGGAGATCCCTCCCCAATAAATTGATCGGGGACTGTTCATAGTACAATAGGGGTGCCCTTACTGTTTTACCACCCACTGTAGCATCTGGTTCTTCTGTGTAAGGAACTTCGACCACCGCCCGAGAGAACCCCTGCGTCTCCAATTTACAATTAGATAGCGGAAACCGGCCTTCACGCAAACATGATTTCTCAGCTCCCGAATCTACCATAAAAATGAATTGTTTATTCCCTATCTCCGCCCCTATCAATAGTTCCTCTGCTGCATTGAGGGTCGTCGATAGTACTGGACATGCAAGTGCTCTCTGTGGGCTGTCCTATGCTGGATGTCTCGTGGTCCCCCCTTGGCTAAAGACATTGCCCGATACCACTGCCACTCCTCCATACGGTGCAGGTGCACCGTTTGCTGTTGTGGCAAAAGGATTGCCCTGTGTATATGGTATATGTTCACAGCATTGTGGGTGTTGCTGGACATTATGTGGTTGCTCCCTATGTTGTTCTGGGCACCTTTGTTCCTGCTGTCCTTGCCCACCTCCCATTGGTAACCCATATGGACTTCCTGGGTGCGGGTGACCATAAGGTTGATCATCTTGGTAATTATTGTTTGGCCTGCTCCTGCATTCGCGTAAAAAGTGTCCCCACCTCCCACAATTCCAACAGTTCCCTTGCCCTCCTCTAGGTCTTTGTCCCCCATACCCGCCATTTCCTCATACCCCTGTCCACCCCCTCTGCGGCCTCTGTACCCACCTCTTCCTCCACGGGGACTCCACACTTGCCACTGCGGTCCTCCGTACTGCTCCTGTCCATTCCACTGGGCCTGCCCATTGTCTGCCCAATTTGCTACCATCCTCCCTTGTATCGCTACTGGTCCCTCCTTCCCCTCTGTATCCCTATCCATGGGGAGTGCTGCTACGGCTGCGGCGACCTTCACCAGTTTCGTCTGTATTAATTTCACCTTGTCTGCCAACCTTTTCTGTGCTATCTCCTTCTCTCTTTCTTTAATTCTCTTGCAGTGGTGTACTATTATACTTTGAATTTCTGGCCAGCCCTTCGCTTCAATCACTGCTATTTTGTTGAGTTCTTTTTGAACTTCTTTTGGGAGCCCTCTCTTTATTATAAAGTAAAATAGGCCGTACCTGTCTCTGCTCTCCACATCTCCTGCACCCAAAAAATGAAATCCATAGCATCTTCCCCATCATTCATGGTACATTGCATTACTGACTGTAAATCTTGCGTGTCTGGGAAGGTCTCTCTTAAGGCATCCCAGATTCGTGCACGTACTGTATTAAAGGAGGCTCCATCATGGCCGTCACAATCTAGTGTTACTCGCGGAAAACCAGCCTTTGCCCAGATCCTGTCTGCTTGGTCACCTACTGCCGATACCAACAAACTTTTGACATCACCCACTGCTAATGGCACTCCCGCGGTATGCTTCTCAAATGCATATATCCACTTACTTTCTCCTCCTGACAGCGAGGGCAATACTTTTAGTAAGTTTGCCTTATCCCTCTGAGCCCAGGGTATGTAGTTTGGCCTCCAACCTCCTCTATGTATCAGTGGAAGCTGTAGTTTATTTTTTATTCCTTTTCCGGTACTTACCTTTAACCCTTTTCTCCCCAACGTGGGCATTCTTCCCATCCTGTTTCTTAGCCTCCCTGTCCCCTCTTCTTCCATGGCCCTTTCCAGAGGTGTCTCATCCAACCTTCCCGACCTTCCCCCTGCTGCTATCCCCAGTCTTGGAGCTTCCTGCTCATCGTCCTCTATATCACACCACAGCTCTTCCAGTCCCCCAGTTGCCATCCCTTCCACCCCCGTGTTTTCTCCGAGATCGCGTGGTTCTAACTCTGTTATTCTAGTTGGCTCTTCCTGTATCCGGAATAATATTTCCCGCTTTTTCCACCCTTCCTCGGAGGACCTGTCGAGTGCTTGTACCCTGGGCGGTTTCTTCCCCCATGTTATGTTCTAGTCGTTCACCCTCCTGTGTTATCTGTGACTATCGCTGTGACTCACTTGTGTGTGTGGGTGTGTGTGTGTTTTGTCACTATCAATTCTCAAATTGTAAAATGCTTTTTCACAATACATCTGCCTTGAATCTTACCGGATCACACTTACAATGACCTCACCACAGAAGTCCCTTGTATCTCAATTCAAAACATTATTATTTGGCAGTGCAATTTTTGTTAACATAAATAGCATAGCATATTTAGCACACAATAGACATCTAACAAACACTTAACGTACAACACATAACAAAGACCTTCCCTTTTCTCGCCATATAATTTTTCTTCGAAAAAGACCCTCTGTCCCTCACCCAGTTCTTCCCTTTGACCCTTGGAGTTTATAGTACTTTACCTAGCATTAGTTCACCCAGAATAAAGAAGAAGAAAAAAGCATTTTCTAATTTGTACACCGTGTCTCCCTTTTCTCAGACACCTTTATTTCTATTTCCACTATTCCCAGTAATAGTCAAGATAGCAGTATGCAGCGCCGCCTTCTACCCCTTTGCAGAGCTAGGTTCCCGTCTTTTCCTTTTTTCACCTTATTATCCTAATAGCCATATGCAGAAAAAGTACCCGTTAATTTGCCCCTAAGAAAATATCTCTTCTTTACCTCACCTGATCTTGTATAACCTGGTTTCCCTCCCACTCATTTTATTGTCACTCGCACTCAATACTCATGTGCCCGTCTTGATCCGAGACTCTCCGGACTTGGTCCGTCCTGGTGGCGCTGCCTCACACTCAATGGCCGCCCCTGGTGAGCGGTACTTAAGGGTTTTTTGGAGCGGGACCCGTACCCTTTCGCCCTACTGCGTGCGCACGTCTAAGCGTACCAGTTGCCGTAGGAGGGCAGCTCTCTTGAGCAGGCGCGCTGTGTGTCTCCACTGCGGCCGGGGTCGCCTCGTGCCAAATGGGGACAATTAAGACGAACCACGTCTAAGGGGTCACCACTGAAAGTAAGCGTCCCCCAATAAGGCAGTAAGCCCCCCCAATGAGAGTCAATAAAGGACACACCCCAGGAGGGATTGAGACCACGACCAAGTGCGGGTGAAGTTAAAAGGTTTTATCAAATAGGGCATGCAAAGGACTCTGCAAACTCCAAGAGCGCTCTGTCTGACAATAGCAAATACAGTCAGTTATATTACAAATACACGTCATGCATGAGGTAAGCTATAGGGGTCACAAAGTCTTGGGGTTTGGGTGGCAATGTCTAGCTATTATGTAGAATATAGGTTCGGTGCTTCATGATTGGTGGAGGTCCATGTGGTGGCATCACAACGTGCTTGGGTCAGCTGGGCTCGTCGGGGTGGAGCTTTTGGGTGCTAGCTGTCAATGGAGATTTACCACGGTTGTTCTAGAAACTTGCCCTTGTGGCCTTTCATACTCATTCATCACACTCACAAATACCAGGGTCGTTATTTAAAACTTCTAACACGTTAATCTAATACCTGGGTGGGGACACAGGGAAACAATATGCAATACGAGGCTGTTTTCATACATCATCATAAAGTTGTCAATAGCAAGGGTTCCAGTCTCATGGGTCCAGGTATTTTGTCCGGGGGTACAGGTCAGGCTATCTTCATCATATTATTCTGTTTGATGCAGTAAATGACTCTGAGGGATGTTAACACACGGATGGATAACTGCTTTTGTGGTCTGTTAGATTGGGGTGAACTGGGATACCATTGGGTAAGAGGGGGCACCTAGCTGGCACCTCAAAGGTGGTGGGATTTAGGATCAGGTAGCTCATAATTCATTTGGCCTGGCCATGGCGGTCTCTGCCATGGGAGAGGTAAATACTTGAAGCGGGTCCAGCAGGAATCTGTGGAGGCAAGGCTATGCTGCTCGAACACCAGCGAGCCTCTGCGGGCCTTGGTGGAAGGAGGGGGAGATGGCCTTGTAACGTTGAGCAATTCTCTTTTCACGGGGCTGCACAATACACCATTGGAGGAGTCGGATGCTAAAGCTGGGAGCATTAAGGAAATTACAAATTTATGCCGTTTGCATATATTTACATCACTAAGTTCATGACAATGGAGATTTTTTAGTATCACATGCAGTACATAACGTTAGCCGGTCTAATACTAGCAAGTCATGAGAAAGGCGAACGAATAACGAATGTGAGGTAGTATCAGGTGGGGTCGTGCACTCAGGAGCATGTAAGCAATATGTTAATCTAACATTTCAATTATACTACAAACTGATTTGATACCTTATGTAGCTTGCAGGTAATACAACACATTTTATTACATCATACACAAGCATTTTATATATTGCTTTTTCAATTATCCTTTTTACAATAGCAGCAAACATTGGTTGGCACAGAGTGGATACTCGAGTAGTTCTATACTGGGCCTTGAACCATGAAGGCATCTTGAAGGTGCGCGGGGTCTCTTCACCTTAATATACGTAGTTTGTGTTTATACTTTTAACATTGATTACTACATATTCTTTAGCAACAGGAATAAGGCTGAGAGACTCAAGGGTTTAGTATATACAGTTAACACTTCATCTGGGGAACTGGGCAGGGGTGTCAGGGACACCATATATTACTCATGCAGGGATTAGGCGTGGGGGATGGTTTTTGTTCTTTTCCAGACTCCATCTACAAGTCCGGTCACTCCTAGGGCAATGATGTACTGCGGAAGGTAAATGATACAGTGTTTGTTCTGTTACTTGTTCGTGTCTAGTTTCTTGTGAGAACGGGCTTTCAGCGGATCTGCCATGGGGTGGAGGCCGAGGGGAAGTGCAGGCCGCTCTGTGTGTGGTCAAGTAGGGGCCGAGCTGCAGCTTTGTACGTCGGCTATTCTGCATGGGCCTGGGTTCAGCATATTTAAAATGGAGTCTTGCTCATTATAAAATGGTGTCTATGTTATGCCAGGCTACTGGTCGTGCAGCCTCACGTGTCGATCCACAGCTGCCCTGCTTCCTGGGCCCAGGTGCATGGGGGCTGCCGACGAGTCATGAGTCCCCAATGTGGGGAGTTTAACACGCGATAGGCCTGGCGCGATCAGGGTACATGTATTTCAGGGGTGCGCATTGAGTTCAACACGCGATAGGCCTGGCGCGAGAGGGGTACGTGTATTTCTGGGGTGCACGCAGAGTTTTACATGCGATTTTGCTAGCGCCAGCGGGGTACGTGTATTTCGTGGGTGCGCGTGGAGTTCAACACGCGATAGGCCTGGTGCGAGCGGGGTATGTGTATTTTGGGAGTGCGCAGGGAGTTTTACACAATTTGGCATTGTGGGCCCTTCTGGGTGTGCCCTTTCCCCCCTTCCCATGCCCACACCACAGGGGACTACCCTACACCCCTGACCATGGCCTGTAGGCAACCCACACCACAGGGGACTACCCTACACCCCTGACCATGCCCTCTAGGCAGCCCACATGGCAACATGCACTTTTGAGCCCTGACTCATATCTAACACCCACCCACCGTTGACGGGCACTTGCCAGCAGGCCCCAACTCATGTCCCCCACCCACCCACCATTGACGGGCACCTGCCAGCAGGCCCTGACTCATGTCCCCCTCCTGTAATGATGGGCACCTGCCAGCAGGCCCCGACTCATGTCCCCCAAACAACCACCCACCATTGACGGGCAGCTGCCAGCAGGCCCCGACTCATGTCCCCCACCCATTGACGGGAACCTGCTCGCAGGCCCCGATTCATGTCCCTCACCCACCCACCATTGACAGGCACCTGCCAGCAGGCCCTGACTCATGTCCCATAACCAACCAACCAACATTTATGGGCACCTGCCAGCAGGCCCCAACTCGTGTCAAATTGACGGGCACCTGCCAGCAGGCCCCGGCTCATTTCCCCCACCCACCCACTATTGACGGGCACATGACAGCAGGCCCCGACTCATATCCCCCACCCACCCACCATTGACGAGCACCTGCCAGCAGGCCCCGACTCATGTCCAAATTGACGGGCACCTGCCAGCAGGCCCCGATATGTGGCCCACCAAACACCATGTTCTAACAAAAGAGACCCATAGGCCTAATGCCTACACAACTCTCCCTTGTCCCCCAGTACAAGCATGCAACCATCCACTGCCCCCCACTCCCAAATTACCCATGCCATGAGAGCCTCAAAACAACCACCATGGCCATGTACAACAGAGCCACACAGTGGCAACACATGACTGAGGCAATGCTCATTGAGACATGCACAAAACCAATGAGAGTACACAACACCAATAATGAAAAAATATGATTTGTATTAAAATAAAAAAACATAAAGAAATATAAAAAAAAATCCAATGTAAGCCAAAAATCCACAAGAGGAAAAAAGGACAGTGGTCCATTTCAAATGTCCAAATAAAGTACATGAATTTTTCTTAAAAAAGAACATTGATCCATGGGATGACAAAATAACTAAAGCATGTACAAGTCTGTGAAAGTCTGAAGGGTCCATGATGCCCAAACAAAAAATGAAACCTACAAAAAATCCTATAAAGATAACAATGTACCTAAAGTGGTGCAAAGTCCATGGACTCCAAAATAAACAAAAAACAAAGGAAACCTAACCCTAAAGAACTATGTACAAAGGCGGCGGGCAAGTCCAACGGCTCACTTGTTGATGTCCCGGGCTAAGGCATCATCGAACTCCTCTTCAATGTCCTGGAGGGGGGCCTCTTCCCTAGCCTCGAGGTCTCGAGACACTCAGCCCGCCTCAACGCCCTGCGCATGGAGTTCTCCGCCCTGACCATTGTGAGCCATGCCTCTTCCGCCCGCCGCCGCTCCGCATCTATTTGCCGGCCCAACCGCTGCCACACGGAAGACACTCCCAATCCAGGGTCCTCCTGCCCTCTGGCCAATGCCTGCCCCTGTGATGTTGATGGCCCCGAGCCATCATCGCTCCCACCTTGAGCCTGCTGCTGCCGTGCATGTGCCCTGCCTGTCGATGCCTACACATCCTCCTCCTGCTGGGGTCCAGTTGTTGGGGTGGCCACCCCTGCTGAACCTCCGACTCCTGACTGTGGCACGGATGTGTCCTCCACCAGCCTGGCCGCTGGGTCAGGGGCAGCTCCACATTGTTCCCAGGTGATACGTGGGCTGGAAGATGGCACGGAGGACGACTGGTGCATAGGGGGTTCAGTTGAGGAGGGGGTCGGTAGAAGGTCCAGCACACGGAGGAACCCAGCACTGGTGACCCGTCCTAGTAGGTTGACACGGTCAACAAGGCATCCGAAATAACATGTATTGTCCACATGGGAAGCCTGTACGTCATCCCGAATGCCACGTTGACGCAACGCCACCCCAGCCAAACAGGCTCAACACGGTCCCGGATTGCCATGCCCGCAGGGAGAGGAAGGCCAGTTGTTGTGTGCGCATCCCCTCCCTGAAAACCGGTCTGGACGAAGGCATCCCTGCTGGTGCCGGATGATGCAGTCACAGGATCGGGGACAGGATTACACACAGGTACCTCCGCGGCCACCTGTGCTGCCTCCTGCCTTTGCCCGTGGACTGCACCACTAGCACCAGTGGAATCCCCCCTCCAGGCCATGTGCGTGGGCCTTTCACAGCCTCCTCCTAAACCAAACCCCCCACCAATCTGGATGACTCTGTGCCATCTTCCTCCATATTCCCCTGTGGGGTTTCACCTGCCCCTTCTGCTGCTGAGGAGTCCACCTCCGACCTCCGCCTCTTGGACCTACCCTTGGCAGCTGCGCCACCAGACTCCTCACTCCCCGAAGAGATGACAACATGGGTGGGGAGCTGGGCCTTGTGACTCCGGCTGGCGGTGGGATCCCTGTCGCTGTGCTCCACAGCACCGACTCCCCCCTCTTCATCAGTTGACGCTGCAGACAGGGAGAGACAGAACACAGGCATCAGGGCACTGTCCAATGGCCTGATACACACATGACAGTTGCACATGAGTGACAGTCTCAAACTTCACAGATGGCATCACACTCCCCAACACACATTTCATTTGAACCCACACACATGCGCAAATTAACAGGAATGATGCAGCAGGCAGCACCATCCATACACGTACAACAGCATGAGCATCCGAAGGTCAGCCTGATGTCACATGCAACACGGGGAGTGCCGAACACATGCACACACACCACCAGACATACATGCATCTGTACATCTCCACCACCTGTCACAGTGAAATCATCGGCAACTATGTCACATCTGCCAATCAGCCTCCTACATGTCGGTGTCACATGCATCCATGGAGTATCACAGTGGCACACATGTCAAATGCACACACACGCACATGTACACCATGCACGTACATGAAGGTGGAACCAGCATCCATGTGTCACACCCCAACCATGCCATAGTACATACACAGAAATGTAAACATGTGTGCACCCCCACATGCATTTGGGCACCATGCATTTAAACACATACACCATTGATGTTCCTCAAACATGACTGGACTCACATGTGGCAGGCTCATGTCCCTGTACATATACATCCATACATGGGCCTTTCAAGACATGTGTCCAACCTGCACACTCCTGGCACACCTCAACATGCACTGCATCCAATCAGTATGCATGGACACTTACCGCTCGACTCCAGACGGGTCTGCCTCTGAAGGACCTGGAGGTGGAGCGCTGGGTGTGTACGTTCCATGACCCTCATCTGGATGTCAGTAAGGCAGACCCGGCACACCTCTGCATGCGCTGGCTCCAAGAGGCGCCGGGCCTTGCTGAGGGTCCTGGACCTGAAGTCCTCCCAGCGCTTCCCGATGTGTTGCATGTCGCGGGCTGCCACCCCCTCCACGTTGATGGCAGCCACGATGTCCTTCCAGATCCTCTTCCGTCCTTCATTGTCGCCGCGTGATCTTCCGAAGAGGGCATCATAATGCACCAGGACTTGCTCTACCAGGATACCAACTTCTGCGGCACTGAAGCTGGTAGCCCTCTGCCTCTCTGGCTGGGGGTTGCCAGTGGTCTCCGATGGTGTTTCCCTGACATGGCAACCCCCGAGGCAGGTGTGGGTGGGCAACTGGGTCCTAGTGCTGGGCTGTGGAGCAATGGAACATCAGTCAGGAGTCTTCTGTTCCAGCAGGGGTGGTCACAGCAACTGGACCCCTGCAGATGGCTGACGTGCAGGCACCAAATAGCAGGGCACATGGTCAGCAGGCAGGCAGCAGCAGATGGCAGGTGGGAGCGGGCTCGGGGCTCTGGAGGGCAGGAAAATGGCCTTCTGGGCAGGAGCATAGTCTTCCGTGTGTTGTCGCATGGCCAGCTTGATACGGAGTGAATTGGCACGTGATAAAATAGCACGTTAGCATGTAATTCGAGGAAAGGCCCTTAGCGCATAAGCGCATCTGTGACATAAGGCGCGGGTGTGTCCCTCGTGACAGGTGCATGGTGAATCAGCATGTTAAAAAACAACACGTCCGCGTGTTAATGCGTGTAATCCCCTCAGCATGGATTAAAGGTGAGCGGGGCCAGCAGTTCGCTGTACGTGCCTTTCGTGGAGACCGACGTGTGTGTTGCTACTTTGTGTTGTTTTGCGCACCATCACAACTACACAGCGGATCAAGGACGTATCTCTTCTTTTGGCGGGGGTATTGGCTACGCGTGTTTTTCATTATCACGCTGGTCTGACGGTGAGTTGCGCATGCTATTTTTCCCACTGCGGGTGCCCCTGTGTATTGTGTACCCATTTTCGAGGTCATAGTAGCCTGCGTGTCCCACGCTTACATGTTTTCGTGTCCCTGGGTGCCACCGTGTACTGTGGGAGGTTATTTCCACACATGTGGGCTACCGGGGGTTGCGTGCATGGTTTTACTGCAGTTTTGGGGTGCCTGAGCGTTGCGTGACCCATCAGTTTATCACCGGGGTCATATACAGCCTTGCAGGTGCACAGGGGTGCTGTTAACATTTTGTATCCCACCCCCTTCACCCCAATTTGCCCAGGACAATTGTCGTGTACACCTCCCATTGGCACTACTCAATCTGTGCCAGCACTACTCCATCTGTGCCATGGTTGGGAGACCACAAAATGTGAGGGGGTCCTCAGCTGGATGTCCTCCACGTGGCGGGCGTGGTCAGGGACGTGGCCGGGATGACCAGGGAGTAGGGGGACTCCAGGGTGTCCAGGGTGGCCGCAGAGGGGGAAGAGGCAGGGATTCAAGTTTGGCACGATGTTGTGCCACGTGTTGGTATAGTCATGCCACCACCATCTGTGGTTACGGGAGATGCAGCTCTTGCATCTGGCACTGTCGCCCATGTGACCCGGCAGTCCATTTCATCGACTGCCACGGGCCCAAGGGTAGTGGTAGCTGCAGGTGCAGCTGTGGACACCACAACCCAGGCTCAGGGTGGGACAGCGCATGCTGCGTTGGCACCGGAAGAGTCCCTGGATGATTCCCAGGATTTCAGGAGGCACAGGGTAAGTGCACGCTGGGTTGCCCTGACTGAGGCACATGTCCCTGGTGCAGTATTGTCATCTGCTGCCCCGAGCAGCGGGGTGTCGGCAAGTGCATGGGCAGATGCAGCCGACACCACCCCAGCTGTGAGTCTGCCATCCAGGACAGTCCCGGTCAGTGACCTTAGCACAGCAGATGTTGCTGCGCAGGGTCAAGTCAGGGGCATCCAGCAGCCACCGATGCACGTCAGGGCTTCCATCATTGTCTCACCTGCCACTCTCTTGGTTCAATCCACCAGCGCCACTGCCCATACTGATCAGGGCGGCATTTGCCAGTCAGGGCCCAGACCACTGTCCAAGAGGAGGAAGGTTGCACCTGCAGTAGAGGCTGGGAGCCCAGACACAGCTCTGGCCTCCGGCACGTCGACGAAGAAGCCTTTCTGCATGCAGGAAATGGACTTCCTTGTGGACTACATGCGGGACCACAACCGTGATATGCTAGTGGGGCCAAATTGTCACACTACGGCTGCCCATCGTATGTCCCACTGGAAGCAAGTTGCAGATTGTGTAAGTGCATTCGGACATGAGGTGCGTACAGCTCAAGAGTTCAAAAAGCATTGGGATGACTGGGTTGACTGGCGGTGGGTCACCAGCTCAGGAGGAAGACCTCACTTCGCACAAGTCAGTCGTTGCAGGGTTCCTACCGGCAGGATTGGGACGAAGGAGTGGGAGAGATGCAGGACTTAGATGCCCCGTCCAGTGAGTGCTGTGTGTGTTTGTCCAGACCATGTGTGGTTTGCTTGTGTGATGTGTTGTACTTGACAACCACTACATGTCATGTGTACATGGTTCTCATGTGCGAGTCATGCAATGCTTCACTGATGCGTGCCTGCTGTGCAGCATGCTGGGCATGTAGAGCAGACGGGGACTGTCCTCATCACCACACTTGCACCCTACTTGGATGCTACTCACCCGGCTGCCCCTCCGGTCCATGTTCCAGCTCACAGGCCCTTCTGCATGTAGCCTGGGGTGTCTTTCCTCTCAGCACTGGGACTATGTCATCGCATGACTGACGTGCATGTGTCTTCTGCCTGCATGCAGGTACTCCACGTAGGCATGCTCCCTTGCCCCTCCACCCCCATGCATCCCGATTTCACCATGGCATTGGTGTGTATCATGTTGGAGTACTGCAATGGCCTGTTCAAGGCTCGTGTGTACATACACACTTCCCACAGCCAGCCTGCCAGACACATACAGTGCGGTACATCCTTTGTCCTTGATGCAGGATGTCTCACTTGTACTGTGCAGATGGCAGACGCTCTGCAGGGACATGAGTGCCCATTCATTCTCCATGTGCATTCTCTGCATGCCCCTATGTGTCCTTTACTGGATAATCATTGTAGTTCGTGTCCAGGATGACCTACATTTCATGGCATTTGATCATCCATTCCATGCCCACTCTGGCTCAGTCCTGCATCACGCACATGTTTAGGGTGTCACAGTCTGTGTGGGGCACAGGCCTCCCCCTGTATCAGGCCCCCTGACTCTGTTCAAATGGTGTAGTGGCTTCTGCACACATGGGTGTACTACTGAGGGTTCATCAAGTGTCCTGCTTACTGTCCCATTATCATCTGCTGTGTTGTAAGTTGACTCAGATGATGCAATTGACACTAGTCAACACTGTCTGCCAATACACAGGTCTCTGGTTACCCTTTCGCTAACATGCAATGCCTCCCTGCATTTTCACTTAGGGGGCGGAGGGATTTGCTTGTAGCCATGCAACCCATTGCATGCACATTGCACGTGATTCCTGAACTTGCCCTTACACTGCCTTCACATTTATTGATAGACATCATAATGTACTAGTTCATGTAGATACTGGGCAATGTACACATGTTCTGCACTGCATCAACCCATTTCTGAGCCGTGTTACACCGTTCTACATGCCTACTCACTGATGCAATGTCAAAGTAACCTGGCATGTATGGTCAGATTTTCATCCCTTCTCTGTCATGAATGCCACGGGCACAGGTGCATCCTGAGACACATGTTCTCAGTAATGGAACTCCCTAGTGGTTTTTTAGGAAAGTTGATTGGTCAATCTGTGGCCTATACCAACTGGCATAGGGCGCAGATTGAATGCAGCCTGAAAATCGGGTTGTAATGACTGTGGAGCTGCCTTCATGTGTGTATGTATAGTATTTATACACTTCCACATACATCAAAGCAAGCAGCATTGTAGCTATTTGCTTTGCTGTATTGGATGCTGTTCATGTTCACAATACAGGTGTATGGGGAAAGGGGTGTTTTTAAATGCTTTCACATGTACATATGCAATCATCTTCAACGTTGTGTAGTGCAACATTGCGACTACTCACTTATGTGTGTGTAAAAGTGTTCATTTACACATGTGTGTTCCGCAGCTTTTTTGTTGACTGACTAATATGTAGTTGATTGACGTTCATGCTGGTGAGATTTCTGTATTGCGCACGTTATGTTCAACTGGCATAATCCTGAAGGTGCAATGTTGTGCAGTATGTGTACGCCCAGGCCCACTTAGCTAATATGGTGGTGCCTGGCCGTGGAGATTTTACACAAGGAATGATGGAATAGGGCACATTCATAGCACAATGTGCTCAATCACGACCTGAGGGATGTTGTGGAGGCTTCATGTCCTGCAGCTCGGACCGTACTGGGCGTTATGGTCCCTCATGCCTGGTTGCAGGCACTTGCTTTGCTTGGGACATTCACTATATCTACATGGCCCATGTCACCCGGTACGGGCAGAGCTGCAGATGGATGGAGCTATTTTGGTGATGATGGTTTAGTGATGCATGTGTACATGCATATTACGTGTGTCATTGTGTGTTTGGATTCACTTGCAGCAGCGGTCAATTTCCAGTTCAGACATGCTTATGGTATGTGCCATCTCTTTGTTGCCATCTGTCTTTTCTGCCTGTAACATGTGCCTGACTGAGGTGGTGTCTGATGGAGTTCATATACTACTTTTTGTACTTGTGCAGGCTTTGCTATTCATACACATCCATTTCTGCTTTTGGGATGTCTTTGCATATCAAGGCCACTGGATGCATGCCAGGTTCTCATTTGAGTGTGACATGTCTGCTTCATGTGTTGGCTGTCAATGTGATGTCTATGTGTGTGTGGATTATGTGCTTCTGACATCTGTACTCATATTTGTTTTTCCCCCTTTTCAGATGATGACGCAATGGAGCCAAAGGATGGTGTTGTCATGCCAGGCACAGGGTTGCTACCACACCAGCAACCCAGCACAAGTGGGGGTCATGGGGTGGTAGACCACGAGAACCCACTTGTGTTCCAGACCATTGTGTCTAGGGCTGGCAATGAGTCTAGCCCGGATGATCACTCTGACGACAATGTCGAGTTGGATGTGCATCGGGTCCATTTGTCAACGGTGAGTGATTCTGATGTGGCCGCTCCTCTGTCCGTGACACCTGCACTGAGGGTCCAGACGGTGGTGGGACCTCCACCTGTGGTGGATCGGGACGCAGGGTCACACTCCACACCAGTTGCTGATGTGCCTGGGGCATCACGTCAACAGAGTAATGTAGTCCTGCAGCCGCGGGCGGTGCCAACCCAACAAGGACGGCGGCTCCTTCGGCCCCGCAGGTGTCAAGCCCAGCAACGTGGTTGCCGCGTGCCACTGGGGTATACTGAGTGGGAGCAAGCCATGGTTGCCAATTCCGAACAACAGGGGGCAGCAATTGATAATATCGCTCAGAGCATGGAGCGTGTGGCCCAATCTGTGCTCCCCCCTGCTAGGCAGGTGGATCTCCAGCAGCGGCCAGCACAGTCCACGGCCCATTCGCTCAGGCTGGGCATGGCGGCCTCAGACAGGCCACGCCGGGCTGAAATTGTGTCTTTGCGTCAAGCAATTGCTGCTCACACAGAGGCACACATGGAGGCCATGAGGGTTGACTATGAATCCCTCAGATCTGCTCTGGGTGTGCTCTTGATGTCCCAGAGGCAGCGGTCAGAGGAGAGGTTGGAGCAGCTTGAGAATACCATCTCGGTTGAGCTACGTGTTTGCCGGGAGGTGTACCAGTTGTCCAGCCAGGCCATGCAGGAAGAACTCTGTGTTACACGTGTTACCTTGCAAGAGGAAGCACGCGTATCACGCGAGGTTCTGCATGCTGACCTACGTGTCATCGCTGCACAGAACCAGGGTCACCCGTCCTACAGACTTGCTACTGACGAGGGCAAGCTGCGCATTGGCATGGTCAGGGTACTGTGCCATGTCAACCTTTTGAGCCAGAGGGTGAGGAGGACGACGACTTATCTCCCACACAGGTCGAACTGTGCAGGCATTGAGCCCATGGAGGTTATCTCAACATCATCGCATGAGGGTGTTGAGGTGCACCCTGTACCTCCCCCCTCCTGGGTGCCCCCCCGGGTCATATGTGACAATTTCTGATTTTTATAGTTAGTTTAATTAGTTAATATCGTTTTTTATGGTTAGTTTAATTAGTTAATATAGTTTAAAATTGCTTGTCTATTGTGCATTCATGTGACAGTGTGGTGCTTTGTGGCTTTTGGAAGCATCCACTGTCTGTTCCAGCTGGGCCCTTCAAGCTTGTCTCATGTATGTGTTTGCAGCTTGGGATCCTGACTCACAGATGCCACTCCTGCTTCCCCTATCCATGGGCTTGGAAGGATGGTTCGGTGTTACAACCATTTACACAAGGGCATTGGACATTCGTCATATCTGTGGCCTGTCTGCTGCTGTACTACTTGTGTTGACATCCCTAGTGGGGATAATGTAGGTTTTCTCCACAGCATGTCTGCAATCAATTTTGGTGAGTACATAATTGATATGTCCATTTATTTATGTTGATTGTGATGTGTCTTTTTTTCTTGCCTGTGTATGTGCTTGATGTACTTCATGCTGTAGACAGTGGCCTGCACCCTTTGGCTGTCAAAGTCACACTGATGGTGGGAGGAGGTTGGATGTATGTCTCAAACATAGCCCAGTGACAACCAGCATGAAGACACACACACACAGGGAACTTTCCAGCCTTATTAATAGCTTTTATGCCTTTCTGCAGGAAATTGAGCCTCCAGACTACCTTTCCCAGCAGACACGGGGCCAAGAACTACAAAAACCTGGCCATGTTGGGTGGTGCACACGTGCCCATGCGTGCTCAAGCAGAAGCACAGGGCTTGTGCTCAGACGTCCAACAGAAGCAAACGTGTTTCCAGGAGATCCAGGCAAGGTGAGCAGCACGAGGGGCCACACCCCAGCCGAACCTCCTCCAGGCCCCTTGCACATGCATGCTAAGTAGCGCCAGTGCTGGGGAGCTTGGCCAGTCATCGGGGACGAAGAGCACAGTACAGCTAAGACGCGTTGAGGAACAAATGCCAAGTAGCTTTACAAGTTGTCAGGGTTACACGCAGGGGGTGTTGCCCATATCCTCGTGTCCCCCCTCCTCCATAGAAGCTGAGTTGTTAGTGCAGTAGTGTTCCGAGCCAGAAACGTATACAGCGCAAGGGGGCACCCAGCAACGCACAGACTCGAGTGCTATTCATATCATTTGCATATGCAAATTGGCACGTGCACTACCTATTGAAATCCGCGGCTGGCAGAACACGACTTGTACTGAAGTCACACCTTGCCAAACGCATCTAGCAGATCACCCAAGGACCATTCTTGTCGATCTAGAAAAATAGACACCCCTCGATCATAAGGCTATGTATTATGAAGTAGTACATGTAGTATGAAGATCAACCATCTCATGCATCAAGTATTAGAAATATATAGCCATAAGCTTGACTAAGGTGTGGCAATTTTGAAGCAACTGAAATCACCATTTTGTTTTTCTCTAACATTTGCTTTTTGCCTCATGTAAAACTGCTTTGCTGAAATGTTATTTTGCTTCACTGGTGCACAATGCAAGGCCGCGAGTGGCATGTTGAAACATAACGCAGTAACTCAGACAGAAATGTCTGGTCCCCTCCCTCGCACATCCTTGGAGAGTGAGAAGCAGGGCATTCTAATCAGTACAGCAGGTGCCAGCTAGTCTCGGTAAGCACAGTAGAAATGCTAGAGCGAACATTAAATGACTTGAATTATGCTCTTC
Source organism: Ambystoma mexicanum (assembly GCF_040938575.1). Classification (NCBI taxonomy): domain Eukaryota; kingdom Metazoa; phylum Chordata; class Amphibia; order Caudata; family Ambystomatidae; genus Ambystoma; species Ambystoma mexicanum. The sequence continues at coordinate 682,915,008 of NC_090939.1, read as the reverse complement.
TTTGCGGCCCCCCTTCCCTGAGCCCGGTACAGCCCTGGAGAGCAAGTTGACCCCCCGGCACACAAATAGAAACTAGGAGATAGCAAGGCCTGGAATGTGTCTTTCCCTACGCACAGCTTGCTTGCAGAAAACAGAAGCATTGTGTGCTTTAAAACACAGACTTAATGACTGTGGGCTTACAAAATTGCAAACTGTTACACAATGAATGTTTGAAGGGGTCAAACTCGTCACCATTGTCAATCATCGTGCCTAGTTCAAAGGAAATGCAATAGGGGCGGTATAAGTTGTGACACTACTGATTATTAGATGCTTGTTTTGTATATATGTAACTGTTGTATGAATTTCGCTCTTGCGTCCCCCGAGGTCTGATAGACACACGTCGCGGGACGTGGGACCAGTTGGCCAACTGAGACTATTTGTTTTGCAATAAACCCTAGATTTTGGGAATACAACCTCGTGTCTGGCGTATCAGTTCGTGTGTGGTGATTGTGCCTTGTTTCCACAAACGAGGGTCCCTCAGGGCCCCTTCATTCTATCATTTGTGATTCTGAACACATTGGTCTTCCATTTACCGCGGGGCCACGTGCGGCTGACTTACTGCATTGACAGTGTATGAACCATCACAGGGCCAAGCAAAAGTATATGAACAAAGCAGCAGACGAGAGTGTATGTTTGTGGAGAAGTCACTTAGTTTGAGGCATGAATGGGTTTGTGTGCTGGAAACACACACAGATTAGTAACTCACGCTCTCTTTGCAGCATTGAACTGCTCATGTTACCGGACCTGAGAGTGTGCAGGCAGGAGGCCAGCACTCACCCCAGAGATAAGTCTCTCTTTGGCTTGCATTTGACCCATTCTGTACAATGTGCATGAAGAACATGGTTTCTCTGATTGAGTATGTGTTATTGTCAATAGTTGTAGTTTGTATTTTGTCTACTTTCCCTTGACCATCCAAATCCCCTCTACTGCCCCTCTTTCCGGTTATCCTGAATACCAATGCCTATCCAAACAACGAATCCCTGACCCCCTTTCCCCGCCGGGGTCTCAGAGGCCTGTGTAAGTTTTACCTTGTAGGCGCCCAGACCGCGGAGGGGGTGGTTGGTTCATGCTACTCCTGCGCCTGGAGACCGGAGCTGTGACACTACCCATCAGTTGTTGCATCTGCATTGTATATTGTGTACTGAAAATGCTACCCATCCTGTTGAACCATTGTTGAACTGTGCTACCTTGGTTGTACTATCATTCTGCTTGGACATGTGCTTGGACATTTTCAGCGACTTCAAGTAATCTACTGGAGACTGTTCCAGCATATTTTGGTGGCTACAGGCTTTTTACCTGGTTTGGGGGTTTGGCTCCTTGGAGTTCTCTGCAATTTGGTATTTTTACCAGTCAAGGTGGCCTCTGAGGGGGCTGGACCCTATTTACATGCAAGGTAGAACATGGAAACCAAGGGGTAGGTGGATCCTGAAGCCAGGTAGAGTAGAAGGAAGAAGGCTACAGACCCCAGACACAGTTCTTCAGAAGTTCATGGTGATGTGTAAATGAGGGAGGGCATTTTGTTGTTGGACAGTAAGGTTCAGCTACAGTGTTTGGCCACTCTCTGACATTGTCATTGAGGGGTACTATGTACATGATGTGTCCTGCTGGTCAATGGCTGTTCCTGTGTTGTGTTTACTTTTCAGGTGTCAGGGGATTGTTGTGGTTTGACATGCTGGGATGTACACATGGGCAATGTTCACATGTGATGTGTACAGGACACTTAGGGTCACTTCATTTCACATGCATATATTGAGTGCATGTCCCTACTGACACACATACTTACACAATGCTCCACCACATGTACAACCACCATTCCATGCCCACACGTGCACACAGATTGCCTTCTCTTGCACGCTGTGTCCCTGCAGCGCATGATCACTTACCATTTGGGGATCGTGTACATGCATCAATTGGTTATTTTTGTTGCTTGTCCTTTTTATGCGATGCTCAAGGTGTATCCCCAACACAATGGCTGCTCGCTGTGCTGTGTGCTGAGCAGTGTGTTGCAGGAGACACACACAGCACATGGGTTAGGGATTAGCGGATTTGGCTTGGCCAATGTGCATGAGAACAGGCATTCAGTCTTTTGTTGATGTTACCATTGGTGGCAAGCATTTGTGTATGACTTTGCATGTGTGGGAGGCTGTTGGTCAGTCATTTCATCTGATTCCATATCAGGCGTGATTGTCTGGGGCCTCTTTCCATTTATCACATGTCACTTCATATCTAATTGGTCTTGTGTTGGGCTTTTGCTGTTGCGTGCCATGTCATGGTGTGGCAGACAAGGGTGATGTGGTCTGGGAGGGTTTGGGTGACATACCAGTGATTGTCATGGCCTGTTTTGCAGGGGGTGGTGTGATACACACCTTGCATGTGTTCCTTTTGGTTACACAGGATTGGTTATGTTTAAGTAGCTAGGGATGCACACAATGTAGCACTTCCGTGGCAACATTCTCAGGATGGTAGGGTTGTGACCGTTGACTGTCTCTTTGTCATCATCGATTGTCACCTGGTATGTGCCAGACCTCTGTGCACTCTGCAGGGGTGGGAGTTTAGGTGAAAAATGTGGCCACAAGCTAGGTCCGGGCTGCCTCGCCACATGCCCTTTCCCCTCCCATGGGCAGTGCCTGTGCCTGTGGTTGGGGATGTGAGGGAACCACCATGTCCACCGGTACGCCCCACCGTGTTGCAACGTTGCGCTGCACACATGCTGCCACAATGATCCTGCACACGACTGGGGGTGCATATAGTAGCTGGCCGCCAGAGCGGTCAAGGGAGCGGAAGCGTGACTTGAGCACTATGAATGTGCGCTCCACTATGCCCCTGGTTGCAATATGGGCAGCGTTGTATCTTACCTGGGGTGGTGTGGTGGGGTTCCATATTGGCATCATCATGTGGTTGCTCAGAGGGTAGGCACTGTCCCCTGGGGAGGTTAAGATGGTTGTCATTAGTTGAGTTTGTGTATTTGTCTGTGTGTGACATGCATGCATGTGCGCAGACATTTGTACTCACCAATGGGCCATGTGTCACCATGCTTCCCAGCTTCCAGGTTCCGGCTCAGGGCAGACATTCTGTAAATTAAACTGTCATGGGTAGACCCAGGATAGTTTGCATAGACAGAGGTGAAGATTCCATGGGCATTGCATACAACCTGTATGTTGATGGAATGCCAGTGCTTGCGGTTTCGATAGATGTGCTCAGTGGCCCTAGGTGGACGTAGGGCCACATGGGTGCAAACTATGGCACCGAGGACTTTGGGGAAGTGTACCACCCTGTAAAAGTCCTGGACCACGGCCTGCCTTTCTGCGGGTGTTTTGGGCATGTACATGTGCCTGCGGACTGAGGGGCCGCAGTCATGATTGCCAACACCTGGTGTAGGCAGCGTGACTGCGTGGCCTGTGAGACACCCCCGACTATGGCAGTTGTCCACTGAAATGACCCAGTGGCTGAAAAATGCAGGACATTGAGCACCTTCTCCAAGGGGCTCAATGCTTGGGAGCACAGGGTGGGTGATGGAAGGTCATCTTCCCACTCCCTGACCAGGTCTAGGATGATACAAGGTGGAAACCTATATCTGCCATAGACCTGGTCATCAGGCATCCCAAAAAGGCTGGTCCGGGGCACAAAAATGCGGGGACAGGCTATTCTCCTCCTCCTGTGGTGTCCCAGGATCAGTGCTGCAACAAATGGGGCATTCATCGTAGCTGTATATACGTGTTTGTTGTTTGCGCGCACTTTTATACTGCGCACGGGGACAATTCCGCCTGCCTTCGTGTGGCGGACCTGTTGACGCCTGTGCCTGTCTTTTGCCGTGCGTGGGTTTCCCTTATTCGATTCCATGAATATGTGTTGTTCGCGTGTGTGTGGGCGTTCCGTGTATTTCCCTGCAGTACTTCCCCAGTTACGCCTTCTTTTTCATGTGTTGTTCCCCATTCCGCGCGTTCCGCCCCATTTTTGGTGTGCGCGCTAACGTTGTGCGCTTTCGCTGTGCACATCGCGCACAGCGTTCTGGATGTTGCAATTACGTGTGCACCTGTGTGCGCCGCGCAGGAATTTGGCGCACATCCCGGGGGAATACACGAGCAGGGCCTTCCATGAATTGCATGCGTGTGCGTGCGCTTGCTTTTTCACCCTTGCGCAAGCTTGCGCCTCGATTTTCAGTGTACATTTGTTCCATTGATCGGCCCCATTATTGTTTTCGGAGATCTTCTTCAATTGACACCAGTGAAAGGTGAACCTATTTTTAAAACCTTAGGGCACAAACTCTGCCATAAAACTGTTGCCAGCATAGGAAATGTCAACCTTTGGCAACATTTCCAGTACAGAGAATTAACAGAAAACATGCGCCAGTCTGCAGACGTCACATACGTCAACATTTAAAAAGTATTAGAGTTGGAGTACTATCTCAAGAAACACTATCACAAAAACTCCAACACAGCTGGTTTGGAAAAAATATTAAAATTATTCTTTTAACTGTAGAATAATGCTTAAACGTAACCTTGATGTGGAGCAAGGACTAGTTAATGGAGCACTTGGTACAGTTGTTGGCTTTCAAACATACCCACGTGACAACAACATTCAGTTTGTCAATATTCTCTTTGATAGGACGCTCAACTTCCCGATTCCTTCTTTTCAAAGACATGTATGTACTCAGAGAACAATTTTCTCTAACTTTAGCATACGCAGTCACCATTCACAAATCACAAGGTCTTACTCTGGATAAAGCATTGATAGATATTGGGAACACAGTCTTTACAGAAGGCATGAGCTATGTAGCACTATCACGCTTACGTACACTTGACGGTCTATTTCTAATCAACTTTGATGCAAATAAAGTAAATGCTGATATTCCTTGCATTCTAGAATACAATAGACTACGTTCATTGTACACCCCCATCTAAAAACCTATCCTGTTCCAGAAAAAGCAAAACGTTATAAAAGCAAACTACTTCAAACAGAAATGAAACAGGATCTCACTGCAAATCCTCCAAAGAGAGTAAAAGAAGCTAATACTTCATCAATTACTACAACCAAAGAAGAATCTACTGCTCAAAGTAACTCAGGTACTTCTTCAAAGAAGCAACACACATTCCGAAAAAATGACTTGGACACAGAACTATAAGGTCCATTCAAATTCATATTTTGAAATATAACTGGTTTAAATTGCTTCGCAAATGTAGCAATAAATATTCTATTCCAATTGCCACCAATTATTGACAACATTTACTTACACAATACAGACCAATTGTGTTTGCAAATGTTAGTCCTTCATAGAAATGCAACCAACAATCCTGACAAAACCTACAGTTTTCATGGAATAAGACAAGATTGGACTACTTTGCTGAAATGGTCAAATTCACTATAAACTCACAAGAAGATCCATAAGAATGTCTAATGTACTTACTACAAGTACTGGAAAGCAAAAACATACCTATAAATGAAATCTTTCAGATTGCATACATGTGGAAACATACATGCACTCTCTGCAACCACGTGGCACACAAACAAATCCCTAATGAACGCTTTGTGTATGTATCAATACCTAACTGTGAATCCATTCCATTTCAGCAACTTGTACAAAATGCAAACCATGGCAGATTACGTACTACCTGCAATTCAGATAATCGCTCCACCTTACAAATACAAACACATAGTAAATATGTAATAGTAATGCTTTTACGTTACAATGCAGATGGTACCAAAAACAACTGCAAGCTGACTGGATTCACACACGGTCAAGTATCACTTGGTAAGAAAACCTTCACAACAATAGGTATAATCTACCACGCAGGAGCCACAACCAATGCAGGTCTCTACACTCCATATATAAAAAAGAATTGTGGATGGTTCGAATGTAATGATAGTACCATTACTCTAAAGCAGAAATTACCAGCAGATCTTATAAACGCTTAATTCATATTCTTAAAACCAAAGTTTAATAACTAATCTGTGCATAAACATTAACAAAACTTCAATTAGAAAACTATAAACAGAATACGTCAACAGGTATCTAACTGCCCCAAGATTCTGCAACAACCAAACAGATAAATCAATATCACTAAAATATAAGAAGAAATAAAACAGTTACAATACGCCAACAGGTATCTAACTGCCCCAAAAATCTGCAACAACCCAACAGATAGATGAATAACTTGAAAGTATAAATAAAAAACTATAACCAGATAGAATATGCCAACAGGTATCTAACTGCCCCAAAAAATGTGCAACAAGCCAAAAGATAGAAGATTAGCATACAATTATAAGTAAACAATTAGAATACATCAACAAGTATCAAACAGACCCAAAAATCTGCAACAAGCCAACAGATAGAACATTAGCCAGAAACAACAAATAAACACTGAAATCAAAGAAAGAAATATATTGCACCATAACAAATCCAGCATGGATTTTTGTCCCCACAGACCCAATGATTTATTAAACAAACACAGAAACTGCGCAAATTGCACAGTACACTGGATTGAAATATAGTACTTCTAAAGCACTAAATATGAGGGTCGAAATAATGCAGAAATGTCTTTTATGCAATGCAATAACTCATTATGAACTATCTACACTAACGTGTTATCTTTTCTTTTATCACAGAAATTGAAAAAGAATATCTGCTCCAGTTACCCAAGTCATGAAAAAAATGTATCCAAATACAAAAAAATCAAACAGTAAGGATATAATAATTCAACTCACAAATACTGTTCCATAACACTACCATTGAAGCAAACAGCTAACCATACACCATAATCCAAAATGTTTACTTCCATGGATATGTTATACTGCAGTGCTTGTAACCAAACTCTACAATCTTAATTGCATGACTTAGCCAAAACTTCACATACAAACTATGCAAATCAAACAGTACACAAACTTTAGATTTGTGGATATTTGATGGATGTTTGATTCTATGGGTGTGTTATGCTGCGGTGGTTGTGGCCAGGGCCTAGAGTCTTGGGTGCATGGCCTACGGCCTACGTCCTTTGGCCATGCACCCAAGACTCTAGGCCCTAGCCGCAACCACCGCAGCATAACACACCCATAGAATCAAACATTTTAACTGTGCTATATGGGCTACTTATACAGGATATTAATTACAATCATCGCTGTACTAACAACCCAAAACCAATATCATACTAAAGTAAAATAGCCAGAAGTACATTTTTTATGTCCACGGACATCTGCAGTGACCGCGGACATGAAGGACACATCAGGGGCACCTTCCACCTAAACAAATACAGCATTTGACCCATCTCTTACTCCCCCACCCTCCCCAGGCACTCTTACACACCAACACACTCCCCAAAATTGTATTTTTCCCCCATTCATCGCTGCGCTTTCCGCGGATCCAAGATGGCGGACGCATCAAAACAATACGACGCACCTCATGCTTCAACCCAGCCAATCAGTGAACACGTTGTATGTCCGCAGACCTGATGCAAGCCGATTAGCCAATCGGTGTCCTGTCCGCGGAGCGGACAGGGAAATGTGTCAGCGGAGCGGACCTAGATATCACTAATTTTTTTAGACCTACTTTTTTGTCATTTATGCTTTCGGGACCAAACCGCTGCTCCTGCGGCAAATTTGGTGCTAATCCGTCCAGTGGTTTGAGCTGTAGGCGTGAGCAAAGTTTTTTCCCCATTCACTCTATGGGAAAGAAATAGATTTTGGGACTTCCCCAATAAATATGCCCCCCCCTGCAACAAACTTCACTAAACTTTGCAAAATAATTCAGAGTGGGTCATATAACTTTTTTTGCAAAGTTTGGTGAGCATTAGTCCAGGGAGAACGAAGTTATAAGCCACCCAAAAAGTGGTCTTCCTGTCGGATTAGCAACTTAACCATAACTACACAGCCACTACCGTGGGCCGTGTAATAACTATTGACAACATCAATGCAATTGCTGTATATTTTCCAAGCAAAGTTTTTATATTTGTTTTTCCATATCACCACAATCTTCATTTTGTTGTGATTAATGTGAAGATACTTGGCATTAGAGTAGTTGTGTAGGGCTTCCAAAGATGTTTGTGTTCCAAAAGGGGTATAATCAAGAATAATTGTATTGTCTGCATAGGACAACCATGCAGCTGCTTTGCTTGTTTGCTTGTTCAGACGAGGAGGATAATTATTACAGTTCTTCGTGTGTTCTTTTAGAGCTGCAGCCACATAAAGTTTGTAGACTAGTGGGACAAGAACACAATCCTGCTTAAGGCCAACATTAGTTTTAATGGGTGTTGAAAGGTAGTCTGTGGTGTTTAATATAATGGCGACAGAATTAGAATCATAAATCTGTCTAATTAGTTTAAATAGAGCAGGCGGAATGTTCCAGTTATTTAGTTGGGCTCATAGTCTGTGGCAGGCGACACTGTCGAATGCCCCTGATTAATCAATAAATGCTAAATAAAGGTTATTCCCCAGAGTAGTTTGCTTTTTGCTTATTAGAAGTGAAATAGTCCAGATGTTATGTAAAGTACTCATGCCTCTCCTCTTGTTGCATATGCAGGAGATTATTATGCTTGACAATGGCACAAGGATATTTCCCTCTCCCAAGTTCATAAAGATCTGCTGTGTATTGATCTGGTTAGGGATACTACGTTAGCTAGGTTGAGTGCATTTGAAATGGCTTGTGGTTTACAAGATATGTAGACATGTGCCTTGTGTATCGACATAGTCAGAGTGCCTGTGAATGCATTTTGGAATTGGAGAATTCTGAACAGGAAATCATTGAGAGTATGACGACTTCTTTAACTATCACATTTCTGAAGACTGACACTCATTCTCTTTGGATGTTACATAGCACAAATAAAATGATAGTAGATGTGGGTGCCTTGGGTGAATAGGTCCCTGAAAAAAATGTATGGTTTAGTGAATGGCCACATTGGACTTGTTTGCTGGAATGATACATGTGTACATGCTGGAGCATTATGGATTCTTGTACCTCTGAGTTGTGCCAATACATGGTTGATTCAAAGGTTTTTGACTGAAAGAAGCTATCCCTGCTGGCATTTATGTGTTTCATGGAGTTCACCACAAATGGAATGGCGTTTGTTAGAAATATGAGGAGATTCAAAGGACAAGTCATAAAAACCTCACTCCGCACAGGCCCCTAAAATAGAGGTGCGTAAACCCCTGCAGGTTTGTCCCATCAGGCTGTGTTATCTCTACTAGTAAGGTGATTAGTGCAGAGTAAGCCACCCCTATGCGCATACACAGTTTCATGGACTCTGGTAAAAGTGACCACCCTGGGTGCCCAAAGGGGTACCAAAGTAGCAAGCTGCATGCCTTTGCTCTGATTCTAAAGAGGGATTTTGGAACCCCCTTTAAACCCTCCTCATTAACCTATGGCTATTAGGCCAGAAGGTTCTGTTGAGGCAGTCGGGTTCTTCAAATACTAGACAGTACCTACATACCCTACATACCCCATACAAGGATGGCTAAAAGACCCCTGGGCTAGGGGCAATGATTCCAGTACTATGTGGTAGGTAGTAATCTGGTTGAGTGAGGATGCCTGTTAAATGAACCCTTCAAATTAATTAGATTTTATAGTTGACCCATTCAAAGGTTTCCCACTTCTACAGTTAGCATTCAGCTAGCTGACCGGATTGTGTCTAAAAAGAATTCCCAGGAAACATGTTGTGGGGAATTACTAAAAAAGTAAAGTGTATTTAAAAGATCCTTGCTCACTTGAGTTGTGGACTGTGTTTCTTCTCCTTCCCAGGATCCGCAGGTCAAATTGCTTACTCGCAATTCGAGTAATCACCTAAATCCAGGAAAAGATGAAAAAGATTAAAAATGTGTCCCTCCTAAATGTAGTAAATCAAAACGAGGGACTAGGAAGGAAGATGGGGTTTCTGCAGGTCTCAGGTCTCTAGTGTTTGGAAAGCACCCTCAAATAGTATGCCTATCTATTGAGAGCCTTGTTGGAAAGCTCCATGTCAGTTCAGGTAAGTTAATCTCTCCTGAGGTTGGAGAGAGACAACATAGAGCAATGAACTCTTAACATCCAGCATAGGTTCATGGCAATATAGGGGCTTCTTAAAGTGAAGCGGACGTAAACAGGCATCAATACCCATAACTAGGGAGGAGGCCTACTGATGTTTCCCTAAAGGGACAGCGTTCGCTCCATTCAAAACAGAGTCCTGCATCATTGGGCCCCAAGGATATGCACTCAGAATAATGTCAGTTTTTACTTGGGGATTAAATGCTATGTTGATGTTCAGTAAATCCCTAGCCAGTCTGGGGTAGCAGAGCTTGAGCTCAACAATATCAGAATTGGAGACAACTTCCTCTGTTTTATTGATCCTGGCACAATCAATGATTTTTCATAGTTACAAATCGAAAACCTCTCACATGATTCAACCAATGTAAGCACTTGTTGAGGAGTTTTGCCTTTGGTTCAGGCCTTTTTGCAGATGGTTTGGGAACTCCACACATATAAATTGTCTGGGATGCAAAGAACCTATTAGAGGTATCAGGGGGGGGTGGGAGTTTGACAGTTTGATACATGCTGGGCCACCACACTATCTTTTTGGGTAGCACATTTATACTATGGGGGTCTAGCTGTCTTCGTACTACAGGTCTGCCTGGTAAGGGTCGGGGAAGGATAATAGAGTGTCTCTTTGGGTATAGGGCCAACAGGATCTAAGATATAATATGGCCCTTTGCCATTTCTGTGATAAGACCTGCAATGGCAGGTCTTATCACATAGGAACTCTGGTTGGGCTTTGAGAAGTTGGGGGAAAACTCTTGGGTAGAGAGTCCACCCATCCTCACATTTTTGTCATCAGCAATGACAGGTCTTATCACATTGGAACACTGGTTGGGCTCTGGGAGGTCGGGGGAAAACTCTTGGGTGGAGAGTACACCCATCCTCAAATCATTTATCTTGGTCAAATCCACATTCTCTCCCGTCTGATTGATTAGAGGTCTGCCCACTTCCTCCTTCTTTCTAACAACTTCAAGTAGGGACATTAGCATGTTTTTATTCAGCATGAGTTCCAACATGACATTACCACAACTGCAGTGGCACTCCCTTGGCCCCTGGCCATCCTCCCCTTTTTGTTCACAGGAGACTATTTCCCCAGCATCAGTTGCTAAATTAAGTGGGTTTGCTGGTGGTGATGTGACAGTTACCCCTAGTGTACATGCCAGATTCTCATCAGATTCATTTCCCTCATTTAATACTGTATGGGCGGTGGGGTGGTTAATGGTTACATCAGTGATGTTTGTATTAATGGGCAGTTGGTCCCCCCTCATTAGTTCTCAAATTATTAGGTTGGGTCAAAGTGCAGGGGCCCTCCAGCCAGCCTAGCTCAGGGGGGAGAGGGGCTGCAAGTATTTTGATCTGCGTGGGATCCGGAAGTCCTGGTACAGAGTTGAAAATGTGGCTACTGGACATGAGACACTTGAATGCCCCTCCAGGTGTTGTTGATGTGACTGGTGACCTATGGGGCTAACCGGTCATTAAGCCCATTCCCCCTCTAACTCGCTGAAGCCCTGAACATCTACACTGGGGAGGGTAAGATGTTGAAGGTCTCTACAAGCGTAACAGTGTCAGTGTTAGTGGGAGGCACATGTGCCCCCTCTCAAAGTGTAAAGTTAACAGTGGTGCTGGGTGCACCCAGAAACTGCAGTATCTCACCAATCAGCAAATGGACCTCACCAAAGGTGTTGGCAGGTTTGACTATGCTGTGGTGTAGAGAGTCGAGAGCGCTGGAAGGACCGGTATGGCTGGAATCAGATTTAAATTTGGTTTATTCCTTTTAAGGGTCAGTATTCTCCATTTTGATCCCGGTACAAGCCAAGCCCAGGGCCATATACAGGAGCTAACACAGGTGTTTCATCTGTTTCCTGAGAGGATTCCTGGTTGAGTGGGACTGGAGTGATTATTGGGCAAGTTTGAACTAAGCTTCACCCTTCTACTCAAGAGGCTTAGACAGCACCCCCATTATATCAATACATTCGATGGAGTCAATGAGCAGTGTGCAAAGTTTCACACTAGCCTCTCAGCTTTGGAATCATAAGAGAAGAAGTACAATTCAATCAATTGGAGCAAACTGTATAATGAAAAGATGCTGTAGTTCCACTTGGTTACCTGGATTTTCTGGCTTGCTAGTTCTTGCTGTTGCCTCAGAGGAAGCAAGACGAAACAAAGCAGGGTGAAAGAACAGGAGGCCAGAAGAAGACGCCATTCCTCATTTACAGCTCAGAAAGTAAACGTTTGGCGAAGCTGGAGAAGGCCCCCCTACAGGCTCGCAAACACCCCCTGCGGGTCCCTAAACTCCCGCTGGTGTCACAAGTCAGTAACTGAGCTGCTGTTTATCCAGTTTCACTACTTTCTGAATCCAAAAGTTGATGGAGAACCGCCAAATACAGAGTGAGCAACAAGAGATCAGGTACAATATGCTAAAAAATTGTAACTCCTTTGATAGAACTAGGACCTTTCTCATGTGCACCTGTCCTGTTCTTGAGCAAGCTAACTGAAATTAGAACAGTTATCAATGCAGCACAATTGTCTTTGTGCGTCCATTATATATTTTCCCATAGAAGGTTCAAGGCGCACCAGCTAGGGAAAAAGAAGAATTTGTCCACCCTTGCTTTAAATTCTTCTTATAGGAGTTCTGCTTGAGTTTTACCTCCTTCAGCATGCAAGGAAAACAATATATAGGTTTTTAGTGCAAATTTGTCCCAGTTCTTATAAATGTGAACCAACATACATTCCTTCCTTGACTAATTCACTACACTCGGATTATAGACTGCAAAATAACCTGGAGACATGATAGAAAACCACCATAGCTTCAACCTCACAACAGCTATTGCCTTGCGGCTCGATGTTCATGGATGCTTTACGTCATGGGCAGTAAGATGCTATTCATATTACAAGAAATGGGGACACGACAGAGAGATGTTCTCCATGGAGTCCAGGCTAAAGACATGACAACTGAGGATCAATTTGTCTACAAGAGCAAACTTAGCTCTTTGATAAGGCATAGCTGTACCGAGTCAACACAAAATAACCATGCTTAGTGGTGCTGTTTGGGGCTATGCATATTGATCGATTGATGTGCAACACTTTGAGAAATGTTAGTTATCTATCCCTTTGATAAGATTTATGAAGGTTTTGAAAACAAAGGAACATATCATCTAATCATAGTGTATCGCCCTGATGAAGGCATGGCACAGAAATCCATTGGCCCGTGTGGCCAAAATCTTAAATTGGCTTCATTTTGAAATGATATGTACAACAGTGGAAAAAACAATGCCTAAATAACATTTGAGAAGCAGGTGAACGTTGTCACGCCTTAACATTAGTAGGATGAGGATGAAATAACCCTGGCTCAAAAATGTCTAGATAATGTTATGACTTCTGGATATTATGTATAAAAAAGATGTTTGTATTGATGTGTTACAAGTGAGAGTATTGAGTGAATGTGATATGTTTCCTTGGTGATTTATGATAAAATGTCATTGTACACTGCATATTGCATTTTACTTGTGTCTTTGTCTTAATTTAATTGTTTTACATATTTCCTGTGTTAATGATGGGTATCTAACTAGTTTAAACATACCCTTCATTACAGCACAGTACAAACAATCCATCACACTTGTGCTTACATAATACATCCATAGTACTACACTAGCACTTTTAAAATCCGATACAGTTAGAATGCACCAAAGGGTATCTAACTACTTCAAAAACAGACATATATTCTGTAACAAGTAAACTTTGAAGTCATAAAAATGCCCCAAACTGTATCTGTATACAATGGCCTTTTTAGAATCCACCATGGATTTTTTTTCATTGCCCCAATGATTAATACATGTTAATACTACGAGAGTGTACCACGCACAAATGGTTTACGAAACATAGAACATACAATGTACTATCTATGAGGGTCAAAAAAATAAATGTATATGTACAACTGTAAGTAATAAAATGTTTCAAAGTATGTTGTTTAAAACATTATACTTTTCTTTCTTTACAGAGAAACAGCCACATATTGCAGCCTGGTTACCATGTTCAAGTAATTATCTACACCCAGTATTGATTACTCTCGTTATATCACTGTAGCCATATTATTCAACTAAGCATACATTTATACTATTAATTTCTATCAGCAAATTACTGTAGCCATTATCACGAAGCACAAACTAATATAGCCATAGGCAGGGTGCACAATTCTGGAAGTAGTATAAATACTATATACACTTCAATAACGCACTTCCACCATATTACAAATACTGTATACTACCCCTACCCCAAATGTATTTTCCCACAGGTTTTTCTCATTGTGCTGTCCGCAGACAATATGGCATCTGTTTCAAAAAGGTTGATGCACATCACGTTTTTCAATAACCAATCACTGTGCACATTTGATATCCACGGACTCCACACCTCCCCCTGATTGGTCATGAGGCGTACGTGGATACCGAATCTGGAAATGGGTCCTGCTGCAGATAGCAATTAATTTTGACAAACCGTTTTCCCATTTAAAAAAAAATCTACCATTTGGATTTACACCAAATTTGCAAAAGCATGCTTTTGAGACCAGGTTGTGGCTCCTCGCTCAAGTTTGGTGCAGATCAGTCCAGCGGTTTGGTCTGTATGCGTGAGCAAAAGTATTTTCAATGTATGTCTATCCAGATTTGAAAGGTTTTGGGACTGACTGTATAACTTTTCCCCCCCTTGACAAAACCACACAAAACTCTGCAGAACCATTCAGAGGTGGCCATGCAAAGTCATCAAATGGCACCAAAGTTATAAGCCAAACAAAATATGCTGTTGCTATGGGTTGAGCAACTTAACCATAACTACAGGGACTAGGCCCTGTAATACATTTTAAAAAAGTAAATTTAAAATGGATATGATTACATTACATTATTGTAGTAACTATTAGGACCTTAGTAACTGCATCAATCATTTGTCAACTCCTTCTAACCTTTTCTTTTCACAGTATTTAGTCTGGAAAACATATTTTGGCTATGTTCTATAGAACCTTTGCTTTCTTTCACCCATATGAATATCAAAAACATAATAATAAACCAATAAACCAACACTAAGGCTCTAATTCCAATAGGATTTTGCCCACGTCCATGTGCCCCACATACGTACAAGTGGACAAAACACTTATTCTGTGGGTGGTGTGATAAATCCAATGAATCATTAGAAACCTGGTGTGGCCTCATCTCCCATGGCCAGCGAAAGGCAGCTAATACCTGATCTGGACCCTGGGGGAGGAGTCACGAGGGAGGATCATGGGGGAGGATACTCATGCTGGGAAACAGAAGGGATTTATTGACCACACCGCACCCTATCATTCCGGAATTGACAATGGCTTGTTGTATAGTGAAACAATTTAATATCACTCATTCTCCAAAGGTGCAGTCTAGCATTGTTAATTAGAACACCTGAGTGGGATATTTAAATCCCAGGATAAGAGCCAGCTGAATAAGTCATGGTCGTGCTGTAATGAAGTTGAAGCAGCAGAAGAAGCAGTCTGTATCTGTGTGAGAGGCACAGCAGAGAAAGCTCAAGCCGTCCTCAGTGCAGGCGTAGTCCAGGAGAGGAACCCGCCAGCAGAAGTCACCTCAGCAGGTGAAAATCCAAAGACCTGCAGAGTACGCACAACGGAAGACGGCTTACTCAAGAGAAACCCACCTGCAAGGAAGGTACGTTGCCAAAGCAAGCGGAAGCAGACTGGAGAAGTCGCAGAAGATCAACAGAGCTGCTATTGCTCCTGGAGACAGCCCCACTGTTTACCTGAAACTCGCCGAGATGGGAGAAAGGACAGAGTGATGTTGGAAGCACTGCCACAAGGTCAGACAACTGAAGGGAGCCACTGCGAAGAGCCAGTGAGTGTACAGAGAGAGTGTATTGACACCACAGCACTCAATGAAAGAAAGTTGTTACAAAGTAAGATTTTTGAATACCGAACATTTAATAAATCCAAGCAGAATATGTTTAATGAATATAAATTAATGAAAATGAATGAAGATAAGTGACAACAACAAAAGTCTTTGGGTAAAACCCCAGAGAGGAAAAGTTGGAAACAGTATTGTCAACAGCCCAAAGGCTGTTATAAGACTTTATGCAAACACCAAGAAGAGGAAGGTTATAAACAGTATTGCCTAAAGCCAAAAGGCTGTTATAAGACTTTGTGAAAACACCCAGAAGGGAAAGGTTGTAACAAGTATTGCCTACAGCCAAGAGACTGCCAATATACCTTTGGCAAAGTACCAGTGGGGGCAGTTTCTAATTATCATTGCCTGTCATCAAGAAACTACAGGTCTAGCAAATCAAGACAAACCCTGTAAAATGTTCATATCCAGCATTATCAACTGCCAAGTGGTTATGAGAGACCCTTAATAATACAACCAAGGAATAAGTAAGTTCCTTCTAAGAAATATAGCTCTGGAAAATTTTGTATCTCTCATTGCCAACAGTCAGGAAATTGTCAAATCATGTCAGAAGACTGGTGTAGAGAATACGGGAATAAAACCAACAAGTCTAAAGTAAGTGGTAGGAGTTTTTTTCCTGGCAAGCGAGTATCCCAGGAAACAGCCTATAGTAGTCAGTCCTGGCAGGCGAGTGGACAAGGAAAGAAGTTGGTGATTTGATAATCTTGTGGCAGAAAGAGTTGTGGAAAAAATCTTTGTTGAATGAAAAAAACTTATATGCTTTATTCAATGTTGAACAATCATAGCATCAATAATATAGTGGCAATTCAAAGATGGCCACCGGCTTTCCTTAATCATTAAGATGGCCTCTGTGGGCCTCACCTTCTTCCACTTGCAGCCGATTGGCTACCTACAAATCAATTCTGGCCTATTGTGAACTGGCAAGCTTTAGTCTGCCCACCCCTCAAAGGCCTACTTTCTAAGGCCCTGTCTGTTCCCCTGTCCGTTGACTGACCGGGTCTGAGGGTCCTCTCCAACACCCCCCCTTATGCGCATGGAGGCTGAGGAGAACTCCACACTTTCTGGACACAGTGAAATCAATGGACATCTATCATTTCTCTGAAGGTAGTTCCCTCAACTTACTTCATCAACCCTCTTCCTCCACACCTGTGACTATCCCACCTTTCACTACATCTTATCTGGACTCCCAGACCTAAAAAAAAAATAAAATAAAAAGAAATAACTTAGCTGTGCGCATTTGCTGCATTGGGTTTTCACCTTGTCCTGCCAAAATCGAATTGAGCTGTGCCCAGTTGCTGCATTCTGTATTCACCTTGTCCTGCCAAAATCGCATTTAGCTGTGCCCAGTTGCTACATTCTGTTTTCACCTTGTTGTGCTGAAATCGAATTTAGCTGTGCCCATTTGCTGCATTGTGTTTTCACCCTGTCCTTCTGAAATCGAATCTTGCTGTGCCCAGTTGCTGCATGTGTTTTCACTTTGTCCTAATAAAAACAAATCTAGCTTTGGCTAGTGGCTGCTTGTGCGCTACCCTTTGTCTCCCACCCTCCCTTGTGCCCCCACCCCACCCTACCCCCTTCCTCTGTTTGCATCAGTGCTTCATACTGGTAAGTGTCCCCCGCTCCACTACAGCCAACCATGTCGCTGTCTATCTTTCCTATCTTATTCAACTGCTTCACTATCGCCTATCCTTCTCCTATCACTAAACCTGTCCGGAAGAAACTTATGAAGGAGATACTGGGCTTCAGCCCAGGCCTTCCTATTGCAGACACCTATGTCACGGCTTCCGCCTGAAAGATTCTCACTGACATCTTTTTCTTCGTTAACGCACTTGACCTATGAACTCGCTACATGGTTGGCTTTCTCTCTCCTATCGCCTCTTCTCCAATTAATGGTTGCACATGCTGGGAGGTTCCTTTTACCTCTTTGCCATTTCAAGAGTCATCATTAATGTCTATTTCAATGGACCCATCCTGATTCAGAGTCCTCAAAGCAACCTTCTTCTCTTTGACAGGCTCCTCCCTCACCTCTCTAACCTCACCTCTCCTTCCGGCCAGGCTTTCTTGCCTTCTGTGCCTTTCTCCTCCTCTGCACAGGCCAGATTGCCTTCTGTGCCTATCTCCTCCTCCTCTGCACAGGCCCCCTTGCCCACTGTGCCGTCCACCTCCTCTGCACAGGCTCCCTCGCCCTGTGTGCCTTCTTCCTCCTGAACCCTTATGGTCCTTTCAATTGAGGCAACACATTGTACGATGAAAGGGATGGAGAATACAAATAGTAAGACCGACTCAGGAAGTTGGCAAAATGTCTCTGTTTTATTCTAAAGTATCTAAAAAAGGGAGTTACAACAGACATTGCAGAGTATAGTCTCAAAGCATTTCCTAAAAAAGTATTCTTATACAACATAAATACTATGTGACAAACTAGGAAAACCTATGTGAGATTGTGATAGGACTAAGGGGAATATCTAAGTATACTTTCTATAAGGGATTGGATTGTGATTGTGTCTCTAAAGTCAGGTGGACAACTTATGCTCTCCCCTAGTGCAAGTCATCTTCAACAGTTATTGAGTACACAGCATATCATTGGCTCTCAAACTGTAATGCCCTTTGTAACATGGCCCTCTACAATTGGTTG
This sequence comes from Ambystoma mexicanum, assembly GCF_040938575.1. Taxonomy (NCBI): domain Eukaryota; kingdom Metazoa; phylum Chordata; class Amphibia; order Caudata; family Ambystomatidae; genus Ambystoma; species Ambystoma mexicanum. Next base: position 682,896,413 of record NC_090939.1, on the reverse strand, counting down.
GCAAGCCTGTACCCTTCTGGAACATTGGATTCTCTAGCAGCACGTAATCTGGTACACCAAGTGCTGGTGGGTGGACTTGACCGTACATCCCCACCCAATTAGCCCATCATGTCTCTGCTCATACCTTCCGCCATTCACATTGTCTGTGGCCTTGCAGTAGCTTTTCTTCTCTGGGAATATAAGGGAGTGTGAGCATGTTCTTATCAAGGTTCAGGTCTGCATGCCCACTTCTATTTAAATCCTGGTTTCATGTGACAGGAGATTGTGAATTGGCCCATTTTATAGCATGCAGTTGTCTTGAATAAAGAAACATGGCACTCATGGTGTTCTCTCTTTGCAACTTAACGAGGGATGCCTCTGTGTCTCACATTCACTGTTCTTCAAGGACTGATAACCAGTTTTGGCTGCCTTAGCCTGTGACACCAGGCCAAACACCCTTCCTTTGGCCCATCTTCGACCTGCAGTTTATTTCCCTGCTGCGACACACACATAGCTATCAATCCTCCTTTTTCCATGGGTTGAGCTCACTAAAATTGTGACATCAGATTGTATATACATATATATATAGGTGTCACCGCCTGCAGTCTATTCACTATGTAAAGCCAGCTTTTACGATTACTTAGTCTACTTGCGTTACAGCATGTGTACAGTTATAAAACTGCTTGCATTGGCTGTAGTGCTTCTTCACATGTGCAATCTTCATTCCGCACATGAAAGTCTTCTCGATTCTTTACATCGTCATCAGATTTTATATGGTCTATGCATTTTCTTCTTTGGTCATCCTTCTCAGTGTGTCACACACATTTCTTATGACATCACCAACCTCTCCTTTTCACATCTTCACACTTCTTCAGGGATCTCCCTCAGGAGACCATCATCTCTTCGGGGATACATCATATAGGATTTTCTCCGTGGATACCTTGTCTCAAAGGCTCTTCGTGGTAAAGGCATCATCAATGGCGTTGTGCTTGTCGCAATTTCCGGTTTCCAACAAATAGACAGAATAGGGGTGGGACTTCCTGCAGAGGCATTCAGCTACTCTTCCACACTCCTCTGCACAGGTCCCCTTTCTCACTGTGGCTTCCTCCTCCTCTGCACAGGCCCCCTTGCCTTCTGCACCTGCCTCCTACTCTGCACAGGACCCTTGCCCACTGTGCCTTCCTCCCCCTCTGTACAGGTGCCCCTGCCTTGCCGTACTGTCCCGCTCCCTTCTTGGCCTTGGCTCCTTCGCCATCCACCACTATCCCTCAGGCCTTCTTGCCACTTCCGGGGGGAATCACTGTCCCCTGTGCCTGCCCAAGGAAGACTGTCAAAGATGGCAAGTTGCTCCACATTGTCACTCTCAACCCTCGCTCTGCCATAAAACACTTGAAAGAACGCTGGTGAAATTGTCTCCAACCTCGCTCGTTCGTGTCTCTGCTGTTTCTTTGAAACCCACGAAGCGGACGTCTTTACAAAGGCACACGGAAGCTGCCTGACCTTCCAACAAAGGAAAAAACACTCCTCTCTGATTCGACCAGTGACTCCTCCTTTCTTTCCTTGATCCCGCCCATGGGAATTCAAAAATAGCGTGCCCAGCGCACTCGCGCGCGCACACGCAAAGTACACGAAAGTACTGTTAGCTGTTTGCTGCTTTCGCTGGTTTATGGTTTTAAATTTATATTAGTATTGTGCTTCGTGATTCATCGCGAAAGCACTGGTGTAGCTCCGCTCGACTGCGGTTCGTTTTTTTTTTTTTTTTTTTCTTTGGGGATACTTCTATTTCTGTGGATCTTTGTGCAGACATACGCTTTGTAAGTATCTTTTTTTGTTAAATTATGCAGTGTGTCCTAATGACATTAAAATCAGGAATGCCAAACATGGGACCATTAACAAGAGGTACTATTGAGCACAGGCCACATGGGCTTGCTTCAAATGGATTACCCAAAAGTTGCACGGACACATCAACCCCGCTTGCACAAAATTCTCATATGCTAAGTAAGAGGAGTTTGAAATCTGCAGGGTATGCTGACATTCGTCAGTTTTGTAAAAACCATTCTAACCTGACACAAAACACCTGCAATAGTATGTCAGCAGTGATCCCTCCTCTGCTCACCCCCAGTTCACCACTTTCTATACCTACAATTGTGAACACTAACAGCGTTGGCAGTCCAAATGAGTGTCTTAATGCTGATGAATTTGTTGTCCCTGCTGCAGTAACTGTCATTTCAGACAGGTCACCTACTGATAGTGTCATACTGGGCAATATATTTACAGCTCCTGCCCAAGAAACTATTGTAAATACTTGTAGCACAAGCAGTGAGCAGGCATCTATGTCACAAGTAAATGTTACACCTTCTCACTTATCTCACTCTTCTATACGAAATCTTTCAGCCTCACCTGAGTTATTCTCAAACAATAATCACTCACACTCAGCTTTAGAATTCTCATATATGGCCCCAACGCCGCGCAACACGCGCATCAACGGATCTGACACCCCTAAAAAAACAGAGGCCAAACCAACGCCTAATTTACTAGAAATTACTTTAAATTCAGTAAATTTGGCAATTCAATCAATGGCCAAACTGTTCGAGACCCTTGATTTGAAATTGACAAATCAGAATCTACAAATAGAAAAAGCATTAGCATGGCAATCCGCTTTTATGCAAGCCATGAAATTAAAAAAAACCACATCATTCTAGCTATGATGAATCTAAATTAAATTCTGCAAATGTAGCTACACAAACTGACTGCCATGCAGACTTTGTAGTGAGTCCGTCTGTTATTAAACCTGTAGATCTGCAGAATAAGTACTCGGTACTCCCACACCTCGCAGAACCTATTCAGGATAAATATCAAATGGCTCCTTCCACTAAAACCAGACCTTTGGCTGTACCCACTCAGCCCCCCAAAGATACTATTACGTCACTAGACACGATCCAGGAGAAACAACCCGTGGGGATACACAATACTGGTAAGGTGTTGCAGGCTGACCCTCAACTTAACTCAGAGCCTTCTGCTAAGTCACCTGTTTATGCACTATTTGATACAACTCGATCAGATAAACAGAAGCAAGTCACATTTCTTGATGCAAAGAAAACAAAAAACATGCCCACTCCAAAAAATAATGGTCCTTCAAAGACTAAACACTTTATCAAAGTAGTCACTAACACGCAAAAAGGCAAACTGTTAGTCTCTAATGCTATTACAAAAAAATATCAGCAACAAGCACAAGCTCGGAAAGACGCTGCGGGCTCTAGACCTTTAAAGAAGATTGCATCTTATACTCCTCTCAACGACCTGTTAGCAGCAGCGGTTGACATGGATCGAGCTCAAAATTTAGAGATTACTACTGCCCCTTCAGCAGATAAGGCAGGATGTGCAGGGCAGTCTGATGGACCCACACAAGAGGCATTTGAACTAAGAAGGAAAGAAATCAGACATGCTGTCGACGAATACATGAGCAGGCAACCCTCCCAAAAAACTCTAAATTGTTGTGAGCATCACAATAGAACAGATACGATACAAACTTCAGCTCAGCATCATATAACTCCCATAAAATTACCCCTGGCCACAAGTCTTCTATCAAACCAGGTGAACAGTGAACATACAATCATCCCCATACCTATTGGCACTAATGCACCCAAATCAACTCCTTTGTTACCCTTACGATCTAGCTCTTGTCAAGTTCCAGGTCTTTGTTCAATCCAACATATCACAAATCAAACAAACCCGAGTTTATCCTCAACATCACACCCTCAAAACAGTCTTCTATCTCATGCTCCCCCTCCACTGAAAACTGTTGAGGAACTGGACACGAAGACTGGAAAGGGTAGTGATCTGGTGACACTACCATCACAACTTCTCCATATATTCCAATTAGCGTTGCAGAAAGTTGGTAAAGTCTCTAACCAAGCAACATCATCTGTTGTCGAGGTAAAACCACAATCAATCATTGTGAAGAAACAATTGCAAGTACACACCAAAAGACCTGCATTATATTCCTTAATTATAGCTTGCAGGCCTGTGCAATATGATCTGAATCGCAGATCTGTATTAACAATATTCTCAGAGATTCCTGTGCTAGAAGACATTAATTCGATTGATTTGCAGTTAGTTGAATTTGATAATGAGCACTCACTTTCTTCAGTGAATATATGGATTAACTCACGAGTTGTCTTGAACACAATTTGGCTTGCAAAAAGACAACTTTACGATTTAGGATTTATCCTTAACATAGATTCATCGACCATATCATTTCCAGAAGTTGCAACACGATCAGATTTAATTGAGAGTAAGTGTGATATGCCAAAAAATTCTGAGTCAAATATAAAAGATCTAACCACAATGCTTTGTACATGCATCAGAGAGCTTGACATGCACTAACTAAGCCATCTTACAAAAACAAAATCTATGGTCACCTTAGTCAGTTGGAATACGAGGGGTCATCGCCATCTCATTAATAGCCCCAGCTTAGGCACCATGATGCCGATATATTAATGATGCAGGAAACATGGCTTGTTGAGCTCCCAATGTGGGATAATTATGACTTATATCTTAATCCCGCTCTTAAGAAAAAATTGGGAAGACCAACTTCAGGTCTTCTCATTGCAATCAAACAACATCCTTCGTTTTCCTCTGAATATTGGCTTTCCCCTAATCCCTTTCTACAAGCTGTGAAACTCAAAGCTGGTGGTTCCACCTATGCTTTAATTAACATGTACTGGAACCCAGTTGGCATATCTGATCACGCTTTTATGAAAGATTTGAACAACTTAATGGATTTAATTTATGTTAACAAATTAGTGTCATTTGTCATTCTAGCAGGTGACCTTAACTTACATTGTCTGGAACCAACTCATGACAAATCTAGATTGGCTTTATGGTCGCATTTTGTTGAGTCTCGAAGTTTGCAAATGTTGAATGGCACTTTTGTTGACGATATTCCTCCTCACCCCACATGGCATAGGGGTACGTCTAGGCAAGGGGTATACGGCAATAATTGATTATATATACGTCAATAAGAGCTTAATCAACAATGTAGTTAGTTTTCAAGTCCAAGATACTAATTTAAGCGACCATAACATTCTACTTGCTAATTGGGTCTCGACAGAAATCTTAGAAAATACATATTCGAAATGCGCAGCTGGACTTCTCTCTATTAATTCAGGTTGCAATAGACTAAGATGGTCTGAAACGTCCTTAAAACGTTTTAGTCAATTCTATGCCACAGAACTACATAAAACCAGTGCGGTGAACACCAAAAATACCGCATACCATAACTTGATGCAATTGTTTCAACCTAATCTATCACACCAGGCAAAGCCTAGATTAGTACATTTGCATGTGTTTAGTAAACAAATTCAATCTGTGAAAAAGTCATATCGATCTCATAAGAGACAAATTTTAAAATTACCAATGGGACAAAGGAATGGCTTACTATTAAAATTGAAAACTAAACACAAGAATTGGATGCGAACCATGAAAGCCACACTATATCAAAATGACAGTGCATGTATGCTAAGAAATATTGCTGGTCAGAATACTGCCCAAATATGGGCCACCATTAATCAGATTTCAACAGGGCACCAATTAGCATTATTATGTAACAACGTTCCACAGCAAGCTTGGGAGACGCACCTCACGCAATTGTATGAGCTCCTGCAAACTTCGCTTGGTGGACTAGCCACTGTAGAACCAATCACATTCCTGTTGAAGTTTGACAGAGAAGACATTTCATACTTCATAAAAAAAGCAACCACCTCAAGGGCTCCAGGACCTGATGGCTTGTCCAATTTTACTTTGAAACAACACCCAGACATTTGGACTGACATTTTATGGAATATGTTCAATAACATTAATCTGACACAAACCATTCCGGAAACTTGGACTCATTCTATAATCTTACCAGTCCACAAAAAAAGGTGACAGAACTCACCCTGCCAGTTATAGGCCCATAGCGTTACTAGATGCACCAAGTAAAATCTTTAATCGCATCGTACTTAGAGATCTTAATGTATGGGCCCCCACTCAACACAAAAGAGATCCCTTTCAGGCAGGTTTTGTGTCTGGATTGGGTACTGCCCCTAATATCATCACCTTAAATATGATAAGATCTCACTGTTTCACTCAAAAACAACCTTTATATCTGGCATTCATAGACTTTAAGGTTGCATTTGACTCTATCGATCGTAATCTATTGTATAAAAAATGAGTGCGATATGAATGTCCACCATCACTTCTTGCCATAATCAAACTCCTCCATACAAATACCACTCTCCAGGTTAGGTTGACAACCGAAGGTTCATTATCTGTGCCCATTCATACAGCTCGAGGCCTCAAACAGGGCTGCATATTGGCCTCGTTTCTCTTTAATCAGTTTATTTTAGATCTTGGTGATTCTTTTTCTGATGTACTAACTGATGCTCCTAAACTGGGCTTGCAATTGGTCCCATGGCTGCTATATGCAGATGATTTGGTTCTTTTGTCGACAACTCCACGAGGGTTGCAAAACCTACTTGATTCTTTATCCATCTATTCCTTAAACAATAATCTTGTTATTAATTTGGAAAAAACTCAAGTAGTGACCTGCTTGCCAAATGTAAAAACACTTGGTAAAAGAAACTACAAGTGGCACTTGCAAAATGTTGAATTGCAGATTGTTTCTGAATATAAGTATTTGGGCATTATAATCTACAACAGAATTTCAGAAAAGCCATATGAAAATTCTTTGGCATATAAGCTTCAAACACTTAAATCGCAGGCCATTATATTAATGTCCAAATTCGGTAAATTCTCAATTCAGCATACTGTGTCATTTTATCAAGCTAAAGTGGTTCCCATATTGTTGTATGGTGCTGAAACTAAACTATTGCACAACCCATCAATGTGGGACATGCTTGAATCCAAATTTTGGAAAGCTCTGTTAAAACTTCCGAACTGCACCCCACTGCCATTTATAAGGTATGAACTTGGTCTGATTACACTCCAGGCGCAGTTAATGTGGAAAATGTGTTCTTTCTTACGCAAATGTCTCTTAGGTCTTGAAAATCGTAATGTACTGAGTCCTGTTGCATATTATCTTGTGACCTCCAACCATCTTTTTCCTCGTACTTGGAGAAATTGCGTTTTAAATGCTCTATCTGATGCTTCCATAACTTTACATGTACTCTTGGCAAATCCAAATCGAGCAAAGCAAAAATTGTATCAGACAGATTGGATATGCACTAGGGAGAAATGTTGTACTTACAAAGATTTTGACGCTCAGTTGTTTGGTCATAAAAAATTTCAGGTGATATCAGATTATTTGCTGAAATTCCCATCACCCTACATAAGGCAACAATATCTGCGATTCAGGTTTAATTTATATCCAACAACTGAAATCCTGGCTAGGAGGGGTCTTATCACTTATGATTTAAATCATTGTCGATTCTGTCAGAACACAATGTGTTGTGAAACATTGAAACACATAATAGTAGCCTGCCCAGCTCTAGACGAGATAAGAAAATCATTTCTTAGCAAACAATTACAGATAAATGTACCTTTGACCGATGATGAAATTTGGTTCAAAATTTTTTCAAGTAACAAGCTGGGAGTTAGAATTGCTATTGTGCAATTCCTGGATAAAGTATTGTCGGAAGCCACTTTAGGTGAAGATTGATTACAGAATCTCTAGATTTGTTATGAATTTAGAAATTTCGAACTATTCTAAGGATAAACATGTTTCATTGTGGTTTTTCTTTCCCGTTTTTTTTTATTCTTTTAAAATGTTTCATTTGCAATTTTAGTTATATTGTGCATACTGTATATTGCAAATTCTCATTACTTGTTTTTTAAATATGTGTTATTCTTTTTATATTTGAAAGGTTGATTTATCAACCAACCAAATAAATTAAAAAAGAAAAAAAAAAAACACTTGTCTGACATTTGCAACCTCCTCGAACTCATGGATCTTGATGTGCTCGCCATCACGGAGACATGGTTCAAGGATAGCTCCGTCATGTCCTTTGACACACTCGTCCCTGAAGGATACAAAATCCTCTCTGCGCCCAGGCCTAAGAAGACAGTTGGGGGTGTGGTGCTTATCTTCCCAGAATGGATACCTGTGTCCATCATCCCTACTCGGGCCTACTCCTTCTTGAAGTGCCTAGTTTGAGACTCTCACTCTCCCCTAAATCTTCTCTCCTTATGGTCACCTTCTATCGGCCACCAGGACAGTCCACTCTCTTCCTCTCGGAATGGGCTGACCTGACCTCCTCCCAACTCTCCTCCTCTCAACTCCTCCTGATGGGTAATCTTAACATCCATCTGGACTCTTCTGACTCCTCATGTCCCTTCCGCAACCTTTGTGTGACTCTCTCTCCCTTTCTATCCTACCCTCTGGCTCCATGTACACCACTGGCCACACTTTGGATGCTCTCATTTCCACTGACATTCCTCTCTCTATCCCTCTCACTTCCTCTCTCTCTTGGACTGACCACTCTCTTCTATGAACACACCTGAAGCTCTCCTCTCCTCTTTCAGCGGCACATCCCACACAGCCACTCGGGTTTAAAGCCATCAGACCCATGATAAAAGTGACAGTGGCTGCCTTTGCCTCCACCTACTCTCCTCCTCCCATTCCCACGGCTGACTCCCACCCAGCCCTCGCTAACCTCAGTATTTTTATATCCAACACTCTTGACACTCTTGCCCCTGTCATGAGGGTCCAACTGAAGCCTTCCAAAAAGTGCCACTCTTTGAACAACTCTGATATGGCTGCCCTTAAATGCAATTGTAGCTCAGTTGAGCGGAAATGGAATTCGTCAGGTGAACCATCTGACAAACTGGCCTGCCGTCTCGTTCAAAGGCAATACAGACTCTGCATCAGCTCCAAAAAAGGGTCTTTAATCAAGCCAGCATCTCTGCGCAATCTAACAACACGGCTGAACTTTTCAAGGTCTGTGAGTAACTGGCCACTCCTACAGCAGCCCTTTCTTCTATCACACCCACCCCGGACCTTTGCTCTGCCCTGGCTGTGCATTTCATCACAAAAACCCAAGACATTCTTTCCTTCCTCTCTTCCACACCACAGCACACACCAACATCAGAGCCTCCCTTGCACCCCCTCCGCTCCCCCTCTCTTCTCTCTCACCTGTCACACATAATGAGGTCTTCAGACAAGTCCTCCCTATGAAGGCCTCATCCAAACAGGTAAAAACCTGCCCCTCCAAAACCATTAATGGCAATATTGACACCCTCACCTCAGCCTTGGCTGATCTTCGCAATCTCTCCTTTTCCAGTGGAATTTTCCCAACTACTCTTACACTCTCCCTTGTGGACCCTCTCCTTCAGAAACCCTCTGCCGACCCCTCCATTCTAGCAAACTACCGCTCTATCTCTATCACTCCTTTCCTTGGCAAACTCCTGGAGAAGTTGGCTATCTCTCAGCTGACCATCCACACCAAATCTATTGGTTGCTTCAATGACCATCGGTCTGGCTTTAGAGCATCCAGAGGCACGGAAACTGCTCTCCTGAACACCTGTGAAGACCTGCTCTAAAACCTTGACACTAACACCCCCTCTGTCCTCATTCTCCTTGACCTCTCCTCTGCCTTTGACATGGTCAACCACAACTTCCTGATTGCACGTCTCTGTGTCGCCCTGGGAATCAAAGGTCAGTCTCTGGCATGGTTAACTTCCTTTCTCTCAAACTGCCCATCCCAGGTGAAACTCAGAGCCTTTCTTTCGACTATCACTCTTTCAACCTGTGGCATTCCACAAGGATCTAACCTATCCCCTGGTTCTTCAACCTCTATATGGCTGCCTTGGCACATGTGATCGCCACTTTCACCTCTAACTTCCAGTGCTACGCGAATGACACGCAACTATCATTCAGGCTACCCTCAGTCATCTCCTCCTCCACGCTCATATCTGACTGTCTGTCCGCTATTCAGTCATGCTGCGTTGAAAACGTCTTCTGCCTCAATGTCAGTAAGACTGAGATTGTACGCATTGGGACCCCTGCTCCTGTTTTCCCACTTTCACTCTGGCTGGCCTCCATTGGCCCTGCACCCACCTGCAAGGCTAAAAAAATTGGGGTCATCTTTGACTCCACTCTCTCCTTCTCCTCTCACATTTCGGACATCTCTAAAAGGTCTAACTATCAGCTACACCCTCTCATAGGTACACTACCTTTTCTCACTTTCTCCAGTGGCTCACTGTCTCCAAAGCCCTGGTTCTCTCTAGTCTGGACTAGTACAACAGACTCTTCGTCAACCTCCCCGTTTCTGCCCTGCGAACTCTGCAACTTATCCAGAACAGGACTGCTAGACTTATCCTTGGCCTCAAGCCCAGGGACTGCATCGCTCTGGAGCTGAAATCCCTTCACTGGCTCTCTGTGGCTGCAAGAATCAAGTTCAAGACCCTCTGCATTGTCTACAAGGCTTTCTGGGGTTAGGGACCTACCTACCTGCAACACTGCCTCCCTAAATACTCTCCACCACGAGCCATCCGCTTCTCTACTTCCAACCTTCAGTGAGTGAGCAGGTTCTCCAAGTAGGTGCCTCCCTCTGGAACAGCCTCCCTGCCGCCCTCCATCTTGAGCCTGATCGTCTTAAGTTCCAGAAACTCCTCAAGACCTTTCTCTTCTCCTCTTCCTTCTCTTGCTCTGCCCTGCTAACCTAGCTCTCCCTCCTCTTCCCTACAGCTTGCTGACTGGTTGCCTGGTGTACCTCAGAGTCTCACAGGTCCTGGGCACCCCTGCCAGTCCTCTCTTGCACTTGCTTCAGGGCCCTAAGCCCTACCCACCCTTACTGCACTTAGAAATGACCCTAGAGAGTGGCTCTTTCGGCACTTACCCCAGTCTCCACCGACTGGGTGCACTTGGACCTCCCTCTCCCTGTGACCGTCTGTGCAGTTGCACAATCGGAATGCACTGTGCCTGAAGATCGCCTATCTGTTCTCCCTTGGCCTCACCCCAAATGCACTTTGTAAAAGCTGCAGAATCACCATTCAGGCCTATTTGCTGTGTCTCAACTGTTAAATGTATAATATGCACTTACTCTGCCTGTGCAGACTATTATTGTCTCAGAATTTCAAGGGCTCTGAGCAACCGTTGTTTTTCCCCATGTTCCCACCCTCATTGAGCACTTTGAAACAATTCCCTGTGTATGGGCACTTTATAAATAAACATTACCATTACCAAACATGTTGTTGTTTGCTTTCCTGAGAAAAGAATGTTATTTTTAAGAACAAGTATTGAGAAAGAAGAATGTGTAATTTTGCCAAGAAGAGGTTTTCTATGATAACAGAACAATTACATTTAGAGTTTGGAACTTGTGTGTTGGAAGAAAGTCAAACATCCTTGAAAAGAGATATTGGGCCTCATTATAAGGATGCCGGTCTGGTAACAACGGTACCAGTAAGCTTGCCGGTACCATTGTTACCGGTCCGGCAAACTACAAGGTCTGATTGCGGGTGCCTTTTCACCCGCCAGGTCTGACCTGGCAGGCAGACCGGCACCCGCAAGTAGACCATGTTGGATGCACCAGCACCATTAAGAATGAAGCCCTCCTCTGGCGCCTGAGTGTCTGGGGTGGACAGGATGTGAGGGAGGTGCCCGAAACTCCCTGTGCTTAGTCTCCCAGGAGACCTGAATACACTCTGGTGTGATTGGCCGGCTGGATGTCAGGCAAGGATAGCCACCCTTCTGTGTGAGTGACAGCCAGACTGGAATGAATGGGGGAAAATTGTTTAAAAGCAGGCTTCTGGGACTTGGAAAGCAGAGTCGACCAATGGAACGAAAGAACCGAAGACGAGCTGAAGGAAGACGACTGCTGCACCTCCTGGTCCACCAGTGAAGCCCTGCTGCAGGTCCGAATTGCCTGAAATTCCATTGACAGAGAAGCCCTTCAAGGTTAACTTCTTCCCTTCAGTTTGGTGGGAACAACCAACTCGTAAACTGCCTGGACACCGTCCCCATATTGGTCGAATTTGTTTCAGAGTGCTGTTGAAAACGTGAAGCCAGTGGGAAGGATACCAGTTTGTGGTCTTTAAAGCACTCATACCTTAAACCGACATTTTGCTAAGCTTGTGGCCTCTTCCCTGGGCAGTGCAGGAACCTTCCGATGTCCTCCATCTTGTCCCCACGACTGAAGCTCAGCAACAGCGAGATCTGCAGGGACTGCCAGGAACAAGTGCCTCAGCTACAGCTCTTCTTCATTTAAAGGTACTTGTCCTTCCCTAAACCAACATCTAACTTTTCGTCTGACCAACTACTTCTAAAAACTGTGGCAAAGACTTAACCGTTTACTACCAGAACCGTGCTATCCTATCCAAGACTCTGAACCATTGACTTTGGCCCAGGCCTATTGAATCGAATTGCTGGTTGTAGTGAACTGACACTATTTGCCCTCCCTCTGAAAGTATTTGTGCTTTTGATTCTTATAACCTTGTCCTTTTTCCCCTTTTTAAAGTAACTGAAGTGCCATTTTGCTCCCACTTCAGGGGAGCTGAACTTGTTCAGAAACTGATTGGTTGTGTATTGCAGTGTATTAGATTGTGATATTGAGCTGCTCTTGCTAGTGGAATGTTTTACAAATTACTGTGTAAATACATGTATATTCTTTTACCAAGAAACCTTGAGTAAGTGTTTGTTTGAATCACTGTGATTGCTAGTCCTTTGTGTAACCCCTTGTACTGCTCACTTTACTCTTGACATAAGTCTGGCTGCTCAGCCATGCTACCACATTACTGTTTAGTACAGGCATGTACCAAAGGTGACATTGTACGGACACTTGTAGTCCTAATTGTGTGTAGTATTCCCAAAGGGTACTGCATATGATTCTGCCTAACACCGATCACCATAACCTATGTCTTAGTGAGAGTTATAAGCAGGTTATTTGCTCTAGCATATTTCCCTAAGGCATTGATGGAGGTTGCTGGATCCCAATTTATGTGTGGTCCAGAAGAATGGTGTCAGCCGCATACATTAACCAGGGAATGGCCACGCCACCCAGTTTAGGTGGAAAAGTTTGAATATCCTGCATAGCAGGGTTGAGATCTGACGTATTAAGGTTGTAGAGTAATGGAGCTAGGGCACACCCCTATTCATTCCAATGTTTGGTTTTATGGTTTAAGACAAGGCCCCATCTGTAAGAGGCGAATAGATACCAGTGTCTCACTGTGCAATTCCTTGATGAAATGGAGGATAACTGGATCCAAGCCCCATTTTTAAAGTTTGAGCCAGAGCCTATCCCACCAAACCATATAGAACACCCTTCCCTAGTCCTCAAAGCACATGAATATCACCTGTGAGAGGCTATTTTATCAGCAGTAGGAGCTGCACAGCACAGTTGTTGTGAAGGGTACTATGGCCCCTACGGAACCCAGTTTGGTTACAGTGCCAACAACCCGATGTCTCAGCCTTCAGTTGTTTCAGTAGTAGGGTACACAAAATCTTGGCGCAAGAGTCCAACATAGCGAGGAGTCTGTAGTTGGAGGGGGCCCCTGGTTCACCCCTCTTAAACACTGCTATCAAGATGGAATCCTTCCAACTACTAGGAATGACTCCCGAACATAGAATTCTATGGAACCAAGGAGCCAAGATCGAGGCCCATGTGGGCGGACTGGCCTTGAAAACAATGTTGGGAATTGAATTGGGGACAACCGCCAGAGAATACATCAGATTCTGAATGACTGCCTCGATGTCGTCAACCTCAAAAGAACTTAGTATTCGCCAGTTGGCAGGCAATACTCCAATCCCTGAGGGGGCTATTCACTGATCATAAAACAAAGACCCCATGTATGCTAACCAAGTAACCTCAGGAATGGGATTCAATTCTTTTGAAGACTGGTCAGCCAAAAAGGCTCTGGAAAATGAAGAAAATTTTGCGCTGTTGTTAGTGTGCAATAGATCGAACATATTGACCCACCTAGCACGTTGCAGTCAGCACCTGTGTTGCCATATCCAGTTTTTATACTGTGTAGTTTTGTGAGCTAAGGAATCAAGGACAACATGTTTCTTGGTTATTTTCACCTCTGCACCAAAAACTCTTTTTCTCTGTTGGATTGCAGCGTCAAAATGGTCAAACCCGACTCTAGCCCACTGCACCCCAAATCGAGTATGTTTGAGATGGTTAAAAAAGTGGCACAAAGTAGCCCGCAGGTTCCCCCCCACTCCCCTGGCCAGCAAATTATTCGACATTCGGTGTCCCTCTTATTCAAGGTACGGATTCATCATAGTAATCCCCCTCTCACACCAACGCAGGCGATTGCCAGCATTGTTGGCCACCATGCCAGGGCAGGTAGCACTAGGCCCACTTCTGGCACTCTCAAAGGGACAGTCCCAAGTCAACAACAGATGATCACTCAGGTTCGTCTGGACGAACTTGATCGAACTCAATACATCCCAAATTTCCTGAAAGACAGACTCGATACATGACCAGTATTTACTGTTGGACCACGTATACCCAATCGCTTGATCCCTGGCCAGCTTGGTATTAAGAAATGCCAAATTATAAAGATCTAATTGGTCAAACCAGTCCCCCATGGTTGCATGTGCAATAGGGCGGCCTAGTACCGATGGACAGTTACGTTTCACTCCAGAAGACCCCTGCCCCGCTGGGGAGAGCATTGTATTGCAGGAATACCACTGGGAAAGAAGTTCAATCACTTTCACCTGAACAGTGCCCACATTTGACACCCCCGGGGGAGGCTTATAAAGGTTGATGATCAGGATAGGTTCGGGAAAAAGCACAGATTCAATCAAGACGCCCGCCAAAACCTCCACTTCATTGCTACTTGTATAATAAGAGATTAGATTTAAATGGCATTTAGCACAGATGGCCAACCCGCCCCTGGACCGCCCCCCTCAAGCTTTTCTTGGCCGGAAGACAGATTACCAATATATTTAAAGTTCTCAAGGCAGCAGGTCTCCTGTAGGAGAAATATGTCAAAAGAGGGCAACAGTTTTAGACAATTTAGATTTACCAGGAAAGAGCTAAACCCTCTAGAGTTCCAAGAGGCCCACTTTAATAGATGCATGTCCTTTGATTATCACGGGTGTCCTAAAGCATATTCCCAGCAGTTCTCTGTGGGCCTGTTTACCCTGGGTCGCAACCGTTGTTCCATCCCTGACCTCAGCACGAGCAACGGGATAGGTGGTACACCCTGACCAGGCCATAGAGGACTGAGTGCCTGAATCCCTCACAGGGGGTGCTTGTTTACAAACTGACAGCCGAAATCCCAGTTTGTGGAGATCGACATGGTTTAGACTCATCAAGGCTGAAATCGCAGAGGTGGTGAATTGCAACACGGCCCAGTTTGTTGCACTATTGACTTTAGGCAGCACGATCTTATTGATGTCCCTACTACGGATGGTGCAGAGTGAGGACATGGCATGAAAAAGGTTTAAAAAAAAACTCTGATTCATAAAGGGACTGGAATTCAGAGGGATTACTTCTTCCAGTTTTATTCCACTGCCGCAGAGCAGCAGTTCAGCCACAGGCCCAAACAAAATAACAATGTCAAGATTAATGTAATGAAAAAAATAATTTAGTCATGTCCAATACCACTCTTTCCTGTTAAGGATTACACGTCTTGAGCATGTCTGTATGACAACACCAGTTCTATATGACATAAGTTCCCAGTTCTATCCCCATTCTCACTAACTAGATATCTCACCCAAATAAAAGGTACTCATTAGGCCAACTAGAACAGTGATCACAGACAGCACAAGAGTCTTTCCAATAGAAAGGTGGGCCTGCAAGTATGAACATTTCAAGATCCTCTGAATCACAGGTTTATTCAGGAATATGCTTTACCCTTGTCACCCATGAAGGGGGTACCCCGCATTGCTTGTGAGACATATGTTCCTCAAGCTCATCTGGGATTCCCAGCAGGCCCCAAAGCATTGCCCTCTGAGGTCTTGTTATTACTATGTAAAGGTCCCCAGGTTCTCTAGGCTCCCCCAGGGCTGTTTTAGCCATACATGATTATTTAGGTAATCTTTCTATGGCTCCCTGATCACTCTAAGATGGGCCTTATTTGATTTGGCTTGCCTGTATATTACCCTAGCCTTCAAATAGGTGTAAAGCCTCCTACAGCATATGTGCCCCCTTTGAGGATCACTGTCCTGGCCTCAGGTCAATGTTAGAGATATAGATCTTAGTAGTGTTTGCCGTTTTCCGTGGCACTCTGCCTGTGACGATGTCTATGTGACGTAAATACTCAGCAGGGTCTGCAATGCTATCTTCCATGGACTGGGCAGAATTCCTCTGCACTACATCTGTCCAACCGATTGTTTCTCTGAGTAAAATATAGGGTTTGAGATAGAGTACTCAGAGGTCTTGAACACACTAGCCAGCACTCTTTCTCACCTTTCTCGCTGGAGACTGGATCTCTGGGCCCCTAACAGGCTCTGAGATACAGTTCTTAGATAACTGGGTAGCACTCACCTTGCCTCTTTCTCTTCTTTCTCTTCAGGAGGCTTGGTTCTCAGAGTCCCCTACAGGGCCTGTGATATAGTTCTCAGAGGACTAGTTAGCAACTTCCTGTGCTCTTTCTCTCCTTTCTCTCAGTGGTGCTTTGTTCTCCTGGTCTCCATCAGGATCTGAAGTATATTTTTCTGAGGAATACATACCACCCTACTGTGCTTTTTCTGTCCTTCCTCTTCAAGGGGCTAGGTTATCTGGTTCCCAAGCAGGATTTTAGAAATAAATCTCATAGGACTTTCTCTGTTCCTCACTTCTCCCAGGCTCCTCCAGCAGCTCTGGGCTGGATAACTGGCCTCCTCTCCAATTCCACTTGACATTTTATAATGTTGTACATTGGGCACATTAGGGAAAGATCCGTTGGGTTGTTTGTCTTGTTTCTCAGTCAACTACCTCTCCTCAGAGTCCAGCAACTTCCTATTCCCACCTTCATCATCAGGAGTACATGTCCATCCCCATTTACTTTCCGATAATAGGGTATCAGAGCCTGAATATAAACCTCATACTATCCTCGTCCTTTGGAGAAAGATCCATCTAATCAGGTTGCCTACTCCACATCTGTATTGCATGTAATTGGCCAATTGTGAAAAATAACCAAGGAATCAAAGGCTGCATCTGCCATTCTGAGCCAGGTGGAAGGTGGAGCACAATAGCACAGCTCCTTGCCTGACTGCCACTTCCTTCTGTCCTTGAACCCACTGGGGCCTTTCTCCTCTTGACATGAAAATGTTCTTGCTGGTGGTTACAGGCTGACCTCAACCATACCCAGGGGAAAACGTGCAGCATGCTCTTCCTCCTCCAAACTGAAGAAACAATGATGGCACCTCGACGAGCGGTGGAAATATCCTACGCTCCAATGTGCCCTCTAGCCTCCAAATCTTCAGCTAAGGGTATATGGGTGTCTCAATCATGGAGGACCTACCAGTGATCCCCTTTTCTCTGGCATTGCTGCAGCCGCAGTCACTCAGTTTCTCATCTCCAAACTATCCTCTGGTATGGGTCTTTCAGGGCCTTCCTGTTACACCCTCCCCCCCCTCTTAAAATCTCTACTTATCCTCTTGGTATATCTCTTCCACAAACCTCAGAAATCCTTTCCCACAGACCTTCCACTCTGGGTGTTATCATTTTCATAGTTCCCTCAGCATCACTTTCACCCTCACACACTTTCTCTCTCATTACCCCTGCTTCCTAGTCACCTGATCATTCAAATCGTATACTAGGGAACTAGATCTGTCCTCAAACTAGAGGGGAGGTACAACAATACAGAGGGACTCATTGTTACAGAACAAAACATGAAGGAAAAGGACAGCTACAACGTGTTAGGCAGGTCCTCCACAGAAGCATCATGCACTCGTTTGCATGCCAACAGAATTTCATACAGAGGATAAAGTGAAAGTGACAGCCATATTATAAGGAGGATACGAGATTATCACAATCCCTGATAAGCAAAGAATAAACATGGACATGGCTCGCACCCCCTAAAGATGTGCACATTGCGCATGCACAGAATGCACATGATGCAAAAAGTATTGTAACTGTACATAAACATATGACAGCACAGAATCAGGTGGATGAGAAGGGGGAGCGCTGATAATGTCCTAATTGCATATGCCACTTTGAGAGAGGTGAAAAGAGGGGGCGAAGGCAGGGATTCTAAATGAGGGACGCTAAGGCAATCCCACATGAAGATCCTCAAAACAGGGGCAGATGATTTGCTCCTGTTTTCCCTAGTTGCAACTTGCTCCTGTTCCCACTTGGTGTAACTTAGGCTAATAGCAGGGGCAAGGTTGTAGGAGTTGATCTGTGGTTGCTGAATATTTTTCCTAGTAAAGGAACACTTACAACATTGTTATTGTTTTGCTGCAGTGGAGGAACAAAGACATATTTTGATACAGGACTTGTCTGTGTTCCCCCGCCTCCTGCATCCTTTATTAAATGCTGACATGTGCATTTTTAGCTGATTCAAAAAATATTTGGACATTTTACTCGATACACACAGATTTGTTATTCTGTAACAATAGCATTTTACTAATAGGCTATGCAGCAAATTGGGGACAAAGCAGCACCAATTTCATGCAATTTGTGAAACGTAAAAAAACAAAAATCTACAGGAGCATGTCTGGTCATCGAAGACAATTAAAAGAATGTAAGTATCATGTTTACGTGGATACAACCAGTAAAAGAACATCTCAATTCTCTACCTATGTTCATAGATTGTTTTCAGCAGATTTCAAAATTCATAGGAGTAGGATAGTTTACATTATTAGAAACTCAATGAATGAGTTTTCATTTTTGCTAGAAAAAAAAGATCGACATTTCAGCAGTAATTAGTAAAGTTATGACGAGGTTGTTAAGTGTCGAGGTAAATGACGACCATAGCAAGCTGTTGGGACTCTTCCCAGACTATTCTAATCACTTTCCCCATGCATCAGAGATGGATCATTGATTCTGTATGAGCTAGTGAACAATGCTGGTGTTCTCTCCACTGTGAAGCAAGCCTGCACCCCGTAGAGAACATTGAGGCAAATACCTAGTATCCCACAGAAAGTCTGTGCCTCCCCAACCCGTGGCCTACCCCTCAGAGGTCAAATATCTTCACAATGGTATTTCCCAGGAGCTAGCACTAGAGCAGGGAGGACACTCTCAGAAAAGCATGACAATGGTGGTTCTTTTTTGATCAGAATTATAGTGAGTGTCTATTATGCAGGGGTCTGATAGGGGCTCGATATGTATCCAGCATCGGGACACACCTCTGTCAGATCCCCACACTTTGGAGAAAACCTTTTTCTGTGTGTTTTCCCACAATTGGCTGAAAAATCTATCTTATTTAAAAATATTTTTTATCTATTGAATATAATTCAACTACTTTAAAGAAAATACTTTATGATAACTTAATTACCATTTACTTAATACACGATTTTGATATTTAAGGGTACTACATCTCCATCACACATAAACATTTTTAAAACATATATGCTCCAATACAGAAAACCTGTTTCCCCTCTTTTTTAGATGGAACGTTTAGCTGCCTCTCGTTCGTGGAAACTTGCCATTGACTAAAATGGTATTTTGTATTAAAAATACCTCATCAAAAATGTGGCCACATTCTTTTAAATCTCAGAGGATCCCACATTGGATCCCATCATTGGTCACTGTGAAATTTAAAAATATATGTGCACACAAGCCACTGAAAGGAGAAACGGCCACCTTTCTCGTACAAAGGTTACAGGCAGCTTCAAATGTGTGCATGATTCTGTGTCACAGTTTGTCATGTTATTTTCCTTTTAAGAGCCCATTTGGCACTAGGGAGAGTGGCTAATATACATATGTCTATAGGCACCACTGACCCTATGAATACTAAACCTGGTGACATTTTCCAAGAACGTTTCTAGGTAAGAATAAATATATGCAACCGTCTGCAAAGTATTGTGTGATATGATGAGCAACAAAGTCATAGGCATATCCATTTTAACAGAAATTAAGTCATTACAATTGCTTTTCACTCATTGATTGCAAAGATTAAAATAACCTATGCTGGTAACGCATCCCCTTGTCAGCACCTACATAGCCCATTGCAAGAAGTTCTTTGTTATCCCCAACTGACATTTCTTTACCTCACCATAATTTGAGGAGAACGTCTTCAATATATTTGTCTGAATCCAACCTTTTGAGTCTGTTGGGGGGAGGCAATCTGGACAAGGGAAGATAATTGCGAGCAGAGCCCTTTGCTGTCGTGGTGCCATGCAATGAGGGGAGCTTGGGCAACACGGTAGCTTTGGCTTAGGGAAGATGATTTCCAGCATCTGGAATATTCACATCATTCTTATTTCTGCAGCAACTTTGCTGGGAGTAAGGCCCTCCAGGAATAGTTGCAAAAGAGGACAATAAGGAGAGGTCCCAGGGGAATCTTGGAAAGGGGATTGCAAATCACCAGTCCTGTGCCTGGATTGATATACATGGAGTAGAGCCCTCTACCTTGTTGGTCATTTGTTTGAGTCGTTGACAGTTTAGGTCGCTTCTGTAGGGTTGAAGACACGTCATCAGGGGGAGGGGGACGATATACCCAACCCATAATGTATCTGGGGCATTTAAGAGTCATTTTCTCAAAGAACCTTGGTTGGAGCTTGCCTGCACCTGAGGACCAAAATACCAAGGTATCCTGGCACGCAGAGGCGGATATGTACCTGGATGAACCTAAGTACATTTCTCTGGGGGAAGGTTGCAGAAGCGATATCCAAACTGGGTGTGGTCCTCTCTGAGAAGATGCACAGTACCTTATGTCCAGAAGGATTTCCACTGTCTCTAACTGTTCATTAGTAGACCAAGAAAGGGTTTTGAGCCTGTTTCGAGTTGTTGGGCCACATGAAACTACAAGGATGTGGTTAGGCAGCTTCATTCACCCAACTTCCTTTTGAGCTCTGGGATACCATGTTTGAAACCCTAAATTATGTGATCAAGCATCTTCTAGGTGCTTGACAACTTAAGACCTCTAGGACGATCCTGCCACCGCCCCTAACTGCAGTTCGAGCCTGTACGAAGTCCCTCAAAAACCTGCTTGATGCTGTGAAGCCTTGGAGAACCTGCGGGATAGGTGGATTTCCAGTTATCCTAGCCAATCATACACCCTGTCCATGGGCTGGGCACAACGGAATCTGTAGACGATCATTTCCCTATATTATGCAAAGGCGAAGATTATTTTTGTGTTTCGCGTTTTGAATCATTTGTTTTTATATCATGCAGTTCAATTCCCAGAGTTTTTACCCTGAATATCAGAATATATATCCAGCCTGTACTTACTGTAAATTCCTAGGTGCAGTAATGGGTATTCAATGCATTAAATCAGTATTCGCATTTAAAGAAAAGACTGTGTTTTCATAGAGCCTAGCTTGGACTTTACTTTTATTTTGGTACTTACAACAGTCTGTTGTTTGGAACCGTTTGCTGATGCTACACATCTCTGGAGAGAAGGACCTACCCATGGCCCATGCTGCAAAAACAGAGGCAAAGAAGGTACACTATGTACTTTTATCTGTTTTACCATTGGACTTACATTCCTGTGCTTCAGGTCTGGGCACAGCATATACAAATCCCTAGACCCCTAATTCCTCTTGCCACAATAGGATTTCTCACTGGACACCTGTCCATGATCTAACCTGGCATACATAGGAATTGATACATGGGCAGCTCCACAGGATCACACTTTACAATGTTGCCTCAAAATGGTTCGTTTCCCCAGAACTTGACCCCACTTTCAAGTTAATCTGTTGAAAAATGTGTTTTTGTTTTAGCACTTCACAGACTTATGCCATTGTGTTTCTTTTGTGTGA
The DNA here is from genome assembly GCF_040938575.1 of Ambystoma mexicanum. Lineage (NCBI taxonomy): Eukaryota > Metazoa > Chordata > Amphibia > Caudata > Ambystomatidae > Ambystoma > Ambystoma mexicanum. The sequence continues at coordinate 682,874,635 of NC_090939.1, read as the reverse complement.
CTCGGTGTGCATGCGAAATGATTTGTGATTCGCCCTGCATGTGTAAATTGAGGGTGCAAATGGAAATCTTTATGAATTGAGCACAATGTGCTTATTACTAAATTATGACAGTGGATACATATCAGTGTAGCGCTGGATATCTGCAGTGTTGTCTTCAAGTACACTTCTAAAAGAGAATGAGCTTGTGATCACTGCTCCTTCAGCTTCCAGAGTGCAGACACTTATAATACAATGATTAGCTCTAGAAATGGATACATTACAGCAAATCTCTGGAACATCCCCCCAAAGGGAACCCGCACAATCCAGTAAAACTTCACCTTCAAGAAAACTTGAAAGGCTGCAAGTAACATGTGTGCATCCCTTGTCCTTAAAGATATAGAATGATGGACAAACCAGATGTGTTGTATACATGAAATTCCCACCAGGCTTCAGGAGAGGGGTTGTCACTGCACTGAATTGGCACATTTTTGAAATCCTCCAAAAGATAGCATGATGGAAAAATGCAGGTACCGTATATTTGACCTATATCAACCTTCCTTTAACGTTGGATATGGTTAACAGATCACTTCTGTGGCAAAAGCTAAGTTTGTGAGGGATACTAGAAGGTTTATTGAGTATGTGTGTACACTTACATATGGACATGGCATTGCAAGTAAGACTGAACCTTTAAGGTGAACTAAAAAAAAAAAACATTCACTCCGCTGGAGGAGTTTGGCAAATGTGCGTTCTAGCCCCTTGCCTCTTTAATATCTAGGTTCCGATGTGGGAGACTTCCTTGAGAGCGTCGCTGTTGCTTCACCCTGTCTGGATATTTTAAAAAGCTCTTGCTTATCATATGCTGATGATGTTATATTGATGGGTAACAACACACAGTTAGGTGTACAACATATCATTGATGCTTTTTACCAATAAACCCAGAAGAACAACTTAATAATATGCTCCTGTAAATCAAAAGTAATTAGACGACCCAATGTTAAGGAAAGATATGGCTTTTCTTGGAAAATTAATAAAAATAACCTAGAAATTGTGAATAACCTAAAATATTTTGACTTTGTGATCACTGCCAGACCAAATAGGATGCTATTGTTCAGATGCTCTGTAATAAAGCTATACAGTTCTCAGATAAAGCGTATTTATTTGAAATATGGATGACTTTCAACAATTCCTTTGATCAATTATTATGAAGCCAAAGCTATTTCAACACTCATTTGCCCGATTAGAGATTTCTCATCAAGTCAACAAAATTGACTTAAGTGTGATAGAGGGCTTACTATGGGGAAAGGCTTTGAGTTTACTAAAAAGTGTTCCACTTGGCATCATTCATTACGCACTTGGAATTACCACTATTTATGTTTGATATTTATGGAAAATATAGCAATTGTGTAACCTATTCCTTGATCTGCCTTCAAATTCACTATTCTCAGGCCTACATTTAATAAGTCACTAAAAGTAAAAAGTGGTTGACTAACAGTTATGTAGATAAATGAGAAAAGCTATTGGTACAGATACAAACAACCTAGGATACCCTCTCACACGATCCTCCCCAGGTTACGATATGATATGATATGGCATTTATAACACGGCTATACAGAAGTGTTTCAAGGCGCGACGAGATAAGTGAGGGGAACAAGGGAGGGTACAACGTCCTTTTATCATGGGATGTTTTCTTTGCTGGGTTTTTTACAGCAAATTTTTTAACGAAAAAACCCATCAAACTTTTTAGGGGGGTTTGAAAATGATATATATGGGCTATGGGTGTTTGGGAATAGATAAACAATTAAAGGGAATGGAGGCTTCTGGAGGGACACCCCACCAAAATAATTTTTTTTAAATTTGATGTTTTTTTTCGTTAAAATATTCACGGTAAAAAAAACACAAAAAAACATCCTGTGATGAAATGGCATGGAACCCAAGGGAGGACAGACAACGATCATACTAGGCCAGGTGTCATTCAGATTTCACAAGTGCATGGGATGGGGGAAGTGGTAAAGTGTGAGGGGCAGGGGGAAGGGACAGTGCGGTACATGGGAAAAGAATAAAACAATAAGTAAAAGTAACGCCCAGTAGGTGGCAAGTGCAAGGGTGAGTACAGATATCAAGTGTCAAGTGTTGGTAGTGGGACTGTAGGGGTAACAGACACAGTCCCCAAGCGTGGGGGTTGCCAGGCAGGAAGTGCAGGAATGTGTGACTGTCGGGGGGGGACCGGGCCCAGGATCAGAGGATGGCCAGTTTGCCAGTGCAGATTCAGTTTCAGCCAGGAGGTCAGCATGGGAGAGGAGGAGAAAAGGCAGAAGCAAAGAGAAAGGTTTTCAGGTGCTTCCTGAACCGGAGATGGTTCTCCTCAAGTTTAAAGGAGGCAGGGAGGCTGTTCCAGAAGGAAGCCCCAGTTGAAGAAAGAGATCTACCACCAACTCATTGCTTGGAGAAGCGACTGACCCTGAGGGAGTTGGAGGCGGATGAGCGAAGAGCTTGAGAAGGAAGATATTTAGGAAGAGAGAGTTGAAGGTATTGAGGCCCCAAGCCCCAGAAGGCCTTGTGGACAATGCAGAGGGTTTTGAACTTGAGCCTCGTAGCCACTGGGAGCCAGTGCAGAGATTTCAGTCCTGGAGAGATACGATCCCAGGGCTTGAGGCCAAGGCCAAGTCTCGCAGTCCTGTTCTGGAAGAGTTGCAGAGGGCAGAGAGTAGAGGCAGGCAGATTTAGAAAGAGGCTGTTGCAGTAGTCCAGCCTAGAGAGAACCAGAGCTCTGGAGACATTGAGCTTCTGGGTGAAGGAGAGGATAGGTAGAATAGGTCTGAGGAGGTGAAGCTGGTAGTGTGACTTCTTAGAGATGTCAGAGATGTGAGGAGAGAAGGAGAGTGAGGAGTTGAAGATGACTCCAAGGGTTTTTGCCTTACAGGTTGGAGCAGGAAGAGGGTGAAGAGAGGCCGGCCAGAGAGCGGCAGGAAAGGAGGTTAAGAATCTCCTCATACGATGGGATTGGTGAAATACCTGGCCTCAATCAAGTGGTATAGATTATTTGTTAACATATCCCATGAACACAAGAAACTGGGGGTAGTGGCACCCTGTTGCGAAACATTCCCGAATGTCAGATGGAGAATACCCTTTCTGTAGTTTTGGGTCAATCCTCTCCCAACCAGAGAGATTGTGAGTATCAGGGGAAAAAAGGACTAACTCTGAGATGTTGCAGATTCTGTAATTTGTGTTAACAAAATTGAGACTGGAGGATTTTCTATTTTGCGAGATTTGCACACAATTTGGACCATCTCCCAAGCAATGCTTTTGGATCCAGGTTATTTTCAGGTGGACAAGTTGTTCTTTCAATTGTGGTCATTAGGTATTTAGATCAATTACATTTGATGAGTGTATGAAGACAAATAGGTTTTCTAGATGAGTTTGTGCCCTTTAAATTTGATGCATGAATCATTCCATCAATAGGAAACATGCAATAATGAGTTTTCTGTCGAGGTCTGTGAGAGCATTCCATAAAGCAACTAGAAAGAGTTTGCTTTCAATGCATAAAGTTAGAGGGCGTAACAGATGCCATGGAGTTACATGCCTGCATTGTGCCTTTATTGATTGGAAGTCAATTTTGGGCTGGAGAGAATTATCTTGTGATAACCAACAACACAGTTTCTGCCATAGAAAGGCCTTTTCATAACCTTTGATTTTAGGGAGATTGATCTCACGTTTTTGTTTGGGTGACATATGTTTTTAAGTTACGTCTTGTTTTTTGTTCTGCTCCAAAGACAATTAGAAAATATTTTATTGGGGGAGTGAGGGATTTGAGGGTTGAGTCACAGAAGGTTAGCATGATTGTGGTAGATCCCATGTTTTCTCTCTGTGGTTCAATGATAAATACATTTTCGAATACAGCTTCCAATACATTTGTGCAGGTCAGTTTTGGTATCCATGCTGTTAATACTGGCTGGTGGGCAGAAAGAAAGTCCCTTTTCAACGACCTGTTGTTCTGTGTTTTTTCCAGGGAGGTGTTATTAGAATTGGTATGTATGCCTTATGGACATTTGTTCTCTTGATTTTTCTTTTGCAAATGCCTTCATCTAGTATTTTTCTGTTTGCTCTGCTGACCCATTTGCCCCTTCATGTTTTTGCAATGTCCTGGTTTCTCTTTTCTGAAGTTCTGTTTTTTTCCCAACCTGGAAACCCTTTCTTCTTCTTCATATACTAGCGTTGTGAACAACCATTTTTGTGACAACGAAAGTTAAATGTACATGTTTTCACAAAACATGGGAGACTGTCAAATGCTGGCCAGACCTTTCAAATTAATGTTCCTTAAAAGCTATAATTTAAAGAAAAGTATGAGGAGATGAGTTCCCAACTAAGCATATGCGTGTACTCTGAATCCCAGAAATTATAGCATCTCTCCATTTAAAAGAAAGAGGGTATAGAGAGATCCTGTTGGTGTCGGGTCTTATCATAGAAACAGCAAAACCACAATTCCCATGATAAAAAGTGTTTTTGGCCATCAACGTTATGCAGTATTTAAAAATACATGAACATATCTTCTAGTTGAAAAGTGAGAACAGAAAAGGCCATTTCAGCCAACAAGCCACAGCGCCACGAAGAAACCATACTGGAAAGTTCACTCCACTGCAAAGGAAATGACCAATGGTTTGTGAATATGCAAAGTAGCACAAAACCATACATTTGGTTTCGAAAATTGTCTTTGTGTTATAGGGCAACACTATTGTATACATGGCTTTGACAACACAAAACAAACAGCTCAAAAGTATCCAGCACTTCGCTATCATTAAGGATCACCAGTGTAGTACAGTCGGACATCTTTCTGCTTGGAGCTTTGAGGTATGTTTTGCAAACACCATCAATGTTATGTTGAATTTAAAAATACATGAATGAACACTTCTACACAAAAAGTGAGTGCAGAATGGGACATTTTAGCTAACAAGCCAAACATACCACATCATCGCCCAGTAACCATTGTTAGAAGTGTTACTTCAGTCAATGTACTATGGGTATCCAAGCTACTTCAAAAACACACATTTTGCTTGAGAAACTTGTCTTTATCGTATAGGTCAGCAAAGGAGAAATGGCCCGGCTCCAGATTGTGCAGAGGAACTCAGTCAGGGTGGTGGGTCTGCACAGAAAAGGACATGGGCCTCACTACGAGGTTGCCGGTAACTCAGTATTACCGTTACCACCTCCTGACATCCCGGTGAACTGGGATATCACAGGCGACGGTGGTACTGTAAGTTCCCATTCCCATGGAGTCCCAGAACCCTGAAGCACCGGCACCGTAAGTAATGGTGCTTCAGTGAAAAACCTGCCGGTAGCGGCATGAACTACCAGCAAGTCAGGCCTGTCGGTCGTTCAGTACCCCTACTGGCAAACTTGAAGTGAGCCGGTCCGGAATAGGTGCCGTAACTGGTTACCAGCAATTGTATTTCCAGACCAGCTCCCTTATAATGAGGCCCCATGTCTCGTATGCAAGAGGGGCATTGCATTGACTCCCTATTGCCAGCAGAATCTCCTTTCATCTCTTGTGCATTACACATAAGTGCCTCCATGGCAGCAGCCCCGATTATTTACCAAGCAAATTATCCTGGTTGTCAGTACAAAGAGTGCTGATATCAAACAATACGGGCCTCCTATAGGTGCATAGAGCCAAGGTCAACCTGGTCTCGCGGGAATCCTTTTCCTATGTAGCACCTAGAATTTGGAATTCCCTCCCTCCTGACCTAAGAAACTGCACCTCACTAGCCAATTTCAAACATGGACTGAAGGCAGTTTTATTCAACTGATTCCAGTCTGGATTTCCCCCCTGCACATGCCTTGCTAGGTTTATGTTGTCTATGTCTGTCTGTTAGTGCTTCTATGCCTGCAGGCCTGTTCACAATGCTATACTTATTAATAAAGTAAAGTGGGTGTACACATAGATTTATCAACCCAAGTCAAATGTATCTCACATAAACAACCACATACACACCTTAATCTCATTAGTTGATCATTACGGTGATATAGCATGACATCATTGTGGTTGTAGCTTTCTACCTAAAATGTGAATAATAAGTTATTTCTACCAGTCGGTCGCATAACAGAATACCAGCCAATAATGGTTCACAGAAGTTCACCTTCACTTCAGAGCCAATGAACAATGCAATGTGGATAAGCAGATTGGTTCAACAGCTTGAACTTTGCTCCAGAACACCAAACTTGCCTGATATAGTAACCATTATGTTTTTCGATTGTCTCCTTGAAGAAAGAAATAATAATAGTAGAATATTGTCCCCTTACTCAGGATCTTTAATGAAAAATAAAATCAAGATAGCAGATGTTGAATATTAAGATACATGTGTGTTTGTTTGTTTATTTGTATTTGGGTGCAGCTGTTACAAGAAGATGCACAACTTAGGTTACAGATTTACATATATACAATATACATCTTAGGTTACAAATTTAAAGGGGTAAAGTACGAGGGTACAAGTGACATAGAAGATGAATACATATCTTACAAAAATTACAGTATTTAACAATTCTTCCAATAGGGCGTGTAAGCAGGCAATACAATATTACTTAATGGTGGCAGATTATGTCTGGTTGGTGATAGTGTTCGCAGTCAATGCTGGTCTGAGGATTTAAGCCATGTGATAGTGTTGGACCTAAAGTTCAAGTAGGATTGGTCTGCTCGTAGTGAGAAGGGCAGGGCGTTCCAGATCTGGGCCGCTTTGACGGGAAAGCTGCTACCTCCAATCTTAGATAACTTAAATCTGGCGTTAGAAAGGCAGTTTGAGTTGGTTAGTCTGAAGGGTCTAGAGGATATCCGCCTGTGGAATCTCTCAGAGAAGTAGCTAGGTGCTGTGTTGTTCAGTAATTTGTAGAAAAGGGGGTTCTGGTATTGAACATATATTGTAATGTTCCCCAAAGGTTCTAATAGAATGATTGGGAAACAGCTGGCCAAGAGTAATCAGTGGTGCCTGTTCCCAAAATCTGCCGACAGGATCAGAAAAAATGTAAGGGTGGACTTTGGTCTGCAAAATCTAAGTATAGACTTACAATATAGATATACCTGAGTACCTTATCATTAACCTCGCTTAAGATGGACCTTCCTAAAAAACATACAGTCCTTAAACTTGGTGTTCCCAGCAGAGAGAAGATATGTCTTCAAGATTCACATGTGTAATAGAATCTAAATCTATGGGAAAAAACTATAGAGAGGAAACATTTCAGGTTATTATGGGTAACAGTACCGATAATACACTTCAGATCAGTATGAAATAAGTCCCATCATGCGAGACAAGGCAGAGTTTCCTGTGTATAAGTCCAGAAAAGCCAAGTTGCTGGGTAAACTGAGACTAGACCATATGAAACTTTCTTATTTATGAGCTAATTAAGGATACAGACAAAAGTACAGAAAAACAAATAAATATACAAATAGCAAGGTTTAATTAGCATTGTATTAAGTTGACCTTACCAACTAGGTATAAAGGTAACTTGTAAGGGCTGGAGAATAATACTTTATAAGCCATACAAAATGTAGCAGCCAGACTCATACTCATACTCCACTTACCCAAACTCTCACACATCACCCCAGCTCTTGCCCAGCTCAACTGGTGCTCCATACCCCAGAGAATTGCCTTCAATGGACTCTGCTTTGTATTCAAAGCCATTCACCTAAAAACTCTATCTTACCTTCATGATAAACACAAATATCAAACACCAGACAAGCCAGCCAACACCTGCCACACATTCCACTCTGCAAACTCACCTGCACACAAAAACAAGCATTTACCCACTGGTCACCAGGGCATTTCCACATACGCACTGCTTTCTCCATCACCACTTTCATAAAGAGCCTCAAACATACTTGTTTCTCCACACATGACCCTGCCCTCCTCCATTGTTATTACTTGACTATCCAACTCTTCCGAAAACCTTTTGTAACTTCTTTTTTCAACTCTCACCTTTAATAACTTTGAACCATGCAAGGCACGCTGAGACCCTCTGGGTAGGGCCAATACTAAAAAAACAAACAAATACAATAAAATAAATACGTTGGCATGTAATGTAAACCTCTGAACATTGAGTGGTTGGGTGTTCCTGAGGCCATGTGTATTGAATACATGGGTTTGGGGTCTTGCGTCATTAACTTCGTAACCAGAGATTTTGCAAACAAGAGTTTATATTTCAATTAGTTTAGGAACAAGGTATGTAGGTTTCCCAGAAAACATCTGATGTATATAATACTATACAAAGGTCACAAGGCGATGTCTGTAATTAACAACCAGAAAGTTAAACAAGTCTATAACATAATTAAATGTGTCCCCCTGTCCCTGTAGTGTTTCCCCCTAGAGAAAATAACTCCCTTGGGGTCAATAAAGAATGTCATACTGAGGCCAATGTTACTGCAGGCCAACAAACCGGGGGGCTCGATGACCCGATCCCCGATGTTAGTCAAGGGCAGAAGGCAGATTTACAGGGAGATTGTGATTTGAGGGCAGGTCCCTGTCAATCCTCTGCTCAGGACTCAGTAAGCATACCTCTGTAAGAGTCGGCCTTTAATAACCAAAACCTTAATAACCAAAGCCTAACTAAAGAATCCATTTCCGAAATAGTGACCCAAATTCTAAAACAAAATTCAGTTTTTAAGCCCATTGATTAATTAGGAGTGGGAACTATGATCACTGCTAACTACCTTTCGGTGTTAGAAGCTGCTAACCATTCTGATGGGCAGGCTTTGGATGAGGGTCCTCCTGCTCGCATTGAGGAGCTTCAGATGTCATTTATTCCAGTAAAGAACACTAGAAGGGTGAAAGAGGAGATACAAAGGAAAAAAGTTCCCTTTCCCGATGATTTGAATTTTACTTTGAAGTATGTTTGATAGAGGGGGTCCATCATCCATCAATAGAATGCAAACCCTTTTTAATGAAATCCCTGCCCTCTGGTTAATCACAACCAAAGACATCAAGTTAGTGGATTTTATTCACCCACTCAGTTATGACCTTGTAAGGTTAGTCATACCATCTCACATCGTTTATGATGTGCTTCTAAACAAAGCATGCAATTTTAATAGGTTGGGTTATGATTTGTTCCCCAGTGAAAGGCCTTGGTTAGACCATGGTGTGGATGAGGGCCCCTCAATGGAAGATGACTCTTCCCATGGGGGTCGGGACTGAAATATCCAAACATTTGATGATCACAAAAGTGTAAATTGCCCTAAAGTGGAGGAAGAGGAATGGCGTTGGCTGGCCATGTTGCTGAGAGACTCCATTACTGAACTAAAACAAATTAAAGGCTCCCTTTAGCACAAGAGAAGGTCTCTAATTAATTTCCTGGAACACCAGAGGCTTCTCTCTCCTGTCTGATATTTCTGTGTGTACTTTTATGCAAACCTTTTCTTTTATCCTGCTGTAGGAGACTTGGTTGGTCCATTACCCAGTGCTGGATGGGTATTCCATCATAGACGTCCCTGCTGCCCAAGGGCACAGTGACGTCCTGCAGGGGGCCTCTTGGTAGTGATTCGTAGTGACGTGAGTTATGGCATTACGTGACATCTGTCCCTGTCCAAGGGTATTCTTACAGTGCTTATTAAAGGGTTGAATGGTAGATTCTCACAGAGATAAACTATTGTTAAACATTTATTGGATCCCCTCACAGATCTCAATTTTATTCTGCAGCAAATTAATTCTATTTTAGAAGAATGGTTTATCTCTTACCTGGGCGTACATGCAACTGTGGGTGGGGACTTTAATGCGGACAACACTGCCTCTACAAGTGTCACCCTGATATGGACCACTATCTAGTCACAGAAAACATGGAAAGGCTTCACATGGAAGGAAATATCACAAAACCCTGGAAACATGGGGCCTATATGTGTTAAATGACCTCTTCGAGGAATAGGGCTTTAAGCAGCGACATGGCATGGCAGGGACTGTTCATCTGTTATAGACTTTATTTTTGTTACCCATGTCCTGTTGGAATCATGTACGAAATTAGATATATTCCCGACTGTTTCAAGTGACCATAATATGGTAACCTTGCATTTTGCTTCTTTAGGTCTGAATCATTCACCTAGTATTGTTTCCCAATCTTTGACAGTGAACACAAAATGTACTAGACTGAGTTGGCACGAAGGAAATATTAACACATTAAATATGGTGATGTCACATGATTTTAGGAACTCGCAATATAAATCCAAGTTCCTGCTTTTCCAAGTTCCTGCTTTATTCAATTGTTCCCATACACAGTTAATTGAATCTACAATGGGGTCTGTACTTAATAGTAATATGAAGAGCTTGATGAAACAAAGCCATCTCCATAAGCTTGACTCGCATGTTCACCACATGAAGAGAATTGTATGCCAAACTATACATGGGCTACTGAAAAATAGCAGCCTTTATATAGAGGTTTGTTATGTTATGATTAAGCTAACAAAAGACAAATTGAAAAATCAGTTAAAAAAACACAGGCATCTGCTATCTCAACAGGATGGAGAAAGGATAATGGCCTCTTCGGGTAATACAAATTCCAGCAATGTTTGGAATATGATGAATAATCTAGTTTTAAAACAGGTAGTGGTACAAAGTAACCTGATTTCTAAGAAATCTGGACTGAAAACATTGTGTAGCTTAATGGAGTTCAGTGCCCAACTCAGTCGGTTGGGTGAATCCTGATAATGATTGGTCTTTGCTGTTTACAATTGAGGATATTGAAAGGTTCAATAAAAAGCCTAGCAACTCCTGTGCTTCTGGGCCAAATTCTCTAGTCAACAACATCTTTAAGCATGGAGTCTGGTTATGGGTGCATATCCTGTACATTTTGTTTACAGATATTATACTGCTAGATCCTTTCCTCCATCTTGGAAACAGGCCCATATCATTCCCATTTATAAAAAAGGAGATAAATTATCCCCACTAAATTATTGTCCTATAACACTCTTCGATGCTGACTTAAAAATGCTCTCTTCCCTGATTCTAGAGAAGCTTGAAGATTGGTGTGTGTTAATGAATATTATACAGATGCCTCAAATTGTATTTCAGAAACATGTGGGAACAGACTGTGGAGTTTTTTAATGTCTTACGTACAGAATCTGGCATGGAAGGTTGATGCTCTCCCTGTTTATGCAGTCACCATGGATCTATCTTTGTCATTTGATCTTGTGGATCGGCAACCTTATGGAAAAAGTTAGGCAGTCTGGGGTGTCCCAATGGCTTGCTATAAATCCTGGTATAATTACACAAAGGCACTTCTGTGCAAGTATGTTTAAATTATGAGGGAACTATGCTCCAATCCCTACCTTCAAAGGCCTCAGACAAGGTTGCACTTTGGCTCCTTGCCTTTTTAACAGATATTGGGGGGACTCTCAGAGGAGCACCTTTGCCCCAGTGAAAATTGGAAATGTTTGCATTTCATGGCTGGCTTACGCTAACGATTTTATACTCTGTGATTGTACTCGTGTAGGTCTGCAGAGATTTATTGATGCTTTTTCTCACTATATTACTGAAAATAATTTAAGGATTAACCCAAAAAAGACAGTAGTTTTAAAATTTTGCAAGAGGAAAAACAAATCTTTTCCTGATTTATAAACAAATCTGTGATAGCATGCTCTAATTAGCCTACTTAATAGTCACCCATCAAATTATCTTCATCAGAAAGCAGTCTTGCTAGCTGCACAAATGTGCAGAGTGGACAGTATGGGAAATGTTCTCTACTTCCAGTCCTGAAATTCTATCAGGGAAAGGTGGTCCCAAAGCTAAACCATGGGGCGGAAATCTTCCCAGTTTGGTTAGTTTATGAGCTAAGTCTTTATGAACCCATGCTATGGTGTAAGGTTTTCTATTTTCTGCCTCACAGTACCTCTATTTTAGTGATTTGCTTTGAATTGGGTATCCTTTTTTTAGAAGGCATTGTATGGTGGAGACAATTAGTGCTATGCAGAAAAGTCCACATTGCTCCTAACCAACACATGAATGCCATATTTAGGAATACAGAGGGGCAAAATGAAGATGGCATGAATGTTTTCTTTTCCCATTGTGCTCAATTGTTACTTTCCCTAGATTTAAATGTGGAAACCTCTTAGTTGTTAACCATAATAAGGTGAAGAAAAAATTACAACAAACTGATTGGATCACAACCAGAGTGTCTTTTTGATAAATCTATATTGTATGAGGATCTCGGTCATCATGATAGATATTTGGGTAGCATGGAACTGGACTTAAGAATGTTCCCTTCGAAAAAACCTAGAAATAATTGTATGCGCTTTTGTATGAATGTGCTTCCTACAAAAGAGATTGTTTCAATTAGAAGCCGTAATCTTAGGGAAACCTCTACCTGTAGGCACTGTCATAATAACAGCGAAAGGAAACCCTTTGCCATTTGTTGATAATATGCCCGGCACTCCTGGCAGTCCACACGTTGCACTTTGGAAAATTTGTCTTGAATATTGAAGTGGTACAGATGGGAATATACTTTATGGGAAATCAGTATCTCTGAAGCTTGCTGTATTAAGATTTCTTTGTATGCAACTTGTATAATTAACTTTGGACCGCTAACTTATATTATTATGTATTTTGAATTGGTACTATGTATATTATGTATTTTGTTCTAGCATTAGATATTTACAGGTCTAATCTAGATTGTATTTAAAAATTGTTCTTTATTCAAAACGATTTTAAAATGATGTATTGAGAAATGTTTTAGATGTTTTTGCAAAGGTTTATTTTTAAACCATAAACACATAAATACATGATCAGGTGTATATAATTAAATATTGGGATAGCAGCTACAGTTTGTAGTAAAATAAGGTGTTTGCTCAGGATTGGCAGAATAGAATAAACCATACATTTTTTGTTAAAGTAGAAAAGGTGCGGAAGCCCCTCTACTGAGAACGAACACGGGAAAATAACTTGTTCTCTGGGTATGTTCCCACGTAGGAGGGTCTACAACCATATTTTAGCTCACTGTATTTTTCACAGAGAAGAAATATCCACTTGCATATAAGTCTAGTCCCACCCACATGATCAGTCCAGCAACAAAATGCTAGGCAATTCTCCTCTGAACAAGAGTACCAACATAAACCCAAGACACGTGTTTCATCCTTGTTGGGCCTCATCATTCAGGTGAAGCTGTGCCTCTCTAAGCATAGTGTGCAAGAAGGAATTCCATAGAACAGGTTATTTCTACCATGCTCGTTCTCAGTAGAGGGGCTCCCACACTCTTCTTTATATATTGTTAGTTTCTATTTATACATAGTGAAGGTCAAGTACATTATATTGTTGAACATGTGTCTCATTTTTTAAATGAAACACCTTTACCAACTTTTCTTGAAAAATAGTGGTTGTACAATCCTGGAATATTTTCTTCTGTTGATATCAGAGCAGCAGTTCCTCTAAATAGTCTACGGTAATTCCATGCAATGCCCTTGATAAGACTTAATGGCTCAATCCAACTCTAAACAGTACATTGCAGACGGATCTGAAAAGCCTCTCCTATAATTTGTAGCACAAACAAACAGAAATCAAAGTGAACTGTGACAGAAGAGTCATCTGTCCAGCCCCCTGGCTGAAGCATGATATCTAGTACAGCATGATCAAGCAGCAGAAGAGGCCTAAATTAGTCTTAGTAATTTCCTGGCAGTGGCATCCCCTTGCAGAAGATTTTGAGATCCATCTTGTGTGAAGAAAATAATTCTTAGGGGTTGTACATCTGTAGTGAATTGCCTAATTGGAACAGCTCTGTTACCTCTTTCCCTGAATAACTCAATAGGATCTTTTCAGATTTCCCAGTTACACTGCAATACATATCCGTATGTAGCAAGCCATAATGCTCACCATGATACTGGTTATTCAGAGGTTCCATACCCTGAGGTGTAGGTGGAAATCCTAGTGCCATTCAGAAATTCAGCTTTCAGGAAAGAGTTCCTTTTTGTAATTTTACTTCCATTAACATCAATGGAACCCTCAGCTATTTGCTATGGTTTTAAATCTGTCCTGACATTCGGTACTAACCTATTTTGGGGGGACTGGCCAGGCCATATTGTTACCATTGAAGAGTGACTCTGTCACCTCTGCGAGATGCTGCATTGTTTTACTGTAGCACACCTCACCTTACTGTGATGTTCTGAAGGGATAGTATGTCTCCCCTTTTTTTCTGTAGTAACCTTTTTGTTATCTTTTTAAGTGTCCAGGACAAGCTGGTGGCAGCAGATCAGATTTAAATAAACCCATTCTTTTAGCTCTGGTCGCATGCATGTTTATTCTTTTACTGCATAATACCCTTTTAGGGATTATAAAGTCAAAATGGCCATGTGATTTGTAGCACCGGCGGGTTACCGCCGACCTCGTAATGAGGACAAAGATCGACAATGCTCAGCAGCCGACTGCAGATTGAGGCTGATACAAAGCAAGATCTGTGTTGCCTGCTTAAGAGTAACACCGAAAACCGAAATAATAAATATGTTTAGTTAAAGGTTGAATATAGACATTAAATAACAGAGGAGAAACTGGCTGCCTGGGGCCGAAACAGACCTTTGTGTGCCTTTGGCCCCTTCCAAGATGGCCCCCATCAGGAACCAGACAGTGTTATTCAACATAGCCACTAGAGGGCCGCAATGTGTATTCTCATGGTGGTCTAGTGGATCTGGGTGGGCCCAGGGCTATATAAACCCCGCCCTGGGCAACACCCAGTGCTTAGCGTTTTCTTTGGCTGCCGGCGTGACTCTTGCCTTCTGCAGTCCGCTTCATTCTGCATGTCGGATCAAGTTTGAAACCTGTTCTTCACGACGAGTCAAGACATAGTGCTTCCCTGTGGAATCCAAAACTCTTCACTACGCGAGTCAAGATCTGCTACTTACCAGAGCCCTGGAACTCTTCTGACTTCTCCTGCAACTCCCGATCCGCGACGCCCGCTGGACTCCAACCGCTCCTTGAAGTCAGCATCTTCTGCATCTGAAAGGAAAGACATTTGGTGAGTGGAGGTCAATCCAACCAATCCTCCCACCACCCGCGCACTGCCTTACCTGAACTATAGCCCAGAAGCAGTGCCCTTCTTCTTACATGTCGACCTCTTCCATCTGCATCCCAAGTCTGGTGAGGAAATAGAGAACTGAGTTAAAATACCGTGCAACATACTGGCACACGGACATATAACCCACTGGCTAGTGGAAGGGTGCCTAAACATAATGAAAGGTGGCTTGGGAGTCGCAGCGGGCCAGTGGAGTAACTGGTAAACCGTCACACCCCAGTGAAGGAACTGGAGGAGAACCTACTGGAGAAAAGGTTAAAGCACAGCGACAAAACTACGCAGGACTGGTACAAGCCCATTGAGGTAACTGTCAGAAGCATCAGTACAAGCAAGGGACTGATAGTGACTTTGGTGCCGTACGCCTTGTAGGCGCAACAGATCCAGATCCTGAATCTCCAGATCACTCCTGCCCCTCTGACCACTGGGTGAGTTCACCTGCAGCGAGCAGAGCGGAGGGAGAGGTTTTGGGGTATCATCAGAAGGAGTTTACAGCCCGGACCTGACCTCGTCGACAGACCAGACCAGGCACTCCTGCAGGGCCCCAGAGGTAAACGTTACAATGGTATGTGCCATCTCTTTGTTGCCATCTGTCTTTTCTGCCTGTGACTTGTGCCTGACCGAGGTGGTGTCTGATGGAGGTGATATACTACATTTTGTACTTGTGTAGGCATCGCTCTTTAGACACATCCATTTCTGCTTTTGGGATGTGTTTGAATATCAATGCCACTGGATGCTTGCCAGGTTCTCATTTGTGTGTGACATGCCTGCTTCATGTGTTGGTTGTCGATGTGATGTCTATGTGTGTGTGTGGGTTATGTGCTTCTCACATGTGTACTCATGTTTGTTTTTTCCACTTTTCAGATGATGACGCAATGGAGGCAGAGGATGGTGATGTCATGCCAGACACAGGGTTGCTATCACACCAGCAACCCAGCACAAGTGGGGGTCGTGGGGTGGTAGACCACGAGAACCCACTTGTGCTCCAGACCATCATGTCTAGGGCTGGCAATGAGTCTAGCCCGGATGATCACTCTGATGACAATGTCGAGTTGGATATGGGTCATGTCCATTCGTCAACGGTGAGTGATTCTGATGTGGACGATCGTCTGTCCGTGACAACTGCACTGAGGGGCCAGACGGTGGTGGGACCTCCGCCTGTGGTGGATTGGGATGCATGGTCAAACTTCACACCAGTTGCTGATGTGCCTGGGGCATCACGTCAACGGAGGAATGTAGTCCTGCAGCCGTGGGCGGTGCCAACCCAACAAGCACCGCGACTCCTTGGGCCCCGCGGGTGTCAAGCCCAGCAATGCAGTGGCCGTGCGCCACCGGGGTATACTGAGTAGGAGCAAGCCATGGTTGCCAATTCTGAACGACACGGGGCAGCAATTGATAATATCGCTCAGAGCATGGAACGTGTGGCCCAATCTGTGCTCCCCCCTACTAGGCAGGTGGATCTCCAGCAGTGGGCGGCACAGTCCACGGCCCGCTCACTCAGGCTGGGCATGGCGGCCTCAGACAGGGCACGCTGGGCTGAAATGGTGTCTCTGCATCAAGCAATTGCTGCTCATGCACAGGCACACATGGAGGCCCTGAGGGAAGACCATGCTTCCCTCCGATCTACTCTAGGTGTGCTCCTGATGTCCCAGAGGCAGCGGACAGAGGAGAGGTTGGAATAGCTTGAGAATACCATCTCGGCTGAGCTACGTGCTTGCCGGGGTGTGTTCCAGATGTCATGCCAGGCAATGCAGGAAGAAATCCGTGTTATACGTGT
Organism: Ambystoma mexicanum; assembly: GCF_040938575.1. Classification (NCBI taxonomy): domain Eukaryota; kingdom Metazoa; phylum Chordata; class Amphibia; order Caudata; family Ambystomatidae; genus Ambystoma; species Ambystoma mexicanum. The sequence goes on along the minus strand of NC_090939.1, from coordinate 682,857,864 downwards.
TACCTTTCAAGAGGAAGCACGCGTATCATGTGAGGTTCTGCATGCTGACCTACGTGTCATCGCCGCACAGAAAAAGGCTCACCCGTCCCGCAGACTTGCTGCCGATGAGGGGAAAGCTGCACATAGGCGTGGTCAGGGTACTGTGCCACGTCCACCTTTTGAGTCAGAGGGTGAGGAGGACGACGACTTATCTCCCACACAGGTTGGGCCGCCCAGGCGTTGAGCCCATGGAGGTTTTTTTTAAAAATCTCAACATCATCACATTGCATGTGGGTGTTGAGGTGCTCCCTGTACCTCCCACTCCTGGGTGCCTTCCCCCCACCCCCAGGTCGTATGTGGCCATTTTTGATTTTTATAGTTAGTTTAATTAGTTAACATAGTTTAAAATTGCTTGTCTATTGTGCATTCATGTGACGGTGTGGTGCTTTGTGGCTTTTGAAAGCATCCACTGTCTGTTCCAGCTGGGCCCTTTAAGCTTGTCTCGTGTAGGTGTTTGCAGCTTGGGGTCCTGACTCACATATGCCACTCCGGCTTCCCCTATCCATGGTCTCGCAAGGATGGTTCGGTGTTACAACCATTTGCACAAGGGCATTGGACTTTCATCATATCTGTGGCCTGTCTGATGCTGTACTACCTGTGTTAACACCCCTAGTGGGGATTGTGGATGTTTTCTCCACGGCATGTCTGCAATCAATTTTGGTGAGTACATTATTGATATGTCCATTTATTGATGTTGATTGTGATGTATGTTCTTTTCTTGCCTGTAGATGTGCTTGATGCACTTCATGCTGTAGACAGTAGCCTGCACCCTTTGCCTGTCAGAGTCACACTGATGGTGGGAGGTGGCTGGATGTTGACAATGTCAAGTTGGTGCATGTTGAGTTCAGCCCCTGGGGATTGTGGCAAAGGAGGATGCATTAGGAATGTGACCCAAGAGGCACAAGTCACGGTCCAGTCCTCACCTGAGATGTCCGCCTATACTACTGCTACGCTCTGTTCCCTTTGGACGGCATGTTGTGTCTGTCTTCTCTCTTGGACTTTGATGCTGCCTGAGGGCACAGTTTTCCTACTGGACTTCTGCTCTTTTACTTGTTTTTCGCACTCTGGTGCCTTTAGTCCCTGATCTTCTTCCTGCTACTGTCCTTGATGCAGATCTGTCCGCCTGTCTATCGGGCTGTTATTTCCACATACGCTTACACTGCCTAGGTTTGCCTCTGTAGAAATCTGTTCAACAGCATCTTTCTGTCGCTCCTCCTGTCTTTCATCTATTACATCCATGGCTTTATGTTGGCTGTTGGCTTTTACCAATGCTATTCAACTGTTGTGGCTCTTGACTTGCTGTCAGCTGTTTCCGGCTATCTCACATTCTCTCTGCCTTTCAAGACTTCTGCTGTCTCTGCCTTTCTTTGTTCACACTATCAATGATTGATTGGGTTTCAGCTCAACCATACTTTTGTGCCAGCCTCCTTGGTAATTTTTGACTCAAGTTCCAGCTCTACCTGTCAGGGTACAGAACCTGGGGTTGTGTGGGAGGAGGTGGGAAGTAGGTCTCAGACATGGGCCATTAACAACCAGCATGAAGACACACACAGTAAACTTTCAAGACGTATTGATGGTTTTTATGCCCTTTCTGCAGCAAAAGGAGCATCCACACTACCTTTGCCAGCAGACACCGGTCCAAGAACTACTAAACCCTTGCCACGTTGGGTGTGGCACAGGTGCGCATGTGCGCGCAAGCAGAAGCACGGGGATTGTGCTCAGACGTCTGACAGAAGCAGATGTGTTTCCAGGAGCTCCAAGCAAGGTGAGCAGCATGAGGGTCCATGCCCCAGCCGACCTTCCTCCAGGCCCCTCACACGTGCAAGCTAAGTTGCGCCAGTACGGGGGAGGTTGGCCAGGCATTGGGGAAGATGCGCACAGTACAGCTAAGCTGTGCTGAGGACAAAATGGCAAGAAGCTTTCCCAGTTGTCAAGGGCACACGCAGGGGGCATCGGCCATGTCGAGTCCACCCTGCTCCATAGGAGCAAAGTTATTAGTGCAGCAGCATTCCGAGACACAAACTAATACAGTGCAAGGGGGGGCACCCAGCACCGCTCAAACTCGAGTGCAGTGCGTATCATTAGCATATGCAAATTGCCACGTGCGCTACCTATAGAAATCCACAGCTGGCAGAACGCAACTTGTACTGAAGTTGCACCTCGCCAGACGCGTCTAGCAGGTCACCCAAGGACCATTCTATCATGTGTGATTCTTACCACATGGTCTTCCACTTACCACGGGGCCACGTGTGGGTGCCTTAACGCATTAACAGTGTATGAACCATCACAAGGGCAAGGAAAAGTATACGAACGAAGCAGTAGACAAGAGTGCTTGTTTGGGGGATTCACTAAGTTTGAGGCATTAATGGTGTTATGTGTGTGGGGAAAACACACACAGAATAGTAACTCACGCTCTCTTTGCAGCATTGAACTGCTCTTATTACCGGACCTGAGAGTGCGCAGGCAGGAGGCCAGCACTCACCCCAGAGATAAATCTCTCTTTGTCTCGGCGTTGAGCCATTTTGTACAATGTGCATGAGGAACATGGTTTCTCTGATTGAGTACGTGTAATTGTCAATAGTAGGATTTTGTCTTTTGCCTAATTTCCCTTGCCCATCCACCTCCCCTCTCTTGACTCTTTTTCCCGTTATCCTGAATACCGATGTCTATCCAACCAATGGATCCCTGACCCTCTTTCCCCACCGGGTCTCGGAGGCCTGTGTAAGTTTGATCTTGCAGGCGCCCAGATCGCAGAGGGGGTGGTTGGTTTGTGAAACTCCTGCGCCTGGAGACCAGAGCTGTGACACTACCCATCAGTTGTTGCATTCTCATTGATTATTGTGTACTGAAAATGCTTCCCATCCTGTTGATCCATTGTTCAACTATGCTACCTTAGTAGTTCTTCTATCATTCTGCTTGGGCATGTGCTTGCCCATATTAAGCAACTTCAGGTCATCTACTGGAGACTCTTCCAGGGTTTTTTGTGGGCTACAGGCTTTTTCCCTGGTTTGGGGGTTTGGCACCTTGGAGTTCTCTGCGATTTGGTATTTTTACCAGTCAAGGTAGCCTCTGAGGGGGCTGGACCCTATTTCCACGCAGGGTAGAACAAGGAAACCAAGGGATAGGGGGATCCTGAAGCCAGGAAGACTAGGAGGAAGAAGGCAATGGACCCCAGACACAGTCCTACTGAAGGGCATGGTGATGAGTAAATGAGGTAGGGCCTTTGTTGTGGGACAGTATGCTTGGGCTATAGTGTTTGTTCACTCTATGACATTCTCGTGGCGGGGCACTATGTACATGATGTGTTCTGATGGTCAATGGCTGTCCCTGTTTTGGCTTTACTTTTCAGGTGTCAGGGGATTGTTGTGGTTTGACATACTGGGGTGTACACATGGGCAATGTTCACATGTGATGTGTACAGGACACTGAGGGTCACTTGATTTCACATGCATGTATTACGTGCATGTCCCTACTGACACACGCACTTACACAATTCTACACAACACATACAACCACCCTTCCATGCCCACACGTGCACACAGATTGCCTTCTCTGGCATGCTGTCTCCCTGCAGCGCATGATCACTTACCATTTGGGGATAGTGTACATGCGTCAATGTTTTTTTTTTGTTGCTTGTCCTTTTTATATGATGCTCAAGGTGTATCCCCAACAGAATGGCAGCTCACAGTGCTCTGTGTTGAGTGGTGTGTTGCAGGAGACACACACAGCACACAGGTTATCGATTTGCGAATTTGGCTTGGACAATGTCATTGCCAACCGGCATTCTCCTTTTTTTGATGTTACTGCTGGTGGCATGCATTTGTGTATGACATTGTATGTGGGGGGGTTGTTGGTCAGTCATTTGACCTGATTCCATGTCAGGTGTGATTGTCTCAGGCTTGTTTCCATTTATCACGTGTCACGTTGTATCTAATTGGTCATGTGTTGGCCTTTTGGTTTGATCTTTTGCTGTTGCATGGCATGCCATGGTGTGGCAGACAAGGGTGATGTGGGCTGGGAGGGTTTGTGTGACCTACCAGTGATTGTCATGACCTGTTTTACAGGGGGTGGTGTGATGTGCACCTTGCATGGGTTCCTATTGGTCACACAGGATTGGTTATGTTTAAGTAGCTAGGGATGCACACAATGTAGCACTTCTGTGGCAACATTCTCTGGGTGGTAAGGTTGTGACAGTTGACTGTCTTTTTGTCATCATCAATAGTCACCTGGTATGTGCCAGGCCTGTGTGCACTCTGCAGGGGTGGGAGTTTAGGTGAAAATATGGCCACAAGCTGGGTCCGGGCTGCCTTGCCACGTGCCCTTCCCCTCCCATGGGCAGGGCATTTGCCTGTGGTTGGGGATGTGGGGGCACCACCATGTCCACCCGTACGCCCTGCCTTGTTGCAACATTCTACAGGACACATGCTGCCACAATTATCCTGCACACTACTGGGGGTGCATATAGTAGATGCCCGCCAGGGCGGTCAAGGGTGCGGAAGCGTGACTTGAGCACTCCGAATGTGCGCTCCACTATGCCCCTGGTTGCAATATGGGCAGAGTTGTATCTTACCTGGGGTGGTGTGGTGGGTTTCCATATTGGCATCCTCATGTGGTTGCTCAGAGGGTAGGCACTGTGCCCTGGGGAGGTGAGGATGGTTGTCATTAGTTGGGTTTGTGTATTTTGTCTGTGTGTGGCATGCATGCATGTGCACAGACATTTGTACTCACCAATGAGCCATGTGTCGCCCTGCTTCCCAGCATCCAGGTCCCAGCTAAGGGCAGACATTCTGTATATGAAACTATCATGGGTAGACCCAGGGTAGTTTGCATAGACAGAGGTGATGATTTCCTTGGCATCGCATACAACCTGTACGTTGATGGAATGCCAGTGCTTGTGGTTTCGATAGATGTGCTCAGTGGCCCTAGGTGGACATAGGGCCACATGGGTGCAATCTATGGCACCGAGCACTTTGGGGAAGTGTGCCACCCTGTGCCATCCTGTAAAGTCCTGGACCAAGGCCTGCCTTTCTGCAGGTGTTCTTGGCATGTATATGTGCCTGCGGACTGAGGGGCGCGCAGTCATGATTGCCAACACCTGGTGTAGGCAGCGTGACTGCGTGGCCTGTGAGACGCCCCCAACTATGGCAGTTGTCTGCTGAAATGACCCAGTGGCCAAAACATCGAGCACCTTTTCCAAGGGACTCAGTGCTTGGGAGTACAAGGTGGGTGATGTGAGGTCATCCTCCCACTCAGTGACCAGGTCTAGGATGATACGAGGTGGAAACCTATACCTGCCATAGATCTGGTCATCAGATATCCCAAAAAGGCTGGTCTGGGGCAAAGGAATGCGGGGCCTGGCTATTATCCTCCTCCTGCGGTGTCCCAAGATCAGTGCTGCGACAAATGGGGCATCGTAGCTGTATATACGTGTTTGTTGTTTGCGTGCACTTTTATACTGCGCAAGGACACTTCCGCCTGCCTTCGTGTGGCTGACATGTTGACGGCTGTGTGCATCTTTTGGCGTGCACGGTTTTCCCATATTCGATTCCATTAATACCTGTTGTCCGTGTGTGTGTGGGTGTTCCGTGTATTTCCCTGCAGTACTTCCTCAGTTACGCCTTCTTTTTCACGCATTGTTCCCCATTCCACGTGTTCCGCCCCCTTTTTGGTGTGTGCGCTGACGTTGTGTGCTTTTGCTGTGTGCGTCGTGCAGGGCGTTCTGGATGTTGCAATGACGTGTGCGTCCGTGTGTGCCACGCATGGATTTTGCGCACATCCCGGGGAAACCACGCGCAGGTCCTTCCATGAATCGCACGCGCTTGCTTTTTTATGCTTGCGCCACGATTTTCAGCGCACATTTGTTCCATGAATCGGCCTGCTAGTATAAAAGCACACTCATTCAAGTTTTCCCTAGAGCAAAATATCTAGAATTGGGACAAAAACACTGTTTCCATTCAATGTTATCTAAGCAGCAAAACTGGTGCTAAATGCATTTGCTCAATATTTGTGCACTGGTGCAAATGTTAGAGAATCTGGACAGTGGTTGCAGGGAAGATAGACAGTGTATCTGTGGCAGTCCCATAACAGATGTGTCACCTGCAGGGATACAGCAAGATATCAGGGGTCCCTTTGGGGCATCAGAAATGGTGATGAAAACCTGCGCTGAAGCAGATGGAAGGCAGGACTGGGTATCCCACCACGCTCTTAGTCTTTCCAATTGCTGACAGCATCTTAGAGGCCTCTTGTGGTGGCACTAATTGAAAGCTTTGGTTCACCTCTTTTAGTTGGATCTGCATAGATGGTACGAGCGAGGGCTGTCCTTCTTCAGAAAGGAGTCCAAAGTAGCTGCTCTTGCCCCCCCCAGATGTTTATGACGGGAGGAGAAACACAGTTGGCAAGTACACCTGGAGACAGCTGCAAGAAAGAAGTGCAGAGGATATGGACCGCTCCATGGTTTTTAGAACCCACTTCACTCTGAGATCAGCTGCGTTTAGCTGTTTGAAAAAAGTGATTGTGTAATTAGAAATGCATCCTTGGTACCTGCAAAACAAAAGAGATGATGGCTGCAAGGTTTTGAATTAATCTTAACCTCTGGTATTGCTCTGGGCAACCCTCCAGAGCATTGTTCTTCGCCTGCAAAGACATTTCAAAAGAGAAAAGACCATATGCAATTCAGGATTTGTCTCACCCCAATAGGGGCAGTACAGTCCGAACTGCTTGGTCACATCCCTTCTGCATGAAGCCACAAGCATCCCCAGACTTGTTTCACCCTCACTGGGCATCACCAGTAAGGAGTAGCTTGGGTCTCTAGGTCCAGCGGGCACGGGACCCACGTCTGGGGAAACCTGTCCCACTCGGGGTGACTCAAGCAAAACAAAAGAGGTGATGGCTGAAAGGTTGGGACCAAGCCTGATTTGCATATGGTCTTTCTCCTTCTGTAATGGCTTGGCAGGCGAAGAATGATGGTCTGGAGGGTTGCCCAGAGCAATGCCAGAGGTTAAGATTAATTCTAAACCTTTCAGCCATCACCTCTTGTGTTTTTCCTTGGTACTTGCAACATGTCTTTGGTTGGGACCATATGCTTAGAGAGGTCTGATCCAAAGAGAGCGGGGGGGGGGGGGGGGGTCTGCCATGGTCAAGACCAGCTTCCGACCTTCTGATTTAACCCACAGGTAGGCAATGAGGGTTGTAACCAAGAAAGTATTGGAACTCCTTTGGTAACAGAGAGGCTTTCCTGTAGCCTGTCAAGCACAGCTAGTGCAGGCATTGGGATATACAAAGTGGAGAGGAGAGTGGAATGATGGGAGAGCTGCTCACGTCTACTTCAGGCAGCAGCCATCTCGCCAGGCATCTCGCATGGCATCTAGATGACATACAGGTTTCAAATGTTTTAAACTTCGGGGTTCCCATGGGAAGATCGCAATATAGTGTTGGTATGACTCACACGCGTGTCAGTGACTGAGGGGCAGATGGTGTTATGCGTTCCAGCATTGCAAAGCGGCCTGGTCTTGACCCTTCAAAGGGTCCTATCATTTGAGTGGCATACACTATTTAATGCATCCACTGTGCTAGTCAGAAGTAACCATGTTAACATGATAACCACTATTATAATGGATATAGGAGGTCTTGTTGCTTTCCATAATTGGAGCTCTTCCTGAGACATAATTCCCCATATCAGAACTACTACTGGTAGACCAGATCCAAAGATTGTCAGGCTTTGTTTTGCCCCATGTCGAATGGTCTAGCAATCCTTGTGTTTACAGTAACATGTGGCATGCCATCATCCGTTTGATTCAATTGCGAAAGTCTGCTTTTGAAAGAGACCTATTACCAGGAATACTGAAAATGAACCAGGGGAGCATGGATGATTGGGGCCAATCTACTTTTACAGCAAAGATGGCGAGTGGTTTCAAATGAATTTTTGCAACTATCTGAGCCAGTTACAAAGTGGACACAAATGCCTGGTAACTCTGCCATGTCTACTTCTCGCCATTCCTTTAGCTTTGGCTATTAGGTGGCACTTCAGTGGCAACTATAAGCCAAAACTATTACATTGATGTACAGGTAGAAGGGTGAAGACACGTGATTGTGGCTGTTGTTTGTTTATTTACCAACCCATTGACTGCCTACGGCCATTCTAATTCCTATGGCCATTCCCACCCCCTACTTGCCTCTGCCTGCCCTGAACGCATCCTACTGTGACCTGTTTCTGCTCGCTCTATCAAGCAGTAACATTAATCTTTAGCCTGACAGTGTTTTTTTTTCTAAGTAGTCTCCCGAAATTGAATGGCTTAATTTCAGCTATAAGTGGCTACTGGTGTAATATAAATGCCTCAACAAGTGTGCCTTGATCCACTTGATATATTTATTTTCCAGGCACTGAAAATATGTTAGAAAAAGGTATGACAAAACCATCAGGTTTGCATTGGGGTTGTAGATTTTCATTTGCCAGATACTGACATCATATGCCAAGGCAATCACTCCATTTCCCATCTGTTGGGATCTTATGGCCATGTACTAAATTAAATAAGTGCCTATCAAATGCCTATCCCATACCTACACAAAAGCACTAACTGTTTGCTATGCCAATGCTTGTTTTAAATGGTTGCATCTTCCTTCCTGGTATATTGTTCCCTTTTATTGGGACCTGATTGGTGCAATGAAGTGCTTCTTAAATGATATACATACATCTGACACACTGTGCTATTGTATTTTCAAACAAGATGTATACAATTATTGCCATGCATTTGACATTCTGCCCCAGCCTGGATATTAAGTCCCCAGTCCAATGGACTTTTCTAGAAGGTATACATTTTTGCTCCGAAATAAAGTGTTGCTAGCCCATTGAAGTATTTTACTTGGAAATATTTCAAACGAAAATAGTATTCTCACTGTACTACCCAACCAAGCAGCTTTTCTGATTTGCATAATTTATGCATCCTTCTAGGCTTTCAGGCAATTTGGTTTCACTTTCACTGGGTGCATTGTTCAAGTCTGGACAAGGCTATACTGCTCTGATAACCTTTAATTAGAGCCAAAGACGTGTCAGGAATTTATTTTACTTTATTCTGGGCTGGTAGGGATGGTATTTTACTAATCCAAACAATTGAATCATTTGCATGGCATGTTAATTGCTTATGCCATTTTCTGGGTCTCTGTGATTACCAGATCACTTGTACCAAAACCAAAGGACTTTGCAGAACACATGCACGTGAATATCAAAGAGCGTGTCTTTGGTGCATTCTTGGCTTTTCGTTTTGCATTCAGCCGGCCTAAATTTGGAGGCCTTGTAGCACCCTTTTCTCATTTGCCTAACTTCTGCATCACTCTAAGATTGCTATGCTAATCCTTATCTGTCTTTGTGTTCAGTGTAGAGTTGAACAGGAGTATCATATATGTTTAATTAACCTTGAATAGGGTATTACATTAATTTCATACTATATATGTCCTTGGTCTCCAAGGTTAGGAATCTATACCTAGCGGCCATGCTAGGACATCACGGCTCAAGTCTAGGGTACACCCGGGTGGACGGAGTCCCCCCACTTTTTTCAGAGGGCACCTTGATATGCCAATTTCTGGTGACACCATATTCAATTGGTATGTTAATGAGTCGCCCCACATTTTCTTTTAGACTTGACCCTGTAGGACATAGATCCCTTGCAATCGGCGCCCAAACTACCAGTGCGCTGAATTGATCAGTTGCAAAAGAACACTCGCCAGTCATCCCCTTCTCGTGTCTGAGATTACAAGAAGTCACAAGAAAATGTTTCTGTTGTTTCCCATGGAGCATCAGCCTCATTACAAGTTTGGATAGATTTCCGGCAGAAATATTGTTACTGCCATTTACAGTCTGGCAGATTCTGACACATTATAGGCAGTGTTAATCCCCATTTTTAGAGTCCATATGGGGATTTTGGAGTGGTTTCTGAGTGGTAATTCTGTCAACGGTAAATCCCATTAATTCTTTTTATTACCTGCTTGTCCAATGCAGTGATGGGTCCTGTACTGTGCTAAGGACACCGCACCAAATGCAGCAGCCGGGAGACTGATGTACCTACCTGTTCACTTGAGCAATGACGGCCGAAGCCCTGCACAATGAGTGCTGAGGGACCCACAGCAGATTGATTTAACAAACTGTCACTGGCCCTTGCTCCAAAATGAAGCAACTTTCAGTGACAACACGTGAAACTGAGCTGCAGTGGGTAAGGTTTGAAACGGAGACTGTTGTTAATCATACAGCCTACGAAATAAAGAAATTATGGTTGGCTCTGCGCTAATTGTAAAATTGTTATTTTATCCTTCTTCAAACATGTACAAAAGGCATATGTTGGTGCTCCTTTGTTGTATATCTCAGTGTTATTCCAAATTGCGATTCAATATATTAATTATTTGCATATTTACAAAAACATACATCTCAAACCCTACATCTTGGACCGAAAGTTCCTCATCATTCATGGGACAACAACTCCTTATGCTTGAAGTATTTCCTTAATGGATGATACTATACTGTAGTCTTCTTATACCTCTACGTTTCTTATTTCTCTACTTCCTCAATACATGAGAGTAACCGAGTAGAGTCTTCGGGGAACCCCTGGAATTCCTATGTGGTCAGATGTGGGCTCAGCAAAATACCAAATTGTATAACGGATGCTTGAGCACAGAATGGTTGCAAAGCAAAGCCTCCCCCAAACCAAGGCCTACTCCATTCTCCCTTTGGTTTGGGTTTGAAGAATGGACATGGGGTACATGTATTTGTACCAGATGAAATGTAAACATGATATATTGAACAGGACATTTGGAATAACTGAAATATACAATTGAGCAATGACAGGTGACCTACATATTTTGAAGAAAGATAAAAGAACAATTTCACAACTAGCCCAGATCAAAACATAATTTCTTTATTGTACTAGCCCCAAAGCCTTTGTAGTGAGGCTTGATATGTTTACATATGTTGGCTCGTAAACCCGTTTGCTACTCCAGTCGTGCAATGGCCTGCTGAAATAACTGTCACCAGTTTTTGCATTACCATGTAACCTATGTTGTGTAGAGAGCGTGGCAACACTTTAAAGTGGCTCTGCCACTCATACTTGTACACAATTTCTCAGGGTGTTGGTACCAAAGGGAAGGCTCGGTGCTGACGTAGGTAAACAAAAATGGGAGCCCAAGGGACAATTGATAAATGTTTACATTGAAAGAGCTCATGCAGAATAAGGTTGGTTTGGGGAGACCATTCTAACTAGAAACTCACACATTTGAACAAAAGTAACAGGCTTCATTGTTTTTTCATGTAAAAAGAAGAAAGAACATAGTAAACAAAAAGAGAGCACATAGTAAACATACACAAAATCGAATGTACAACGTACAAAACAGTACACATTTCCAATAGACCGCACACATGTGAAACAGTTAATCAAATTATGAACAAACTGAGTTTCTAAACATTAATACAAAACAAGATATGTATCTCCCGCAAAAAAGCACATATTCACACAACCACCAGACTTACAACCTCAACCACTCGTCGTCATATATACCTCAAGCACATTACATCCCAATAATTTATTTACAAAAATCATAAAACATGTTATGTGGATTTAAGCAAATCCAATGGCTGGCGAATCAATCCCAGCATCGCGAGAGGATGTGTGTCTTCCCCGCAGAGCTCGAAACATGGTTGGGCCTGGACTTTACTGCACCTGATGCTGAGCATGGGGAGGATGTAGTAAGAATGTTCCTCCTGGCGGTTACCATCTTCCTTTTCGGAGAAGTCAGAGGCATAGTGGGCGTGACGGGGTGGGCAAGATATCTAAGTGTTGCATGGACGATAAAGTGGTGCTCTTTATGAGTTTGCACCAAATGGAGATCAGTGTAGGGTCTTAGGAATCTTGTGCATCCGATAGTCATTTTGGGGTCCTTCAACATTCGGCATGAAACATCCTCTTTCTCCACTTTAGCCCGATTCACAAGCTGGTTTCTGCAACAAAGAATCACACTTAAGTTGGTTCAGGACAATAAGTATTCTGAGCAGGCGCTCAAGTGTCATTCAGCTGGGCGGCATCAAATTGCCTTGTTGAATGGCTGTCATCGGTGGTATGGTGCCTCAAAGTGCCTCAAAGTCCACAATGGCATTCACTCAAGGCAATTCCCAATCCATGCATCCTCCCCCTCCAAGTGCCAATCACACAACTAGATCACAGCTAATTCAGCTGGCAGAGTGCTCCGTCCAAAAGTCAAAGGAGTGAGGCAGGGGGCGATAAAAGCAGTGAGGCAGGGGGAGCAGCAGCAACATCGAGAACAGCCGAGCCTCACTGTCCACTATGCAGTAGCTGCCCTTTTCAAGGTAAAGTATACAAACTGCAGCCGACCCCCCCAATGCAATTTGCAGCAACTGTCAGCAAGTGTCACATTCACAGCAGGCAGGCGTGGCAACAGCGAGAACAGCCCATCTCGATGCCCGCGTTGCTCCGCCTTGCCCGTTTCGCAGTATCTATCACTGTTCATGTTTATGGCTGAAACACTATGTTCTTAATCCATACAAATATATAACATATAAATACTTCTCACTCACCCCTTCTCCACAATACAGTCCTATTATTAATAAGCCCACACCCGTCTTCTTGTCCACGTTGCTGTGGATCGCTTCTCTCTTTGCTGCGGATCGCTTCTCTCTTTGCTGTCGATCACTTCTCTCTTTGATGTGGATCGCGTCTCTCATTGATGTGGATCGCTTCTCTCTTTGCTGTGGATCGGTTCTCTCGTTGCTGTGGATCACTTCTCTCTTTCACAATTTCTCGAGGGTGGCCCCTCAAGTGCTCTTCCTCCCACTTTACCAGCATATTCTTTCCCAATATATTATTTTCTCTCTCTCACTTTGTCTCCCTTACCTTCTGTTTCTGCATCATGTGGTCTGTGTTTCTCATCCAACTACTCTCACATACTTTGTACTTTATGTTCTGGACGTATTTTTCTCTTCCGCTCTTTTCATCCCTTTTCACTTTGATTGTTTTTCTCACTTTGGTTTTTCTTACTCTGTTGCTCTTACTTTAATTGCTCTAAATTCTCTACATTATTTTCCCATGTATTTCTCTTTTTATTCCTTTCGATTTCCCCCACTAATAAACACATATATTTCCCCTCTCTCTTTCTCAGTGGGTAAGACAGCTCAGTGAGCTAGCTGCTTCTGCTGAGAACTATGTTCAGTCTACAGATAATTATGAATGCATTTTCAACTCCTTCTCTTTCACTCTTTCTTCGTTTTGCTTTCTTTCTCTGTGAAATATTCTCTTTATTAATTTCATTATTACTTTTCTCATCTTCTTGTAATCTTTTTAGTTTTGCCTGTGTTTTTTCACATTACCTTTTTATCTGTTCCCTTTCAATGTATTTTTTTCTAGCACACTCCCCTTTTTCTTGTAATTTATTTTTCCTTTACTCTATTTCAGTCTCTTTTTGTTGCCAACGTTCTTAATTGCCTCTCGCTATCCTAAGTAATCTGTGGCTTTCTTACTGGAGGCCTTTTTTCAATCCACCTTAGATTTTTTCTATGACCCAATGATTACAATGTGGGAATACAAGAACAGTGTAGCATAGACAAATGTTGTAGAAAACATAGTACATAGAATGTACTACTTATGGGGGTAAAACGTTAATGTATCCAATTGGAATTCCAGTTCCAATTGACCTTCTATCTAACAGCAGAGAATAAACACAACACAACAGACCCCTTAATACTTTGCACATACTGCAATAATAAGTTTGATGATAACCAAAATGGCATCTCAATCTATCAACAATAATTTAGACAGATGTCCACCATCAAAATGCTCCCCTACAACTTAATCTATACGAGACTACAGTACACCCATTCCAAGCTACAATAAGACTATAACCCAAGGCTGTCAAATTGATCCATTAGAGATTACTTAAAGGCATTCATGGCAAATTAGTATATTTCCGATAAGATCTCAAAGAAAATGTTGAAACACTACGAGTAGGATAAACAGTACATCAATCTTTAATTGTATTAGTTAATGGTGTTCTCAAACAGAACAATGGGCCTCATTACAAGTTTGGCGGTAGACTTACCAGTAAAACCGGCAGGCTGCCGCCAAACTTGCGATTTTTTCCGGCACCCGCAAATGGGCAATTACCGGGTGATTACGGCCCCGCCAGACCCGGTAATTGCCCATTCGCAGACGCCAGAAAAAAAAGCGCCCCATTCCCATTTGAGCTTCATAGGGCTCAATGGGAATGGGGAGGTCGAATGCACCGGCACCATTCAGAATTTAGAATTTGAGAGGAGATATGAAATGAGCATCAGATGTTACCGGATTGTCTGGAGGCACCCCGCAACTCCTTTTCCTGCTGAGGTCCTGGCCCGCCAGGGTGACACCCACGGGACAAGGGCCCAGGTGTTCAGCTCCCACAGGGGGTTAGGCACCCTTGGGGGCAGGGAGCATCCTGTGCTTGTTATCCCTCACCCTACATCTTAACAAGGAAAGTGGGGAAGATTCTGTGCAGCCAAGGTGAGGAGAAGCGATAGGGGGGCCCATCTGAACTGCCTGAATTAATACTGAGCAACCATCCCTGTCTCTACTCACCTATTCCACCATGTCAACTATGACTGTAATGGACTGCATGGTTGTACGCCCCATCGAACCTCGCATAGCTTCCAAATGTTTAACCAACCCAAGAGGAAAATATTAACTGTAAAAAAGAAAATCCTAGTGCCCACTCTTTTACCAGGTGTTGATCACAAGGTGCAGCCCCACAGCCCTGTCTCAGGTGATGCCTACCAGTTAATAAAATAAATTCATCATTTTTTGGGGAGTACCATGGACATTATAGGATGTAAGGTCGCTGTTCTACATGAAGAGCTCAAATACTGCACCATCTTGGATGAACTTGCGAGTAAAGCAGAGCCTAACCCTTGTAAGTTTAAAGCAGGGGATTATGAGCCGACTTCTTCTAAGCCCGAGGGTGGTGCTGCCCCAAATTGGATAAGATTTGGCTCTGATGGTTCCCTGTCGAAAATGAGCGAGCAGGGGGAGGTGTCTCATCGCTCAGGACCACCCCACCCACTCCATTAACAAGTGAGTCCTAAGCCTCTAATGATGAGACACAGGGCATGTCTGCTGAAAAGGGGTCACCAGTCGAATCCCAAACCTTTCTTCACACTAGCCCCCATTGGAATATTGGTCTCCCCCAGCCCCTTCTCCGCTCAAGTCAATGAGGGTCCCCCAATGGTCTGCAAATGCAACCTGGTTTTAACTGAGCTGGCAGGCATAAAGAAACTGCTATTATCCATTCTGGAAAATTGTCAGGGAGGCAGAGCTACGGGGGAGTGACAACTAAGCATGGAGGACTTTACAAGTTCCCCCGTACCAGTTTCTGTGAAACCTCATAGCATCCAGCGAACTGATAAAAACCCGAAGGAAATTATTGCTGCCAGCATTTTCTCTGCCAGAGAAGGTGCCCCTGCCGCAAGCCGAGCTCTCTATTCGCCCTGAAATCTCCAATCAGCAGCACAAGTTTGTTCATACTCTACCATGGGCCGAGCATGGGCAGGCAGATTGAGGTTCCAGAAGCACATCTTGGGGTGGCAATCAAGGTGGAGGGACAGGCCATGCAACACCCACATTGACCTCTAACAATATCACTTATAATCACTTATAGGGGTTTCAGACCTCAAAAAGACGTACAAACACCCAAAAGGTCCGCGAAGGGGAGGGCGGATATTCCTGCATGGGGTCCCCAAAGGTGCCAATGACCAGCCCAATTCTCAGGATTCTTTAACCAATGAATGCACCCACTGGCTACGAACAGTTTGTGAATGCTGCTCCTTAATATGAGACGATATTTTAAGCTGCCCAAGATCTCATTATAATGGGGGTGCCCCTCCGACACCATCTGTATTAATCTAAGGGAAGAAAGGGTGTCCATTGGAATACTGGGAATGGCCACGAGACGATGTCTGTCATCATGTAGTTCAATTGCAATCAGTCCCCTCCCCTACTTCCAACAATGCTTTTCTTATTAAAACAAGGTCCCTGCAACCTTTGTTCTCTGAAGCTAATATAGACCCACTGGTGAAAAGATCAGGGGGGCGCTTTGAACAGAAGTGGGATGGCAGCTTATATGGCCAAGTGAAAGGACCCCCATGGTTGCATGGGTCGCTAATAACTTACTAGACCTGGGGTCTGCTTTCCTTTGAAGACAGCCCAGAAGTGGGATGGCAGTTTAAGTTAACGTGAATGTATTTGAGTAACATGATGTATATGTTGTACTTTGATGGCCCTACTGCCGAATAAAGTTAATACTGATACTGTTGAGTTTAAGAATACGTAATTTGTTTTTCTTGTAATTCTTTAAAATATTATGTTATGTAACATAAAATTCCAAATATTGTAGCCCCATGTGTGTTTGGGTAATATTGATGTCACCTGTCCACAGGTACCTCTAAGGACATCCCTAGCATAAAGGGAAGATGATGATTGTAAGGTAGTTCATTTGAGAATGTGTGAAATTGATTGTAAATTTAGATGAGGGGTGGTATGTTTTTGTTAGTTGCCATGCTAAAAACCTGTGAAATTAACTGAAAAAAAGTTGGTAAAGGGATGTTATTTATTTATTTATTTTCACATCTATGTCAGCGCACAAAGCCCTGAAGCATCTTGGTGCTAGTTAGAGAAAGTGCAGGTCATATAAGAGCTTAACACAAATGTAGGTTCAGTTTCAATGTAGATGTACAATCAGGAAAAGCCTTGCTTCATGATGCTGTGGCTACATCAGCTGTACATACAAGCATGGGGCAAGATAAATAAGTGTGCACAACCAGGAAAAGCCTCACCTCATGGCACGGGGGCTATATCAGCAGTACAAAGAAGCATAGGGCAAAATCATTAAGTAAGTGTGCACAGCCAAGAAAAACCTTGCCTCATGGTACAAGGGGCTACATCAACAGTACCCACAAGCATGGGGCAAAATCAGTAAGTGTGCACAACCAGGAAACGCTTCGTCGCATGGTACCGGGGGCTACATCAGCAGTACATAAAAGAATAGGGTGAAATCAGTAAGTAAGTGTGCACAGCCAAGAAAAACCTTGCCTCATGGTACAAGGGGCTACATCAACAGTACACACAAGCATAGGGCAAAATCAGTAAGTGTGCACAACCAGGAAAAGCCTTGCCTCATGGCACGGGGGCTATATCAGCAGTACAAAGAAGCATAGGGCAAAATCATTAAGTAAGTCTGCACAACCAGGAAACGCCTCGTCGCATGGTACCGGGGGCTACATCAGCAGTACATAAAAGAATAGGGTGAAATCAGTAAGTAAGTGTGCACAGCCAAGAAAAACCTTGCCTCATGGTACAAGGGGCTACATCAACAGTACACACAAGCATGGGGCAAAATCAGTAAGTGTGCACAACCAGGAAACGCTTCGTCGCATGATACCGGGGCTACATCAGCAGTACATAAAAGAATAGGGTGAAATCAGTAAGTAAGTGTGCACAGCCAAGAAACACCTTGCCTCATGGTACAAGTGGCTACATCAACAGTACACACAAGCATAGGGCAAAATCAGTAAGTGTGCACAACCAGGAAAAGCCTTGCCTCATGGCACGGGGGCTATATCAGCAGTACAAAGAAGCATAGGGCAAAATCATTAAGTAAGTGTGGACAACCAGGAAACGCCTCATCGCATGGTACCGGGGGCTACATCAACCGTACACACAAGCATAGGGCAAAATCAGTAAGTGTGCACAACCAGGAAAAGCCTCACCTGATGGCACGGGGGTTATATCAGCAGTACAAAGAAGCATAGGGCAAAATCATTAAGTAAGTCTGCACAACCAGGAAACGCCTCGTCGCATGGTACCGGGGGCTACATCAACAGTACACACAAGCATAGGGCAAAATCAGTAAGTGTGCACAACCAGGAAAAGCCTTGCCTCATGGTACAGAGGGCTACATTAGATATGGAGGCACTTGTAGGTAAAATGCGACAAAAGAATTGTTGCACAAATTGGGAGAGCCATTGGTCCAAATAGGTGTGAGTGGGTGTGTGCATACAGACTGGCCAAGCCTTGTATCGTGGCGTGGGGGACTACATCCAGAGTGCAGGCAAACAAGAATGACAATATAGTTGAGTATGCATTGGATATCTGTGATTTTTTCCCAAAAATGTCACCTAATGGAGAAGTGACTGAATTTATTTAACCGAAAACGAAATTCACTTTTCACTTTTTCTACTTATTTTTTTAAAATCATGTTGGGGGAGACCGCCCCCCCTCCCCAGATAGCCTTACCCTTCCCTACTCTAACTTATATCCTTACGTCACACCCCACCTATTATGCACTATACATATACCACATTACCTACCATATTCAGTGAAATATATTCGGTCACTTCTCCTTAGGTGAAATTGTATTCAGTGAAATCTACGGCAACAGTATGCATTCTGGGGCGGTATCACCTTGGTAAGATGTCACTTTGCACTAGGTTACGACATCACAGTGCGGAAAGTTATGACAATGTTTGCACCTTGAAACACTTGTGTATAGGCACGTTATAAATGCCATATCGTATCATATCATATCATAACACAGTGAGCAGATTACAGGGGAGTCAAAGTCAGTAAGGTTCTGTGTGTATATATAGTGTGCAACCCGTGAGAGCTGGATGGGCGAGTTTTGTGCCCAGATGGCAAAGTTATTCCCGGCAAATAGGGCAAGAGAACGGTTACAGATTGACCGGCAGGAAGTCATGGTGGTGGGGAAGTAGGGGGGAGTAGATGCCTTTGCCTAATGGCTCTCAGAATGAGCATGTTGCTTTGCGGGCAGTGCGCTAAAGTGGTGGATAACCGATTATGCATGGATGCATATGTTAAATTGCTCTAAAATATATATCACATTCAGTCAAAAACTTTGTTAAAGGGACATTATGGCTGCAAGACAATCATTTTTTTAAAGGAAATTTGCCAGTAATGGTACGTTATGCAACCGTAACTCGTGCCCCACTATGCACTGCTCAGACTAAGACACAGGATTTCAAAGATGGCATCACTAATGACATCATAGATGACATCACTGAATATAAATAAAATGATAATGATTTGTTATTTATATAGCATGCACGTCTAAGCGTTGTACATAGAACGTATTTACATACATTAATCACCCCAATCGCTGTTGGTACTCATTTATCGACCTCAGAAGCATAAGAGGCTGAGTTGGTCTTACCAGGATTCGAACCTGTGACCTGCAGATCACACATAGATCTCAGCAGCATGCGCTCAACCCACTGAGCTATAAATTAAATGCAATAATGCATCACTAAATTACATTCCAGTATACAAATATACATACAAAGATATAGAAATGTATGAAACTTGGCAAATAACCAATCATGAACAATAATATGTAAGGTTATTTCAGGGGTTTTACATAATTATTATGGCTTTCACCCCCGCTGTGGGGGGGGCGAACATGGCCTTTAATGGGCCACCAGCTCAAACCTAGGTAGGCCCAAGCTGAGCGAGAGCCTTGGCTAGGGCGTTGGCCAATAACAGCAATGCTGCCCCCCACATCAGGGGTGAAAGCCATTTGCACCCCAGGGTTTATCTGGGGTACAAGTGGTTTATTTCTTTGCTCGGAAGAGAGGGGTGCGGAAGGGGTTTAGTTTGTTTTGGGGAGTGGGGAGGTGGAGAGACAACAGCGAGAGGCTTGCTGTTTCTTCTCCGTATTCAGAAAAAAAGATGGTGCCAACCAGGGAAGGGCCTCAGGTGGCTGGAAACAACGGGCACTGAGTGTTCACTCTCGCCCATTGTTCCAGCCACCTGATTGGCTCTGCACCCTTCCACGGGTACAAATGTGTATTATAAAAGCTAATAATGCTACTGGCATGCGTATATGATCAATAGCAACTAGATGAATACAACTAGAACATAAAAGTGGAAGATGCCACCGTGAACGGGATTTCACATACAAGGGATAAGAGGAGCATAACATGCCTTAGATCTTTTACACAATCATGTGATTTCAGGCATGCCATGGGACCATCCGCAATCCAATTAGCTGTAAATGACACAAGAGGTAAAATGTCCAGCCTCATTTTCGTACTGAGTACCCTCCTGTAACCTGGCTCAACAAGAGTGAGGTAGTTTTCCCATCTTAAATTATGTTTAAAAGCCAAACATCTATATTTATCTCCATTCGTTTAGAAGTAACCTGATTCTTAAGAATGTATTTAGTTAGTGGCATTAGGGACAATTGAAAATACTAACCTTCCCCAACAACCTCTGGGTGGTAGAAAAATGACTAAACCATGGCAGAACTCCTCAGTAGTAAAAAAACAGTATCCTCTACCATATCAGGGAAGGAACTCACCTTCTTTGTAAAGTCACTGGGGTCTGCAACCCTATATCAAGACACAATCTAAAGGAACCAGCTATTCTATATCGATACCATTATGGACGATGCATTGTCTGCTTTATTATACGGCAACAGTCACTGTGATACAGTTAAGGTGGAACCTGTTTACATTGACGTTTCCCAAAATTCTATTGCTAATAACTTTTGACTTTTGTACCAACCCCCAACGCCCCAAATGGACATTTTCAGGAAAATACATCAAAACCTGGACACATTATTAAGAACGCAAAAATCATTGTCTTTGGCCTACTGCCATTCATTTTTCCATCTAGAAAAAGTGCTTCATTTGAACAGTCGTAGCCTGAAAAATGCTCGATGGATTTGTAACAAATAAGAAACAAGTTGGCCACAAAGTCTTGCAGATTTGGGTTTTACTGGTTTGGAGAAAATCCTGGAATTGGTGATAGATGATTGTTTTGAGGATTTCTGCACACAAGGGTTTGTTCAAGAGCAGGTAATTGCTTTCAGGGTCATCAGGGTTAGCTGTCATTTTGTTGTGTAGAGTCCAACAAAGTGGTCTTGAAGGAACAGAAGACAATTCTTTGCTGTTTAGGTGGGCATGGGTATTGGTTGATTTTTCTAATGATACAAGATAGTTTGTTCACACTGGGAAATGGAGTGCAGCGGGGCAGGCATCATAATCATGTGAAGATGCAGGGGGCTCACGCAGGATTCTTTATCAGGGCTTTGTCTGCTAAATATAATGCAAAAATAACAAGAATGTCCCTCAGGTTAAAAATCAAAAAATTGAGGAAAAAGAAGAGAACGACAGAACACAGAAAGAAATACCTGGCCTGTGAAATGAATTAGCAAACCACACTGAAAAATCATCTATTCTGAAAGTGAAAAAGAAAGAGTACAACAACTGTACATGTACCACCAGGACAGAATTAGAGAAAACATAGTCAACATATGCCAGAGAGCATAATGTGCTACATAACTTGCTAAAACAAATTCAAGACTGAAATGGTCATGCTAGAGGAAATATGGCAGTAGTCAGCACCCAATAGTGAAACCATCCTTGTAAAACATGAATGCAAAAGGTAATTCAAAATAAAAAATAAGAAAACCCTGAAAAAATGACCGGAGATCACAAAAATGCAAAAGCATCATCTTTACTCACCTAGCACAGTGGACACAAATACCAATGTTGGGATTAAAAGTACAGAGTACTGGGAGTGACATAAGTGACACGTTACACAAGTGTGATGACAGAAAACAATACCGCAATATCCTGAGTGATAGATAGAGCCACTCAACTTGAAAACATTATAAAGTATTCCCGTAAAAAGAGATGACAATAAGTGGCTAATTAAAAAAATAAATAAAAAGATAAATTATGTCATAACATTTGAAAAAAGAAATAAAAAAAATGACAATACAAATTATAAAAAATACATATCCCACAACCAAGTAGAGGACAGACAAATAAAGATAACAATAGACCGACTAAAGGTGTGATGACCTAGATATTGGTAAAAATACACAAAAGCAAGTAATGAATCACAAAGAACATCAGTGAAAGAGAAACATCATCAGCGATTATGCAACATGTAAGCTGAAATACACAGAGCAATGATAAAGAGTATGAGGAAGGACATGCTCAAACAACTCATATTGAGGTCTTTGTTTATGCCACTTGGAATAAGACTGTCCAGCCTATGGATCCAAAAAGCTTCATGCTGTTAGAGCTTCTACTCTACATCTGCTATGAAACTGCTTTTATCCAAAACTTGCAGGATCTGACACCTTGTCTGTGCAACAGTGTTCCTGCTCTCTAAAATGACAAGCATTATTGGTTCTAATACATGACCTATGCTCATTTCAACGGGTCCTTACTTTTCTTGGCATCTATCCCACACAGTAAGTACTACATGGGCAACAAACACATTAAAAACCGTTTTCTGAATCACATATTGCAAATTATCTTAACATAATCTTTTCTCCTGTCTCTGGGTGAAAAGCAACAGCACCTTTAATCACATTATTTCAGTTTTCACAATGCAAGCATGGACATGTTCTAATACATGTATTCATAATTTGTTTGTGTCAAAGAACATCACTTTTGACAAAAAAGTAATGTACGTTTCTGCTCCGTTTCGATGCAAACACAGGTGGAATGACAAACAAATGTATGGTTCTAATATCATTCTAGAATCTATCCCAATGCTTCAAGATACTTTGTTTGATTTTATTGCTATGAACAGCGAGCTTAGAGATATATATATACTAGAGATGGTTGTGCTGTATCAACTTTACCATTTATCAAAGATTATCTTGATCTGCTCGTCACATTAAACTCAGCTTTCCTGAGTTTCTTTTCAGGATACCCACTCTCAGCTAATTTGTTAAAAGGTTTACTGAACTCTTCACAGAATTGTTCTGTGTCACTAACAATTCTTTTCACCCTAAGCAACTGGCCATAGAGAAGACCTATAATGGTGCTTGGAGGATGGAAATAGTAAGTGAAGGCAAATGGTTCAGTGGTTTTGTTCTGGAACAGAGTAGTTGAAAGTTTATCCCAATCAACAATGATACTACATCAAGAAATTGCATTTCAGTATGTCCTATCTCTGCAGAAAACTGTATCCAAAAGTCATTTACATTAAGATATTTTATGCAATCAAACAGTGCTTCCAGATACCCACACCAAATGGAAAATACATCATCAATGTAACAACCCCAATATTTGAGGTATTTGTGCCATACTGGGTGATTCAGAAAAGGGTCCAGTTCGATTCTATGCATAAAGCAGCTAGCATAAACAGGGGCCATTGTGGCCCCCATGGAGGTACCTGACATTTCTAGGAAAAAATGGTCTTGTAAATGAAAGTAGGGATTCTGTGATTATGAACTTAAGAAGGATCATAATGGACTCTTTGGTTTCTCTTATGTGGCCCTCCTTAAGTAGTAACCATTCCAGAGCTTCCTGAACCAGATTGCGTGGAATTAAAGTTTGAAGACTGTTCATGTTCACAGTGAACAGTTTGTCACCAGTCTCAAAATTCACTGTCACAATGATCTGACGGAAATGTGTGGTATCTCTGATATAGATGCTTGTTTTCTGTATGAATGGTTGCAAAAAAAGTCAATCTATGTAACCAACAGTTGTAGAATGCCATTGTTGGCAGCAAGTATGGGTCTACCTAGAGGAAGAGTGGGATGTTTATGAACTTTAGGTAAAAGATAGAAAATGGGTACTTCCAGATATTTTACAGTAAAAAGTGCTCTAGTGTTATCATTAATCAAATCAAGATCAAAAGCACGATCCAATAGTGATTTCAGGCTCATACTAATTCCATTGGTAAGGTCGCCACCAAGTGTGGCATAGGTGTCCCGCTTACTCAGTTGACACCATCACTTGTTCTGTCAATCAACACTATCAAGTATCACAAGAGCACTTACCTTGTCTACTGGATGAATAGTGATGAATATGATATGCTGCCTGCCACTCAATCGCCGGAGCAGCTATTCCACCATAGTGATAAGCCAACATTAGATTCCATAAAAATAATGAATGGGAAAACTATACCATTATATGTAATTATGCATGGGGGAAATATCAGCTGCTGCGAGGGGTTTTGTGTTGCGACTGATAGATAATGGGAGCCAATATAGGGTTGTCTATGATGTCACTGAGGTGCAGTATACCTCAAGCTCATACCAGCACATCTGTAATGTTGTTTGTTGCCCCCCCCCTACATGTCTTTTTCACCCCAGTGATATCTACAAGCATGGGCATTGGAGGGATGGAGCAAGGAGCCAGGAGATGACACATACAACTTAAAAAATCTCCCTGCCCAACCAAAACAGAACAAACTGGTATCCTGATCCCGCCTCCATCTACTATCCTGTGTACATTCCTCCCCGGCCCCCGAAAGGAAAAATGTCCTTGACATCCAACCACTCTTCGAAAAAAATTCCCTCATATGCCCTCTTTACCCTTCCTCACTTTAGAACATGGAAATTTGTATCTGGTGGCTGCATCCTTCACCCAGTGACCTCTTTCTGAGAATGCCCTTCCACACCATTATAAAAGAAAACTGAAAGATTAATGGGCCTCCTGCCACTAATCTCTACCTTCTTCACCTCCAACTCCTCTTTCCCCCCAGCATGCTCCCTGGGAGAGTCAGAGCCATGAGCTTGTCAGGTTTTCTTAGCCTTGCCTCCAACAATGTCAAGGGCCGAGCAACCCTTGTCCTTATCAAAGCCACATGATAACATTTTACAACCCTAACATCTGCAGCTAGTTAAAGAGGAGAGAATGATTCAATCGGCTTCCTCAGGGCACATGAGACTCTCTGGGCCGAAGACAGAAAATGTTGGTTTGCCTCACCATAATGTCACCTCAGTGGGTGAATTCATAATCCTCTGCCACAATAACAGAGGAAGGGGATATGGCATATGAAATGTACAATTATTGCTTTTTGACACTGTTCCTTAACCCACCACTTAGATGAGCACATATCCTGTTTTCTAATTCTGCCCTTCACTGTGTTCTGACATTACCTCTTCAGATTCAAGCTCCTTGCATCTCTTGACTGACTCTTCTCCTCAGCTTGTCACATACTGTGAATTGGCTCAATCCCCTCCCTGCTTACCTTTCCCTACCCACATCGCCTGGCTCAACAGCAGCACATTAGGAACACCATCAAATTTGTCAATATCTAATTTAGCCATAATAATAATATCAATGTATTTCTTATATAGAGATACACACCCATAGGTCACAGAGCGCTTAAATAACAGAAGACATTATTATCCCACAGAGTGGTACTCATTTTATTGACCTTGGAAGGATGAAAGGCTGAGTTTACCCACTGGGATTCGGACCTGTTACAGTTGGCTGCTCACAGATATTAGTGGCGAGCGCTTAGCTCGCTGTGCTCTGCATGTCTGCCATTAGCCATGCCGTTTTCACATTACCAATTCTGACATCTTGTTATCTGTAGTCTTTTATAGAAATCATCTGTTTCCAGTTATCCATTATTAGCACGTAGAAATCATTATTGACCTCCTCTCAGCCAATGAGAATGCTTAGAGTGCAGTCAATAACTACTGGTATTGACTACGTTCTGAACATTCTGTCTTTAAAGGTAGACAGGAAAACAACAATGCAATTTCCAAGCAAATTTTCTTCCAACAGGAGACTTCCTCTCTTAGGGAAATGTATGTGTTGATGTACCATCCTAATTAACACACAAAAGAGAAAGCTCAAACGTAGGAAAAAGCTTTTGCTTTCTTAAAGTGAAACTGTTTACGTTTACATAGCACCAAATGCATGATCATGTAAAACCTGTTTGAGTACAGCCAAGTTTGCATTTTAAATGCTACATTTATGAGGACAACTATGGTATTTCAACATGACAGAATGAAACCACATTTAATTTACTAACTCAGTTGCCTATTTACTTTGCCCAGTATTAAAGTACTTCAATACCAAAACTCCAAAACATGCATTTCTGCTACCACTACGTGCTGATGGCCTGATAGACCCCAATAGCGGTCGTTACCGCTTTGGATACTTACCCTACCCCAACTTGGTGGCAGGCCATTTTCCCAGAATAATGACCCTTCCCTCAGTCTCTAAGGCTATAATATGGGCTGTATGCTGGAAGAGCTGTATGTCTAAAAACATTGAAAATGCCCAGGATAGACATGTTTCTCTCCAGTGCAAAAGCAAAATATGCATCAAGATGTGTCTTGTTGGCCTCATTGACATTTTAATTTCAGACTTGAATGAAACGTGTTTAAAAAACTTCTCCAACGGTTGCTGCCGAAGAAAAACATATTTCTGTTGGATACCGTGGGCAGCAATTTTGTGTATCCGATCAGCGATACGTTGAGCTTTGTTAAAAGAGTATTTTACTGCAGATTTGCTATACCAAATAAAGTTTCGTTTATTTTGATTGTACAGTTTAAAAAATAAAGGCATACAAGTAAAAGTAAGGATTAATAGCTAGTTGTTCTTAAACTCGTTGATTAAATGCAAGTTGTGGCTAATTGTTATGTGCTTGTTTTTTTTCTATGCTCGAACGGGAGAACAGCAGTTGTAATTAAAGCAATTATTAAAGACTGTGTTGCAAATAAATCTGGGATGAACTATTACCGGCCCAGTTTGTTTTTGCTTATCAAGTAGTCATGATGGCACAGACACCTCCGATGATCTCACGTCAACTACTAAGTATAGTCAAATATTGTAAGGAACAGAAGCAAATATCGCTGCATTCACTCATGCATGCTATAGTTGTTATCCTAGCTCAGACTGTATAAACATGTTAAATTGTGATGTTTGAAACGATTTAGCTGGTAAACAAAATATCTAATGAATGGGTAAATAGTTAGGAAAGGAGTATGATTCTCCATCATGTCAGTATGAGACCGTAAATTAGTGGGGCTGGATCCATTTTTAGAGTGGGGGTGCTGGTTAATGATGGCAAAGAGGCAACACATATGCCAACTCCCTTCAGCAGAACTGTGTATTGTGGGGAAATGCCTTCAATGTATTTTTGAAAAAATATGGTCCAGTGGTGCATTGGAAACACATCTCGCAAATATATAATCAATATAGGATATGCATGGTGTTGTGCCTTTTTTTTAGAGCAGGTTAACCACTGAATTGGTCTCTTAAGCGCTCCTTCAGGTTGCCGTAAAATGGCTATGGTAAAGAACCGAACTGCTACAGTGACTTACATGAATTTGCAGAGATAATGCATATTGCATGCTTATAGAGAGCTCAGTTTCTGATAATATTCTAAGCGAATAGGGAAAATGCATTACATATTCAGAGAAAACTAAGAATGTTGTAAAGAATGGATGAAAATGTTGAATTGTTGAAGGTAATGCAATAGAGCAGAGAGTTAAGGGTAATTGTAATTAAACCCGTGGGCCTCATTATGAGTCCGGCGGTAGCTGTGCCATAGCCGTGCCGGTAAATACCCACATGGCTGCAACTGGAGTCAATTTATTTCTGGCGCCCACCAATGGGAACCTACCGGGGCATTACAGCCCCGGCGGTCCCGGTAATTCCCTATTGCTGGGCACCGGAAAAAAATTACTCCCCATTCCCATTCGAGTCCCAGTGGACTCAATGGGAATGGGGAGGACGGATGCACCGGCACCATCCTTTAAGGATCTGCGAGAAGGTGCCATTCTGCCCGCCAGGTCAGACCTGTCGGGCGGAAAGGCACCCACCCGCAGACACTGTAGTTTGCCGGTCCAGTAACAACGGTGCCGGTAGCTTAACAGCACCGTTGTTACCGGCCAGCAAACTTGTAATGAGGCCCTGTGTCAGTCCATTAAGTGGTGCTGACCAATGACATGATCTCAGTGGTATGCGATAGACAATCTTCTAAGCGCAGAAAACTACACCTGTATTATGCTGTAACATAGGACATATTTCTTAAATAGCTGTACAACTAAGTCCAATGACTAGTATGGTAGAGGTTGTGAAAGGTGTGGTTTTAGTACCAAATCAGTGTTCACCCTAATGGCTCATGAGGAACAGAAGGAGCTCATATGCAAGGTTAGTTAAATACCTCCGATTGGTCCAGAGGCTGGTGCGAGGTCCGCGGGCATCGGACGCACCTGCTGATTGGATGGTAATGGGTGTGAGGTGCAATATTTTTGGAAATGCCGCCATGTTGGATCTGCGAACAGGCACAGCTGACCGCACAAAGTGCAGTGAGGAAAAAGTCTGGAAAACACATTGTGGGTCATTTGGTGGTGGAAAGAGAGGCTGAGAAGGGTGGGGAGTGGGATAAAGATGATAAGGGGCTGTTTCTTTAGGTTGTAAAAATTCTGCGCAGGTGTCGTAGCTGTCCGCGGACACCGCAGTAGTTCCTGGACACCGCTGTGAACGGAAGGCTTGGAATAGACATTTGGGGTTATTTGATGGCTGGAAGAGGGCATACAATTGGAAGGAAGTGGAATGAAGGTAATGTTGAGCTGTTTTATAGGTGAAAAAAGGGTTTGGAAATGCTGCTGAGTCTGCAGTCAATTTTGGTGTCTGCGGACATCATTTCGATTGCAGGGGGGCCAGGGTGAGTTGTATTACTTGAGGGTGTATGGTCACAGGCCATGGCCCCAAGAATACATGCAACGGGCACAACCACCACAGAAGTCATATCTGTATAGTAATTATCGGTGATGTAGTAGGAATATGGCCAGAATTACATTTGTAACAATATGTGTATAGTAATTGTAGGTAATGTAGTGGAAGTACAAAGTGGTTGTAATATGGAGGAATGATGTAATTGAACTCTATATGGTACTTATGAGTGTAGTACAATTGAGGATAATTGCTGTGGCTACTTAGTGTTGTAGCGTTATGAAGCTGACATCTCTGGTTTATTTTCTGTCGGAAAAACTGTACAATTGGTTAAGCAGGATAGTTCAAAAGCAGTAGTTGTATACAAATTTAAATATACATTTTCTTTTACAGACCCTCATAAACAGTACATTCTAAGTACCATGTTTAGTACAACATTAGTGTATGACACACTGCTGTTGCATTGAAATTAAATAATCATTGAGTCATTGGGGCAAAATCTGTACTGGATTTAAAAAACCTGATTACTGTTACGTGAGTGTAAGGGTGATAGTATGAGTGTTTGAAGTATGTTGTGCTTAGGAATGCTAGAAATAGTTAGATACCTGTTGGCATATTCTAACTACATTAGAGGTTAGAAGGTGTTCTGTCGTATAAGAATTGAGATGGCTTATTTGAAGTGCTTTGCAATGATAGTGTGTTTCCACAAGTTCGATACCTGTTGCCATATTCTAACTAGATTGACTTTCAAACGTGCTATTGCAGTATTATGGATGTAGTTTCATACCTGCTGGCATATTCTAACTGTTAATTGTGCTATAGTCTACTGACTAAATTTGGGTTGCAGGAATATTAAGTAGGCATTTGGGCATTTGTTATATTTGCTGGTAACATATGTTTTGGAGTAACAGACGTAGTGTTACATTCAAACCAACCACTTCTTTTTTTCGCATAGGCAGTGTAGTGTCCTGAAGTGGTTGTGCCACCACACTGGCATACTATACCTACTGTTGTGAAGGTTTTCTTTCCAAGAGATATTTGGACATGTGTGAAGCCTGTAAGCTTACAGTTATTTTTGGTACCATCTACATTGTACCTAGAAGCATTAGTATGACATATTGGCTATGTGAGTTTATTTGTATGATGGAACGATTGTCTGAATTGCAAAAAGGGCATAATATGCCATGATTTGCATTCCGCAGAAGCTGGTGAAATGGAATGGATTCAGAATTTGATATGGATACATATACAAATCATTCATTAGGGATGTGGTCTTGTGAAACATAGTCACAGAGAGTGTATGTATGTTTCCACGTGTATGAAATCTGGAAGATTTCATTTATAGGGATGTTTTTGGTTTCTAGTACTTGCAGTAAGTACATTAGGAATTCTTGTGGATCTTCAGGTTAGTTTATGGTAGATGTTACTATTCCTGCACAGTAGTCCAATTTGTGCCTTATCTCTGAGACACTGTGAGTATTGTCAGGATTATTTGTTGCATTTCTGTGAAGGACAAGCATTTACAAACACAACTGGTCTGAGCCTTTTAAGTAAATGTTATGAACAATTGGTGGCAATTGAAAGAGAATGTATATTGTCACATTAGCATAGCAATTTACTCCAGTTGTGTTTTTGAATTTAAATGGACCATAGAGTTCTATTTGTGTATTGTTTGATGGACATGTAGATGTTTCTGGAGTAGATAGATTTGTGTATTTCTTTTGTGATGGATGTGCGGTTGATTTTGTTGATTTTGATTTTGGTTGTTGTTTATTTAGTGGTATCGTAGGGAAATCTGCTATAGCTTCTGTTTCTATTATTTGACAGTTTGAATCATTTATCATTCATCAATAAAACAGAAGTATAGATTATACACCTGTAACTATCGATTTAGATATTGGGAATGATCATCTAACATAGAGAGTGATATTGAGATGTTACATTTATAAATTAGTACAAAACTACAAAAATGACATTTAAGACAATACTTGATACACCAATTGTCAAGTACCCAACAAAATAACAAGCGAAGAAAGACTGACGTAAACATTACGTAAGGAGGACTGCGATTTCATTTCAAATCGGGACTAAACTCATATCAGAACCATAGAAGACTGCTATTTTTAATGCAATGCCTCAATATCATAATATTCTAGTTTCTGTTAAAATAACAACAAGTGAAGTAAGACTGTTGCGAACGCGCACACAGATATTAATATGATATTTACAAACACCATGTCAGTTGGACTGAATTTTTATATGTAGTGAGCCATTGCTATATATGAATTATAGCTAAAACTGCTATGATTCAATCACCAAGTAATTTTAAATCAGAAAACAGTGAAGATAGACTAACCCGAAGAGAAATAGAAATGTAACATGTCAATGACTAGTTAAAGAAAGTTCAAAGATGGTGACCGCAAGCCATTTGTAATGCAGCACGCTGATCCAACCGGCATAAAACACAGCGCGGAGGACAACAAATGACACAATGACTCACAGGATGCTATATATTTTATCCAATCACTATTATTGATAAAACATGGACTAGTTAATAGCATTCAATCTCATTTCATTGACCTAGACACTGATAATTATCTTACAAGAAGTTTAGCAGAGATTCTGAATACTCATCGGTTGAACTAGCGTTGAATGCATCCTTACAAAGTGTAAGGTGAGCACAATGTTATCAAAACACGTTTATAAATTCAATGTATCCAAGAATTAGAGGTAGATGCAAAGTTAGCCAATTACAGATCAATATTTATATTTATATATCATTTTTAGGCAATTGATTTGTAACAACGATACCCATGAGGGAGATACCTAACAGTGAGATCCTATTTAAAAGCACATAGTACCATTAATAATGCACCGAGATGCACAATGCATGGGGATATGTATCATTGGTCAAATCAAAACATTATAACACAGTGGTGCAATTGACACATTTAAACAGGCACGGTGAGGGTCAGCAACATTATCTTATAAGACACTTTCATTAAGATAACAATGCTCTACTGCTTAAGTATCGAATATAGGCACAAGAGCTTTGGGCACCAATACTTTACAGCATTTGAATATTCACATTAGTAGATGTGTCAACAACATTGTAACAATATTTGTTATTTCTTTTCTCTTTCATTTTAATTTTTCATATCCTTCGTTCTCCTCATCAACCTCAATGGTAATATATTTATATATTTTTAAAATTATCTTTACATTGTTATGAATCCAATATGATATGATCAATTATCCATTAATGATGTACAGAGGAGTTCATTTAATTTAATGCCTTGAAAATGACCTAAGGTCGAAACACGTGTTGGCAAACTTGATGAACTATGTTATGCATCAGGGAAACCTGGCCAGCAAGGAGTCATTAAATGGCAAACTGTTCAATTGGAAATAGTAGTTACATTATTGTTAGATATGAGCAATACCAGCTAAAAAATCACACTTGTTACATATTCAGAAATCCAGTTGCTGGATCCCAACTTTCCCAACTTTGCATGGTTATCAGCTATCACTGAACATTATTTCTTACATAAACTAATTCTCACCCAAGCGCATTCACTGTCCAAATAGCTCAGAAATCAGTTCATGTTCTATATATCTTAGCTTTTAAGGTTTGTTTTAGATAAATGGCATCTCCTGATGTAACACCCCCTTCCACAACAATAACACGCCAACATTCTGAGACAGGAGGTAGGCTATTTTAGGTCATAATATTCGGTTTTATTTAAAATAGTGAATCAAAAACAAAAGTAGCCCCCCAACTTTATGCTCTGGAAATCACCCATAATATTCTTCCCAAATAAATATAGGTCACTTGTCTAGAGAAAGGGAA
This sequence comes from Ambystoma mexicanum, assembly GCF_040938575.1. Classification (NCBI taxonomy): domain Eukaryota; kingdom Metazoa; phylum Chordata; class Amphibia; order Caudata; family Ambystomatidae; genus Ambystoma; species Ambystoma mexicanum. The sequence goes on along the minus strand of NC_090939.1, from coordinate 682,825,489 downwards.
TATAACCTGCCGGTTGTTGTCTCAGTAGTGATGACTTCCACAATGCACAAACACACATTCTTACATAATCAAATCTGGATAGCTATTTTTCTGGACCAATATGCAATGAAAATTCATATTATCCCTGCTTGTCTGCAGTATTTTCCAAAACTTTCATCACCAATTGACAATATATAAAGCACTATTATTTTCTCTAACCCATCGACAAGTGTTTGGACCAGAGAAAAACATCATAATAGACACTTTACTTGATTTTCTGTAATGACATTGACCAGTATTGGCATCAAAGAGAATCTTCATCATATACATTAGTTTCAAATATAACGTTCTTATTCACTGTGTAGCTCCCATTGAAATAAATTGTACTATTCGATTCTGTTATAGGGTGACTTCCATGTGGCGCCAGGTAGGTTTCCAGGTAAGTACCTTTATTACACATCATCTTACGGTACACGCTAAATCAATTATATTGGAGCTGGGTCCACTGGTGCCCACCACCCCATTCTACATCTTTCCAACTGCCACACCTGGAGCTCTGGAGTGGGCATCATTCAACTCCACATGACATTCTAACCACCACTAACGACATCACCCATTTGTCCAAATAAGACACAGATACAACACATCTCCCTTCCTTCCATATTAACAAACAAAAATACAACGCACCTCCTCTCCTTCCACACAAATACTTAACACCATATAAATCATACACTTTGTCATTATGTCCACAACATTGCTCCCAATGATACTTCCACACTTTTTGGGTCACACCTGTGTTGCCCACTATTATATCCACACATCCATATGCTCTGGGTCACAACTGTGTTACCCACTATTATAACCACCCACCGATAACTCCTGGGTCATACCTGTTTGCCCACTATTAAATCCACACCTATGAAATGAGTTAAGTGTGTCATGAAATGGTGCATAGTTAAAAATGTTTTTTTCGGCTAAAATACAGTACAATTAGGTCATTACAATTATAGTTCCATGGTACATTAATATACTTACTTTGTTACAATTGAAGAGGTTTCTTTCTTCTGTTGATGTTTCTGGGAATTTTCTTTGTTATGTGAATGTAAAAGAAAGGTAGTTGGTGCATGTGGTGATTGTGCACTGGTTTAAATAGTCGGGGTTGGCATGTATCATAATAGCAGAAGTCATTTAAAAAAAGCAAAATATACAAATGTTGGCATTGGTTATGCAGCTACAGGCTGAAGCTGTTGGAAACATTTGAAAATGTTTATGAAATAAGGAAAGTGCACTTGGTAAAGAGTCCCATAGCATTATGAGGTGGCACATCATGGTAGAGGTGTAAAGTGTTGAAGTATATGGTATCTGATAGCATTGCCCGACAAAATCTGTACCTTTATAGATAAACAAAGTTGTTGTCTTCAGCAATTTTTTTTCAATAGAAGTCTTCTAAATGGCCCACAGTGTTTGGTGCACTGGCTGCTCTACCATTTTTAAATGTGTTATAACAAGGAAACTGCACTTGATAGACGTTCATATAGTAGTATTAACTGGAACTTGGTATGACCAGGTGTAAAATGTTGGCACTACAAAGTATTTGATAACAGTGCATGGAAAATACACTTTTATGTATACTATGCCTCTTTGTAAAAGCACTTTAGAAAAGGACACAGAATGCATTGGTGAATTAGCAGCATTAACAATTTTAAGTTGTTAAAAGAAGGAAAACGTACTTGCTAAATATTCATATAGTACTACTTACTCGCACTTGATGTGAGGTGGTGGAAATCGTTGCCAGTTCATGGCATCTGATAGCACTGCCTGTTAAATAGTGGACCTTTCTATAAGGAAAAGTGTGGCATTTGGAAATGTTTCTTTTCAACAGTACTTCAATGAGAAACACAGTGAATAGGCGAATTAGCACCAGGAACATTTTTAATTTGTTTACAAAGAAGGAAAATGCATTTGCCAAACACTCCTGTAGTACTATTAACTGGCACTTGATGTGCGCAGGTGGAAAATGTTGGCATTGGATGGCCATCTGAAAGTAGTGGCAAGAAACCAACACATTTTTATAGATATTATTATATGTATATGATTATTAAATAAAGGTAGTACAAAAATAGACTTTCGAAAATGAAAGAATACCTGGAGTATACCTTCTTAGATGTTGATTGTGGATTGTAGATGTTGAATCTGAAAATAGAAAGCTGTACAACTTTGCACTGCACTTTGTAATAGAGGAGGCTCTGAATCACAGCAGAAATCCACTCTCAGGGTTGAAAGTTACATCTGAACTGTTGAAATGAGTGACAGGGTTACATGCAGAATTCTTAGATGTGATTGATGGATGAGTGCTTGACTGTTTGAAAGGAGCCAGTCAGGGAATGTTACAGAGATAAAGGTAAAACGTGTAGAAGGGCTGCCCTGAGTTTTGACGTCTGTGGAAGTCCGTGACTGTTCGAAAACATATTGCACCTGTCATCCATGCCCTTTCATCAAGCCCTGCACGGACAGAGGACTGCAGAGGCCGTAAACTTCTCGGATGTCTGCGGACTGCAGAGGAAAAGCCAATCAGGCATTCTCTTAGTGATGAGGAGTTGAGCTGCAGATGAGGACAGCGTAGGAAGTGCTTCATTTCTTGCTTGAATTGCTTAAAGCATGGACATGAACAAGAAGACTGTTTGGATGTAAGGAGATTCGTGGATTAATAAGGTGAAGATATATGCAGAGCAGCTTGGCATCACTAGTAATCATGGATTAGAAGTGGAGGTGTTATGGCATGGAGTTCATCGAATGAAGTGGAGTAAATAAGTACCCATTTCTGAAGATATGGTGCATTTGAAACATCCAGAAATGATTCTAGTACATTGTGGAGGCAATAGTTTTGGAAATGTAACTGGAATATCTTTGCATTTGCAATGAAACATACTTTCAGAAGGCTAATGGAACTATTTCCAGCCGCAAAGATTATTTTTTATTTTTTCACAAATTACTGAAAGGCAAATGTGGAAGAGATCACACTTGTTTTCTCCACCAATTGAGAAAGCAAGGCACAATGTCAATAAAGCTCTGTGTGCATTTTTAGAAGATGTAGGAATGCCATCTTTTTCACAATGACATGATAGAAGGAATATTTTTCAAAAAGATTGAGTACATCTAACCAATGTTGGAAATTAGATTTTTCTTTTTAATATTCAGAATGGTTTGAAACTATTTTTGTGAAAGAAATCAACAATAGGGAATAGTATTTAGTAAAACATTTGTCAGTAGATACCTTCCATAAAGAAATTAGGGGTGTCTTAGCTCCGATCCTTTTCACCCTTTATATTATTGGGCTCCTAAAGGCTTTGGTGGAAACGAAGCCGGATTATCCGTATGTGGGGGAGCAGGGCTCTTCTGGTCCTGGCATATGCAGATGACACCGGGCTAATGCCAGGATCCCAAGGGCCCTCCAGGTGCTGACATCCACATGTGCGGCCTTTTTGGAAAACCTGGGACTCAAAATGAATACTAAGAAATCTGCAGTAATGGCAAGCACAGGATAAATGAGGCCAGCGAAGAGGAATTCAATGCTTTGCAATCGGGAGATAATCCCTAGTGTCAGGGAATTTGACTATATGGGGTTGGATTCTCAGAGACAATCATGGTTATTGCGCACATCAAGAAACAATCAGCAAAGTTAAGTCAACAAGTGGGATGGATTTCTTCTTTTTTGTCCCGCTGCCAGGGACAACCGTTGGATGTTGTCCCTGATATCCAGGTGAAGGAGAACACATTTTGTAGAAGGCTATTTATTGGGACTCCTGGGATCCACTCGCTGTATCTCTATTAAAGGGAACTGGGAATTGATTTCTGGGAGGACCAGTGGGCCCTAGCACCTATAACCTTTTGGATTATGCTTTGGGCAAATGAATATGTTACCCTATGTCACTTCATCAATCGGGCTTTAATAGCCAGGGATAATTGTAGGAAAATCCTATGGCTTTACTATATTGATGAAGCGTGGTCCCAATGAAATATTCAGGCACTTTCACCATCAGATAAATAATTTGTTGAGCAAAGACTAAATGAGATCCGATAAAAGCAGCCTGGGAGAAATGCTCAAAATGAAAAGGGATTTCATGGAGTTTGTAACTAACTCAGACAAAGCACATGCAGTGATCTGCCAGGTGAAGAAGATCCAGCCCTATTTAATGTGGGGTGCTACCAAGCAAGATCGGTGGTTGATCACCCATGCTAGATTTGAGGCCTGGAGCCGAGGGGAACCACAGCTAAATGGAGTGGGTACCCTGATGAGGTAGGTTGCCCAGCATGTGGTGCTGCTGGAGAGGACATGGTTCATCTTTTATTGTTCTGCCCAGTTTATAACAGTATGAACCCTACTGACAATCCTTAGGTCAGCTAACATCCGTACCTATAGGCCAGCAGTTCTGTTTCTTTTGTCAGAAGATCCTGTCCTGACAGCTTGGGTATTAATATAATTTCTGAAAAGAGCCATGCATCAAAGAAAGGGGCTGCTTACCTAATTGTTCTGGAACGATTAGCCACTGATTGAAAAACCTGAAGGAGTATTGCCCCTAATGAACTGGGGGTATTTTTTTGGTTTTCTTTCTTCCCCCTTGAGCAAATGTGTTTTTATGTTTAAACCCTATGAACTACAAAGTATGCACCCTATTGGATTGAATCTGTATTGGAATGTATGAATCGTTTGCACTTTATGTGATTTTAATCACTTTTATAGAGAGTTGCATTTTGATTGGTATTTTTTATCTGGAAAATTGTATTTCATAAGCAAGAGCGAGCAGTCATTTTCTTTTATTATGCATTGTTTTTTGCATTTTGTATATGTTTGATGGATTATTTGATCTGAATAAACATATTTTCATTATGAGTCTAGTTTGCTGCCAGACCAGTAATAATTTACCGCGCCGGACTTGCCAAAAACACTGGGGTCTTACAACCCTGGTGTTCTGGAATGTCAGGCACCGGTAAATTGTAAGTCCCCATTCCCATGGAGTCCCATTGGACGACATGAGAATGGGGACCACGGAAGCAACGGTACCGTTAATAAAGGCACCCGCCAACAGACTTGTAATTTGCCAGTCTAGAAACAACAGTATCGGTAAGCTTACCTGCACTGTTGTTTACGGACCGGCAAACTTGCAATGAGTACCATTGATTGACTGACTGAAATTACGGAAAAAAATAAAAAATATAAAAAAGGCTCATTTAAGAGCCAACTTTATATTAAAACAAAAAGCAGTGAAGTGAAGTTAAAACCCCTTTCTTCCCACCATGTAGTCTGTGGACATATTCTTTGTCTGCGGACCAACATGGGATAGAAAAGTTGAGGGAGTGATGGTGTTAGGTGGTGTAATGTGAACAGAAAGTGTAAAAGCCTTGAGTATGGATGAAACACTTCCCATGCACATTACACTTTTGGCCTCATTACGAGGCAGGCGGAATGAGATTAACGGCGCCGGTAATGGTGCCGGCGCCGTTAATCCCATTCCACCCTATAGTACTTTTTTCATTCTATTTTTTAACTTTGAAAGGCGGTTCTCCATGGAAACTCTATGTTTTCTTTTTTGGTTTTGTACTTGTAGAAGAGGCAGGCAGGGGGAGGGAGGGAGGGAGGGAGATGGGACACCAACCACTGTAAGGGACAGGTGTACAGAGGAAGATGTAGGGCCTGCTGAAAAATATAAGGTGGGGGTATTTCCTTTCATGCTCCTTGAAATTGTTCCCCCCTGCAGAGGAGTGCATTTCAGTACTCACAGAGGACTGTTGATCTCAAAAGAAATGGATCAGCATCCTCTTGTATGGCCTGCGAGGCATCAGAAATAAGCCTCTGCCCTACTGCAGTGGATTGAGTGGTTGCAGGAGCAGTTGAGTAAGATGTAGTAAAGGAGGCAACTCTAGTACGTGAGTAAGGAACTGCATTCCTCAGAGCAGTCAGGTAGAATGTGCAGGTGTGGCGACACATGGAGGTAGTACCAAAGGAGTACTGCTCCCTTTTGTGCCATGACTGAGTGCAGCATACACATATAGCCTGAGCCTTTGACACACCTCCCAAAGTGGTGAAAAACCTGCACACCCATCCATGACTCCTTTCAACCATCCGACATAGTAGGTACCTCCTCTACTAAGCCTCTCTCTTCATCCTGCAGCTCCTCTGCTGCAGTGCCCCTGTTCCCCTGTCCAGGTCCTCGAGATGTTGGTGGTGGCCACTGGGGAGGAGGGATGTCCATGACAGATGCCTATGTGGTTTTCTGCTGCAGATCTCAAACAGATGGTACTCTATGCTGGTCTGCCATGTTGAGAATGACTAAAAGAAATGGGTGGATCTCTTTGGTGGACCGTCTGCAGTCTTTTCCTCTGTCCGTGGACTCCAGAGCCTAAATAAGGCTTTGAAAAGTTGTGAAAACTCCAGAGTTCAACTATGAATGCCACTAGCAGTTGTGGAAGGCTAAGGTTTCAACTCCAAACTTCCTAGATTGGCCACAAATTGCAATCCAATATGTTCATGGAGCACGGACACCAGCCACTGAGACGTCTTTACTATGCACAGGCGCAGTTCCATGATGATGTTCGCGAATGTCAGAGATGAAGAACCATCATAAAAAATTGTAGAAAGTGTATCTGAACACTAATAATGTTACTAGCAGTTGTGGAAGGGTAAAGCTTCAACTCCAAACTTCAGTTCCTATTTTGGCTTAAAATTGCCACTTAATGTGTCTGCGGAGCATGGGCATTGGTCCCATACACGACATTATGCAAAACAGGCATGGTTAAATGATGTTGTTCGCGAGTGTCCGTAGTGACTTCATGCCATTCACGGACTATAACGTGCCCCGTAACATAATTCACATGCAATGCAACATTTGTCACTGGCACTGACTTATGTGAACTAATTAAATGTGCATCATGTGGTTATGAACATGGCCGCTGACTGCGAACATTGTTGCAAGCCATGACCTCACTTAGGATGCCCATGTGGGAGCATGCGCTACCTTTTGCAAACTAAGTAAAAGTGCGTGAACGTCCCTGCAGACCTGGACATACATTTGCAAACATCGGACATCTCCATGATGTTACTATGATGAAAGTCTACAGACACAAATCTCTATATAGCCAAAATACTTTCAAGCTGTGTTTTAAAAAAAGATTGCATTACATTCACACATATACAACATATTTACATTTGGGTAATTTGAGATAGGGTTGGGGAAATCAGAGTGGGAAACAAAAATAGGGCAATTTGGTGGTGGAACATTTTCATGATTGGGGGAATGTTCTGGGAAGTTTGGGAAATGAGGCACAGGTACAGGTGGGGCAAGGAAAATCAATATTGTGTACAACATGATTTTTGACATATCTTGAACGATAAGCTCCTTGATTTGTTAGTTCAGTCATTTGTGGGGCTGGCTGACATACCTCGTAGAAGACGATAGGGGAATCGAGAGTTGGTGTGCTGCTGTATACTGGGACCTACTGTCCTCTCTGCCCACCTGTTGCCTCACTCTGTGGGGTGCAGTTCGTTGTGGTGCATTGCAGTGCTAATGTCCTAGAAACCATGCATTCTAGGGTTGAGGACCGGTCCTTCTACAACCACATTGATGTTTCGATGATTTCAGGCAACTGTCTCATGTGTGAAGTAGCTGAAATCCAGGGAAAGGGGTGGGGTGTTCAGATGGTATTTAGCCAGTAATGTACGCAATGGTCTAGGTAACTATGCACAATTTGGTGCAGATTGGTAAAACAGTGTGGAATTGTATAAGGAACAACACTTCACCAAGCCACAAACCCATAAACACATTTTTACTTGTGCTGAAATCCGGGGAAAGGTGTGGGTGTCCATATTTCATGTAGCCAGTAATGTCTGCAGGGTCCTATCAGGTAAGTATGCAAAATGTGATGCAGAGTGGTGAAACAGTGTGGAATTGTATAAGGAACAACACTTTCTCAAGCCACAAACCCACAAACACATTTTGACTTTTGCTGGAATCCGGAGAAAGAGGTGGGGTGTCCAACTGTCATGTAGCCAGTATTGTCCGGAGGGTCCTAACAGGTAACTATGCAGAATATGGTGAAGATTGGTGAACAGTGTGTAATTGGGATGGTATAAGGATCCCTTCACCAAGCCGCAAACCAACAAACTAATTTTGACTTGTGCTGAAATCCATGGAAAGGGGATGGGTGGCAGCATGTCATGTAGCCAGTGATGTTGGGAGGGTCCTATCAGATAGCTATATGCAAAATTTGGTGCAGATTGGTAAAACAGTTTGAAATTGTATAAGGAACAGCTCTTCGCCAAGCCCAAGCCACAAACCCACAAACAAACCCACACATTTTCACTTTTATGAATCTAGATTAATACATTCTTCTTCTGTTATGTCTCTATGGAGAAGTATTCCTATAGCCAGTCAAGTTTGCTTATCATTTGTATGAAAATATACAATGGTATTTGTATGAAAACATACAATGGCAGTTTGAGTTATGAAAAAAGTGTTACACATTTATTTTTGTATAGTCAATATTTACAATAAAAGAGAAGTTAGGTTTTGAGAGATTGTTTTCCTGTATTGAACTGTCATGCTTCAGTGCCCCGGGGAGTTAAAGTGAATTGTTTAGATAAGGTGTGCTGTTTTGTGTAGTATTTGGTATAATCTATTATATTGTGTAATGATTTACACATTACCATTTATTGTGAAAGATATAATTTTATATAGATCTATTTTTGGATTTTAATAATAGTTTGTAGTGTTGCTTTATGAATAATTCTTATATGAAAAGGAAAAATAAATATATATTTTCTACTCCCCTGTGATTTTGGGATACATTGATGCAACCTGATCCCATGCGTGTTTGCAGACAGATGATATATTCTGCATACATTCAAACTATCAAATAGTTTGAATGTATGCAGAACTGTCATGCTTCAGTGCCCCGGGGAGTTAAAGTGAATTGTTTAGATAAGGTGTGCTGTTTTGTGTAGTATTTGGTATAATCTATTATATTGTGTAATGATTTACACATTACCATTTATTGTGAAAGATATAATTTTATATAGATCTATTTTTGGATTTTAATAATAGTTTGTAGTGTTGCTTTATGAATAATTCTTATATGAAAAGGAAAAATAAATATATATTTTCTACTCCCCTGTGATTTTGGGATACATTGATGCAACCTGATCCCATGCGTGTTTGCAGACAGATGATATATTCTGCATACATTCAAACTATCAAATAGCAGGGGAGAATGATTTTTAGATATAATGTGTATAAAGAAAAATTAGGAAGTTGCAGGAAATTCAGGTACACTGGTAAAAACCTATGAAATTCAGTGAAAGAAATGTGTTAAAGGGAGATTAGGGTTAAGTTGCACAAAAGACCTATGAAATCCAGTGAAAAGACTTTTCTTACAAGTCTATTATGGTTACAAAGTAAAATCAAAAACCCCAAGAAATTTGACAGTTATGGTAAGCTACAGAACCATAACTGGCGCCACCGCCATGCACTGCTAATCAAGATGACATCATAAAGTACATCATTTATGACATCACTGATGATGTTACATATCCTGGGAAGTTATTTGCCTTTAGTGAAAGTAACAATTTTAAGCTTCATCTAGTCAGATTGCATTAACAACATGATACATATACTCTGACGGTGATGTATATAAAGATGTTAACCTTCTATTATAATGTTAAGTTACTTTCCTGAGAGCTGCTCTTGAGCTCATGGTACACATACATGAGACAATCAGCAGGCCAACACGGATAATACCATTTTTACACTTTATGACAGACTCAGTTTCATTTTGTATAGCACTGATGCTATACATATTCTCTATATAGTAACATGTGTATGTAGTCATTCTTGTATTGTTAGCTGTTCATTCCAAGTTTAACATTAGTGAACATTCTCATAGGCTTGGACTTATGATTGACTTGCCAAACATACTACATTACGAGTATTCTACGTCTATGGTCCATGTTGTTGCCATTTTCTCTGTTTATGTATTATTACATTTCTAGATTAATAACACCACTTTAGTACAAAATGTCTGTTTCAATATGCACATTTTGCAATACATGGAGTAGTTCATTAAATGCCTACTGATCACCCTTTGTAAGTTGGTAGTAACACTGTAAGCAGGTCCCTTTCTAGGGAGATTCCATTTCCATTGTTACAGATTAGTAATGTCATATGTGATGTCATCAGAAATGTCATTGATTATGTCATTTATGATGTCATCTTTGATTTCCTGGGTGTTAGTCTTAGCAGTGCATGGTTGTGACGCTAGTTATGGTTGCATAGCTTACCATTACTGGCTAATTTCTTAGTTTTTTTTACTTTACTTTGCAACCATAATGACCCTTTAATTGAAGTTTTATCACATTGCCCCCAGCTATCCTCCGTCCCATTGCAAAGGGATTTTTATACTCACTTTTATTTTGTCTTTTAAAGGCAATGGGCACGTAGAGACATCATCAGATCCATGCAAACTCTGTAAAGTAAGATCTGCTCTCAGTTTGCTTTCAGAATCCTTCTCAAATCTGCTACTGTGGGCACCAGACTTCCACTGGAAAGAGGCCTCTTACAGGGAATTCCCATCAGCTACAACCAAAATCGAAACCCACTCAGCACTTCTCCGGTTGGCCAAGCCCCTTCCTCTGCAGATTTTCCAGCCACTCTCCCTATTTTCTGTGTTTTTGGGATAAAATATCTGATACAGTTCACCCATACAGCTTCATGTGATGTAACAATTTCTCATCGAATAGGTTTTGTTACTGGTTCTGTTCATATACTGACACTCCCAATTATCCTTCCCTCTATTTATATTTGCCCAATGTATTTATCATTTGACAATAAGAGGTTCTCCCTCCTCCCATCTGAGGTTTTGGGTCAGTTTGCACTCAAACCCATTTTTCTGTCATAATTTCTGGTATGAACTTATCCTATATTTGAGGCTTATGTTTTCAGAACCGCAAAACAATTCTGAATCAATATACACACAACATACCTCGAAAGCAGGAAACATATAGACACTATTGAAATATGTAAATGTGTTAATAATTGACACATAATAATATATTATGTTTAGATTTATGCCATGAGGAATGCTTTCCCAAATCCACATCTGTTTTCATTTTTAAAAACAAGCAAAGCTTGGTGGTGTAATGTTCGATAAAGTGATCTCATTTTATGCAGTCTAAATTAACAATTTGTAATTTCGTCTTTGTTCTTATGCTTTGAAGTTCCCATAAGCTAATCATGAACTTGAAAGGCTGGGTTAGGCTCCAAGCCATGAAACCAGACATGCAGATATGGTAGGCTTTGGCCATACACCAGAAGGCCAAGGCTTCAGTTGGAACTTAATATTTGATGTATTGTCCCCTAAAAATACAGATCCATTCCACATGACCCGGCTATGCTCGTAAAAAACTGCAAGACACCACAGAAAATAATTTTCTGGAATGCATATTCCTATGTTTACGTATATATTTCAGAGTTCAATCTTGTTCTTAGCACATCATCTGATTCTAATCTGTTGAGCTAATGGATTTTATTGATTAATGCCTGACCTTGTCCTGAAAGCTAACTTGTATTCATGATAACTGCTTTTCACAAGGTTCTGTTCAGATTTTAACATCTCTCACATAATATCTAATCAAAGAACACAAGGCTCTGGTGAATTTGTCTTTGTGTTTAGCAATCTGCAAGATAAGGTATGCCAGTATGTATAAAGCCTAGTCCATCTGTATATTAACATCATGTCTTTCTTACACAGTCAGATATAATGATTGCATTATTTGTTTAACTGGCTGCGCAAAAATTTACAGTGTCTAAACTTTACATTTGCGGAAAGATAATTTCTGTGAGATTTTACATTATAGAGATGAAACAGTACATTGAATATGTCTGACAGTATACACTCCCATGCCACACATTCGCAAGCCATGAACTCATATGTCTTGTGCCCATATGCTGTAAACCTGATACTCATATGCCACAGACTCATAGGCCAGATGCTCAGATATCATACACTAATGTACCACTAATAGACCATACACTCATATGCAATACACTATATGCCATACAAACACATGTCATAAATACATACGACAAAAACACATACACCATTCAGCCATATGATATACATCATTCACTCATACACCCTACGCAATCAGTCATACAACACTCACATGACACATACTCACAAACCATATGCCCATACCCTACCATAAACTCATATGCTAGCTGCTCACATACCAAACACTCATAGCCACTCATACACCATACACTCATATGCCATACACTCATACGCTATGCACACACATGCCATAAACACATAATCCTTTAGACTCACATGATATATGCTATACATTTGCATGCTCTTTGCAAATCAGTCATAGACCATAGACACATATGACATACTTCATATTTTCTACACCATACTGTTCACAAAAAACACAAATAATAAAACTGGACACAAAATTAAAAAAAAAGAGTTGTTTCTTTAACAAAAAGTAAAGTCTGCAAACAGTACAAATAACAAATGTAAGGTGCATATGCTCATTGTAGAAAACTTGAAATTCCACCATGAAATTAGAAGTATATATTCTTCTGCATATTTTCCATGAAATTACTGTGAGAACAGCCCACACTGACGAAAATATGCAGCAGCTTTTCATTTCAGAAAATCCTCAGTTGCTGCCGTGGGCACCCAATTCTTCATCAAATTTAAAAAGAAAAAAACAACTGTACACATTTACGCCAAACCAAAAAAGGAATATCGGAATTGCTTTTTCCCTGTTTGTTTCCTAGTAGATGTCACTCTGTCTAACGGAAGTTTTTTGGGGTCGCCAGGGGTCGCAACTGTGACCCCTGGAGTCCGCAGTTGTAAAACCTGGGGACTCCCTTGCCACCCCAACTATTTTCCAAAAAAGAACATTAATTAATTATTTTAAAAAAATGTTAAACAGAATCTCCTGGTTTAGCAGGGGGCCCTGCCACACCAGGTCTGGTGGGTCTCCAGCACAGTCCTCACCCATCAGCGCGAAGGCTAGGCAAGGGAGATGCTTAGTAAGGGTTGGAGCTGACTGTGACATGCCATGTTCAGCTCCAACCTCTTCTTTCATGGCTTACTCGCAGCTCACATAGAGGAATCAGGAAGCTCTCACAGGTTCCTGGTTCCTGTTTGTAAGCAGCACAGAGGAGCCGAGGATGGCCTGGAAGGACCAATCGAAGCTGCAAGAAAAAGGTAAGACAGCTTTTAATAAAACAAATGATATTTATTTTGCATGTGTGAAGTGCTTGTCAGATGTATGTATGTGAATTGTGGGTGAATAAGAAGTGATGTGATGTGTATTTTTGAATGTTCTGTATGGGTGCGTGGGTTTGTGCCTGTGTAGAGAATTCAATGAGTGGATGTAAGAAAAGGTGTGAGCGACTGGTGGGTGAATGAGAAGTCATGTGATATGTGAATTTGAATGTTCCGTGTTGGTGTGTGCCTGTGTAGAGGATGCAATGAGTGGATGTAAGAGAAGGTGTGAGTGACTGGTGGGTTAATGAGAAGTGATGTAATGTGTGTTTTGAATATTCTGTGTGGGTGGGTGTGTGCCTTTGCAGAGAATGCAATAAGTGGATGTAAGAGCAGCTGTGAGTGACTGGTGCGTGAATGAGAAGTGATGTGATATGTGTTTTTGAATGTTCTGGCTCGGTGGGTGGGTGGGTGTGTGCCTGTGTAGAGAATGCAATGAATGGATGCAAGAGAATGTTTGGGTGACTGGAAGTTGAATGAGAAGTGATGTGATGTGATGTGTGTTTTTGAATGTTCTGGGTGGGTGGGTATGTGCTTGTGTAGAGACTCCAATTAGTGGGTGTAAGAGAAGGTGTGAGTGACTAGTGGGTGAATGAGAAATGATGTGATGTGACGTGTGATTTTGAATGTTGCATGTGGGTGTGTGCCTGTATAGCGAATGCATTGAGCGAATGTAAGAGAAGGTGTGAGTGACTGGTGGATGAATGAGAAGTGATGTGATGTGATATGTGTTTTTGAATGTTCTGGGTGGGTGGGTGTTTGCCTGTGTAGAGACTGTAATTGGTCGATGTAAGAGAAGGTGTGAGTGACTAGTGGGTGAATGAGAAGTGATGTGATGTGATGTGATGTGTGTTTTTGAATGTTCTGGGTGGGTGGGTGTTTGCCTGTGTAGAGACTGTAATTAGTCGATGTAAGAGAAGGTGTGAGTGACTAGTGGGTGAATGTGAAGTGATGTGATGTGTGTTTTTTAATGTTCTGGATGGGTGGGTGTGTGCCTGTGTAGAGAATGCAATGGGTGGATGTAATAGAAGGTTTGGGTGACTATTGGGAGAATGAGAAGTGATGTGATGTGTGACTTTGAATGTTCTGTGTGGGTGTGTGCGGTGGAGAGAATGCAATGAGTGGATGTAAGAGAAGGTGTGCGTAACTCCTGGGTGAATGAGAAGTGATGTGATGTGTGTTTTTGAATGTTCTGGGTGGGTGGTTGTGTGTACCTTAATAAAGACTGCAATTAGTGGATGTAAGAGAAGGTGTGAGTGACTGATGGGTGAATGAGAAGTGCCTGTTTAGAGATGATGTGTGTTTTTTTATGTTCTGGGTTGGTTGGTGTGTGCCTGTGTAGAGAATGCAATGAGTGGATGTAAGAGAGGTGTCAGTGACTGGTGGGTGAATGTGAAGTGATGTGATGTGCATTTCTGAATGTTTTGGGTGGGCGGGTGTGTGCCTGTGCAGAGAATACAATCAGTGGATGTAAGAGCAGGTTTGAGTGACTGGTGGGTGAATGAGAAGTGATGTGTGTTTTTTAATTTACTGGGTGGGTGTGTGTGCCTGTATAGAGAATGCAATGAGTGGATGTGGATGTAAAAAAAAGGTGTGAATGACTGGTGGGTGAATGAGAAGCGATGTGATGTGTGTTTTTGCAAGTTCTGTGTGGGTGGGTGGGTGGGTGCATGCCTGTGTGGCGAATGCAATGAGTGAATGGTGTGTTCCTGTGTAGAGAATGTAATGGTTGCATATAAGAAAAGGTGTGAGTGACTGGTGGGTGAATGAGTATAAATGTGTTAGTGTTTGTTTGAATGTTCTGCATGGGGTTTCATGCGTGTTAGGGAGAATTCTAATTTTTGTGCTAATTCCCTTCAATCTTAGAGACCCCGAGCTGTTTTGCTGAACTTTAGGACTTTTTAATGTTAACCCTGGAGTGAATGTGTCCTTTTTCCTCACTCTCTCATGTGTTTTTACCTGATTTGGATTTTGTGTTTTCACTGTTTTTGGAGTCTGACAAACTCCATATGCATCTACTTTTTGTACGGTGACACGGAGAACCTTCAGTGCTGTGTCATTGAGAAATCTGTTGGATGTCTCTTAAGGTTTAAATACCTTTCTTGTGTGAACTACAGTTCCCAAGAATAGAAATTGACTTCACTTACCTTTTCTCTTTGTAGGTCCAGCACAGCCCATCTTATGTGGAGTTCTGGGGGTGTTACTTAGCAGCCCTGTATCCCACATTCTCATGTAACAGTTTTTGTTACCCTCCCTACTTTAAATGGCTGGGGGCAGTGGTTTATTTTTCCTACCATTGTGCTTTTCTACCGCAGGCTGACCCCTCAGCTGCAGTACAGCACACATGGGTGACCATTTTGTCAAAATGGCCCTTGACTTCTTTTTTTGCCATTTTCTGTTTGTGCGGTCTTTCTTGGGTTTTACTCTGTGTGTTGAAATAGACTCAAACCCTTTGTTTGTCTTACCTTTGGCGGGCTTCTGGCTCCAGTGTATCTGGAAAGGCAGGATATGAGGGAGGTTCCCGAAACTCCCCTGTCCTTTGTCTCTAGGAATGCCTGAATGCCAACAGTCCTGATTGTCTGGCTGGCTGTGTATGAATGGGAGAAACCTGCTTAAAAGGCAAGGGTTTTGGGACTTGAGGCATAGTCGACCACTGGGAGAAAAATCGACGAACAAACCGTGACCGAATCTTGCTCCATCCTCCTGGACCTTTGAATTGCATGGTGAAGTCCTGCTGCTGTGCTGAAACTCCTTTTGCAGTTCACCAGAGAAGCTCCGGTAGGGGCAACTTCTTCCCTTAGGTTAGTGGGACCAACTAACCCCGAGACAAATTCCACTGGACCATCTCCCCCGACTGGCTGTACTTCTTCATTGCTGCAATAACCTTATGCCAGGGGTCAAGAAATCTGTAGTCGAGTGCAACATCTGAAAGTCAGCCAGAAGCTCCAGCTAAGGACCCTCCAGAAGCAGGATGAGCAGAGCTCAAGTCCCCACACGAGAGTGCAGGACCCAAGGAGTGAAGGAAGCCCAACTGGTATCCGAGATCCTAGATCCGCAACGGTGCTGTTTACTAAGCGCTGAAACCACAAAGTGCCGCTGAACCGAAAAGAGCCTATAGCTGCCGATGAACTCCCAAGTACCGCCGCAGGATCCCTCCAGATGTCCCCACAACTGAGGCTCAGGAACACGGGATCTGCACCACTGTAGCAGGACAGAATTCAGCTGGACCACTCTTCTTCAAACCAGAGGTACTGTTTAGACTAGGGGTACTTACCTCATTGTCTTTTAGCTGTGCTTTTCTAAGTTCAGATTTGCAAGGGCTTACTGTTAGAGTTGATTCCAACTCTGTTCCACAGACCCTACAAGTGATTTTCTAATCAACTCTCTAACTTTTTACAAGACTTTGATTCTAAGAAGTACCTCAGTTCCATAGCTGTTTCAAATTACCGTTGGCTTTCCTGGCTCCCTGCAAACTCTTCTAGCTCATTTACGTTGACATTGTTTGTCTCTCATATGTGGTCACTTGTTTTAGACTGTTACTGCTAGGAAAGGCTTGCCTAGATTGTATTGAAAGATTTAGTTGTCCTCACAATTACTGAGAACCTGTTTAACCTTCTCCTTCCATAAACCTTTCCTTTCTGCAACCTCAGAATCTGCAAAGTATAGCTAGTGTGAGATACAAATGCCATTACATTCCTTGTGAATGAAGTCATCTCACGGTTTAGGATTTGTCTCTAAGAAACATATCCAAAGATTATCCACTAACTTGTTCTGCATCTGAAAAGTAAAGTGTATTTACATTGCTACATGAATTGCCTTTTTAAAGAACACTCATTTAAAAATGGAAGTTAATTAAATAAATAACTATTTATAACTGAAACCTTGAGTATAAGTGCTATTTGGTTAATTGTATTTACGAATTTCATTGCTACAGCTCTACAGCTCACATTTACCCCTCTTGAGATAGCCTGGCTGCTCAGCCACACTACCAACTTGTGCAGTACAGACCTATACCAAAAGGTGGCATACCTAATTCCAAGCAGATAAGTGTTGTGTAGTCTCAAACAGTGTGACTGAACCAATTCATACCTAAAAATGTTTGCCTGTGTGGTGAATCCATTCTTAGTAATAGTGAGAGTGGATGTATGGGTGAGTGACCGGTGTGTGAAAGGGGATGCATGTGTGTGTAAGGCCCTGGGAGACTTGGGATCACTCAAGCATTTTTTTCACATAATTTATTGACTTTGCATGTTTTACTGCTATTTTCGGGCAGAGCCAAGTTCATGTGTGCCATTATCTGGTTAGACTGGCATTTTGGTGCAGACAATCTAGCCATTGCTTACTGTGGCATGACATGTATTAATTGGCATCAAAAAGCAAGCATGATATGTAGGGTTACCTCTCTAGACTGATGTGTTGGTGTAGCTGCCTGTATATTTTTTTACTGTAGCATGACTTTTTATTAACTGAGCACCTGTGATGAATCAAGCATGATAAGTGTTATTGTGGTCTGGACTGGCTTACATTGGAACCCGTTTGGACAGGTTCTCATATTGTGACATGTCACTTTTAATGGCCAAACCAATGGGAGTATGTCCTTGCATAGGAGTACTGGCATATATTGGCAGAGCCAGTTTTGTGGCCAGTGCTACTAATGATACTATAAAAACCATCTTAAAGAAAACATGGGTGTCGTCTTATTTTGGATCACTAGCATATATTGGTGGAGCCAGCATGGAAATGTATGGGCACAACCAGCATGAACAAGGTTTTTACACTGGCATATATTGCAGGAATTGGCACGATAATGCATTGGGAAATGCCCTGTGCACATTTGGTACCTTGCATCTATTTAACTTTTTTTAATGATTTACCCTACACCCTAAAAAACTGATTGTTGGCCTTTTACCCAAATTGGTGGCCTTTAACCTACATTTTCAAAGAAAGCATGCTGTGTAATGCACCATTATTCAAAACATGTTCTCAGGGGCGGGAGAAGAATCGGCCCAGAACTCCCAACCCAATTTTTGTTAGTCCGGGTTCCCTCGCTATGCTCAGTCACAATCACATACTTGTGGCAAATATTTACACCCCAAAAAAACAATTACGGTATATTTGTGGACCAGGCACTGTCCCCTTCTTTCTATGTTATGTTAAACATTTAAGCTTTGATTTTAAAAAACATATTTACCTCTTTCACTTACAGTAGTGCATCTCCCTGCAGTGGCATTATCATCATGGACATTCCTCACACGTGGTGGTCTGGACCGACCCGGGGTTGTGGCGTGCCCTGTGCTTTGTTAAGGAGCTTGGGGGGGGCCCACAGCATAGCTCACTGTGGAGCCGCCAAAATGTGTGCTACGCCATTGGGCACCACTCGGTCTGACAAAGGGGTAGTGTGCCTTGAAGTCTGCCATTGAGTCTCGGGTGAGAAGCAACTTGTGGATGTTTTCAATTTAAATAACTGTGTGGTGCCATGGATGTATGTGTGCAGCAATGATATTACATTAAATGTTGTTTTTTATTTAAGTCCTCTGGCACCTAGTATTACGCTTAGATAATGCAAACTATGGGGGGTCTTGGGTATATTGAAAGAACCTTTCCCAGGTATTATACTCCAGCAAAGATAACATTATCAGGTGCACTCCCCTGTGTGCATGCAAACCAGTCTAATAGGTTTCTTCGATCATAGTGGTAGCTGACTCATAGATACATTTATAACCAGGGAATTTTGTTGATACTAAGTCCTGGTCAATGATTTCATTTTCAGTCTTTGCTCATGCAGTATTTTCCCCCTGGGTAAACAGCAGAGCACGCCTCCCCAGGTCAGTGCTTTTTTGGGTTGTTTATCACAGCAATGCCACAGATAATGCGTACTTCTGTGTCCATTGATCTATATATGTTTCATACACTAGCTGTAGTCTGCACTAGAGATTTGGGTTACCCTGTTACAAAAACTGCATTGTGTATGTTTGACAGGTAGACCCCATGTCAAATCTGGAAAATGACATTCCCCAAATGTGTGATCATGGACAAATCATGCCTCCCACTGTGCCGGTTCTTATATCTGGCTGAGGTGAGAGCGCCTGTAAACACGGGTGCTAAATGCATTAAAAAATCTGAAGGTCGTTTGCCATCACTTCCTGCTAAGTCACTTAGGGGGTGGGGTCAAATGCCATCACTTCCTGTGATGTTATCAGGGGGTCAAGGGTTGTGTGATATGAATGGAGTATGCCGACGACAGATTTTTTTTCAATTCTTAATAACTTCAAAAATCCCTATTTATGAAGGCACAATGACAGACGGATGCGTCTAGGGTGTCAAAAATCATCAGAAATCGAATTTTGGGAAAAGTCCACACAAACTGTTTTTTTGTCTTTACTACGAGGGAGTGATCCCGACCCTACAATATATATGGTGGTTGTTTACAATTGCTGAACTTCGAGGGTTGGCTTTTTGCTGGCGCTATGGCATGTGCGGATTATCTTGCATTATAACAGTAATGGTGTTTAACAGATATGTATGTAAATAAACACACATACAAAACAAAGACTTTTTCAGAAAACAAAACTTTGTGTAAATGGGTATTGAGAGTGAAGACCGAAAAAACCCACATTTGCCAGTTATAGTTTCTAAAGAAAGCACAACTGGCCAATGTTCTTCTAATTTCACCATAGAAATCTGGTTTTAAAAAAACATCTTTCAAACTAATTTGAGCTCTGTTAAAAACCAATTGAAAAACGTCCAAACAGTGAGAATGTGCACGTCTCTTGTATGGCGCATGTGGCATCAATAACTTATTGTCATTTTAGGATGGTATTGGGTAAATTATTGTTGCTTTAGAAATCATAATTTGAAAGATTGCGTAAGATAAATGTAACCATAACGTATCTTTGACCAACGTTTTTTCACTGTATATATTGTAATTGTTTGGGCCAATACGCGAGTAGTTCACATGCAGGAACCTTTGCATCGGACATGACCATCACATATTGGCTGGGCACCTCCAAGCCACCCATTGCATCCACTGGGCAATGGACACTGCTCTAGGCATGGCATTTGGCTAAGGCCTAGGCTCCTACAAAAAGTCCCATGTGCTTACTGGCCAGGCCCAACAGCGACTTTGCCCAATCATGCCCCACTCACCTCCTGGAACTGTGAATGGACATGATATTTTGTTATCAGTTGGCCGGAAGCATGGCTAAATGTCATGTCTCATGCAACTCGTAGGCACCCCATTTGCCTAATGGGCATGCCATTCACTATAACCCAGACACCTCCCTAAAACCCGGTGATATCAATAGGAATGGTCCAGTGGTCAGTTTGCTGGGGGGAACAGCATTGAGCTACGCATGCCCCAAGCTCCCCTAGGTCCCCCCAGGATATAGACTTTGGCAATGCAATATGGGAACCTTGTCCAGGCAATGCAAACCCCCCTGTGGGAAATTAGCATGGCTAAAGGCTATGTCCGCTAACCACTTTGTTCATTGCCTTCCGCTGCCTGGCAAATTCACTGCGTGATCTTGCTTCCAAGACCAGCACATTGCCCATGTGCTATCCTCCATTCACTATAGTGGGGCTGCAGGCTACTGCTAGTCCCTTGGATGTGGATTGCCTGCATAGATCTAGCTCAAATCCACTGGCCTTCTTGGGATCAGTCTGACGGACTGCATACTATTATCCCACAGGCTGATCTGTAGACCCAGTAATAAAATAGCAATTGTCAGTGGTTTGGGGCCATACACCTTGCCTTTTGGATGGAGGCGTGGCTAGAGAGCCATGTTAGAGGATGAGACTCTGTGAGCTCCCGCAGAGCCTTAAAAATCCTGTCGAAAAACTCGGAATGCAGCTGGCTGTGAATTGCTAAATTCGAACTATAAGTGTACGAAAGTGCAGAGAGCAGAGTAATTACAAGAGACTAGAGTTCAGCGCAGAAATAGATGCATGCGCACCAAAAGAAAGTCGGAGCGGCAAACAGGAAGGAAGGCAAGATGGCCGTCAGCTGGGAACAAAGACTTGAAGCTGAAGCCTGTGACAGGCATCGCTGAAATAGGGGAAGAACCGCGTTGCTACTGATATGCCTGCACTGCCGCAGTGCATGAAGACCAGGTAGCTGATCGGAGCAGGAGATAAGAGACGTCCGCCATAGCCTGGATGAGACGGCCAAACTCGCTTGCTGAGTGCGCATTCGCTGGGGGTGTGTGCCCTGGGTAATGAGCTGAGAAGACGAAAACAGATCGGGAGCTCTGGGACTGCGTTGGCTCACTGGAACTCTTGAATACTGGTGGTACTACAGCTGGTTCTGCTGCTGGGGCAGTGCGCCCGGACACGCCGGCACAGGGGTGCAGTGTGGAGAAGAAGGAACTGACCCACTGAAGGAGAGATACATATCTAATTGCGAGACAGCAAGCTGAGGCTCGTAACTGGCCAGCACAAGACAGCGTGCAGGGAACATCGTCACATTATAACACGCAACTGCAGCGAACAAAGGAATCAAAGCACATGTTGTCAGAGAGGGAGCACTGACAAGGTCACAAGCGAAGGACGGACCCTTCCTCTCGCCGGAGCACTAACAAGCGCATGGCTCTGGACATGCCTGCCTACTGGGAACACACTCATGCTGCTGGAACCAGGGTTTACCCAGCTGGTAAACTCTGCATGTAGAGGTACGCTGACTGCTGCATTCATTACAACCGAGGCCACGCAAGAGAGCACTTGAAACTACGAGCAAGGAATGGCCACCGGGAAACCTAGTTATGCTGTGAAGGAGGAGAGATGAGAACTGAGCAGCTCAAGTGGGTAGAAACAAGCGCCAAGGTCATGGAGGGCACTTAAGACATAGACAGTCTGCCTTCGGAGGCTGTGTAAACGCGAGCTACCAGAAAGAAGGAGTAGAGCTACGTCTCCCTCCCTGAGGAGTCCGGAGCAGAGAGAGGAGCGGAATAAGAGGTTGGTGTGCACCGTGGTTAAAGGTGAGGAGTGGGAGATGGGGGAGCCCAAGTGGACTATGATATGAAGGGGACAATAATTGCTACAAACCAGGGTACCACCTCATCATCCCCCACTCCTAGAAAAACACTGTGCGGAATGCCAGTGGCGAGCAGGAGTTTCACACTGGGCGAGCATGGAAGGAGAAGAGTTGTGGAAGCCTCAGGCCAGAGGATATGGACCGGTACTAATGCCAGCAGAGGAGGGCGCAATACGAGAAACCAAAGAGGTAGAAGGCCAAGACAGCATGCCCATTGTGAGACTTCTGCAGAAGGGCATGTAGAGTGCCCTCAACCAGAAAAGGACCCATGGACGCAAGACAAGGGTGGTGGGACATAACAATTATGGATCCCACAACTGGTGAGGCCCCATGGAACAGTGTCCTCCCTCTTGGAACAAAAAGGAACACCTTTAACCGGATAGGAGGCACAAGTCCACATCAGGACAGCTGAGACCAGGTGGTGGAAGACCACCGAGATGGAGCATGCATAGTGCCCCTGGGCCGAGAGTCAGAATTGCACTTGCTTTAAGGCGGCGAACGTCAAGAGGTCTATAGCATACAGTATCCTCAGAGAGCTGCCAGGCTGGAAACCCGGGGCACACTGGGTAAGGGTCTTGCAAGGAAAGCAGGACACAAGATCTGGATTGGTAGGAGACGGCTAAGTAGCAACAACACAAATCGCTCCTCCAACAGTCGCAGCAGACACAAAGGCCCGAGTCAGCCATCCAGAAGGAAAACAGACACTGGCGACTAGTGGACAGGGCTTAGGAAGTTATAAGTAATGAAAGATGGCATCCAAGAGCAACAAGAACAAAAGTAAGCAGCCCACTTTAGACACCTTTGCGAAGAGCTCGCCCAGTAGTCAGGAGGCAGAAAATAAGGACATGGAACAAACTAACATTCAAGACAAATAGCGGACGAAGGAAAACGGCAGCTCCTGGAAGCCATCACAGTGCTGCAAATGACATTGGAGGCCAAGATTGAGGCAAGATGTCCACGCTATTGCAGAGCGCACTGGGAAGCTGGAGGAACAAGTCAAGGAAAACACAGAGGCACAGACCCAAGCTGCCAGAGACATTGATGCCCTGCAACAGAAGGTCAAGCTGCTAGAAGATAGAGTAGAGGAGGCGGAGGGAAGAGCGCGAAGAAACAACGAACAAATCGTGGGGCTGCCAGAGGGAGCGGAGGGACCACACCCAGTACCTACATTTAAAATATGCTGCTTCAAGAAATAGGGGCAGGCAAACTCACACAGGGATTCACTATTGAAAGGGTGCAATTAGTCAATTAACCACCACCGGGAGTCCCATCTAGACCTATTATGGCTAAGGTGCAGAATTATAAAGATCGAGAGATCCGGAGGTGTGATACAAAGAGCATCGGCCAAGATCTCAGTCTATGCAGACCACACCTTCCCGGTCCAGAGCAGGAGAGCCCAGTACATTGCTATAAAGGCCGGGCTTAGGAAAGCAGACTTGAAATATATGCTGCTGTGCCTGGAAATACTGAAAGTGATAAACAATGGGAAATCACTCTTCTTTGAGACGCAAATGGACATGCAGGAGTGGATGGACAGCGTGCAGGCCCCGGAAACAGTGGTCAAGAACCAACACTCCCAAGAATAGAAAGACGTCCAAGGACAGCAGCTACAGCAGGACATATGCGGAACAATGAGTAGAAGCTATAATATAACGGGACTCGCGCTGTGCGACGAGAATGACTAAAATAACAGGAAAGTCATAAGAATAGTGATGTAGTACCAGGTGCAGAAGTGCAAGTTACAGTAACTTAGTAGTGGGAAAGCCTAGGGCGGGCTCGCTAACCCCCCAAGAAGTAATAATAGTTTAAGGGCTACCATATAGGGCCCGCCAATAGGGCACCAGGAGTCTAGTCTCGTGACCAGGTTGAATGGGGCGGAAACAGGAAAGTCCTTGCATGCATAGCATAGCGGGACCAGTTAAAGTTCAAGTTGGTTTGCAGTGGGGGAGGGTGGGAACAAGACAGCCCAGACCGCATGACAGGATATTGCATTGAACTCTTACTGATGCTGGCAATGGGATGGAGGCTGCACTGATACCCTAGAAATGATTGTTAATGGCAGGTACAATCAAAATCATGACCTGGAACTTCAAGGGTCTCAATAACTATGTGAAACATGGGGGGAACATATGTACATTAAACAAAATTAGGTTGGGATAGCGTTGCTGCAGGAAACGCAATTAGATGCAAAAAAACAGAAAAGGTTAGAAAAGGCATGGGGAGGTATTATGATGGGCTCTACATACTCAACATACGCAAGAGGGGTCCTCATTTGGGTAGGCCCTGCAATACCACTCAAAGTGTTGGCCACAAACTCAGACAATGAGGGGAGGATGGCGGTGTTACATGGAGTGACAGAAAACATTAATATTTGCATTGTGAACACGTATGCCCCCAATCACAATGCTACTGTGTTCTTCAGGTCATTGTACTCTAGACTGGGACCCTTTAGAGGAGGGAGATTGCTATGGGGTTGAGACTTTAACTGTACATTGGATCCCACTAGAGATAGGTCGGATAAGAAACACAAAGAAACACCCCCTCCCAGCCAAGAAATTGAGCGCGCTTTTGATGCACCTGCAACTAAGGGACCTGTGGAGGTCACAGCATGGTGAGGAAAGAGGATACTCTCACTACTCTGCCCCTCATAAGATATATATGTGTATTGATTACATGTTCACTGGGGAGGAACACAAATTAGAATTCTCAGAACTGGAATATTTGGCCAGGGTACTATCAGACCATTCCCCTCTGGTGGCAAGATGGAGGCAGTCCCCACCGAGATCTCTGTTCCCCACCTGGAAGCTAAGAAGTGAGTCACTGCAGGACACGGCATTTGCTGAGCAAATCAGGAAAAGCACAGTAGAATACTTGGAAGTTAACAAAGGAATCGCACAGAAAGTGAGCACAGTTTGGGAGGCACACAAGGTGGTGATTAGGGGGCTGATGATAGCAGAGTCGGGGAGCTACAAGAAGTCATTGTCAGGGAGCAGGAGAACATTGAAGAGAACCTGAAGTTACACGAAAAGGAGCCTAGACACGATAGGGAGCACATTAAGAACATAATTGAACTGAAACATGCCTGTATTGCTGTCATGGCCTCAGACACCAGACCATCTAATGATGGGGGAAATGGGTCACTTGACTCACTTATGTCCCTTTGGGACCCATAAACACAGGGGCCTGGCTGGACTCAGTCCTGGCACTTTTGGTGCCAGGCTCATATAGAGATGTGAGCAGGAACACTTTATTTCAGTGCAGGAGTGCTTTTACTTTATTTCAGTGCAGGAGTGCTTTTATTTTACAAGAACTTTCCAGGAGATGTAAGTCTTTATTCCAGAGAACATTCTCATATGCTGACTCATCATGTGTGGCTCCCTAGGCCTGGTCTTTATGTGCTGACTCATCGGGTGTGGCAGGGTGTGGCAGGCAGGCTGAACCTGGTGGGCGTGGCTTCAGAAGCTCAGCTACATAAGCTGCTCTATCCTTAAGGCCAGTGCTCATGCTACTGTGCACTCGCGTGCAACGTGATGCTCACCGCCGCTTGGGCCAGTTTACTTACCTTTGAAACCAGGCGTTCTCCTGCATACTCACCTCCAGGAAACTGGTGCTTCATCTCTTCATCTGCAGACTCATCTCCGGACATCCACTGATCTTGAACCCGACACCACAGCACTGCACTCCGCATCCACGAACTCAGACCCTTTGAAGCAGAAGAAAGACAAGGTTAGAACATCTGTCCTAGGGCTGCGCTTCATTTGAACCCCGCGCACCCCCTAGTTAACAACTTACCAGCTACTGTACCGCTGCAGCTCTGTTCCTCATTCCCTCCGACCACCGCCTCAAGCTCCGTAGCTTCTGCTGGGCCAGCAACATCACCTGCAAGGGATAAAGCAAAAGAGTAAACATTAAAAGTGGCACAGAAAGCAATACAAGACAAGGCACCAGTGAAGGAACTCGGTCCAGATCATACAAGTGCCCCTGCCAGAAGCAGCAGGATGGAGTGCTCACCAAAACTAATCAACAGGTGAGCTTTCCAGGGACAGCGCATCCCACGGGTGCCACGGTTTGGGAGAAGGAGTCTGGAAGGGGAGTCTGAAAGGGGATCAGGTGCACAAGCTGGCATACTCACGCCCCCTATTCTCCACACAGGAGCAGTCCCGAGCAGCATCACCTATTACCACCAGTCACCACATAAGCGCAGAGGGCGAAGTCGGACATGAGAGACTCACCCGCGGGAGGGCTGCAACCATGCGCCAATGCCTCCGCAGAGACCAGGTGAGCGTAACAATTACACAATGGGATAGGCTAAGCAAGTTCAACTATGCAGCAAAGTATCTAGAAAGGAGCCATGCTCAAGGGGACAAACCGGGGAGAATGCTGGCTTGGTTGTGCAAGCGAAATGACACAAGGCCACAGATATGCTCCATTCGGAACGCAAACCATGAGAAGGTGCATACACAGGCAGAAATAAACAGGTAATCTCTGAATACTACACAACACTATATGCTGATTCCCAAGGGAGGGAGGAAAAGGACATAGACGATGTCCTAGACCTTATAACACTGCCCTGTCTGGACGCCCTCCAGGTGGAGCTGTTGGAAGAACCCATAACCCCGTAAAATGTACGGGTCACGATTAGAGCACTCTCCATAGGAAAAACCTCAGGAACAGATGGGCTCCGAAGTTCATTCTACAAAACCTGTAGCAAGGTGCTTGCACCATTGTTGACTAAAGTATATAATGAGGCATACGATGATAACATCCTACCCAGAAGCATGAGAGAAGCCCTGATCGTCCCACTGCTTAAACCGGGCAAAGTAAACGCAGATTGCAGTTCATATACGCCACTATCGCTATTAAACCAAGATAGCAAGATCCTCATGGCCATCCTTGCGAATAGACTTCGAAAAGTGATACATATATTGATCCATCCGGATCAGACGGGGTACGTATCAGGTAGGAACATTGCAGAAAACCTTAGGAGATTACATCATGTATTCTACAGTATGGCAGACACCAACATAAACTGTGCAATGGCCTCACTAGATGCAACCAAGGCATTCCACTCGGTACACTGGGACTGGTTATATGCGACCGTGGTGAAAATGGTGATCGGCCCGCGGTTTAGGAGATGTTTAAGGTTGCTATATACTGAACCAATGGCCAGAGTTCGGACGGGAAGCACGTACTCGGAGGTATGCCAGTTGCACAAAGGCACGAGGCAAGGGTGCCCATTGTCCCCAATGTTGTATATCCTAGCAGCTGAATCCATGGCAGTATATCTGAGACAGGAATATGAGGATATGGGCATAGACATAGGTAGGGTGAGACATGTAGTATCTATGTATGTGGATGATGTCCTGTTGTATCTCAGAGACCCTGAGAAGAACCTTCCTTTTGGAAGTTCTAGATAATTCAAGTAGACTCACAGGAATTAAAATCAATAGGAATAAGTCTTGCTTGTTTCAGCTGGCCAAGTTAGCAAAGTGTGCTGATGAGGACCTACCAATCCTTCTGTTGCCCTGGAATAGATCCACCCTTAGATTCAAGGGCATTAGCATTTATCATGACCCCAAAAGAGAACATGAACATAACACAGTACAAGATAAAAGAGGGCTGGCCAAATCCCTGTAGTTCTGGAGTAAGCTACCCTTGTCAGTGATGGAGTGAAGAGTAGCCTTACTGAAAATGGTAGCGCTGCCGCGTCTCATGCACTGCTTCGGGAACGTCCATTATTATGTACCGAGGCAATATTTCCAGGATCTTGAGGGGATGTGCAGGGGTTCCCTGTGGCGGGACGGGGGGGATAGAGTGGCTTTGAGTACTCTGCAAAGGCTGTATGCACAGGGGGCACTCAAGATACCAAATTTCAAGCTGTACCACCTGGCGTGTCAGCTACAACATGTTGTACAGTGGATGGCAACGATCCCACAACAGAGACCGGACTGCTACAACCAGTCATACAAGGGAGATACATGAACGACCTCCTCTGGACCCCCCCAAGGGAACTTACGAGTGCCCCATATCTGGTGAAGCTGGGAATAAAAATCTGGAATAGGACTAGCAGGAAAATAGGACTAGTTGACCCGCTCTCGTCACAGATTCCGATAGCAGAAATCCTGAAAGGGAATCAAGATGGCAGGGCAGCGATAAGGACAATGTGGGAAATGTGCACAGTGGCCATGGTGGGAGACCTATGGAAGGAGGGAGAATGGATGACACAAGAAACTACTGGACTACATGCAGGCCAGTTCATATTACATAACACGGTAATGAAAGCAGTGCGAGGGCGGTGGCTGGGTAGGACGGGGGACACCTTAGGTAATGAGGAGATTGAACTATTGCTCACAGTAGCGGAGGGGGGTCATGTCCAGAATTTACAAAACATTACTGGAGCACTGGTCACGACCTGAGCCGAAGTGTAAAGAGAGATGAGAAAGGGAATTGGAGAGGACCTTAGAAGAGGGGGAGTGGAAAAGGGTAATGCTGTATCACAAAAAGGTCTCCTGGAATGCCAGGCTACAACTAATGCAACTGTACATTACGCAAAGGGCATACCTCACTCCTGCAGTCATCGCTACGTTCAAGGGTGCGACCAGACTGAATGCCCTAGATGCACAGAGGAAAATGTAGGGCTTACACATATGTTTTGGGGATGCCCAATAGTGCAGAAGTTTTGGGGAGGAATTGCACACAGAGCAGCCCTAGGTGGCATTGAACTGGATATCCAGACCCCCGAGGCATGCATGCTAGTTTGTTACAGGAGGAATGTGAAAGATAAACCACTGAAAAAGCTCAAAGATTTGATTTATATACTAGCCAAGTGAGGTATAGCCATGAAATGGAAACATGCAAAGGAACCTAGCATAACTGGGTGGTGGAGGGTACTAGATAAATGTATTAAAGCGGAAACGAGGGCATGGTAGAAAGCCTTGAGAGAACAAAAAGCGGAAGTGAGCACAGATATCCAGCGTTGGACAGCATTGACTGTGACATTACTAGCCTCCGGAAGTAATGATGAGGGAACTGTACCAGATATAGGGGCGGGAGATGCAGCATGTTGGAATATACTACTGGATAGATTATTTGGGCGGAGTTGGGGGACGGGAGTGATAGACTTATCTTAAGTAAGTGATGCATATGTTGATTGATGTTGATAACGATATGCAAATGTAATTGTCTGTTGGGGGAAATTTAATAAAATAGTTTTTTTTTTAAAAAACCTTGCCTTTTGGGTACATACGTATCTCTGTTATGGTGGGAAAACCCCCAGATGGCAACAATATGCCCCATTTTGCATATTTCTGCAGTGGGTTCCTAGGTCCCACCATGAAAGTCCACAGGTCATAAGAGCATTCGTTTAAAAAAGTGTTCAGGCCCCAACTGGTCACAATGACTATTTGTGGACTAATCAATCTGATTACCCTTTTCAAAAATCTTCAGTGCCATTTCGAGTCCACGGATCAAAAATGGAAAATCAAGACCACAAAAGCATACCTATGGGTCTATAAACAGGGATTGTGGACCAGGTATCCCTAAGTTATCCCTAATAAAATTGTGTCTACTTTGGATGGATGTCCACAGATCAAGTGCAAATCCACCCAGCATTTTATGCTGTAAAGGAGAACACGAATTAGCCCACCACACCTGGAATGGAACTGAACAAAACTATTGCAAAATGTTCAATATTGTAAGTATTTGTGTTTTGGAAAGTTTTGCGAAGATTTGTTAAACTGCATCAAAGTTATAACTGAAAAAGTGTTCTTCCTGCAGGCTGTGGGGCTTCCAACTTCACAATAACTATAAAGTAGCTATTACAGACACCCAGATAAAAGAACAAATAGATCCAGATATATGAGATAGCACTGGGCTAATTGTAAAAGTGCACAAAAGCAGATGGACCAAACCTGTGACCACAAAAACAGTACAACCAATAATTCAGAGGAGAGATGAAAGATGGGGGGGGGCTGCAATATCAGATAAGCTTTAGATTCAGACAAAACTCATAAGGAGAACGGTTGTAGATGTATGCACGCACCTCTCCCAGGCTTGCAGCAAGTGTGTAAAAAGCCACACACACACACCAACAAGAACACGGTGCGCACTACAAATACCTTTTACATTAACAAGGAACCATATGTACATTATAACGGTGCATTTAATTTAACAATGTGTCCATTTACACACATACAACACCAAATAATGGTCCTGCACTTTAACAGACAAGTGACTATGCACAAGGAACCAAAAGTGGCCCTCTTAAGGTTTTTCAAAAGGGCTGCATTTATCAGAGCCATCTTAAGCACTTTTGGGGCCCTGGGCATGGACATCTTTGGGGCTCCCCTCCACCAAACCAAAGGAATTAAGTGAACAAGAATATCTGCCCCACCCCGCCTTCCCCTAAGCAATCACAACCCATAGGTTGATATGCTGCCTCACAACATTAAAAAAAAGCATGTTCACTCCCTTTAAGTCCCCTTAACCTCTTCATTCTTGCTCTAATCACAATGATAAACACGCAGCACTTGAAGGCCCACATTAGCAATCTACGAAGAGGTTACTTCTGTTCTAGTGTAGGTACAGGACACTTTTTATCAATAGCATCCAGGAAGGTAGGCAGCCTTTAGTATTAATGCAGGACTGTATGAAAAAGGTACATGTCACCCAGAATAGACAGAGAACTCACATTAGCTGCCTCATAGAAAGCAAAAGTGCTCAAGAATGGACAGAGAAGGAATCATTGTAAAAATTGCATTCAGAACGGATGGATTGAAAGCACGAGAGAAGGGAACAGGCTATCCTACCTATCACTCAGATAGGTAGTACGGGAAGCCAGTCTCAAATATAATTTATGATGCCTAAGGGCATTTGAACAGTCACTTCAGTATGGTAGAGCCTTGTTCTTTTGAATTCATTCTACACATAAACAGTAGGTCTGTGAGGCCACATAGATGGGGGAGAAGATACAGGATTAATGTGCACTACCAGAACATACTCAAAGCTGTGCGATACCTGTTGCTCTACATTCTGTTTGCTTTGGGTGAACTCAGAAACTAACCCCACTGTGGGTGATAGTCTATGTGACAGAATGGCCATCTGGGAAGACTGGGATAGCCCGTACTTCTTGGATTTTTATTAATATAAAATTATGCAGGTAATGCTGTTTCTGAAGGGGGGTCTGCTAATCAGACCCCCTTTCATAAATGCTTCATGCTTAATTATAGTGCCTTTGCTGAGACAGCCTTGTGGCACCCTCAGCACCAGCCACAACCACATAGTGCTGGTTCAAAAGTCACACATGCATTCCAGACAGCGGCTGGAACAGAACATTCCTACAGGCAGAGGTGGCGTTTTTTTTAAATGACTGTACCTTGGATCTAATCTATGATTATAGTCAACCTGGTGGCATGTAAAATTGTAAATACAACCAATTGTCAGTGTAGCAGGGTGGCTGCTAAGATTACACAACTATGCAGTCAGAGCAATATGTTATGTTATGTTATTTGAATTTCTAAAGCACGCTGTCACCAGAGGTATCTTGGCGGTCTTGAAGGATTTTCTAAAGGCTAAATGATTTGATATAGCCTTGATAAAAGGAGGAAGATATTCCACATTTGTGCTGCCGCAATTGAAAAAGCCCGGCCTCCAATGCGTTTGCGGTGGTAAGAAGGAACTACCAGCAGCTCTGCTGTGGAGGAGCAAAGCATACGAGCAGGATGATAGCGAACAAACTTAGACTGAAGGTATTCTGTACCCAGTCCGTGGAGTGCTCGATGAACAATGCACAATGCCTTAAACTCAATTGTTCGACTGACCGGAAGCCAGTGCAAAGCACGTTGCATTGGGGAAATATGGGCTCCATAGGGAGATCCAGTGGCAACATGAGCTGCCAGATTTTGGAGGCGCTGAAGCCGCTGGACTAAGCCCTTAGGTTGCACAAGATACAGCAAATTACAGTAATCCCGACGGCTAAGCACCATATCTCCAACAACTGGAGGATGAAGAGTAGCAGGTAGAAGCGGTAGAAACTTTTTCAAAATTTTAAGATAGAAGTGGCCTGTCTTGCACACAGCACAGACCTGATTGCGCACTGAAAGAGAAGCTGAGAGAATGACACCAAGGTTCCTAACCTTTGTCAGAGGAACCGGCAGAGAGCCAATAGAAGAGGGCCAGAACGAGAACACTCAAAGTGAAGGATCAGGGGGGGCACCAACCACCAGCACCTCTGTCTTGTCCCCATTCAGCTTCAGCCAATTCCTGCTCATCCACTCACCTACAGCAGTCAGACACTGTTGGAAGCGCAACAACACCCCAGTAGGAGCTAAGTCCAAACAGATTAGGAACTGTGTGTCGTCGGCATAAGATATGATATGATACTAGTGTCAGCTCTGTGAGCAGAGCCCAGTTATGTAAGGACTGATGTGTATTAATGTCTGGTGTGACTGCCTCACAAGCTGCAGATAGCCAGGCTGTTGCCTTCTGATCCTCCTGCAGCAAGGACAACTCCTTCCTCTCAGGGCACAGGAACCCTCACCAGGGGATCTCCTGTAAATCAGTACTACAAAGCCAGTACCGACATAACAAAGACACACTTACACCAGGGTGTTTACCACTGGAGATTATTTGAAGTCAGCAGTCTTGGGAAACGTTAGGTTTCTTTACCACTTTCTACTCCCCCAATATCCTGCAGGCAAGGGACTCTGAATGTAATGTCAAAAGGCAAGGAGAACTTGCTGCAACAGCCTGGATTGGAATTCTTACAGCAAGTGTGCTTTTGACCAATCAGCTTTGCCATTTGCCTTTTGTAAGGAAGGAGGAACTCCCTCCCTTCTTTGATTTATCTTTGACTATCAAGACATGAAGAATTATTCATTGGACCTCTATTATGGATTACTGGAAGCCTTCAAACTAATCTCAAACACTGATTCGACACAGCAGAACCATCATCTCACCACTGACTTGACCTCGAGCTTGAACCTTTTGAATCCATTGTCTCACCGTGCCATTACGACACATCAAGAGCCCACATCTTTAATCCACCTCAACACGACTGCCAGGGATCGCATTGACTCAAACGTCTCAACATCGGCTCCACTGCAGTTAAAGTCGAGGTACATCCAAGCTTGAAGCTGGTGAGCACAACGGACAAGACTCAACGGTTCTGTGAACTGCCCCTATTCCACTGGTCAACCTTCTGGGAACATAGCAGCTTTTATGCACCTGTTCCTACCTTTTGCTACAACAGCAAATCTTTAGTCATTGGTAAATTGCACAAATATTTGAGTAACACCAAGGTTTATCAACCCAGAGTGGCCTTTCACACAAATTCCTAGATTCTCTGTGTTCCTTTTATGCATTGGGGAATAAATGGTAGCAAGCTAAATACAACATATATTAACCATTTCATTTTACTTCATATTGGTGCTTTGTATTCCCCACAGATAAATGCATCTGCTGTAGAGAAGGCTAATGGTTAATTGTTCTCACCTTAGGACAAACACTCCAGATTCTAATAGAGGAGAGAAATATTTCAGATTTGTTTGAAGTGATTTAATGCAAACAGAATGATGAGTAGTGATAAGATTTGCTCTAGCTGGAGTCGGCTCCTTATTAAATTTAACCGCTAGACTTGATTAATTTGTAGAGCTGTCACACTGGTCTTTTGGTAGGTGAGTGCAGCTGCAGTACGTATTGATGACACGTTCTGGGTTTCCCTGCACACTCATCTTCTTTACTCCCTGAACAACACATGATTTGATCCTCAGAGAAGCAATTCACTTTTCACAGTGTTCATTCATATCAGGGTAGTGGTGTGTAACATCTAGGCGTAGCTCTTTAGACAGTATGGGTGGAAGAAGCACACAATCCATAGCAATACAATATGTGAACGAATCCATCAAAGTCCAGTAGATTTTATTTATGAGGATACATTATTCCTTTAACCCCTTATGTGCCAAAGGTGATTATGTTTATCCTGAATTACCACATGAAATCCTTGTAGGCTCAGCCCACATCCACAGTTAAGTGGTTACTACAACTCTGTAAAAAGCCATAGTAGAAACACAGAAATCAGAGGATACATAATCGTTCTATGTTTAACAGCTCAGCAAATATACCATGTCTCATTATGATAACTGGGTAGAATGAATAACTGCACGCTGGAAAGAAAATAATGTACACGGTTGAGGGTCAGGGGTTTGCAAGCCTATGAGCACTTACATTATAAGAGGTGCAACATTGAAATTCAATCCTTGGTCTTTACCATGTATGTGTAAACATGGCGCAGACCCTAAAATAGAGTTCCAAAGCACTGAACGTGTAGAGAGAGTGTGCAGCTTCAGCTCTGCTTTTAGTCAACTTAGAGAGGAAGGATTAACATGCAAGTGCACTAAAACTAAGTTATTCCTGTATTGAGTATAGCAAGTCATGCCTTTGTCAGGAAGGTTGATGGGTTATTCTACCAGTCATTATGGTAACCTATGGTAACCTCTTCCTTGAAAAATGGTCCACGCTCATATGTGTGAGTTGACTAGGTATGGCAGGGCAGCTCCCGATGGAAGCACATCTGTTATATTAAGTAGGAAAGAACATGTGCAAGACTCAGGTTCACTGCAAAACGGTGTCTTGATGATAATAGCTAACAGAACTCAATTAACAATTAATTCTCAAAAGCTCTTCAACCAACCAAGTTGAGCCATACACCTCGCACATAGGTTCCCAATGTGGGACACCATATGTTAGGTGGTTTATATTTAAAACCTTAATAATGCTTGAGGTGTCTGTGCATTCTCACAGCTCAAATAAAGTCAGTTCCATGACTACAATAAGATCAGTCGAGGGAAACAGCACAATTGGAAAGGTTCCAGGCAAGGTCTCTACAGTCTGAGACTTTCTGTTTTCCAGGGACTAACTTCACTCAAGCAGTAATGTTCAGGCACCATATCTGAAGCAGATTAAATGAGCTTAATGGGTACATTTGGTGAAACAGCCTTGAATACAAGAACATGTCAGTGCAACTTTGAGGTTGATCACAGTGAAGAAGTGAGAAGGTGGAGAAATGCTCCTCGCAAGATCATGTGCTCATAAAGCCCAAAGTAGGATGCCAGGGATTTGCGTGAAAGTGGCAGTCTCTTACTGTCAATATTTTGGAGGTATTGACTGAGAAAGATTAGACTCCAGGCTACAGAAGATGGTACCTAACAAAATGTCATAGGGCTTGCATGGTCACAACAGCAAGATTTCAGATGCACTAATACAGCCATGCTTATTTTTGGATGTAATTGTTTTTCAGATAACACTACTGTATGTAAGACCTGCAGAGTTTGTATTTTAGTACTGTTGCATTTTGTTCCATCTTCCATCTCCTATTGTGCTCCTGGCACAGCAACTACAGGCAGCAGATCCGCATCTGCATGGGGTAAATATGTTGTATTTACCCTATTCAGTACTTTGTGTGTACAACATGTGATAAATATTCCATGTGACCACAACCTGTAATTGGGCAGTAGTTTAAAAATAGAAGACATTTAAAATACCAATTAATTTTACCATTAACGCCTTACCTGTAATGAGGCTCAATACCTCCTGCCAACTGGGTAGTGTATTATTTGGAGTCTTCCCTAGTAATGTTTGAGAACATTTTATTGAAGTTGTTGACAAAGTCAGTCTTCCAGTAGCAGGACAATGTTGTAATTCACCCATGGGTGAACCTATATAATCAAATATGGGAGCTAAAAACATGCTGCAAATAAAATTCAGAAATACTTTTACGTTGTTTAATATTGCTAAAAAGGTATATAAAACATCTCTTGCAACCTTTGTGAAACAGTTAATTCCTAAGAATCCAAAGATACCATTCATGCCAGGAGTGGAGTTGCAGGTAGTTGTACTAGAAAATTATTGCATGACCCAGTGTTTGCATAAGGAAAGCAAAATCCCTTCCAACGTGGGGGTTAATAGATTCAGCCTACCATACAACTCAGTCAGGAAAGTACATTATCTGTGGGGCTGCCTTAAGCTTGCACCTGTGATGAAAGTGGTGTAGCCAAACTGTGTTAAAGGCCCTATGGAAAACAATAAGCAGAAACCATCTTAGTTCAATACAAAAAATGCAAAGGACTCAGTTAGAAAGAGGCCTCATCCTATGTCAGTGTCAGATGTCTAGTTTGGAGATTTTGCCATTGTCAGTCTTAAGCTAGTGAAGACGTGGACATGGAAATAGAGGTAGATGAAAGAGTTTACCAAGGAGAGGGCCTTAATAGGAGCCCACAACAAAAATCCCAAACATTGCAGTTTGTACCCTAGTAAAATCAGTCTTTGTACAGATTACCAAAAATGATGAAAGAAGCTAGCACTTCACAAGCCCACGTCATGAAAAGTGTATATCTCAAAACCAACAAATAGATTAAGCAAATATAATGAAACACAAACACACCTTGAAAGCTGCAATAAGCACTTTGAGGGTTCAGCAGAGCATCCAGTAGCACAGGTTATATATGAGCAAACACTTCAACTTCAGAATGCTTTAATGAAATTGAAATATACAAATAAGCAGTAGTAATATTATGAAATGGACTCTTCCAGATCGACCATTCTTTTGCAACTTGGACAGTATACGCAGAATGAGCAGGGATATTGTTTCTTAATACTGCCCGTTACTAAGAACATTCGAATCTCAGGCCATGCCTACCTCGAGCAATGTCCAGAATTTAATTCCGAACATTGCAGATATTAAGGTTGACAAATTAAAAGCAGATATATCTGGAAGAGTGTTGATGGCACAATTACATGTTCATGAATGTAATATTTTGCATCAATTAATTAAAACTCTGACTTGCCCACAGCAATGTTATGAGAAACTTTGCAAGCCAAGTAATGCATTAAAATAGCTGTGAATTGTGAGAAAACCATAGCTGGACATGCTTAAACATCCCCATTAGTCGGACACAATCATTTGCTTTACAACCCTTCAAATAATTGATGACGTGAATGAATCAACATCCTCCACTCTCCAAAGACCTACTCACTACCTTTTCACGCTTAACGTATATGGATGCGTGCCAAGGAAGTGGAGAGCCATGTATTAGGTGGGCATTACTGCTCTGGCTGTAGAAATGATTTGTTTGGGCATCATTGTGACCCTGCCGGTCCTGAAATAATGGTGGTGGTAAAACCCCACCACCATTCTTTCCAGACTGGCTGGGTGTCGTTCTCGCCAGGTCGGTCCTGGCGGGTTGAACACCACCTGCCTGCAGGCGGAAATGGAAACACCAGCTCCATCATATACGGAACTGGTGTTTCCATTTTCCCCATCCCCATGGAGTCCTATGGGACTCCATGGGAATGGGGACTTACACAATTCCGCCTCTGTAATTCCCCGGTCACCGGGATCGTAATTCCCTGGTAATTCAGGGAATCACAGAGGCGGAATGGTAATACCATGCCGGTTTTTCCAGCTTGGTTACCGCCGGACTCGTAAGGAGGCCCTTTGTCTTTCTCCAGTGTTGCATCTCTCACAGACACTAGAAATAGAAAAGGTTGCATCTCTCACAGACACTAGAAATAGAAAAGGTTGCATTTTACTATTTCTAGTGTGAGCAGGCACACCTACACTGAACATTGAAACCCCTTTATCCATTTCTTGCATGAGCGGGCCTGGCCATTCTGCAAATAAAAATAAGTGCAGGGCAGGGGGGAAGACTGCCCCACTTGTACCTGACAGGTCAGGGCAGGACAAAGGGAATATTTTAAGGTGCTGATGGAAATGTTAGTCTTCTCTCTTCCTCAGTACCATTGCTTGCTTGAACATTCAAAAGTTTGAATTGCCAAGAAAGTTCCAAATATTCGAGGGACGTCAAACCACCTGAAATTCAGGTGGTTTGAGTTTTCCTCCAACTGGTCTGTACATGACTACTTATCACATATATCTTTAGGAAGATAGGAGATTGGTGGGTAAATGGGGAATACATATCACTGTTAAGTATCCCAGTTCCTAAATACAGCCCATGTTCTGTTATGGTGTCCTCCTACAACATAAGCAGCTCAGTGACCATTACCTGGAATACATTGAAACTGTTCAAAAGGAAAATAATATAAACCTGGTCAATGGCAATTATACCAATCAAAAACAATTATTTAAGTGACTGAGAATACACAATTCGTACTGCACATGCTTTTTTGCATGTGTTTCTTGTGAGGGAAATGGCATTTTCACATTTGACAGTGCCCACACACAAGTTCCACAGGGGGCCAAATTGCTGCATCTTTCCTTGCTGTAGGGTTTGAATGCATATCTTTGACACAGTGTGTCTGAATTTTGATATATACTAGCAGAAGTACTGTTCTCCGAACGGGTTCTGTAGACAGACATGAAAATTCTGATCCTGTAGGTCGCTGTACCGATTCGTTTATTGCTTGATGTGCCTTGCGCCCTGAAGTAAACTGCACTGAGAATGGGTGTGTGTGACTGGCTGAATACCCCAGAGCAGACTTTGGGGGGAGGCAAGAGTTGGAGTGCTGCAGCATACTGGGACGTTCAGTGTTCTCTCCCCACCCATCGCCTCACCCTGGCTTGGTGCAGTTCCTTGCAGTGCAAATATCTTAGAAACTGTGCATCCTAGGGCCTGGACCTCGAGTTTTGTTCCTCGTGTTGGGACCGATCCTTCTACGACCACATTGATGTTTCACTGATTTCAGGCAACCGTCTCATGTGTGAAGGTGCTGAAATCCAGGGAAAGGGGTGGGGTGTCCATATGTCATGTAGCCAGTAATGTCTGGAGGGTCCTAACAGGTAACTATGCAAAATGTGGTGCAGATTGGTGAAACAGGATGGAATTGTATAAGGAACAACGGTTCACCAATCCACAAACCCACACATTTTGACTTGTGCTGAAATCTGGGGATCGGGATGGGTTGTCCAAATGTCAAGTATCCAGTAATGTCTGTAGGGTCCTAACAGGTAACTATGCAAAATGTGAGGCAGATTGGTGAAACGGTGTGGAATTGTACAAGGAATAATGCTTCACCAAGCCACAAACCCACAAATGTAGACTTTTGCTGAAATCTGGGGAAAGGGGTGTGGTGTCCACATGCCATGTAGTCAGTAATGTTCAGAGGGTCCTAACATATAACTATTCATCATTTGATGCAGATTGGTGCAACAGTGTGGAATTGTATAAGGAAAAACGCTTTGCCAAGCACAAAACCCACAAACCCACACCCCAATGTTGACTTGTGTTGAAATCCAGGGAACGGGTGGGGTGTCCAAATGTCAAGTTGCCGGTAATGTCTGTAGAGTCCTAACAGGTAATTATGCAAAATGTGGTGCAGATTGGTGAAACAGTGTTGAATTGTATAAGGAACAATGCTTCGCAAAGCCACAAACCCACAAACAAATGTAGACTTTTGCTGAAATCTGGGGAAAGGGGTGTGGTGTCCAAATGTCATGTAGCCAGTAATGTCCAGAGGGTCCTAACTGCTAACTATGCATAATTTGATGGAGAATGGTGAAATAGTGTGGAATTGTATATGGAACAATGCTTCGCCAAGCCACAAACCCACAAAAATGTTTGACTTGTGTTGAAATACGGGGAACAGGGTGGGGTGTCCAAATGTAATGTAGCCAGTAATGTCCAGAAGGTCCTAAAAGATAACTATGCAAAAGTTGGTGCAGATTGGTGAAACAGTGTGACATTGTATTTGGAACAAAACTTCCCACCACAAACCCACAAAAATGTTTGACTTTTGCTGAAATCTGGGGAAAGGGGTGTGGTGTTCAAATGTCATGTAGCCAGTTATGTCCAAAGGGTCCCAACAGGCAGTTGCAAAATTTGGTGTAGATTGGTGAAACAGTGTGGACTTGTCTAAGGAACAACTCTTCAGCAGGAATTCTGCCATAAACAAACACATTTTCACTTTTATATACATATATAGTTGAGGAAACACTGTTTTGCAATTGTCCTTTGCTCTTCCTGCTAGCAATAACAGACATTTTCATTGGCAACCAGTTGATTAGCATTTTGTTATGGTTTGTGCTTGAAGTAAGGGAGTGCAAACAATGACATTTTGGTGTTAGAGAAAATTATGATTCACACTTTCACCCTCAGTCTACGAACAGCAACCTACAAGAGGTGTTCAATGAATTGGCTTGCTTCACTTGTTCAGGCAGAACACCAAATCTGAACCATATTATCCCAATGCTCCCAAAAAAAAAGCAAGCTGATAAATTGCTCACCACTAACCTCAACTACATCAAGAAAGAGAACGAAAGATTATAGCAGATCTATGGAAATAACTATTGAAGGCCAGAGAAGATAAAAGCCCTGTAAACCCACCAGAAAATTCAGCACAATGCTAAAATGTTCAAGAATTCAAAAGTCTTCAAACTAACACACATCAGCACCATCAGATGATTTCTGTGACTCCATCTCCACAAACGTCAATGAAAATATCCTAAACATCAAAAACTACTACACCAAACTACAAACTGTAATTAGCACACAACAAAACTCCCAAACCAACCTTTCAGCCGGTTCTCGATATAAGGATTAATGAGCACATCAAATACCGCATTACCCGAAGATCAGTGCAACTGAACATCTAGGAAGCCACAACTCGAAAGCTCAGTCTGGCCCCCTTATTTCAATTAATTTGCGGCTTATCAATTTCATAGGTCTTTATTAGTGCAACTTAACCAAAACGTCCCTTCAACAAAGTTTTTGTATTGAATTTCATAGGTTTTTATTAGTGCAACTTAACCATAATGTCGCTTTAACAAAGTTTTGTTCAGAGAATTTCATGGGTTTTTACCAATGCATGCTATTTTACTACAACTTACTAATATCACACTTACCCCAATATAGCAACATTTTTGTCCAATTAACAAAAGTTCACCTTAAAACTCTGCCATTTCCCACCTTCTAGCATCATTTTTAACACTTTTATACTTTTTCCACTGTTTTTGTTTCCATCGACGTCCGCGAACATCTGACTTCATTGCCGACCCTCCGGACAGTCCCACGTGCCAATGCACTCGCGCACGGCATGATGACGTGTCATGAACGCGTTTGTACTTCACCTTTGGGTCCTTGCTTCATGGACAGTTCGGAACTGCATTTTCTACTGATCTCAGAACTTTCAAGCTGAAAATTTACCCTTGCACGGCTCCTACGCCTTTTCTTACTCATTATCCATTAACAATCTCATACAAAGTACATACTTGGAAGAATAGTAGCAAAACTGCTAATTATCTTAAAAATGGCATCAGCTTTTGCCATCCCTCCTCCCCAAGAGCCACCACCACCACCAGCTAGAGGACCCAGAGAACAAAAAAGCACAGTACTTCCAAAGATAATGAAGAGGACAAAGAAGATGAGGTAGAGGAAGTGCCTTCCTCTAGCACCCAGAGAGAATCAGGGGTGTGGCAGTTCTTTACCACTGTTGGGAATGTATCAAAGGCTAAAGCTACAAAAGTGAAATGCACTGAGTGCAACTTTGTTCTCAGTCGTGGACTACCTGGATATTACTGCTACAGGACAACCTCCATGTGCCGCCACACGAAATCCAACTGCTGCAATGCTCTTAGCAAGTAATAGGCTGTCTTCCTCCACCTTATCTTCCTCAACAAATACTGCAACCACATAGCCTACTTCTGTGGGACTCAAAATCCCACCAGCTACCTTGCAAGCAATAAAAGAGGCTGTTGATCCATATCTTTGGAAGACAACAGTCATCTGTATATACTGCAACACACCACTCTGCAGGGGGAAGCAATTTCAAAGTGCTTTTGAAGCTGTAATCAAGGAGCATGAGAAACACTGCCCACTACCTTAGAAGTAACACACATGCAACATCTTCCCCTGTCCACCTGCCACTCGGTATTAGTGCTTGATGCCTGTTCCCTCATTTCCCTCCTCACCTTACTTTCTAACCTCTCCTGCAATTTTCTTTTTTTTTTAAAACAACAAATGAAAGGTTCCTTTAGGAACCATCTTTCACAGTAAAAAATAGAACAAAAAAAAAATTCTTATAGACACCATCTACTTCACATTTCTCAGTAAAGTACATAGACTCAATAGGTTTTTCCAACATTTCCATTAGCATTTTGTGTTATGCTAATGGGCATAATGTGGCGTTCATGGATAACGGCCCTGCAGACCAAGTTATCGGCCCAAGCAAAGTGTGTCTGTGTGTGCCCTGATGCCTGCGGACTTTGGCACGTTATAAATAAATAAATAAATAAATAAATAAATAAATAAATAACAAGGCTCCAGACCATTATCCTCCATTTCAGCCTCTGAAATGAGGGCTAAAGGCCATTACTACACCTAGTTCCTAAAGCGGGAACCCGGGGTGCTAAAAAGTAGATTTTGCTTCTTACAGTGGGACGCTGTAGAAATCCTTTTCCAAGATGGCCACCATCGAAAGGGAAGGCAGAGCTCCGTACAGAGCCCCTCTTTCCTTTCCATGGCAGCCTGCAGAAGGCGAAGAACAGAACTTTTCCACATAGCTGTCCCAGGTTGACATGGCACACTTTGATCCATTTGTCGTCCCTCGCGGTGATGGCCAGTAGCCAGATTGTCTGGGTCATGACCTTATACCATGACCCAGACAATCTGACCACTGCCCATGGCCACAGGCTATACCTCAGTCACCAAAGATATAGCAATATTTTTTGTACCGACATCATGACACTTGTCAAAAAATAAAACACAGGTACATTTGCAAACCCATGCTTTAAAGTCCCTGCCAATTCTCCTTACAAGAGTTTGCTTGAAATCCGCCCATGTTATATTTTTTCAAAAGTGTCGAAATATATGTACATACAATAGTCATATAACCTAGCCTCCGCTTCACAAAATCCATTCAGTCTTTACACAAACATTGAAGGTTGGGTCTATAATCTTTCTGAAAACTTTTGTCCACATTCATGAAACGGCAACAAAGTTATAAGCCATCTAAAAATGTTGAGACCATCCCTTTAATTTAGCCCACTCTTGAGAAAATGCCACCAAACTCTACAAAAACATGTATATCTAGATTTAAAATCGTTTTGCAAACTTTTGTGCACATCCATCAAATGGCACCACATTTATAAACATTTACAATATTTTGGGACCCTACCCTCTAAATGTGTTCACTCTTGATAAAACATCTCCACAAAACCATTCAGAATCAAGTCTAGAATAAAATTCCAAAGTTTCATGCAGTTTCATTGAGTGGCGCCAAAGTTATAAGCCATCCAAGAACTGTTTTTCACAAACCCTGTAATGCAGAATAGACACAGATGTCCTCGAACATCTGAAGTGTCCGCAAACTTCGCAGGAATGCCCCTGAACATCTGGAGGGTTTGCAGACCTTTAGGGTGAAAAACACCTATTTTTTGGCTCCTTAAGGCCATATCCAATCCCATCCTCATCACCCTCAGCTCCCCAGTGATTGTTTGATAAGTTTGACAAGTGCAATGTTGTGATTCTTTAATATGTTTTCACCGCGATGCCCATGGACACTAGCCGCTGTGTGCGAATCCAAC
This sequence comes from Ambystoma mexicanum, assembly GCF_040938575.1. Taxonomy (NCBI): domain Eukaryota; kingdom Metazoa; phylum Chordata; class Amphibia; order Caudata; family Ambystomatidae; genus Ambystoma; species Ambystoma mexicanum. Next base: position 682,781,618 of record NC_090939.1, on the reverse strand, counting down.
ATGGTGGGCATTTCCAAAAATCTGACACTCTTCACGCTTTTCACCATCCATGTCTAGGCCAATCGGATGCCTGTCTGCAGAACGAATAGGGAAATGGGTCTGTGGACCGGACCCAGATATCACAAATTTGTTTGAGACCTACATTTTGCCTGTTTTAAAAAGAACTACTGGACAGATTTACACCAAATTTACAAAAACACGCCTTGGGGTCCAAGCTTGTGCTCCTGCCGCAACTGTGGTGAAAATCTGTCCAACAGTTTCAGCTGTAGACGTGAGCACAATTCTTTTCCATTGCGTCTATGAAAAAGAAAATGAGGGACCCTCCATATAACTTTGCCCCCCCTTGACGAAACCTCACCAAACTTACCAAAACAATTCAAAGTGGGCCAAATACGTTTTGTGCAAACTTAACCAAAACTACACGGCTGCTACCGCAGGCCGTGTGATATATATATATTTGTACTTTTACAACAAGCTTAATACCACAGATTGGTTGGTAAGCAAGGTATTGATATTTGAACCTGGACTGTGGTACAGTGTCTTGCTTCCAAGACAAATGCTGTTGCCCCTGAGATATCCCCCTATACTTTATGCATTGGTGTTTTGGTAACCCTGGCAAGAGATGTAAATAAATAGCATGGAGGGGTGGGGGATCTCTGTGTCTCTTTATATATGTGTGCATATGTGTACAATCAATAACGCCTATAGCTTTGGGCATGCCTTATGTCAAAAAGAAGGGCCTACTGGTGTGGTGTTGCTGATGGGTGTATGAAATTGCTGATGATTCATGTAGTGCTTTCATTTGTGTGACCTCTGTGTGACATGTAATTCCTATACAGCTTTGCAGAATTAATGGTTGCAAGCTGGTTGCAATATCCCAACACATGTTGAAGCCGTTCTCTTAAATACACTGTTGTCCAATATATGGTGGTTGAGTTTTTGTTAGAGATGGTAGGGTCTCCCACTTGTGTGACCAGGTTGTATCCCTGTGGCAGAGCGGGGGGCAAAGGGGTCAGTTGCCCCCGTGGATCCACCCCTGGCACTTGGTGCTCCCCCCAGGGCTAGTGGGCGAGCGTCAGTCCGACATGAATTTGCAAAATGCAAATCTATTAAAATAAATCGCCACAAATGTGCTGTGGCACGACACTGCTGCAGCCCTTGCCTGTCCTATGCCTGAGCCAGGGATGATTTGTTTTTTTAGAGTTACAGTTACATTTGGTGCTGAAAATCACACTTTGTGTAAAACTTGCAAACTTCCCGGGGTTGCCCCAGGCTATCTGGAGCCTGTAACCCCAGTTGCCCTGCCAACATCAAGGCAGCAACAAGCTGGGCCCGGGGATGTGTGGGGCATGTTGCACAATGATGCATTTCCTTCATCTCCTCCAGGACATGGTGGATGGACACATGCAGGCATGCCAGGGGTCACATTTTAGAGAGCCACCCCATGGCACCCACCTATGACTGGCTGCAGGCCCTGGGTAAAGGTCCAGATGGGAGTGGGCAGCTAAGCTGGTGTGGCATGCAAAGGGCGTGGGGGGATCGCATGTGAGGGCAGGCAGCCTGGGTGCCCTGCCTTCCCCTTCCCTCTGCTAACTAACATGTTAATGCCAAATAGTTTCAGCCAACCATAGGCTAGCAGGCCACCATCAACTGCAGACACCCCGGATGCCAGCCCAGGTGGGGGGGACTGGAAGGAGAAGATGACACGCAGTTGCCAGGTGGTATAAAACCATGACAAAAGGTGGATCAGTGTCACAGGTCCCAGGATCAAAAGCGACAAATGGACAAAAGGGGAGGCCAGGCCTCCACGCAGTACAGGGTGGGGGCCTCCCCTCCTGGTTTTTCACCTGTGTGTGTATTTGCCCTCAGGCAAGTTTTACAGTATAAAAATACTAGCCAGAAAGAGTACTTTCATACATTTTTCCCAATCAACACCATGGAGCGGCAGCTAAGCTTGGATTTGGAAGGAAAGGAGAAAAGCTTTTAAAAGCCACCCCACACTGCCCATCCCAGCAGCAGCGCAGCCTGAGCCACCACACACCACCCAGGGCCCGCGTTGCCACTTGCCAACACAGAGGTGCGGCCTGCATGCTGCTGTCAGCCAGCAGAATTTGAAATTTGGTGGGTGGAATCAAGGGAGCAGGGAGCCAGTCTGTCCATCCAGGACCGTGAATCAGACAGGTCAGAAGAAAGAGGAGCAGCTGTCTGCAGCACGCCAGCAAGCATCACGGAGCCGGAGCCTGGAGCAAATGTAAGTTACTAGTGTGTGTGTGTGTGTGCTGCTGTGTGGGCCACCGGTGCCCAGGCCCACAGTCGCAAATCGCTATTCATTTCTTTTGTGACACTGTTAGTACTAGTAGCTAGCCTAGTAAGCAAGGGTGATTTATGATTAAGTGTGATGCAAATTGTGTATTTTAAAGAATATTTATTCAGCAACACTAGTCAAAACTACTAGCCACCCGCAGAGTGAATTAACTCATCAAACTGGGCCTGGCCCAAATTGGCCAACAAAATGACCCACTTTGGAGTTTGTAGATTTGAGTCTGATCTGACCAAATAAACTGTCTGCCAGTGCCAACCGCATTTTGTGTTTCATCTGGTTCAGCTTAGGTGGCCATGGCCTATTGCCCTATTAGACCAGTCCAAGTCTGACTGTGACTGTGTGCCGCACTCTCCACTTCCCAGTTGCGCATGTGTGTGTGTGTGTTTGTGTGTGTGTGTGTGTGTGTGTGACTGCCGGCGCCCAGGCCCACAGTCGATAATAGCTATTCATTCCTTTTGTGACACTCGTAGTAGCTAGCCTAGTAACCAAGGGGGATTTATGACAAAATGTGAGGTAAATTGTGTATTTTAAAGAATATTTATTCAGCAACACTAGTCAAAACTACTAGTCGCCCACAGTCCGCAGAGTGAATTGACTCATCTAACTGGCCCAAATTGGCCGGGTTGGGTCGACTCTGTCAGTCTGCCCATAAAATTGTCTCTGGCACAGTGATGAAAAGTGGGTGGCCCAGGCCCACAGTCTTTCACGAATTGCTATTTACATTGCTTTTTTCAAAGACTGTTTGAGTAGTAGTAGTAGTAGACCAGGTGGGACATTTTTGATAAAATGTAATGCAAATTGTGCACTTCAAAGAATATTTATTCAGTATTACTGGTCAAAACTACTTGCTGCATTGTGAAGTAACTTATCAAACTGGCACACAAATAAGTGTCTGTGCCCCCACTTTGACCCAAAAAACTGGCCCATGCAGAGAGTTCTTATAAGTAAAGTAAGGCATGACTTCAACACATTTGAAGCATAATAGGTGTATGTAAGGGAAAATAAAAATTGAAGTGTGCATATATTTTATTTGTGTTTAGTTAGTAGCTCCTTATTTACAGAGGTTGCAACAGTGATGCATCATCAATCCATAGTCATCAAAACCAAATATTTCTGGAGCCACATGACGAAATTAGGTCGGCAAACAGAAACTTGCAAAAGCAGTAAAATCCTCTCAAGATATTTTGCCTGCTTTCAAGATCCAGCCTAAAGGTTCCACGGATGAGTAGGAGCAAAGGTAAGTTATTGTCCATTCAAGTAATGCCAACATATTTAACCACTGCATGATGGTATTGTAATTACAAGATTCTTTCAATACTTGCTTTCAGGACTCAGCATGAAAACGCCTTTCATTCTGCCCCTCATGCTTCTTTTGATGAACATCTGTCTACTGTTTTTCCTTCTACCATGATACATTCTGCAGATCACCCATGCACGGACATTTCAGCGTCCACAATGCTCTAATGAATCTACAGAGGGTCTGACTCCAGATCACTCAACAGACACTGTTACCCAGCCTGATCACTCAACAGAGACTGTTACACAGTCTGAAGTGAAGCTTGGTCGCACAACTACTGATTGCACTGAAACTGTCAAAGATACCAATATTGGCAATATTAGTACAAGACATTGGGGAATGCAGTGAGAATGTAAAAATGCAGGTCACACTTGACATGCAGCAAGATTACCCAACAGATCCATACCACTTTCAGAGCAGGGCAATGTCTACACCTTTAGTTCGAGCACTTCTTGCAGCTGGTCCATTTCAGCCTTGATTGATAAATGGCTCTACAAAATTTCCATATGACTCCAATCATTGAAGATTTAACATGAATGGTATAGTAAAAAGGTTGCAGGTAGATTCTCTGTAGTAAGGCAGTGGTTAGTGTATTCTCATAGAATTAACTGTCTTTTTTGCTTTACATGTTGGCTATTTGCCGATAAAAAAGGCACACTTTTCAAAGCTTTGGTCTCATTTTAGCTGTGGTTTTTCCGATTTTAAAAAAGGAACAGAAAAAATGGTAATGCATTAACATTCCAAGACACAATGTGAAGCTGAAAAACAGCTACAAATATCATAAATTAGAACTCGCCAAGATAAAACTATTGTTTCTGAGCTAATAAAAGCTTGTTATACCTACAAAATTAAGTAAATGGTTGTGACCCCCCAACCCAACCCCTCTCTGACCCAACCGGCATGCCGAGCAGGGCATGGCAGCAGCAACACTCCCCTGAGACTCACTCTGTGCCCCCTGGCACCAAAACCTGGCTCCACCACTGTGGTATCCTCCTGTATTTCAGAAGAAATTCAAATATGTCATCAGTCGGGAATTGAATGTAAAACTACTAATTGTGCACCATCCCAAAATAATGCTCTGCTTGGCTCTCCTCCTATTCTCCAACATTCTGGCTGTATGCAAACGGAAACTCTTCACTGCCAGCCACTGATCTTACATTTCGTTCTCCAATATATGCCTGGTAGCTCAAAAATACTTGTCCAAACAATTGGGTATGCTTCGGGGCTCATCATAAATCAGGTGTGGTTCAATTTAGTGTTAACTTCTTTCTTGTGTGTCTAATGTGCTTCCTGAGGTTATGCAATGGTATTTCTGCAATGGCAACCAGTTTTATTTTTACCACTGGCAGTTATTTGCATCACAAGTATCTTAGCACCATTGGTATTTGAAAAACAGATGGCACTTTTTATTTTGGTGGCCTCAGGGCAGTGTAATATTTACTCTAATGATATGTGTGGCCGTATTCTGTTGTTAAATGTTCCCTTTGGAATACCAGTTAAGAACCAGCATGGCTAGAATGTATTTCTTTTCTAGAATTAGAAAATCCCTGATCCATTGTTTACCTCTAACTGACACCATAAAACAATGCTTGGTTATGATTCCAATAATTTTTTATTCTCAGTTGTTGCATTCACATGTGCAGTTTTCTGTATAGTTTCACAGGTTATGTGCTTTTGACATTTGTTTCAGCATATATTGTATAAGCACCCGAGAGGAAGTCAAATAGGAAATCTGCCTATCAGAGGACTCAGGTCAAATGCTTTACCTCATGGTAGAGGCCCATAACCTAAGCCCTCTGGTGTAGATTCCCCTCATTGTGCTGATTGGTCTGTACCTGTAACTGCCTGCCCCCAAACCACCCATGATCCTGCCTGTGCCATCTGCCACACGTTGGCTCCACTTTACTTACTATGGCTGTCTCTGTGCCTGCCACTGTTCCCCACCCAGGGACACCAGTTACTTATCCTCTCCACCCAGTGTGTACCACATGGCAAATACTTGCTATCTCTAGCAACTAGAAGAATTATCAAGGGCCAACTCGATATGGTAGGAACACCTTTATTTCCATACTTAAACATTGGTACCCTCTTTCTCTGGCAGCCAGATCACTCCCTCCCATCTCTGCCTTTTCCCCAACCATCCTCTCAGCCCATAGTCTATACTCTAAGTTCTAAATAAACCCCCACCCACACAATGATTAAAGCTCAACATCAGAGTTAAAGCAACAACATGTATTAACAACTCATTACGATTGAAGACTACTGCAATAAACTAAACTAAAAAACAAAACATTTGTGTACGTGTGTACAACATTAAAATATACACAATCAACTGAACATTTATTGAACGTGTGTGTAAAAACAAACTATATATCATCCACTAGCAATTTCTGTGTGCAAAACCTTTTGTCAGTGCAATATGCCTCTGTGAAATATCCATGGTCTAGTTACATAGGACTAACAAAACATGTTAACATCCTTTATCCACCGAGCTGGCCTTGTGACTCTCTTGTCTCTCCTTATTGAACTTTTCTCACTTCTTCTTGAAATGCCACGACTGCCACTACTCTCACTCACATCTTCTTTCACCAAACAGCCATTTTCATCTTGGTCCCATACCCAACTACACCCTTCATTGGCCTGAGGTTCTTGTCAATCTATGCTCCCTCTCCTTAGTACTTGACAACTCTGTTTAAGTTACAGAAAACACCATCTTGTACACTCACGGAATTTGACACTTCTCGTAATCAAATTGGATCTGAAAACGTACACAAACCTTTACATGTGGTAACACCTTTCTTTATTTTACCTATTCACCTGACACAAAATTCCTAGTGTGTTTTAAAGCCTTGGCATCATAATCCCTCTTGTATTTACTCTGTGCTACATCAATATGCTTTTTCACCTTCTAAGATCATGTTTCATCCTTCTTGATATGATATGATATGATATGGCATTTATAACATGCCTATACACAAGTGCTTCATTCTCACATTTAGCCCTTTGAGTACATGTGACATCATTCTGTGAAATACTGCCACAGCAGATGCCAGTCCAAACAGCATCTGGTTATATCAATGCAGTCCATATGGTGCGATGAACAAAGTGATACTTGTGCTGTCTTCAGTTAATGGAATCTGAATCTACGTAACAGACAGGTCCAAGGTGGTGAATACATTTGCCCCACTACCACACTTTGACATCTCTGAAATGTTTGGTAGATGATACTTCTCTGCTTTTATATTCTTTTTCACATCTCTCAGGTCAACACACACCCTTACTTTGCCATTCTTCTTCACTGCGACCAATATGGGTTTTATCCATTCCCATGATTGCATTTTTTCTATGATGTGCTCCTTTTCCAATCTGTCTAATTCTTTCTCCACTTTTTCTCTGAAAGCAAATGGAATGCTCCTTGCTTTAAGCATTAGAGGTTCAGCTCCTGCTTTAATAATTATTTTGTGTGCATATCCCTTTACGCACCCTATGTTCGAAAGTAAACACTTTTTCAAATTTTTAATTTCCATCTCCATCTTTTTATTGCATACACAACACTGGTTCTTCTAGGCATGGATCAAGCCATATTTTGGGCACTGATTGATCCCTCCACCCTAAAACTTGGACACCCTTCTTTGAGGCCTACACCTTTACTGCTGCCATCCTGTTCTTAAACTCAGCTAGTTACATGAATGTTTGTCCCTTCAAATCCTCCTTGGTTCTTTGTATCTGATTTTTGTAAAGCCACCAAAACACCCCTTTGCCTCAACTCTTTCCACTTCTCCTTATGGTGTATGGAGAACAACTGTCCACCATCACCCTTACTTTTGTTCCATCTATCTTTATCACACAGCTCCGGCATTTGAGATCTGACTTATTTTCTTTGTATCTTATTGTCACAACTCTCTCTTTAGCAGATGTATTTTTGTCTTGTACTAGTGCAACCTTCTTTTTTTCCCACACACCACTGCAAATTGCCCTTACATGCCACAATTTGCACATTTGATATTCAACACCTTTCAAAACTTCAAATTAGCAGAATATCCACTTCGTCAACAACTAAAGCATCTGTTTTTCTCAATCCGTTTGATGTCAACTCTTCTTGATGCTGCATTCTTTCTCTCCCTCATTTAGAGCATGAGTTTTTTCTCTCCTGGTTTCATTTTCTCTCAAATTTCCTTTTGTTCTCTTTCTCACTATATTAACTTGTGTGCTGTTTGCAAAGTTGCTTTCTTTTTCCAGTTTTGCTTACAGAGCTTCTTTCTTCTCCTCTTTGATCTCCTTTGAGCACAATTGTGTGTTCTAAATGTTTTTGCTATTGCAATAATCTCTGCTAAAGTGTGATTTCCACACATCCACAACTTTTCCTGTATCAGTGGGTTATTTGTTTATATCATTATCTGATCCAGATCAATTCTTCTATCATTATCCCCATTCCAAATGTACAGGATAAGGATATTGTCTTCAGTGCTGAGACATATTCTTCCATTGATTCATCCACCCTTTGAACTCTAGAGTAAAGGTTGAACCTGTTTATAATCCAGATAGTAAATAAAACCTGCGTGGTTAAGGACCGATGTTCAGTCACCCAGAGAAAGGTGTGAAACAAGGCTGTGATGAAGGACAGTAAGGATAGAGTGAGTCTTTAATTAACCCTGCCTCAATCTCATGCCTCAGCTAGGTTGCAATGGTGTGCCACTTATCTAACAGAGATAGAGTAAGAGAGAAACTAGCCACTTCTAGATTTGTAATACTTTCAGCCTTGTTGGTCCTTTACCACTCTAATCCACTATGTGTATGCATGTATTGGAAGAGAAACATATTTTTATTGTTTAAAATAGTGCACCAGTGGTCAAAATGATAGACATCTAGTAGGGTATTTCATACTTTATTAGCCTACAGACTGTCTAATTGACCCTGGGGAACTGAGGTCTTAAAAAAACACAATGACACAAAAACAAACAATGCTAGACAATAGCAATCAACAAGAAGACACTAAATTCCCACTCTCCATCTGTGAGTGATATTAGTTAGCGGGGTGTGGGATTTAGAATAAAAGGTATGCTCAAATTGCAAGATAAGCCCAATTTATGCCACTTGTGTGTAGCAACCACTGCCGACCGGTTTCAGTAGCAAAAGCATGAGTGGGGCCACTTTCATCAGGACAGTATTCAAATTTGATCAATAGGTTCAGTCAAAAAATGTGTACTAACCATATTGAGGGAACACAACTATGACTGTTGGAAGTATATATACATTACCACCTAGTTGTTGGTGCCATAAGGCTAGATCAGTTTAGGAGGGAACCTATGGACAAAAAAGAAATGGAACCATAGTCACCTCCAAGCTGATAACTTCAAATCAATTGACTATGAATCACACTCCATTCTATGTCATTCATATGTACAACACTGCTGGTAGTGCTATCCCATTTAGTGAAGAAGATGGGCACTTCTTACTGTCATTCATTATGCGTAAGTTGCCAGAATCACAAAGCATTGGTCTATTGTCTCTTGTCTCTTGGCCATATACCCAGGACAGCTTCATCTAGTAGCGTAAAACTCAAGGACCGTCATCAACATTGCATAATTGAATTCATCTCCTATTTGTCAATCTTTCAATTTATCAAAAGAGTGGCTTCCTCCCAGGTCTCTCCCCAACGTGGCAGGGGAAGGAAACGAGAGGAAGCAAGGGAACAATTAACAGGAAAAAATTCACTACCCTTTGGGTGCACGTTCCTTCGTCACAGCCTTGTTTCGCACCTTTCTTTGGGTGACTAAACATTGGTCCTTAACCACGTAGGTTTTACTATCTGGATTTCAACTGGCTATAACATAATTACGAGACAGCTGGCTGTTGCCCAATTTTTGTGTTACAATATGTATAAAGTAAGGGCAATACCCTGTTAACTTTACTAGTTGCCCCCCCCCCCTGTTTTGTCTGAACCTGTTTATAGCCACATTCAAGGGATGCATAATGCAGGTCTAACTGTCTCAAGGTTTTTTGATATATGTCTATGTCTCCTGTTCCTAGTTCTATTGCAGTTAAAGCAGGCAGTTCCCTGTATTTATATTGGCCTTCCATTTCAAGTGCATGCAGAAGTAATACACTTTTCTTCTTCAAAGTCAACCCTTCATGTTCGACTGTTCTCATTTAGTTTCCCCAATAGTCTTTGCAGTCTATCCATGGAATCTTCGGTTCTCCTGGATGTGGTAAAAAACATGCTGGTGGATGAACTGTAATGCTGTGCATACCCAGACTCTATTAATTTATGGGCAGATATATTTATTTTTAAATCTGTTTCTGTAAATTTGCACTAACAACATGTATTTGCACTACCACGCTTAAGTAGCCGTTCTGTCTTAATATTCAACGATCCAATGTAGGATAGCCTGTTCCCTTCTCTCGTGCTTTCAATCCATCCCTTCTGAATGCAATTGTTACAATGATTCCTTCTCTCCAAGTCCGTCTTCGATGCCTGCAGACATTGCACCACATAGTGAGGTGCTTTCTTCAAACAGACGTCCACTCTCTCGTGCTCTGCGATTGACCCCATGATCTCGAGCATGATCCTTGCCTCACATTCCCTTTATGGCTCACATTTGTCCAAATGATCCCTAAACAAATGTCCTTAATGTGTGCCGTCCTCAAAGTACTCTCAGACAAGTGTGTACACTGGTACTGATGTTCCCACTCATCGCCAAAATGCACTTTGTAGAAGAATAATCAACAACCAACTGGATACGGTAGGAGCATCTTTATTTCCATACCTAACATTGGTACCTTCTCGCTCTAGCAGCTGGATCTCTCCCTTCCCCATGCCTTTCTCCCAACCGTCCTCTCAGCCCACATTCTACTCCTCACATTCCATAATCGAAATTCTAAATCAACCCATTACGCTATCACCAGCATAGCTCGCTCACAGAGGGCAGCCATGGAAATTGTGAATTGGGTGTGAGTCATTCCCTTCATTTACACAGTCGCCATTGTTTTGCAGTTTGTTTAACTTGAGAAAAGGCCACTGTGGCATTACACAACTTAAGAACAAAATTCGATTTGAACACCATAAACTATACCTGGGTCATAATAGCTACGTACCCCTTTCATTTGGGCATTCCTGATGGAAATGGCTCTGAAACCTCATTAGACACCTTCACCTTGCTCTAGCCTTGCCCTTGGCCAGTGTAAATATGCAAGGCCAACATCCTAAAGGTGCGTGCCCGTACAAGATAAGAAAACTCATTTAGCAAGGCATCAGACCCCTGGTGGAGATGTAGGTATCACATGGTTTTTGTGGTGTGCCATTGCATGTAGAGTAGATATAGTTTTGCCAGGGAGCTTTCAGTCTGTGTGATGCATACATGTGCAGCAAAGTATGTCCTTATATTCTTTTTAGAACATTTATATAATTAGATAAGGTTAATATAGTTTGGATTTGTTTGGAATGTGGAGGTTGAGCTCTAGTAAGTGTAGTTGTTAGTTGATGTATTGAGCAAGAGGTCTGCCATGTTAACATACACCACTGCTAAAGATGGAGATTGTGGTATTCAATTGCGCTAGGCCCCATTTCTATGCTATGATCATTTAATTGAAGGGTTAATTCTACTGTTTTTCGCAGACTTGGAAGAACTGTATTGTGTTTGTGAAATATGCACCCTATCAAAACAATGAGATTTATAATGTATGCTTAATGTATTAAGGTTGAGAATCTAATACATTTTGAGATCAAACCATTTCAAGGTCAAGCCTGCACTCTAGAGTTTCACCATTATTCTGACTTTTCAAGGCTAATAAAATAAAACAATGACGCTCAACTAGGAAATGAGGCAAATTTACATCAAGTCATTAATTGGTACAACAAAAAGGAAACATTATAATTAGGCTTTCCTGTTTTCAGTAAAATCCGATAAACACTGGAAAAACACCCCCGGAAGAAAAAGTGCCTCCCAGGTTTAAACTGAAAAACACTATTTCCCCTATCCCAGTGGTGCCTTAGTGTGAGCAGGAATGGGAGGATGTTTGGGGTTGAAGGGGTGGTTGGAGAGGGAGCTTGGCAGACAATAGGAGAGGGGCCTATTCCCCCCATGTATGCTTGTTTGCTTTCTCCCATTGCATCCCCTTCTGTCCCCTGACCTCCTTAAAAAACACTGCACATTCAATGTTACATTGTTTTCTTTGTAAAACAAAATATTTGTATTCATATGTGGCCAGAGCTACTTTGAGGAATTGTAGACAAATTTGAGCTATTTTTATGGTTACCGATTCACATCTTAAAATGGCTAAAATTCCTTAAAATAGCCCTTGGCCACTGACAAATATTTGTATTTAAAAAAAAATAGTTTAACATGGATTGTTCAGTGTCTGTTTGTGGCCACCGATCCTCTGTGTATGTGTATCTGTCTGGAGGAGAGCTGAAAAGTTTCATCTGCTTGTCTACTTTAAAAGGAAAGCCTTGGGAGGCTTCCATGTATGAGGCTCGTGTGAGACCACAGTATCACGTTCACCTCCCAACCTCCTGTGGCTCTCTAGAGCACCCACACTCAGTAGGCCATCAGAAGCTGTAGGCCCCTTAATTGATGCTTAGAACTTTCTTTCTTCAAGGAGAATTTTTAAAGTAGGAGAGATTTATAAATGATGGCTCATTTAAGGGACTATTGTTTTGGACAAGATGCTCTTAACCTTTCTGTAGGAAGAAATGCAAATGGACATTTCAGTCTGAAAGCACACAGAAAGCACAAGTTAGTTGCCTAAATCTATGCCGTCTATCAGGCCAATATCACACAGAACCATTTTAAACTAACTACATTATTTTCAGATGTTCATATTTAACACCAAAATGTGTTCATTTTTGGTAGAATGGAATATTTTCATCGCATCATAGAATTTGTCAAACACAAAGGGGTAACCTTTCACACATTACATTTTGCTAGAAGCCTTCCAAAACCCAAAGGCCATTTGTGCCTTTTGCTGAGTTGCAATCCAGGAGACTGGTACAGTCATTTTTCCCTGATTTTGGCTGCTTTTTAGGGCACAAGTAAAGGATAAATGTGGGTGGACAGCATAACTTTTTTTCAGAGAGTGGATGCAACCCATTGTTTTTTTTTAGGTTGGAAAGTTTGCTCAAGTATTTGGCTACCAGGATTTTATCCTGGTTGTCAAGTTCCCAGTGCAGACACATACCCGCAAGAAAACAAGCACTTGTCGCGTATTTGGATTTTGTTTTCCAGGGAATATTTCACTACAGATTGCTGGGTTTAAAAGGCAAGCACCTTTTATACTTTGCGAGCATATTTACTGGAACATTTCTTCTCTCAGGTTATTTTTCTGGTCTTCATTACTTTTTTTTAAAGTCCAATGCTCTTTTTTCTTGCACACTGTCTTCGGAATTACACCATTACTGTGTCCCCATCATTGTGACCTCTGAAAATGCTGACTTTTTTCATTTTGACCACCTTTACACCACATATGTATGGGGTAATGGTATATAATGGAAGTAGGGGTGACTACGGGGGGTGTAAAAGGGGGTAAAAAAAAATCAGTAATTTCTGGGTCGCAGTGATGGGAGTTGCAGTAATCATATAGATCCCGTTCTTCTAAGGGGAAGGTCAATTGAACACATTTGCATATTTCACTTTAAGATATGTTCACTTACTGACCGTATATCCATGGGTTCCAGATTCAGATTTTTGCTATGGGGACAAAGGTTCCAACACAGAATGAAGCGAGAGAGCCATGCTCCTCCACAGTCAAAACAACACATTTTACAGCAGGAATAGGAAAAAAGTCATATGAATTACAGGAAGGTAAAAACATGTAACATCTCAGCAACAATCACCTAACCTGATGAGTTGCCTTTGCAAAATTCTGCTATGGGATCCCCACATATTCCCGCACCAGCAAAACGGTTTTGGCCTGCTCACCCCCTCCAGTCAAGTCTCACAGGGTACATTATGAGACTCCCTTCTCATTTTGTAGTGAGCACCACTTGATAAACAGTTATTATCCGCATGGAGTTTATTTGGTATGACAGCCAAAATGATCCTTGTCCCCATCAAAGTGAGTGCTCCTGGGCAAATCCTTTTAGCACACTATGCCTTATCTGCTAAATTTAGACGTCTCTACAATGTGGAAGGGTCATTTTCACATATCCAAGTCTTCATAGGAGGAAAGGAACGGGCAAAGATGGGCAAAAAGTTCCTGAAAAAGAATTGCATGATTTACTACAATAATTTTGACTTGTAGAAATGTTAGATATCACTGGATTAACACATTCATCTTTATTCTCCGGAAAGTGTTCATAACATCATGCTCTGGGGCACATTAACCTACTTATGCACTCAATGAAACAATAAAAGAATATGTGTATGTTTACACTGAATAAAACAGTTATCCATAATGTTTTGAAGGGGCAAATGGGAAAACAATGATAAATACAGATTCTCAAATGTTTTGAAAACACTGAAAAAACACTCCCAAAACTAAAATAAAATAAACCCCTAAAACAGGAAACCCTAATTATAGTAGCAATTAAAGTGTTGCTATTATGAAGCAAAAAATAAATACGTTTTGACAAACAGAAGGAGGAAAGAAAGGGGTGGAATCAGGAAAGGTGGGAGAGGGAAGAATACGTTAGTAACATGATATCAAAGTAGCAATTAATTTAGAACTGCAATATTCCAAAACAGCTAGTAGTAGCTGATTTGATAAACTTAATTATATGCATAAACATTTGATGTTAATTTTTATAACCATAATGTTCTTTCAAAGCATATACATTCTTCGAAGATATGTCATGCGGGCAAATGAAATACCTGTAAGTATCTGTTGCATCATGAAAACAAAAGAAGAAGTGCTTCAAATGTAATGAAACTCCAGGTTATAAGCATGTATTAACAATGTTGTACAGACAAATGTTTGAGTTAGGGTGAGAGACTTACTTGCATATGAACGATGGAGCAGAAATGTAAACTTGCGCTCTTACAAGTTAGCAGTACAATGTTTATTATTGACCTGGTTAAAAAGTGAATGTGCAGTAATATTTGTGGACTTCCCATATTATGATAAATGTTTAGGATGGTATTCATGCTACGACAAAGTAAACTGATCAACTGGTTGTGAGTTGGGAGACAAAAGGATTTTTACATAGAGGAAAAACATACTTGCGTAATGATTATTGATGTTAAGATGCATTCCAGTAGAGAGGGAAGAATACATAACACATGTTTAGTGATATGATATCAAAGGAGCAATTCATTTAGAACAGCAATATTCCAAAACAGCTAGTAGTAGCTATTGTGATACACGTGATTAAATTCACAAATATTTGATATTAATTGTTATAACCATGATGTTCTTTCAAAGCATAAACATTCTCCAATGATATGCCATGCAGGCAACTGAAATATCAGTAAGCATCTGTTGCATCATGAGGACAAAAGAAGAAGTGCTTCAAACGTAATGAAACTCTAGGTTATAAGCATGTATTAAGAGTATTGTACAGACAAATGGTTGAGTTAGGGTGAGAGACTTAGTTGCACATGAACGGTGGAGCAGAAATGGAAACTTGCGTTGTTACACGTTAGCAGTATGATGTTTGCATTGGCCTAATTAAAAAACAAATGTGCAGTAATATAGGGGGACTTCTCATATTATAATAAATGTTTAGGATGGTATTAATGCTACAATGAAGTAAAGTGATCAACTGGTTGTGAGTTGGGAGAGAAAGGCATGTTTACACAGAGGAAAAACGTACCTGCGTAATAGTTATTGATGTTAAGATAAAAAAATCTATTCCCTTTACATTTTAGGATGCAGTCTGAATTTAACCTATTTTAAAAGTGAATGCACACCATTTTTGGTTGAAAATGCTATAGCCTATTATTTAAGTGTGCTAATATTGGTGTTATCGTACATAAGAACTGACCTTTTGGCTTTTGTGGGAGTGTAAGAAAATGTGTATGTCAAAATGTAGGGAATTAGTTTATAACCACTTCTCTGTTAATATTCTTTTTATTTTTGGATCCTTGGCTAGTGAAATGCCCAGCTTTATACTGCACTAGGCATGCTAGATTGCCACAACTGAATATGTCACACAATAACAGACCAACACACAGGCTTTCACAATTATGCCCTCATGCACTCTTATATTCATTCAGCAAACCAGAATAAAAATATGCAGCAGAGAGAAAACAGAGTTACATTCTCAATGAAAACGTGCAAGAAACAGGAAGAAAAAAATATAACACAGCTTTCCAAAAAAACAGCTTTCATAATTCATCAGTGCATTTATATTCACAGATATATTGGCTCACTTTTAAAAATCCTTGATAACCCACACCCAAGAAAGTGATTTCTCTTTCCCTTAAGTGAAGCTTGCTACTTATTAGCAAACTTGGCAGAAAAAATGCATTCTTTATATTCAACATTGGAAATACAAATATTAGCAGCACCCCTGCAAAACTGCCCCTTTCTCAACAAGTTACCATTTGTGCATGGGCAAACACATTTGTCCTTCAGTACCTCACAAAGTTCTAGCCCTTTTGTGACTAATTTGACACTTCATTAACTAGACGATGGGGTACGCTAATACATTTTTTTTTAATCACTGATACTCACCAGGAGTCTGACGATTCTGCCTGCACCAAGAAACACGCTCTCCCTTTTTTTATGGCTGCTCTCTGTCACCTCCACAATCTGCTTCCTCCAGGATTACAGCAAGCTGTCAGCCATCTCCTGTCTCCCACCTGCAGCACTCATTTCTCCCCATCCTTCAATGTCACAGCTCAACCCAGCCAAACAGTGACCGATCTCACCTCCTTAATTTTCATTTTTCTCCTTTTCTTCCTCTATGTGTACTTGCTCTTTGCATGTACAACACCTGTCGTCCTCCTGTCCTCACCTTTTAAGGTCCATTTTGTTCACCTCCCATCTGCCTATATTTTCGTATAGATTCTTCATTGTTTCTCCACCCATTCTTGGATAACATCGTGATGTCATTGATAAGGCCTCCGGTCAATTGCCACGCCTTCTAGGCAACACCCACAGTAACTTTCCACCCTTTTCTGTTTTTTCTATGATGACCTCTTAATAGCAATTTTACTAAAATGCCACTGAAATGTGAAACCAAACTTTGTTTACCTATGTACAATTTCCCGGCTTGCACCTGCCTGAATAATCTTTCCAGGGCACATTCTGCTCTGAATCCAGCATTCACAAGTCACACTGCTGTTCGCATTCCTATTTTCATATTTATTTTCAAAGCTAACATTTCAGCATGAAGGATTGTGCACCAGCAGCCTGCAACATCTCATATGGTCTAAGCAAACTCACTCTACTAATGTCAGCAGTATTACAATTAGTTAATATGCGTTTGTCATGTAAAGGTTGTTAACACCCTGCACTATGCAATACTGTGCTATATATCTGCTATATTTCCCTGCTGGGTCTTCCTCCATAATCCTACACAACCACTTAAGCAGAGATCTTGCTTTCTGGAACAGAATATCAGTAACCATTACAGATATATTGGGGCTGGGTAGCCTACAAAAGAGGGAATAGTGGTTGAAAGATGGTCAGTCCTTACCAATTATCCTGTATCACAAGGTGAGTTAAAGAATTTATGAATCTCTAGATCTGGGTGCCCCGTCAGAAGCTGGAGCCCTGCACATCTACCAAGAACGTATCTCTGGAGTGCCATCACTGATATTTATTATTTATGAGAACATATTGTCCATCACAGAAACTGAAAGACCATGACATCGGTGGCTGAGCTTTGGACAAAACTGGTCAGATTATTGATGTATTTTGTTGTGAGTATTTCTCTCCATGTGGACGGGAATGTTATGCACATTTATGTTCAGTAATGGCACCCCTGTGCCACATGCCTCATACCTCCAAGGCATGCACCATGCCTGTGCTTTGACTGAAGCATTTCACTGCCTGGTAGTAAAAGTCTCACACTGTATTTGAGATGCAGACCGCTGGCATAGTTTGCACAATTAACATTGCATACTGTGACTTCTTCCATGCTGCATCTTTGCTGATATAATACTGTGGTATTGTGATGTAAGCTTCAAACAAGCAGTATGAAATAGCTATATGCACAGAAATCAACATAAATCAAGACACTGATTTGCCAACCAAGAAGCATTGCTGACATTCACAGTGAGGAACTCAATTTACAGATGTATGTGTTGCTTCTGGTTTTTAAAGCTGTTTGCTCATCAGGACCACAGTTTGGCCTCCCAGTGTGCACAAACTTTAATTTCTCATTCTTGATTCCTTTAGTAAAATGTAAGTAATACAGAAGCTTAATAGGAGGACACACAATATCTGCATCCACCAATACGCCAACGACACACACTATACACTATACCTCAAAATCGACTCTATCAAGGACAACCAGAGGCTCATAACGGGCCTCTTGCCAATCCAGTCTTGGATGTCCAGTGCATACTTGAAGTTCAACACCAAGAGAGAATTCCTACTCCTCACCAACAACACCAAACGCCCAGACACAGAGACATGGCTATCATCCATGAACTCTGAGGGCTTCACACCCAAGCTCACATCTTGTGCCAAGTCCCTTTGGTTCCAAATCGACGAGCATCTCTCCTTCAAAACACACATAGCTAAGAAAACTCTGACAGCTTGGTATCAGCTCTCCCGCCTGTGGAAAGTCAAGCCCTTCCTCCCTATGGTCAGGCTTAGATCCACCGTTCAAGCACTGGTCCTATCCCACCTGGATAGGGGTAATCCACTCCTCGAAGGCCTCCCGATGTCCTCCATTGTGCCCCAGAGAAGTTTCCTACATCTATGAAAATATGATCAAATCACCCTGGCCCTCAGCGACCTTCACTGGCTCCCATGACATGCACAAATCACTTTCTTGCTGTATCATCTATAAGGTAGTCACCCTCATGTAACGCAACTATCTCACAGAGAAATTCAGCATCTCTAGTGGAAAGCATTCAACCAGAAGGCAGGGCACATGAAGACTTGAAATCCCCTGCTGCTGAAAACAAGCCTCCTCTGCCTACACCCAAAGACTATGGAAGCTGCCCCCTGACAGCATCAGACTCACCCCCATGCTCCTACATTCAGAAAAGAACTCAAGACCCACCTCTTCAAGGAATCACCTAGGCCATCATGTCACCCCTCGTGCCACCTGACTCGCTGACACTGCCCACCCCTCTCCTCCCCACCACCTGGTACAGCTGCACCCTTCCTCTGTGACCCTCTGTATCCTGTTCTGTTGTTACCTCTGAAAATGGCTCTGTTATGCATCTGTACTGTTGTCCACCTCTGTTATGTATCTCTATGCTTGTATACCTCTGTAAAGTGCTCTGTTGCTTCTCGAAGATAGGTCTGTGCTCAATAAATACCACAATAATGATAATAATAAAAACAACAATAATAATAAAAGGTTTACTAAAATACAAACAAAGATTACTTGGGGTGTATTAAAGGCATCCCGTAAATACAAAATAAAAAACCTCTGCATGCCATTGCATAATGTTTGAAAACAGGTCCACATATACATTTCTGCTCCTGGTACACAAATCTATCCACCAAAAGGCAATACCATATCTATCCTCTTCTATCTACCTCTACATCCCTTCTCGTAATGTTCGCTCTGCCTCCTTGACTACACTGCTGGTACCTTGCCCTCCCTGTGCTTCTCACTTCTGCTCTTTCTCTCTTCTTGCTCCCCTTGCATGGAATTCTCTTCCCCCGGACATTCGCGAAACAGTCCACAACGATTTGTTCAAACCACACTAAAAGCCTACCACCTCGCCTCTGAGTTATCATCTTAACCAAACTCTCATCTGCCTTGTAGCAAACATTTTCCCACGCCTCTACCCTGTCCCTCACTTTCTACTGCCTCCACTCTACCACTTCATACATCATGGTCACATCCCTAACACAGCTGGCCGTACCGCGTACCTGCACTTAAAAATGTCTAATGTTGGTTGTCCATAATCTATGTATGTCCTCCCATGTATTGTCCCCGGTGAACGTTTCATTTACCCCCGACAACCTGGTCAGAGTGTCACTTAAACTCACCCATTGTAAAACGTTCACTGCTTCCCATCAAATCTGATTTCTTATCTATTGTACATTCTTGGGTGATCAAAAGAGCATTGTCTCTGCCAGTATGAATACATAAATATACATAGATACAATATAGCAATCTTATTCTTGCTCTCCTCAAAAAGCTGCGTAGCATTTCCAGCTTCCCAGACCACTATGCTTTCAGCAGCTATGCCCGGTAATAGGCAGGGCAAATGCAGAGAAGGGAGGCAGGGAAAAGCAGAGAGTTTCCTCTAAGATGGATTCTGGAAGTCATCGCCCCTTTTGGCAGAAACACAATACAAGTACTGCCTATAGTACGAGGGAACACCACCAGGAGATTACAGAATCTTTGCACCGGTGCAAGTGCAAAGTTGCACGGTATTAGCACTAGGACAAACTTTGTCCTATTTTTTAAAACACTGTGACATATTAGAAAGCTATTGCACCGTGGGAAGTGTAGTTTGGCATGGTATAAGCACCAGGGCAAAAATTACGGAAGGGTATTAGCACTAGGGCAAATTCTGCCCTGGTGAGAAAACGCATCGAAAATGTATCTTTTTTTCATGATGGCAATTTTTGCACTGGTGCTTATACCATGTCAAAATGCATTTTTCATGGTGAAATAGTTGGTGAATCTGTCACAGTGTTTTTAAAAATAGGTCAAAATTTGCCCTAGTGCTAAAACCGTGCAACTTTGTACTTGGACCGGTGCAAGGTTTCTGTAATATGGCCCCGGAAGAGGGACGTCTGCTGCAACAAGCAGCTAAAAATATCCCTGAACGAAATAATGGTATATTAAAAACTAATAACACCAAATGTAAATAAATAATAATGGCATCTTAAATACCTACTTACAACATCACTTTATAGATTACCCATAGAATGTTCTCCAGTACATGACGGTTATTCTAATACGATCGTGTCAGAGGCCACTTTTCTCTCAGGCGTTTAGTCTCTTTCACTTTGTGTTTAGGATTCTGTGCATACTTCATTCAAGCTCATTCACATT
The DNA here is from genome assembly GCF_040938575.1 of Ambystoma mexicanum. Classification (NCBI taxonomy): domain Eukaryota; kingdom Metazoa; phylum Chordata; class Amphibia; order Caudata; family Ambystomatidae; genus Ambystoma; species Ambystoma mexicanum. The sequence continues at coordinate 682,760,918 of NC_090939.1, read as the reverse complement.
CTTGTAGTTGACGTCACAGCATTCAATTGAAATTGTATTTTGGACAAATGATGTATGGGAAAGATATGGGAGACTGCTTAAGGAGGGAAAAGTGCAAACATGCGACTTGAACAAAGCAGAAAAAGTACCTGTTCAGTAGTCCTCGAAACAGGGTCTGTTGAAGTCTACCATGCCAAAGGAAGGCAAAACTAGATTACATGACTACTAAAAGGGATAGAGGCCTCTGTATTGCAGTTTTCAGATACGAAAATAGAAAGCTCACACACTACAGGATTATATTTTTGTCAATCAAAACTGAAAAGGAATATAGTTCAATTAATAAAACGATAATAGGCAACTGAAATTGGCAGGGGAGATAGCAATTTAACTTATATACATATCTATTCTGCTTTCATTGTTTTAAGATGTATTTTTGTAAATGTTTTGTTTCTATTGATTTAATGCCATTGCTATTTCATGTCAATAGTTTTTCTTTGGGTTTTCTGTCTGATTTTAACACACCCCAATTTTCTTTTGGATTTCCTTTGAGTTTTCAGCACTGGCAAGAGGGCATCTCAATGATTTCGCAGTTTAATCAGAGGTTATAGAGAATATACAGCAGTAAAGCTTTAACAAATGTGCCTACGATCGCCTTTTAGCATATGTAAAAGAGCGTGGTACAGCACATTGGAACTAGCCCAGGGCATCTGAAATTTTCTAATCTTAAATATTCTCAGGAGATGTGTCAGGAGTTGCCTAAGGCATTATCATTTTTGACCCGTATGTTATACAGTGTGTAATTATACTGTAGGATAATGCCAGAGTAGGCGGACATTTTGAAGCAGTAATGGGGCCAGGCGGTAGATTAACTATTGGGTCTCAAGACGTCAGACTGCAGTGTTTATCAAGGCCCGACCTGCTGCTAGGGACTAGCATTGCCGATATAGCCTTGCCAGATGGTTAAAGAGTACATTTTGTCTTGGAAAACTAAAAAGGACAAATATGCCGAGATGTAGACTTATTTGTGGAATTTTATGGATAAATTACAAGACAGCGATACATATTGTATTAAAATGCACCACTGCTGAAAGGAATTCACCTGAATAATATGTCTATTAACCAATGACTTACGTCATACACTTCATTTTGCATGGTGGCAGTTTATGTAGACATTTAAGGAAAAAGGAAATTGTATATATATATATATATATATATATATATATATATTTAAATATTTATGCAATTTTACAGGGCCTGCGGTAGCAGCCCTGTAGTTATGGTTAAATTGCTCAACCTATAGGAAGAGGACTTTTTGGGAGGCTTATAACTTTTCCCCCTCTAGACGAATCCTCACCAGACTTTACAAAAAAAGTCCATGGCCCCCTCGAATTGATTCTGTGAAGTTTGGGGAGTTTTTGTGCAGGGGAGTCAAGTCAGAAGTGGGTCCCAAAATGTGTGGTTTTTCCTATAGACGCAATGAGAAAAAAAATTGCTTATGCCTACAGCCCAAACTGCAGGACGGATTTTCACCAAATGTGCGCCAGGAGCGGCAGCTTGGTCCCAAATGCGTTCTTTTGTAAATTTGGTGTAAATCCGTCCAGCTGTTTTTTTAAAACAGCCAAAATGTAGACCAAAAAAATGTGTGATATCTGGGTTCGTGAGCAGACTCACTTCCCTATTCGGTCTGCGGACACCCCTCGGAACCAATCAGAGCCCGGCGTGATGTCCGCAGACATTGGACGCGCCCGCTGATTGGAATGTGAAAAACATGAGCTGCGTCAGATATTTTGAAATGATTGCCATGTTGGCTTTACGGACAGCTGCTGTTTTCCGCGGAAATCGCGGTAAAAACATATTAAACGAACACAACATTGCACTTGTCAAATGAAACAATCTCTGTGGAGGTTTGGGGTGATGAGGATGTGATGGGATATGGCCATAAAAAGACAAAAAAACCTGGTGTTTTTTCATTTCTGCAGTTTGATGCTGTTTCGCCATGAGGGGACAAAATGAATGGGGGGGTCAAAAAACATTTGAAAGGCTTATACATTTGGTGTTGCACGAATCTGCAAAAAAGTTTGCAAAACGATTTTAGACCCAGATTTTAATGTTTTTGCAAAGTTTGGTGGGATTTTGTCAAGAGAGGGCAAAATTAGAGGCGGGTCTCAACATTTTTAGATGGATTATAACTTTGTTGCCATTTGATACATTTGCAGAAATGTTAACAGAAAGATTATAGACCCAACCTTCAATGTTCGCGCAAAGTCGAAAGGATTTTGTTAAGATATGGCTAAGTTATATGACTATTTTTTGGATGTACATTTTGACACTTTTTAAAAAGTGATACATGGACGGATTTGCAGCAAACCTGTGCAAGGAGCATTGGTAAGGATCTGAAAGCATGGTTTCGCAAATCTGTGCATGTTTTTTTTTTTTAAAGTGCCATAACGTAAGTACAATGGATTTTGTCAAGATATAGTTATATGCCCATTTTTTGTACGTACATTTTGATACTTTTTGAAAACTAAAACATGGATGGATTTGCAGCAAACCTCTGCAAGGAGCAATGGCAAGGACTTGAAAGCATGGTTTTGCAAATATGTCTGTGTTTTATTTTTTGAAAAGTGTTATAACGTAGGCAAAAAAAAAGTGATATGCCTTTGGTGGCTGAGGAATTGCCTGTGGCCATGACCACGAGGGACTTGCGATGGGGTAAAGTGGGCATGGCCACCAGGGACCGTCTATCTGGTAAAGTGTTTTGAAATAGGGATAGGTTTGAATGGGAAAATAAATTCTGCCCGTGGCTACAGGCTGAAGTTCTGGACGGAATTGCAGCAAATATGCACAAGGAGCATGAGGAGGAACTTGAAAGCATAGTTTTGCCAATCTGTCCTGTGTTTTATTTTTTTAAAGTGTCAAAATGATGTAAGTACACAACACAGTGATATAACTTTGGTGCCTGGGCAATGGGTTTGGCCCTGAGCAAGGAGAAATGCATACTGATATTTGCATATTGGGGCATGTGGAATGGCCGAAGCCATAGGTTTGAAAGGGAAATAATATTCTGCGAGTAGCTAGAGCATGAAGTGCTGGACTTCATTATAACAAGCCTGCACAATGAGCATTAGCAGGGAACTAAAAGCATGTTTTTGCAAATCTGTATTGTGTTTTATTTTTCCAAGGTGTCAGAATGTAGGTAGAAAAACTAGTAATATAAAGTTGGTGTCTGGGTATTAGACCTGGCCCTTAGAAACATCAATGTGTATTCTGAATTGCTTATTGGGGAATGCAGCATGGCCAAAGCCATTCCCCATGAACTTTAAAGACTGGCCATGGCTGAAAGCCATAAGCAGTGGCCATTGGTCACATTATTAGGATACAGTGAACACTGAACTAAGATGCAGTGTAGGTGCAGTAAATAATAGGAGTGGTTTGGTGGGGCTGGGGTCAAGGTCGAGCCTCCTGCCGTAGGCAATTCCACGATAGTTTGCATCCCCAGCATGTGCTGGTGATAATGACACACATGAGTATGCATTGCAAAAAATATGTTTGTTAATGGAGGTTTATAGTTTTTTATATACGTTAAAAGAGGAATTATTAATAAGTTATATGCAGTGATGTAACATCATGAAACATTTCCACTCATAAAAAACCTATGAAATTGACAGAAAAAACATTGTTAAAGGGATGTTACAGTTAAGATGCACCCCACCCTTCGAACCCCTCCACCCCAGCAGTTAGCAGGTGGACTTCCACCTTGGCATCCCTTGGCATGTCCGTCCTAAGCTCCCACAAGCACTTGCCCAACCATACTGCCACTTCTATATATGCACTTCTCTCACTGCACAATGCATATATGCATTTATAGGAGTATTGTTTACAATGTTTTTGTATAAGTAAGGGAAATGTAGATACAAAAGATTTGTAGAACATTGTTAAGTGGTGGTTGGTGTGTGGAGGTTTAGGGGGTAATTCATAGAATTCAGTGCACAAGTGGCGCACGCGGCTGGCGCACAGTGTGCGCGTGCAAATCCCTGCGCCAGCCGCGTGCGCTAAAATCCATTTCCGCGCACAGCGTATTCATGGATTCCAGCCACCAAAACCAGCCGTGGCGCACAGTGGCGCAGCGACCCTGCAGCAGCACCAGTTACGCCCCCAAGAACACCTCTCGCGCAGGGAAAAGCCATCAATATACCCAATCCAGCGCAAAGGGCTGCGCTAACCCTGTACCAGCACGGCAAGCGGGCTACGTGTATCACTGGGGTGCGCGGGAAGTACCTCACGCGATTGGCCCCGTGCGAGCAGGGTACGCGTATTTCAGGGGTGCGCTGTAAGTTCCACACGCGATTTCCGCAGGGTACGCGTATCTCAGGGGTGCGCGGGAAGTGCCACACGTGATTTCAGCAGGGTACGTGTATTTCGGGGTGCGGGGCAAGTTTCACACGCAATTTCAGCAGGGTACGTGTATTTCAGGGGTGCGCGGGAATTTCCACACGCGATTTCATCATTGTACGTGTATTTTGGGGTGCGGGGGAAGTTTCACACGTGACATCAGCAGGGCACGTGTATTTCAGGGGTGCGCGGGAAGATCCACACGCGATTACATCAGGGTATGTGTATTTCGTGGTGCGGGGGAAGTTTCACACGCGACATCAGCAGGGTACATGTATTCCAGGGGTGCGCGGGAAGTTCCACACGCGATTCCATCAGGGTACGTGTATTTCAGGGGTGCGCGGGAAGTTCCACACGTGATTGGGCCTGTGCGAGCTGGGTACGTGCATTTCAGGGGTGCGCGGGAAGTTCCACACGCGATTCCATCAGGGTACGTGTATTACAGGGGTGCGCGGGGAGCACCACACGTGAATTGCACGTGTGGGTCCTCCCAGGTGTTCCCTCTACACCCTCCACGGCCCCTGCAGGTGGCTCACACCACAGGGGCCTACCCTGCACATGTCCTGCAGGCACACCATCCACCATGGCCATGACCCCCAGCCAACCCACATGTCAACTTGCACTACTGCCCACCAACGCATGTCCCCCTGCACCCCCAGCCACCAGGGGCACCCTCCACCAGGCCCCCACCCATGTCTCCCACCACCCCCACCCCCCAGCAGTGCAGGGGCACCCTCCATCAGGCCCCCACCCATGTCTCCCACCAGCCCCACCCCCCCGCACTGTGGGGCACCTGCCAGCAGTCCCCCACCCATGTCCAACTCATGTTTCCCACCACCCCCACCCCCCAGCACTGTGGGGCACCCTCCACTAGGCCCCGACCCATGTCTCCCACCACCCCCACCCCCCAGCCACCAGGGGCACCCTCCACCAGGCACCCACCCATGTATCCCACCACCCCCACCCCCCAGCCACCAGGGGCAGCCTCCACCAGGCCCCCACCCATGTCTCCCACCACCCCCACCCCCCAGCCACCAGGGGCAGCCTCCACCAGGCCCCCACCCATGTCTGCCACCACCCCCACCCCCCAGCCACCAGGGGCAGCCTCCACCAGGCTCCCACCCATGTCTCCCACCACCCCACCCCCCAAGCACTGTGGGGCACCTGCCAGCAGGCCCCCACCCATGTCCAACTCATGATCCCCACCACCCCCACCCCCCAGCCAGCATGGCCAGCCTCCACCAGGCCCCCACCCATGTCTCCCACCACCCCCACCCCCCAGCACTGTGGGGCACCTGCCAGAAGGCCCCCACCCATGTCCAACTCATGTCTCCCACCACCCCCACCCCCCAGCACTTTGGGGCACCCTCCACCAGGCCCCCACCCATGTCTCCCATCACCACCACCCCCCAGCACTGTGGGGCACCTTCCAGCAGGCCACCACCCATGTCCAACTCATGTTCCCCACCACCCCCACCCCCCAGCACTGTGGGGCACTGGCCAGCAGGCCCCCACCCATGTCACCCACCACCCCACCCCCCAGCCACCAGGGGCACCCTCCACCAGGCCCCCACCCATGTCTCCCACCACCCCCACCCCCCAGCCACCAGGGGCACACTCCACCAGGCCCCCACCCATGTCTCCCACCACCCCCACCCCCCAGCCACCAGGGGCAGCCTCCACCAGGCCCCCACCCATGTCTCCCACCACCCCCACCCCCCAACACTGTGGGGCACCTGCCAACAGGCCCCCACCCATGTCCAACTCATGTCCCCACCACCCCCACCCCCCAGCACTGTGGGGCACCCTCCACCAGGCCCCCACCCATGTCCAACTCATGTTCCCCACCACCCCCAACCCCCAGCACTGTGGGGCACCCTCCACCAGGCCCCCACCCATGTCTCCCACCACCCCCACCCCCCAGCCACCAGGGGCACCCTCCACAAGGCCCCCACCCATGTCTCCCACCACCCCCACCCCCCAGCCGTGCAGGGGCACCCTCCACCAGGCCCCCACCCATGTCTCCCAGCACCCACACCCCCCAGCATCCAGGGGCACCCTCCACCAGGCCCCCACTCATGTCTGCCAGCACCCGCACCCCGCAGCATCCAGGGGCACCCTCCACCAGGCCCCCACTCATGTCTCCCAGCACCCCCACCCCCCAGCATCCAGGGGCACCCTCCACCAGGCCCCCACCCATGTCTCCCACCACCCCCACCCCCCAGCAGTGCAGGGGCAGCCTCCACCAGGCCCCCACCCATTTCTCCCACCACCCCCACTCCTCAGCCACCAGGGGCAGCCTCCACCAGGCCCCCACCCATGTCTCCCACCACCCCCAGCCACCAGGGGTAGCCTCCACCAGGCCCCCACCCATGTCTCCCAGCACCCCCACCCCCCAGCATCCAGGGGCAGCCTCCACCAGGCCCCACCCATGTCTCCCACCACCCCCAACCCCCAGCAGTGCAGGGGCACCTTCCACCAGGCCCCCACCCATGTCTCCCACCACCCCCACCCCCCAGCCACCAGGGGCACCCTCCACCAGGCCCCCACCCATGTCTCCCACCACCCCCACCCCCCAGCAGTGCAGGGGCAGCCTCCACCAGGCCCCCACCCATTTCTCCCACCACCCCCACTCCTCAGCCACCATGGGCAGCCTCCACCAGGCCCCCACCCATGTCTCCCACCACCCCCAGCCACCAGGGGCAGCCTCCACCAGGCCCCCACCCATGTCTCCCAGCACCCCCACCCCCCAGCATCCAGGGGCAGCCTCCACCAGGCCCCACCCATGTCTCCCACCACCCCCAACCCCCAGTAGTGCAGGGGCAGCCTCCACCAGGCCCCCACCCATTTCTCCCACCACCCCCTACCCCCAGCCACCAGGGGCAGCCTCCACCAGGCCCCCACCCATGTCTCCCACCACCCCCACCCCCCAGCCTCCACCAGGCCCCCACCCATGTCTCCCAGCACCCCCACCCCCCAGCATCCAGGGGCAGCCTCCACCAGGCCCCACCCATGTCTCCCACCACCCCCAACCCCCAGCAGTGCAGGGGCACCCTCCACCAGGCCCCAACCCATGTCTCCCACCACCCCCACCCCCCAGCCACCAGGGGCAGCCTCCACCAGGCCCCCACCCATGTGTCTCACCACCCCCACCCCCCCAGCACTGTGGGGCACCTGCCAGCAGGCCCCCACCCATGTTCAACTCATGTTCCCCACCACCCCCACCCCCCAGCACTGTGGGGCAACTGCCAGCAGGCCCCCACCCATGTCCAACCCATGTTCCCCACCACCCCCACCCCCCAGCAATGTGGGGCACCTGCCAGCAGGCCCCCACCCATGTCCAACTCATGTTCCCCACCACCCCCACCCCCGAGCACTGTGGGGCACCTGCCAGCAGGCCCCCACCCATGTCTCCCACCACCCCCACCCCCCAGCCCCCAGGGGCACCCTCCACCAGGCCCCCACCCATGTCTCCCACCACCCCCACCCCCCAGCCACCAGGGCACCCTCCACCAGGCCCCCACCCATGTCTCCCACCACCCCCAACCCCCAGCAGTGCAGGGGCACCCTCCACCAGGCCCCCACCCATGTCTCCCACCACCCCCACCCCCCAGCACTGTGGGGCACCTGCCAGCAGGCCCCCACCCATGTCCAACTCATGTTCCCCACCACCCCCACCCCCCAGCACTGTGGGGCACCCTCCACCAGGCCCCCACCCATGTCCAACTCATGTTCCCCACCACCCCCACCCCCCAGCACTGTGGGGCACCTGCCAGCAGGCCCCCACCCATGTCTCCCACCACCCCTACCCCCCAGGGGCACCCTCCACCAGGCCCCCACCCATGTCTCCCACCACCCCCACCCCCCAGCCACCAGGGGCACCCTCCACCAGGCCCCCACCCATGTCTCCCACCACCCCCACCCCCCAGCAGTGCAGGGGCACCCTCCACCAGGCCCCCACCCCCCACCCATGTCTCCCACCACCCCCACCCCCCAGCACTGTGGGGCACCTGCCAACAGGCCCCCACCCATGTCCAACTCATGTTCCCCACCACCCCCACCCCCCAGCACTGTGGGGCACCCTCCACCAGGCCCCCACCAATGTCCAACTCATGTTCCCCACCACCCCCACCCCCCAGCACTGTGGGGCACCTGCCAGCAGGCCCCCACCCATGTCCAACTCATGTTCCCCACCTCCCCCACCCCCCAGCACTGTGGGGCACCTGCCAGCAGGCCCCCACCCATGTCTCCCACCACCCCCACCCCCCAGCCACCAGGGGTACCCTCCACCAGGCCCCCACCCATGTCTCCCACCACCCCCACCCCCCAGCCACCAGGGGCACCCTCCACCAGGCCCCCACCCATGTCTCCCACCACCCCCACCCCCCAGCAGTGCAGGGGCACCCTCCACCAGGCCCCCACCCATGTCTCCCAGCACCCGTACCCCCCAGCATCCAGGGGCACCCTCCACCAGGCCCCCACTCATGTCTCCCAGCACCCGTACTCCCCAGCATCCACGGGCACCCTCCACCAGGCCCCCACTCATGTCTCCTAGCACCCGCACCCCCCAGCATCCAGGGGCATCCTCCACCAGGCCCCCACTCATGTCTCCCAGCACCCCCACCCCCCAGCATCCAGGGGATCTCTCCACCAGGCCCCCACCCATGTCTCCCACCACCCCCACCCCCCAGCAGTGCAGGGGCAGCCTCCACCAGGCCCCCACCCATGTCTCCCACCACCCCCACCCCCCAGCCACCAGGGGCAGCCTCCTCCACCAGGCCCCCACCCATGTCTCCCAGCACCCCCACCCCCCAGCATCCAGGGGCAGCCTCCACCAGGCCCCCACCCATGTCTCCCACCACCCCCACCTCCCAGTAGTGCAGGGGCACCCTCCACCAGGCCCCCACCCATGTCTCCCACCACCCCCACCCCCTAGGCACCAGGGACAGCCTCCACCAGGCCCCCACCCATGGTCCCACCACCCCCACCCCCCCAGCACTGTGGGGCACCTGCCAGCAGGCCCCCACCCATGTCCAACTCATGTTCCCCACCACCCCCACCCCCCAGCCACCAGGGACACCCTCCATCAGGCCCCCACCCATGTCTCCCACCACCCCCATTCCCCAGCCACCAGGGGCAGCCTCCACCAGGCCCCCACCCATGTCTCCCACCACCCCCACCCCCCAGCCACCAGGGGCACCCTCCACCAGGCCCCCACATCATGTCTCCCAGCACCCCCACCCCCCAGCATCCAGGGGCACCCTCCACCAGGCCCCCACCCATGTCTCCCACCACCCCCACCCCCCAGCAGTGCAGGGGCAGCCTCCACCAGGCCCCCATCCATGTCTCCCACCACCCCCACCCCCCAGCCACCAGGGGCAGCCTCCACCAGGCCCCCACCCATGTCTCCCACCACCCCCACCCCCCAGCCACCAGGGGCAGCCTCCACCAGGCCCCCACCCATGTCTCCCAGCACCCCAACCTCCAGCATCCAGGGGCAGCCTCCACCAGGCCCCACCCATGTCTCCCACCACCCCAACCCCCAGCAGTGCAGGGGACCCTCCACCAGGCCCCCACCCATGTCTCCCACCACCCCCACCCCCCAGCCACCAGGGGCAGCCTCCACCAGGCCCCCACCCATGTGTCCCACCACCCCCACCCCCCAGCACTGTGGGGCACCTGCCAGCAGGCCCACACCCATGTCCAACCCATGTTCCCCACCACCCCCACCCCCCAGCAATGTGGGGCACCTGCCAGCAGGCCCCCACCCATGTCTCCCACCACGCCCACCCCCCAGGGGCACCCTCCACCAGGCCCCCACCCATGTCTCCCACCACCCCCACCCCCCAGCCACCAGGGGCACCCTCCACCAGGCCCCCACCCATGTCTCCCACCACCCCCACCCCCCAGCAGTGCAGGGGCACCCTCCACCAGGCCCCCACCCCCCACCCATGTCTCCCACCACCCCCACCCCCCAGCACTGTGGGGCACCTGCCAACAGGCCCCCACCCTTGTCCAACTCAAGTTCCCCACCACCCCCACCCCCCAGCACTGTGGGGCACCCTCCACCAGGCCTCCACCAATGTCCAACTCATGTTCCCCACCACCCCCACCCCCCAGCACTGTGGGGCACCTGCCAGCAGGCCCCCACCCATGTCCAACTCATGTTCCCCACCTCCCCCACCCCCCAGCACTGTGGGGCACCTGCCAGCAGGCCCCCACCCATGTCTCCCACCACCCCCACACCCCAGCCACCAGGGGTACCCTCCACCAGGCCCCCACCCATGTCTCCCACCACCCCCACCCCCCAGCCACCAGGGGCACCCTCCACCAGGCCCCCACCCATGTCTCCCACCACCCCCACCCCCCAGCAGTGCAGGGGCACCCTCCACCAGGCCCCCACCCATGTCTCCCAGCACCCGTACCCCCCAGCATCCAGGGGCACCCTCCACCAGGCCCCCACTCATGTCTCCCAGCACCCGTACCCCCCAGCATCCAGGGGCACTCTCCACCAGGCCCCCACTCATGTCTCCTAGCACCCGCACCCCCCAGCATCCAGGGGCCTCCTCCACCAGGCCCCCACTCATGTCTCCCAGCACCCCCACCCCCCAGCATCCAGGGGAACTCTCCACCAGCTCCCCACCCATGTCTCCCACCACCCCACCCCCCAGCAATGCAGGGGCAGCCTCCACCAGGCCCCCACCCATGTCTCCCACCACCCCCACCCCCCAGCCACCAGGGGCAGCCTCCTCCACCAGGCCCCCACCCATGTCTCCCAGCACCACCACCCCCCAGCATCCAGGGGCAGCGTCCACCAGGCCCCCACCCATGTCCCCCACCACCCCCACCCCCCAGTAGTGCAGGGGCACCCTCCATCAGGCCCCCACCCATGTCTCCCACCACCCCCACCCCCCAGCCACCAGGGGCAGCCTCCACCAGGCCCCCACCCATGGTCCCACCACCCCCACCCCCCCAGCACTGTGGGGCACCTGCCAGCAGGCCCCCACCCATGTCCAACTCATGTTCCCCACCACCCCCACCCCCCAGCCACCAGGGACACCCTCCACCAGGCCCCCACCCATGTCTCCCACCACCCCCACCCCCCAGCCACCAGGGGCAGCCTCCACCAGGCCCCCACCCATGTCTCCCACCACCAACACCCCACAACCACCAGGGGCACCCTCCACCAGGCCCCCACTCATGTCTCCCAGCACCCCCACCCCCCAGCATCCAGGGGCACCCTCCACCAGGCCCCCACCCATGTCTCCCACCACCCCCACCCCCCAGCAGTGCAGGGGCAGCCTCCACCAGGCCCCCACCCATGTCTCCCACCACCCCCACCCCCCAGCCACCAGGGGCAGCCTCCACCAGGCCCCCACCCATGTCTCCCACCACCCCCACCCCCCAGCCACCAGGGGCAGCCTCCACCAGGCCCCCACCCATGTCTCCCAGCACCCCAACCTCCAGCATCCAGGGGCAGCCTCCACCAGGCCCCACCCATGTCTCCCACCACCCCAACCCCCAGCAGTGCAGGGGCACCCTCCACCAGGCCCCCACCCATGTCTCCCACCACCCCCACCCCCCAGCCACCAGGGGCAGCCTCCACCAGGCCCCCACCCATGTCTCCCACCACCCCCACCCCCCAGCCACCAGGGGCAGCCTCCACCAGGCCCCCACCCATGTCTCCCAGCACCCCAACCTCCAGCATCCAGGGGCAGCCTCCACCAGGCCCCACCCATGTCTCCCACCACCCCAACCCCCAGCAGTGCAGGGGCACCCTCCACCAGGCCCCCACCCATGTCTCCCACCACCCCCACCCCCCAGCCACCAGGGGCAGCCTCCACCAGGCCCCCACCCATGTGTCCCAACACCCCCATCCCCCAGCACTGTGGGGCACCTACCAGCAGGCCCCCACCCATGTCCAACCCATGTTCCCCACCACCCCCACCCCCCAGCAATGTGGGGCACCTGCCAGCAGGCCCCCACCCATGTCCAACTCATGTTCCCCACCACCCCCACCCCCCAGCACTGTGGGGCACCTGCCAGCAGGCCCCCACCCATGTCTCCCACCACCCCCACCCCCCAACCACAAGGGACACCCTCCACCAGGCCCCCACCCATGTCTCCCACCATCCCCACCCCCCAGCCACCAGGTGCACCCTCCACCAGGCCCCCACCCATGTCTCCCACCACCCCCACCCGCCAGCACTGTGGGGCACCTGCCAGCAGGCCCCCACCCATGTCCAACTCATGTTCCCCACCACCCCCACCCCCCCAGCACTGTGGGGCACCCTCCACCAGGCCCCCACCCATGTCCAACTCATGTTCCCCACCACCCCCACCCCCCAGCACTGTGGGGCACCTGCCAGCAGGCCCCCACCCATGTCCAACTCATGTTCCCCACCACCCCCACCCCCAGCACTGTGGGGCACCTGCCAGCAGGCCCCCACCCATGTCTCCCACCACCCCCACCCCCCAGCCACCAGGGGTACCCTCCACCAGGCCCCCACCCATGTCTCCCACCACCCCCACCACCCAGCCACCAGGGGCACCCTCCACCAGGCCCCACCCATGTCTCCCACCACCCCCACCCCCCAGCAGTGCAGGGGCACCCTCCACCAGGCCCCCACCCATGTCTCCCAGCACCCGTACCACCCAGCATCCAGGGGCACCCTCCACCAGGCCCCCACTCATGTCTCCCAGCACCCGTACCCCCCAGCATCCAGGGGCACCCTCCACCAGGCCCCCACTCATGTCTCCCAGCACCCACACCCCCCAGCATCCAGGGGCACCTTCCACCAGGCCCCCACTCATGTCTCCCAGCACCCCCACCCCCAGCATCCAGGGGCACCCTCCACCAGGCCCCCACCCATGTCTCCCACCACCCCCTCCCCCCAGCAGTGCAGGGGCAGCCTCCACCAAGCCCCCACCCATGTCTCCCACCACCCCCACCCCCCAGCCACCAGGGGCAGCCTCCTCCACCAGGCCCCCACCCATGTCTCCCAGCACCCCCACTCCCCAGCATCCAGGGGCAGCCTCCACCAGGCCCCCACCCATGTCTCCCACCACCCCCACCCCCCAGCAGTGCAGGGGCACCCTCCACCAGGCCCCCACCCATGTCCCCCACCACCCCCACCCCCCAGCCACCAGGGGCAGCCTCCACCAGGCCCCCACCCATGTGTCCCACCACCCCCACCCCCCCAGCACTGTGGGGCACCTGCCAGCAGGCCCCCACCCATGTCCAACTCATGTTCCCCACCACCCACACCCCCCAGCCACCAGCGGCACCCTCCACCAGGCCCCCACCCATGTCTCCTAGCACCCGCACCCCCCAGCATCCAGGGGCATCCTCCACCAAGCCCCCACTCATGTCTCCTAGCACCCGCACCCCCCAGCATCCAGGGGCATCCTCCACCAGGCCCCCACTCATGTCTCCCAGCACCCCCACCCCCCAGCATCCAGGGGAACTCTCCACCAGGCCCCCACCCATGTCTCCCACCACCCCCACCCCCCAGCAGTGCAGGGGCAGCCTCCACCAGGCCCCCACCCATGTCTCCCACCACCCCCACCCACCAGCCACCAGGGGCAGCCTCCTCCACCAGGCCCCCACCCATGTCTCCCAGCACCCCCACCCCCCAGCATCCAGGGGCAGCCTCCACCAGGCCCCCACCCATGTCTCCCACCACCCCCACCCCCCAGTAGTGCAGGGGCACCCTCCACCAGGCCCCCACCCATGTCTCCCACCACCCCCACCCACCAGCCACCAGGGGCAGCCTCCACCAGGCCCCCACCCATGGTCCCACCACCCCCACCCCCCCAGCACTGTGGGGCACCTGCCAGCAGGCCCCCACCCATGTCCAACTCATGTTCCCCACCACCCCCACCCCCCAGCCACCAGGGACACCCTCCACCAGGCCCCCACCCATGTCTCCCCCCACCCCCTCCCCCCAGCCACCAGGGGCAGCCTCCACCAGGCCCCCACCCATGTCTCCCACCACCCCCACCCCCAGCCACCAGGGGCACCCTCCACCAGGCCCCCACTCATGTCTCCCAGCACCCCCACCCCCCAGCATCCAGGGGCACCCTCCACCAGGCCCCCACCCATGTCTCCCACCACCCCCACCCCCCAGCAGTGCAGGGGCAGCCTCCACCAGGCCCCCACCCATGTCTCCCACCACCCCCAGCCCCCAGCCACCAGGGGCAGCCTCCACCAGGCCCCCACCCATGTCTCCCACCACCCCCACCCCCCAGCCACCAGGGGCAGCCTCCACCAGGCCCCCACCCATGTCTCCCAGCACCCCAACCTCCAGCATCCAGGGGCAGCCTCCACCAGGCCCCACCCATGTCTCCCACCACCCCAACCCCCAGCAGTGCAGGGGCACCCTCCACCAGGCCCCCACCCATGTCTCCCACCACCCCCACCCCCCAGCCACCAGGGGCAGCCTCCACCAGGCCCCCACCCATGTGTCCCAACACCCCCATCCCCCAGCACTGTGGGGCACCTGCCAGCAGGCCCCCACCCATGTCCAACCCATGTTCCCCACCACCCCCACCCCCCAGCAATGTGGGGCACCTGCCAGCAGGCCCCCACCCATGTCCAACTCATGTTCCCCACCACCCCCACCCCCCAGCACTGTGGGGGCACCTGCCAGCAGGCCCCCACCCATGTCTCCCACCACCCCCACCCCCCAACCACCAGGGGCACCCTCCACCAGGCCCCCACCCATGTCTCCCACCATCCCCACCCCCCAGCCACCAGGGGCACCCTCCACCAGGCCCCCACCCATGTCTCCCACCACCCCCAACCCCCAGCAGTGCAGGCGCACCCTCCACCAGGCCCCCACCCATGTCTCCCACCACCCCCACCCCCCAGCACTGTGGGGCACCTGCCAGCAGGCCCCCACCCATGTCCAACTCATGTTCCCCACCACCCCCACCCCCCAGCACTGTGGGGCACCCTCCACCAGGCCCCCACCCATGTCCAACTCATGTTCCCCACCACAACCACCCCCCAGCACTGTGGGGCACCTGCCAGCAGGCCCCGTCCCATGTCCAACTCATGTTCCCCACCACCCCCACCCCCAGCACTGTGGGGCACCTGCCAGCAGGCCCCCACCCATGTCTCCCACCACCCCCACCCCCCAGCCACCAGGGGTACCCTCCACCAGGCCCCCACCCATGTCTCCCACCACCCCCACCACCCAGCCACCAGGGGCACCCTCCACCAGGCCCCACCCATGTCTCCCACCACCCCCACCCCCCAGCAGTGCAGGGGCACCCTCCACCAGGCCCCCACCCATGTCTCCCAGCACCCGTACCCCCCAGCATCCAGGGGCACCCTCCACCAGGCCCCCACTCATGTCTCCCAGCACCCGTACCCCCCAGCATCCAGGGGCACCCTCCACCAGGCCCCCACTCATGTCTCCCAGCACCCGCACCCCCCAGCATCCAGGGGCACCTTCCACCAGGCCCCCACTCATGTCTCCCAGCACCCCCTCCCCCAGCATCCAGGGGCACCCTCCACCAGGCCCCCACCCATGTCTCCTCCCACCACCCCCTCCCCCCAGCAGTGCAGGGGCAGCCTCCACCAAGCCCCCACCCATGTCTCCCACCACCCCCACCCCCCAGCCACCAGGGGCAGCCTCCTCCACCAGGCCCCCACCCATGTCTCCCAGCACCCCCACTCCCCAGCATCCAGGGGCAGCCTCCACCAGGCCCCCACCCATGTCTCCCACCACCCCCACCCCCCAGCAGTGCAGGGGCACCCTCCACCAGGCCCCCACCCATGTCTCCCACCACCCCCACCCCCCAGCCACCAGGGGCAGCCTCCACCAGGCCCCCACCCATGTGTCCCACCACCCCCACCCCCCCAGCACTGTGGGGCACCTGCCAGCAGGCCCCCACCCATGTCCAACTCATGTTCCCCACCACCCCCACCCCCCAGCCACCAGCGGCATCCTCCACCAGGCCCCCACCCATGTCTCCCACCACCCCCACCCCCCAGCCACCAGGGGCAGCCTCCACCAGGCCCCCACCCATGTCTCCCACCACCCCCACCCCCCAGCCACCAGGGGCAGCCTCCAGCAGGCCCCCACCCATGTCTCCCACCACCCCCACCCCCCAGCCACCAGGGGCAGCCTCCACCAGGCTCCCACCCATGTCTCCCACCACCCCACCCCCGCAGCACTGTGGGGCACCTGCCAGCAGGCCCCCACCCATGTCCAACTCATGTTCCCCACCACCCCCACCCCCCAGCCACCAGGGGCAGCCTCCACCAGGCCCCCACCCATGTCTCCCACCACCCCCACCCCCCAGCACTGTGGGGCACCTGCCAGCAGGCCCCCACCCATTTCCAACTCATGTTCCCCACCACCCCCACCCCCCAGCACTTTGGGGCACCCTCCACCAGGCCCCCACCCATGTCTCCCACCACCCCCACCCCCCAGCACTGTGGGGCACCTGCCAGCAGGCCCCCACCCATGTCCAACTCATTTTCCCCACCACCCCCACCCCCCAGCACTGTGGGGCACCCTCCACCAGGCCTCCACCCATGTCCAACACATTTCCCTCACATACACCCAATGGGTGTCAGTGAATCTCAAAACCCATATCATGAAATGCATGAAACCAATGAGATACCACACATTGAAGTTCAACAAAAAAAAATATGTATTAAATAGAATCAAAAATGAAGAAACAGAAATGTGAATGTTCAAAAATCAAAAGAAGCATGTCCGTGAAAAAAAGCAAAACCAAAAATAAAATTCCAAAGTAATGGTGTCCAAAGTCAATGTCCACAAAACAAAATCCAATGGGAAATAAAAAAGAAAGCCTTTGCTCCATGGTTAAAATGTGAAAAAAAATACAATCCAACAGTGAACTATGTACATGGGAACAAGCCAGGGTCCATTATCCCAACAAAAGAAAGGAAACCTATCTAACTACAATAACTAATAAAATAAACTATATACAAAAATGTGGCCAATGTCTGAAAGGTCCAAATTAAATCAAAACAAAAATGAAACCTAACACTACCTATATAACTATGTACAAGGGCAGTGGGCTAGTTTCACGGCTCACTTGTGGCTGTCCCCGGCCAGGGCATCACCGAACTCCTGCTCAATGTCCCGGAGGCGGTCCTCCTCCATGTCCCCGAGGGTCCGCAGGGCCGTCGCCGTGTCCACCTCCAAACCCCTGCGGATTGCCTCGAGGCACTCGGCCTGCCTCAGGGCCCTCCGCATGGAGTTCTCCGCCCTGACCATTGTGAGCCGTGCCTCTTCCGCCCGCTGACGCTCCGCATCTATGACGTGGCCCAACCGCTGCCACACGGAAGACACTCTCTGTCCTGGGTCCTCCTGCCCTCCGGCAGATGCCTGCCCCTCCGATGTTGAAGGCCCCGAGCCTTCATGGCTCCCACCACGTTGCTGCTGCTGCTGTGCCTCTGCCCATGCACTGCCTCCTGCTGCCTGCACATCCTCCGCCGGCTGCGGTGCAGTCGTAGATGTGGCCACCCCTGCTGGACGTCCGACTCCCGACTGTGGCAGGGATGCCTCCTCCACCAGCCTGGCTGCACCGTCAGAGGCAGCTCCACAGGGCACCCAGGTGACTGATGGGTGGGAAGATGGCACGGAGGACGACTGGCGCGTAGGGGGTCCAGTTGAGGAGGGGGTCGTAGCAAGCCCCATCATACGGAGGAATCCGGCCTGGGTGACCTGTCCCAGCAGGCTGACAGGCTGACGTGGTTAACGAGCCATTCGAGATGACGTGCAGTCTCCTCATGAAAAGACTGCAGGTCACCTCGCATGGCCCGTTGACGCAACGCCACACCAGTCAGGACAGGCTCAACCCGGACCCGGAAAGCCACGTCCGCAGACAGAGGAAGGCCAGTTGACGTGAGCTCATCCCCTGCCTGAAAACGGGTCTGGACGTAGGCATCCCTGCTGGTGCAAGATGATGCAGGGACAGGATCAGGGACAGGATTGCACACAGGCACCTCCGCGGCGGCCTCTGCTGCCTCCTGTCCCTGGTCCTGCACTGCACCACTAGCACCAGTGGGATCCCCACCTCCAGACCCCGTCTCTGGTGCTTGCACGGCCTCCTCCTCCACCAAACCCCCCACCAACCTGGATGACTCCGTGCCATCTTCCCCTGTTGGGCCCTGTGGGGTCCCAGCTGCCCCTTCTGCTGCCGAGGAGTCCAACTCCAACCTCCGCCTCTTGGACCTCCCCCCGGCAGCTGCGGCCTGGGACGTGGCACCGGACTCCTCACTCCCCGACGAGATGACAACATGGGAGGGGAGCCGGGCCTTGCGTCTCCGGCTGGCGGTGGGATCCCCGCCGCTGTGCTCCACAGCACCTTCTCCGCCCTCTTCATCAGTTGACGCTGCAGACAGGGAGAAACAAAACACAGGCATCATGCACTGTACAATGGACACATACACACATGACAGTTGTACATGAGTGGCATTGGCAAACCTCAGACATGTCATCAGAATCCCCAACACACATGTCATTTCAACTCGCACACATGAGCCATACCACAGCCATATTGAAACTGCCAGCACCATCCATACACATACAACAGCATGAGCAGGCAAAGGTGAGCCAGACATCACATGCAACACAGGAAGTGCACCACACATGTACACACACCACCACACTTGCATGCATGTGTACACCCCTGCCAAGTGTCGCAGTGTTCAGACGGGCATCCATGTCACATCTGCCAATCAGGCTTCCACATACCGCTGTCACATGCATCCATGTTGCATCACTGTTGTCAAATACACACACATGCACATGTACACAGTGCTGATACATGCAGCTGAAAACAACATACATGTGTGACATCACGGACATGTCTACTTACATACACATTCATCCAAACATGTGTGCCCACACAACTGCATTTGGCATGCAAGCATACACACACAAGCACCATCCATGTCTCACACATTCCAGCCCTCGCATGTGTTAGCCCCACGGCCCTGTACACCTCCACCCATACTCGACCCCATACAAACAGATGTGCAACCTGCACACTACTGAAAAATCACCACACGCACTGCTCACAATCAGGATGCATGTACACTTACCGCTCGACTCCAGACGGGTCTGCCTCTCAAGGACCTGGACGTGGAGCGCTGGGGATATGCGTTCCAGTACCCTCTTCTGTTCTTCCGACAAGTGGCCCCGGCGCCCCTTGGCATCCGCTGCCTTCAAGAGGCACCGGGCCTTGTTCAGGGTCCTGGACCTGAAGTCCTCCCAGCGCTTCTTGACATGTTGTAAGTCGCGGACTGCCACCCCCTCCGCGTTGATGGCAGTCACGATGTCAGTCCAGATCCGAGTCCGTCCTTCCTTGTCGGCGCGGGAACTTCCGAAGAGGGCATCATACTGCCCCAGGACTTGCTCCACCAGGACACCAACTTCGGTGGCACTTAAGCTGGTGCCCCTCTGCCTCTCTGGCCGGGGGTTGTCAGTGGTCTCAGATGGTGTTTGCCCCGACATGACAACCCCAGAGGCAGGAGTGGGTGGGCAACTGGGTCCTGGGGCTGGGCTGTGGAGTGATGGAATCCCAGTCGGGAGTCTTCGGTTCCAGCAGGGGTGGTCACAGAATCAGCACCCCTGGCTGATGTGCAGGCAGCAAATGGCAGGGCACGTGGGCAGCAGGCAGTCAGCTAGCAGCAGATGGCAGGTGGGAGCCTGCTCGGGGCTCTGGGGGGCAGTAGTTCGGCCTTCTGGGCAGGAGCATGGTCTTCCGTGTGCTTACGCGTGGCCAGCTTGATACGGAGTGATTTGGCACGTGAAAAATCTGCACGTCAGCGTGTAATTCGAGGAAAGGCCCTTAGCATGTAAGCGCTTCTGCACGCATATGCATTTTCATTGGACAGAAGGCCCCTCAAGCGCAAGCGCCCCTGTGACGTGACGCGTACAGACGTGCATGGGCATTTCAGCGCGTGTGAAAAACTGCACGTCCGCGTGCAATACGAGGAAAGGGCCCATGCGCGTAAGCGCGCGTGGAAAACTGCACGTCCGCGTGCAATACGAGGAAAGGGCCCATGCGCGTAAGCGCGCGTGGAAAGCTGCACGTCCGCGTGCAATACGAGGAAAGGGCCCATGAGCGTAAGCGCGCGTGGAAAACTGCACGTCCGCATGTAATACGAGGAAAGGGCCCATGCGCGTAAGTGACGTGACGCGCCCGTGCATTTCCCTCCGCACGGGTTAAAGGTGAGCGGGCCCAGCAGTTCGCTGTACGTGCCTTTCATGGAGACCGACGTGTGTTGCTGCTTCCTGTTGTTTCGCGCGCCATCACAACTTCACAGCTATCAAGGACGTATCTCTTCTTTTGGCGGGGGTATTGGCTACGCGTGTTTTTCTGCCTCGCGCTGGTCAGACGGTGAGTCGCACACGCTCTTTTTCCCACTGCGGGTGCCCCTGTGTTTCGCACCCATTTTCGATGTCAAAGTAGCCTGCGTGTCCCACGCGTACGCGTTATTCGTGTTACTGGGTGCAGCCGCGTACTGCGGGAGGTTGAATCCACGCACGTAGGCTGCAGGGTTGCGTGCATGGTTTTATTGCAGTTTTGGGGTGCCTGAGCGTTGCGTGTCCCGTCACCACATCACCAGGGTCACATACAGCCTTGCAGGTGCAGGGGGGCTGTTAACATCTTGCTTCCCACCCCCTTCACCCCAATTGCCCAGGTCAATTGTGGTGTACACCTCCCATTGGCACCACTCCATCTGTGCCAGCACTACTACATCTGTGCCATGGTTGGGAGGTCACCAAAGGTGAGGGGCGCCTCAGCTGGGCGTCCTCCTCGTGGCGGGCGTGGTCGGGGACGTGGCCGTGGTGACCAGGGAGTAGGGGGACTCCAGGGTGTCCAGGGCAGCCATAGAGGGGGAAGAGGCAGGGGTGCGCCACTTGAGCACAATGTTGTGCCATGTGTCGGTGCAGCCATGCCACCACCCCCTGTGGTTCCGGGGGATGCAGCTCCTGCATCTGGCACTGGCACCCGTATGACCCGGCAGTCCATTCCATCGACTGCCATGGGCCCAAGGGTAGTGGTAGCTGCGGGTGCAGCTGTGGACACCGCCACCCAGGCTCAGGGTCTGCCAGCGCAGGCTGCGTTGGCACTTGAAGAGCCCTTGCTAGATCTCCAACAGGCCAGGGGGGAAACCATAGGGGCAGGCCGGGCTGCTCAGACCAAGACACGTGTCCCTGTGGCAGTCATGTCATCTGCTGCCCCGAACAGCTGGGTGTTGGCAAGTGCAGGGGCAGATGCACAAAACAGCACCCATTTGTGAGTCTGCCAACCAGGACCGTTGCGTTCAATGACCCTGCCACAGCTGATGTTGCTGCGCAGGGTCCATTAGTGGGCACCCAGCTGCCACTGACACAAGTCAGGCCTTTGGTCATCCCTCCACCTGCCACTTCCATGGCTCAATCCACCGAACCCACTGGCCATACTGGTCAGGGTGGCATTAGCCAGCCATGGTCTGCGCCACAGTCCAAGAGGAGGAAGGTTGCACCTGCAGCACAGGCTGGGACCCCACACACAGCCACGACCTCCTGCACGTCGAGGAAGAAGCCTTTCTGTAAGCAGGAACTGGACTTCCTCGTGGACTACGTGCAGGGCCACAGCCATGACATGCTAGTGGGCGCCAATAGTCAGACTACGGCTGCCCAACGTGACACCCACTGGAAGCATGTTGCGGAACATGTCAGTTCATTCGGCCATGAGGTGCGCACGGCGCAGGAGTGCAAAAAGCGTTGGAATGACATCAAGCGCAGCACTAAGGCTAAACGTGCCTCAAATTACAACTTGACTCTGGTGACTGGCGGTGGGCGTGCACCAGAGGAGGAAGAACTCACTCCGCATGAGGCTCTCGTTGCGGAGTTCATTCCACCTGAATTGGTCGAAGGAGTGGGAGAGATGCTGGACTTTGATGCCCAGTCCAGTGAGTGTTGATGCGTGTTTGTTGAGGACGTGTATGTTTCACTTGTGGGATGTGTTGTGCATGATTGCTGCTACATGTGACGTGTACATGGTTCTGATGTGTAAGTAATGCAATGCTTCCGTCATGCATGTCTCCTCTGCCTGCATGCGGGACTCCATGTGGGCATGCTCCCGTGCCCCTCCTCCGCCACTCTGCACCCCAGTTCCACCTTTGCACTGGTCTGCTTCAATCTTGCCAATGTGTAGTTTCTTGTTCATGTGTCCTGTGTAGATGCTAACTTCCAGCATAGAAACTGCCAGACATATGCCGTGTGGTACAGCCTTAGTACTCGATGCAGGGTATCTCACTTGTACTGTTCATGGGTCAGATGTCCCGCAGGGACATGAGTGCCGATTCATGCTCCATGTGCATTGCACGCATGCCCCTATGTGTCCTTGACTGGATGATCACTGTAATACAAGTCCTTGGTTACATACATTGCCTGCCATCTCATCGGCCTCCCCATGTCAACTGTGGCTCAGTCCTGCGTTGCACACATGTTTAGGCTCTGACAATCTGTGTGGCTCACAAGCCTCAGACTGTTCAATGGCCAATGACTCTGTCCAACTCTTGTTGTGTCTTCTTCACATGTGGGCGGCCTCCGGAGTTTTCATCATGTGTCCTGCCCACTGTCCCAGCATCATTTGCAGTGTTGTAATTTCAATCACATTAAGCTGTTGATGCCAGTCAACACTGCCTGTCAATACACAGGTGTATGGTCAGCCTTTTGATACCATGCTAGGCATCCCTGCTTTGGTACTGGGGTGGAGGGGTGCTTGGCTTCTAGACATAGTACACATTGAATGCACAATGCACATGATGTGTGAATTTGACATTACACTGCCTTCACATTTCCTGGCACACACCATGGAGTGCTTGTATATGTAGGTAGTGAGTGGCGAACACATTTTCTGCACTGCATAGACCCACTTCCATGGAAACTGCCACCTTCCAACATGTCTGATCACAGAAGCTATTCAAAGTAGACCCAGCATGCATGCCAGGTCATATGTTGTGTGTCACATGTCTGCCGGATGCCTTTGCTGTCGGTGTGTGTGTGTGTCGTGTGCTTCTGACATGTGTAGTGACCTTTTTTCTCTCTATTTTTCAGGTGATGACGCAATGGAGGCGGAGGATGGTGTTGTCATGCCAGACACGGGGTTGGTAACACCACATCAACCTGGCACTAGTGGGGGTCGTGGGGTGGTAGGCCACGAAAACCCCCAAGTGCTGCAGTCCATCATGTCTATGGCTGCCTATGAGTCCAGCCTTGATGACGACTCTGACGTCCATGTTGAGTTGGATGAGCATCAAGTCCATGTGTCAGGGTTGAGTGATTCTGATGTGGACACTCCTCTGTCAGCGACACCTGCACTGAGGGATCAGACAGTCTTGGTTCCTCCGCCCGTGGTGGATCGGGACGCAGGGTCACCCTCCACACCAGTCACTGATGTGCCTGGGACATCACGTCGACGGGGGTATGTAGTCGTGCAGCCACAGGCGGTGCCAACACAGCGAGGACCCCCAGTCCTTGGGTCCCGCAGGGGTCAAGCCCGGCAATGCGGTCGCCGCGCGCAACCGCTGTATACTGAGTGGGAGCAAGACATGACTGCCAATTCAGAACGGCAGGGGGCAGCAATGGAGAACATCGCTGAGAGCATGGAGCGCGTGGCCCGATCTGTGCTCCCCCCTGCTAGGCAGGTGCTTCTCCAGCAGCAGGCGGCACGGTCCACGGCCCGCTCGCTCAGGCTGGGCATGGCGGCCTCAGACAGGGCACGCCAGGCTGAAATGTCGTCTCTGCGTCAAGCAATTGCTGCTCACGCAGAGGCGCACATGGATGCCCTGAGGGAGGAGTATGCTTCCCTCAGATCCACTCTGGGTGTCCTTATGATGTCCCAGAGGCAGCAGGCAGAGGAGAGGTTTGCACAGCTTGAGCGTACCATCTCCGCTGAGCTACAGGCTTGCCGGGAGGTGCAGTGGTTGACAAGCCAGGCCTTGCAGGAGGAACTCTGTGTTACACGTGCTACCTTGCAAGAGGAAGCACGTGTATCACGTGAGGGTCTGCATGCAGACCTATGTCACATCGCCACACAGAACCAGGCTCACCCGTCCGGCAGACTTGCTGCCGACGAGGGGCAAGCTGCGGCTAGGCCTGGCCAGGCTACTGTGCCAAGTCCTCTTTTCCAGGATGAGCCAGACTCGGACGACCATCTATCTCCCACATAGGTCGGGCTGTGCAGGCCTTGAGCCCATGGAGGTTTTTTTTTTGGCTCTGCATCATCGCATGTGGATGTTGAGCAGAACCCTGTACCTCCCCCCTCCTGGGTGCCTCCCCTCCCCCCCCGGGTTGTATGTGGCCATTTTTGATTTTTCTTTTAGTTTAGTTAGTTAAGTTTCTGTTTGATAGTTAGTTTAAATAGGTAATGTAGGTTGTCCATTGTTAGTGCAATTAGTTAATAGTTGATTTAGTTTAAAATTGCTAGTCTATTGTGCATTCATGTGACGGTGCGGTGCTTTGTAGCTTTTGAAGGCATCCACTGTCTGTTCCAGCTGGGCCCTTCATGGTTGTCTTGTGTATGTGTTTGCTGCTTGGGGTCCTTGATTCACATATGCCACTCCTGCCTCCCTTATTCATGGGCTCGCAAGGATGGTTCGGTGTTACAGAATATTACACAAGGGCTTTGGACTGTCATATCTGTGGCATGTCTGGTGCTGTGTGACTTGTGTTGACACCCCTAGTGGGGATGATTTTGGTGTCATTGTCCACTGTTTGGCTTTTGCTAGATGGGGTGTGTCATGAATAATGTGTACATTGATTGCTATTCATTGTGTAGTATGTTTCATATGTTTCCTGTACACGTGCTTGTTGCAATTCATGCTGTAGATAGTAAACCACACTTTGGATGTGAAAGACGGATTGATGGTGTGATTTGTGATGTGACTCTCTGACATGGTCAAGTAATGAGATGCCTGATGAGACACACACAGATGACTTTGAAGCATTAATCATGTGTTTCATGCCCTTTCTGCAGGGGGATGAGCCTCCAGAGCACCTTTGCCAGCAGGCATGGCCCATTGGACGTCGGAAATCTGGACCCGTTTGTTGGTGCCCACATGCACATGTGTGCACAAGCAGAGGCACAGGGATTGCAGACCCACATCCTAGAACTGCTGCCATGTTCCAAGGAACTCCAGGCAAGGTGAGCATCACAGGGGGGCCACGACACAGCAAAGCTTGCACCAGGCGAGTTGCACATGCAGGCTTAGTCACAGCACTGAGGGTGAGCTTAGACGAATATTGGTGTTGAAGCACACAATGCAGCTCAGATGTGTTGGTGGACTGATGGCTGTTGATAGTAGGGTTGTCTGGGACACATGCAGGGGCAGTGGCACATACCCTCCGGTACACCAAGGTCCATTGAGGCACTTGCATCAACCATGTAGCCTTCCAAGACATGGAAAGGGGCAGCTCACAGGGACATACAGCAAGGGACATACTCGGGTGCAGTGCATTTCATTTCCATGTACTTTATGATAAATGCACTGCAAACTTTGTTTCGGTCATGGTGGTACGCAACTTGCACTGAAGTCATGGCTTGCTATATGGGTCTGTCTGCTTACCCAGGGAACATTGCATGTTGTGTGAATTGTGACACATTGGTGTTCCATTTGCCACGCACCCACCGGCGGCTGACTTACTGCATTGACTGTGTATGACCCGTCACAGGGGTACTGATATATATGGGTACGAAGCATCTACACCAGATTGTCTGTTTGTAGAGTTCTCTGTTGCTATGGGGCATGTTTGGTGGTGTGTTTTTGTGTAATTGGCACGTACAGGTTGTTGACTGTGGCTCTCTTTGCAGCATTGCAGTGCTCCTGTAACCGGACCTGAGAGTGCGCAGGCAGGAGGCCAGCACTCAAAACCAGAGCTAAGTGTCTTGTTGTTTTTCTTTCAAACTGCTCTGCATAGGCTTGCTGGGGGGGTGCACTAATGCATGGATGTATGTGTGATTCAATTTGGTATGTTTTTTCCCCCCTAATCACCCGGAATCCTATGCAATTTTGAAACCTGTACCCTCTACCCGGTGTTCCTGCTTCCCATACCTATCCAAGCAACGTTCCCTAACTCTCTTTCCCCGCTGGGGTTGCGGATGCCTGTGTAAGCCCAGAACTTGCAGGCGCCAAAACCCTAGAGGGGGTGGTTGGTTCGTACCACTCCTAAGCCTGGACTACAGAAGGCCATAACAATGATGTCCAAGTTCGTTTGGATTGTGTATGTGTTCATGCAGGTAGTACATTTTCGTGCATTCCCTACTTTCATGTGTCATTGCTCCTCCCCTCTCCTGCCACTCATTCCAGTTATCCAGTGTGCCAACACCTGTCCCGACTGCATATCCCTGAACCTCCTTCCCCACCAGGGTCTCAGGGGCCTGTGTGAGTTTGACCTTGCAGGCACCCGGGACACGGTGGGGGTGGTTGTTTCATGACACTCCCGCGCTTGTACATGGGACCTGTGACAATACACATCCGTTCATGATGCATCATCCTATGTTATGTACCACACATGGTTCACATCCTGTTGTGACATTGTTTTACTGTGCTACCTTGGTTGTTGCATCATTGTGGTAGTACTTGGCCTTTGTGACGTACTGTTACGTCAAGTCATCTACTGGAGGGTGTTCGGGTCCGTTTTTATGCCTTGGATTTTGTGATTTTGGAAATGAGTGTGGATTCTGAGGGTTCCGGCATCTTTTTACACACAAAGTGGGAGATGGTGACGAAGGGTAAAGGTGATCCTGTGGCCAGGTGGAATTGAGGGTTGGAGGCTCCATGACCCAGGTGCAGTTGTTCAGTGGGTCATGGTCATTTGTGAGAGGGGGGGGGTTGTTGTTGATAGTTGCCTTGCCCTGCAGTTTCATGGGAACCCTGACATTGTAATGGTGGTATCCTATGTACATATTGTGTTCTGCTGATCAATACCTGTTCATGTGTTGTGTTTTCCTTTCAGGTGAAAGGGGATAGTTGTGGTTTGACATGCTGGGGTGTACACATGGTGAATGTTCACATGTGATGTGTAGGGAACACTGATGGTCACTTGAGTGCACATGCATATGTGGAGTGCATGTCCTTGCAGAAACACACACTTGCACTCTGATGTACTACATGTACTCCTACCCTTGCATATCCACGTGTACACTGTTTGCCTTCTGGTGCCCACTGTGTCCCTGCAGCACATGTTCTGTGACCGATTATGGATCCAGTACATGCCTAATTTGATGTTTGATGTGGTCTGTCACTTAGATGTGATGCTCAGGGTGTGCATCACACACAATGGCTGTTCACTGTGCTGTGCGCTGAGCAGTGTGTTGCAGGAGTAGGACACTGCACACATGAGGCATTCATTGTTATGTTACGTCTACGACTGTTGTAATGCATTTGGAAATGACTTATTTTGGGTGGGAGATTTTGTTGGTCTGTCATTTCATCTGATTCCGGGTCAGGCATCATTGTCTGATGCCACTGTACATTTAGGACATGGCAATGTGTACCTAATCGTTACTGTGTTGGTGTATGAGTATTGCCTGCCATGTCATGTTGTGGTTTGGGAGGGTTTGAGTGACATGACAGTGATGGCCATGGCCTGTTTTGCAGGTGTGTGTGATGCACACCTTGCATGTCAGGGTCATCCGCTTCTCAGAGCAACTAGCTGGGGGTAGATTTCTCTCCGCGGCAGGGCCCTCCCCCTGGAACAGACTTCCTGCCTGACTTGAACCTGAGGGGAACCATCTCCAGTTCTGGAAGCACCTCAAGACGTTCCTCTTTGCTTCTGCTTACTCTCTGCCTCTTCCTTGCAGAATTCTTCACTGGAACTGCACAGGAGCTGCAACTAGGCCACTCTCACCGACCTCGGTCCCTGTCCCAGCCACTCTCCACTTGCACTGCCTCCCTGGCAACCCCTGCACTGCAGTACTGTCTCTCTATCCCTACAGCCCTCCCTTCCCAGCACTTGTCTGCACTTACCTTTGCAGTTGCCACCAGCCAACCTATGTATTATTTTTTTGGGCTACTTCCCCTGTACTGGACTCCCCCCACCCTTCCCCTTGCACTTTTCCCTTCCCCTGCACTTGCACGATCTCAATGACACCTGGCCTAGTAGTACCGTTGTCTGTCTTCCCTTGTTCCCCCCTCCCTGCCTCATCGCGCCTTGAAATACTTGTGTATGGGCCATATCATGTCATATGTCATATGTGTGCCTTTTGGTCACACAGGATAGCCTGTGTTTAAGTAGCTAGGGATGCAGACGATGTGGCACTTCCATGGCAACTATCTCAGGGTGGTAGGGTTGTGACAGTTGACTGTCTCTTTGTCATCATCGATTGTCACCTGGTATGTGCCAGGCCTGTGTGCACTCCGCAGGGGTGGGAGTTTAGGTGAAAAATGTGGCCACAAGCTGGATCCGGGCTTCCTCGCCACGTGCCCTGTCCCCTCCCATGGGCAGCGCCTGTGCCTGTGGTTGGGGATGTGGGGGCACCACCATGTCCACCGGGACGCCCTGCCGTGTTGCAACATTGTGCAGGACACATGCTGCCACAATGATCCTGCACACTACTGGTGGTGCATAGAGTAGTTGCCCACCAGAGCGGTCAAGGGAGCGGAAACGTGACTTGAGCACTCCGAATGTGCGCTCCACTATGCCCCTGGTTGCAATATGGGCGGCGTTGTATCTTACCTGGGGTGGTGTGGTGGGGTTCCGGATTGGCGTCATCATGTGGTTGTTCAGAGGGTAGGCACTGTCCCCTGGGGAGGTGATAATAGTTGAGATTATTAGGGTTTGGATATTTGTCTGTGTGTGACTTGCATGCATGTGCAAGGGCATTTGTACTGACCTAGGAGCCATGTGTCGCCATGCTGCCCAGCTTCCAGGGCCCAGCTCAGGGCGGACATTCTGTATATGAAACTGTCATGGGTGGAGCCAGGGTAGTTTGCATAGACAGAGGTGATGATTCCATTTGCATCGCATACCACCTGTACATTGATGGAATGCCAGTGCTTGCGGTTTCGGTAGATGTGCTCAGTGGCCCTAGGTGGACGTAGGGCCACATGGGTGCAATCTATGGCACCGAGCACTTTGGGGAAGTGTGCCACCCTGAAAAAATCCAGGACAACGGCATGCCTTTCTGCGGGTGTTCTGAGCATGTATATGTGCCTGCGGACTGAGGGGCGCGCTGTCATGATTGCCAGTACCTGGTGTAGGCAGCGTGACTGCGTGGCCTGTGAGACCCCCCCCACTATGGTAGTGGTCCGCTGAAATGACCCAGTGGCCAAAAAATGCAGGACATTGAGCAGCTTCTCCAAGGGGCTCAATGCTTGGGAGCAAAGGGTGGGGGATGTAAGGTCATCTTCCCACTCCCTGACCAGGTCTAGGATGATATGGGGTGGAAACCTATACCTGCCGTAGACCTGGTCGTCAGGCATCCCAAAAAGGCTTGTCCATGGTGCGAAAATGCGTGCCCTGGCTATTCTCCTCCTCCTGCGGTGTCCCACGATCAGTGCAGCGACAAATGGGGCATTCATCGTAGCTGTATATACGCGTTTGTTGTTTGCGCGCACTTTTATGCTGTGCACGGGGACGCTTCCGCCTGCCTTCGTGTGGGCGGACGCGTTGACGCCTGTGCACGTCTTTTGCCGTGCGCGGGTTTCCCGTATTCGGATATGTGGTAAGACTGTATGTCCGAGTGTCATCGCGTGTGATCGGAGGGGAGTGAGCGTACACGCGATTGGCCTGGGTACATGTGTTTAGGGGTGCGCGGGAAGTTCCACACGCGATTAGCCTGGGTACGTGTGTTCCGGGGTGCGCGGGAACTTTCACACGCGATTGGTGGAAATCCACGTGTGTTCTGTCATCACGTGCAATGAGGGAAACACCCGCGCGCGTCACGTCACAGACGCACTCACGCACTAAGGGCCTTTGGTCCAATGAAATCGCATATGCGTGCTGCCGTGCATACGCGCCAAGGGCCTTTCCTCGAATTACACGCTGACGTGCAGATTTTTCACGTGCCAAATCACTCCGTATCAAGCTGGCCATGCGTAAGCACACGGAAGACCACGCTCCTGCCCAGAAGGCCGAACTACTGCCCCCCAGAGCCCCAAGCACGCTCCCACCTGCCATCTGCTGCTGCCTGACTGCCTGCTGCCCACGTGCCCTGCCATTTGCTGCCTGCACATCAGCCAGGGGTGCTGTTGCTGTGACCACCCTTGCTGGAACCGAAGACTCCCGACTGGGATTCCATCGCTCCACAACCCAGCCCCAGGACCCAGTTGCCCTCCCACTCCTGCCTCTGGGGTTGTCATGTCAGGGTAAACACCATCTGAGACCACTGACAACCCCCGGCCAGAGAGGCAGAGGGGCACCAGCTTCAGTGCCACCGAAGTTGGTGTACTGGTGGAGCAAGTCCTGGGGCAGTATGATGCCCTCTTCGGAAGTTCCCGCGCCGACAAGGAAGGACGGACTCGGATCTGGACTGACATTGTGACTGCCACCAACGCGGAGGGGGTGGCAGTCCGCGACTTACAACATGTCAAGAAGCGCTGGGAGGACTTCAGGTCCAGGACCCTGAACAAGGCCCGGCGCCTCTTGAAGGCAGCGGATGCCAAGGGGCGCCAGGGCCACTTGTCGGAAGAAAAGATGAGGGTCCTGGAACGCATATCCCCAGCGCTCCACGTCCAGGTCCTTGAGAGGCAGACCCGTCTGGAGTCGAGCGGTAAGTGTACATGCATCCTGATTGTGAGCAGTGCGTGTGGTGATTTTTCAGTAGTGTGCAGGTTGCATATCTGTTTGTATGGGGTCGAGTATGGGTGGGGGTGTACAGGGCCGTGGGGCTAACACTTGCGAGGGCTGGAATGTGTGAGACATGGATGGTGCTTGTGTGTGTAAGCTTGCATTCCAAATGCAGTTGTGTGGGCACACATGTTTGGATGAATGTGTAGGTAAGTAGACATGTCCGTGATGTCACACATGTATGTTTTCGGCTGCATGTATCAGCACTGTGTACATGTGCATGTGTGTGTATTTGACAACAGTGATGCAACATGAATGCATGTGACAGCGGTATGTGGAAGCCTGATTGGCAGATGTGACATGGATGCCCGTCTGAACACTGCGACACTTGGCAGGGGTGTACACATGCATGCAAGTGTGGTGGTGTGTGTACATGTGTGGTGCACTTCCTGTGTTGCATGTGATGTCTAGCTCACCTTTGCCTGCTCATGCTGTTGTATGTGTATGGATGGTGCTGGCAGTTGCGATATGGCTGTGGTATGGCTCATGTGTGCGAGTTGAAATGACATGTGTGTTGGGGATTCTGATGAAATGTCTGAGGTTTGCCAATGCCACTCATGTACAACTGTCATGTGTGTATGTGTCCATTGTACAGTGCCCTGATGCCTGTGTTTTGTTTCTCCCTGTCTGCAGCGTCAACTGATGAAGAGGGCGGAGAAGGTGCTGTGGAGCACAGCGGCGGGGATCCCACCGCCAGCCGGAGACACAAGGCCCGGCTCCCCTCCCATGTTGTCATCTCGTCGGGGAGTGAGGAGTCCGGTGCCACCTCCCAGGCCGCAGCTGCCGGGGGGAGGTCCAAGAGGCAGAGGTTGGAGTTGGACTCCTCGGCAGCAGAAGGGGCAGCTGGGACCCCACAGGGCCCAACAGGGGAAGATGGCACGGAGTCATCCAGGTTGGTGGGGGGTTTGGTGGAGGAGGAGGCCGTGCAAGCACCAGAGACGGGGTCTGGAGGTGGGGATCCCACTGGTGCTAGTGGTGCAGTGCAGGACCAGGGACAGGAGGCAGCACAGGCCGCGGCGGAGGTGCCTGTGTGCAATCCTGTCCCTCATCCTGTCCCTGCCTCATCTTGCACCAGCAGGGATGCCTACGTCCAGACCCGATTTCAGGCAGGGGATGAGCTCACGTCAACTGGCCTTCCTCTGCCTGCGGACGTGGCTATCCGGGTCCGGGTTGAGCCTGTCCTGACTGGTGTGGCGTTGCGTCAACGGGCCATGCAAGGTGACCTGCAGTCTTTTCATGAGGAGACTGCACGTCACCTCGAATGGCTCGTTGACCACGTCAGCCTGCTGGGACAGGTCACCCAGGCCGGATTCCTCCGTATGATGGGGCTTGCTATGACCCCCCCTCCTCAACTGGACCGCCTACGCGCCAGTCGTCCTCCGTGCCATCTTCCCACCCATCAGTCACCTGGATGCACTGTGGAGCTGCCTCTGACGGTGCGGCCAGGCTGGTGGAGGAGGCATCCCTGCCACAGTCGGGAGTCAGACGTCCAGCAGGCGTGGCCACATCTACGACTGCACCCCAGCCGGCAGAGGATGTGCAGGCAGCAGGAGGCAGTGCACGGGCAGAGGCACAGCAGCAGCAGCAACGTGGTGGGAGCCATGAAGGCTCGGGGCCTTCAACATTGGAGGGGCAGGCATCGGCCGGAGGGCAGGAGGACCCAGGACAGAGAGTGTCTTCCGTGTGGCAGCGGTTGGGCCACGCCATAGATGCGGAGCGGCAGTGGGCGGAAGAGGCACGGCTCACAATGGTCAGGGCGGAGAACTCCATGCGGAGGGCCCTGAGGCGGGCCGAGTGCCTCGAGGCAATCCGCAGGGGTTTGGAGGTGGACATGGCGACGGCCCTGCGGACCCTCGGGGACATGGAGGAGGACCGCCTCCGGGACATTGAGCAGGAGTTCGATGATGCCCTGGCCTGGGACATCCACAAGTGAGCCGTGAAACTAGCCCGCTGCCCTTGTACATAGTTATGTAGGTAGTGTTAGGTTTCATTTTTGTTTTGATTTAATTTGGACCTTTCGGACATTGGCCACATTTTTGTATATAGTTTATTTTATTAGTTAGTGTAGTTAGATAGGTTTCCTTTCTTTTGTTGGGATAATGGACCCTGGTTTGTTCCCATGTACATAGTTCACTGTTGGATTGTATTTTTATTTCACATTTTAACCATGGAGCAAAGGCTTTCTTTTTTATTTCCCATTGGATTTTGTTTTGTGGACATTGGGCCTCATTCCGAGTATGGCGTTAAGGGATAGCGGCCACCGCTAACGAGAGCGGTGGCGGTAATCCCTTACCGCCATACTCCGAGTTCCCTTAGCGCCATGGTGCTTTTAACACCTGCTTTTAGCAGGCGTTAAATACCATGGCGCTAAGGGACCTTGATGTTAATTACGCCACCGTAATTTACGGTGGCGTAATTGACGCCTTCCCCACTCCCATTATGCCCTATGGGGCGAGAATGGGAATGGGGAAGGGTAAATGGGGATTGGGGAATTACCGCCCCGCCAACCTTGGAATGGGGCGGTAATTCCGCCAACCACCAAGGCGCTGCCGGTCCGGGTACGGCGTCAACCAAGGCGTTAATAGCGCCATTGGTTAGCGCCGTACTCGGAATGAGGCCCATTGACTTTGGACACCATTACTTTGGAATTTTATTTTTGGTTTTGCTTTTTTTCACGGACATGCTTCTTCTGATTTTTGAACATTCAAATTTCTGTTTCTTCATTTTTGATTCTATTTAT
The DNA here is from genome assembly GCF_040938575.1 of Ambystoma mexicanum. Lineage (NCBI taxonomy): Eukaryota > Metazoa > Chordata > Amphibia > Caudata > Ambystomatidae > Ambystoma > Ambystoma mexicanum. The sequence goes on along the minus strand of NC_090939.1, from coordinate 682,726,967 downwards.
GTTTCCTTTAAAACATATTTTTTTGTTGAACTTCAATGTGTGGTATCTCATTGGTTTCATGCATTTCATGATATGGGTTTTGAGATTCACTGACACCCATTTGGTGTATGTGAGGGAAATGTGTTTGTTTCGGAACTTGCAATTGGTGTTCTGTGATGTAATTGCAAATTATGAATGGGTGGATGCAATACTCGGGTGGGTGTTTTGCATTTGGAGGCTGACCATAGGGACCAGGGATCTAGATTGTGATGACATGTTGGCTGGGGAACATGAGTTGCACATGGGTGGGGGCCTGCTGGCAGGTGCCCCTGGTGGCTGGGGGGTGGGGGTGGTGGGAGACATGGGTGGGGGCCTGGTGGAGGGTGCCCCACAGTGCTGGGGGGTGGGGGTGGTGGGGAGCATGAGTTGCACATGGGTGGGGGCCTGCTGGCAGGTGCCCCACAGTGCTGGGCGGTGGGGGTGCAGCGGGACATGAGTGTGGGCCTGGTGGAGGGAGCCCCTGACTGCTGGGGGGTGGGGGTGGTGGGAGACATGGGTGGGGGCCTGGTGGAGGCTGCCCCTGGTGGCTGGGGGTGGTGGAGACATGGGTGGGGGCCTGGTGGAGGCTGCCCCTGGTGGCTGGGGGGTGGGGGTGGTGGGAGACATGGGTGGGGGCCTGGTGGAGGGTGTCCCTGCACTGCTGGGGGGTGGGGTGGTGGGAGACATGGGTGGGGGCCTGGTGGAGGGTGCCCCTGCACTGCTGGGGGGTGGGGGTGGTGGGAGACATGGGTGGGGGCCTGGTGGAAGCTGCCCCTGGTGGCTGGGGGGTGGGTGTGGTGGGAGACATGGGTGTGGGCCTGGTGGAGGGTGCCCCTGACTGCTGGGGGTGGTGGGGAACATGAGTTGGACATGGGTGGGGGCCTGCTGGCAGGTGCCCCACATTGCTGGGGGGTGGGGGTGGTGGGGAACATGAGTGGGGGCCAGGTGGAGGCTGCCCCTGCACTGCTGGGGGATGGGGGTGGTGGGAGACATGGGTGGGGGCCTGGTGGAGGCTGCCCCTGCACTGCTGGGGGGTGGGGGTGGTGGCAGACATGAGTGGGGGCCTGGTGGAGGGTGCCCCTGGATGCTGGGGGGTGCGGGTGCTGGGAGACATGGGTGGGGGCCTGGTGGAGGGTGCCCCTGCACTGTTGGGGGGTGGGGGTGGTGGGAGACATGGGTGGGGGCCTGGTGGAGGGTGCCCCTGCACTGCTAGGGGGTGGGGGTGGTGGGAGACATGGGTGGGGGCCTGGTGGAGGCTGCCCCTGGTGGCTGGGGGGTGGGGGTGGTGGGAGACATGGGTGGGGGCCTGGTGGAGGGTGCCCATGCATGGCTGGGGGGTGGGGTGGTTGGAGACATGGGTGGGGGCATGGTGGAGGCTGCCCCTGGTGGCTGGGGGGTGGGGGTGCTGGGAGACATGGGTGGGGGCCTGGTGGAGGCTGCCCCTGGTGGCTGGGGGTGGTGGGAGACTTGAGTTGGACATGGGTGGGGGCCTGCTGGCAGGTGCCCCACCGTGCTGGGGGGTGGGGGTGGTGGGAGACATGAGTTGGACATGGATGGGGGCCTGTTGGCAGGTGCCCCACAGTGCTGGGGGGTGGGGCTGGTGGGAGACATGGGTGGGGCCTGGTGGAGGCTGCCCCTGGTGGCTGGGGGGTGGGGGTGGTGGGAGACATGGGTGGGGGCCTGGTGGAGGGTGCCCCTGCACTTCTGGGGGGTGGGGGTGGTTGGAGACATGGGTGGGGGCCTGGTGGAGGCTGCCCCTGGTGGCTGGGGAGTGGGGGTGCTGGGAGACATGGGAGGGGGCCTGTTGGAGGCTGCCCCTGGTGGCTGGGGGGTGGGGGTGGTGGGAGACATGAGTTGGACATGGGTGGGGGCCTGCTGGCAGGTGCCCCACAGTGCTGGGGGGTGGGGGTGGTGGGAGACATGAGTTGGACATGGGTGGGGGCCTACTGGCAGGTGCCTCACAGTGCTGGGTGGTGGGGGTGGTGGGAGACATGGGTGGGGGCCTGGTGGAGGCTGCCCCTGCACTGCTGGGGGGTGGCGTGGTGGGAGACATGGGTGGGGGCCTGGTGGAGGCTGCCCCTGCACTGCTGGGGGGTTGGGGTGGTGGGAGGCATGAGTCGGGGCCTGGTGGAGTGTGCCCCTGGATGCTGGGGGGTGGGGGTGCAGCGGGACATGAGTGGGGGCCTGCTGGAGTGTGCCCCTGGATGCTGGGGGGTGGGGGTGCAGCGGGACATGAGTGTGGGCCTGGTGGAGGGTGCCCCTGACTGCTGGGGGGTGGGGGTGGTGGGAGACATGGGTGGGGGCCTGGTGGAGGGTGCCCCTGGTGGCTGGGGGGTGGGGGTGGTGGGAGACATGGGTGGGGGCCTGGTGGAGTCTGCCCCTGGTGGCTGGGGGGTGGGGGTGGTGGGAGACATGGGTGGGGGCATGGTGGAGGCTGCCCCTGCACTGCTGGGGGGTGGGGGTGGTGGGAGACATGGGTGGGGGCCTGGTGGAGGGTGCCCCTGCACTGCTGGGGGGTGGGGGTGGTGGGAGACATGGGTGGAAGCCTGGTGGAGGGTGCCCCTGCACTGCTGGGGGGTGGTGGGAGACATGGGTGGGGGCCTGGTGGAGGCTGCCAATGGTGGCCGGGGGGTGGGGGTGGTGGGAGACATGGGTGGGGGCCTGGTGGAGGCTGCCCCTGCACTGCTGGGGGGTGGGGGTGATGGGGACATGGGTGGGGGCCTGGTGGAGGGTGCCCCTGGATGCTGGGGGGTGGGGGTGCTGGGAGACATGAGTGGGGGCCTGGTGGAGGGTGCCCCTGGATGCTGGGGGGTGCGGGTGCTGGGAGACATGAGTTGGGGCCTGGTGGAGGGTGCCCCTGGATGCTGGGGGGTGCGGGTGCTGGGAGACATGGGTGTGGGCCTGGTGGAGGGTGCCCCTGCACTGCTGGGGGGTGGGGGTGGTGTAAGACATGGGTGGGGGCCTGGTGGAGGGTGCCCCTGGTGGCTGGGGGGTGGGGGTGGTGGGAGACATGGGTGGGGGCCTGGTGGAGGGTGCCCCTGGTGGCTGGGGGGTGGGGGTGGTGGGGAACATGAGTTGGACATGGGTGGGGGCCTGCTGGCAGGTGCCCCACAGTGCTGGGGGGTGGGGTGGTAGGGAACAAGAGTTGAACATGGGTGGGGGCCTGCTGGCAGGTGCCCCACAGTGCTGGGGGGTGGGGGTGGTGGGACACGTGGGTGGGGGCCTGGTGGAGGCTGCCCCTGGTGGCTGGGGGGTGGGGGTGGTGGGAGACATGGATGGGGGCCTGGTGGAGGGTGCCCCTGCACTGCTGGGGGTGGGGGTGGTGGGAGACATGGGTGGGGGCCTGGTGGAGGCTGTCCCTGGTGGCTGGGGGGTGGGGGTGGTGGGAGACATGGGTGGGGGCCTGGTGGAGGCTGCCCCTGGTGGCTGGGGTTGGGGGTGGTGGGAGACATGGGTGGGGGCCTGGTGGAGGCTGCCCCTGGTGGCTGGGGGGTGGGGGTGGTGGGAGACATGGGTGGGGGCCTGGTGGAGGGTGCCCCTGCACTGCTGGGGGTGGGGGTGGTTGGAGACATGGGTGGGGGCTCCCCCTGGTGGCTGGGGGGTGGGGGTGCTGGGTGACATGGGTGGGGGCCTGGTGGAGGCTGCCCCTGGTGGCTGGGGCGTGGGGTTGGTGGGAGACATGAGTTGGACATGGGAGGGGGCCTGCTGGCAGGTGCCCCACATTGTTGGGGGGTGGGGGTGGTGGGAGACATGAGTTGGACATGGGTGGGGGCCTGCTGGCAGGTGCTCCACAGTGCTGGGGGGGTGGGGGTGGTGGGAGACATGGGTGGGGGCCTGGTGGAGGCTGCCCCTGGTGGCTGGGGGTGGTGGGAGACATGGGTGGGGGCCTGGTGGAGGCTGCCCCTGCACTGCTGGGGGGTGGGGTGGTGGGAGACATGGGTGGGGGCCTGGTGGAGGCTGTCCCTGCACTGCTGGGGGGTGGGGGTGGTGGGAGACATGGGTGGGGGCCTGGTGGAGGGTGCCCCTGGATGCTGGGGGGTGGGGGTGCTGGGAGACATGAGTGGGGGCCTGGTGGAGTGTGCCCCTGGATGCTGGGGGGTGGGGGTGCAGCGGGACATGAGTGGGGGCATGGTGGAGTGTGCCCCTGGATGCTGGGGGGTGGGGGTGCAGCGGGACATGAGTGTGGGCCTGGTGGAGGCTGCCCCTGACTGCTGGGGGGTGGGGGTGGTGGGAGACATGGGTGGGGGCCTAGTGGAGGCTGCCCCTGGTGGCTGGGGGGTGGTGGGAGACATGGGTGGGGGCCTGGTGGAGGCTGCCCCTGCACTGCTGGGGGGTGGGGGTGGTGGGAGACATGGGTGGGGGCCTGGTGGAGGGTGCCCCTGCACTGCTGGGGTGGGGGCGGTGGGAGCATGGGTGGGGGCCTGGTGGAGGCTGTCCCTGGTGGCTGGGGGGTGGGGGTGGTGGGAGACATGGGTGGGGGCCTGGTGGAGGCTGCCCCTGGTGGCTGGGGTTGGGGGTGGTGGGAGACATGGGTGGGGGCCTGGTGGAGGCTGCCCCTGGTGGCTGGGGGTGGGGGTGGTTGGAGACATGGGTGGGGGCCTGGTGGAGGCTGCCCCTGGTGGCTGGGGCGTGGGGTTGGTGGGAGACATGAGTTGGACATGGGTGGGGGCCTGCTGGCAGGTGCCCCACATTGTTGGGGGGTGGGGGTGGTGGGAGACATGAGTTGGACATGGGTGGGGGCCTGCTGGCAGGTGCCCCACAGTGCTGGGGGGTAGGGGTGGTGGGAGACATGGGTGGGGGCCTGGTGGAGGCTGCCCCTGGTGGCTGGGGGGTGGGGGTGGTGGGAGACATGGGTGGGGGCCTGGTGGAGGCTGCCCCTGCACTGCTGGGGGGTGGGGTGGTGGGAGACATGGGTGGGGGCCTGGTGGAGGCTGCCCCTGCACTGCTGGGGGGTGGGGGTGGTGGGAGACATGGGTGGGGGCCTGGTGGAGGGTGCCCTTGGATGCTGGGGGGTGGGGGTGCTGGGAGACATGAGTGGGGGCCTGGTGGAGTGTGCCCCTGGATGCTGGGGGGTGGGGGTGCAGCGGGACATGAGTGGGGGCCTGGTGGAGTGTGCCCCTGGATGCTGGGGGGTGGGGGTGCAGCGGGACATGAGTGTGGGCCTGGTGGAGGCTGCCCCTGACTGCTGGGGGGTGGGGGTGGTGGGAGACATGGGTGGGGGCCTGGTGGAGGCTGCCCCTGGTGGCTGGGGGGTGGGGGTGGTGGGAGACATGGGTGGGGGCCTGGTGGAGGCTGCCCATGCACTGCTGGGGGGTGGGGGTGGTGGGAGACATTGGTTGGGGCCTGGTGGAGGGTGCCCCTGCACTGCTGGGGGGTGGGGGTGATGAGAGACATGGGTAGGGCCTGGTGGAGGCTGCCCCTGCACTGCTGGGGGTGGGGGTGGTGGGAGACATGGGTGGGGGCCTGGTGGAGGCTGCCCCTGGTTGCTGGGGGGTGGCGGGGTGGGAGACATGAGTGGGGGCCTGGTGGAGGCTGCCCCTGCACTGCTGGGGGTGGGGGTGGTGGGAGAAATGGGTGGAGGCCTGGTGGAGGGTGCCCCTGGATGCTGGGGGGTGGGGGTGCTGGGAGACATGAGTAGGGGCCTGGTGGAGGGTGCCCCTGGATGGTGGGGGGTGCGGGTGCTGGGAGACATGAGTGGGGGCCTGGTGGAGGGTGCCGCTGGATGCTGGGGGGTGCGGGTGCTGGGAGACATGGGTGGGGGCCTGGTGGAGGGTGCCCCTGCACTGCTGGGGGGTGGGGGTGGTGGGAGACATGGGTGGGGGCCTGGTGGAGGGTACCCCTGGTGGCTGGAGGGTGGGGGTGGTGGGAGACATGGGTGGGGGCCTGGTGGAGGCTGCCCCTGGTGGCTGGGGGGTGGGGGTGGTGGGGAACATGAGTTGGACATGGGTGGGGGCCTGTTGGCAGGTGCCCCACAGTGCTGGGGGTGGGGGTGGTGGGGAACATGAGTTGGACATGGGCGGGGGCCTGCTGGCAGGTGTCCCACATTGGTGGGGGTTGGGGGTGGTGGGGAACATGAGTTGGACATGGGTGGGGACCTGCTGGCAGGTGCCCCACAGTGCTGGGGGGTGGGGGTGGTGGGGAAGATGAGTTGAACATGGGTGGGGGCCTGCTGGCAGGTGCCCCACAGTGCTGGGGGGTGGGGGTGGTGGGACACATGGGTGGGGGCCTGGTGGAGGCTGCCCCTGGTGGCTGGGGGTGGGGGTGGTGGGAGACATGGGTGGGGGCCTGGTGGAGGGTGCCCCTGCACTGCTGGGGGGTGGGGGTGGTGGGAGACATGGGTGGGGGCCTGGTGGAGGCTGCCCCTGGTGGCTGGGGGGTGGGGGTGGTGGGAGACATGGGTGGGGGCCTGGTGGAGGCTGCCCCTGGTGGCTGGGGGGTGGGGGTGGTGGGAGACATGGGTGGGGGCCTGGTGGAGGGTACCCCTGCACTGCTGGGGGGTGGGGGTGGTTGGAGACATGGGTGGGGGCCTGGTGGAGGCTGCCCCTGGTGGCTGGGGGCCTGGTGGAGGCTGCCCCTGGTGGCTGGGGGGTGGGGGTGGTGGGAGACATGAGTTGGACATGGGTGGGGGTCTGCTGGCAGGTGCCCCACAGTGCTGGGGGATGGGGGTGGTGGGAGACATGAGTTGGAAATGGGTGGGGGCCTGCTGGCAGGTGCCCCACAGTGCTGGGGGGTGGGAGTGGTGGGAGACATGGGTGGGGGCCTGGTGGAGGCTGCCCCTGGTGGCTGGGTGTGGTGGGAGACGTGGGTGGGGGCCTGGTGGAGGCTGCCCCTGCACTGCTGGGGGGTGGGGGTGGTGGGAGACATGGGTGGGGGCCTGGTGGAGGCTGGCCCTGCACTGCTGGGGGGTGGGGGTGGTGGGAGACATGGGTGGGGGCCTGGTGGAGGGTGCCCCTGGATGCTGGGGGGTGGGGGTGCCGGGAGACATGAGTGGGGGCCTGGTGGAGTGTGCCCCTGGATGCTGGGGGGTGGGGGTGCAGCGGGACATGAGTGGGGGCCTGGTAGAGTGTGCCCCTGGATGCTGGGGGGTGGGGGTGCAGCGGGACATGAGTGTGGGCCTGGTGGAGGGTGCCCCTGACTGCTGGGGGGTGGGGGTGGTGGGAGACATGGATGGGGGCCTGGTGGAGGCTGCCCCTGGTGGCTGGGGGGTGGGGGTGGTGGGAGACATGGGTGGGGGCCGTGGAGGGTGTAGAGGGAACACCTGGGAGGACCCACACGTGCAATTCACGTGTGGTGCTCCCCGCGCACCCCTGTAATACACGTACCCTGATGAGATCGCGTGTGTAACTTCCCGCGCACCCCCGAAATACACGTACCCCGCTCAATCGCGTATGTAACTTCCCGCGCACCCCCGATGTACACGTACCCCGCTCAATCGCGTGTGTAACTTCCCGCACACCCCCGAAATACACGTACCCCGCTCGATCATGTGTGTTACTTCCCGCGCACCCCCGCAATACACGTGCCCCGCTCGCACAGGCCCAATTGCTGTATGTTGCCACTTTTGTGATGCGCTGGGACTCTACCGCCTGCCTTTGTGTGGCGGACGTGTTTCAGCTTGTGCGTGTCTTTGGCTGTGTGTTGCTTTGCCCTATTCGATTCCACGAATACGTGTGGTTCGAGTGCGTGTGGGCTTTCCATCTGCTTCCCTGCAGTACATCCCCAGTTACGCCCTTATTTTCGCGCGTTGTTCCCCATTCCGCGCGTTACGCCCCGTGTCCCGCCCACTTTCTGGTGTATGCGCCGAGGTTGTGCGCTTTCACTGTGCGCGTCGCGCACGCCTTTCGGGATGTTGCAGTGACTTGTGCGCCATGCACGCGCCTGTTTTTTTGCGCTTGCTCCTGCTTGCGCAAAGATTTTCGGCGCATGTTTATTCCATGAATCGGCCCCTTAATATGTTGATAGGGTTATATGTATAGTTTTGGAAATGATTGGTGGATGGATGTGTGATTGTTCGAAATCAGGCAACGAGGGAGTGTTACAAATATAAAAGTTATAAGGGTAGAAGGGTTGTCCTGTGCAATGGGGTGCATGTGCCATATGGGTCTCTTAATGATTCATGGCCTGGAACGGGGACTGTGGAGACCGCAGATTGTTATAAAGGTCCATGGATTATGGCCCTTGTTGGATGCTAGAGAAAAGTATTTGGGACATAAAATTATGTCTGTCCTTTTATTTTTTTCTCTAGTATACAATTGTCTATTGTTACCATTAGCATAATACAAAATGTTAATGGAAATGTTGGAGGTCTTATTGAGTCTAACTACTTTACTGAGAAATGTAAAGTATATGGAGTTTATAAGAATATTTGTTTTTGTTCTATTTTTTAACTGTGAAATGTGGTTTCTAAAGGTACCTTTTTTGGTGTTTTTTGATTTTGTATTTTTTTATTTTTTCAGGAGAGGCCAGGAAGTAAGGCTGGCAAAAGAAATGAGGAAATGGACACCAGTGAAAGATACAGAGGTGCCGGTGGACAGGGAAAGATGTTGTGTGTGCCTTAAATGTAAGGGAAGGGGCAGTGTTGCTCATGATCCTTGATTGCAACCTTGAAAGCACTTCAAAACTGCTCCCCCCTGCAGAGTGGTGTGTTGCAGTAGATACAGAGTACTATTGTCTTGGAAAGATATGGATCAACAACATCTGGTATGGCTTGCAAGGTAGATGGTGGTATCTTCTGCCCACAGGAGTCACCTGTGTGGTGGCAGTATTGGTTGAAGAAGATGAGGTAGAGAAAGACAGCCTACTACTTCCGGAAAAAAGGAACACCTTTCTCAGAGCATCCCGTTGGTTGGATTTCATGTGGCGTCCCATGGGGGTGTCCCGTAGGAATACTGCCCAGGTTGTCCACGGCTGAATACAATGTTGCACTCAGTGCATTTAACCTTTGTAGCCTTAGCCTTCGGTACACCCCAAAAGTGGTAAAGAACCGCCACACCCTTGATTCTCTCTGTGATCTCGATTTCCTCTATCTCATCTTCCTGGTCTTCTTGATTGTTTTATGCATGATTGCACTTTTTCCGTTGTGGAGGCCCTTCAGGTGGCGGTGATGGGGGCTCCTGGGAAGGAGGGATGACCATGGCTGATGCCATTTTTGAAGTTAAATAGCAGTTGTGCCATTATTGTTCCAAACATGTGCTCACCCCTGGATTGAATAATGAAAATCAGTAAGAATACGACCATATCACTGATCTGGCCATGGACTGGCTGACCTCTTTCCTCTCCAACTGAACATCCCAGGTCCAAATTGGGTCCTTCCGTTCCTCTATCTCACTCTCCACGTGTGGTGTTCCACAGGGGTCTAACCTCTCTCTCTGGCTTTTCAACCAATACCTTGCACACCTCGCCCACTGCATTGCTGCTCTCTGCTCCAACTTTCAGTGCTATGCGGATGACACTCAGCTCATTTTTAGGCTCCCCTCTGCCAACGCTTCTCCATCTCTCATCTTTGACTGTCTGTCTGCACTCCAGGAGTGATGCACCGCCAATGACGTCTGCCTTAATGTCAGTAAGACAGAGAGCCTGCTCATCACTACTCCTGCACCTTCCTTTCCTGTCACTCTCTGGCCGGCCTTCCTTGGCCATCTTCCATCTCCCACCTGTGTTGCTAAGAACCTCAGGGTCATATTCGAGACCACGCTTTCCTTTTCTCCACACATCTCTGACATCTCTAAGAAGTCAAATTACCAACTGCACCTCCTCAGAGGTATTCTTACTTTCCTCTCCATCCCCCAGAAACTCACTGTCTCTAGAGCTCTGGTCCTCTCTAGGCTGGACTACTGCAACAGCCTCTTTCTAAATCTGCCTGCCACTACTCAACGCCCTCTGCAACTCATCCAGAACAGGACTACGAGATTTGTCCTTGGCCTCAAGTCCAATGATCTTATCTCTCTATCCCTGACATCTCTGATTGGCTCCCAGTAGTTGCAAGGATTACGTTCAAGACCCTCTGCATTGTCCACAAGGCATTCTGGGGCCTGGGTCCACAATACCTTCAACTCTCCTTTCTGAAATGCCTTCCTACTCAAGCTCTTCCCTCCTCCACTTCAGTCAGGGTCAGTCACTTCTCCAAGCAATGAGTTGATGGTAGATCTCTTCTTCGGCTGGATCCTCCCTCTGGAACAGCCTCCCTGCCTCTATGAAAATCAAGGAGAACCATTATTGGATCTGAAGCACCTCAAGACCTTCCTCTTTGCTTCTGCCTTCTCTCTTTTTTTGCACTGGGCACCACACTACCCTCTGAATTTGGGCCCAGATCCCTGTCCACCCAGCTGCATACCCGCACTGCCTCTTGGCACCCCTTGCACTTGGGTCTGTATCTGCAACCCCACAGTCCCCTTACCTGCACTTATCAGACATCCGTTGTCTGTGCTTATTTCTTGTACTTTCCACCTGCTTGCCGCTCTATCTGTTGTTGTTTTGATCATGTGTTCAGCACTTTCCACTGCTGCCCTGCCCATTGCACTTTCCCCCTTTCCTCTACCCTGCACTTGCACGTTCTCAATGTCACTGGGCCTAGTAAGATCATTGTTCTGTCCTCCCTTGCACCCCTAACTTTCCTCGTCATGCCCTGAAACACTTGTGTATGGGCGCAATATAAATACAATATCATATCAACATCATATCATATAATAGGAGTTGTGCAAGGGTACATTTTCATCTTGAAACATCCTAGATCAGCTGAAAATGCAGTTTTGAACTGTTGGCAAAGCACAGACAAGTTTGCGAAGCGCAGACCAGTTCACAAACACATCATCACGCTGGTCACGTGTCGCTGTTTGGGAAGTCTGCGATGACGTCAGATGTCTGCGAACATCAGCGAACAGGAAACAGTGCTAAAAGTTGCAGAAAGTTCATAGAAGTGTTAAACATGTTGCTAGGAGGTGGGGAATGACACAGTTTTTACTTCAAACTTCGAGATTGGCTGCAAATGCTGATATGTTGGGGGTAAGTAGAGTTCACTGGTAAAAACCCCAGAAATTCAGTGAAGAAACATTGTTATTGGAACGTTATGGTTAAAAGTAAAACAAAACAGAAATCTGCCAGTTATGGTAAGCTAAGCAACCATAACTTGTGCCACCACTGTGCACTGCTAACACTAACACCCAGGACATCAAAGATGACCTCACAAATGTAATTGATGACATCACTGATGATATCACATGTCTGGCTCCCTCTTTTTTCCTTTATTGACATATCTAGTCTAGTAACAGTCAGGAACTAAAAATTCAAAAAGTAGTGTATTTGTCAGTCAGGAACTAAACATTCAAAAAGCAGTATATTTCTAGACTTATACTTCAAATATGTTCTTACAGTAATTCACTTCGGGTTCACTCACAGCATATGAAACATATACATAGGGGAAACACCGACTTGGAAGACAGCAGTGCTTTCTATATATGAAGATGATCAGTAAGGTTATCAACACTTTCTTATAGTTCTGTTGTTTTTTTATTACTGTACTTTCCCTGGATATGCTCATATTTGTATACATTGTACTCACACTACTTTCCTTTTTTTTTCTCACAATACTTTCGTTAGGGTCCAGTCACATTATGTGATAGTTATACATAGCAAAGTAGTAGCTTCGAAGCAGAGTAATCATTTCTGTGCATGAAAATCAGTGAGATTATGAAGATTGTCTGGTAAAACTGCTATTTTTTTGTTTATTTCATTTTCCCTGTATATGCTGTTATTTGTATTTGTTGTTGTCTGTGTTTTGTTTGCAATAATGCAAATACGTAGTAAGTGGGTTTTATTAGCTACTTAGTAGGCAAAACTGTGATAAGAAAGCATTTATCATTTTACTATTCAACATGGCAAAATTATTACTATTGAACCTCTATCATGTATGCTGCACACAATGCCTATGTTTCTACATGAGTAGCTTAGTATACTGGAAAGAACTTCATAATAGAATGCTATTGGTATCGTATCAATGCATTGCTTAAGGCACTATACCTCATGATATGTATTCCAATGATCCTTGACACTTTTTTTTTATCAACATTACAATAAAAATCCCAGGCTTTTCATGAAAAGTAAATGCACATGTGATGTCATCAGGGATGTCATCAATGACATTTGTGATGTCATCTTTGATGACCTGGATGTTAGTCTTAGCAGTGCACAGTGGTGGCGCAAGTTATGGTTGCTTAGCTTACCATGACTGGCAAATTTCAGGGGTTTTTCAGTTTTACTTGGAACCATAATGTCCCTGTAACAAGGTTTTTTTCACTGAATGTGTATATAAACACACATATTGGTCATGGGCTGCGCAAAAGGGGGCGTGAAGTTAAGGTGGCTTTAGCTGAATTTCAGGGGTTTTGTTGCATTAAGTTCTCACCTTAACGTCCCTGCAACTAACGGTTTTTGCTTGAATTTCAAAGGTTTTGTTATTCCATACACAATAGACATTAATACTACAGACAATTGGCCTAATGAAAAAAATGTATCATTCATGTGCAGAACATAAAATAAAAAGAAATTGTGCAACCAGAGTCCCCTAAATAACCCTGTTCTTAAAAAGCTTTGTTTGCAAATGTATTTAACTTTTAAAAGTGTTTTCATTTATGTGTACTGTTGATGAATAGAAAGTTATTAAAGTGTTACAGTGAATATATACAAACAGTACACTCAATGGGCCTCATTATGAGGTTGGAGGTAGCCATGGAGCCATTAGCTCAATGGCTGCCTCCAAAACCCTTCCGACTCCGCCCTGGTGAATGGAGCAATTACCGGTCCATTCCGAGGTCGAAGGGACGTGTAATTCCCCATTCACCAGGGCCGTTCCCCATTCCCATTTGAGCCCCCATAGGGCTCAAATGGGAATGGGGAAGGCGCTAATAACGGTACCGCAAATTCTGGTACCGTTATTAGCTCTAGAGTCCCTTTGCGGGTCCCATCCTTAACGCCTGCAAAAACCAGGCGTTACGGAGGGACCCGCAAAGGGAACTCGTAGTAGGGCGGTAAGGGATTACCGGCACGGGTGGCCTTACCGGTGCCGGTAATCCCTTACCACCCGCCTCGTAATGAGGCCCAATGAATCCTAAAATAAATCGTTACAAGTCTACTGCTCACATATATATGTACATATGTTATTTTTTTTGTAAATGTTTTTATTGCCACGGCTACCAAGGATGCATGCAGTGCTAAATGGGGGAGTTTTTCCTGCAGCTTCCAGAGGGGATAACAGCGGTTATAATGAAATACATAAGGATAGTAGGTTTTTTAACACACACTGGGCCTCATCACAAGTTGGGTGCTAACCCCGGTGGTATTACCACCAGTACTATTGGCCCTACAGCCAAATCCCCTCGGTGCTATTAGTGCCGGATCACAGCTTTGGCGGAATGGTTAGTCCCCATTCCCCATCGGGCCATTCAGGAATTTCCAATTCCCCATTGGGCCCAATGAGCAATGTTTGGTGCTAACCACCACTGGTGGTATTTGCGCCTGCGGTAATTTATCCGAAAATTGGAGGAATTACAGCGGATTTGCCACCAGCTATGAGCTGTGGGAAAATTATCCAAATACGTGATTTGACAGACCCGTAAATGCGGTGGTAATAGCATTACTGCCACATTTAAGGGTTACCGCCAAACTCGTGCTGATGCTGACTGTATTGAAAGGATCAATTAAATGTCTTTGATTCATATATCCAGTATCTGTTTTTATTGTCTATTTTTATAACTAATAAGTTGGCGCTAAAAAGGATAGTATCGATAGATAAGGAAAAAAGAGGTAGGAACATAAAATGGAAAAATGCTAGGATTCATACATATAACAAAAGTTATTTAGATTTAGTACATTTGTTTGTTTAAAGAATTGGGTAAAAAACAATTGACACTCAAAAATGTACCTAGCATTGGCAATTGGCCGTATGCTCTGAAAGAACATTACCCAAAGCATCTAGGGTAGCATCTCCCACCTCAATCAAGCTGTGACAGATTTTGCACATCGCGATAAAGTTAGCAAGATCCAGTGCACACGCGATGGACTGAGGTTGGGTGTTAGTTGGTGGGCAATAGCTAGTAATTGAGCTGAAAATCTGTAGCACAGATGATAAATACTGCTGTGCTGATTTTCCTCCATGTGCTTTGACCTTATGTTTCACATGAGCCTTCCTATGTGAATGATCCACTTCATCCCAATGACAAGTTGTTGAATTAACATGGATGTTTTCCAAGCTTTGCAACGACTTGTATGAAGGTTCATTAAGCAAAACCTTACAAAAAAAGTAGCACCTAACCTCCTCAATCTCCTTTTTGCTGTGTTGGTCCTTTACGTGGAAATATTGCCAACTGTCCGAACATCTTTTTGTGCACATTGCTTCTTCCATAGTGGTGAAACTGAAGACACCCACACCGCCTAATTATCATTGCTGCTCGAACACATTTTGAAATGCAGGACCGTGGAGGAAAAATAAATGCTGTAAAAATACACAAAACAAAAAGGACTCTGCCACTTCATATCAAAACACTTCAAAAATAAAAAAAAGCTAAAAAATAAATAAATACAAAAGCACAATACAAAGGACAAAGGTATAGGAAGAAGAAAGTTAAACAAGGAATGGATACATCAAGGTACTGCTTTTAAAAGTTCCTGAAGGTTTATAAATAAGTTCACCTATCAAGAGACAAAAAGCAATGACAGAAAACAGGAAAGAGATGCTTGTGAGAGGGATAAAATTATGGTTATGCGATATAGAAAACAAGAATGTGTTTTCCGTATGCACGGGTACACCCAAGCAAATCAACAAGAAGACACGCCTGCACGTATCTGTAGCCGTGTCGATGAAAGGCCCAATCACTTTGAAAGCTGCATTGACATAGCTACGTGACTTCACACATATTTTTAACAGGTAATCGGATCATGTAACAGTTTTGCTTTTCCACCATATCTTGAATGTGTTCATTTTTCTAATGTTATCCAAGTAGACAGTTTACAATTAGTACCCGACAAAGGATAATCAAATATTTACAAACAATCTGATTGTCCCTCACTAGCAGCCTGACAAGGGACCAATCACCACTATATCCCTTGGTGTTTGTTCTCCTAGTGGCTGCCATGGAAAGAGAGAAGGAACTAACAGGGTAATTCATAGAATTTCGCAGAAAAGTGTCGCAAGCGGCTGGCGCAGGGTCTCCGCGTGCGATTGTCTGCGCCAGGCGCATGCGCCAAAACCAATTTCCGTGCACAGCGTATTCATGGATTTTAGGCTCCCAAACCAGCCGTGGCACAGATTATCGCAGCGACCCTGCAGCAGCGCCAGTAACGCCCCCAAGAACGGCCTCGCGCAAGGAAAAGCCATCAAAATCGCTAAATCATCGCAAAGGGCTGCGCTAACCCTGGACCAGTTTACAGGGCTGCCAAACAAGAAACGCAAAGCGGGTAACGTTCATATCAGGGGTACGCGGGAAGTTTTACATGCGATTAGCCAGGGTAAGTGTATTACAGGGGTACGCGTGAAGTTTTACACGGGATTAGCCAGGGTACGTGTATTACAGGGGTACGTGGGAATTATCACACGCGATTTGGCTGGGTACGTGTATTACAGGGGTGTGCGGAAAGTTACACACGCGATTTGGCTGGGTACGTGTATTACAGGGGTGCGCAGGAAGTTACATACGCGATTAGGCTGGGTGGGTCCTCACAGGTGTTCCCTGTACACCCTCCACGGCCCCTGCAGGCAGCCCACAAAACAGGGGACTACCCTGCACACCTGCTCATGTCGACCACCCCCACCCCCCCAGCAGTGTGGGGCACCCTCCACCAGGCCCCCACTCATGTCCCCTATCACCCCCACCCCCAGCAGTGCAGGGGCAGCCTCCACCAGGCCCCCACTCAGGTCTCCCACCCACCCCACCCCCCAGGACTGTGGGGCAGCCTCCACCAGGCCCCCACTCATGTCTCCCACCACCCCCACCCCCACCCCCCAGCAGTGCAGGGGCAGCCTCCACCAGGCCCCCAATCATGTCTCCCACCCCCACCGCCCCCCCAGCACTGTGGGGCACCCTCCACCAGGCCCCCACACATGTCCCCCACCACCCCCACCCCCCAGCAGTGCAGGGGCAGCCTCCACCAGGCTCCCACTCATGTCTCCCACCACCCCCACCACATGCAGTGCAGGGGCAGCACCACCAGGCCCCCACTCATGTCCCCTATCACCCCCACCCCCCAGCAGCACAGGGGCAGCCTCCACCAGGCCCCTACTCATGTCTCCCACCACCCCCACCCCCCAGCAGTGCAGGGCACCCTCCACCAGGCCCCCACTCATGTCTCCCACCACCCCATAGCTCTCAACTCTCACGCTTTGGCAGATGTCACCCGCCTTGTAAACAGCTGACTCACCCGCCAAGCCTCCAGCACGCCCATTCATTTCAATGGGCGTCTCACCCGCCAAAACTAAAATCGGGTGTTTTCACCCGCCTTCGCGACCCAAATGATTGAGAGCTTTGCCACCCCCACCCCCCAGCAGTGCAGGGGCAGCCTCCACCAGGCCCCCACTCATGTCTCCCACTACCCCCACCCCCTAGCAGTGCAGGGGCAGCACCACCAGGCCCCCACTCCTGTCCCCTATAACCCCCACCCCCCAGCAGCACAGGGGCAGCCTCCACCAGGCCCCCACTCATGTCCCCTATCACCCCCACCCCCTAGCAGTGCAGGGGCAGCACCACCAGGCCCCCACTCATGTCCCCTATCACCCCCACCCCCCAGCATCCAGGGGCACCCTCCACCAGGCCCCCACTCATGTATCCCACCACCCCCACCCCCTAGCAGTGCAGGGGCAGCACCACCAGGCCCCCACTCATGTCCTCTATTACCCCCACCCCCCAGCAGTGCAGGGGCAGCCTCCACCAGGCCCCCACTCATGTCTCCCACCACCCCCACCCTCCAGCAGTGCAGGGCACCCTCCACCAGGCCCCCACTCATGTCTCCCACCACCCCCACCCCCCAGCAGTGCAGGGGCAGCCTCCACCAGGCCCCCACTCATGTCTCCCACCACCCTCACCCCCTAGCAGTGCAGGGGCAGCACCACCAGGGCCCCACTCATGTCCCCTATTGCCCCCACCCCCCAGCAGCGCAGGGGCAGCCTCCACCAGGCCCCCACTCATGTCCCCTATCACCCCCACCCCTAGCAGTGCAGGGGCAGCACCACCAGGCCCCCACTCATGTCCCCTATCACCCTCTAGCAACCATGACTTGTGCCACCACTGTGCACTGCTAACACTAACACCCAGGACATCAAAGATGACCTCACAAATGTAAATGATGACATCACTGATGATATCACATGTCTGGCTCCCTCTTTTTTCCTTTATTGACATATCTAGTCTAGTAACAGTCAGGAACTAAAAATTCAAAAAGTAGTGTATTTGTCAGTCACGATCTAAAAATTCAAAAAGCAGTATATTTCTAGACTTATACTTCAAATATGTTCTTACAGTAATTCACTTCGGGTTCACTCACAGCATATGAAACATATACATAGGGGAAACACCGACTTGGAAGACAGCAGTGCTTTCTATATATGAAGATGATCAGTAAGGTTATCAACACTTTCTTATAGTTCTGTTGTTTTTTTTATTACTGTACTTTCCCTGGATATGCTCATATTTGTATACATTGTACTCACACTACTTTCCTTTTTTTTTCTCACAATACTTTCGTTAGGGTCCAGTCACATTATGTGATAGTTATACATAGCAAAGTAGTAGCTTCGAAGCAGAGTAATCATTTCTGTGCATGAAAATCAGTGAGATTATGAAGATTGTCTGGTAAAACTGCTATTTTTTTGTTTATTTCATTTTCCCTGTATATGCTGTTATTTGTATTTGTTGTTGTCTGTGTTTTGTTTGCAATAATGCAAATACGTAGTAAGTGGGTTTTATTAGCTACTTAGTAGGCAAAACTGTGATAAGAAAGCATTTATCATTTTACTATTCAACATGGCAAGATTATTACTATTGAACCTCTATCATGTATGCTGCACACAATGCCTATGTTTCTACATGAGTAGCTTAGTATACTGGAAAGAACTTCATAATAGAATGCTATTGGTATCGTATCAATGCATTGCTTAAGGCACTATACCTCATGATATGTATTCCAATGATCCTTGACACTTTTTTTTATCAACATTACAATAAAAATCCCAGGCTTTTCATGAAAAGTAAATGTACATGTGATGTCATCAGGGATGTCATCAATGACATTTGTGATGTCATCTTTGATGACCTGGATGTTAGTCTTAGCAGTGCACAGTGGTGGCGCAAGTTATGGTTGCTTAGCTTACCATGACTGGCAAATTTCAGGGGTTTTTCAGTTTTACTTGGAACCATAATGTCCCTGTAACAAGGTTTTTTTCACTGAATGTATATATAAACACACATATTGGTCATGGGCTGCGCAAAAGGGGGCGTGAAGTTAAGGTGGCTTTAGCTGAATTTCAGGGGTTTTGTTGCATTAAGTTCTCACCTTAAAGTCCCTGCAACTAACGGTTTTTGCTTGAATTTCAAAGGTTTTGTTATTCCATACACAATAGACATTAATACTACAGACAATTGGCCTAATGAAAAAAATGTATCATTCATGTGCAGAACATAAAATAAAAAGAAATTGTGCAACCAGAGTCCCCTAATAACCCTGTTCTTAAAAAGCTTTGTTTGCAAATGTATTTAACTTTTAAAAGTGTTTTCATTTATGTGTACTGTTGATGAATAGAAAGTTATTAAAGTGTTACAGTGAATATATACAAACAGTACACTCAGTGGGCCTCATTATGAGGTTGGAGGTAGCCATGGAGCCATTAGCTCAATGGCTGCCTCCAAAACCCTTCCGACTCCGCCCTGGTGAATGGAGCAATTACCGGTCCATTCCGAGGTCGAAGGGACGTGTAATTCCCCATTCACCAGGGCCGTTCCCCATTCCCATTTGAGCCCATTAGGGCTCAAATGGGAATGGGGAAGGCGCTAATAACGGTACCGCAAATTGTGGTACCGTTATTAGCTCTAGAGTCCCTTTGCGGGTCCCATCCTTAACGCCTGCAAAAACCAGGCGTTACGGAGGGACCCGCAAAGGGAACTCGTAGAAGGGCAGTAAGGGATTACCGGCACGGTGGCCTTACCGGTGCCGGTAATCCCTTACCACCCGCCTCGTAATGAGGCCCAATGAATCCTAAAATAAATCATTACAAGTCTACTGCTCACATATATATGTACATATGTTATTTTTTTTGTAAATGTTTTTATTGCCACGGCTACCAAGGATGCATGCAGTGCTAAATGGGGGAGTTTTTCCTGCAGCTTCCAGAGGGGATAACAGCGGTTATAATGAAATACATAAGGATAGTAGGTTTTTTAACACACACTGGGCCTCATCACAAGTTGGGTGCTAACCCCGGTGGTATTACCACCAGTACTATTGGCCCTACAGCCAAACCCCCTCGGTGCTATTAGTGCCGGATCACAGCTTTGGCGGAATGGTTAGTCCCCATTCCCCATCGGGCCATTCAGGAATTTCCAATTCCCCATTGGGCCCAATGAGCAATGTTTGGTGCTAACCACCACTGGTGGTATTTGCGCCTGCGGTAATTTATCCGAAAATTGGAGGAATTACAGCGGATTTGCCACCAGCTATGAGCTGTGGGAAAATTATCCAAATACGTGATTTGGCAGACCCGTAAATGCGGTGGTAATAGCATTACTGCCACATTTAAGGGTTACCGCCAAACTCGTGCTGATGCTGACTGTATTGAAAGGATCAATTAAATGTCTTTGATTCATATATCCAGTATCTGTTTTTATTGTCTATTTTTATAACTAATAAGTTGGCGCTAAAAAGGATAGTATCGGTAGATAAGGAAAAAAGAGGTAGGAACATAAAATGGAAAAATGCTAGGATTCATACATATAACAAAAGTTATTTAGATTTAGTACATTTGTTTGTTTAAAGAATTGGGTAAAAAACAATTGACACTCAAAAATGTACCTAGCATTGGCAATTGGCCGTATGCTCTGAAAGAACCTTACCCAAAGCATCTAGGGTAGCATCTCCCACCTCAATCAAGCTGTGACAGATTTTGCACATCGCGATAAAGTTAGAAAGATCCAGTGCACACGCGATGGACTGAGGTTGGGTGTTAGTTGGTGGGCAATAGCTAGTAATTGAGCTGAAAATCTGTAGCACAGATGATAAATACTGCTGTGCTGATCTTCCTCCATGTGCTTTGACCTTATGTTTCACATGAGCCTTCCTATGTGAATGATCCACTTCATCCCAATGACAAGTTGTTGAATTAACATGGATGTTTTCCAAGCTTTGCAACGACTTGTATGAAGGTTCATTAAGCAAAACCTTACAAAAAAAGTAGCACCTAACCTCCTCAATCTCCTTTTTGCTGTGTTGGTCCTTTATGTGGAAATATTGCCAACTGTCCGAACATCTTTTTGTGCACATTGCTTCTTCCATAGTGGTGAAACTGAAGACACCCACACCGCCTAATTATCATTGCTGCTCGAACACATTTTGAAATGCAGGACCGTGGAGGAAAAATAAATGCTGTAAAAATACACAAAACAAAAAGGACTCTGCCACTTCATATCAAAACACTTCAAAAATAAAAAAAGCTAAAAAATAAATAAATACAAAAGCACAATACAAAGGACAAAGATATAGGAAGAAGAAAGTTAAACAAGGAATGGATACATCAAGGTACTGCTTTTAAAAGTTCCTGAAGGCTTATAAATAAGTTCACCTATCAAGAGACAAAAAGCAATGACAGAAAACAGGAAAGAGATGCTTGTGAGAGGGATAAAATTATGGTTATGCGATATAGAAAACAAGAATGTGTTTTCCGTATGCACGGGTACACCCAAGCAAATCAACAAGAAGACACGCCTGCACGTATCTGTAGCCGCGTCGATGAAAGGCCCAATCACTTTGAAAGCTGCATTGACATAGCTACGTGACTTCACACATATTTTTAACAGGTAATCGGATCATGTAACAGTTTTGCTTTTCCACCATATCTTGAATGTGTTCATTTTTCTAATGTTATCCAAGTAGACAGTTTACAATTAGTACCCGACAAAGGATAATCAAATATTTACAAACAATCTGATTGTCCCTCACTAGCAGCCTGACAAGGGACCAATCACCACTATATCCCTTGGTGTTTGTTCTCCTAGTGGCTGCCATGGAAAGAGAGAAGGAACTAACAGGGTAATTCATAGAATTTCGCAGAAAAGTGTCGCAAGCGGCTGGCGCAGAGTGTCCGCGTGCGATTGTCTGCGCCAGGCGCATGCGCCAAAACCAATTTCCGTGCACAGCGTATTCATGGATTTTAGGCTCCCAAACCAGCCGTGGCACAGATTATCGCAGCGACCCTGCAGCAGCGCCAGTAACGCCCCCAAGAACGGCCTCGCGCAAGGAAAAGCCATCAAAATCGCTAAATCATCGCAAAGGGCTGCGCTAACCCTGGACCAGTTTACAGGGCTGCCAAACAAGAAACGCAAAGCGGGTAACGTTCATATCAGGGGTACGCGGGAAGTTTTACATGCGATTAGCCAGGGTAAGTGTATTACAGGGGTACGCGGGAAGTTTTACACGCGATTAGCCTGGGTACGTGTATTACAGGGGTACGCGTGAAGTTTTACACGCGATTAGCCAGGGTACGTGTATTACAGGGGTACGCGGGAATTATCACACGCGATTTGGCTGGGTACGTGTATTACAGGGGTGTGCGGGAAGTTACACACGCGATTTGGCTGGGTACGTGTATTACAAGGGTGCGCAGGAAGTTACATACGCGATTAGGCTGCGTGGCCTCCACCAGGCCCCCACTCATGTCACCCACCGCCCCCACCCCCCAGCCACCAGGGGCAGCCTCCACCAGGCCCCCACTCATGTCTCCCACCACCCCCACCCCCCAGCACTGTGGGGCACCTGCCAGCAGGCCCCCACTCATGTCCAACTCATGTCCCCCTGCACCCCCACCCCCCAGCAGTGCAGGGGCAGCCTCCACCAGGCCCCCACTCATGTCTCCCACCACCCCCACCCCCCAGCCACCAGGGACAGCATCCACCAGGCCCCCACTCATGTCTCCCACCACCCCCACCCCCCAGCAGTGCAGGGGCAGCCTCCACCAGGCCCCCACTCATGTCCCCTATCACCCCCACCCCCTAGCAGTGCAGGGGCAGCACCACCAGGCCCCCACTCATGTCCCCTATCACCCCCACCCCCCAGCATCCAGGGGCACCCTCCACCAGGCCCCCACTCATGTCTCCCACCACCCCCACCCCCTAGCAGTGCAGGGGCAGCACCACCAGGCCCCCACTCATGTCCCCTATTACCCCCAGCCCCCAGCAGTGCAGGGCACCCTCCACCAGGCCCCCACTCATGTCTCCCACCACCCCCACCCCCCAGCAGTGCAGGGGCAGCCTCCACCAGGCCCCCACTCATGTCTCCCACCACCCCCACCCCCTAGCAGTGCAGGGGCAGCACCACCAGGCCCCCACTCATGTCCCCTATTGCCCCCACCCCCCAGCAGCGCAGGGGCAGCCTCCACCAGGCCCCCACTCATGTCCCCTATCACCCCCACCCCTAGCAGTGCAGGGGCAGCACCACCAGGCCCCCACTCATGTCCCCTATCACCCCCACCCCCCAGCAGTGCAGGGCACCCTCCACCAGGCCCCCACTCATGTCTCCCACCACCCCCACCCCCCAGCAGTGCAGGGTCAGCCTCCACCAGGCCCCCACTCATGTCTCCCACCACCCCCACCCCCCAGCAGTGCAGGGGCAGCCTCCACCAGGCCCCCACTCATGTCTCCCACCCCACACCCCCCAGCACTGTGGGGCACCCTCCACCAGGCCCCCACTCATGTCTCCCATCAACCCCACCCCCCAGCAGTGCAGGGCACCCTCCACCAGGCCCCCACTCATGTCTCCCACCACCCCCACCCCCCAGCAGTGCAGGGGCAGCACCACCAGGCCCCCACTCATGTCCCCTATCACCCCCACCCCCCAGAAGCGCAGGGGCAGCCTCCACCAGGCCCCCACTCATGTCCCCTATCACCCCACCCCCTAGCAGGGCAGGGGCAGCACCACCAGGCCCCCACTCATGTCCCCTATCACCCCCACCCCCCAGCATCCAGGGGCACCCTCCACCAGGCCCCCACTCATGTCTCCCACCACCCCCACCCCCCAGCAGTGCAGGAGCAGCCTCCACCAGGCCCCCACTCATGTCTCCCACCACCCCCACCCCCTAGCAGTGCAGGGGCAGCACCACCAGGCCCCCACTCATGTCTCCCACCACCCCCACCCCCTAGCAGTGCAGGGGCAGCACCACCAGGCCCCCACTCATGTCTCCCACCACCCCCACCCCCCAGCAGTGCAGGGACAGCCTCCACCAGGCCCCCACTCATGTCTCCCACCCCCCACCCCCCAGCACTGTGGGGCACCCTCCACCAGGCCCCCACTCATGTCTCCTATCAACCCCACCCCCCAGCAGTGCAGGGCACCCTCCACCAGGCCCCCACTCATGTCTCCCACCACCCCCACCCCCCAGCAGTGCAGGGGCAGCACCACCAGGCCCCCACTCATGTCCCCTATCACCCCCACCCCCTAGCAGTGCAGGGGCAGCCTCCACCAGGCCCCCACTCATGTCTCCCACTACCCCCACCCCCTAGCAGTGCAGGGGCAGCACCACCAGGCCCCCACCCATGTCCCCTATAACCCCCACCCCCCAGCAGCACAGGGGCAGCCTCCACCAGGCCCCCACTCATGTCCCCTCTCACCCCGACCCCCTAGCAGTGCAGGGGCAGCACCACCAGGCCCCCACTCATGTCCCCTATCACCCCCACCCCCCAGCATCCAGGGGCACCCTCCACCAGGCCCCACTCATGTCTCCCACCACCCCCACCCCCTAGCAGTGCAGGGGCAGCACCACCAGGCCCCCACTCATGTCCCCTATTACCCCCACCCCCCAGCAGTGCAGGGTCAGCCTCCACCAGGCCCCCACTCATGTCACCCACCACCCCCACCCCCCAGCAGTGCAGGGGCAGCCTCCACCAGGCCCCCACTCATGTCACCCACCGCCCCCACCCCCCAGCCACCAGGGGCAGCCTCCACCAGGCCCCCACTCATGTCTCCCACCACCCCCACCCCCCAGCACTGTGGGGCACCTGCCAGCAGGCCCCCACTCATGTCCAACTCATGTCCCCCTGCACCCCCACCCCCCAGCAGTGCAGGGGCAGCCTCCACCAGGCCCCCACTCATGTCTCCCACCACCCCCACCCCCCAGCCACCAGGGGCAGCCTCCACCAGGCCCCCACTCATGTCTCCCACCACCCCCACCCCCCAGCAGTGCAGGGGCAGCCTCCACCAGGCCCCCACTCATGTCCCCTATCAACCCCACCCCCTAGCAGTGCAGGGGCAGCACCACCAGGCCCCCACTCATGTCCCCTATCACCCCCACCCCCCAGCATCCAGGGGCACCCTCCACCAGGCCCCCACTCATGTCTCCCACCACCCCCACCCCCTAGCAGTGCAGGGGCAGCACCACCAGGCCCCCACTCATGTCCCCTATTACCCCCACCCCCCAGCAGTGCAGGGCACCCTCCACCAGGCCCCCACTCATGTCTCCCACCACCCCCACCCCCCAGCAGTGCAGGGGCAGCCTCCACCAGGCCCCCACTCATGTCTCCCACCACCCCCACCCCCTAGCAGTGCAGGGGCAGCACCACCAGGCCCCCACTCATGTCCCCTATTGCCCCCACCCCCCAGCAGCGCAGGGGCAGCCTCCACCAGGCCCCCACTCATGTCCCCTATCACCCCCACCCCTAGCAGTGCAGGGGCAGCACCACCAGGCCCCCACTCATGTCCCCTATCACCCCCACCCCCCAGCAGTGCAGGGCACCCTCCACCAGGCCCCCACTCATGTCTCCCACCACCCCCACCCCCCAGCAGTGCAGGGTCAGCCTCCACCAGGCCCCCACTCATGTCTCCCACCACCCCCACACCCCAGCAGTGCAGGGGCAGCCTCCACCAGGCCCCCACTCATGTCTCCCACCCCACACCCCCCAGCACTGTGGGGCACCCTCCACCAGGCCCCCACTCATGTCTCCCATCAACCCCACCCCCCAGCAGTGCAGGGCACCCTCCACCAGGCCCCCACTCATGTCTCCCACCACCCCCATCCCCCAGCAGTGCAGGGGCAGCACCACCAGGCCCCCACTCATGTCCCCTATCACCCCCACCCCCCAGCAGCGCAGGGGCAGCCTCCACCAGGCCCCCACTCATGTCCCCTATCACCCCACCCCCTAGCAGGGCAGGGGCAGCACCACCAGGCCCCCACTCATGTCCCCTATCACCCCCACCCCCCAGCATCCAGGGGCACCCTCCACCAGGCCCCCACTCATGTCTCCCACCACCCCCACCCCCCAGCAGTGCAGGAGCAGCCTCCACCAGGCCCCCACTCATGTCTCCCACCACCCCCACCCCCTAGCAGTGCAGGGGCAGCACCACCAGGCCCCCACTCATGTCTCCCACCACCCCCACCCCCTAGCAGTGCAGGGGCAGCACCAACAGGCCCCCACTCATGTCTCCCACCACCCCCACCCCCCAGCAGTGCAGGGTCAGCCTCCACCAGGCCCCCACTCATGTCTCCCACCCCCCACCCCCCAGCACTGTGGGGCACCCTCCACCAGGCCCCCACTCATGTCTCCTATCAACCCCACCCCCCAGCAGTGCAGGGCACCCTCCACCAGGCCCCCACTCATGTCTCCCACCACCCCCACCCCCCAGCAGTGCAGGGGCAGCACCACCAGGCCCCCACCCATGTCCCCTATCACCCCCACCCCCCAGCAGTGCAGGGGCAGCCTCCACCAGGCCCCCACTCATGTCCCCTATCACCCCCACCCCCTAGCAGTGCAGGGGCAGCCTCCACCAGGCCCCCACTCATGTCTCCCACTACCCCCACCCCCTAGCAGTGCAGGGGCAGCACCACCAGGCCCCCACCCATGTCCCCTATAACCCCCACCCCCCAGCAGCACAGGGGCAGCCTCCACCAGGCCCCCACTCATGTCCCCTATCACCCCGACCCCCTAGCAGTGCAGGGGCAGCACCACCAGGCCTCCACTCATGTCCCCTATCACCCCCACCCCCCAGCATCCAGGGGCACCCTCCACCAGGCCCCCACTCATGTCTCCCACCACCCCCACCCCCTAGCAGTGCAGGGGCAGCACCACCAGGCCCCCACTCATGTCCCCTATTACCCCCACCCCCCAGCAGTGCAGGGGCAGCCTCCACCAGGCCCCCACTCATGTCACCCACCACCCCCACCCCCCAGCAGTGCAGGGGCAGCCTCCACCAGGCCCCCACTCATGTCACCCACCGCCCCCACCCCCCAGCCACCAGGGGCAGCCTCCACCAGGCCCCCACTCATGTCTCCCACCACCCCCACCCCCCAGCACTGTGGGGCACCTGCCAGCAGGCCCCCACTCATGTCCAACTCATGTCCCCCTGCACCCCCACCCCCCAGCAGTGCAGGGGCAGCCTCCACCAGGCCCCCACTCATGTCTCCCACCACCCCCACCCCCCAGCCACCAGGGGCAGCCTCCACCAGGCCCCCACTCATGTCTCCCACCACCCCCACCCCCCAGCAGTGCAGGGGCAGCCTCCACCAGGCCCCCACTCATGTCCCCTATCACCCCCACCCCCTAGCAGTGCAGAGGCAGCACCACCAGGCCCCCACTCATGTCCCCTATCACCCCCACCCCCCAGCATCCAGGGGCACCCTCCACCAGGCCCCCACTCATGTCTCCCACCACCCCCACCCCCTAGCAGTGCAGGGGCAGCACCACCAGGCCCCCACTCATGTCCCCTATTACCCCCACCCCCCAGCAGTGCAGGGCACCCTCCACCAGGCCCCCACTCATGTCTCCCACCACCCCCACCCCCCAGCAGTGCAGGGGCAGCCTCCACCAGGCCCCCACTCATGTCTCCCACCACCCCCACCCCCTAGCAGTGCAGGGGCAGCACCACCAGGCCCCCACTCATGTCCCCTATTGCCCCCACCCCCCAGCAGCGCAGGGGCAGCCTCCACCAGGCCCCCACTCATGTCCCCTATCACCCCCACCCCTAGCAGTGCAGGGGCAGCACCACCAGGCCCCCACTCATGTCCCCTATCACCCCCACCCCCCAGCAGTGCAGGGCACCCTCCACCAGGCCCCCACTCATGTCTCCCACCACCCCCACCCCCCAGCAGTGCAGGGTCAGCCTCCACCAGGCCCCCACTCATGTCTCCCACCACCCCCACCCCCCAGCAGTGCAGGGGCAGCCTCCACCAGGCCCCCACTCATGTCTCCCACCCCCCACCCCCCAGCACTGTGGGGCACCCTCCACCAGGCCCCCACTCATGTCTCCCATCAACCCCACCCCCCAGCAGTGCAGGGCACCCTCCACCAGGCCCCCACTCATGTCTCCCACCACCCCCACCCCCCAGCAGTGCAGGGGCAGCACCACCAGGCCCCCACTCATGTCCCCTATCACCCCCACCCCCCAGCAGCGCAGGGGCAGCCTCCACCAGGCCCCCACTCATGTCCCCTATCACCCCACCCCCTAGCAGGGCAGGGGCAGCACCACCAGGCCCCCACTCATGTCCCCTATCACCCCCACCCCCCAGCATCCAGGGGCACCCTCCACCAGGCCCCCACTCATGTCTCCCACCACCCCCACCCCCCAGCAGTGCAGGAGCAGCCTCCACCAGGCCCCCACTCATGTCTCCCACCACCCCCACCCCCTAGCAGTGCAGGGGCAGCACCACCAGGCCCCCACTCATGTCTCCCACCACCCCCACCCCCTAGCAGTGCAGGGGCAGCACCACCAGGCCCCCACTCATGTCTCCCACCACCCCACCCCCCAGCACTGTGGGGCACCCTCCACCAGGCCCCCACTCATGTCTCCCATCAACCCCACCCCCCAGCAGTGCAGGGCACCCTCCACCAGGCCCCCACTCATGTCTCCCACGACCCCCACCCCCCAGCAGTGCAGGGGCAGCACCACCAGGCCCCCACTCATGTCCCCTATCACCCCCACCCCCCAGCAGTGCAGGGGCAGCCTCCACCAGGCCCCCACTCATGTCTCCCACCCCCCAGCACTGTGGGGCACCCTCCACCAGGCCCCCACTCATGTCTCCCATCTACCCCACCCCCCAGCAGTGCAGGGCACCCTCCACCAGGCCCCCACTCATGTCTCCCACCACCCCCACCCCCCAGCAGTGCAGGGGCAGCACCACCAGGCCCCCACTCATGTCTCCCACCACCCCCACCCCCCAGCAGTGCAGGGGCAGCCTCCACCAGGCCCCCACTCATGTCTCCCACCACCCCCACCCCCTAGCAGTGCAGGGGCAGCATCACCAGGCCCCCACTCATGTCCCCTATTGCCCCCATCCCCCAGCAGCACAGGGGCAGCCTCCACCATGCCCCCACTCATGTCCCCTATCACCCCCAGCCCTAGCAGTGCAGGGGCAGCACCACCAGGCCCCCACTCATGTCCCCTATCACCCCCACCCCCCAGCAGTGCAGGGCACCCTCCACCAGGCCCCCACTCATGTCTCCCACCACCCCCACCCCCCAGCACTGTGGGGCACCTGCCAGCAGGCCCCCACTCATGTCCAACTCATGTCCCCCTGCACCCCCACCCCCCAGCAGTGCAGGGGCAGCCTCCACCAGGCCCCCACTCATGTCTCCCACCACCCCCACCCCCCAGCCACCAGGGGCAGCCTCCACCAGGCCCCCACTCATGTCTCCCACCACCCCCACCCCCCAGCAGTGCAGGGGCAGCCTCCACCAGGCCCCCACTCATGTCCCCTATCACCCCCACCCCCTAGCAGTGCAGAGGCAGCACCACCAGGCCCCCACTCATGTCCCCTATCACCCCCACCCCCCAGCATCCAGGGGCACCCTCCACCAGGCCCCCACTCATGTCTCCCACCACCCCCACCCCCTAGCAGTGCAGGGGCAGCACCACCAGGCCCCCACTCATGTCCCCTATTACCCCCACCCCCCAGCAGTGCAGGGCACCCTCCACCAGGCCCCCACTCATGTCTCCCACCACCCCCACCCCCCAGCAGTGCAGGGGCAGCCTCCACCAGGCCCCCACTCATGTCTCCCACCACCCCCACCCCCTAGCAGTGCAGGGGCAGCACCACCAGGCCCCCACTCATGTCCCCTATTGCCCCCACCCCCCAGCAGCGCAGGGGCAGCCTCCACCAGGCCCCCACTCATGTCCCCTATCACCCCCACCCCTAGCAGTGCAGGGGCAGCACCACCAGGCCCCCACTCATGTCCCCTATCACCCCCACCCCCCAGCAGTGCAGGGCACCCTCCACCAGGCCCCCACTCATGTCTCCCACCACCCCCACCCCCCAGCAGTGCAGGGTCAGCCTCCACCAGGCCCCCACTCATGTCTCCCACCACCCCCACCCCCCAGCAGTGCAGGGGCAGCCTCCACCAGGCCCCCACTCATGTATCCCACCCCCCACCCCCCAGCACTGTGGGGCACCCTCCACCAGGCCCCCACTCATGTCTCCCATCAACCCCACCCCCCAGCAGTGCAGGGCACCCTCCACCAGGCCCCCACTCATGTCTCCCACCACCCCCACCCCCCAGCAGTGCAGGGGCAGCACCACCAGGCCCCCACTCATGTCCCCTATCACCCCCACCCCCCAGCAGCGCAGGGGCAGCCTCCACCAGGCCCCCACTCATGTCCCCTATCACCCCACCCCCTAGCAGGGCAGGGGCAGCACCACCAGGCCCCCACTCATGTCCCCTATCACCCCCACCCCCCAGCATCCAGGGGCACCCTCCACCAGGCCCCCACTCATGTCTCCCACCACCCCCACCCCCCAGCAGTGCAGGAGCAGCCTCCACCAGGCCCCCACTCATGTCTCCCACCACCCCCACCCCCTAGCAGTGCAGGGGCAGCACCACCAGGCCCCCACTCATGTCTCCCACCACCCCCACCCCCTAGCAGTGCAGGGGCAGCACCACCAGGCCCCCACTCATGTCTCCCACCACCCCCACCCCCCAGCACTGTGGGGCACCCTCCACAAGGCCCCCACTCATGTCTCCCATCAACCCCACCCCCCAGCAGTGCAGGGCACCCTCCACCAGGCCCCCACTCATGTCTCCCACGACCCCCACCCCCCAGCAGTGCAGGGGCAGCACCACCAGGCCCCCACTCATGTCCCCTATCACCCCCACCCCCCAGCAGTGCAGGGGCAGCCTCCACCAGGCCCCCACTCATGTCTCCCACCCCCCAGCACTGTGGGGCACCCTCCACCAGGCCCCCACTCATGTCTCCCATCTACCCCACCCCCCAGCAGTGCAGGGCACCCTCCACCAGGCCCCCACTCATGTCTCCCACCACCCCCACCCCCCAGCAGTGCAGGGGCAGCACCACCAGGCCCCCACTCATGTCTCCCACCACCCCCACCCCCCAGCAGTGCAGGGGCAGCCTCCACCAGGCCCCCACTCATGTCTCCCACCACCCCCACCCCCTAGCAGTGCAGGGGCAGCATCACCAGGCCCCCACTCATGTCCCCTATTGCCCCCATCCCCCAGCAGCACAGGGGCAGCCTCCACCATGCCCCCACTCATGTCCCCTATCACCCCCAGCCCTAGCAGTGCAGGGGCAGCACCACCAGGCCCCCACTCATGTCCCCTATCACCCCCACCCCCCAGCAGTGCAGGGCACCCTCCACCAGGCCCCCACTCATGTCTCCCACCACCCCCACCCCCCAGCAGTGCAGGGGCAGCCTCCACCAGGCCCCCACTCATGTCTCCCACCACCCCCACCCCCTAGCAGTGCAGGGGCAGCACCACCAGGCCCCCACTCATGTCCCCTATTGCCCCCACCCCCCAGCAGTGCAGGGGCAGCCTCCACCAGGCCCCCACTCATGTCCCCTATCACCCCCACCCCTAGCAGTGCAGGGGCAGCACCACCAGGCCCCCACTCATGTCCCCTATCACCCCCACCCCCCAGCAGTGCAGGGCACCCTCCACCAGGCCCCCACTCATGTCTCCCACCACCCCCACCCCCCAGCAGTGCAGGGTCAGCCTCCACCAGGCCCCCACTCATGTCTCCCACCACCCCCACCCCCCAGCAGTGCAGGGGCAGCCTCCACCAGGCCCCCACTCATGTCTCCCACCCACCACCCCCCAGCACTGTGGGGCACCCTCCACCAGGCCCCCACTCATGTCTCCCATCAACCCCACCCCCCAGCAGTGCAGGGCACCCTCCACCAGGCCCCCACTCATGTCCCCTATCACCCCCACCCCCCAGCAGCGCAGGGGCAGCCTCCACCAGGCCCCCACTCATGTCCCCTATCACCCCCACCCCCTAGCAGTGCAGGGGCAGCACCACCAGGCCCCCACTCATGTCCCCTATCACTCCCACCCCCCAGCATCCAGGGGCACCCTCCACCAGGCCCCCACTCATGTCTCCCACCACCCCCACCCCCCAGCAGTGCAGGGCACCCTCCACCAGGCCCCCACTCATGTCTCCCACCACCCCAACCCCCCAGCAGTGCAGGGGCAGCCTCCACCAGGCCCCCACTCATGTCTCCCACCACCCCCACCCCCTAGCAGTGCAGGGGCAGCACCACCAGGCCCCCACTCATGTCCCCTATCACCCCCACCCCCCCAGCCACCAGGGGCACCCTCCACCAGGCCTCCACACATGTCCCCCTGCCCACAGGCCCTGACAATCCTCAAGCATGGGCCTCATGGCCAGCCACCACAGCCCAAAGACACAACCAAGTATTACATG
The DNA here is from genome assembly GCF_040938575.1 of Ambystoma mexicanum. Lineage (NCBI taxonomy): Eukaryota > Metazoa > Chordata > Amphibia > Caudata > Ambystomatidae > Ambystoma > Ambystoma mexicanum. The sequence continues at coordinate 682,695,062 of NC_090939.1, read as the reverse complement.
CGCCCATGATACTACTCCAATGGAAACAATGTAAATGAACACATGTGTCTCACACACACACAATGTTTGCAAGTGAACCTGAAAACCCATATCATGACATGCATGAAAACAATGAGATGAAACCACACATTGAGGAATGAAAAATTCAAAATAATTAAATTACAGTAATGGCAATCAAAATTGAACAATATACACAAGTATAAAATAAAGAAAAGTAAGCTGACTGTCCCTTTTCAAAATAAAATCAATAAATGATAATCCAAAAAAATGTCTTCCAAAGTTCAAGTCCATAAAAAGGAAATGAAGGGAAAAAAGAAATAGAAACCATTGCTCCATGGAAAAAAATATTCATAGTAAAAAAAATATCCAAATGCAAAGTCCAACTATGTATAAAGTATTCAGGGTCCATCATCCCAACAGAAGAAATGAAACCTACAAAAAATCTAATCTAAAATGGAAGTATATACAAAAGGTGGAGCAGTGTCCGTCGACTCCAAATAAAAATAAACAATAAAGGAAAATTATCACTAAATAACTATATATAATGGCGGCGGGCCAGTCCAGCGGCTCACTCAGTGGTGTTCTGGGCCAGGGCATCATCGAACTCCTCGTCTATGTCCCGGAGGCGGTCCTGTTCCACGGCCCCCGAGGGTCCGCAGGGACGCCGACATGTTCACCTCCAACTCCCTGCGGATTGCCTCGAGGCACTCGGCCCGCCTCAGGGCCCTCTGCATGGAGTTCTCCGCCCTGACCATCGTGAGCCGCGCCTCTTCCGCCCGCCGCCGCTCCGCATCTATGGCGTGGCCCAACCGCTGCCACACGGAAGACACTGCCCGTCCAGGGTCCTCCTGCCCTCCGGCCGATGCCTGCCCCTCCGATGTTGAAGGCCCCGAGCTATCGTGGCTCCCACCTACAGCCTCCAGCTGCTGCAGCTGCTGCTGTCCATGTACCCTGTCCGATGGTGCCTGCACATCCTCCTCCAGCTGGGGTGCAGTCGTTGATGTGGCCACCCCTGCTGGACGTCCGACTCCCGACTGTGGCAGGGATCTGTTGTCCACCAGCCTGGCCGCACGGTCGGAGGCAGCTCCACAGGGCACCCAGTTGACACATGGGTGGGAAGATGGCATGGAGGACGACTGGGGCATAGGGGGTTCTGTGGAGAAGGGGGTCGGAACAAGGTCCAGGAAACGGTGGAATCCAGCCCTTGTGAGCTGTCCCAGTGGGTCAACGCGGTCAACGAGCCATGCGAGAAGACGTGCAGACTCATCATGAAAAGACTGCAGGTCAGCTCGCATGGTCTGTTGACGCAACGGCACCCCACCCTGGACAGGCTCAACCTGGTGCAGGATAGCCACATCCGCAGGGAGAGGAAGGCCAGGTGTTGTAAGCCAATCCCCTCCCTGAGAACGGGTCTGGAGGTAGGCATCCCCGCTGGTGCAAGATGATGCAGTGACAGGAGCAGGGACAGGATTGCACACAGGCACCTCCGCGGAGGCCTGTGCTGCCTCCTGTCCCTGATCCTGCACTGCACACTAGCACCAGTGGAATCCCCACCTCCAGACCCCGCCTCTGTCGCTTGCACGGCCTCCTCCTCCACCAAACCCCCCACCAACCTGGATGACTCCGTGCCATCTTCCTCCCTTGGGCCCTGTGGGGTCCCAGCTGCCCCTTCTGCTGCCGAGGAGTCCAACTCCAACCTCTGCCACTTGGACCTCCCCTCGGCAGATGCGGCCTGGGACACGGCACCGGACTCCTCACTCCCCGACGAGATCAGAACCTGGGAGGGGATCCGGGCCTTGCGTCTCCGGCTGGTGGTGTGACCCCTGCCGCTGTGCTCCACAGCACCTTCTCCGTACTCTTCATCACTTGACGCTGCAGACAGGGAGAAAGAAAAATGGACTCATACACACATGACAGTTATACATGAGTGGCATTGGTAAACCTCAGACATGGCATCACAATCCCCAACACACATGTCATTTCAACTTGCACACATGAGCCATACCACAGCCATATTGCAAAAGCCAGCACCATCCATTCACATACAACAGCATGAGCAGCCAAAGGTCATCCACACATCACATGCAACATAGGGAGTACACTACACATGCACACACATCACCAAACTTGCATGCATGTGTACACCTCCGCCAACTGTCGCAGTGTTCCGATCGACATCCATGTCACACCTGACAATCATTCCTCCACATCCTGTGGCATGCAAGCCCACACTCACAAGCACCATCCATGTGTCACACATGAGACCCCTCGCATGTGTCACCCTCACGGCCCTGTACACCCCCCCCTACTTGCCCACATAAAAATACATGTTCAACCTGCACACTCCTGGCACACCACCACACGCACAGCTTACAATCAGTATGCATGTACACTTACTGCTCGACTCCAGACGGGTCTGCCTCTCACGGACCTGGATGTGGAGCGCTGGGGATATGCGTTCCAGGACCCTCATCTGATCTTCCGAAAAGGGCCCCGGCGCCCCTTAGCATCCGCGGCCTTCAGGAGGCGCCGGGCCTTGTTGAGGGTCCTGGACCTGAAGTCCTCCCAGCGCTTCCTGACACGTTCGTAGTTGCGGACTGCCACCTCCTCCGCGTTGATGGCAGTCACAATGTCCATCCAGATCCGAGTCCGTCCTTCCTTCTCGGCGCGCAACCTTCCGAAGAGGGCATCATACTGCCCCAGGACATGCTCTACCAGGACACCAACTTCGGTGGCAGTGAAGCTGGTGCCCCTCTGCCTCCTTGGCCGGGGGTTGCCACTGGTGCCAGATGTTGCCGTGCCCGACATGGCAACCCCAGAGGCAGGAGTGGGTGGGCAACTGGTCCTGGGGCTGGGCTGTGGGGCGATGGAAAAGCAGTCGGGAGTCTTCGGTTCCAGCAGGAGTGGTCACAGCAACAGCACCCCTGGCTGATGTGCAGGCAGCAAATGGCAGGGCACGTGGGCAGCAGGCAGCAGCAGATGGCAGGTGGGAGCGTGCTCAGGGCTCTGGGGGGCAGTAATTCGGCCTTCTGGGCAGGAGCGTGGTCTTCCGTGTGTTTTCGCGTGGCCAGCTTGATACGGAGTGATTTTGCACGTGAAAATCCAGCACGTCTGCGTGTAATTCGAGGAAAGGCCCTTAGCGCGTAAGCGCGTCTATGAAGTCACGTGCACGTTGAATATGGCACACGTTTGAAATGTTGCGTGTTAAAAAAATGAAAGACACGTCTGAGTGTCAAAGCGTGTAATTGGTGGAAATGGCCTTAGCGCGTACACGCGGAAGTGACAAAGCGTGTAATTGGTGGAAATGGCCCTAAACGCGGAAGTGACAAAGCGTGTAATTGGTGGAAATGGCCTTAGCGTGTACACGCGGAAGTGACAAAGCGTGTAATTGGTGGAAATGGCCCTACACGCGGAAGTGACAAAGCGTGTAATTGGTGGAAATGGCCCAAGCGCGTACACGCGGAAGTGACGCTGGATGTGTGGGCCTGCATAAAAGGTACGTGTAGAACACCATTTCCTTGTACGTGCTTTTCGTGGAGAGCGAGTGGGTGAAATCTGTACTTCTTGTCGTTTCACAAGCGATTTACTTCACGGCGTTTCAAGTTCGTACTCCCTGTTACCTCTGACAGCTTTTTCTCTTTTTTCTCTTTTTCTGGTTTTCCTGGGCCTGTTCCCTCAAACAGCGTTCCCTTCTACTGTTGTCCTGTCTCCTCAGACAGCATACAATTCTTCTTTTGGCGGGGGTGTTGCCAACGCGCACACGCGCTTCTTTTTCACGCTCTTTTTCCTGGCAGACGGTGAGTCACGCACGTATCTAACATCTGTGCTTGCCCCGTGTGTAACCTTTTCAGAGGTCATTCTAGGCTGCGTGTGACACGCATACGTTCATTCTTGTGTTACTGGGTGCCACAGCGTAGTGCAGGTTTTTTTTTCCACACATGTGTTCTAGGAGGGGTTGCGTGCACGTCATCTCCCTTTTTTGGGCTTCCTGTGCATTGCGTGACCTGTCATCTTTCCCCAGGGGTCACATTCAGCCTTGCTAGAGCACTAGGGTACAATTACCATCTGGTACCCAACCCCTTTCACCCCCAATTGCCCAGGACAATAGTTTACAGCCACTCCCATACGCACATTAACATCAGTGCCATGGTTGGGAGGCGAGGAATTCGTAAGGGTGGCAAAGGTGGACGAGCCACAAGTGGTGGCCATGGTGGATCCGGTAGGGGACGTGGTCGTTACTTGCAGGGTGACCCTGTCCCCCCATGTGTGGAGGACCAGTCAAGGGCACCCATAATCCCCCCCCCGTCCTCCCTGGTTGAGGCAGATGTGGCTGACACCATCCATGCTCAGCACTTGTTGGACCAGCCCATTGTGGCACCAGACCTGGCTGACTCCATGGCTGACTTCCAGGTCAGCAGGCCTATGACACGTGCACTGGTGCACGTTGATGTCATCAGGCCACGTGGATCAGGGGCAGCAAGGTCATCTGCTGCCCCAAGTAGGCAGGGTGGAGAGGCTGCAGGGGCAGCTGCGGCTCCATCCACCCCAGCTCTCACACATCCAGCCAGGACAGTGTCGGTCCTACTCCATCCTGCTGACATTCCCCCTGACACCATTACACTTGAGCCAATGCCTGCACCAACTCCCATGCTGAGTGTGCAATCCCACACTCCTGATACAGAGTCCACCAGGGCTCCTGCCTCTAGTGTCCAGAGCAGCGTAGGACACTCAGGATCACCACCACCTTCCAAGCGGCAGAGGAAGAGTGCTCGTCCGGCACAGGCTGATGCCCCAGACACGGCAACACAGTGCGGCCCATCGAGGAAGCCCAGCTTCACGGATGCCGAACTGAATGCACTTGTCGAGTATGTGTCCGCACATGATAACGAAATGGTCATTGTTGCAGGATCCAAGACCACACCTGCACAACGCCAGGCACACTGGCAGACCGTTGCGGACATCGTAAGTGCCCTTGAAATCGTGAGGCGCACAGCCAATGATTGCTATAAGCGCTGGAATGACCTAAAGCGCAGGGCAAAGAATAAGATGGCCTCAAGTCATGCCGCAACTCTAGTGACTGGAGGTGGGTCTCCAGTAGAAGACATGGAACTCACTCCACATGAGTCAGTCACTGGGACCTACGTCACAGAGGAACAGATCCAAGGCGTGAGAGATCTGCCTGATTATGAGGCATTGTCCGGTGAGTGCACATGCATGTGTGTGTCATCCATGTGCATGGTGTGTGTGTGAGGGCTTCTGTTTGTGTGCCAGGTGAGGGTGTGTGCGTCTGAGTCGTTTGGGTCACTCATGTGCTTCATGCAATACATTCTGCGCAGCAGCATTTGGCCATAGCAGTATCCCTTCTGCCAACAGTAGACATCTAGCCCAACAGCACGCCAGTTGCCCTTGAAGTGTCACCTTGCCACAACATTGTTGCTTATTTTTCTCTGTTCATTCAGGCAGATTGTTTGCATTCCACCACTTTTACTAGGCATTTCTCAGTCCTCTAGTCACATGTCTGACATGGCTATGGTAAAGTGGAGTGACTTTGTTACCTGGATATCATTTGTTTAGACATGTCCCTGTGCAATCGGACCATTTTTGACTGGCAGCTCCAGGTGAAAAATCAGACCTGTTTGAATTAGAAAAGCTATTACAAGAGGGAACTGGACTGAATGAATAAGTGCTGCCCTCCTCTCCATCTTCACTCAATAGCAATGGTACATGCCATCTGTGTGATGGCATGTGTATTTCACCTGGCAATCACAGGCCAATGTGTGATGCCACTGCCAGGCAGCATGCAGAAAATGTGTTCATCTTCCATCTTGGTGTCATCAGTGTGTGCCATTTGCCTACCCTTCATACGCAGTGAGGGTGCATGCATGGGAGGGTTTTAGTCATGTGGGACATGTGTCAATCAAGTACTGGTTCTGTTGCTTCTCAGCCCTCATTGTGTGCCATGGTGCTAATGCCTGTTTCCATTTGTTTGCTTTTATGTCTTTGCAGGGGAAGACGCACCTGATACTGCTGGGGTTGTGGAGATGGTGCAGACCCAGGAGGGGTCTGAGGGCCGACCGACCACCAGTGAGGGACGTGGTGTGGTGGTGGGTGAGAACCCACAACTGCTGCAGGTCGTGCTCTCAAGGGGTGTCTCTGGCTGCACCTCCCCCGAGCTGTACTCAGGTGTTGATTCGGATGATGAGACCTACGTGCCGTCGCAGGTGAGTGTTCCTGGGAGGGATTCTGTTCTGTCCCACCCACCTGCACCAGGGTCAGAACCCTCAATGGGGATGTCAGTGTTGGCAGCTACGCCTTTGGTGGTTACGGATGCAGGGTCACACTCCGCGACATCTGATCCTGTTCCTGGGCCAGCAGATGAGAGGGGGAATGCAGTCCTGCAGCCTCAGGCAGTGCCGGCACAGCAAGGCGCAGTTCGCCTTGCCCCAGATAGGTGTGGTGCCCGCCGACGTGGTGGCCGTACGCCACCTGGCAATACCGCATGGGAGCAATCCATTTACGGTATGGCAACCCAACAGGCAGCATCATCAGAGATGATGGCTCAGGCCATGGATAGGGTGGCCACTTCCATTGTCCCCCCCGAAAGACTGATGGAGCGACTACAGCAGGCAACCGACTCCATCTGCCAGTCACACAGGGCGGACATGTTGGCGTCCAACAGGGACAGGCGGGCGGCACTGGCGACTCTGCAGGAAGCCATCTCCATAGAGTCCCAGGGCCACAGGGAAGCCCTGAGGCTGGAACTCCTTCACCTCAGGACGACTCTTGTTGAGCTTGAGGCTTCAACAAACCGAAGGACAGAACACAGCTGGAGCGTCTCACCCGTACGCTCTCAGCTGAGATGCAGGCAACTAGGGCGGAGGTCTGGGCATCCCGTGAGTTGTTGCATGGGGACCTCCGCACACTCATCCTCCAGAACGAGACCTACCACACCCGCATGGTTGCAGCCATGGAGGAACAGACTAGGGCCTTGCGTGGGCTGCCTCCCATAGTGCCACCACCTCCGGATGCAGCTGCACAGGGTGAGAATAGCGACAGCAGTGATACTCCCACAATAGGGTAGCCGTGTGGGCCATGAGCCCATGGAGGTGTTTTTCTTTTTTGCAAGATCCACAAAGGTGGGTTTTGGTGTGCACCCTGTCCTCGGACCTCCTGGGTGGCCTCCCCAACCCCCCCGGGCCCATTAATGGCCATTTTTGATTTTTTTTTTCTTTTCTTTTTGTTTGGGACAGTGTGTTGCCTTGTGTGGCTCCCGTGGGCATACGCTGCATTGTGGCTGGGCACATGCAGGCTTGTCATGTATTTGGTTGAGATGCTTGGGTTTTTGTCACACACACCCCTCCTGCTTCCCGTTTACATGGGCTTGCAAAGGGTGTGTCATGTTAATGGTAGTTTTGAGGGTCAGTAGCTGATAAGTGTTATTGCTAAATACCTGCTCAAGTGTGTTGTTGGTCCTGCATTACTGTGAGCATTTCAGGTGTCGCGAGTTTCAATTAGGGACACTGTACTTTGTGACACTTGTGTCATGTTGTGGGGATTACTTTGTTTACCTGCACATAGCATGACATGGCATGGTGTGTCGTGTGGCGGTGCTGGGGATGGGTTGGGTGACATGGCACTGTCCTCATGTTGCATTTTGCAAGTGGGTATTCATTTTAGCTGCATGAATGTGTGTTTTTCACGAAACTGCATTGGTGGCGTCTGTGTAGGTAGGGATGCACACATTGTAACACTTCCAGGTGAACAATCTCAGGCTGATATGGTTTTGACGGTTGATTCTCCAGACATTCAGGATCAGTGTCAGGTTGAGTCATCATTGATTGTCAGATGGTATGTGCCAGGGCAGTGTGCACTCCACAGGGGTGTGATTTCTATGTGAAGTAATTAGCCACTAGATGTGTACGGGCTGCCTCCCCCGTGCCCTTTCCCCTCACATGCGCAGCGGGCGTGCATGTGGTTGGGGATGTGGGGGCACCACCATGTCCACGGCCAGGCCCCGGCGTGTTGCAACGTTGTGCAGGACACATGCTGCCACTATGATCCTGCACACTACTGGGGGAGCATATATCAGCTGCCCGCCAGAACGGTCAAGGGAGCGAAAGCGTGACTTAAGCACTCCGAATGTGCGCTCCACTATGCCCCGGGTTGCAATGTGGGCTGTGTTATATATTACCTCGGGTGGCGTGGTGGGGTTCCGAATTGGCGTCATCATGTGGGGGCTGAGAGGGTAGGCACTGTCCCCTGTGGAGGTTGTGATGGGTATCATTGGTGGGGTTGTGACCTTGCTCAGTATCTGACATGCATGCATGTGCAGTGGCATTCATACTCACCAAGCAGCCATGTATCGCCATGCCGCCCAGCTTCTAGGTCCCGGTTTAGGGTGGACATTCGGTAAATGAAGCTGTCGTGGGTGGACCCGGGATAGTTGGCATATACTGAGGTGATGATTCCCTTGGCATTACATACTACCTGCACGTTGATGGAATGCCAGTGCTTGCGGTTCCTATAGATGTGCTCAGATGCCCTGGGGGTACGTAGAGCCACATGGGTGCAGTCGATGGCACCTAGCACTTTGGGGAATCGTGCCACACCGTAAAAATCCAGGGCGGCAGCATGCCTTTCTGCAGGTGTTCTGGGCAGGTATATGTGCATGCGGACTGATGGGCATGCAGTGATGATGTTCAAGACCTGGTGTAGGCAGCGTGACTGCGTGGCCTGTGACACCCCACCCACTATGGCACTTGTCCGCTGAAATGATCCAGTGGCTAAGAAGTGCAGTACATTGAGGACCTTCTCCAGGGGGCTGAGTGCTTGGGAGCACAGGGTGGGTGATGTGAGGTCATCCTCCCACTCACTCACCAGGTCCAGTATTATGTGTGGTGGAAACCTGTACCTCCCATACACCTGGTCATCAGGCATCCCGAAAAGGCTGGTTCTGGGTTTGAAAATTCTGGCCCTGACTATCCTCCTCCTCCTCCTTTGGTAGCCCACGGCCAGTGCTGCTAGGAACGGTATATTCATCCTGGCGTCTGAGCTTGTTAGTTTTTTGCGCGCAAATTTATGCGTCACGGGTCGACGTATGCCTGCTTCCTACTGGCATACGTGTTTCTTTGCGCGTGTTGTAGGCGAGCGTGTGAAACTTCCCGCGCACCCCTGAAATCCAGTACCCAGGCCAATAGCGTGTGGAAATTCCCGCGCACTCCGGAATACACGTGCGCTGATGTACTCGCGTGTGTAAGTGCCCGCGCACCCCTGAAATACACGTACATAGGCCAATCGCATGTACGCGCACTTTTGTCCAATTACACGCGATGACACTCTGACGTGCAGTCTTTCCACGTGTGCTCCGTCATCAAAACGTGCGGGTCACGTCACAGACGCGCTTACGCGCTGAGGGCCTTTGGTCCAATAGAATCGCGTATGCGTGCTGACGCGCTTACGCGCTAAGGGCCTTTCCTCGAATTTCACGCTGACGTGCAGGATTTTCACGTGCCAAATCACTCTGTATCAAGCTGGCCACGCGAAAACACACGGAAGACCACGCTCCTGCCCAGAAGGCCGAATTACTGCCCCCCAGTGCCCCGAGCAGCCTCCCACGTGCCATCTGCTGCTGCCTGCCTGCCTGCCTGCCTGCTGCCACCGTGCCCTGCCATTTGGTGCCTGCACATCAGCCATCTGCAGGGGTCCAGTTGCTGTGTCCACCCCTGCTGGAACAGAAGACTCCCGACTGGGATAACATCGCTCCACAGTCCAGCCCCAGGACCCAGTTGCTCACCCACTCCTGCCTCTGGGGTTGCCATGTCGGGCACTTCGACATCTGGCACCAGTGGCAACCCCAGGCCAGAGGGGCAGAGGGGCACCAGCTTCACTGCCACTGAAGTTGGTGTCCTGGTGGAGCATGTCCTGGGGCAGTATGATGCCCTCTTTGGATCGTCCCGCGCCAGCAAGGAAGGACGGGATAGGATCTGGGCCGACTGTGTGGTTACCATCAATGCGGAGGGGGGGGCAACCCGCGACGTCCAGAAGATCAAGAAGCGCTGGGAGGACTTGAGGTCCAGGACCCTCTTGAAGGCCCGGCGCCTTGTGGAGGGGGGCCGGGGCCGCATGAGTTCCATCCAGATGAGGGTCCTGGAACGCATACGCCCAGCGCTCCACGCCCTGATGCTTGAGAGGGAGACCCGTCTGGAGTTGAGCGGTAAGTGGCCAAGCATTGCTGTGTGAGACAGGGCAGGTTGCGGTGTGCTGGTTGTCTGATACTTGCCTGTATGTGTGACATAGGCCATGTACGCATGTATGTGTGCAGGGACATCATGGTAATGCATGTGCGACCAGTGATGTGTGAACCACATGGTCGTTGCATGTGTTTAAATGCAACATGGGGAGCCCTATGCAGATTTTACACATGAGAGCATGCCAGTCTCTGTTGCTGGACACGGGTGGGGGTGAGGGATGGGTGCTGATGCCAGGTACATATATGGTAGCCATGTCTGTGTGCCTGACCTGCGTGTCTGTGACTTGTGAATGCCATGGATGCATGACACATGTCTGTGACAATGCACAGATTCACTGATGCAGCCTAGTTATCCTTGTATCCGCTGTGTTTGGGGTGTATGAGGCCAGATGGATGTGACTGCGGTGAAGTGTGTGCATGTGATAGGCATGTCCCATGATGCATGTGAGTTCCATATCATTGTATGTTTCAAGAGTCCATTGGACATGTATGGAAATGTCCATGGCATGCACCATGCCTGTTACTGTGTCTGTTTTGCCTGGACTGACCCATGTGTTGTGGAGGGACATGATGGAAGTGTACTTTGACAGTGGTACTCATCTGCTATTGCTTCCTGTCTAGGGGACCATTGTACAGTACCCTGATGCTTGTGTTCTATGTCTCCCTCTACGCAGCGGCTAGTGAAGAAGAGGGCGGAGACGGCGCTGTGGAGCAAAGCGGCGGGGATGCCCCCACAGCTGCAGCGGAAGGGGTGGGTGAGCCCCCACAGGGGCCTGCTACGGCAGAAGACGGTGAGGAGCCATTCAGGTTGGTGGTTTCCACAGAGGAGGCCGCCACTGAGGCACACATGGGGCCTGGTGGGGGCATCCCTGCTGGTGCAAGTGGTGCAGTCCAGGGGCAGGGGCAGGAGGCAGCACAGGTCACCGTGGAGGGGCCTGTGCATGTTGCTGTCCCTGGCCCTGTGAGTGCACCACCATGCACCAGCAGGGATGCCCCGTCCCAGGCCCGTCCGCAGGTAGAGGGGATGTCCATGTCACCTGACTCCCCTCCACCTGTGGACGAGGGGTCCCGTGGCCGTATGGAGAAGGTCCTGATTGGGGTCGCGATGCGTGCGGGTGCAATTCGTGATGACATGCGTGCTTCCCGGGAGGAGCACGCACGTCATCACGAAGAGCACCGTGCCGACGTGGCCCAATTGGGATCTTCCATGTTCGGGGGTTTCCTGCATGTGTCGGCCAATCTGACGGCCCTCTCCTCCTCTGTGGAGGCTATACGCCAGTCGTTCTCCTTGCCGTCTTCCGGCCCAGATGCCACCAGGGCCCCCTGTGGACCTGCCCTGACCAATGCAGCCAGCTCGCTGGGGATCCCATCCCTGCCACAGTCGGGAGTCGGAGGTCCAGCAGGGGTGGACACCACAGCAACTGTACCCCAGCAGATGGAGGATGTGCCGGCATCATCAGGCAGGGCACATGCATGACGGCGTCGGTGGATTCCATCAGCCTGGATGCCGTCGTGCTGGCAGAGGCAGTTGCGTCGGAGGCAGCAGCAGAGTCAACGTGGGAGGCATCATGGCTTGGGGCCATCAACATCCGAGGGGCAGGCATCGGCCGGAGGGCAGGAGGACCCAGGACGGGAAGTGTCTTCCGTGGGGCAGCGGTTGGGCCAGCAGATAGTTGTGGAGCGGCGGCGGGCGGAAGAGGCACGGCTCACGATGGTCAGGGCGGAGAACTCCATGCGGAGGGCCCTTAGGCAGGCCGAGTGCCTCGAGGCAATCCGCAGGGGGTAGGAGGAGCAGATGGCGTCGTCCCTGCAGAGCCTCGGGGCCATGGAACAGGACCGCCTCCGGGACATCGAAGAGGAGTTTGATGATGCCCTGGCCCGGAACACCACGGAGTGAGCCGCTGGACTTGCCCGCCGCCTTTGTATATAGTTCTTTAGTTTTAGGTTTCCTTTGTTTCTTCTTATGATTTGGAGTCGACGGACACTGTTCCACTTTTTGTATATAGTTGCATTTTAGTTAGGGTTTTTTGTAGGTTTCCTTTGTTCAGTTGGGCTCATGGACCCTTGGATGTTTTGTACATAGTTCTTCATTGGATTGTTTTATTTTATTTTTTTTATTTATTCACCATGGAGCAATGGTCTTTGCATTTCTTTTTCTCTCTCGGATTGATTTTATTTTTAATGTGACTTTGGACAACATTTTTTTGAATTTGGATTTGTAGTTTTAATTTTTTTTTACGGACATGCAGCTTATCTTTTTTTCATTGCCATTTTAGTTTGTTTCATTTCATTTGCATTCAATTTTTTTTAATACAATTTTGTTTTCATACTTCACTGTGTGGTAATATCTCATTGGTTTCATGCATGACATGTTGGGTGTTTTCCCATTCAATTGCAACCATTGTGTGTGACGGACATGAGTTCATTTGCTTTATGAACATTGGGGGTGTAACATGTAATTTCCATTTCCATGTGGGTGAATGGGTTACTTGGTAGGGCCTTTTGGCTGTGGAGGCTGACCATAACGCACATGATTGGGGATTGTGAGGACCTGGGTGCAGGGGGACATGAGTGGGGGCCTGGTGGACGGTGCCCTGCAATGCTGGGGGGTGGGGGTGGTGGGAGACATGAGTGGGGGCCTGGTGGAGGGTGCCCTGCAATGCTGGGGGTGGGGTGGTGGGAGACATGAGTGGGGGCCTTGTGGAGGGTGCCCCTGGATGCTGGGGGGTGGGGGTGATGGGAGACATGAGTGGGGGCCTGGTGGAGGGTGCCCTGCAATGCTGGGGGGTGGGGGTGATGGGAGACATGAGTGGGGGCCTGGTGGAGGGTGCCCCTGGATGCTGGGGGGTGGGGGTGATGGGGGACATGAGTGGGGGCCTGGTGGAGGGTGCCCTGCAATGCTGGGGGGTGGGGGTGGAGGGATACATAAGTGGGGGCCTGGTGGAGGGTGCCCCTGGATGCTGGGGGGTGGGGGTGATGGGAGACATGAGTGGGGGCCTGGTGGAGGGTGCCCTGCACTGCTGGAGGGTGGGTGTGATGGGAGACATGCGTGGGGGCCTGGTGGAGGGTGCCCTGCACTGCTGGGGGGTGGGGGTGATGGGAGACATGAGTGGGGGCCTGGTGGAGGGTGCCCTGCAATGCTGGGGGGTGGGGGTGGTGGGAGACATGAGTGGGGGCCTGGTGGAGGGTGCCCCTGGATGCTGGGGGGTGGGGGTGATGGGAGACATGAGTGGGGGCCTGATGGAGGGTGCCCTGCAATGCTGGGGGGTGGGGGTGCAGGGGGACATGAGTGGGGGCCTGGTGGAGGGTGCCCCTGCACTGCTGGGGGGTGGGGGTGGTGGGAGACATGAGTGGGGGCCTGGTGGAGGGTGCCCCTGGATGCTGGGGGGTGGGGGTGCAGGGGGACATGAGTGGGGGCCTGGTGGAGGGTGCCCCTGCACTGCTGGGGGGTGGGGGTGGTGGGAGACATGAGTTGGACATGAGTGGGGGCCTGGTGGAGGGTGCCCTGCAATGCTGGGGGGTGGGGGTGATGGGAGACATGAGTGGGGGCCTGGTGGAGGGTGCCCTGCAATGCTGGGGGGTGGGGGTGATGGGAGACATGAGTGGGGGCCTGGTGGAGGGTGCCCTGCACTGCTGGGGGTGGGGGTGGTGGGAGACATGAGTGGGGGCCTGGTGGAGGGTGTCCCTGGATGCTGGGGGGTGGGGGTGATGGGAGACATGAGTGGGGGCCTGGTGGAGGGTGCCCTGCAATGCTGGGGTGTGGGGGTGATAGGAGACATGAGTGGGGGCCTGGTAGAGGGTGCCCTGCAATGCTGGGGTTGGGGGTGATGGGAGACATGAGTGGGGGCCTGGTGGAGGGTGCCCTGCAATGCTGGGGGGTGGGGGTGATGGGAGACATGAGTGGGGGCCTGGTGGAGGGTGCCCCTGGATGCTGGGGGGTGGGGTGCAGGGGGACATGAGTGGAGGCCTGGTGGAGGGTGCCCCTGCACTGCTGTGGGGTGGGGGTGGTGGGAGACATGAGTTGGACATGAGTGGGGGCCTGGTGGAGGGTGCCCTGCAATGCTGGGGGGTGGGGGTGACGGGAGACATGAGTGGGGGCCTGGTGGAGGGTGCCCCTGGATGCTGGGGGGTGGGGGTGATGGGAGACATGAGTGGGGGCCTGGTGGAGGGTGCCCTGCAATGCTGGGGGGTGGGGGTGATGGGAGACATGAGTGGGGGCCTGGTGGAGGGTGCCCTGCAATGATGGGGGGTGGGGGTGATGGGAGACATGAGTGGGGGTCTGGTGGAGGGTGCCCTGCACTGCTGGGGGGTGGGGGTGATGGGAGACATGAGTGGGGGCCTGGTGGAGGGTGCCCTGCAATGCTGGGGGGTGGGGGTGATGGGAGACATGAGTGGGGGCCTGGTGGAGGGTGCCCTGCAATGCTAGGGGTTGGGGGTGATGGGAGACATGAGTGGGGGCCTGGTGGAGGGTGCCCTGCACTGCTGGGGGTTGGGGGTGGTGGGAGACATGAGTGGGGGCCTGGTGGAGGGTGCCCCTGCACTGCTGGGTGGTGGGGGTGGTGGGAGACATGAGTGGGGGCCTGGTGCAGGGTGCCCCTGGATGCTGGGGGGTGGGGGTGATGGGAGACATGAGTGGGGGCCTGATGGAGGGTGCCCTGCAATGCTGAGGGGTGGGGGTGCAGGGGGACATGAGTGGGGGCCTGGTGGAGGGTGCCCCTGCACTGCTGGGGGGTGGGGGTGTTGGGAGACATGAGTGGGGGCCTGGTGGAGGGTGCCCCTGCACTGCTGGGGGGTGGGGGTGGTGGGAGGCATGAGTTGGACATGAGAGGGGGCCTGGTGGAGGGTGCCCCTGCACTGCTAGGGGGTGGAGGTGGTGGGAGACATGAGTTGGACATGAGTGGGGGCCTGGTGGAGGGTGCCCCTGGATGCTGGGGGGTGGGGGTGCAGGGGGACATGAGTGGGGGCCTGGTGGAAGGTGCCCTGCACTGCTGGGGGGTGGGGGTGATGGGAGACATGAGTGGGGGCCTGGTGGAGGGTGCCCTGCAATGCTGGGGGGAGGGGGTGATGGGAGACATGAGTGGGGGCCTGGTGGAGGGTGCCCTGCAATGCTGGGGGGTGGGGGTGATGGGAGACATGAGTGGGGGCCTGTGGAGGGTGCCCTGCACTGCTGGGGGTTGGGGGTGATAGGGGACATGAGTGGGGGCCTGGTGGAGGGTGCCCCACAGTGCTGGGGGGTGGGGGTGCTGGGTGACATGAGCAGGTGTGCAGGGTAGTCCCATGTGGTGTCGGCTGCCTGCAGCGGCCGTGGAGGGTGTACAGGGAATACCTGGGAGCACACAGCCAAATCGCGTGTAGAATTTCCCGCGTACCCCTGAGATCCACGTACCCAGCCAAGTCGCGTGTGGAAATTCCCGCGCACGTACCCGGCCAAATCGCGTGTGGAACTTCCCGCGCACCCCTGAAATCCACGTACCCTGCCAAATCGCATGTGAGACTTCCCGCGCACCCCTGAGATCCACGTACCCAGCCAAATCGCGTGTGGAAATTCCCACGCACGTACCCAGCAAAATCGCGTGTGAGACTTCCCGCGCACTCCTGAGATCCACGTGCCCAGCCAAGTCGCGTGTGGAAATTCCCACGCACGTACCCGGCCAAATCGCGTGTGGAACTTCCCGCGCACCCCTGAAATCCACGTACGCTACCAAATCACGTGTGAGACTTCCCGCGCACCCCTGAGATCCACGTACCCAGCCAAATCGCATGTGGAAATTCCCGTGCACGTTCCCGGCCAAATCGCGTGTGGAACTTCCCGCGCACCCCTGAAATCCACGTACCCTGCCAAATCGCGTTTGAGACTTCCTGCGCACCCCTGAGATCCACGTACCCAGCCAAGTCGCGTGTGGAAGTTCCCGCACACGTACCCGGCCAAATCGCGTGTGGAACTTCCCACGCACCCCTGAAATCCACGTACCCTGCCAAATCGCGTGTGAAACTTCCCACGCACCCCGAAATACACGCACACGTTATTTTTCAGTCAGCGGGTGTCTGTGTTTGTGGGTACCCCTTTGCACGTCATTTGTCCTGGAGGGCCACAGTATAGGACATTCATCATAGCTGTATATAGGTGCTATTTGTTGGCGCACCTTTTGGCGCACATTTATTACAGGCGCAGAGACGCTACCGCCTGCTTTCTTGTGGCGGTCGTGTTTGTGCCTGTGCGCTGGTTTGACCGTGCGCTTTTTTGCCCTACTCGATTCCATGAATACGTGTTGTAGGCGAGCGTGTGGACGTTCCGCACACTTGCACCCTGTACTTCCCCCGTGACGCCCACATTTTGGCAAGTTGTTCCCCATTCCGAGTGTTAGGCCCTGTGTTCCGCCTACTTTTGTTGTGTGCGCCGCGCTATGTGCGATTTTCGCTGTGGCCTGTGCGATTTTCGCTGTGACCTGGCGCACGCCGTTAGACGGCCCGTGCGCCAACATGCGCCGCGCACTTTTTTAGCGCACATCCAATGGTTTTCTCGCGCACGGCCTTCCATGAATCGATGTGCGCTGCTTTTCGTGCGATTTTCGCACTTGCACTGCGATTTTCGCTATTCCACTGCAAATCGCACGTTTTTGGCCACTTGCGCCGCGCTAATTATTCCATGAATCGGCCTGCAAATGTACTCACTTCTTCCTTTCCATGGCGGCTATTTTCTTTGTTTTTGTTTCCAATATTTTTGATAGTTGACATAGAAAGGGAGAAGAGACTGTATGAAGGCCCTTCTCCTGTTCGATGGTGCCCATCTTCTTTGTTTCATTTTTTTAACTGTTCACCATAGAAAGGGTGAACAGACATCATATCCCTTTCTTTTGCAGACATTTTATTTATTTTTTCAGTTGCAAAATGCCGGGTTATCTTGCAACTGAATAAAGACTCTCGGCCTCATCACAAGTGTGGCTGTATCCCAGTGGTAATGGCACTCAGATACAACCAGTGTAAATAGTGTTACTGCTACTCGTTCAAGTGCTATAAAAACCGGATCACGAGTAGCGGTTGGGCAGTTATTGCCCATTCTCCATGGTGTCCATAGGACCCAATGGGGTTGGGGGTGCTATTACTGCTGGCGGTAATTGCGTCACCGTTAATAGCACCGAAAATGGCTGAAAATGGACAGGAAGTGGACTTTTTTACCTTCAGCTTTTTGCTGGAGGTAAAACTCCAATTTTGTGCCCACCCCATAATAGTAATAGTGTTACAGCTGCATTTAAGGGATACCATACAACTCGTGATGAGGCCCACTGTTAGTACCCCGGGATAAAGTGAATGAGGACTTCAGGCAGATTCATTGCATCAGAAATAGAAGATCCTTCATGTAAATCATCCTCTCTGACCCTCTCTAGCATTTCTGATAACTCTTCGAATGGAGTGGTCCAGTTCTGCATTTCTTTCAAGGCTCTAGGCCTCCTTACAGGGTTTCCGGTAAAACCTGCTGATAGGCGGTGAGTTACCGGCAACCCCTTAAGACCGTTTCCACCGCCTCACTTCGCGGTGCCACTGGAATATTATGACAGGTGGCAGAGACTGTACATCCCCATTCCCATGGAGTCCACCAGCACTGTTAATAACAGTGCTTGTGCTTAAGTGAAAACACTGCTGGTAGGTGCCTGAATTCCCTGCCGATCAGGCATACCAAGAGTTCAATGCCCCTACCAGCAAACTCTTAGTTTGTCGGTCCGGAAAGGGTGCCAGTACCTTGCAACCGGATGAGTTGGGACCAATTACAAAGATACTATCAGAAGGAAAATGGACCCAGTCACTCTGATTCTTCTCTGGGCATCAGAATTGAAGCCAACCACAAAAATAGCTTTTGTTTTTTAACTCAGCGTAAAGCATACACAAGTCTGGTAGAGTCAGACTGCCTTTGTATAAATCAGTGTGCTCCAATAGAAAAACCAATGCATTTTTCACCTTTCCAATATCTGTAAACTGGTCCCAAATGTTCTTATGTTTAGTGGAAACACCATTCACTAAAACAAACAAACAATCTGCAATGTCATACGTCATTCATAGAGTGTTGACATTTTCTTCCAAATTGGGAGGTAAATACACCACATTGCCTCCCACACCTTGCATTAACAGTTTAGGCAGGGTTGACATCTTTGTTTGCAATCTAACAATCACTTGGAAAGGATGAACAGTTTGCAATGCAATCACTTCAAACATGTGCACTCTGTGTTTTAAAACATTAACATGCCACCAACCATAGACTTAAAGGCCCTCATTACAACCCCGGCTCTAAACCATGGCGCTATTAGCACCATGGTTGGTGCCGGTGTTGTAACAAGTCCGCCATGGTGGAATGGGGAAATACCGCCCCATTCCAAGGTTGGCGGGGTGGTAATTCCCCATGCCACCATGGCCCTTTCCCATTCCCATTTTTGCCCCATAGAGCTCAATGGGACTGGGGAAGGCGCTAATTACGGCAGCGTAAATTACAGTGCCGTAATTAGATCCTAGGTCCCTTTGCAGGTTAGTTTTTTAACGCCTGCTAAAAGCAGGCTTTAAAGTGCAACCCGCAAAGGGACCTTGTAATCAGGCGTTAAGGGTTTAACGGCGCCAACACCTTTTACGGCGCCGTTAATCCCTTAACGCCTGGGTTGTAATGAGGCCCTTATTCCTTCACCAGTGATATCTCTAAATTGCATTGGACATTGTCACTTTCTTAGGGAATTTGCAAATCACTTGCTCAAACCTTACAGGAAACCTGCTCAGCACAAAGAGGAAAAAGCAATTAAAGAAAGGTATGAAGATGTGCAGTGGTATGCTAAATATTCACCTTAACTCCATGAAAGAAACAGTGTGCCCAGAAAACCTTCACTAACAGCTGGCAGCATTTCTATATCAAGTAGCATTGGTGAAAGAAAGACATTAAAACAGTGCTGTGTGTTTCCTAATGTAAGCTATTGCAGATGGAATCTTCTGATAAACCTTCCCAAACATTTTCAACCTCTAATTTGATTAATCATCTCATCCAATTATACTTTGTCAATATAGAGGAACCTTATATACATCAAAATGTAAAAACCCATGACCGATAATCTGCACACAGGTATCTATGTAAAAAAGCATAACTGCTGCTGCTTTTCGCATGGTTAGACATGTTCAAATATCCAACTGATGATGAAAATATAAAATAACATTAAGGACAACTCTAAAAAGGCAATGCCACAAAAATAACGCCACCTCTCCGAACCTCTGCAGCATTTCTAATCACTCTTCAAATAGAGGGCCTCATCACGAGTTGGGCGGTAACGCTGGCGCTAATAGCGCTGGCGCTATCTGCCCTACCGCCAAACCCACCGGTGCTATTAGCGCCGGATCACGGGTTTGGCGGATTTGGAAATCCCCATTCCCCATTTCGTGCTCATACCGCTGGCGGATTTTCCGCCGGTGGTATGAGCGGGAATTTCCAGTGGATTTCCCCCAGCTCAGAGCTGGGGAGAAATCCACCAAAGCCGTGATTTGGCGGACCCTTAAATCCGGCAGTAATAGCGCTAACGCCGGATATAAGGGTTACCGCCAAACTCATGAGGAGGCCCAGAGTGTTGCTATGCTGCAGGTGTTTGAAAACTCTGGCTGGGATGGAGGTTGATTCTGCACAACACCACTTGCAGTTACAGTGAAAATATAAGACCACATATACGCCAAAAAAGGCTGCAGCCCAGTATAGTTGAGACAATCTCATGCAATTTCCAATACGCATCATCCAAATCTCGTACCAGATGATTTATCTTAATTGATGATCACAAGCTTTCTGAAGGAACATTAGAAGAGCCACTGGTGAGCAAAACATACAATAACAAAAAAGAGAATTCTTAAAAGGCAATTGGGCCTCATTCTGAGTTTGGAGGTAGCCATGGTGCTATTACCGCCAACATCGGAATGGGGTCCAATGCCACAAAAAATGAAGACTCCTCTCCGAACCTCTCTAACCTTTATAATGACTCTTCTAATAGAGTGTAACAGTGCTGTGGGGGTTGGAATACTCTGAATGTTGCTAGCAGCACCTTTAATGGATGGAGGTTGATTCTGCACAACTACTCAAAACTACAATGAAGATATAAGACCACATATAAGCCAAAAAAGGCTGCAGCCCAAGTAAAATCATTATTGAGGTATTAACTTGTTCCAATCCTTACTTACACCACCTCCCGGAGCTACCCATTAGTGGCACAGATCACAGATAACTCTCATAACTTAGAAATTGGGGGTCATTACGAGGTACGCGTAAACATGCCTCTATCAGCGGCATGGCTACCCTTTTACCGGGTACCAGGTCCGGGTTCCTTGAATGAAGAATTACCAGGCCATTCCCACCTTGGAGGTCGCAGTAATTTCCCATTCAGGGATCCCAGACCCTGAACATCCCCATTCCAATTCGAGCCCCCATAGGGCTCAATGGATGTGGGGAGGGTGCTAACAATGGGCCCGTTAATCATTGTTAGCAGCCTTGTTAGCACAGTTGTTAGCACTGTGGTCTGCTTGCGGGACCCGCTAAGGGCGCCTGGTAAAACCAGGCGTCCTTAGCGGGCCTTGCAAGCAGACTCCTAATGAGGCGGTAAGGGGTTGGCAGCTCCGGCACCTTTACCGGTGCCGTTAACTCCTTACCGCCTCACTCATAATGACCCCCATTGTCAGACGGTAAAACTGGAACATGTGGAGTTAACACTGCTGCCAAAGTCAAGGTTTAATTAACTGTTGGTGGTGTCGTACTGGTGGATTCACCTACTGGATGTGGTGCCAATTTCCATGAACGTAACACATCAGCCCAAAGCATTTTTATTTTGGGATGCACATACAACTTCTAATACGCATCATCCACATTATCCCAGGAGACTCGCACCACATGATTTATTCATGTTCCCAGTATTTGTGAAAAAACATTACAAGGGCCATGTCTTACTGTTTCCTTGCACAATGTGCACTGAACATCCTGTGCCTCCCTTTTAAAGTATGGCCTATAATCTGCACACAGGAATCTACTGGAAAAAAGCATCACTACTGCTGCTGTTCTCCTACCAAATAAAGACACTATCGGCCTCATTACGAGTTTGGAGGCAGCCATCCCCTTAATAAGGCATGGCTGCCTCCAAACTCGGGTCCGTGGTTCCTGAATGGGGAAATACCGGGCCTTTCTGACTTTGGAGGGCCTGGTATTTCCCCGTTCAGGGAACCCAGACCCGGACCATAGGGCTCAATGGGAATGGGGAGGGAGCTAACAATGGGCCCGTTAATGTCGGACCCGTTGTTAGCTCCCTGGTCCCCTTGCGGGACCGGCAAAGGACATCTGGTAAAACCAGACATCCAGAACGGGTCCCGCGAGGGAATCTCGTAATAGGGCAGAATGGGTTTAACGGCGCCGGCACCTTTATCGGCGCCATTAAACCCATTCCGCCTGCCTCGTAATGAGACTCTATTACTACTCCAGTATAATGAGCCACAATCCTAATAGCAATAATCCCAGAGCCAAGGGGCATTCCTGCATCAGATAACACCCCACAGTCTTTATTAAAGCCCTCACATTGGTCGGACCTGTAACTATGAGCATGCTAAATATTCACCTTAACTCCATGGAAGAAACAGTGTGCCCAGTAAACTGCCATTCACAGCTGCCACTATTTCTGTATCAAGTATCAGTAGAGTAACAATAACATAACAACAACACAAACCTGTGTGTTTTCTATTTTAAACTGTTGCATACAGAAAATTCCAATAAACTATCCCAAAACTTTACAACCTCTAATGTGTGTACTAAAACTGGATTGCTAAGCACATACTGCATCTGCATTTATTTAGCCAATCAGCACCAAATAATCCATTCCATTTATATTTTGCATAATAACAGTTTGCACAACTAATAGCACTCCTATATTCTTCATGAATATATGTTTAAAAATAAAACCAATCAGACACATTTTATATGAAATTAAATAATAGGTTTCACAAAACAATGAACAAATGAAGACAATGCCCTTTTCTCTTATAAATAACCACACAGTAACACACTTCAGGAAACCAAATCTTTTTTAAAGCACCCACATTTTCAAATCACCCAACACCAGAAAAAAAAATCTTTTTAAAACAAACACATTTTCAGGTCACCCCAAAAACACTTTAACACACACCATAAGTGATTATAAAAGCATTGTAGATAAAATCACATTTCCACTGATCTATGATCATTCTTTTATTTTGAGTGCAGGAAGTATACTTCATGATTATATACCATGCACCTCACTGAAATGCATTTTTTTTCCTAATAAACAACCATTCCCACCCATTTTCATTTTCTACATATGCAGCAGGACCACTTAATTTTTAACATATATAGTAAGATAAAAGAGCTCCTTTAGCAACATATTATCAAATAAAACTTCAACAAAACAATGACAAACAACTGATTAATGCCAATCGTATTTTATTTCTGGTAACATTGTGAGTTCTGCAGTCAAAATGCGAAATGTAGACAAAATGGAGAGTTTCATACGTTCAAAAATCAAAACCAGAAAAAGAGGACTATATTTTAAGAAAATGAATAAAATGTCCGACACATATTCACTGCAACCTATCACACAGAAGTACACATATACAATATCAAAACCAGCCAATTAGAAACACAACAAAACACATCCAAAACCCTGTCCAGTATTATTAGTAGCTGTGGACATTCAACACGACTACAAAGCTTACTTGTAGCCACAGCTACATGTGCATTTTCTACAAACTAAAAACCAAACTAAGCCAACCTTCAAAACTTCAAATAAGACAACACCTTAACACACAAAATAGCACACACAGATAATAGTCTGTGCTGTATCATCCACATTACAATTTGATTATTGCACAAATGTATGTTTATGTACATGGCTGTAAATATAACCCTGCATATGGACACAACCAAAAAAAAGATGAAAAGCGTCAACGTGTCTACACACATGCGGTCATAATAAAACCCATACATGAGCATTTGCTGATGGTGGCTGCTATTTGCAAATCCTATGAATTAAAACATATATTTCCACTCCTCCAAACTCCAAACAAGTGTCTCTAACACACATACCAGTTAGCTCCAATACCCATGCTCCTCCTCCACTCCACTGGTCTCTCCTAGACCCCCAAAACACTCAATGCATCTATTATGCTACTCCACCCAAAATGTCGAATAGCCGCGGCTACCACACATCCACAAACACACAGTTCTATTTGCTCAAATATAGCCGTCACTGCAGAGGGTACTGCATCTACCCATGGATAGCACTGCCACACACTGGTGGGCTATTGAATAACAGCATATAATTACAACAGTACCATCAACCAATTACAAACTCCAAAACACACACATCATGCATACCATGCTCATGCAAACTACTAGAAATTGCAACTAGGATCATTTTCATGGAAACAGAGACACTTTGCAGATATCATGGCTGGATTCAAAATGGTGTGGCTGATCAGAGAGATTGGCTGTTTTGGTTATGGGCTTTTTCGGAGAAACTAAATAGTAACATGGACCTTGGTTTGAGAGATTTTACAATTAAATAGTTTGGATTGTGGGGAATGCGTTGGTTCCAGGTTTTTCCAAAATTGTTCAGTCTGAAAAGTACAGGCCAGACAGACATCATACTAATTCATTGTGGAGGCAATGATTTGAGGAATGTACGAGATGCGCCCCTTACTTTAATGATGAAACATGACATGGGAAAACTTGACTGAGAGGCATAAATAGACATCGACCATCAGATTTAATGGTAAAATTGAGAAATCACAGAGAAATGTTAATAACGCTGTTTCAGCATTCATGAGAGACCACAACAATTATACATTTTGAACAACAACCTACAGTTCTATATGGCCAATTTTTATAGACATTACAGAGTATACCTAACCAATGACGGAAAGGCAGTGTTCCTTCATAACATTAAAACAGTACTCCAAACATGCTAAAACACTACACTCAATGTATTTCAAAACAGTCTGTTTAAGTACTACTTATCATAAATAAATACACAAATAAAAAAATAAGCAAAAATAAATTGTATCATACCCGCGGCTACAGTTTATTGACTTTTATTGACCGTGGTTACAAGCATTGGCTAAAGGGGTGGGGGCTCCCTTCAGGCTTTATACTACAATAGAACTTGAAAGATAATTGCAGTACAACACTATTACAGAGATAGGAAATGGGATGGGAAAACACTAGGATTCATAGCTGTAACAAAAGGTAAAAGAAATATTTTTTAAAATAAATATATACATAATAGATCAGTCTTATATATATAATACATAATAGATCACTCTCCGAAGGGACTCTCTCGGGTACAAACAGTGTACTTTTTTGCACATTGAGGCCTATAGCCATGGGTATGGTCCAAAGAACCCATGGCTATGACCCTCCCCAGCCATTGCTGCGGTTAAATGTGGCTCCAATATTTAATAGCAAATGGTGCAATACCATAGCCATGGTTATTCATATATGTTTAAAAATAATAATAATATCCTTCTATCAGAAAAAAAAGAAAACACACACACTTTAAGAAACACAATTTAATGTCCAAGTTTTTAAGACCATTATATATTGTATGCAGTGCATCACTTGCACTATATGAGATACAACATTTGTGCACACAACACTGTTGTTCTGTTTCCACATACTAATCATTGAGTCATTGGCAAAAGAATCTAACTTGGATTACAAAAAAACATAAAAATCAAACTCCACATAATAAAGATGCTGCCGCCAACAACCAGAGACATGGAACACCTGCAGCACTCTATTTCAAGAATCATCAGATATGTTAGAGAGGTTCAAAAAGAAGGCTTTTCATAAACTGTCTACACATGTACTGCTCCCATCTCCAGGAATACCACTATGTTTTGAATATATGTTGACTTGTTCACAGAAGTTAACTGTCCAACATCTGGTGCAAATCCACTGGGATGATACAAATGATACAGCTAAAACGCAATGCAAAAATAAAAAAATGTCTAAAATGAACTTACAAAACACCATCAATTCTACTACCTCACAGAAAACTCAGAAAACTGAAAACAGCCAAGAGTACTGCATATCTTAAACTGCAAAACTTAAATTACAACAAATACAATCAAATAAACCTTCAACCTCACTAACATGAATACAAAAACTAAATTGCATAATGTGGCTTGTCCTAATAATCAAATTCTTAAGGCACGTTCATTTGCTGGCCAAACCTCACAATGAATGTCTATTAGTGTGTCAGTTACTCAGCAAAAAGAAGTAGCACATTCATTCAGACTTTTTGTAGAGGGGGTTTTACTTGCCCTCTTTCATTTTCTTTATTCCTTTTTATTTTTTATTTCTCAATCTGCAAGTCACAGTTTTCCTTCAACATCTTTCTATACATAGTGACAATAAACACATACAGCAGCATTCATAAAGGTTAAAGGAAGCAACATGGACAATTATGAACTTTGTGACTCAAAAAGCTAGTAGGCAGATATACTAGATTGTACAAAACATGTGAAACATGTACTAAAACAGATGGACATATTCAACAAAAACATATTACATCATGAAATGTGTACTAAAAAATATGAACAGAACAATAATACACAACATGTATACATTGATAACCATTACAATATAGTGTGTTCCATGTGTCAATATTGTAAACTCATAACTTCTACTAGTTCATATGGGTCTGTGCACCTAACACATTTCTTCTAGGAATGTTATGGGTAAGAGTGTCCGAATTCCGATTTACACCTAGTGTTCCGGTCACCTGACCTATTCTTGGTTGACGTCACTAATGATTAGTACATAACTGGGACAGAGTTTAATAACTGTGGTGCTGTCCTTCCCTTAGTCATTTCAGCAAATAATGATTTAATGCACCTTCTCCTGGACCATTAAACTGTTGGACCCCTAGAGTGGAACATCAAACAGTGAAATTACTATTCACACGGTTGCTGCAGTAGTGTAAAATCCAAATATATATATACATATAAATACTAAAAAGGCAGTGGGGCTCCTACTTTGCCCACGGGAGACTGACCTGGAAATACAGTGAACTTGTTGGTCTGCTGGGGGCATGGGGACTTGTAATGTCGCTACACGGGGGCTTGACACTCTTGTGGTGGGAGATCTGCAATACAAGATATGGAGGCATGTATATATTTGGCATGTGCCTCATTGGTAAAGTGAGGGAATGTGCAAAAAATATTTGTAAATAAAAGATATGAACCTTAAACTCGGAGAATAGAGTTGTTTGGATGGAGCCTCTGTTGTAGAGAAAGATATCCTGTGTGCAGTATTTCCCAAGGGAACTCTGAAATGAAATATGAGGCAACGTGTGTGAGAAGGTTGCACCAATACTTTGTGTGCTATAGTAGTATCGCACAGGATGAAAGCAGAGTTACCTGCAAGTCATCCTTGTGCAGGGAGCAGATGGATCAGGTTGGGTGCAGTCGCCATGTAAATCGATTGAGGTGTATGCATCCGATCGACATAGGTAGGAAAATTCCTGCTTACTGAAAACAGAAAGAGGGATTCTGTATTGGCCTGAACATGCGTGGTGCTATATACAGTGTAGGCAAATATAACTAAAGATAGTAAGCAGCAGGATGCTTATCTTATCTGCTGTGGGCGGCCATGTCTCAAAGGGAAAAGCAAATGTGGCCTGATGCAGCCGGTTGCTTAGATATCTGGTGCAGGGGCCGGAAAGTCGTTGCTATAGTAATGGCTTGCCTATGGGATGTAGGTCTCTTAAATGAGATACTATGCATTGCACCATCTTGGAGGATGTTATGGCATAGTGCTGAAGGAATATTAGTAAAACAGACCTAGAACCGCTGTGTTGTTTAAATAATGGCTCGTCCACTAGCATATAAAATAGCTTGATAAAGCTATTTTTGAATATATGTTGAAGAACATGGGGTGGATCTTGAGGGACCCCAATTGCGTTGCTATAGTAATGGCTAGTACACGTGCGGTGTGCATGCGCCATTAGAGTCACTAATGTGGTACTATGCATTCTGCCATCTTGGAGGGTGTAGTGGGCATTGACCAAAAAGACCTAAAGGCACTATGTTCTGTAAATAGTGGCTGAACTACTGCCGTTATACGATAGCTTGATGAAGGACATGGGGCTCATCGTCTGGGGCCCCAAGATGCGTGGTGCCAAACAGTAGCAGGTGATAGCAGGAGAGTAAAATGAGTAACCACTTGTAGGGCAATGGAGTGCCCATTGGGACCCAGAAACGGAAACCTGTCCGGAAGTGACTGGGCCCCATGGACCCCAGAAACCCTAGATGCTACCCCTCCCGTATGTCCAGTATTGCTGGTGCACAGAAGGCCCCTCAAGAGAGGAGGATGATTAAGTGAATGTTGGCATCATTTCATTTAGACCCGTGGTTTGGCTTTGAAGCTTCTGTATCTAACAGGCTTCTTTGTATAGAATGGCATTGGTGGTGTTGGTGCTGGTACTGACTACATCCACCACCAACCACCTTGTGTCGTTTGTTCCAGGTTGGAATTCCATGTATGTGAAAATAAAGTGGCCTTGTATGTATGTTCACCGGGCAGCCTGTCTGTACCACACACCGTAGCCCACATGGACACTGGTTTACGTAAATGACTGCTTGTCTTGCAGTTCATGAATTGTTTCAGGATCCAGTCCCTATGTCCTATTTTAAAACTAATAGATTTTGGCACTAAATCTACATACAGTGCAAGTACCGCATGGATGGTGACATGCTAGTTCTCTCAGGTTCCACTGTGTGCTCCTTGTTTCCTGCTTCTTCATCCTGGAGTGGCTAGGCATTATTTCAAATTCCTGGATCTCGTGAGTGCCATGCATGGTGGTAGTTCTCCTGGCATGCTGGTTTGCACAATTGGCCAGAATTTCCTAATAATAGATCTTACTTTGCTAGTGTCTGGACTGAATGTGTTTACACATGAAAGAATGTGATCATCGGCTTCCTTATGTCTTGGTGTCAGAAGACTTTCTCTTGGGGTGAATCTGGCTCTCTTTTTGGTGTTCTTCAGCAGTTTTCTAGGGTAGCTTTTAGATCTTAATCTTTTCTCTAGATCTTC
Organism: Ambystoma mexicanum; assembly: GCF_040938575.1. Classification (NCBI taxonomy): domain Eukaryota; kingdom Metazoa; phylum Chordata; class Amphibia; order Caudata; family Ambystomatidae; genus Ambystoma; species Ambystoma mexicanum. The sequence continues at coordinate 682,666,695 of NC_090939.1, read as the reverse complement.
TTCATGGTATTGGTAATCCGTCAGTTCGGTACAGTTCCTCCGGATACGCAAATTTTGTCCATATGGAAGATTTCCCTTGAGGTTCTTGGGATGGTAACTCTCAAAGTGCAGCAGCATGTTCCTGTCAGTACTCTTTTTGTACAGTGTACAGTATGTTTTCCCCTCGTTATTGGCCATGGTGTGGTCCAGACAGTGTATGGAAGACCTTTATGTGCGTCATCATGTTGCTGAGCCAGATATGGAATTCTTCTAGACTGTCCTGGTCACCTTGCCATATGAAGATAATGTCATCTATGTACCACTTCAATATTTTGATTCTGTGGTGGAAGTGACTGACTTTGTTGAAGGTGTGCTTTTCTTCATAAAGTGCCATATATAGTACAGCTAAACCAGGGGCAAAAGCTGCCCCCATGGGCGTTGCACAAATTTATAGGTAAAACACTCTATCTTCCAGTAAAATGTTCTTAGACAGCGCTATGGTAAGCAGTTCCAAAATATAGTTCACAGGGACCCGTGTTTGTTCCATGTTGTGGGTGAGATGGTGCCTTATGCATTTCACTGCTTCCTCTTGAGGAATACTTGTATAGACTGCCTTAATGTTCCACGTACCTAGGAGTTCTTTGGTAGGTTAAAAGGTGTGTCCTCATAGTGGGTGATTGTGTTCATGGTGTCTGTAAGATACAATGTGGTACCTTGGCTCAAAGGTTTGAGAAAGTGATCAATACATTTGCATAATGCTTCTTTGATGGTCCCACATCCCGAAAATATGGGTCTTCCTGGTGGATTTTGCGGGTCATTGTGAATTTTCTGCAATGCATAAAATGCCAGAGTCCTGCTCTGTTAGCTGATCAAATATTTCTGTTCATTCTTGGTTATTCATCTATGCTCGTAGGCATATTAAGATGTCGCTTCAATTTGTTTCAATATTTCTGCTGAAGGGTCCTTTTTGAGCCTTTGGTTATTGGTTTCATCATGGATAAGGTCTCTCACCATTTTCTGGTATTGTTCTATGGACTGAATATCAATGCCTCCCCCTTGTCTGCGGGTTTTAGCACAATTTCTGTGTGGTTACTCAAAGATTTGAGGGCCGCTCTCTCATTTACTGATAGGTTGTGTCTGGTGTGGTATTTCTTGGATTGTGGAGTCGCAATTTCCTTTAGTACATATTTTTCAAACAAGATCATCACTTGAGGTACCTGATTGTCATTGTCAATGGGTTTGAATTTATTTGGATTTTATTCTCAGTCCTGTATCTTGTTCAACCTCAACTCTGGTGTTATCGTTGACATTTGATTTCAGTCTGATCTTCCTGAAGAATTGTTTTATTTCAGTTTCCAAAATGAACCAGTTGGTGGGATTAGATGGTACAAATGATAAAGGATAAACTAAATGCCTACATATGCCGCCAAAATCTCTGCCTTAATTCCAGTCAGACTGAGATTTCCTCATCGGCACACCTGCTCCCTCCTTTCCTGCCGCTCTCTGGCCGGCCTCTCTTGGCCCTCTTCCTTCTCCCACGTGTGAGGCAAAAAACCTTTGGGTCATCTTCGGGTCCACTCTCTCCTTCTATCCTCACATCTCTGATGTCTCTAAGAGGTCATACTACCAGGTGCATCTCCTCAGAGGTATTCTTCCTTTCCTTTCCTTCCCCCAGAAGCTCACTGTCTCCAGAGCTCTGGTTCCCTCTAGGCTGGACTACTGCAACAGCCTCTTTCTAAATCTGCCTGCTTCTACTCTGCGCCCTCTGCAACTCATCCAGAACAGGACTGCAAGACTTGTCCTTGGCCTCAAGCCCAGGGATTGTATCTCTCCAGGACTGAAATCTCTGCACTGTCTCCCATGGCTTCGAGGATTAAGTTCAAAATCCTCTGCATTATCCGCAGGCCTTCTGGGACCTGGGGCCCCAATACCTCCAACTCTCTCTTCCTAAATTTCTTCCTTCTCGAGCTCTTCGCTCACCTGCTTCCAACTCCCCCAGGGTCAGTCGCTTCTTCAAGCAACAAGTTGGTGGTCCATCTCTTTCTACGGCTGGGGCCTCCCACTGGAACAGCCTCCCTACCTCCCTGAAACATGAGGAGAACCATCTCCGGTTCTGGAAGCACCTCAAGACCTTCCTCTTTGTTTTTGCTTTCTCTCCTCCTCTCTCCTGCTTAACTCCCGACTGAAACTGCACTGGTCACCTGGCTACCCTCTGATCTCAGGCCCAGGTCCCCTCCCAGCGAGCTGCACACCTACACTGCCTCCTGGGCAACCCCTGCACTTGGGGGCTGTTTCTTTATTCCTACAGTCCCCTCCAGCTCTTGACACTTGATGTCTGCACTTACCCCTGCACTTGCCACTAACTGGCCGCACTTTTAACTATTGTTTTATTTATTCTTTACTGTTGATCCTATGTATTGCATTGCCCTCATTACCCCCGCACTTACCCTTCCCCCCCTGCACTTGCGTGATATCAATGTCATCTGACCTAGTAATATTGTTGTCTTTGTCTTCCCTCGGTTCCTCCTCCCATGCCTCATCGCGCCTTGAAACACTTGTGTATACCCACCTTATAAATGCCATATCATAGCATAGCATATAATATCATGTCATATAAATGCCATTGATTGAAAAATCTAATTGTGTAGGTTCATGTTAGTGAAAGTTAACAAATACATTACAAAATACTTGCCACACAATCAGAGCAGATGAAAAAAATTATAATAAACACCATCTGATAGCAGTAATTAATATAGCTAACAGACACAACACACACAACAGTGCAAATAAGCCTTCAAACATGAAAACATTTATTAACGCCTCCTTTCACATCAACCACATTCCTGCCATGTGCACAGTGAGAGTTCTGGAATAAAAAGGATACAACTGCAAACAATTCTTGCTTTTATACTTTCCAAAATGAACACCGAAAAGAGAGCACTATATACCATTACAACTACTAAAATGTATGACACATTTTCACTACAATCACAAATAGAACAGTAACAACAACCAATAACAAATAATGAAACTCACAGAAATCTTTTTTTTCTCTACCCAGCCTCTTTCATACCCTCGAATATTTGATGCGGCTGCAGACCCTGCTTTGTATCCTCGGTTACACGTACATTTTTCTACAAGCCCAAAACCAAACTAAATCGCCCTTCAGAACTTCAAATGATATAAGAGAACACCTAAGCAGATAAAATAACACACAACAATTAAGTTCTGTACAGTATAATTCACATAAAAATATGATTATTGAACAGACAATTTATAGTTTATAGACGCAGTTTTAAATATAAATGTGCCTATGCGTACAGCCAATAAAGTTATGAAAAGCATTGACACATCTACGCACATGCTTTTTCTGTTGACACGGTTATAGAAAAGCCAATCATGGCTGGTTTCTGTTAGCCGTGGCTATACCAAAAACCTATGAATAAAAATATGTATTTCCACTCCCACAAACTCCAAACAACCAAACAAGTGTCCTTAACATGCCTACCAGCCCCCTTCCGCTCCACTGGTCTCTCCCAATCGCCGAAAACACTCAATGCATCTATGATGCTACTCCACCCAAAATGTCGGATAACCGTGGCTACAACACGTCCACAAACACACATTTGCCACGGCATAGCTGTGGCTGCACAGGGTTTCACATCTACCCGCCAGTAACAATGCTGTGCACTGAGTGGCTGCTGGAGAGCCGCAGATAATTACAACAGTACCATCAACCAATTACAATCTCGAAAACAAACACATCAGAAAACAGAGAAAGATTTCAGATATCATGGCTAGTTTGAAAACTCTGTGGCTGATCAAACACAGTTGGTTTTTTTGGTTACTGACCTTTTAAATATTGACATGGGGTTTGAAACTCGGGGCATGCATTGGTTCCACGTTTTTCCAAAAGTGTTTAGTCTGAGAAGTACAGGGCAGCCAGACGTCATACCAATTCATTGTGGAGGCAATGATTTGGTGAATGCATGAGGTGTGTCCCTTACTTTAATGATCAAAGAAGACATGGGAAAAGTAATGGAACTATTTCCTCACACCATCTTTATCTTTTCCAATTTATCTCAGAGGCAAAAATGGAGATGGAAAACCACATTTAATGGTAAAATTGAGAAATCACTGAGAAATGTTAATAAAGTAGTTTCAGCATTCATGAGAGACCACAACCAATTATGGTTTTCAAACAACAACATAAAGTTCTACATGCCCAATTTCTATAGACATGATGGAGTACACCTAACCGATGAAGGAAATGCAGTGTTCCGTCATAACATCAAAACAGTACTCCAAATATACTAAAATACTACACTTAGTGTACCCCTAAATAGTCCTTTTAAGGACTACTTATCACATATAAATACACAAATACAATAAAATAAGAACCCAAAATATTTTTTTGATTTTACCCGAGGGTACATTGACTTTTATTATAACTGAGGATAAAAATTCTCAGTTAAAGTGGGGGCTCACTTCAGGTTTTATACTACAGTAGAACTTAAAAGATCATTTCTTTACAGCACTACTCATGTACTTTTGTAAAGTAGGTGAGGATAAAGAAAGCAGAGAATAATACTTAACAGTAAACTGGGTAGGCAAACATTTCACAGCCACAAAATATAATACCATATGGAGAATTTCCCCCTGGGGATAGAACGGGACCCTGCCAGGGGCTCCCTGGCACTGCCGCTTTGCTTGGGGACGGTACACCCACATGGGAAACAGATGCCCATGGCCGGGGACATCACCTTCAACCGTCCTGGAGTTCTTGCTGGCCTGTGTTACAGCTTTTCCCCACCAGGGAGTCCCGGCAGTGTGCCAATACCACCCCGAAGGGAAAAGCTGTAACATAGCCCAGCCAGAACTCCAGGACGGTTGGAGGTGATGTTCCGGCCTTGGACATCCGTTTATCATGTCGGTGTACCATCCCCAAGCACAGCAGCAGCTCTGGGGAGCCCCGACAGGATCCCCGACCTTTCCGGGTGGGAGAAGCTGTAACGCAGGCCAGCCAGAGCTCCTGGAAAGTCAGGGGTAACGTCCCTGGCCTTGGGCAGATGTCTCTCATGTGGGTTGACCTTTCCAAACTGCAGTGGCAGTTCCAGGGTGCCCTGGCAGGGTCCCCAACCTTTCCCGGAGGGAGAAGCTGCAACGCAGGCCAGCCAGAGCTCCAGGATAGTCAGTGAAATTTCCCAGGCCTTGTTGGGCTGTCTCCCATATTAGGCGACCCTCCCCAAGTGCAGCGGCTGTCCCAGGGAGCCCGGGCAGGGTCCCCATCCCTTCCCCGAGGGATATTCTGTAATGCAGCAGAGCCAGAGCTCCAGTATTTGTCAGGGGTCATATCCCTGGCCTTGGGCAGCTGACTCCAATGTGGGTTGAACATCCCCAAGCCCAGCGTTTTTTTCCGGGAGGACCGGGACATTCCCTGTCCTTTCCCAGAGGGAGAAGCTGTAACACAGGCCAGCCAGAATATCAGGATTGTTGGGAGTCATGTAGCTGGCTTTGGGCACCCATCTCCCATGTGGGTTGACCCTCCCCAAGTGCAGCTGCAGTCCCAGGGAGCACCGGCAGGGTCCCCCTCCCTTCCCAGAGTTACATTTTGTAACACAGCCGAGCCAGCACTACAGGATGGTATGGGGTGAGGTCCGTGGCCTTGGGTGGCTGTCTCCCATGTGGTTTGACCATACCCAAGCCCAGTAGCGGTTCCAGGGAGCCCTGGCAGGGTCCTGGACCTTTCATGGAGGGAGAAGCTGTAATGCAGCCCAGCCAGAGCTCCAGGCTGAGCTTGGAGATGGTCGAGCCAAATGGATTACGGGTACCCAAGGCTTGGGACATTACCCACAACCATCCTTGAGCTCTGGCTTGGTTGCGTTACACCTTCTCCCTCTGGGAAAGGATGGGGAGCCTGTCGAGACTCCCTTAAACCACTGTTGGACTTGTGGATGGTCAACCCACATGAGGGACAGCCACCCAAGGCCAGGGATATCACCCCCAACCAGCCTGGAGCTCTGGCTGGGCAGCATTACAGAATTTCCCTCGGGCAACGGACGTGGACCCTGCCGGGGCTCCCTGGGACTGCTGTTGGCCTTCTGTGTGTTTCTTTTCCACCCAGGTAGGTGTACCCATACATGTGAGTTACTGTTTTCATCCAGACACCTGTGGGAATGTGGGAAGGTAGGACATGTGTTGTTGGTGGTGTGTTTCAGTAGTTTCCATGTGGGAAATATCTGAAAATGTAGGTTTTTCCCCCTAAATTTGGGATTTTGCTGCGGCTTGTGGGTAATAAACTCTAAGGTGAGTCGGCCAAGTCAGACCTCTGTGAATTTACACGTGTGTCTTCTTTTCAGAAATTCATGGGGTTCCCTATTTTCCTTGGTGGTTGCGACATTGCAGGCCCAAATCTGCAGGTTGGCTACCCAAACCCTTTGGGGGATAGCAGTGTTTTAGCCCTTTCCCTTTGCGCCCAGGTAGGTACACCCACACATGCGAGGTAACATTTTCATCAGGACACCTGTGGAAATGTGGGAAGGTAGGACATTTGTTTTGTTCACTTGGTTTTCATAACGTTTTCATACATTTGCTGATGCACTTTGTCACACAACCCTTTCATTTCTTAAATGTGACCTACATTTTGTCGCTGCTTTAGGCACTATGCACTTTTGTAACCCGCACAAGTCACCTACCCTTCAAAAGGTCTGGCTGTGCTCTTTCAAAAAATGTATTCTTGCCATTCCTCACCACATTTGTTTTGCTTATTTACACATGCTAAGTATGTCTGTTTAGGCCATAAGCATAACATTCCTGTGTACCATGGCTCAGTTTTTGGCTTGTGGTATTGCATGTTTTGTGTAACATTACAAAAATGTGTGATTTCCTAACTGGAAGAGTTAGGGGAATGTAGTGGGGCATTGCTTTTCTCAGAATTCACAGAAGCCATTGCCTTACAGGGCCAAACATGTCCACCACAAACCTTTTTTCTATCATTTTTCAAATTTTTCCCCAAACTATGGAATTTTTCCCTACATAGTTGTTGCCTGACCTGCGCAAATCACCCCTTCCTAAACTTGAAATGTTGTCTACTTTTTCTGAAATGTATGCCTTTCTGTCTTCCAATTCAGCTTTCCTACCCTCCTCTTCCAGTCCGTCCATGTATGTCCTATTGGAAAAAAATCGCTGAATCGCCTACCTCTCACAAAACTGATGGTAACCATACAGAAATATGTTTTTTTGTTTGCACTCAACCTGTTCTTAAAAGCCTGGAAAATGGCAAATTCAGCACAGCAAACCATTTGTTCCTAGCTCTTACAAGGAAAAAACACAGGCTTCTTTGTACATCTTTTTATTATCATTTTCTGAAGAAACCTAAAATGTTCTCCCTTTTTGGTTATTCCTTCTCACCCCATACAGAAAACTAGAATTCCTTTGTGGCGTTATGACCGCCTACATGTGGGAAGAAAAGGGGCTAAATGTGGCTGAGATATCTCATGTACCAAAAATGTTACAAGGGATTAAATGGTGACATACCGAAATCACCAAAAAAGGCCTTGGAACTAGGGGGGAAAAGCCTTGGCAGTTAAGGGGTTAAAGAAGAAGCTGTTACAATAGTCCAGCCTAGACAGTACCAAAGCTCTAGAAACATTGAGCTTCTGGAGAAAAGTGATAAAAGGGAGGATACCTCTGAGTCGGTAGAGTTTAAAATCGGCCTTCTTGGCAAGGTCCATCATGTGAGGAAGGAAAGAGAGAGAAGAGTCGAAGATGACTCCAAGGTTTCTGGCTTTAGCGGAAGGGGAGGGGGGAGAGCCCATAGATGGTGGCCAGAGTGTAGGGAGGAAACAAGGAACTAGAATCCCAACAGGAAGGATCTCAGTCTTGCTGGCATAGAGGCACACCAAGACTGCACAGCAGACAGATAGGAAAGATAGAGGTAGTAAGAAGAGGTTAAGAGGGAAGTTTGGGTGTGTCCTGCATAACACTGGAAGTGCAGAGATTTTCTTATGTTCACTTATATGTAGTGGCATGATGACATCATGCACGCTAAGTAGACACATGGCTGCACAGTTTCACACCTTGCGCTGCTGAAAAGTAAACAACCAGTTCCATTTATAAGTTAATTTATATTATTCTCGTTATGATTAATCTAAAAGTAACATTGGTTAACAATGATGCTAAAAATAGCCTTACATGTTTATTTATTTATTTGTATTTAGTTCAAAAATTGACTCATTATTAGAATATACATTCATGACAATGCATTGGCAATACATCATATATCAATCATACATCAAGTATTAATACATAAATATTCAATGCATCACTCAAAAACCTAAAATAGAACATTTTACATTTTTATACATCAATTCATTCATCATAAAACACATTAGATCATAACAAATAAGTAAAACACTCATTAGCACTGCAAGGACCCTTTTCCCCATAAATACCAACATACTTTCCATAGTATATCAACCATTAGTGCCCTAAAAGTACTCCATAACTCAGAACCATACTCTATACAAGGCGATGTGTGTCGACCCATTTTCTGTGTTTAAATAACAAGACCAGAATTCAGGGGTTTTTATTGACTCTAATCTAAAGGGGGCCCAATTTGGGACACGCCGTGAGTAGATGTCTTACGGTTCCAATGGATGTAGGAGTCACACATACTCTATAAAGCCTGCCTTCCTTTGGTATTTTCCATTGCGCGCCACAAATGGCTCTCACAGGGAGCGGATTCATGTGCATTCATAGTCTAAACCGTCGCAATGCCAGATCGGGGCAGCAAAACCAATAAACTTGTGGTTTCATATAATTGTGCACAACTTGCTCAACCTGACTATAACCATGTAGTGTCTGTAAGTGTTCGTAGGTGTTGATCCAGTCCCGTTTTATCAAACGGCGTGTAAACGCACCTTTTAATGTCAGGAAATTAGAACACCACCTGAAATCTGGTTTCCAGTCAAGAATGCAGAACAGGTCTTTTACCAGTCTCATGAACCCGTTGTCTTTTCCAGGTTCGTGATTTAAACAATAATTTGAGCCTATCTTGGTTGGTAAGGGACATGCAGGGGATGCTTTAGATTTCAAGCAGAGTTCCCCTCTGCGTTTAAGTGCAAGAGATTTGAGTGATACCAGGCTTAATTCAAGCTGTATATATTCATTGGAGGCTGATGGGGGCAGCCCCAGAACACAATGCCAAAATAAACCTTCAAGCATTTTTAGCTACTTTAAGTCATGCACCTCCAACGCTTCCAACCCATTTACAATAACAGGGCAAAACCACTGTTTATAGAGAACCCAGCATATTGTTGTGCAAATCTACGCACCATAAAAGAAATTTGATTGGCTCTGCGAGATTTGCCCAAAACAGCGTCGCTATAGCCAATTTAATTTGTCATTTCTATACCCAGGTATTTGTATGCGTTGGTGTATTCAATATGTCCCAAATCAGTTACGAAGGGTTACTTCTTCACAGGGCGTGCCGTTATCAGCATTTCCAAATGTGTTGTTAGCCCATGCTCCTCTGCATAACGCGCAAGGGTGTTCATTATTCCTGAGAATAAGTGATCACATAACAAAAGATCGTCCGCATAAAGCATAGCAGCGACAAAGCATTGGCAGATCTTCGGAGGGCATTTAGCACAAAGTGTCATTTTAGAGGGCAGGTCTGCTATGTGAAGGGTCAAAAGCAGGGCTGCTAGAATGCATCCCTGCTTTACACCTCTACATATGCTCATTATTCAAGATACAAGTCTGCCATTACCTAGACGAATCTGTAGGTAGGGCCACAATAATCTGAAGTAGCCATTCAGCACAGCCAAGCGCCTGAAGTTTTTTCCACAACACCACACAATTATCTTGATTGAATGCTCCTCGGAAATCAAGGAAAGTAATATATACTGATGGACTATTCTTAGACTTTGCACGCACATAAGTGAATCTAACAAGCAGATATTATGGGTGGTACAAGATCCCTGGTCGAAAACATGTTTGAAATGTGTGAAAGATATTATTCTCATTAACCCATGCTTGCAAATGTTCTAGGACAAAACCAGCAAATACCTTTCCCATGGTATCCAATAGCAATAGTAGTCGATAGTTCTCGGGAAGCAATAGGTCCCTAGTTTTATATATGGGAACATAGATAGCTTTTTTCCATGAGGCAGGTATCCACCTCTCCCGCCTTCGAGAACAAATCACTAAGGACACCGGCCCTTAGTTCACAATCACCTTTAAGCACCCTCGCAGATAGACCAATGGGCCCAGGGGCTCTAGAATTTTTTCATTTAGTCATATGCTCTATCATTTCGGCGGTGCCAAAAGTCATAGGCCAGTTTTCAATTTTTGCTTGTGAAAAAGTGTCTTTAGAGAAGCACTCCTTCATCTTCCCTCTCGATGAAAGTAATTCAAACGCTCTTGAGATGGGATTAATGATTGTACTATCAACAGAAGGTCTAGCACGGTCAAGGATATGCCAGACATGTTTATTCTGACTATTGAGCGCCCCAATAATGTTTTGCCAGATTGCAGTCAACCCCATACGTTTCCTATGTTTCAACCAGTTTTCACATTGGTTTTTCATTTTACGTGTTTCCCTTTGTGTAACCTGTTTTGGTGCTGCCTTATTCAGGTTTATACGCAACTTTCGTTTACATTTTTGAATTTCAATATCAAATACACACACAGGTTTTTTTTTCCCAGATAATACCATGATGTTCCTCTTAGGTTTAACGCTCTTTAAGGCGAACCCCTTCAACCATGTTTCCATCTTATCTCCAGTGTTCAGGCCTAATACAGTATCCACGGTATGTAGTTTCTGTGACATCTTATTACATGTTTTTTTAAATATTTCCATCAGACCACACAACCCGGTTACCTGCTTATTTAGTTACCAGTCCAACATGAACATATTGCCGATCTTCCAGCAAATTGGGATGTAAGGTCAGACTTTTAATGGCATGATCGCTATACAAGTTCTTACTCATAGTTTGATTTTTGAATCGATGTGATCACCGCACAACCCATAATGTCAACTTTTAAATTGCTGACACTCATTATGGCGTGGCGCAGTGATCACATAGATCGCTGCGCACTGCATCCCCATAAGCACCCCCTATCCATTTCCCTTTTCGGTGGCACATCATGAAGTGGGCCGCTGTCTCTCCTCCGAACCAGCAGCATCAGTTCCTGCCCACTAACGTGAGTCTGAACTGGCGTTGCAGGGTCCATTTTTCTTTTTCTTTATTGTCCCCCACTACCATCTAATGGTCAGTGTAGTGGGTCTCGGCATGTTATTACCGTGCAAAGGCACAGTAATGAACAAGTAGCAATTTCTGGGGGGGGGTGAAATGTTGGTATTATTCCTGATTTTTAACTGTGCTAATCAGTTGGGGGTTACCATATAAGTAATCAATAGTGGCCACTTTCGTCCCACAATACCACGTAGTTTGTCCAAGGACATCACCAGGCGTACACCCATTAAGTGTGACACAATCCCATTGTTTCAAGAATAGTAGCCATTTTTTGCCCTTAGCATTTGCAGTCTTTTTCACCACCACATTGTCAGGTAGTATGGTCATGTAAGATTCTTGGGGAGTGAATTCCCCACACCTAGCATTTAAATCACCACCCAACAAAATAAAATCAGTGTCGACATCCCCACACCAGTTGTTAATGATCGAATCAATATTCTAAAATACGTTATCAGTGTTTTTATCACCTGGAGGGTCATACACATTTACAATGAGCATGCTCCAATTACCAGTTACACTCCTAAGTGTCAGTTCAACCGCTAACACGTTCTCACTTTCACCTGGATGCAATATCATCAAGGACTTTACTTCTTGTTTGACCCCATTTATAAGACCACCAAACGGACGGCCTTTTACACCCCTCTTGGACAATGTCTGGTGAATTATATAACCATCTATGATCACCTTTTACATAAGCCATGTCTACTGAAAGATAAATGCCCGGGAACCTGACTAGGCTATCCAATGATGGCCCCTTCTGTAAGAAGTGCAAGTGGCCATGAGTGTTCCACGAAATCACCTCAAAATTTCCCTTTTGGCTAATTCTGACACCAGGTAGCAACTTTCTTAACCATTGCCACCCTTTTTTGTTGTCATATTCATCTATAGCCTTCTTACTGTAATCAGTGCCCAAAGGAACCACATTTGTTAAAGATTTTTTACAGTGGTCACAACACACTACTGCCTATTGGGGTAAGCAAGGCTTATCCAGTTCATATCCCAAGAGCTCAAGAGAATTGGCGTGTTTTCTAATTAACAATGCTGTCATGGGCAAAACACAGTGTAAACAAGACATCCCGTACGCCCTCCCCAAACCCTTGTGTCAGGGGCAATGAAGTCAAAGTCGCATGAATTCAAATTGCATAGTGAGAGGATTTTAGCAAACATTTTCAGTAAGTCAGGTCTTTTCACCTCAGTCTCAGCTTTCAACAGGATTCGGGCCTCTAACCCCACCACTATACTAGGTGCGCCAACAGTGTCTTACATCAGGATTTGGGGAAGCTTCCTAGTGTTAAAAAATTACTACAAATATTACATAAAACTGGTGCCCAGATTTCGGGACTGTGCTTATACAGATCAGAATGGAACTAGATTCCGAGCAGGCACTTTGTTACTTTTCAGCTAAATGTTAATCATACATAGTTCTAACTCAGGAAATTGGACAGGAAGATAATGAACATTCTCAGTATATATGAGTATGGAATTGCAATGTGTTTTATTTACTAGCTTGGTATATGGTATATGGTATAAAAACGAGTCCCACGTTTGCTAAATGAATACAGGGCCCAAAGAAACCAGTTCCCAGAAGCATTTGCTTTTAACAGAAAATCAAAATGAGGTAGGTTCTCCTAATACATTACTTTCTGTACGATACACTTATTAAATAAACTGCTGAACTCTTTGACAGATGATATTGTGCTGAGATTAGAAAAAATGTATGTAAAGTTTAAGTTAATTTTGACTCTTTATCAAGTGAGGACGTATTATGCCTAGGCGTACTCCCCCTGTTCTGTTGACAAGGCTAATCCCACATTAGTTTAGCTGGCCAAAACAATCACAAGAACCAAAGAGCAAATCTGCATCGAGACTTCCAGATGCAATATTATCACATCATATTTTCCATATAATGCAAAGGAACTAGAATATTGCACGATTGAACAAAGAACTTGCGAGTGCATTGGGGTCGAGACCGCACATGTTCTTGGAAAGCTTCAAGAAGAAAGAAGATGACCCAATTACGACCACTTGGGACTTTTTAAATGCAGAAATTACAATAAAACCATAAAGATTAAATATTGTGTTAACAGTGAACTTACAATGTCTGTGTACTGAATGTGTGTGCTCTTTATCCAATGTAGGAAGTACTATTACAGCACCAAAAACAGGAACTCCAGACCACTTATCGGCCAACAGAAATAGAGATCTGTTATATCGCTTGGCACAACATTGAAACAGTGTCCATGTAGAAAGCAAACTTTAACATATATGGCTAAACATATTTGGCTAAAGACCTTGTAAAAGGCCTGTGAGGGCTAGTGGGTCACTAATACTGCACATAAAGGAAGCTCCCATCATCCAGACGCTTCGAGACACAATATTTCGACAGAATGAGGGCAAAGAATTTCATAGATTTATTGGAACATGAAATTCTTGTTAATATACCTGTTTAATGTAATACTTTTACGAAGCAGTAGTTTGTCCTCCTTTGCTACCTGTTTCACCAAACACAAACTCATTCGTTGAGAAGTACATAACATACAAATACAGTTATCATAATATTTTTCTAATAATGTTCTCATACCTTCATTGAGCAATACCAGTTTCATTTCACTGGAAGACCTTTTAGTTTTGCCTTCAATTCTAATATGCAGGCTACCAAGTGTGAATTCGTAGTTGCTATATAAACTTTTTTTCATATTGTCATGTTATCATAGCTATGATTAAATGCAACACACAGTTCAAACATGCTAACACACCATGCTTACTTCTGGCAGTCAACCAATGTTCCCTCCATCATGGCTTCATCCGTTAAGCAGAATATGGGTCTAGTCTATAAAGAGATGTGTGACCAATCATTTTCCCATTCAGTCTGTCTGACCACCACTCTTCTCTGTCACACTGTAAAGTAACTAGAGATCAAAATCTCCATCTCCTCTACAAATACTGTGTGATCCACAATATAGCAGTGTTTTCCTACACTCATCTAAAATATTCGCTGACCTCGTCCTGTTCTCTTCACTCATTACCACCGTCCTGCATCTTTGCCCTGCTTAACTTGACCCTAATTACGAGTTTGGCAATAGTTCATCAATATTCCCACTGAACGTCTCCCTAAATGGATTAATGTTAGCACCACTTGGTGCCATGGGTTTACTACAGGATTACAGGTGGTGGCATGGAGGTTTAAATCCCCATTTTCAGGGTGTACGGAACTACATGGGCTTTTGGCAGAAACTACCGTTGGAGGTAGTTCCGCTGTAGTAATTCCACAAAGAATTTACAGTAAGAGGTCAGATTTATCTCCAGCTTCTTGCTGGAGGTAAATTTAGACACCCTACCACCAATCCTGCAGTTCGGAGGTGCAGGAGTGTGGTGCAACTGCAGCAGTAACGGAATTATCACTGCATTCCCTCTGATTTTTCCCTCAACATCGACCTCATTATGAGGCTCTGGTAAGGATTTAATTGGATTTGGTTAGAAACATTTCTTTCTTCTCATGGATAAGATTGATGATCAGGAGAAATTCAAAGGATAATTTTTGTTGTTAGTTTTCCTCCAGCAACCTTTAATAGTTATGAAACTCACAATTTTTAGTCGAACTTTCATTTACATATGCTATGTGCCTTTAATATCATATGTATCTTTTCCACCAACTAGTTACTCCATATGAGTTTGTATTGTTTCAATATATGTCTTTCTCTCACATTGTGCAAAGAAACAAATTCATATGTATTTTACTTTTTCTTTCCCTTCAGTCCTGATGATTGCTGAATTTCGGACCATGACACACTTATAAGAAAACCCTCCCAGCTTTTGTATACAGCAAGTCTGGAGTTGGTTATGGCTAAGTTATATTTATAAGCATTGGATTTGCTGACATGTTCCCTTTTTAGGTTTTACTAGTATATCACTCACATGTTAAGATGTGCAATTTCCAACCAGCTGTTCACCAGAATATTTCCAAAATGACATAAATGTGCAAGTTGTCTTCATGCCTCTTGATTATTGTTGAAGTCATACAAAACAAACAGTGTGCCAAAGGTCTGGGATCGACAACCCATTGGGTGACTCTGCAGCTGCAAAGTTGGTTGTTGTACAGTGCACAATCCTTCTCCTCAACATTTCCTCACCTTCTGACACTAGGTCAGAGAGCTCAACAATGAGGTTATGTAAAGGGAAAAAACATCAGGAGCTGCAGGACAGACCCCTCCTCATCTCTGGTTTTCTGTACATCTTGGAATCCCCACAGGAATTCATAAGGTCCACTGCAGATCAGATGGTTAGTGCCTATATCCTCAACACATATCAGCTGGGCATGTGTGGCCTGTCAAGTTGTCATTGTTTCCATCTTCAATTTTTCAGTTTCCTGCAGAATCCCTAAGCTGCGCCCTGGCTAGTGGGAAATGGGGACTGATTTCAAATGCTGTTATGGTGACTGAATCAGACGGCAGGACTCACTTTGAGAATTGTTTGATGTTGCATTGAACCACTGGCTCAGATGTATTTATTTTTTATATATAATTACGTTTAGAAATGTTGAAGGCTTTATGTAACTTGTAAAGCCTATACAAACTTTACTTTATTTTGTTTATTTTGTTTATTTTTACAAAAGGCTCTGGAAGCTAAAATTAATAATAAGGATAATAATATTATTAAAGATGTAATTCATTCATTCAGTCTACAGGATTCGCCTCTCTGACAACAGACGTGGCAGAGCTTACTTTCGTGAAAATGAATGAGCATCATATTGATGATGACTATAGCAGAAGGAAATGCAAGGCCCATCAGTTGGAAAACTGCACCACAGATTCAGATGATGAACATCTGTGTGCAAGCCAGCTTCAGTCAAGCAGAAAGATGGTCATGGGGAAAGCGGTGGACCCTTTTATTAAGTGGTTGATAGCATAAGTAAAGGTTTTAGATTTTCATCCATCCACAATTTTCTGTGCTCTATTGAACTTGCTTTTCTAAGGAATAAACATATTGTTATTGCAATGCTGTCGAAAAATGTTGAGGTGACCATATATATTCTCACAACACTGTCCTTCCACTTAACTCTGTAGGAAAATGCACCCTGGCTGATTTCTGGCAGATTTCTGGTTTATGCATGAGAGGTGTGCTTCAGAGAAACTAAAATGTAAATAAGCTGGAAGAGGAAACATGGATCATGACATCTTGGTAGAGATTGTAAGGAATTGTATGATTGGACCGGAAAAAAGGTCAGACCGTACAAAAAGTCCGAAAAATGCTACCACCAAAGGTTCGAACATCAAAAGTTCGAACCTTTGGTGGTAGCATGTATTGAAGGTAAGCTAATAAATAAAAAGACTGCGGGGGATGCGGGGATGTCCCCCCGCATCACTCTGCTCACCATACTATACAGTATAGTGAGTGGCGTTTAGAGGGACACCCCTGCTGCACACCCGACATAAAAGAAAACTTCCAACGGGAGCCCGCGGTGGTGTCCCGCGCAACATCCCGCTCACTATACTGTGTGGTATAGTGAGCGGGGTGTTGCGGGGGACGCCCCCGCAGTACACATGAAAAAAAAGAAAAAAAAAGGGGAGGCTGTGAGGGTGCCCCCTTTAACACCCCGCTCACTATACTATAAAGTATAGTGAGCGGGGGTTGCGGGGGAAACCCCTGCAGCCCCTGTAAAAAGAAAAAGAAAAGGACCCTGTGGTGCCGGTTCCCGATCACGGAAGTGAAAGGGAACTGGCGCCACAGGGACACAGCGTGAAGAAAAGGTAAGTAGTGTATGTTTAGTTTTCGGGTGAGGGTGTGTGTGATGATCACAAATACGAACTTCGCTTTCCGGCCTACTTCCAACATGGTTGTCGCTTCTGCACTGAGAAATAACCCTCGCTGTAGTCTAGTTGTTCCTGATTCCAAGATGGCCGCCGCAGCGGTACCCAACTCAAGCGTACTGCATAGGATAGTTGTTCATTCCCAGGAAGCCTCTCAACCTTCTACCATCACTTCCTGTTTACCCACTTATAGCCCGGCAACACCAGAAGGAAGACGCGTTGCTACTCTCATATGAGCCGGCATACGCTTCGTAAGTTCGTCTTGTTAGAACGACGAACATTTCTATCAATTTCAATCTTATTTCCTCATTTACTTACGCCTCCTTTTTCCGATTCCTCTCTTGTATCTTAGGAGTCAGTACGGTACCTTTTGTTTTCATTCCCGAAACCGGATCTGATCTATCTACGCCAGAGCACGCGTAGATCCCGTGCCTTGAAAGCAAGTCCACGCTTTCCTCCACGCATTCCTCCAGGGAACCACTAGGTACTCATAAGTTTTATCTTCCTTTCCTTTCGGCAGTCTCACGATTGTCGGAGGTCCGCTACTCACTGAAAATCCCTCCTTTTCAGCGATACCCTGCTGGAGCATTTCAGACAAACCTCATCTTTCCAGGCTCGCTCAAAAGGACTTGGAAGTAAAGGGTAGGCTTTTCCCCTTGTCTATTCTACTCTTATATTTTACGATCAAAATCTCCACCCTAATCTTCCGGGTTCCTTTTCTGTTACTTTAGTGCCATCTTACCTTTTTGCAAAACCTACGGAAATTCCTTATCTCTCCGCACTCTTCATGTTAAACGCATGGTAAGATTCTAGAACCATTAATTTAGGACTCCTTCTTTCCCCGCACATAATCAGGATTAACAGTGTCTATTTTCTATCCAGATGCTACAGTTCAGTTCCGAAAGCAATTCGTTAAACCTGTCAGAAGAATAACCAGACCAGCCTTCTTCGCCAGGTCAACTCAGGAAGACAACGTACACTAGCAGCTCTTCTAGGGTTTTATTCCCCACGAGGGTTTCCCTCAGAGTTTCTGGAAGGGCAAGCCCTGAGCAGGCCCTTCGAGGGGTCCTCAGGGGAATTCCTATTACTCTTCAAGGGTTCACACGAAGTTCCTAGAAACACCAGGTCTACTTCTGATTCCTGTTTCATTATGCCACAGCCCAGGTAGGTGGTCTTTTGTTTCTTCCCAGTGTATACTTGGGACAAAATCGTAGTTCATGCATAACAGTGTGTTGAGGGTGTGGGTGGGGTGTGTTGTGGGTGTGGGTGGGGGTGTGGGTATGTAGGGGTTTTGAACGTGTATTTGCATGGGAAATGTACAAACCTCTTGTGGTTCGTACATTTCACATGCAAACTTTTCGGCCGCGGGAAAATCAGCTGCGGTCGGATCATGTAGATCCGATTGTAAAGTGAAGCACTGGGAGTTCTCTTCAAAAGGAAATCTAAAATAATAAGCGATGGCAAACAAATCAGTCTGGGTACGGCACCTTTGTCCTGCGGGAGCTCTCACAAAATGTGTATCCATTGCAATTACAAAACAAGATGCATTCAATTTGACAATACTTGTTTATACTAGAATTTCATATTAGGTATGTTACTCTAAATACGTGTTTCCAGATTCAGAAATGAAATGGGTTCAGTACTTTTTCGTCCTGGTAGGGTTGAACAGTGAATGGAACCCTGCAGCACTGTGATGAATAAAGCAAGAACTCGACCGAAATAACTTCTACAAAACTGATTTTGGCCAGCCGATAGTCGGGCTGGGGCAAATAACTTTGGGTTGGGCCAGCCTGGCCTTGGCAAACATGTTGGGATTAGCTCAAATATTCACAGCACCGAAGACTGCATCCCAAGATTAGCAAGATGGCAGACCTTGATTGATCGTCTACACAGCCCGAGGAGGAGCATCTGAAAGCGTTATCGGGGCACATCAACTCACCGAATTGGGACATCAGTAGTGGAGATGAAGAGCCTGGGGCCACTCTCTGCAGCAGAAACAGGAGGGCTTGGCTTTACACCACCCAGTAATCGAACCAAGACTAAGAAGACAGTGAGGAGCAGGCTGAACAAGTGATTAGGATGGTAGTGGGCGGGACTGCGCTACCATACACATAGCAGTAGGTGGTAGTCGGGTGGGGCTAGGAGACCTTTGGTGGATCGGTAGCAGAGTTGATGTCCCAACAGCATGCACTCTTTGAAGAGATTTTAATCTGTTGTATATTGATGGTCAGGATCGTGTGGCTGATTTTCTTGACCGGATGTTAGAAGGATTGGGATTTGTGCAGTTGATTAAGGAACGTACTCACATAACTGGGCATATCCTTGATTGGATCTGCTCATTGGGCATTAGGGTGAATATGCAGGAGACTAGAGCTTGCCCATGGTCGCACAATTTGCCTGTTCTCTTTGGTTTACCAATCCCTGTTTTGGTGCCTCACATTTATCCTTCCAAGGTTTTCATACCTAAACGTAGTGTAAATAAGATTACATCTACTATCAGTGCACCATTTCTGATTCCTTTACAGGCCTTGCATGATCAGAGCTCCACATAGGTCTTTACCTCTTGTTATACACAATGTTTATCCAATGACTTGGGTAGATTAGCCCTTTCAAGACTGTACCAACGTAGTGTGGGTAGCTTTATTACTCAAACCGAATAATCAAGACACACAGGCACTAAGAAATATAAAAAATAAAGCATTTAGGCAATGGCGGGTAAAGCCAACAGAAAAAAGCAGCAATACTCAGGAAGAAAAACAGTATAAAAGAGCTATTGTTCTTCCTAAGAAGACTTCCTTTGATGATCATATACTTAATGCCAACTTATGTTTAAGATCATGAAAGAATTAGAGAAGCCTTTTGTGAATCCAGAAGAATTCGTTGTGAAGGACACACTTGGTGTACTGCCATACAGCATGCATTTTTGGACAAGGTGGCAAAGATCAAAGCGACAAATGACGCAAGAAAGTTACCTGCCATTGAGGAGCAATGTCAAATTTCAGTATCAACGGTTGTACCGCTATTTCAGTTTAGAAAAGTTACCAAAAATTACTTATTAAAGGTTTTACAGAATCTTTAACCCACTGGCTGTCAGGGGATTCATGCCCTGCTAAAGTTGTCAATGCTTGCATGGCTGACCTAGCTTTACCAACTGTAAATTCTATTAATGTCTCCTTTGAAATGACTCGGATTCCAGCTGTGATGAAGCAGACGTGGATTACTCCTCTACTGAAAGAAAGCATCCCTTGATCCAGGTGTGGTGACAAATTGTCACCCTACTTTTAATGTGCCATTTCTTCTGAAAATATTGGACAAAATGGCTTAGCTTTAAACTCAATTACACCTTGAAGAATATGAGCTCATAGTATCTAGTCAGTCTGGTTTTCGTGCCTTCCATAGCACATAGGAGTCAGCGCTCTTAGATCTAAATATCCGTTCTTTTGGTCAACATATATCAGGGACAAATTGCTTTGCTGCTTTTATTGAATTTGTAAGCAGCTTTTGACTTGGTAGATTTTACATTTTGATTTTATTTTATTTTTTAAATTTGTGAAGCGCTCTAACAGCCCGGGGGCATCAAGGCGCTGTTGCAAGAAAGTGTCTTAGCTACAGGACGAAAGGCTTTATTCATGGTTACCGAGAGCGTAAAGCCTAACAGAGTGAGGTGCAACTGGTACATATGTCGTTATACGCTACATACAAATTGTTGTTTGAAAGGATGCAATCTGAGGCACTTTTATCAAAACAGGCAGCAGAATGGAATTCATCATTTTTAACTGATAGAACTTTCAGGGTTTTAAATGGCGATGCGGCAGCGGACCCTCTGAAGATGGTTTGTGGTGTCCCACAGGGGTCCTGTCTCTCCCTGCCTCTTTTTAATCTATACATTAAGCCTTTATTTTTATTGCTGGATAATGCTGGGGTCTTTTATACGAATTATGCTGACAACTCTCAGATCATGATAGTATTGGCAGGTGATTACACTGCCGATACAGCAATGATAAACACTACTTTTTATTGGATACAGCACTGGATGGCACAAAATGGATTGGTGCTCAATAAAGCAAAAACTTAACTACTACTTTTCGGTACCCGCAATAGCTTGGTAAATTGCCGGCTCTGTATGAATATTTTACTATAGCTGGCTGTCCAAGTTTAGAACATTAGGGGTTTGCCTGGATGCTACTTTATCCATGAAAGGCCGAGTCTAATGCTGCTACTTTGGCTTGGGCTAACATAGGGGCACGTCTGGATTACTGTGCTCGATTAATGGGGGCTCACGTCTGAAGAACCTCTCTAGACTGCAAATAATCCAGAATAATATAGTGGGAATAGTAGCTTTCCTGACGAGCCATGATCATAGTGCGTAGGCTAGACAGGCCTTAGATTGGTTACCAGTGAGAGAGCGGATGAAGTTTAGGCTCCTCACTCTTACGCATAAATGTTTGTATGGAAAAAGTCCAAGTTACTTAAGGGAACAGCAATCAAGGAAATGTCATGTGAGGAATCATAGGTCCAGTCACCTTAACTGTTTGTTGGTCCCACGCTGTAAATTGGAGCGAGCTGGCAAATAATCTTTTCATTTTCTCCCTGCTGATCTTTGGAATCACTTGCCCTGTCACCTATCCCTTGAGTATTCTTTGGATGTTATTAAGAAAGAACTTGTAGACATATTTTTTTTACTGAGGCTCAGAATTGTTTTAGGATTTTATTTCTTGATGATGTTTCTACTGCTCTGTTTTAATTATGTGTATTTTGTTGTCTATGGTTTATGTTTTTTTGATGTGCCTTTTATCTTGTTTGATTATCTATTTTTATGTGTGGTGCCTGTTTGCCTTCGGGCCTAAGGCGCTTTAGAAATATGAAACAAATAAAATAAATAAATAAACTGCGCTCTGGTGCGGGTGGATTCCAATTAGCCCACTGTCTCCCATGTTCGGAGTTGGCACACAGTAGCTAGCAGACATAGTAGAGCGTGGAGCCAGTGCGTCTCAACCCTGTGGAGCATTTGAATCTTGAAAGAGCTAAGAACCTAAGGCTAAAGAGGGAATTGGGGTCCCAAGGCACAGGGAAAAGTTCCCCAGGAAAGGACAGAGGCAGGGGAAAGAAGCTGTAGAGGAGCAGGCAAATGTGTTCTTGCAGTTCCCGCCCCCTCACCGCCGTCATATTGAACATTCGTAGAAAAGCCACAGATGAGACCCACTGCATCGTTTCTATACTGCATCGAGTCTATGAGAACTGTTATGCACTCAGACAGCCATACAGAATGTACCCTCGCACTGAAAGTGTAGAAGGATGTTGCCTGCCAAGATGTCAGAACGAATCTGTGGACATCATGAACGGACGTTAAAGTAAAATCTGACAAGGAATATCATAAAGAAGATGTATGAATCTATGTTGAAACATTGTGAAAATATTAAGTAACAATGTAACTAAAGCACTGGGACTAACATGAATTTAAGGCCAAAGTAATCATGCATTGAAAGAAAATGAAGTAACCTACTGACCAATAACTGTAAATGCGCAGTAATGCAATGTAGAAATATAATGTATAGAAGCTTGGTATAGAGTAATATGTAGCATGGCAAGGATGGCAAAATTGGGAAAATTGATGACAGCTCACTTTGAATTTAACCAAGCTACCTTAGAGCAGGTAAGAATCAGGATACATGCAAAAAGAGCCCCATGTGCAGACCCGACGATAAGTCAAGGTTGGCCCAGAGTGAAGATGCCATTTTGGGGGATAAACTCAAAGCACAAATGGAGTACGTGGATAAGCTATGAATGTGGAACATTCTTTATTGATGGAAGAAGACGGAAATATCTGTGAGAGCCAAACTGCTGGTCAATTAAAAGTGTATAAAGTTCATATGAGATAGAATGAACAAGACTCTAGAAGCCAAGAGGAGCAACAGCATCCTGCATAACTAAATGAAATAGCAGTAAATGGAAAGCTGAAATGAACAAATTAGTGGTCTTTTCACGGATGTATATGATTTGGCCGTGGCACAATTGTTCACAGCCAAATTGACAGAACAAGATGTTGCTGTGGGCATTTTAAGCCCCACCACTGCCCCAAAACACTCCCCGCCCACCCCCTACTTCCCTTTTTCATGTCCACTTTGTTTCTGACCCTGCACCGTCACATCCGTCCCTCCTACGCGGGTCAGATCCAACTGTGCAGGATCCGCTATGGGTTTTTTTTGTCCCCCGCCTACAAACCTCAGGAAGCCCCCACTACCCCAAAAGGCCATCACTACCAAACAACTCCCGCTCCCCATGTTTGGTATTGATTACCCAAATTGATAATTTACAAATGATCAAATGGTACTGGCCAAATTCGGCCAGATTTACCATACAATCATTTGTAAACGATAAATTTGGGCACTACCCTTTTCACCCCTGACTCAGAAGTAAAAAACAAAGGCTATTCATTAGATCCTTAAGCTAAGCTAGTGTTGTGTTCACACTCACTTGAATGTTCTAGGACAGTGAGCAGCAACAAGTCAACTACAAATGGAAGACTTTGGCTGATGGCCTTCCGTTGACAGTTGAGAGACTAATTGGGAAAATGGGTAGTAGTCTGTCGGGATTCACACACTTAGGTTTTGTTTCACGCAGGTGCTGCTGATCTGCTAACAGTCCAAGGTTGGAATAGAATGCCAACCAATCAGCAGGGTTGAGGGACAACCTAACATACAATGTTGCAGGAGCCAGTCCCCAGATGCATTGTCCCCTATCATCAGAATTTTATGTGTTTAGAGGTAGTTCAAGGCATGCCCTACAGACAAGGGGTGTCAGGGCTGGGGCAATTGGCAGTGTTTTGGGGGTTCTGGGGGGAGTTAAGAGGGCCCTGGGGAGTCCAACCACCTTGTCCAGGCGTGTTCTCCTTCCATTTTGCAGGACAAAGGCCCAAGGAAGGAGAACCGCCCAGAGACTACATTGCCCAGCAGGCCGTGCGCATCACGGGCCTGCTGGGAGGAAAAGGACCACACGCGCTACTGCGCATGCGCGAGCCGCGCCCAGAAAGCAACGCTCGCAATCCTGACCATCGGCAAGAGAGGACGTGTATATCTCGAGCTCCTGCAGGCACGCCTACGCGGGGCACCACCCGCCAGCTCAACCCCCGGCCCCGCGTACATGAAAAGCTAAGTACACGTCTTTTTCCTAGAACAGCTGATTTATCCCGTCGGAGGGAAACGCGCTACGCGCTGTGAAATTAATGTGTTGACATTTTCGGAAGCACGAAAAGACGAGTTAAACTATTTTGCATGCAGAGCATGAATACTAACCCAGAGTTGGAGTTAGCTTGGCGGTGAAGCAACCGCACCTTTAACAATCTTTAACCCTTTAGGGAACGTTCCTTAGGAACGGCAATTTCGCACGCACGTGCACTGACTTTGTTTTGCTATTTTCAGCTTGTTGTTTGATCGGATTGGTGAGACATATCACGCCCATCAACACAAAAAGGCCGAAGGACTTAGAACTCCAAAGAACACAGAGCTAAGTGTTTTAGCACCTCGTGTGCATGTTATTGTTTGTTACTCTTGTACAGGGTGAGGTGGGGAACTTGTAATCTGCATATTGGTGGGGAGTTACCACGATATGATGTGATGTTGGGAGGGTTTGCCTTCATGAGGAAATGAGGGAGAAGTTCATGTCATGTTTGAGAAGGCAATTTGAAAACCAAAGCAGCACTAGAGAATACCAAATCTAGGTGTAAATTGGTTAGAGGCTCCAATACAAAGGCCTCCAAAGGAGAAATTCTGAGAGAGTGATGGTTGTGAGAGAGTGTGTGTGAGAATAGCCACTGCCAACAACCATCAGCAAGAAGAGCACTGGAGTCGAGGAGCATGTTTCCCTAAAACCCCCTTGCCCATCCATTGTGATTCCCTAAACCTCTTTCCGGTTATCCTGAACTCCCTCTACCCATCCACTCAACGAACCCTAACCCTCTTTCCCCAGGGTTGCGGTGGCCTGCGGTTTCCATTTCCCAGGTGCCAAGACCCAATGGGGAGGGAGGAGTTTGTGCTGCCTTTGCGCCTGTCAAGAGGAGTGAGGATCTGACAGAATTGCGAGCCCACGTATTCATTCGGCGCCTAGGCAGCACGATTATGGCAGACGTTGTAGCCCTTCTCCAGGACCTGAAGGCTGAATTGGCAGCAACCAGGCAGGATTATCAGAATTTAGCAGGTCAAGTCCATACCCTGACTATCCAGACTCAGGCCAAAGCAACGCCCTTGCCCAGACAACCCCCGCCAACGCCAGTACAAATGCAGGTAGCCACTGAACCATCTTTGCCTCTTGCTGCCCCCGAAAGATACCATGGGGACCCACAGAATTTTAACCAGTTTATCATGCAGTGTCAGTTGCATTTCTTGACCAAGCCAGGAGTTTGTAGGACCGCACAAGCTCGCACAGCATTCGTAATATCCTATCTCACGGGGGATGCAGCTTCTTGGGCTACACCACTGGTTCGCAAGGACGATGCCTTATTGTACAACTGGGATACTTTCTTGGATGAATTCGGTAAAATATTTAACCGCAGGGCTGCAACATTGATTAAAGATCGAGAATTGTTGACGCTGAGGCAAGGAAGCAGAGACTTGGTTTCGTATGTCACAGCCTTTAACCGATTGGCAGTAGAAACCGATTGGCCCCAGGAAAAGAGAATGGCCCTATTCTATCAGGGTTTAAGGGAGGAGCTGAAAGATTTAGTAGCGCAAGTAGACCCCCAACCAGAAGACTGTTCCACCATGATTGATCTGGCACTACAATTAGATCAGAGACAAAGTGAACGTCGCCAAGACCGTCGTAAATGGGACAATAAGCCTATGGTTCGGCTGGATCAACAGAAAAACACCAAGTTATCTGAGAAGGGAACCGAGGAACCGATGCAGATTGGAACCATACGAGGCCCCTTGACTAAAGAGGAGAAAGAGAGAAGAAGGAGAGAAAAATTATGTCTCTATTGCGGAAAATCGGCCACTTCGTCCGAGAATGCACCAATAAACCACCCACCAAAGGGACCCTGTTGGGAAACGCCCCAGCTCGTCCATGAGGGGGGTGAGGGCGAGCGGATCTGAAGATACCCCAAAGATGCTAGCAAATGTACATCACACTCCGTCAGCTCACATTATGCTGGCTGGTCATCTGGAAGTACAAGGAAGGCGCATACCAGTGTCACTTATGGTCGACTCTGGGGCCACTGGTAACTTCGTAGACGATCAAGTAGCGAAAAGACTAGGACTTTCGTTGGTGACTAAAGAATAGCCAGAACAAGTGAAGTCAGTGGATGGATCACCGTTGGTTTCAGGCCCGATCACCCAGCATACGCAGCCCATGCAACTAGAGTGTGGGAAGGGACATCAAGAAATTATCGAGTTTGATGTGATTTCTGCACCACAATTTGGATTCATTTTGGGCCTAACTTGGCTAAGACTCCACAACCCAGCCGTGGATTGGGCCGCAGGTACGCTACAGTTCTCGTCAATGCATTGCCAAGCTAATTGTAGTATGGGGAAGTGTTGTCCCCACTTCATAGGAGGCAGTACAGATGTGGTTCTACTTGAAGAGTATGAGGAGTATCGGGATGTCTTCAGTAAGGTGGCCGCCGAGACCTTACCACAACACAGGCCTTTTGACTGTCGCATAGACTTAGAAGCGGGCGTTGTGCTACCTTGTAGCAGAATATACGCACTCACTGAAGCCGAGAATGAACACCTGAAGGAATACATTGAAACCAATTTGGCAAACGGCTTCATACAACATTCTACATCCCCGGTATCCTCCCCTTTGTTTTTATACCAAAAAAAACGGAAGACCTGAGGACGTGTATCGATTATAGAGCGATAAATCGCATTACCATCAAAAACCGTTACCCGTTGCCCTTAATCCCTGTGTTGTTGGACAAAGTACGAGGATCCACCGTATACACGAAGTTAGATCTGCGAGGCGCGTATCATCTGGTACGCGTCAGAGAGGGCGACGAATGGAAAACGGCCTTTCGGACCAAGTTTGGCCTGTACGAATATCAGGTCATGCCCTTCGGGCTGTGTAATGCCCCAGCAGCATTCCAGCACTTTTTAGATGAGGTGTTACGTGGTTACCTAGATGTCTTTGCCATCGTATACATCGATGACATCTTAATCTATTCTCGCAATGCTGCAGAACATCAGGGCCATGTGAAGGCTGTTTTACAGAGGTTGCGGGAACATAAGTTGTATGCCAAACTTGAGAAGTGTCAATTTCATCAAACCACAGTTGAGTTCTTAGGATTTATCTTGTCACCTCAAGGCATCACAATGGATCAAAAGAAAGTGCAGGCCATTGCCAACTGGCCCTCTCTGAGTTCAGTGAAGGATGTTCAAACAGTGTTGGGATTTGCCAATTTCTACCGCCGGTTTATTGACGGTTTTGCCAAGAAGGTCCAACCCATTACACAACTACTACGAAAAGGAGTTCCTTTTCAGTGGAACGAAAAGGCGGAAGCTAGTTTTCGAACTTTGAAAGAAGCGTTCGTGACAGCACCAGTGTTGCAGCATCCAGACCCTTCTAAGCCTTACATCATTGAAACCGATGCATCTAGTTATGCGGTGGGTGCTATTCTGTCGCAGCGTGATAACAATGGGCAATTACATCCAGTCGCTTACTACTCGCGAACATTGCTACCGGCTGAACAAAATTATGTTATTGCAGACAAGGAACTGTTGGCTATTAAGGTGGCCTTCAACGAGTGGCGTCATCACCTCATGGGAGCCCATCATCCTATCACCATCTATACCGACCATCGTAATTTACAATTCTTGAAATCCGTCAGGGCGCTTAGTCCAAGACAACTCAGGTGGGCCATGCAGTTCTCAGAATACGACTTTGTCGTCACATATCGACCTGGAGTGGAAAATCGAAAGGCAGATATACTCTCTAGGTATCCGGAGGCAAATTCGGTTCTATCAAAGACCATAGACGAACCCAAACCAATTGTGGACCCGGCACGAATAATTGGAAGTGTGGTGGTAGACACCATATTTGAAAAAATCCGAAAGGCCATGTCAGCGCAAGATCTGGTGCAATGGGCTAGCAGGGGTCAAGAGCAAACGATCAAGGAGGGGTTGCCATTTTACAAATCAGCGCTATACTTACCTACTATACCGCTTCGACAACAAGCCATCAGGTGGTGCCACGACTCCCCTTTCGTGGGTCATCCTGGAACACTGAAAACCAAGGAGCTAATCATGCGCCATTTCTGGTGGCCTAGTTTACAAAAACATGTGAAACAATATATATCAAGATGTGAAACCTGCTTAAGGAACAAAACTGAACACAGGAAACCTGTGGGTCCGTTGCAACTCCTTCCAACTCCTCCGGCACCATGGCACACGGTATCGTTGGACTTAATTGTCGAATTACCACCAAGTCAGGGATTTTCAGCTATACTGGTTGTTGTGGACTACTTAACTAAGATGGCTCATTTCATACCATGCAAGGGCACACCAACAGCCAGCACGCTAGCGAACTTGTTTTTACAAAACGTGGTACGGCTTCACGGTATACCGTATGGGATAGTTTCAGATCGAGGACCTCAATTTACTTTGCGATTCTGGCAGGCCTTTTGCAAAACAGCAGGGATTGAAATTCGGTTGTCCACCAGTTACCATCCAGAAACTGATGGTCAAACCGAGAGACTAAATCAGACTTTGGAACAATATTTGCGTTGTCTGACTCAAGGAAAAGAACACGAATGGGCAGAAGTAATTTGTCTGGCCGAACTGGCTTACAACAACGCCATACATGCATCAACCAAGGTCACCCCATTTTATTGTGCCTACGGCTATCACCCACGATTTCAGCCTGTGCCACATGAACCAGTGCCCGAAGTTCCTGCAGTCAGTGAGAGACAGAAACATTTGGAGAGCATCTGGCAAGCTGCGCAACGCAATCTGAATCTCGCTAAAGCAACTTACAAACACCATGCTGACAAGAAAAGGAGACCAAGTCCTCAATACCAGGTGGGGGATCGGGTGTGGCTTTCGACACGCAATCTACATCTACAGGGCTCCTGCAAATTTAGCCCCCGTTTCATTGGCCCATTTCCGATTAAAGCTCTGGTCGGCCCTGTGGCAGTAAAGTTAATCTTACCCCCATCCATGAAAATACACCCGGTGTTTCACATCTCATTACTAAAACCAGCCCCAGCTTCCATAAGATCCAAGAAAGCCCCACCGGTCTTGAGAGATGGCATTCCTGAATATGAAGTCCACAATATCCTAGACTCACGCCGTAGACAGGGATCTCTTTGGTATTTGGTGGACTGGAAGGGGTATGGCCCAGAAGACCGCTCGTGGGAGCCCGCATGTAATATTCATGCTCCTTGGCTCCTCCGCCAATTTCATGTGTTACACCCCACTAAACCAGGGCCTGCTGGAGGGAGGGGGAGTATTGTCAGGGCTGGGGCAATTGGCAGTGTTTTGGGGGTTCTGGGGGGAGTTAAGCGGGCCCTGGGGAGTCCAACCACCTTGTCCAGGCGTGTTCTCCTTCCATTTTGCAGGACAAAGGCCCAAGGAAAGAGAACTGCCCAGAGACTACATTGCCCAGCAGGCCGTGCGCATCACGGGCCTGCTGGGAGGAAAAGGAATACGCGCGCGCTACTGTGCATGCGCGAGCCGCGCCCAGAAAGCAACGCTCGCAATCCTGACCATCGGCAAGAGAGGCCATGTATATCTCGAGCTCCTGCAGGCACGCCTACGCGGGGCACCGCCCGCCAGCTCAACCCCCGGCCCCGCGTACATGAAAAGCTAAGTACACGTCTTTTTCCTAGATCAGCTGATTTATCCCGTCGGAGGGAAACGCGCTACGCGCTGTGGAATTAATGTGTTGACATTTTCGGAAGCACGAAAAGACGAGTTAAACTATTTTGCATGCAGAGCATGAATACTAACCCAGAGTTGGAGTTAGCTTGGCGGTGAAGCAACCGCACCTTTAATAATCTTTAACCCTTTGGGGAACGTTCCTTAGGAACGGCAATTTCGCACGCACGTGCACTGACTTTGTTTTGCTATTTTCAGCTTGTTGTTTGATCGGATTGGTGAGACATATCACGCCCATCAACACGAAAAGGCCGAAGGACCTAGAACTCCACAGAACACAGAGCTAAGTGTTTTAGCACCTCGTGTGCATGTTATTGTTTGTTTCTCTTGTACAGGGTGAGGTGGGGAACTTGTAATCTGCATATTGGTGGGGAGTTACCACGATATGATGTGATGTTGGGAGGGTTTGCCTTCATGAGGAAATGAGGGAGAAGTTCATGTCATGTTTGAGAAGGCAATTTGAAAACCAAAGCAGCACTAGAGAATACCAAATCTAGGTGTAAGTTGGTTAGAGGCTCCAATACAAAGGCCTCCAAAGGAGAAATTCTGAGAGAGTGATGGTTGTGAGAGAGTGTGTGTGAGAATAGCCACTGCCAACAACCATCAGCAAGAAGAGCACTGGAGTCGAGGAGCATGTTTCCCTAAAACCCCCTTGCCCATCCATTGTGTTTCCCTAAACCTCTTTCCGGTTATCCTGAACTCCCTCTACCCATCCACTCAACGAACCCTAACCCTCTTTCCCCAGAGGGTTGCGGTGGCCTGCGGTTTCCATTTCCCAGGTGCCAAGACCCAATGGGGAGGGAGGAGTTTGTGCTGCCTCTGCGCCTGTCAAGAGGAGTGAGGATCTGACAAGGGGTAGTCAATGAAGCACTGATCCTTATATATTCTATAAGTAGATATGTTCCCTTCACCAATTCCTTCCCTTGATAGGTTTTGTATTTTGTCACGTAGAATGACATCATCAATGACGCACATTCAAATATACGACCTCCATGTAATCAAACTTTGTTGTGAGTGTGCAAGCATCAGTCCAATGTCCAGTTGACCCTGCTTTATTAAAATGAGAATAAAGTAGCACTTTGCCATACTCTTTGAGTCTGTCTGATTATTTGGTCTGAGATCAATTATTGTAATTCCATTTACCACAAAAGCCTTTTCAAGGTGCTAGAATACAAAGCCACTATCTTTCACTCTCTTGATCTTCCTCCTCTGCCCCAGTTTGGTTTGGATTGAGTGCCAGAGGGGGGCTACTCACTAATCACAGTTTGAGTGGGGAGAATGACCCCTCTCCCAAGACGTAGGCCCACTGCAGCGAGGGCCTATGGACCAACTATCTGTCCACCCAAGGGGCTAAGTGGAATAATGGCCCATAATTGATCCTGGCCATGTTGCAATCAAAAAAGGTGCCTTCCTCCAGCTCCTGTTAGTACATATCCACATATGCGCATCAACAAAAAAAGATGCAAATCCATTAATGAAGGGGGATATAGCGGGTTTATTGCAGTCCCTGCAACTGGACATGATGGCGTCCAAGCAAGAGATAAAGGAGTCCCTCTGAAACCTCAGCACAACTCCCAGTGGGCTGAGCAACTACTTACTGACTTAGAAACAGCATTCTGTCAGCACACCTATAATAAGACTAGTTTAGAACATAGGGTACAGGAGTTAGATAATCATCATCACCCTTCGGAAAAACAAATTGGAGGACAATGAGATCAGATCTATGAGGAGGAATATCAGGATCTGAGGAGTCCCCAAGGGAATTACAAATAAGGATCTTGAAGAATATGATGGGACTCTGGTAAAGTCCATCGCTGGGGACTACAAGGAGGTGGATCTGAGACTAAACTGAATCCACAGGGTGTTTACATATTATGAACAGCGAAGGACCTTTGTTCCAGATGTTCTAACAAGGTTGTATTTCTTTGAATGCAAGGAACTAATTTTACTGAAGGCCAGATTGCACAGCAATATCCACTTTAGGGGGATTTCCATTCAACTTTTCCAAGACTTTGCTGCAACAACCCTCTTCAGGCGTCGACAAATAAAGCAACTTACGAAATGGTTGCAACAGAAAGTGATCCCATATCAGTGGGGATACCCCTTCAAGATAATGTTCTTGTATGATGGATCTCAACATCACTTCTCTTCACTACAAGCAGCAGTAGACACATTTAAAATCCCCAGGTGTGAGATTCAATTGCCAGAATCAGAAAAAGCCTCAGCGTCACAACCCAAATGGACCAGACCAAGATCCAGGAAAGAGAAATGCCAAAATCTTCTTAGACCATCGATGGACAGACACCAGAGGAGGGTTGATTCATCTGAGCCAACCTGAACGGGGGAGGAGACAGTAACTAAGATTGGGTTGTTGCCATGACAACACTTGGAAAGGTCCACAAATGATTACATATGCCAGGTTGGCCAATTATTACAGTTTAGTAAGAGTTTGGTTTTAGTTGTATACTGGATACATACTATAAATACGCAGTTGCGCTGGGAGCATACATCCATCATTAGGTATTGTACCTAATATTTCACAATTATGGGGTTTATGTAGTTTTGATTTTACCATGTATTTTCTAAATTTTGTTACAGTATTGTTTTAAGTTAATGCGGCTGTTCCTTCATATGCGGAGGGTGAGTGTGAGGGTATGGCCCCTGTTAACAGGTTTCAGAGAATATTAGCTAGAGGCGAACCAGGGATGGTTGATGGGTTCTTAGATATTGAGCTAGGATCAAGAGTGTCACCCGCAGACCCAACCAAAAAGACTGAATTACAGGGGGGATTTCTCAAGGATAACGAAGGCAAGCTGGGTGACACCTGTACGTTGTTCATTTGGTGGTCTAAGAGTATATCCTCTTATCTTAGGATAATCAATGGAACAAGAATATTAGGTGGATCTTAAGATCATGTTCCCGTCTTGAACTCTGCAGTAAAGAGGACAAATATTCTAGCTACGCTTGTGAAGCTGGGTGCGGATATAGCCTTGCTCCAGGAGGCTCATCTCCTTATCTATTTTCTCAGTGTATGGCCCCAACCAAACAAACAGTCTTATGCTCACATATTCCCATGGCTAATCAATTCCAGAGAGGAGAACTCCTGGTTGGGGAGATTGGAATGTAGTAATGAATGATAGCCTGGACAGGTCCTGTTCCACACTCACATGGGTATCATGTATACCTGCTTCCTTAAACAAGCAATGGAAGACCTTCATTTGGTAGACGTATGGAGGCATTATTACCCAATTCAGTGGGTCTACACACACTTTTTACATGTTCATGAAAGCCATTCAAAGCTATTAAGCCTACAATCGGGGGTGGGGGGGTTTAGGCTTCACAGAGGAAAAAAGCTCTATCAGCACACCTGGAAGATATAGAAAGATCGGTGCATACGTTGGAAGCTCAGTATGAACTTCGAAGTTCGGTTCGAGGAAAATATATAGGCACTATAACCACTAGAACTGAGATCAAGGCTTCATAGGCCTCTGAAATCTTGTATAAAATGTTAAAAACTAAACAATATTATTTTAGTACTTCCAATAAAGTATCAAGCCATTGTCAAGCCAGCTGGCCTATAAGCTACAAACTCAAAAGGCAAGGAATACACTCAAAGTACTTCAGGACAGAGAGGGGTGTGTGCAGAAAGCAGAATCTGCTAAAATGTGCATTCTCTCCCAATATGATAGGGAGCTGTTTCATTCTGAACAATTAGAGGAGAATTTGCAAGAGGTGGTTATCCATGCGGCAGCAATCACATAATTGTCAGAACATGATAGAGAGGCCTTAGAAATACCATTTTCCCCAGAGAAAATCACACAGTTCATAAAAAGCTTGCCAGTGATAAGGCGCAAGGGCCTCACTTGGTCTCCATTTGTATTAGCTTCCTAGAGAAAGCCGTGGCACCTTCACCTATGGATGATATGACTCTGTTATTACTGATAAAGCAAGGGAAGGAAGCTACTAAATGTGAATCTTACAGGCCAATCACGGTACTCAATTATGATGCATGGATCTACTCAAATTGATTGGCAGCAGTTATTCCAGGTCTTATCCATATTGACCAGACTGGCTTCATCCATGGGAGGCAAACACATGATAATATACTTAGGGCATCCGCTTCTCGAAGGGGGGTCAGTGGTAGAACTAGGTGATTAAGGCGTACAATGTGTTAGAGAAACGGTTAAAGCCTATTATGCAAGACTCAACAGGGTGCGTTGGGACCGGATTTCAGCCTCTACCAGGCGCAAGCCAAGACAGCGGCTATTTATGGGGCAGTAGTTTGGGGCTATGCAGACGCATCAGCAAATCCATCCTTTTGCTCCCCCAAAATACTCCAACTAGCACCTCTTGCATGGAATGTAATCTCCCGCCAATTGATGAGGAATTAGCAATTAGACCAGTTTTCTATTGGGTTAGGATTTGGGGCGGCCAAGAACTTGAGGAATACCACCAGACCCTGGAGCATGTATTATCCTTGGGGGGTTGGCAGAAGATTCCTTGACTGGCGTATGCCAAACATTGGCTGGCCCAGCTGGGTCTCTCTGTCTATTGGCACAGTCCACACCACCTTGAGCGCAATGCTAATATAGAGTGAAGGGTGCATTCAAAAGATATAAGGAGCTAAGAGCTGGAACTCTCATTCTTGCCCTAGCAACAGGCCTGGCGCATCTTGCCATAAAAGAGTCCCAGGGGTTTGAAAATTATTTTAATATCCTCAAACCAGCATTTGCTCAGGCACTGTGCATGAGGCTATGCTTGGAATCCCTGCCATTATGCGATACATCTAAAACGTGGACGAGCCAAGAAAATTGGTTGTGTCTACTGTGCGAAAATGGGATGGAAACTATGTCCCATTTTTAATATTATTCTGCGATACACTGAAAAATCTTAGAGTATCGTATTTGATACCGTTGTTCAGACTGCATGGTGTTTGAACCGTTAGTGAAGCTGTCCATCTATGTAAAGTTTCCGAGGACCTGACCATGGCTCATTTTGCGTCTAAATATATTCATAGAAACTTGTTAAAGAAGATCAAGGTCCTGGCGTGTATCCATTGAAGGTTTGGAATTGAACTAACCTCTATATGTAAAATTGTAGCCTCAACAGGGGGTCTTAAACCTGGTCTTCTGAGACCACTTGTAGATAAACTGTCTACCGTCTATCGCACTTTTACCCATTTTTGTAAATGCTTTTAGAGTTTATGAATTGAGGATGGTCTTAAAAATATGTACTGTTGGGATGGTTTGTGAATTGTTTTTCTTTTAATGTGATATTTACCAATATGGCTTACGCCAAATAAAGGTTATTTTGACTGACTGATTCAATGAATGCAAACAAACATTTATCTCCCAGAATCATCTAAATATTCTTTTATACAGCTGTGGCACTGGATTGATACTTCTAAAATAACTTGTGAGGGAAGCAGGGATACCTCCAAATTTGAGGACCTGTTTATTGGGGACCCACCAGCTCAGAGGATCTCTACATTATAAAACATACTCAATGGAAGGCGTTTTGGCCCCCAATATGGCTAAATGGGAGGAGGAAATTGGATCCCCTATAGGTGATTTTTGCATGGTATAATATTTGGAGTAGAGCATCCAAATCGTCACAATGTGTTCAATTGAAAGGAAACACTTATAAGGTGATGTGTCATTGGTATCTCAGTCCAGGGAGACTTCATCGTATGACTCCATCAGCATCCCTGAGTTGTCGGAGATGCGACCAAGTCCAAGGTACACTATTTCACATTTGGTGGTCATGCACCCACAATATAGCAGTACTGGAAGTATATTCTTTCACACATCAAGAAGATAATGGGGGTTAACCTACCATCAGATACTCTGGTTGTCTTATTGGGAAATGAAGACTTGTATGGCTGCTATAAGATGCCGAATAAAAGTGGAAGGTTGGTAACCAACTTATTGGTAGCAGCCAGTATTACAGTAGCCCATAATTGGAAGAAAAATACAGCCCCGAAAACTCGAGAATGGTGGTCAAGGATATGGTTTGTAGCTGCCAAGGATACAATTGAGGCCTCATTAGGAGTGAGATGCAAATATACCTAGGCACCTGGCATCCATTTATTAGATTGGTCCAACAAAATGACTTCCTGAATGTGCATCATAAAGTCCATGATATGCAGGCCTTTACACACAGGCTTTAACGTGATTTTGATGATTGTACATGACATTCTGGAAGTGGTCTGGGGGCAGAAGAAGGAATATGCCTGTACATATTGTGGATCGCCGGACTGGGACACTGATCATAAGACGAACTCACGATAGAGGTGGTATATTACGAACACAAGCATCGCCTGATGGTTAAATTGTTATTGATGACCCATGATCCTTTTGTCATAGAATCTCTGAGGTACTTATGGTTTAAAAAACATCAATAAAAATATAATTGGAAAAAAGGCCCACAACAGATTCAACAGGAAAATGTTATTTGTGAGAGTAAATTGAATTTGCTCTGTCTCCATCTTTTTTCATGCAGCTAACTGAATATTTTGTGTGAAACACAGGAAGCCACAGGTGGGTCGTAAGTGCTTTGGTGGCTACGACAACTCCAACAATGGCTGGATAGGACCAACCTTACCTATAAAATATGCGCGTACCTTACCTATAATGGTGCAAATGTTTTCCTGTTTATTCCCCATATTTGTCTGCAGACCTAGTTAATGGAACTGAAATCTACTGGAAATAATTCACTGTATGGTATCACATATATTCAAGAGGCAATGTTCTGAACAGGCATCATGGGGAATCTGTGACATAGGTTTTCAGAAGATGACTTTTTAAATAATTTAATTTCTTTAATACTTAAACCTTATATTAATTACTGATTTTGCACCTCTGGTCAATGGTATAATATGGTTTGTAATCCAGTCCACCACACTCTTTCTTATCATTTCAACAATTAAAAAAAGTTAAGATATTCAGTTAATTATTTTGAATTGGTAAAATGATTTTTGAATTTGACAAAATTGAGACCTGAAAAAAATGCCCTTTGTGTTAACCAAAACATGGTTTTCTCTGGGATAGTTGACTCAAACATGAGATCAACTGGCATGGCTTGAGATAAGACTAAATAATTCTAAAAAATCGATATCTTGGTGCAGCGGGGGGGGATCAATATTTGCGACTGAAGTGACTGAAATGTGCTACACATTCTGCATCCATTAGGGCTGACAGACCATACACCCTGCTTTTCAGAGATGCCCCGCAACAAGAATACACTTTCGCATCTGTGACAGGAGGTGCATGTGTCTGCTGGATAAGTGTACTGTAGTATACTCACTGTAAAATAGGGAATTCATTAGAGCTCTTTTCCCCATTCCTTCCTCATACAGTACAGTGCTGTACAGTTTAATTTATTAATAATTTAATGTATTAATAATGTGTTACATTTTATATTTAAACTTTACACATAATGATACATTTTATAAACATAGTAAAAAAAGAACTAAAGATAGAAGGCAAACAAAACTAAAACTAAAACTAAAACCTAGCCTAAAAAACAATCTCATAATACATATATTACTTATCTAACTAAAAAGAAAATTTAAATTACAGTTAAGCACAACTCAAGCATGTTATACTTATTGTTCTAATCATTAATCATTAAAAAATAAATTGCACCTACAAAATTGTAAAGATAACCAAACCTCTAATAGAGTCGGTATCATAATATCAGACAAATTCATATATATATATATTCTGAGTTCTTTCGATTAGCAGCCATACTCTAAAGGTAGCAATCTGCATCTGCCGACTTGGTGTATTCATAAGGCATAGCCAAAATGCAGATTCCCCAATGGATACCGTATCATGGACAAAATTGCTATAACTTGCTAAGTAAGTATCCATCATGTTTACACATTTAGTTAGTACATGATTAGCGGTTTCTTTGCATCCATTATCCTTACATAGTCAGCAATACCTCTCTGTGGAGGATAAACCATTATATTTACTTTTGTTAGACACCAGCGGTAAGTTATCAACCCTCAGTATAAGTAAAAATCACCTGAGTCTACTTGATGGACAGAGGGTTAGATACGGCTGCATTTGCTTAAAGGAATAGAGCATGTAGTGAATGAATTTGTATTTTGGAAGCTTATCCACATGTGCGTAATTTTCCAACCAGTCCCAAAGAGCAATTTTTTTAGACAGTGCCTTTTTTTGAGGATCAGCAAACTTCACTCCACTCTTAGTCCAGTACATTACCCTCAAGAAGGCTTTGGTCTCCTTTTTAAGATGGCATTTGGTAGCTTCCTTTGTAACTTCAATGGCAAATTCTTTCAATAACCGATTCTCTGGTTGATTAGAAATCCTTAGATAAAGTTCGGCTCTCCTTTTCAGGACGATGGAACCTAAAGAGGAAACCCCCACTTACAATCTTAACAATGCCATTGCAATAGATTGGGGGAGCCCTAGGATTCTTCTCCAAAACTTCCCCTCTATAACTTGCAGCCAGCTTAAGTCCATTTGCAGCAAGGCTTCCAGCCCATAAACAAACATAGGGGTTAACACCTGGGCGTATTTTTGACGGATTCCGTACAGTGTAAATCCACAGTTCTGTCTTGCAAATTGGCTGATCAGCGACGTTACTTGAGCTGCCCGATGTTGTCTCATTTGAATACAGGAGTTATAGCCCGGTTTGGCGTCCATTTCGACCCCGAGATATTTATATTGCTGGGTCTATTTAATTTCTATTTCACGCAATAGAAGCCTAGGGCGTGCAATCTTCTTACTTGAGAAAATCATCACCTGAGTTTTCTCCTGGTTAATAATTAGATCATTATTCGCAGCATACTCCCACAGCTTCAATGCAGATCTCCGTAGACCACTGAACGTATGATCCATAATTATCAGATCGTCGGCATGCGCTAACACTGCACAGTGGATTGTACCGACAACAGGAGGACAGTTATGCACACTTAAGATGGCATCTGGTAAATCATACGTATAAAGATTGTACAAAAACGGGGCAGTCACGCAGCCCTGCTTGACTCCATGATTCTGGGGGATCTCAGCAGTCAAATCCCCCTGGTTATTAAGTCTGCAAGCCACTGTATTGTCCTCATGCAATATTTTTAAATAATACAGAAGTATCTCAGGGCAGCCTAATAGCTCGAGTTTAGCCCACAATTTTTCTCTGCGGACCGAGTCAAAAGCTGCCTTAAAGTCGACAAACAAGGCATATAGTGGCGGATTTCCTTTCCTCATGGCCTTTGAGCATAAAGTGTCCAGGATAATTATATTATGAATCGTTGAGTAGCCTTTCCTGAAGCCGCACTGAAAAGTGTTGAGTATGTCAGATTTAGCCACCCATTCCTCTAATTTATCAAGTAACAGTGATGCAAAAAGTTTCCCTGTACAGTCGAGCATAGATAGTAACCTGAAGTTACAGGGATCTTTCTTATCACCTTTCTTAAAAATTGGTATTAAATAGGCATGCTGCCATGATTTAGGGATTTTTCCAACCGCTAGTACTTTCCCAAATAATATTCTTAAAAATTTAGCCCAAAACTCCGGCTGGCTTCTCAACACAGCATTTGAAAGTCTGTTAGGCCTAGGAGCCCTAGATGATTTGAGCCTTCTAATTTTCCAAAGTAAATGCTTAGTTGTTATACTGAAAGGGATGGACCTTGGGGTCACTTTTTCTACAGACTTTCCCACCTCCTTAATAGGGATGTTGCGACCCATAAGGAAGTTTGTCCATTGACTAGAATTTATAGGGTCAATCAGATCCTTTCTACCACTGCCCCTGGCTTGGCCAAGGAGAGACCATATGCTTCTTGAATTTTTGGAACATATGGTTTGAACCATATTTTGCCATCGCCTACGTTTTTGCTCGAATCTTTTAGCTTTAACACATGCTCTGTACTTATTTTTTAGAGCTCTGCAAATACCATGGTAGGCCCAGTGAGATGCACTAGTACGTTTGGCTTGTCTAATTTCTGCTCTTAAACTACGTTTGGCATCTCTAATGCTTTTGTCATATATTACTGATGTTTTGCCATCAATCGCTATCCGGTTAACTGCAGATGTCGCATGTGTAGTGGAGAATGATGTAACCCAATGTTCCATCTCATTTATGGACATGTTATGGAACTTGGACAGTATGTTATTTTCTATGGCCTGCATCGAGGTTACAGCTGCATTGATGTTTTTATCAGACCAGCATAGTCGGGTGCCCGAATGGTTAGTTGTCATGTCCCCCAGGGGCTTAGTACATATGGCCGGCATACCAATGTTACACTTCAGCACGAGCGTTGAGTGGTCGCTCCAGTCGTTTGCAGAGATCTTCAGGTCGCTTACATTCATGGCCATCTGTGGGCTCACAAATATATAGTCCAGGATGCTTTTTGCAGTCCCGCTGTGCCATGTATAATTTCCTGGGTTGTCGCTTGAAGTTCTACCGTTAATCATCTCCATTTCCCAGCCGTTAAAGAAGCTCAGCCAAGAGATACCAAGTGGGTCTTCGACATTATGTACCATATTATTTGTTGAATTCAAAAGAGGATTAATAGATGTGCCGACTGTACCTAACATATGGCAATTAAAGTCCCCAACAATAATTACCAATGTGTTAGACGGATCCATCACCCAGGCGGCCAACAACTCATGAATTGCTTCTTGAAGGGATTCAGCCTCATTACCACCCGGTGGACTATACAAATTAATAATGAGCATATTTTCTCTACATCCCTCGCTTATGCTCTCCAATTCTACTGCGATCACTTTATCACTGGATAATGTCACCAGCTGTCTTGATGTAACAGTATTCCTGATACCTGTGATCAGGCCACCATAAGGTCTCCCTCTCCTTCCCTTCATCTCCAGAGACTGGTAGATTGTATAACCGTTGAGTATTATAGAAGATCTCAACCAAGTCTCTTGTAGGCATATACATACATTTTCCGTTAGGAGCTGGAGAGGACCCGCCGAGGAGAACAAATGCTTGAACCCTCTGCAATTCCATGATACCAGTGAGGGGATTCAATTTGAGTTCACCACCTTCGGTAGCGCTGATGCTAACCAGGTTAGAACATTCTGGATGTCGGCCATCGCGACCCGGTCCCTTTTCAAATTTGGGGGAACTTCTGTTGTTTCTTTTACTACTAAGGGAGCTTTACGTGGCCATTTAGGATCCTCCTGATCGGGATCAGGATCCACTTCAATGTCAACGACTCGGAGGCTGTCTTTATAGTTACGTATCAATTGGGCAGATAAGATGAACTTGCAATGAATGGCTGAGACGTTGGCATTAGTAACTTGTAGAGGCTCAATGAATTCAAAATCATCCGATCTTAATACACATAGTTGAGGAACAGCGTGGAATCTGGTCATTAGCTCCAGTTCTAATGAGCCAACTGCTCTCACTTTGCTTTTATAGATTTTTAATGAGGCAAATCCTGTTCTCTTTCTGAGGAGCCTCATTATCCTTAGGATTGTTTACTGGTTCCATTCTTCTTAAATCTCTATCAACTACTGTGTTATCTTTGCCACCAGTTACATGAATCTCCTCAAGCTGCTCTAAGACAGGTATGTTAACGGATGCAGATGCAATTCCATCTTCTATTTCACCATCCCCATCATCATCTGACAGTACCCAGCTTGTTAAGTAACCTACTTGCTTATCCTTACGTCTGCACCCGCCTGTCATTGGTTTCCTTGTTTTTTTGTTATTCTTCCCAGAAGGCTCAATATCCGATACTGGCGGCGCCACCTCACAAGCCTTCTTCCTCGTTGCCACTCTTTTGGCTACTCTCCGCTCTTTGCGGGAGAAAAATACTTCAGGTGTATTGGCTGCGTTGGGGGACGTTGCCAGATTCTCCACACTCTCAGTTGCTTCTGGATTAGAAGCTGTATTCTCCCCTGGGGCTCTCGCAATAGTTGTCACTGGGGCAGGATTTTGCAGAAGCAAATTTAGTGTAGTTTCCAATATGCGTCCACACATTTTAAGAAGGATCTTAAGAGCAAACTGTACAGAGGCAACCGATGATTGTAACTCAGCCAAATCCGTAGGGCTGGAAGAAGCTGTATTATTAACATCCGCCTCTCTTAATTCCAGCTCGGAAACACTATGAATGTTCAGGTTAGGTGTAGTTGACAATCTCACAGAGCCAATTCTCGGAGATTTAGTAACTTCCTCTATTCGATCGCTCGGTGCCGGTTGCCCTACTGTGGCCACCGCAGGTGTCATAGATCTTTGCATGGAAAGACAGAGCTCCAATAGAGAGTTGTTATCTATATCTCCATAGCTCTCGTGGTCCTGCGTATCAATATTGATCACCTCCCCCTCATCCATGGTAGTAGAATTATTTTCCGGGTGTGGATTCACTGGAAAAAAATCCATTATTGCTCTTTTAGTAGCTGGTGCTGGCTTTGTTTGCTTGTCTTTACCCATCACACGCTCTTCGTCCGCTGGACTACTCCTTATTTTCCGTTGTAGCAAGTTGTAGCGTGCTTGGGACTTCTTACGAGAAGGCATGTAGTTATTTTGCTCTAAAGCATTAGCAATTAGCAATTAGCAAAACTGAGCTATCTAGTTATGTTCCTCAGTA
Source organism: Ambystoma mexicanum (assembly GCF_040938575.1). Taxonomy (NCBI): domain Eukaryota; kingdom Metazoa; phylum Chordata; class Amphibia; order Caudata; family Ambystomatidae; genus Ambystoma; species Ambystoma mexicanum. The sequence continues at coordinate 682,624,205 of NC_090939.1, read as the reverse complement.
CGCTCAGTTATATAGGCGTAACAATATCAACCGTTCCGTAATAAGTTGTGCTTGCCTTCAGAAGCTTGTTTTATCGGAGTTCAGATCCAGATTTAATCTATGTGCCCAAAAATACCCCACTATATTGGCACAGGAAAATCTCGTTTTGTTTGGCTCAGCTAGCTGTCATATACTGGAAGAGCCCCCACCAGTGGTAATCGCAGCCCCACTTAATCAAATAGGAGCCCCCGCTCTGCAGGCAATGCCACCATGTCTGCTCACACCTTTAGCCATAATGTAATACTACAGCGGCTCCCCACAGCCAGCACCCGTAAAAGCCGAGCTCAGCTTCCAGGCCACAGGACGATCCTCCACACTGTCGCCACTGGGCCGAGGGACCCTGGGACACCCGGCCCCAGCCCACCGTGCCGTACAGTGAGGTGCCGCCTCGGGGCCAACCAAAAAGCAGGCGAGTTGGGTTCACAAACCGTTACCTGCGTGCCTGATGATGGGGTCTAGGTCGCACGCCCCACCCGGCGCCCGGTTCCTGGGGCGCTCCCTCGGTCGCTCTCCTCAAGTGAGGACGACAGCTCCGGGCTCCGCTCCACAACCAGACGTCACACGATTATCAGCGGTCAGCAGTCAGCGGCGGCACAAGCGATGCAAGTGACGCGAGGGCTGAGCCGTGTAGCACCTGCCGCGTCGCACAGACGGGACACGTTCCAGACGTCAGGCCGTCAAGCCGCACCTCTTCCAATGTACCAGCGCACCAACGCTAACGCAGGATCACGCAGAGGCCGCTTCCGACAGCAAAAACATTTTGCACTGCACACTCAGTAGACACTATAGACCTATTTTCATTTTATTTGAACTCTCTCCGACCAAGTATCTAGCTACAATACAGTACTGGGGGTATTGGATTTATTTAATTGTCACGTCTTCACAGTATGAATGGTTGAGGCAGGGAATGTAAACGTCTACGCCCCTGTGAAAAGGAAATATTAGCTGACTATTGTGATCTTGGCAGACTTTGCAGTGGGTTTAATTTTGATAAAACTTTACTTTGGAGTACGCTTTGACCTAGACAACCCTTTGTTTTGGGCAGCACAGAGATGTCCACATGGGGGTGCCTTGTATCCAGGGACATGTCCAGGGACTCCTCGCTGGGCTTATTCATTGTGGTGTGAACAAGTGGGAATTTTTCCTTATGTCAAATTCTATTTAATTCACTTCAGTTCACATACTTTTGGTTCAGAATCAGGGGGACATTACTACCTTTTAATGTGTCTTTTAATGTAGGATCTTTATATGGTGCTTGATTAAGCAAAGGTACAGATGATTGATTCTCATGAACCTAGTTCCTTCTCTTCTGTATCAGGCAACCCCTTTTTAAGGCCATTTTTTCAGTGACGACCGTACAGTGTTTCATTTTGAATTTCAATGCTATCATACTGTAGTTATGCTGTTACTTATCTTACTTTTCCCACACACAGCTTAAGCTTTAGGGCACTGGGCACACCTTTTGGCAGATCCACCATTGGCTACTACTTCTTAGGATTTCTATAACATTATCCACAATCTGCACGCGAGTTGAAAAGCCCAACCAGAGAAGATAATTATTTAACATTTGGATGCGTAAGTATGGTGGTCTAATGGGAAGAGTTGCAGTTCTGTATGCAGTAGATTGTGCAGGCATTGACTTTCTTTTCTCTCTTTGCCTTATGGCATCTATGCACCCTTATGGATCAGCTCATTCAAGAATCTGACAAGAGGACAGTTTGGCAGCTCAAGGAAATGTTATTGTGGGAACACTGGATGAAGCTAACCCAAGGAGTAAAGTACCGTGCACATCGACACGGGGGTGGAAAAGGAAAGAACATGATGAGGGTTCTTTCTTGTTATGTAGACTACATGGGTTTCCCATTTCCAGTTCAGGTCACAGATAGATAGCGTAGTGTCTGCAAGACATGCACCAGCAGTGACTTTTGTGCTGTTAACGCATTGGATGCTGGGATGTGTAGTCAATGACAGACGTGCCTTTACAGAGAGTTTTGTGCTAAGTGAGGGTTCCTGTTAATGTAAAACACAGTCTGTATGGGTGGGACATTTCTGGTTCAGAGCACAGTGAGACAGAGGGTAATTTGTACCTGCTATGTGCCTACAGTGGTTTGTGTTATTAACGCAGTACATGTTGGTATGTGTAGTCTCTGAAAGGCCCACGGTGTGTTTTGTGCTATTAATGCAGTGTATGCTGGAACATGTGATGTCTAGCAGATATGCGCCTGCAGTGAGTGTTGTGTTATAAACATACTGCATGCTGAGAAATGTAGCCTCTTCCAAATAAGCACTTACAGTGAGGTGTGGGTTCTTGTTAATGCAAAGTAATATATGCATGGGCGGGCCACCTGTGGTTCATCGCAGAGTGACTGTAGTCTCTGCCAGATTTGTGCCTACAGTGATGTTTGTGCTCTTAGTGTAATGCATGCTGGGATATGTAGTCTCTGACAGAGATGCACCTACAGTGAGTTTTGTTCTATTAATTTACTGCATTCAGGGACATGTAGTCTCTGACAGATATTCTTCCACTATGAGTTTTGTACTATTTCTCTCTCTTGTATACAGTAGTAACAGTTGATGTGATTACTAACATTCATCGAAACCTGATATTACTTGTTGTTCCTCCACAGGATTTTCCTGATGATCAATGATGCCAACTAAGGAAAATGGGTTGCCCACTTTAAGACCTTCCTGGAAACCAAGGTAGACTTACAAGTCTACTGTTTCCCTTAAAAGGTTTAACTCAATTGCATTCAGATGGATAGGACATTACTCCAGTAAAACCTGGGCAAATCACCCTAAGAAGAAAAATATTTGAAGTGGAATCTCCAAAAAGGGGCCAGAGACAGCAATGTGTTTGTGGAGAAACAAACATGTAAGGAGACTAGTGTTTTGGTTTATTGACTCTGTGGTGCAAATCTCGAGAAAAATTGTTTCGCCAGACGCCCTCCCCATCTTTCAGGTGGTAGCAGAAGAAATCCAAAGAGGAGGGTGTAAACCTCTAACTGTTTGGGTCAAGAAACGGAAAGACAAACTGGAAGAGATAGCCTGCACGGAAGAGCTTCTAATTTCAAATCCTGGCAGAGTGAAAGAAAAAATTGTGCAGCAAGACTGGATCTTGACAAATGAAAACATGTTGTCCTATAAACTATTGAAAGATCTCCCGCCTGGACACAATAAACCAAAAACTCCACTGAAATATTGTGAAAAATTCCCTGATAAAGCTTTGAGAAAAATGTTCATGCGAGCTCGGTTAAATACCCTACATACAAGGGAAAATGTCTATTAGATCAAAATCTACAATAGCCTCATGTCGACTATGTGAGAATCCTGACCAACTTGAAACTGTGAGACACCTTCTGACGTCCTGTCCTGCGCTGCCTCCAGAAAGAGAGGCGTACTTGGCACCGCTACTATCCCATCCATCGGTATTAAGTGAAGAGACGGGCTGGTGTCGGCTTATTTCTGGCGACTCTGCTAGATGGTCGAGGGCAGCAGCCAAACTTTTGGACATAGCTTTAAAAAAAGCAAACCTGGGAAACCTCAAATGTCAAATGCTCATAGATCAGTCTGATGACGATAGCGGAGAAACTGACTTTTGACTTTTGTAAGAAGAAACCGAGAGCGGTGTCCCAAGTAGTCTCATCAGAACTTTTCAGTAAGAACGCTAAAAGTCTTTTTGTAAAAAGCTTTTATTGATTAAATGCAAATAAAAAAATCAAAAAATCAAAAATCTCGAGTGGTGTACCTGTACCTGCACTGTTTTCTCGTTTCGTGTCCTGCTGTCGATACTCCAAGTAAAAGTGTGTAATGTAAAGAAGAAATAGACACTTTACTTTCCAAATGTTAGTGCATCCACAAATGTACAGAACTGAAGATACTAAAGATCAGTGACACTCATTATTTACAGTGCTTTAAGTGGGATTGGAAATCAGGTAGGGGTATAACAAGACATGAACAATTATTTATTTGGTGGGTGCGACCACAGGAGTGTTAAGCATGGCCTAAAAAGTGTAAAGATACAATGGAGTAATCATGTATGTCACTGTTTACCAAGGAGAGGGCCATGGTCCACTGGAGGTGAATTTGTGTAAGTCAAAATACAATTATGTGAGTGAGGGAGCTAATGATGGAGAGAAAGGTGAGGGACTAGGTGTCAAGGTAAGGAGGACTGGTATGGTGTTAAATAATGGTGTTAAGGTTGAAGGCGACAAGCTATGTGTGGTGTGGTAGGGAGAATGTGAATGGGGATGGGCTGGGGCAGTTGTCTTTGGGCCGAGTGGGGCCTGGGATTTCACCTTTCCATTTTCAAGAATGTGCTCATTCAATTCCATCTAAGTTGATCTGCTTGTACGACTGTTGACACTGGGTCAAATTTCACTAAGCCTTTGAACAGTATATCCCCTGGGCTGTGGTTGCACTTATCATTAATAATTTGCTCACCCTCAGCTGAAATGTTTTTCAGTGGGCAGTCTGCCAATGCATTAAGGTCAGGCAAGACATAGGTGCTGAAGACCTGAGTCCCAAAGGAGGTAACGGGGGGGGGCTAACCTTGATGTTGGGGTAGAGGTGGAACAAGTTGGGGTACTGTGGTGGGCATGGGTAAGCTGCGGTGTATCAAGGATGAGTGGTAAAGTGGGGGTCTCAAAGGTGGGGTCAGGGCTACAGTTAACATCACCCTCATGATGTTCCTAAACTAAAGACAACTGTAGGGTTTTTACTGGCCCCCGTGTTCTCCACCATTATATTTCGATGACACTTTCAGGCTGATTCATGGAATTAATGTGCACTGCGCAAGTGTGCGAAAGCGTGCGAATCGCAGTGCAAGTGCGAAAATCGCAGCACAAGCGTGCGAAAGCCACGCACATCGATTCATGGAAGTCCGTGCGAGTGTAAATCCTGTGATGTGCACTAAAATCCTGCGTGGCGCACGCGGGCACACACGGCATCAAACGGTGTGCGCTATGCGCACAGTGAAAGCACACATAGCGCGGCGCACACAACAAAAGTAGATGGAACACGGGGTGTAACACGCAGAATGGGGAACAACACGTGAAAATGTGGGCGTTACGGGGGAAGTACAGGAGGCAAATGCGCAGAACGCCCCCATACGCGCACCTACTACACGTATTCATGGAATCGAACAAGGGAAACGCGTGCGCCAAAAAAGACACGCTAATCCGGAAACACGTACGCCAGCAGGAAGCAGGTGTACGCGGCCCCGCGCAGCATAAAAGTGCGCGCAAACAACAAACGAGCTCAGACGCTACAATGAATATACCATTCCTCGCAGCAGTGGTCGTGGGACATCGCGGGAGGAGGAGGATAGCCAGGGCCAGAATTTTTACACCCAGAACCAGCCTTTTTGGGATGCCTGATGACCAGGTGTATGGGAGGTACAGGTTCCCACCACACATAATCCTCGACCTGACCTCACATCACCCACCCTGTGCTCCCAAGCACTGAGCCCCTTGGAAAAGGAGCTCAATGTACTGCACTTCTTGGCCACTGGTTCATTTCAGCAGACAAGTGCCATAGTGGGGGGGGTGTCACAGGCCACGCAGTCATGCTGCCTACACCAGGTGTTGGCCATCATGACTAAACGCTCTTCAGTCCGCAGGCATATATACATACCCAGAACATCTGCAGCAAGGCAGGCTGCCGTCCAGGACTTTTACGGGGTGGCACACTTCCCCAAAGTGCTAGGTGCCATTGATTGGACCCATGTGGCTCTACGTCCTCCCAGGGCAACTGAGCATATCTATAGAAACCGCAAGCACTGGCATTCCATCAACGTGCAGGTAGTATGTGATGCCAAGGGAATCATCGCCTCAGTATATACCAACTATACAGGGTCCACCCATCACAGTTTCATTTTCAGAATGTCACCCCTAAACTGGGACCCCACCACACCACCCGAGGTAAGATACAACACAGCCCATATTGCAAACCGGGGCATAGTGGAGTGCACATTCGGAGTGCTCAAGTCACGCTTTCGCTCCCTTGACCACTCTGGTGGGCAGCTGCTATATGCACCCCCAGTAGTGTGCAGGATCATAGTGGCAGCATGTGTCCTGCACAACGTTGCAACACGCCGGGGCCTGCAGGTGGACATGTTGGTGCCCCTACATCCCCAACCACATGCACGGCTGCTGCGCATAGGAGGGGAAAGGGAACGTGGTGAGGCAACCCGTACGCAGCTGGTGGCTTATTACTTCACCTAAAATCACACCCCTGTGGAGTGCACACAGCCCTGGCACATACCAGCTGACGATAAATGATGATGACATAAGGATCAGTCAACGTTCACAACCATACCAGCCTGAGATTGGTCACCTGGAAATGTTACATTGTGTGCATCCCTACCTACTGAAAGACAACCAATGCTGTGTCACAAAAAGGCACACATTTATGCTGCATGAATGACCACTGCCTTGCAAAGTACAACATGAAAATAGTGCCGTGTCACCCAACCCCTCCCCATCTCAGCTACCCAACACACCATGGCATGTCATGCAATGTGAAACCAAACAAATGAATGCACAACACATGACACAAGTGTCACAAAGTGCACTGTCCCAAATGGAAACAGGCCACATACAATATGCTCCCAGTAATCAATAACAAACAGCACAGATGAACAAATACTTACCAGCAACACAATACAGCAACACAGGATGAAACAGGGCCAAAATATGACAGTACAAAATCAAAGTAGTGCAAGTCTTACAACCTGAATAAGCCAGCACAATGACCCCTTCCAACTGCAGAGGGTTGCTGTCAGGCAAATGTGTCAGCATACTGCATACAACATGAACTGCGTAGGCAAAGGAGACGGCCTTGAGAAGACATGAAGAAGGTACCTGTGAATAAGGAGGAAGACATGGATGCACAAGCACATATCAATACACCATGCAGTGTTCAATACAACAACAATCCCCACTTGGGATGTCCACACAGTTTTGACCACAGACTGCCCACACAGCTCATGGGAGCCCAATGTCACTGTGTAAGTCACTGTCACTTGGTCACACCCTTTGCAAGCCCATGGAAAGGGGAAGCAGGAGGGGTGTGTGTGTCAGGAACCCAAGCATCCAACCCAAACACAGGACAAGCCTCCATGTGCCCAGCTGGAATACACAGTGGATGCCCACGGGAGCCACACAAGGCAACACACTGTAAAAGAAAAAAAAATATATAAAAAATGGCCATGTGTGGGCCAGGGGGGCCACCCAGGAGGTTCGAGGACATGGTGCACACCAACAGCCACCTGCGTGGATGTTGCGGAAAAAAAAATACCTCCATGGGCTCATGGCCTGCACAGCTATGCCAATGTGGGAGAACTGCTGTTGCTCTCTTCACCCTCTGCTGCTACATCAGGAGGTGGCAGTGCTATGGGAGGCAGCCCACGCAAAGCCCTGGTATGGTCCTCCATGGCAGCAAGCATGCGGGTGTGGAAGGTCTCGTTCTGGAGGATGATAGTACGAGATCCCCATGCAGCACCTCACGGGTTGCCTGCATTTCTGCACGCATGGCCTCGCGTGATGCCCGGATCTCCTCACGAGTTGCCTGCAGCTCAGCTGAGAGCGAACGTGTGAGCTGCTCGAGCTGCTGTTCTTCCCTAAAATTTTGGAAAGCCTCAAGTTCAACGAGATTCTCCTTGAGGAAATGGAGTTCTAACCTCAGGGCTTCCCTGTGGCCCTGAGACTCTACAGATATGGCTTCGTGCAGAGTCTCCAGTGCCGCCCGTCGGTCCCTGTTGGACGCCAACATGTCCTCCCTGTGTGATTGGCAAATGGACTCTGTTGCCTGATGTTGGAGATCCATCTGCCTTTCAGGGGGGGAGAATGGAAGTGGCCACCCTCTCCATTGCCTGAGCCATCATTTCAACCGATGCTCCCTGTTGTGCTGCTATACTGTACATGGAGTTTTCCCATACAGTATTGCCTGGTGGCGCACGGCCACCATGTCAGTGGGCACCACACCTGTTTGGGGCAAGGTGATCTGCACCTTGATGTGCTGGCACTGCCTGAGGCTGCAGGACTGCATTCCCCCTCTGATCTGCTGGCCCAGGAACAGGATCAGATGTTGTGGAATGTGACCCTGCATCCGTAAACGCCAAAGGCGGAATTACCAACACTGACATCCCCATAGAGGGGTCTACTCCTGGTGCAGGTGGGTTGGACAGAACAGCATCCCTGACAGAAACACTCACCTGCGACAGCACATAAGTCTCATCCTCCGATTCAGCACCTGAATCATAGAGGTCTGGGGAGGTGCACCCAGACACACCCCTGGACAGTATGGTCTGCAGGAGGATTGGGTTTTCACCCACCACCACACCACGTCCTCCACTGGTGCCCGGTCGTGCCTGAGATTCCTCCTGGGTCTGCACCATCTCCTCCACCTCTACAGCATCAAGTGCGTCATCTCCTGCAAAAACATGAAAGACAACAAATGGAAACAGGCATGAGCACCATAGCACACACATAGGCCTGACAAGCCAGAGATCCAGTACATGAACAACACATGTCCCACATGACCATAACCTTGGCATACATGCACTGTCAATGATTTGGAAGGGGAGGCAAAAAGCAGACACTGAGGACTCCAAGATGGAAAATGAACACATGTGATGCATGCTGGATAGCACTGTCATCACATATTAGCCTGTGAGTGGCATGGACAATCCACATACATGGCACATGCCAGCACACAGATGGCACGTAGCATAGCCATGGTACATTTGACAAGTACTGCCATATGTCAGTGAATGAGTACTGTCACCCATCCATGTGAGATGGACATGATGAGATGAAAAATGCAAAATAGTGTGACAAAATATGAATGTGCCACACACTGCAACACATCCAGTGTGCAATAATACATTGATGGCAGGCAGATGGATGCATCAATGGTTGGTCACTTCAATATGACAGAACACAACAGTCATGTTCAACATTCAAATAGGGCCCAAAATTAATGTGAGCAGGCCCTTACTCAATCAGCCTGAATGGTCAAATCATTCCCATAACAAGGTAATAAATGTGGGCCAATGTGGGTTGTAATCTATGACAGAAGCATGTCACATATGTGGCATTAGGGCAGAAAAATGTGTTGCAAAAATGGGAGGATTGAAACAATCAGGCTGAATGAACACTGAAAAATCAGAACAATTTTGTTGCAAGAGGACAGTTCAAGGGCAACTGCAGTAATGTGGCGCTAATTGGCTACTGTGGTCAGAAGGGATACTGTCATACCCAAACCCAAGGCTGGTGAATGGTTTGGAGGAAGCACATGGGTGACCCATACCACTCAGGAGTACACACCCTCACCTGGCACTCAATCATTACACATCACCCAAGAAACATACACATGGATTACACACTCTTGCAGGGGCACTCACCGGACAATGCCTCATAATTTGGTAGGTCTCCCACGCCTTGGATCTGTTCCTCTGTGACGAAGGTTCCAGCAACAGACTCATGTTCAGTGAGTTGGTCGTCCTCTGGTGGAGACCCACCGCCAGTCACCAGAGTAGAGGCATGATTGGAAGCCAGCTTGTTCTTTGCTCTGCGTTTCAGGTCATTCCACCGCTTATAGCAATCATCAGCTGTGCACCTCACAAATCCAAGGACACTAATGTGGTCCGCGATGGTCTGCCAGTGGGCCCTACGTTGAGCAGGTGTAGTCTTACAGCCTGCAGTCACCAACATTTCGCGGCTATGTGCCGACACATAGGCCACAAGTGCATCAAGTTCAGCGTCATTGAAGCTAGGCTTCCTTGGCGTGCCACAGTGTGTAGCCGTGTCTGGGGTCTCAGCCTGTAGTGCAAGAGCACCCTTCTTTTTCATCTTGTAAGGTGGTGCGGATCCTGAGTGGCTTACACCATTCTGCTCAGTAGTGGCAGAAGCGCAGGTGGACTGGGTACTGGAAGCCTGTAAAGGCAAAATGACCATAGGTCTTGGTGCAGGCTTTGGCTGCAGGGTGATGTCAGCAGGGCCAACGTCGGTGTGATGGACCTGGACCGACATTGTCCTGGCTGGGAGACTCGGAGCTAGGGTGGATTGAGCTGCAGCTGCCCCTGCAGCCTCCCCACCCTGGCTACTTGGTGCACCAGTTGACATTGCTGCCCCAGATCCATGTGGCCTGGTGACAGCAACTTTCACCGGCACACGTGGATTAGACTTGCTGACCTGGAAGTCAGCCTGGGAGTCATCCTGTGCCGGTCCAGGTGGCAAAATGGGCCGGTCCAACAAGGGCTGAGCTGGGATGGTGTCAGCTAAGTTTCCCACAACCATTGGGGGGGCATAGGTGTCCCCGATTGTTCCTTCACACACGGGGCTCTAGGGGCACCCTGCAAATCCTGGCCACGTCCCCTACTGTGCCCACCACGCCCACCTTTTGGAGGTCGGCTACCTTTGCCTCCCTTACTGCTTGGTCGCCTCCCAACCATGGCACTGATGTTGTTGTGCATATGGGAGTTGCAGTAAACAATTGTCCTGGCAATTGGGGTGAAAGGGGTAGGGTACTAGTTGGAATTCATACCCTAGTGCTCTAGCAAGGCTGGATGTGACCCCTGGGGGAAGATGACGGGTCATGCAACGCACAGGCACCCCAAAAACAAAAGTACACGTGCACGCAACCCCTGGTAGACCACGTGCGTGGAAAAATGAACCCGCACTATGCTGTGGCACCCAGAAACACAAAAATAAGCGTACGCGTGTTACACGCAGCCTGGGGTATGCGACACACGGGGGCAACCACAGTTGGAAAATACGTGTACGACTCACCGTTCGCCTTGAAAAAGAAAGTGAAAAAGACGCGCATGTGCGCGTTGGCAACACCCCTTCCAAAAGAAGAAAAGAACGCAGTCTGAGGAAAAAGGGAGTACGAACTGGAGACGTTGTGAAGTAATCACGTGTGAACCGACAAGAAGTACAAGAAACACCTGCTCACTCTCCACAAAAAGCACGTACAAGAAAATAGTGTGATACTCGTATCTTTTAAGCCAGCCCACACGTGCAACGTCACTTACATGCTTACGCGCTAAGGCCCTTTCCTCCAATAGCACGGGTGACATGCAGTTTTCTCACGTGCTGAATCACAATGCACCCGTGTTGTGGGGAACGCCCACGCACGTAACGTCACTTAGGCGCTTACGCGCTAAGGGCCTTTCCTCGGATTTCATGCTGACGTGCACTTTTTTCATGTGCCAAATCACTCCATATCAAGCTGGCCACACAAAAACACACGGAAGACCACGCTCCTGCCCAAAAGGCCATTTTCCTGCCCCCAAGTGCCCCGAGCACGCTCCCACCAAAAATCTGCTGCTGCCTGCCTGCTGCCCACGTGCCCTGCTTTTTGGTGCCTGCATGTCAGCCATCTGCAGGGGTCCAGTTGCTGTGTCCACCCCTGCTGGAACAGAAGACTCCCGACTGGGATACCATTGCTCCACAGCCCAGCCCCAGGACCCAGTTGCCCACCCATGCCTGCCTCGGGGGTCGCCATGTCGGAGCAAACACCATCTGAGACCACTGGCGACCCCCAGCCAGAGAGGCAGAGGGCCACCAGCTTCAGTGAGAAGGAAGTTGGTGTCCTGGTGGAGCATGTCCTGGGGCCTTATGATGCCCTCTTCGGAACATCACGCTCCAACAAGGAAGGACGGGAGAGGATCTGGGAGGACGCAGTGGTTGCCATCAACGCGGAGGGGGTGGCAACCCACGACATCAAGCACATCCGAAAGCGTACTTCAGGTCCAGGACCCTCTACAAGGCCCGGCGCCTCGCGGAGGGGGGCCGGGTCAGCATGAGCAACATCCAGATGAGGGTCCTGGAACGTGTAGGCCCAGCCCTCCACGCCCAGATCCTTCAGAGGCAGACCCGTCTGGAGTTGAGCGGTAAGTGGCCAAGCATTGCTGTGTGAGACAAGGCATGTTGCAGTGTTCTGGTAGTCTGATACTTGCCTGTATGTGTGACATAGGCCATGTGTGGATGTGTGTGTGCAGGGACATCATGGTCATGCATGTGAGACCAGTAAAGTGTGAACCACATGGATGGTGCATGTGTTCCAATGCAACATGGGGAGCTGTATGCGGAATGCACACATGAATGCATGCCTGTCTCTGTTCTTGGACATGGAGGGGGTGAGGGATGGGTGCTGCTTTCATGTACATGTATGGTGCACATGTGTGTGTGTCTGAGAAGTGTGTGTGTGACTTTGAAACGCCATGGATGCATGACACATGTCCGTGATGATGTGTAGATTCACTCATGCAGTGCCGTCACCGTTGTATCCACTGTGTCTATCCACTGTGTCTGTGATGTACAAGCCATGATGCATGACCCTCCGGTGATGAGTGTGCATGGGATCAGTGAGAGCCATGATGCATGTGAGTTTGAAGGCAATTTTTTGGTTAAAAGAGGCCCTTGTACATGGATTCTGATGTTGATTGCAGGTGCCGTGCCTGTTTCTGCATGTGTGTTGCATGCATTCACCCATGTATTGTGGAGGGACAGGATGGAAGTGACATTTGACAGTGCCAATCATGTCTTATTGCTTCCTGTCTAGAGGAATATTGTACTGTACCCTGATGCTTGTGTTCTATGTCTCCCTCTATGCAGCGTCAAGTGAAGAAGAGGGCAGCGACGGCGCTGTGGAGCCAAGCGGTGGGGATGCCTCCACCAGGCGGCGACGCAAGGCCCAGCCACCCTCCCAGGAATTGCCATCATCCGGGAGTGAGGTGACTGGTGCCGCGTCTGCCACTACGGCTGTAGCAGAAGGGCCAGATGAGCCCCCACAGGGGCTTGCAATGGCGGAAGACGGTGTGGAGACATCCAGGTTGGTGGTCTCCACAGAGGAGGAGGAGCCCGCTACTGAGCCGCACATGGGGCCTGGTGGGGGTAGTACCACTGGTGCAAGTGGTGCAGTCCAGGGCCAGGGTCAGGAGGCAGCACAGCTCACCGCGGAGGGCCTGTGCATGTCGCTGTCCTTGACCCTGTGACTGCACCACCATGCACCAGCAGGGATGCCCCGTCCCAGGCCCGTCTGCAGGTAGGGGGGAGTGCCACGTCATCTGCCTCTCCACTACCTGCAAACGAGGGGTCCCACGACCATATGGGCTCCATCCTGGTTGGTGTCACGTTGCGCACGCATGACATTCGTGATGACGTGCGTGCTTCCTGGGTGGAGCACGCACACCATCACGTAGAGCAGCGTTGCGACGTGGCACTGTTGGGAGGGGCCCTGGTCGGTGGGTTCCTACATGTGTCGCGCACTCTGGCGGACCTCTCCTCCTCTGTGGAGACTATACTTCCAGTTGTTCTCCCTGCCGTCTTCCGGCCCAGATTCCACCAGGGCCCCCTGTGGACCTGGCCCGACCAACACAGCCAGCTTGGTGGAGATCCCATCCCTGCCGCAGTCGGGAGTCAGCGGTCCAGCAGGGGTGGACACCCCAACAACTGGAGACCAGCAGATGGAGGATGTGCAGGCATCATAGGACAGGGCACATGGACAGCAGCAACAACAGTAGGCTCTAGGTGGGAGCAATGATGGCTCGGGGGCCATCGACATCAAAGGGGCAGGAATCGGCCAGAGAGCAGGATGACCCTGAAATGGGTGTATCTTCCATGTGGCTGCGGTTGGGCCATCGTATAGATGCGGAGCAGTGGCGGGCGGAAGAGGTGCGGCTCACCATGGTCAGGGCGGAGTTCTCCATGGATCGGGCGTTGAGGCGGGCAGAGTGCCTCGAGGCAACTCGCAGGGAGTTGTAACAGGCCATGAGTGCATCCCTGCGAGACCTCGGGGCCAGGGCAGAGTACCGCCTCCGGGATATCGACATGGAGTTCGATGATGCCCTGGCCCGGGACATCACAGAGTGAGCCGCAGGACTTGCCCACCGCCATTGTATATGGTTAGATAGTGTTAGGTTTCCTTTGTGTTATTATTTATTTTGGGGCACTTGGACAATGCCCCACGTTTTTGTATATAGTTCTTCATTAGGTAGGATTTTTTCTAGTTTTCAGCTGAAAGGTTGGGCTCATGGACCCTGGATTTGTACTTTGTAAATAGTTCAACACTGGATTTCACTTTTTATTTTGATTTTTTTTCTCATGGATCAATGGTTTTGTCTTGGTTTATCATTTTCTTTTTATATTTCATTCCCTTGCTTTTGTTTTTAATACCTTTTCATTTCCTACTTCAATGTGTGGTATTTTCTCTTTGGTTACATGCATGTCAGGATGTGTGTTTTCTCAATGTCATGCACGCATTGTGTGGGTGTAACAGAACTTTGTTGATGTGCATACTTGCCATTTGTGATGTGTCATGTGATTGGGATTACATTGTGGGGTGGATGTGATACCTGGTTTTGTGTTTGGACTGGGGTGGCGTGGGGTATGATGTGGGTGGCCATAAGGCCCAGGATTGAGGATTGTCATGACGTGGGGGCGGGGGGACATGAGTCGGGGCCTGCTGGCAGGTGCCCCTCACTGTTGGGGTGTGGGGGTGCTGGGGGACATGAGTCGGGCCCTGCTGGCAGGTGCCCGTCAATGCTGGGTGGGTGGGGGTCCTGGGGGACATGAGTCGGGGCCTGCTGGCAGGTGCCCCTCACTGCTGGGGGGTGGGGGTGCTGGGGGACATGAGTCGGGGCCTGCTGGCAGGTGCCCGTCAATGCTGGGTGGGTGGGGATGCTGGGGGACATGAGTCGGGGCCTGCTGGCAGGTGCCCCTCACTGCTGGGGGGTGGGGGTGCAGGGGGACATGAGTCGGGCCCTGCTGGCAGGTGCCTGTCAATGCTGGGTGGATGGGGGTGCTGGGGGACATGAGTCGGGGCCTGCTGGCAGGTGCCCCTCACTGCTAGGGGGTGGGGGCACTGGAGGCATGAGTTGGGCCCTGCTGTCAGGTGCCTGTCAATGCTGGGTGGGTGGGGGTGCTGGGGGACATGAGTCGGGGCCTGCTGGCAGGTGCCCCTCACTGCTGGGGGGTGGGGGTGCTGAGGGACATGAGTCGGGCCCTGCTGGCAGGTACCCGTCAATGCTAGGTGGGTGGGGGAGCTGGGGGGCATGAGTCAGGGCCTGCTGGCAGGTCCCCCTCACTGCTGGGGGGTGGGGGTGCTGGGGGACTTGAGTCAGGCCCTGCTGGCAGGTGCCCATCAATGCTGGGTGAGTGGGGGTGCTGGGGGACATGAGTTGGTGATAACTAGTGCAAGGTGACATGTGGGCTGGCTGGGGGGCATGCCCATGGTGGATGGGCTGCCTGCGGGACATGACCAGGGGTGCAGGGTAGTCCCCTGTGGTGTGGGTTGCCTGCAGGGGCCGTGGCGGGGGTAGAGGGCACACCTGGGAGGACCCACACTGCCAATTCACGTGTGGGACTCCCCGCGCACCCCACTGGATACACGTACCCCACTCTGACAGTGAAATTGCATGTGAAACTTCCCGCGCACCCCAATAATACACGTACCCCGCTCACACAGGGCCAATCGCATGTGAAACTTCCCGCGCACCCCCGAAATACATGTACCCCGCTCGCACAGGGCCAATCGCGTGTGAAACTTCCCGCGCACCCCCGAAATACACGTACCCCGCTCTGACAGCGAAATCGCGAGTGAAACTTCCTGCGCACCCCTGAAATACACGTACCCCGCTTGCACAGGGCCAATCGCGTGTGGAACTCCCCACGCACCCCAGTAATACATGTACCCTGCTCGCACAGGGCAAATCGCGTGTGGAACTCCCCCCGGACCACAGTAATACACGTACCCCGCTCGCACGGGGCCAATCGCATGTGATTCTCCCCGTGCAGAGGTGTACGTGTATTCGGGGGGGTGCGCGGGGAGTTTTACAGGCGTTATTGTGGTTGGGGGCCTGTATGCTGGTCCACTGGCCTGTGTGCCGTGTAAGGGATTTGTGGCGCACGGGGAGGGGTTGGGGGCATAACTGGCGCTGCTGCAGTGTCGCTGCGCCACTCTGCGCCACGGCTGGTAATGGATGTTAAAATCCATGAATACGCTGTGCGCAGAAAAGGATTTTGGCACGCGGCTGGCACAGACTGTTGCACGCACACAGTGTGTGCCAGCCGCGTGCACCACTTGTGCGCTGAATTCTATGAATTACCCCCTTAATTGTGTGCACCTGATGTACATGAATTCTGAACATCCTCCTGAACTCTGCAAGCTCTGAAGCCAGCTGCTCCATGTCTTGAGGCAAAGGATATAGAAGCAGGATTTCAGCCCATTATGATCTTCTGAAAGAAACCAAAGATAAGGAGAATGTTAGCCAAATGAACAGTGCCATTTTAGAGAAACTGCATTCTGTAAATGTCCATACTGTAGATGCTATGACCAGATACAAGTTAATCTTCATCTGGTTACAACTAAATCCCCTATTCACAAAACCCTAACCTTTCAGTCATTTCCAATTGTGTCAATGTCATTACCTTCTCAGGGTACAGTGCATTTTCCTCTGCTGTCCCTCACTTTTGATGGATGCACACTACTTCTCCTTTGCTTCCACATACTTTCAAACTCACCATGCTGAACCAAAAATCGGGATTTACCTCATTGCTTGGCATCTCTCAGTCTATGTGCATCGTCATCAATACTCACAATTCTCTCTTCATTCCACCTTTTAACATCCTCCAATATGACATACTGTATCCGTCACTCTCTTTTACCACTCTTTTTGGCCTTGGAAAACTGGCCTTGGATAAACATTCCAAAAGATAGTTCTATTCCCAAATGTCACATAATCGACCACAATAGCAATTGTGAGATTACTGCACATGGCACATGCTGTTTACATGTCCACAATCACATTATAACCAGTGCAAAACAATTCCTCAGAGCTATGAATAATGATATTAGGTGGGGGCATGCAGGACTTTAACTGCCACCCACCATGTATAGTTGGATGATGATCACCATTTTCCATGACTTAGTAAAGATGCCTGGGCTAAGAGTTAACTTGATTTGTATTTGTTAACAAGTCGACCCTAAAGGTCAGACAATATTTAAATTATAGCCTGTACACACGAATAGTAAATCATAGCCTGTTTTTAAAGATATTCACAATTAATTATTGCGTCAGTCTTCTTGTTGCTACTGCTCAGAAAAATATTGTAAGATTGAAGTGCTACAGGATAGTGCGGCAAGAATAGCTTCCAACCTTAACAGAAGAGCACACATTACACCCGCTCAAAGGGCATTGCAT
The DNA here is from genome assembly GCF_040938575.1 of Ambystoma mexicanum. Taxonomy (NCBI): domain Eukaryota; kingdom Metazoa; phylum Chordata; class Amphibia; order Caudata; family Ambystomatidae; genus Ambystoma; species Ambystoma mexicanum. The sequence goes on along the minus strand of NC_090939.1, from coordinate 682,606,960 downwards.
TGGTTATCTGTGAAAAAATGACAGCATTTTAGAATCCTTTCCATTAGACAGAAAGGTATTTTGCCAAAAACCCAGCTTACCTTAAAAGGAGGATTCAAGAGGAGCAATCCATTGCTGAGATCTAATCACAGTAATCGGTTGATGGTGCCCCGGTGAAACCGGAGAGGGCTGGGAAATGCGCTTTTAACTTTATCGCTCAATCCTTAAGGAACAAGTTGCCTTAAGGCTGGACCCTTCACTTACTTCCATTAAGAAAGCTTTAACAACCTTCTTTTTTTCTTGAAGTGTTTTAGCTTGGTCTGGGCTCATTTTTTTAACCTGCTGTTTGCATGGCTTTGCTTATTTGATGTGTTTACTGTTTTTCTGATTTTAGTGAATTTGTGGGTCGTTTTTTATACTTTTTCTTTTATGTATCTTGTTTTATTGTTTTGTCTGCTTTTACGTTTCTGTGTTTTTTGTGTGCCCATTTGCCTTTGGGACTAAGTCGCGCCTTACACATTTTTAAACATAAACATAAACATACTTATATGACAACGTTATATTATGAAGTTCAATTGACATTCTTTGCATGTCTTACTTTTGTCATTCTGATATCTCTGATATCCCAACTATATTTTAAGGTTTTAGTGGTTTATTCACCTTGGAAGTTGGCGAGATTCCCATGCTGCTGTCTCTGGAATAAGCCTCCTTTCTGGGCTTTGCACCCTATAAGAGATATCGCGACCTCAGCACACCCGGGCAGCCCACAAGAAAAACACAACTTGGATGCCAGGATCTCTGGTTACCCAGTCTGCCCCCCGTCTCCTCGAACTCAGCCTGCCGTCTGCCAGGAAGTTTCTGAACCTCTGCACTGCACGTCTCTGAACATCTCACCACACACCCACTCACAGTGTCTTTTATAATGTCACCCTGTCAGTCAACAGAATCCTTCCCGTTTGACAATCATGCCACTGAAACCCACGTGGTATGGACAGCAAAACGATACATTTCCCTTCCTTTGGCTTCCTGACTAAACAATAGTGTTTTTCAGCAGGGCACATTCCATCTTTACAATTTAAGCCATGCTGAAAGAAATCACACAGCCATTCTGCTTGCACGTTTTAATTCTATTGCAGAAGAGCACTCATTTCAGTTAATCTCATTTGTACCCATTTTGCACTAATTTGTTAATGACAGGTTACAAGTTATTTGGAAGGGGTTGTTAGTTGATTAGCTCATGTAGCTCATGTTAGTATTCATGTACATAGTGCAAACCGGACAGATGATCTGTTACCCTGAACTAGACCATTAAAACTGCCATGGGTCCCCCCCCCAGTGCCAAGGCCTTTTTTGGTAATTTCAGTATTTCGCCATTCAATGCCTTGTAACGGTTTCTCCTTCATTAACCCCTTAAGTGCCAAGGACGAGCTATTTTGTCCTTGGCAACAGGGAGGTAATCCTAAGGACGAGATACCTCGTCCTTGGCACTTAAGGGGTTAAAATATTTGCCCACTGACAGAATGTCAGTTAATTATATGGCAAGACAACCATAGGACCTAAGTTGATTGAATGATTTCACTCTGGCTAAACCAGGGTAATTTTTTATACACTTTGGTTATATTCATCCTACAGGTACAATTGCTCTCCTGTTGGGCTCCCGTTCTTTCATTAATTGTTTTTCTGCATAATATCCTATTTCATTTCTCCGATAAAATTACAATGTACACATGATGAATGTTATGCTTTATGTTTCTGTTTCATGTTTTGCTATGTCTTTTAAACCTGTGTAAAAAGCATTCTGAAATTCATTAAAAAATCTGTTTGTTTGTATAAATAAATTTATTTTCATGTACTCCTAGGATTTTTCTTTGGTTGTGTTGTTTCTGTGACTTTCCTTGAAAGCACAAACCTGATAATAATATGGAGATTTAACCGAAATATTGACAGAATTTAGGACTGTCATTGGCGTGGGTACCCTTTTTTAGGTTCCTTGTTTTGAACACTGACAGAATGTGTGCATTTAATTTATGATTAATGTTTGTATTTCTACATGATCCCACTACCATTTCCTACCTATATAAGAATGCCTGCACTTCGCTGCCACAACTTTCCTATAGAGTGTATCTGTTATTTAAATACACCTCCAAGAATAGCATCTCAGACAGACGTCTTAAGTGGGTCGGACCAAAGTCACATGGTGTCTGTTGGCACACCTACAGGAACCTTTATATGAAGTTCATTAACATTGTTCGACCAAAGAAGATGGAGTGCTAGTAGGCAAAGTGATACAGAATACGATGCAGAGCCTTTGCACTTTTTCCCAAAGGTTCTTGTTCTTCACTTTAAACAATCATCAAGATGTCAGCAGTTTAACGTTTGAATTGTAAGCGTACATACGCACTATCACCTTACATATTTCCATCTGTTACTTTATATTACTATGTGGGATTTGAAATTTCAAGTTGTGAGGCACTTTTTGATAGGTTTTGCTGCAATCCTAATTGAGAATGTTTAGCCCATAATTCTTAAAGCATAATGAAATCTAAAGTAAATGATTTTGCTAAGGCGATAAGCCGACAGATGTCAGAGCTTTACTCACCATTGGATATTTCTATTTTCTTTATCATTTCCCCTGTTATTACTTAATAACATATCTGCCAGTATTTTTAATGACCATTTAACTTTTCTTTTATAGTAGAGGTAACATTCTCATTGCCTAAATAGGAGCGTTTTTCTTTGGTTGCATCATAGCTCCATGGTTTGGCAAAATGAAAGGTTCTCCACCTTACCTATTTTAATAAAATCCATTTTGATGGCACAAATTGGTTCCATGTCCCAATAGCTCAGAACACCTTCATATATATTGAAATAAATAAAGAAAAGTCCAGAAATCGAAATCCTATAAATCACAATGACGGCCATTTAAAAAAAATGCAAAGCAGCGATGCTCGCAGTTACATGCTTTTGTGACCTGTACATTCAATGCTCAACTTTTGCAAGATGGAGTTGAAAACTGAAGAATAAAACCAGGTGAAATCACCTTTAGTATTCGGTTTTACTGTACATCTTATTTAAAAAGTAAATGTCACCTGCATATTACGTTTTGCAGACAGGGTCTACCAATGACTTTCGATGGAGTCCACCTGATCTATAGGAGGTGGTAAATGGAGGCAGTTTCCAGAGGAATCTATTCATTTCACACCTGCATGAAAATCTTATTTATGCATAAAATGAAGGGCACTTCCAAGATAGAGGAGGAAAGTATGGCAGGGATGATAACTCTCCTTACTTCCTGCCCCTCTCTGCCTTGGAAGGAGACGTGAAAAAGTGGGCCCCGGGGGGCCAGCGAGGTGGCCATGTGCAGAGCGTCTCTGGGGTATTTAAGGGTCAGGGAAGGTTCGGGAAGCAGGCGACGGTTGGGGACTTTTGTTTGCGAAGTCCTGTCGCCTGCTTCCTGACCCTTCCCTGGTAGTTGTGCTTTTTGGGTGTGTGTTATAGTGTGTTTAGGTAGGTGTACGGTTTTTTATTTAAAGTACGGTGGGAGTTTTAATTAAAAATAAGTCAATATATATATATATAAGGTACCCCCCCCTATTACCGTGTAATTTCTTTTTATATGCTGTTGTCCGCTTTGTGTGGGCGCGTTTTACGTTAATTTTGTTTTCTCATATTTTAATAAATAATTTGCATTTCTGGCGTCCCCCCCCCCTTTCTATTTGGTGCGTATGTCTGCTTATAGTAAAGTATCCCGTGTGTCGTTTTTTCGGTCATTGTTTCAGTGTGTATAAGTTAGTTTTTGGTCAGTTATATTCTTCTTAAAGGACTGCGTGAGGTGTGTCAGTAATTATCCGGTCGGGTGGCGCAGCGGTATGGGCGCTGGCTTTGGCATGCATGAAAAGACTGTTGTCGGGGGTTCGTGTCCCGGTGGCGGTATGTTTCGGCCTTTCGCCCTGACAGGGTTTAGGAATGAGCTTCTCGCTACAGTGAGGAATATGTAAGGCACGCAGATGCCTTTTGTTCTCAGCACCGTTTAAGGGGCCCATTCATGGAACAAACGTGCGCCGAAAATCTTCGCGCAAGCAGGCGCACGCGTGCGATTCATGGAAGTCCCTGCGCGTGTACACCTCGGGATGTGCGCCAAACCCGTGCATGGCGCACAAGTCACTGCAACATCCCGAAAGGCGTGCGCGACGCGCACAGTGAAAGCGCACAACCTCGGCGCATACACCAGAAAGTGGGCGGGACACGGGGCGTAACACGCGGAATGGGGAACAACGCGCGAAAATAAGGGCGTAACTGGGGATGTACTGCAGGGAAGCAGACGGAACGCCCACACGCACTCGAACCACACGTATTCATGGAATCGAATAGGGCAAAGCCACGCACAAGCTGAAACACGTCCGCCACACGAAGGCAGGCGGTAGAGTCCCAGCCATCACAAAAGTGGCAACATACAGCAATTGGGCCTGTGCGAGCGGGGTACGTGTATTTCGGGGGCGCGCGGGAAGTTACACACGCGATTGAGCGGGGTACGTGTATTTCGGGGGTGCGCGGGAAGTTACACACGCGATTGAGCGGGGTACGTGTATTTCGGGGGCGCGCGGGAAGTAAAACACGCGATTGAGTGGGGTACGTGTATTTCGGGGGTGCGCGGGAAGTTACACACGCGATTGAGCGGGGTACGTGTATTTCGGGGGTGCGCGGGAAGTCACACACACGATTGAGCGGGGTACGTGTATTTCGGGGGCGCGCAGGAAGTCACACACGCGATTGAGCGGGGTACGTGTATTTCGGGGGTCCGCGGGAAGTTACACACGCGATTGAGTGGGGTACATGTATTCCAGGGGTGCGCGGGAAGTTACACACGCGATTGAGCGGGGTACGTGTATTTCGGGGGTGCGCGGGAAGTTACACACACGATTGAGCGGGGTACGTGTATTCCAGGGGTGCGCCGGAAGTTCCACACGCGATCTCATCAGGGTACGTGTATTACAGGGGTGTGCCGGGAGCAGCACACGTGAATTGCACGTGTGGGTCCTCCCAGGTGTTCCCTCTACACCCTCCACGGCCCCTGCAGGTGGCTCACACCACAGGGGCCTACCCAGCACATGTCCTGCAGGCACCCCATCCACCATGGCCATGCCCACCAGCCAACCCACATGTCAACTTGCACTACTGCCCACCAACGCATGTCCCCCTGCACCCCCAGCCACCAGGGGCACCCACCACCAGGCCCCCACCCATGTCTCCCACCACCCCCACCCCCCAGCACTGCAGGGGCAGCCTCCACCAGGCCCCCACCCATGTCTCCCAACACCCCCACCCCCCAGCACTGTGGGGCACCTGCCAGCAGGCCCCCACCCATGTCCAACTCATGTCTCCCACCACCCCCACCCCCCAGCACTGTGGGGCACCTGCCAGCAGGCCCCCACCCATGTCCAACTCATTTTCCCCACCACCCCCACCCCCCAGCACTGTGGGGCACCTGCCAGCAGGCCCCCACCCATGTCCAACTCATGTTCCCCACCACCCCCACCCCCCATCAGTGCAGGGGCAGCCACCACCAGGCCCCCACCCATGTCTCCCAGCACCCCCACCCCCCAGCCACCAGGGGCAGCCTCCACCAGGCCCCCACCCATGTCTCCCACCACCCCCACCCCCAGCAGTGCAGGAGCAGCCTCCACCAGGCCCCCACCCATGTCTCCCACCACCCCCACCCCCCAACACTGTGGGGCACCTGCCAGCAGGCCCCCACCCATGTCCAACTCATGTTCACCACCACCCCCACCCCCACCCCCCAGCACTGTGGGGCACCTGCCAGCAGGCCCCCACCCATGTCCAACTCATGTTCGCCACCACCCCCACCCCCCAGCACTGTGGGGCACCTGCCAGCAGGCCCCACCCATGTCTCCCACCACCCCCACCCCCCAGTCACCAGGGGCAGCCTCCACCAGGCCCCCACCCATGTCTCCCAGCACCCCCACCCCCCAGCCACCAGGGGCAGCATCCACCAGGCCCCCACCCATGTCGACCACCACCCCCACCCCCCAGCAGTGCAGGGGCAGCCTCCACCAGGCCCCCACCCATGTCTCCCACCACCCCCACCCCCCCAGTCACCAGGGGCAGCCTCCACCAGGCCCCCACCCATGTCTCCCAGCACCCCCACCCCCCACTCCCCAGGGGCAGCCTCCACCAGGCCCCCACCCATGTCTCCCACCCCCCAGCAGTGCAGGGGCAGCCTCCACCAGGCCCCCACCCATGTCTAACAGTGCCCCCACCCCCCAGCCACCAGGGGCAGCCTCCACCAGGCCCCCACCCATGTCTCCCACCACCCCCACCCCCCAGCAGTGCAGGGGCAGCCTCCACCAGGCCCCCACAAATGTCTCCCACCACCCCCACCCCCCAGCAGTGCAGGGGCAGCCTCCACCAGGCCCCCACCCATGTCTCCCTCCACCCCCGCCCCCCAGCACTGTGGGGCACCTGCCAGCAGGCCCCCACCCATGTCCAACTCATGTTCCCCACCACCCCCACCCCCCAGCACTGTGGGGCACCTGCCAGCAGGCCCCCACCCATGTCCAACTCATGTTCCCCACCACCCCCACCCCCCAGCACTGTGGGGCACCTGCCAGCAGGCCCCCACCCATGTCCAACTCATGTTCCCCACCACCCCCACCCCCCAGCAGTGCAGGGGCACCCACCACCAGGCCCCCACCCATGTCTCCCACCCCCCCACCCCCCAGCAGTGCAGGGGCAGCCTCCACCAGGCCCCCACCCATGTCTCCCAGCACCCCCACCCCCCAGCACTGTGGGGCACCTGCCAGCAGGCCCCCACCCATGTCCAACTCATGTTCCCCACCACCCCCACCCCCCAGCACTGTGGGGCACCTGCCAGCAGGCCCCCACCCATGTCCAACTCATGTTCCCCACCGCCCCCACCCCCCAGCACTGTGGGGCACCTGCCAGCAGGCCCCACCCATGTCTCCCACCACCCCCACCCCCCAGCCACCAGGGGCAGCCTCCACCAGGCCCCCACCCATGTCTCCCAGCACCCCCACCCCCCCAGTCACCAGGGGCAGCCTCCACCAGGCCCCCACCCATGTCTCCCAGCACCCCCACCCCCCAGCCACCAGGGGCAGCATCCACCAGGCCCCCACCCATGTCGACCACCACCCCCACCCCCCAGCAGTGCAGGGGCAGCCTCCACCAGGCCCCCACCCATGTCTCCCACCACCCCCACCCCCCCAGTCACCAGGGGCAGCCTCCACCAGGCCCCCACCCATGTCTCCCAGCACCCCCACCCCCCACTCCCCAGGGGCAGCCTCCACCAGGCCCCCACCCATGTCTGCCACCCCGCCCACCCCCCAGCAGTGCAGGGGCAGCCTCCACCAGGCCTCCACCCATGTCTCCCAGCACCCCCACCCCCCAGCCACCAGGGGCAGCCTCCACCAGGCCCCCACCCATGTCTCCCACCACCCCCACCCCCCAGCAGTGCAGGGGCAGCCTCCACCAGGCCCCCACCCATGTCTCTCAGCACCCCCACCCCCCACTCCCCAGGGGCAGCCTCCACCAGGCCCCCACCCATGTCTCCCACCCCCCCACCCCCCAGCAGTGCAGGGGCAGCCTCCACCAGGCCCCCACCCATGTCTAACAGCGCCCCCACCCCCCAGCCACCAGGGGCAGCCTCCACCATGCCCCCACCCATGTCTCCCACCACCCCCACCCCCCAGCAGTGCAGGGGCAGCCTCCACCAGGCCCCCACAAATGTCTCCCACCACCCCCACCCCCCAGCAGTGCAGGGGCAGCCTCCACCAGGCCCCCACCCATGTCTCCCTCCACCCCCGCCCCCCAGCACTGTGGGGCACCTGCCAGCAGGCCCCCACCCATGTCCAACTCATGTTCCCCACCACCCCCACCCCCCAGCACTGTGGGGCACCTGCCAGCAGGCCCCCACCCATGTCCAACTCATGTTCCCCACCACCCCCACCCCCCAGCACTGTGGGGCACCTGCCAGCAGGCCCCCACCCATGTCCAACTCATGTTCCCCACCACCCCCACCCCCCAGCAGTGCAGGGGCACCCACCACCAGGCCCCCACCCATGTCTCCCACCACCCCCACCCCCCAGCAGTGCAGGGGCAGCCTCCACCAGGCCCCCACCCATGTCTCCCAGCACCCCCACCCCCCAGCACTGTGGGGCACCTGCCAGCAGGCCCCCACCCATGTCCAACTCATGTTCCCCACCACCCCCACCCCCCAGCACTGTGGGGCACCTGCCAGCAGGCCCCCACCCATGTCCAACTCATGTTCCCCACCGCCCCCACCCCCCAGCACTGTGGGGCACCTGCCAGCAGGCCCCACCCATGTCTCCCACCACCCCCACCCCCCAGCCACCAGGGGCAGCCTCCACCAGGCCCCCACCCATGTCTCCCAGCACCCCCACCCCCCCAGTCACCAGGGGCAGCCTCCACCAGGCCCCCACCCATGTCTCCCAGCACCCCCACCCCCCAGCCACCAGGGGCAGCATCCACCAGGCCCCCACCCATGTCGACCACCACCCCCACCCCCCAGCAGTGCAGGGGCAGCCTCCACCAGGCCCCCACCCATGTCTCCCACCACCCCCACCCCCCCAGTCACCAGGGGCAGCCTCCACCAGGCCCCCACCCATGTCTCCCAGCACCCCCACCCCCCACTCCCCAGGGGCAGCCTCCACCAGGCCCCCACCCATGTCTGCCACCCCGCCCACCCCCCAGCAGTGCAGGGGCAGCCTCCACCAGGCCTCCACCCATGTCTCCCAGCACCCCCACCCCCCAGCCACCAGGGGCAGCCTCCACCAGGCCCCCACCCATGTCTCCCACCACCCCCACCCCCCAGCAGTGCAGGGGCAGCCTCCACCAGGCCCCCACCCATGTCTCCCACCACCCCCACCCCCCAGCAGTGCAGGGGCAGCCTCCACCAGGCCCCCACCCATGTCTCCCACCACCCCCACCCCCCAGCACTGTGGGGCACCTGCCAGCAGGCCCCCACCCATGTCCAACTCATGTTCCCCACCACCCCCACCCCCCAGCACTGTGGGGCACCTGCCAGCAGGCCCCCACCCATGTCCAACTCATGTTCCCCACCACCCCCACCCCCCAGCACTGTGGGGCACCTGCCAGCAGGCCCCCACCCATGTCCAACTCATGTTCCCCACCACCCCCACCCCCCAGCAGTGCAGGGGCACCCACCACCAGGCCCCCACCCATGTCTCCCACCACCCCCACCCCCCAGCAGTGCAGGGGCAGCCTCCACCAGGCCCCCACCCATGTCTCCCACCACCCCCACCCCCCAGCACTGTGGGGCACCTGCCAGCAGGCCCCCACCCATGTCCAACTCATGTTCCCCACCACCCCCACCCCCACCCCCCAGCACTGTGGGGCACCTGCCAGCAGGCCCCCACCCATGTGCAACTCATGTTCCCCAGCCAACATGTCATCACAATCTAGATCCCTGGTCCCTATGGTCAGCCTCCAAATGCAAAACACCCACCCGAGTATTGCATCCACCCACTCATAATTTGCAATTACATCACAGAACACCAATTGCAAGTTCCGAAACAAACACATTTCCCTCACATACACCCAATGGGTGTCAGTGAATCTCAAAACACATATCATGAAATGCATGAAACCAATGAGATACCACACATTGAAGTTCACCAAAAAAAATATGTATTAAAGGAAACATAAATAGAATAAAAAATGAAGAAACAGAAATGTGAATGTACAAAAATGAAAAGAAGCATGTCCGTTAAAAAAAGCAAAACCAAAAATAAAATTCCAAAGTAATGTTGTCCAAAGTCAATGTCCACAAAACAAAATCCAATGGGAAATAAAAAAGAAAGCCAATACTCCATGGTTAAAAACTGAAATAAAAATACAATCCAACTGTGAACTATGTACATGGGAACAAGCTAGGGTCCATTATCCCAACAAAATAAAGGAAACCTATCTAACTACACTAACTAATAAAATAAACTATATACAAAAATGTGGCCAATGTCTGAAAGGTCCAAATTAAATCAAAACAAAAATGAAACCTAACACTACCTACATAACTATGTACAAGGGCAGCGGGCTAGTTTCACGCTCACTTGTGGATGTCCCGGGCCAGGGCATCATCGAACTCCTCCTCAATGTCCCGGAGGCGGTCCTCCTCCATGGCCCCGAGGGTCCGCAGGGCCATCGACGTCTCCACCTCCAAAGCCCTGCGGATTGCCTCGAGGCACTCGGCCCGCCTCAGGGCCCTCCGCATGGAGTTCTCCGCCCTGACCATTGTGAGCCGTGCCTCTTCCGCCCGCTGCCGCTCCGCATCTATGGCGTGGCCCAACCGCTGCCACACGGAAGACACTCTCTGTCCTGGGTCCTCCTGCCCTCCGGCCGATGCCTGCCCCTCCGATGTTGAAGGCCCCGAGCGTTCAAGGCTCCCACCACGTTGCTGCTGCTGCTGTGCCTCTGCCCGTGCACTGCCTCCTGCTGCCTGCACATCCTCCGCCGGCTGGGGTGCAGTCGTAGATGTGGCCACCCCTGCTGGACGTCCGACTCCCGACTGTGGCAGGGATGCCTCCTCCACCAGCCTGGCCGCACCGCCAGAAGCAGCTCCACAGGGCACCCAGGTGACTGATGGGTGGGAAGATGGCACAGAGGACGACTGGCGCGTAGGGGGTCCAGTTGAGGAGGGGGTCGTAGCAAGCCCCATCAGACGGAGGAATCCGGCCTGGGGGACCAGTCCCAGCAGGCTGACGTGGTCAACGAGCCATTCGAGATGACTTGCAGTCTCTTCATGAAAAGGCTGCAGGTCACCTCGCATGGCCCGTTGACGCAACGCCACACCAGCCAGGACAGGCTCAACCCGGACCTGGATAGCCACGTCCGCAGGCAGAGGAAGGCCAGTTGACGTGAGCTCATCCCCTGCCTGAAAACGGGTCTGGACGTAGGCATCCCTGCTGGTGCAAGATGATGCAGGGACAGGATCAGGGACAGGATTGCACACAGGCACCTCCGCGGTGGCCTGTGCTGCCTCCTGTCTCTGGTCCTGCACTGCTCCACTAGCACCAGTGGGATCCCCACCTCCAGACCCCGTCTCTGGTGCTTGCACGGCCTCCTCCTCCACCAAATCCCCCACCAACCTGGATGACTCTGTGCCATCTTCCCCTGTTGGGCCCTGTGGGGTCCCAGCTGCCCCTTCTGCTGCCGAGGAGTCCAACTCCAACCTCCGCCTCTTGGACCTCCCCCCGGCAGCTGCGGCCTGGGACGCGGCACCGGACTCCTCACACCCCGACGAGATGACAACATGGGAGGGGAGCCGGGCCTTGCGTCTCCGGCTGGCGGTGGGATCCCCGCCGCTGTGCTCCACAGCACCTTCTCCGCCCTCTTCATCAGTTGACGCTGCAGACAAGGAGAAACAAAACACAGGCATCAGGGCACTGTACAATGGACACATACACACATGACAGTTGTACATGAGTGGCATTGGCAAACCTCAGACATGTCATCAAAATCCCGAACACACATGTCATTACAACTCGCGCACATGAGCCATACCACAGCCATATCGCAACTGCCACCACCATCCATACACATACAACAGCATGAGCAGCCAAAGGTGAGCCAGACATCACATGCAACACAGGAAGTGCACCACACATGTACACACACCACCACACTTGCATGCATGTGTACACCTCTGCCAAGTGTCGCAGTGTTCAGACGGGCATCCATGTCACATCTGCCAATCAGGCTTCCACATACCGCTGTCACATGCATCCATGTTGCATCACTGTTGCACCCTTGTCAAATACACACACATGCACATGTACACAGTGCTGATACATGCAGCCAAAAACAACATACATGCATGACATCACGGACATGTCTACTTACATACACATTCATCCAAACATGTGTGCCCACACAACTGCATTTGGCATGCAAGCCTACACACACAAGCACCATCCATGTCTCACACATTACAGCCCTCGCATGTGTCAGCCCCACGGCCCTGTACACCCCCACCCATACTCGACCCCATACAAACAGATGTGCAACCTGCACACTACTGAATAATCACCACACGCACTGCTCACAATCAGGATGCATGTACACTCACCGCTTGACTCCAGACGGGTCTGCTTCTCAAGGACCTGGACGTGGAGCGCTGGGGATATGCGTTCCAGGACCCTCATCTGTTCTTCCGACAAGTGGCCCCGGCGCCCCTTGGCATCCGCTGCCTTCAAGAGGCGCCGGGCCTTGTTCAGGGTCCTGGACCTGAAGTCCTCCTAGCGCTTCTTGACATGTTGTAAGTCGTGGACTGCCACCCCCTCCGCGTTGATGGCAGTCACGATGTCAGTCCAGATCCGAGTCCGTCCTTCCTTGTCGGCGCGGGAACTTCCGAAGAGGGCATCATACTGCCCCAGGACTTGCTCCACCAGGACACCAACTTCGGTGGCACTGAAGCTGGTGCCCCTCTGCCTCTCTGGCCGGGGGTTGTCAGTGGTCCCAGATGGTGTTTGCCCCGACATGACAACCCCAGAGGCAGGAGTGGGTGGGCAACTGGGTACTGGGGCTGGGCTGTGGAGCGATGGAATCTTTGGTTCCAGCAGGGGTGGTCACAGCAACAGCACCCCTGGCTGATGTGCAGACAGCAAATAGCAGGGCACTTGGGCAGCAGGCAGTCAGGCAGCAGCAGATGGCAGGTGGGAGCGTGCTCGGGGCTCTGGGGGGCAGTAGTTCGGCCTTCTGGGCAGGAGTGTGGTCTTCCTTGTGTTTACGCGTGGCCAGCTTGATACGTAGTGATTTGGCACATGAAAAATCTGCACGTCAACGTGTAATTCGAGGAAAGGACCTTAGCGCGTAAGCGCGTCTGCACGCATACGCATTTTCATTGGACAGAAGGCCCCTCAAGCGCAAGCGCCCCTGTGACGTGACGCGTACAGACGTGCATGGGCATTTCAGCGTGCGTGAAAAACTGCACGTCCGCGTGTAATACGAGGAAAGGGCCCTTGCGTGTAAACACGCGTGGAAAACTGCACGTCCGCGTGTAATACGAGGAAAGGGCCCATGCGCGTAAGCGTGCGTGGAAAACTGCACGTCAGCGTGTAATACAAGGAAAGGGCCCATGCGCGTAGGCGCGCGTGAAAAACTGCACGTCCGCATGTAATATGAGGAAAGGGCCCATGCGCGTAAGTGACGTGACGCGCGCGTGCGTTTCCCTCAGCACGGGTTAAAGGTGAGCGGGCCCAGCAGTTCGCTGTACATGCCTTTCGTGGAGACCGACGTGTGTTGCTGCTTCCTGTTGTTTCGCGCGCCATCACAACTTCACAGCTATCAAGGACGTATCTCTTCTTTTGGCGGGGGTATTGGCTACGCGTGTTTTTCTGCATCGCGCTAGTCAGACGGTGAGTCGCACACGCTCTTTTTCCCACTGCGGGTGCCCCTGTGTATCGCACCCATTTTCGATGTCATAGTAGCCTGTGTGTCCCACGCGTACGCGTTATTCGTGTTACTGGGTGCCACCGCGTACTGCGGGGGGTTGAATCCACGCACGTAGGCTGCAGGGTTGCGTACACGGTTTTACTGCAGTTTTGGGGTGCCTGAGCGTTGCATGACCCGTCACCACATCACCGGGGTCACATACAGCCTTGCAGGTGCAGGGGGACTGTTAACATCTTGCTTCCCACCCCCTTCACCCCAATTGCCCAGGTCAATTGTGGTGTACACCTCCCATTGGCACCACTCCATCTGTGCCAGCACTACTACATCTGTGCCATGGTTGGGAGGCCACCAAAGGTGAGGGGCGCCTCAGCTGGGCGTACTCCTCGTGGCGGGCGTGGTCGGGGACGTGGCCGTGGTGACCAGGGAGTAGGGGGACTCCAGGGTGTCCACGGCAGCCACAGAGGGGGAAGAGGCAGGGGTGCGCCACTTGAGCACAATGTTGTGCCATGTGTCGGTGCAGCCATGCCACCACCCCCTGTGGTTCCGGGGGATGCAGCTCCTGCATCTGGCACTGGCACACATATGACCCGGCAGTCCGTTCCATCAACTGCCACGGGCCCAAGGGTAGTGGTAGCTGCAGATGCAGCTGTGGACACCGCCACCCAGGCTCAGGGTCTGCCAGCGCAGGCTGCGTTGGCACTTGAAGAGCCCTTGGTAGATCTCCAACAGGCCAGGGGGGAAACCATAGGGGCAGGCCGGGCTGCTCAGACCAAGACACGTGTCCCTGGGGCAGTCATGTCATCTGCTGCCCCGAAAAGCCGAGTGTTGGCAAGTGCAGGGGCAGATGCACCCAACAGCACCCCGGTTGTGAGTCTGCCAACCAGGACCGTTGCGGTCAATGACCCTGCCACAGCTGATGTTGCTGCGCAGGGTCCATTAGTGGGCACCCAGCTGCCACTGACACAAGTCAGGCCTTTGGTCATCCCTCCACCTGCCACTCCCTTGGCTCAATCCACCGAACCCACTGGCCATACTGGTCAGGGCGGCATTAGCCAGCCAGGGTCTGCGCCACAGTCCAAGAGGAGGAAGGTTGCACCTGTAGCACAGGCTGGGACCCCACACACAGCCACGACCTCCTGCACGTCGAGGAAGAAGCCTTTCTGTAAGCAGGAACTGGACTTCCTCGTGGACTACGTGCAGGGCCACAGCCGTGACATGCTAGTGGGTGCCAATAGTCAGACTACGGCTGCCCAACGTGACACCCACTGGAAGCATGTTGCGGAACATGTCAGTTAATTCGGCCATGAGGTGCGCACGGCGCAGGAGTGCAAAAAGCGTTGGAATGACATCAAGCGCAGCACTAAGGCCAAGCGTGCCTCAAATTACAACTTGACTCTGGTGACTGGCGGTGGGCCTGCACCAGAGGAGGAAGAACTCACTCCGCATGAGGCTCTCGTTGCGGAGTTCATACCACCTGAATTGGTCGAAGGAGTGGGAGAGATGCTGGACTTTGATGCCCAGTCCAGTGAGTGTTGATGCGTGTTTGTTGAGGACGTGTGTGTTTCACTTGTGGGATGTGTTGTGCATGATTGCTGCTACATGTGACGTGTACATGGTTCTGATGTGTAAGTAATGCAATGCTACCGTCATGCATGTCTCCTCTGCCTCCATGCGGGACTCCATGTAGGCATGCTCCCTTGCCCCTCCTCTGCCACTCTGCACCCCAGTTCCACCTTTGCACTGGTCTGCTTCAATCTTGCCAATGTGTACTTTCTTGTTCATGTGTCCTGTGTAGATGCTAACTTCCAGCGTAGAATCTGCCAGACATATGCCGTGTGGTACAGCCTTAGTACTCGATGCAGGGTATCTCACTTGTACTGTGCATGGGTCAGATGTCCCGCAGGGACATGAGTGCCCATTCATGCTCCATGTGCATTGCACGCATGCCCCTATGTGTCCTTGACTGGATGATCACTGTAATATAAGTCCTTGGTTACATACATTGCCTGCCATCTCATCAGCCTTCCCATGTCAACTGTGGCTCAGTCCTGCGTTGCACACATGTTTAGGCTCTGACAATCTGTGTGGCTCACAGGCCTCAGCCTGTTCAATGGCCAATGACTCTGTCCAACTCTTGTTGTCTCTTCTTCACACGTGGGCGGCCTCCGGAGTTTCCATCATGTGTCCTGCCCACTATCCCAGCATCATTTGCAGTGTTGTAATTTGAATCACATTAAGCTGTTGATGCCAGTCAACACTGCCTGACAATACAGGTGTATGGTCAGCCTTTTGATACCATGCTAGGCATCCCTGCTTTGGTACTGGGGTGGAGGGGTGCTTGGCTTCTAGACATGGTACACATTGAATGCACAATGCACGTGATGTCTGAATTTGACATTGCACTGCCTTCACATTTCCTGGCACACACCATGTAGTGCTTGTACATGTAGGTAGTGAGTGGCGTACACATTTTCTGCACTGCATAGACCCACTTCCATGGAAACTGCCACCTTTCAACAGGTCTGATCACAGAAGCTATTCAAAGTAGACCCAGCATGCATGCCAGGTCATATGTTGTGTGTCACATGTCTGCCGGATGCCTTTGCTGTCGGTGTGTGTGTGTGTCGTGTGCTTCTGACATGTGTATTGACCTTTTTCTCTCTATTTTTCAGGTGATGACGCAATGGAGGCGGAGGATGGTGTTGTCATGCCAGACACAGGGTTGGTAACACCACATCAACCCGGCACTAGTGGGGGTCGTGGGGTGGTAGGCCACGAAAACCCCCAAGTGCTGCAGTCCATCTTGTCTCTGGCTGCCTATGAGTCCAGCCTTGATGACGACTCTGACGTCCATGTTGAGTTGGATGAGCATCAAGTCCATGTGTCAGGGGTGAGTGATTCTGATGTGGACACTCCTCTGTCTGCGACACCTGCACTGAGGGATCAGACAGTCTTGGTTCCTCCGCCCGTGGTGGATCGGGACGCAGGGTCACCCTCCACACCAGTCACTGATGTGCCTGGGACATCACGTCGACGGGGGCATGTAGTCGTGCAGCCGCAGGCGGTGCCAACACAGCGAGGACCCCCGGTCCTTGGGTCCCGCAGGGGTCAAGCCCGGCAACGCGGTCGCCACGCGCAACCGCTGTATACTGAGTGGGAGCAAGACATGACTGCCAATTCCGAACGGCAGGGGGCAGCAATGGAGAACATCGCTGAGAGCATGGAGCGTGTGGCCAAATCTGTGCTCCCCACTGCTAGGCAGGTGCTTCTCCAGCAGCAGGCGGCACGGTCCACGGCCCGCTCGCTCAGGCTGGGCATGGCGGCCTCAGACAGGGCACGCCAGGCTGAAATGTCGTCTCTGCGTCAAGCAATTGCTGCTCACGCAGAGGCGCACATGGATGCCCTGAGGGAGGAGTATGCTTCCCTCAGATCCACTCTGGGTGTCCTTATGATGTCCTAGAGGCAGCAGGCAGAGGAGAGGTTTGCACAGCTTGAGCGTACCATCTCGGCTGAGCTACAGGCTTGCCGGGAGGTGCAGCGGTTGTCCAGCCAGGCCTTGCAGGAGGAACTTAGTGTTACACGTGCTACCTTGCAAGAGGAAGCACGTGTATCACGTGAGGTTCTGCATGCAGACCTAAGTCACATCGCCACACAGAACCAGGCTCACCCGTCCGGCAGACTTGCTGCCGACGAGGGGCAATCTGCGGCTAGGCGTGGCCAGGCTACTGTGCCACGTCCTCCTTTCCAGGATGAGCCAGACTCGGACGACCATCTATCTCCCACATAGGTCGTGCTGTGCAGGCGTTGAGCCCATGGAGGATTTTATTTTGGCTCAGCATCATCGCATGTGGATGTTGAGCAGCACCCTGTACCTCCCCCCTCCTGGGTGCCTCCCCTCCCCCCCGGTCGTATGTGGCCATTTTTGATTTTTCTTTTAGTTTAGTTAGTTAAGTTTCTGTTTGATAGTTAGTTTAAATAGGTAATGTAGGTTTTCCATAGTTAGTGTTATTAGTTAATAGTTGAGTTAGTTTAAAATTGCTAGTCTATTGTGCTTTCATGTGACTGTGCGGTGCTTTGTGGCTTTTGAAGGCATCCACTGTCTGTTCCAGCTGGGCCCTTCATGGTTGTCTTGTGTATGTATTTGCTGCTTGGGGTCCTTGACTCACATATGCCACTCCTGCCTCCCTTATCCATGGGCTCGCAAGGATGGTTCGGTGTTACAGCATTTTATACAAGGGCTTTGGACTGTCATATCTGTGGCATGTCTGGTGCTGTGTGACTTGTGTTGACACCCCTAGTGGGGATGATTTAGGTGTCATTGTCCACAGTTCAAGCTTTTGCTAGATGGGGTGTGTCATGATTAATGTGGACATTGATTGCTATGCATTGTGTAGTATGTTTCATATCTTTCCTGTACATGTGCTTGTTGCAATTCATGCTGTAGATAGTGTTCCACACTTTGGAGGTGAAAGACGGACTGATGGTGTGATTTGTGATGTGACTTTCTGACATGGTCAAGTAATGAGATGTCTGATGAGACACACACAGATGACTTTGAAGCATTAATCATGTGTTTCATGCCCTTTCTGCAGGGGGATGAGCCTCCAGAGCACCTTTGCCAGCAGACATGGCCCATTGGACGACGGAATTCTGGACCCGTTTGTTGGTGCCCACATGCACAAGCAGAGGCACAGTGATTGCTGACCCACATCCTAGAACTGCTGACATGTTCCAAGGAACTCCAGGCAAGGTGAGCATCACAGGGGGGCCACGACACAGCAAAGCTTGCACCAGGCGAGTTGCACATGCAGGCTTAGTCACAGCACTGAGGGTGAGCTTAGACGAATATTGGTGTTGAAGCACACAATGCAGCTCAGATGTGTTTGTGGACTGATGGCTATTGATAGTAGGGTTGTCTGGGACACATGCAGGGGCAGTTGCACATACCCTCCGGTACACCAAGGTCCATTGAGGCACTTGTATCAACCATGTAGCCTTCCGAGACATGGAAAGGGGCAGCTCACAGGGACATACAGCAAGGGACATACTCGGGTGCAGTGCATGTCTTTTCCACGTACTTCATGATAAATGCACTGCCAACTTTGTTTCGGTCATGGTGGTACGCAACTTGCTCTGTAGTCATGGCTTGCTATATGGGTCTGTCTGCTTACCCAGGGAACATTGCATGTTGTGTGAATTGTGACACATTGGTGTTCCATTTGCCACGCACCCACCAGCGGCTGACTTACTGCATTGACTGTGTATGACCCGTCACAGGGGTGATGTTATATATGGGTACGAAGCATCAACCACAGATTGTCTGTTTGTAGAGTAGTTTGTTGCTATGGGGCATGTTTGGTGTTGTGTTTTTGTGTAATTGGCACGTACAGGTTGTTGACTGTGGCTCTCTTTGCAGCATTGCAGTGCTCCTGTAACCGGACCTGAGAGTGCGCAGGCAGGAGGCCAGCACTCAAAACCAGAGCTAAGTGTCTTGTTGTTTTTCTTACGAACTGCTCTGCATAGGCTTGCTGGGGAGTGTACTGATGCATGGATGTATGTGTGGTTCAATTTGGTATGTTTTTTTCTCCCTCATCACCCGTGATCCTATGCAATTTTGAAACCTGTACCCTCTACACGGTGTTCCTGCTTCCCGTGCCTATCCAAGCAACGTTCCCTGACCCTCTTTCCCCACTGGGGTTGCGGATGCCTGTGTAAGCCCCGAACTTGCAGGCGCCAAAACCCTAGAGGGGGTGGTTGGTTCGTACCACTCCTGAGCCTGGACTACAGAAGGCCATGACAATGATGTCCAAGTTTGTTTGGATTGTGTATGTGTTCATGCAGGTTGTACATTTTCGTGCATTCCCTAGTTTCATGTGTCATTCCTCCTCCCCTCTCCTGCCACTCATTCCAGTCATCCAGTGTGTCAACACCTGTCCCGACTGCATATCCCTGAACCTCATTCCCCACCAGGGTCTCAGGGGCCTGTGTGAGTTTGACCTTGCAGGCACCCGGGACATGGTGGGGGTGGTTGTTTCGTGACACTCCTGCGCCTGTACATGGGATCTGTGACAGTACACATCCATTCATGGTGCATCATCCTATGTCATGTACCACACATGTCTCACATCCTGTCGTGACATTGTTTTGCTGTGCTACCTTGGTTGTTGCATCATTGTGGTAGTACTTTGCCTTTGTGAGGTACTGCTATGTCAAGTCATCTACTGGAGGGTGTTCGGGTTCGTTTTTATGCCTTGGATTTTGTGATTTTGGAAATGAGTGTGGATTCTGAGGGTTCAGGCATCTTTTTACACACAAGGTGGGAGATGGTGACGAAGGGTAAAGGTGATCCTGTGGCCAGGTGGAATTGAGGTTTGGAGGCTCCATGACCCAGGTGCAGTTGTTCAGTGGGTCATGGTCATTTGTGAGGGGGGGGTTGTTGTTGATAGTTGCCTTGCCCTGCAGTGTGATGGGAACTCTGACATAGTAATGGTGGTATCCTATGTACATGTTGTGTTCTGCTGATCAATGCCTGTTCATGTGTTGTGTTTTCCTTTCAGGTGCGAGGGGATAGTTGTGGTTTGACATGCTGGGGTGTACACATGGTGGATGTTCACATGTGATGTGTAGGGAACACTGATGGTCACTTGAGTGCACATGCATATGTGGAGTGCATGTCCTTGCAGAACCACACACTTGCACTCTGATGCACTACATGTACTCCCACCCTTGCATATCCACGTGTACACTGTTTGCCTTCTGGTGCCCACTGTGTCCCGGCAGCACATGTTCTGTGACCGATCATGGATCCAGTACATGCCTAATTTGATGTTTGACGTGGTCTGTCACTTAGATGTGATGCTCAGGGTGTGCATCACACACAATGGCTGTTCACTGTGCTGTGCGCTGAGCAGTGTGATGCAGGAGTAGGACACTGCACACATGAGCTGCAGTGTTGATTTTGCAATGCATAATGTGCATGTAGACAGGCATTCATTGTGATGTTACGTCTACGACTGTTGTAATGCGTTTGGAAATGACTTATTTTGGGTGGGAGATTTTATTGGTCTGTCATTTCATCTGATTCCGGGTCAGGCAGCAGTGTCCGATGCCACTGTACATTTAGGACATGGCAATGTGTACCTTATCGTTACTGCATTGGTGTATGGGTATTGCTTGCCATGTCATGTTGATGTTTGGGAGGGTTTGAGTGACATGCCAGTGATGGCCATGGCCTGTTTTGCAGGTGTGTGTGATGCACACCTTGCATGTCCGGGTCATCCGCTTCTCAGAGCAACTAGCTGGGGGTAGATTTCTATCCGTAGCAGGGTCCTCCCCCTGGAACAGACTTCCCGCCTGACTTGAACTTGAGGGGAACCATATCCAGTTCTGGAAGCACCTCAATACCTTCCTCTTTGCTTCTGCTTACTCTCTGCCTCTTCCTTGCAGAATTCTCCACTGGAACTGCACAGGAGCTGCAACTGGGCCACTCTCACCGACCTCGGTCCCTGGCCCAGCCACTCTCCACTTGCACTGCCTCCCTGGCAACCCCTGCACTGCAGTACTGTCTCTCTATCCCTACAGCCCTCCCTTCCCAGCACTTGTCTGCACTTACCTTTGTAGTTGCCACCAGGCGACCTATGTATTATTTTTTTGGGCTACTTCCCCTGTACTGGACTCCCCCCCACCCTTCCCCTTGCACTTTTCCCATTCCCCCTACCCCTGCACTTGCACGATCTCAATGACACCTGGCCTAGTAGTACCGTTCTCTGTGTTCCCTTGTTCCCCCCTCCCTGCCTCATTGCGCCTTGGAATACTTGTGTATGGCCCATATCATGTCATATGTCATATGTGTGCCTTTTGGTCACACAGGATAGCTTGTGTTTAAGTAGCTAGGGATGCAGACGATGTGGCACTTCCATGGCAACTATCTCAGGGTGGTAGGGTTGTGACAGTTGACTGTCTCTTTGTCATCATCGATTGTCACCGGGTATGTGCCAGGCCTGTGTGCACTCCGCAGGGGTGGGAGTTTAGGTGAAAAATGTGGCCACAAGCTGGGTCCGGGCTTCCTCGCCACGTGCCCTGTCCCCTCCCATGGGCAGCGCCTGTGCCTGTGGTTGGGGATGTGGGGGCACCACCATGTCCACCGGGACGCCCTGCCGTGTTGCAACATTGTGCAGGACACATGCTGCCACAATGATCCTGCACACTACTGGTGGTGCATAGAGTAGTTGCCCACCAGAGCGGTCAAGGGAGCGGAAACGTGACTTGAGCACTCCGAATGTGCGCTCCACTATGCCCCTTGTTGCAATATGGGCGGCGTTGTATCTTACCTGGGGTGGTGTGGTGGGGTTCCGGATTGGCGTCATCATGTGGTTGCTCAGAGGGTAGGCACTGTCCCCTGGGGAGGTGATAATAGTTGAGATTATTAGGGTTTGGATATTTGTCTGTGTGTGACTTGCATGCATGTGCAAGGGCATTTGTACTGACCTAGGAGCCATGTGTCGCCATGCTGCCCAGCTTCCATGGCCCGGCTCAGGGCGGACATTCTGTATATGAAACTGTCATGGGTGGAGCCAGGGTAGTTTGCATAGACAGAGGTGATGATTCCCTTTGCATCACATACCACCTGTACATTGATGGAATGCCAGTGCTTGCGGTTTCGGTAGATGTGCTCAATGGCCCTAGGTGGACGTAGGGCCACATGGGTGCAATCTATGGCACCGAGCGCTTTGGGGAAGTGTGCCACCCTGAAAAAATCCAGGACAACGGCCTGCCTTTCTGCGGGTGTTCTGGGCATGTATATGTGCCTGCGGACTGAGGGGCACGCTGTCATGATTGCCAGTACCTGGTGTAGGCAGCGTGACTGCGTGGCCTGTGAGACCCCCCCCACTATGGCAGTGGTCCGCTGAAATGACCCAGTGGCCAAAAAATGCAGGACATTGAGCAGCTTCTCCAAGGGGCTCAATGCTTGGGAGCAAAGGGTGGGGGATGTGAGGTCATCTTCCCACTCCCTGACCAGGTCTAGGATGATATGGGGTGGAAACCTATACCTGCCATAGACCTGGTCGTCAGGCATCCCAAAAAGGCTTGTCCGTGGTGCGAAAATGCGTGCCCTGGCTATTCTCCTCCTCCTGCGGTGTCCCACTATCAGTGCAGCGACAAATGGGGCATTCATCGTAGATGTATATACGCGTTTGTTGTTTGCGCGCACTTTTATGCGGTGCGCGGGGACGGCTCTGCCTGCCTTCGTGTGGGCGGACGCGTTGATGCCTGTGCACGTCTTTTGCCGTGCGCGGGTTTCCCGTATTCGGATACGGTCCGAGTGTCATCGCGTGTGATCGGAGGGGAGTGAGCGTACACGCAACTGGCCTGGGTACGTGTGTTTCGGGGTGCGTGGGAAGTTCCACACGCGATTAGCCTGGTTTCGTGTGTTCCGGGGTGCCGGGAACTTTCACACGCGATTGGTGGAAATCCACGTGTGTTCTGTCATCACGTGCAATGAGGGAAACACCTGCGCGCGTCACGTCACAGACGCGCTCACGCGCTAAGGGCCTTTGGTCCAATGAAATCGCATATGCATGCTGCCGTGCATACGCGCTAAGGGCCTTTCCTCGTATTACACGCGGACGTGCAGTTTTCCATGCGCGCTTACGCGCATGGGCCCTTTCCTCGTATTACACGCGGACGTGCAGTTTTTCACGAGCGCTGAAATGCCCATGCACGTCTGTACGCGTCACGTCACAGGGGCGCTTGCGCTTGAGGGGCCTTCTGTCCAATGAAAATGCGTATGCGTGCAGACGCGCTTACGCGCTAAGGGCCTTTCCTCGAATTACACGCTGGCATGCAGATTTTTCACGTGCCAAATCACTCCGTATCAAGCTGGAAACGCGTAAGCACACGGAAGACCACGCTCCTGCCCAGACGGCCGAACTACTGCCCCCCAGAGCCCCGAGCACGCTCCCACCTGCCATCTGCTGCTGCCTGACTGCCTGCTGCCCACATGCCCTGCCATTTGCTGCCTGCACATCAGCCAGGGGTGCTGTTGCTGTGACCACCCCTGCTGGAACCGAAGACTCCCGACTGGGATTCCATCGCTCCACAGCCCAGCCCCAGGACCCAGTTGCCCACCCACTCCTGCCTCTGGGGTTGTCATGTCGGGGCAAACACCATCTGGGACCACTGACAACCCCCGGCCAGAGAGGCAGAGGGGCACCAGCTTAAGTGCCACCGAAGTTGGTGTCCTGGTGGAGCAAGTCCTGGGGCAGTATGATGCCCTCTTCGGAAGTTCCCGCGCCGACAAGGAAGGACGGACTCGGATCTGGACTGACATCGTGACTGCCATCAACGCGGAGGGGGTGGCAGTCCGCGACTTACAACATGTCAAGAAGCGCTGGGAGGACTTCAGGTCCAGGACCCTGAACAAGGCCCGGCGCCTCTTGAAGGCAGCTGATGCCAAGGAGCGCCGGGGCCACTTGTCGGAAGAACAGATAAGGGTCCTGGAACGCATATCCCCAGCGCTCCACGTCCAGGTCCTTGAGAAGCAGACCCGTCTGGAGTCGAGCGGTGAGTGTACATGCATCCTGATTGTGAGCAGTGCGTGTGGTGATTATTCAGTAGTGTGCAGGTTGCACATCTGTTTGTATGGGGTCGAGTATGGGTGGGGGTGTACAGGGCCGTGGGGCTGACACATGCGAGGGCTGTAATGTGTGAGACATGGATGGTGCTTGTGTGTGTAGGCTTGCATGCCAAATGCAGTTGTGTGGGCACACATGTTTGGATGAATGTGTATGTAAGTAGACATGTCCGTAATGTCACGCATGTATGTTGTTTTTGGCTGCATGTATCAGCACTGTGTACATGTGCATGTGTGTGTATTTGACAAGGGTGCAACAGTGATGCAACATGGATGCATGTGACAGCGGTATGTGGAAGCCTGATTGGCAGATGTGACATGGATGCCCGTCTGAACACTGCGACACTTGGCAGAGGTGTACACATGCATGCAAGTGTGGTGGTGTGTGTATATGTGTGGTGCACTTCCTGTGTTGCATGTGATGTCTGGCTCACCTTTGGCTGCTCATGCTGTTGTATGTGTATGGATGGTGGTGGCAGTTGCGATATGGCTGTGGTATGGCTCATGTGCGCGAGTTGTAATGACATGTGTGTTGGGGATTGTGATGACATGTCTGAGGTTTGCCAATGCCACTCATGTACAACTGTCATGTGTGTATGTGTCCATTGTACAGTGCCCTGATGCCTGTGTTTTGTTTCTCCTTGTCTGCAGCGTCAACTGATGAAGAGGGCGGAGAAGGTGCTGTGGAGCACAGCGGCGGGGATCCCACCGCCAGCCGGAGATGCAAGGCCCGGCTCCCCTCCCATGTTGTTATCTCGTCGGGGAGTGAGGAGTCCGGTGCCACGTCCCAGGCCGCAGCTGCCGGGGGGAGGTCCAAGAGGCGGAGGTTGGAGTTGGACTCCTCGGCAGCAGAAGGGGCAGCTGGGACCCCACAGGGCCCAACAGGGGAAGATGGCACGGAGTCATCCAGGTTGGTGGGGGGTTTGGTGGAGGAGGAGGCCGTGCAAGCACCAGAGACGGGGTCTGGAGGTGGGGATCCCACTGGTGCTAGTGGTGCAGTGCAGGACCAGGGACAGGAGGCAGCACAGGCCGCCGCGGATATGCCTGTGTGCAATCCTGTCCCTGATCCTGTCCCTGCATCATCTTGCACCAGCAGGGATGCCTACGTCCAGACCCGTTTTCAGGCAGGGGATGAGCTCACGTCAACTGGCCTTCCTCTGCCTGCGGACATGGCTATCCAGGTCCGGGTTGAGCCTGTCCTGGCTGGTGTGGCGTTGCGTCAACGGGCCATGCGAGGTGACCTGCAGTCTTTTCATGAAGAGACTGCAAGTCATCTCGAATGGCTCGTTGACCACGTCAGCCTACTGGGACAGGTCACCCAGGCCGGATTCCTCTGTCTGATGGGGCTTGCTACGACCCCCTCCTCAACTGGACCCCCTACGCGCCAGTCGTCCTCTGTGCCATCTTCCCACCCATCAGTCACCTGGGTGCCCTGTGGAGCTGCCTCTGACGGTGCGGCCAGGCTGGTGGAGGAGACATCCCTACCACAGTCGGGAGTCGGACGTCCAGCAGGGGTGGCCACATCTACGACTGCACCCCAGCCGGCGGAGGATGTGCAGGCAGCAGGAGGCAGTGCACGGGCAGAGGCACAGCAGCAGCAGCAACGTGGTGGGAGCCATGAAGGCTCGGGGCCTTCAACATCGGAGGGGCAGGCATCGGCCGGAGGGCAGGAGGACCCAGGACAGAGAGTGTCTTCCGTGTGGCAGCGGTTGGGCCACGCCATAGATGCGGAGCGGCAGCGGGCGGAAGAGGCATGGCTCACAATGGTCAGGGCGGAGAACTCCATGCGGAGGGCCCTGAGGCGGGCCGAGTGCCTCGAGGCAATCCGCAGGGGTTTGGAGGTGGAGACGTCGACGGCCCTGCGGACCCTCGGGGCCATGGAGGAGGACCGCCTCCGGGACATTGAGGAGGAGTTCGATGATGCCCTGGCCCGGGACATCCACAAGTGAGCCGTGAAACTAGCCCGCTGCCCTTGTACATAGTTATGTAGGTAGTGTTAGGTTTCATTTTTGTTTTTATTTTATTAGGACCTTTCGGACATTGGCCACATTTTTGTATATAGTTTATTTTATTAGTTAGTGTAGTTAGATAGGTTTCCTTTATTTTGTTGGGATAATGGACCCTAGCTTGTTCCCATGTACATAGTTCACAGTTGGATTGTATTTTTTTTCACTTTTTAACCATGGAGCAATGGCTTTCTTTTTTATTTCCCATTGGATTTTGTTTTGTGGACATTGACTTTGGACAACATTACTTTGGAATTTTATTTTTGGTTTTGCTTTTTTTAACGGACATGCTTCTTTTCATTTTTGTACATTCACATTTCTGTTTCTTCATTTTTTATTCTATTTATGTTTCCTTTAATACATATTTTTTTGGTGAACTTCAATGTGTGGTATCTCATTGGTTTCATGCATTTCATGATATGTGTTTTGAGATTCACTGACACCCATTGGGTGTATGTGAGGGAAATGTGTTTGTTTCGGAACTTGCAATTGGTGTTCTGTGATGTAATTGCAAATTATGAGTGGGTGGATGCAATACTCGGGTGGGTGTTCTGCATTTGGAGGCTGACCATAGGGACCAGGGATCTAGATTGTGATGACATGTTGGCTGGGGAACATGAGTTGCACATGGGTGGGGGCCTGCTGGCAGGTGTCCCACAGTGCTGGGGGGTGGGGGTGCTGGGAGACATGGGTGGGGGCCTGGTGAAGGCTGCCCCTGCACTGCTGGGGGGTGGGGGTGGTGGGAGACATGGGTGGGGGCCTGGTGGTGGGTGCCCCTGCACTGCTGGGGGGTGGGGGTGGTGGGGAACATGAGTTGGACATGGGTGGGGGCCTGCTGGCAGGTGCCCCACAGTGCTGGGGGGTGGGGGTGGTGGGGAACATGAGTTGGACATGGGTGGGGGCCTGCTGGCAGGTGCCCCACAGTGCTGGGGGTTGGGGGTGGTGGGAGACATGGGTGGGGGCCTGGTGGAGGCTGCCCCTGCACTGCTGGGGGGTGGGGGTGGTGGTCGACATGGGTGGGGGCCTGGTGGATGCTGCCCCTGGTGGCTGGGGGGTGGGGGTGCTGGGAGACATGGGTGGGGGCCTGGTGGAGGCTGCCCCTGGTGACTGGGGAGGTGGGGGTGCTGGGAGACATGGGTGGGGGCCTGGTGGAGGCTGCCCCTGGTGGCTGGGGGTGGGGGTGGTGGGAGACATGGGTGGGGCCTGCTGGCAGGTGCCCCACAGTGCTGGGGGGTGGGGGTGGTGGGGAACATGAGTTGGACATGGGTGGGGGCCTGCTGGCAGGTGCCCCACAGTGCTGGGGGGTGGGGGTGGTGGGGAACATGAGTTGGACATGGGTGGGGGCCTGCTGGCAGGTGCCCCACAGTGCTGGGGGGTGGGGGTGGTGGGAGACATGGGTGGGGGCCTGGTGGAGGCTGCCCCTGCACTGCTGGGGGGTGGGGGTGGTGGGAGACATGGGTAGGGCCCTGGTGGAGGCTGCCCCTGCACTGCTGGGGGGTGGGGGTGGTGGGAGACATGGGTGGGGGCCTGGTGGAGGCTGCCCCTGGTCGCTGGGGGGTGGGGGTGCTGGGAGACATGGGTGGGGGCCTGGTGGAGGCTGCCCCTGCACTGCTGGGGGGTGGGGGGGGTGGGAGACATGGGTGGGGGGCTTGTGGAGGCTGCCCCTGGGGAGTGGGGGGTGGTGGTGCTGGGAGACATGGGTGGGGGCCTGGTGGAGGCTGCCCCTGGTGACTGGGGGGGTGGGGGTGGTGGGAGACATAGGTGGGGGCCTGGTGGAGGCTGCCCCTGCACTGCTGGGGGGTGGGGGTGGTGGTCGACATGGGTGGGGGCCTAGTGGATGCTGCCCCTGGTGGCTGGGGGGTGGGGGTGGTGGGGAACATGAGTTGGACATGGGTGGGGGCCTGGTGGAGGCTGCCCCTGCACTGCTGGGGGGTGGGGCTGGTGGGAGACATGGGTGGGGGCCTGGTGGAGGCTGCCCCTGCACTGCTGGG
This sequence comes from Ambystoma mexicanum, assembly GCF_040938575.1. NCBI lineage: Eukaryota > Metazoa > Chordata > Amphibia > Caudata > Ambystomatidae > Ambystoma > Ambystoma mexicanum. The sequence continues at coordinate 682,578,884 of NC_090939.1, read as the reverse complement.
GGGTGGGGGTGGTGGGAGACATGGGTGGGGGCCTGGTGGAGGCTGCCCCTGGTGGCTGGGGGGTGGGGGTGCTGGGAGACATGGGTGGGGGCCGGGTGGAGGCTGCCCCTGCACTGCTGGGGGGTGGGGGGGTGGGAGACATGGGTGGGGGCCTGGTGGAGGCTGCCCCTGGGGAGTGGGGGGTGGGGGTGCTGGGAGACATGGGTGGGGGCCTGGTGGAGGCTGCCCCTGGTGACTGGGGGGGTGGGGGTGGTGGGAGACATGGGTGGGGGCCTGGTGGAGGCTGCCCCTGCACTGCTGGGGGGTGGGGGTGGTGGTCGACATGGGTGGGGGCCTGGTGGATGCTGCCCCTGGTGGCTGGGGGGTGGGGGTGCTGGGAGACATGGGTGGGGGCCTGGTGGAGGCTGCCCCTGGTGACTGGGGGGGTGGGGGTGCTGGGAGACATGGGTGGGGGCCTGGTGGAGGCTGCCCCTGGTGGCTGGGGGTGGGGGTGGTGGGAGACATGGGTGGGGCCTGCTGGCAGGTGCCCCACAGTGCTGGGGGGTGGGGGTGGTGGGGAACATGAGTTGGACATGGGTGGGGGCCTGCTGGCAGGTGCCCCACAGTGCTGGGGGGTGGGGGTGGTGGGGAACATGAGTTGGATATGGGTGGGGCCTGCTGGCAGGTGCCCCACAGTGCTGGGGGGTGGGGGTGCTGGGAGACATGGGTGGGGGCCTGGTGGAGGCTGCCCCTGCACTGCTGGGGGGTGGTGGGAGACATGGGTGGGGGCCTGGTGGTGGGTGCCCCTGCACTGCTGGGGGGTGGGGGTGGTGGGGAACATGAGTTGGACATGGGTGGGGGCCTGCTGACAGGGGCCCCACAGTGCTGGGGGGTGGGGGTGGTGGGGAACATGAGTTGGACATGGGTGGGGGCCTGCGGGCAGGTGCCCCACAGTGCTGGGGGGTGGGGGTGGTGGGGAACATGAGTTGGACATGGGTGGGGGCCTGCTGGCAGGTGCCCCACAGTGCTCGGGGGTGGGGGTGGTGGGAGACATGGGTGGGGGCCTGGTGGAGGCTGCCCCTGCACTGCTGGGGGGTGGGGGTGGTGGGAGACATGGGTGGGGGCCTGGTGGAGGCTGCCCCTGCACTGCTGGGGGGTGGGGGTGGTGGGAGACATGGGTGGGGGCCTGGTGGAGGCTGCCCCTGGTGGCTGGGGGGTGGGGGTGCTGGGAGACATGGGTGGGGGCCTGGTGGAGGCTGCCCCTGCACTGCTGGGGAGTGGGGGGGGGGTGGGAGACATGGGTGGGGGCCTGGTGGAGGCTGCCCCTGGGGAGTGGGGGGTGGTGGTGCTGGGAGACATGGGTGGGGGCCTGGTGGAGGCTGCCCCTGGTGACTGGGGGGGTGGGGGTGGTGGGAGACATAGGTGGGGGCCTGGTGGAGGCTGCCCCTGCACTGCTGGGGGGTGGGGGTGGTGGTCGACATGGGTGGGGGCCTGGTGGATGCTGCCCCTGGTGGCTGGGGGGTGGGGGTGGTGGGGAACATGAGTTGGACATGGGTGGGGGCCTGGTGGAGGCTGACCCTGCACTGCTGGGGGGTGGGGCTGGTGGGAGACATGGGTGTGGGCCTGGTGGAGGCTGCCCCTGCACTGCTGGGGGGTGGGGGTGGTGGGAGACATGGGTGGGGGCCTGGTGGAGGCTGCCCCTGGTGGCTGGGGGGTGGGGGTGCTGGGAGACATGGGTGGGGGCCTGGTGGAGGCTGCCCCTGCACTGCTGGGGGGTGGGGGGGGGGGGAGACATGGGTGGGGGCCTGGTGGAGGCTGCCCCTGGGGAGTGGGGAGTGGGGGTGCTGGGAGACATGGGTGGGGGCCTGGTGGAGGCTGCCCCTGGTGACTGGGGGCGTGGGGGTGGTGGGAGACATGGGTGGGGGCCTGGTGGAGGCTGCCCCTGCACTGCTGGGGGTTGGGGGTGGTGGTCGACATGGGTGGGGGCCTGGTGGATGCTGCCCTTGGTGGCTGGGGGGTGGGGGTGCTGGGAGACATGGGTGGGGGCCTGGTGGAGGCTGCCCCTGGTGACTGGGGGGGTGGGGGTGCTGGGAGACATGGGTGGGGGCCTGGTGGAGGCTGCCCCTGGTGGCTAGGGGGTGGGGGTGGTGGGAGACATGGGTGGGGCCTGCTGGCAGGTGCCCCACAGTGCTGGGGGGTGGGGGTGGTGGGGAACATGAGTTGGACATGGGTGGGGGCCTGCTGGCAGGTGCCCCACAGTGCTGGGGGGTGGGGGTGGTGGGGAACATGAGTTGGACATGGGTGGGGGCCTGCTGGCAGGTGCCCCACAGTGCTGCGGGGTGGGGGTGCTGGGAGACAACGGTGGGGGCCTGGTGGAGGCTGCCCCTGCACTGCTGGTGGGTGGGGGTGGTGGGAGACATGGGTGGGGGCCTGGTGGTGGGTGCCCCTGCACTGCTGGGGGGTGGGGGTGGTGGGGAACATGAGTTGGACATGGGTGGGGGCCTGCTGGCAGGTGCCCCACAGTGCTGGGGGGTGGGGGTGGTGGGGAACATGAGTTGGATATGGGTGGGGGCCTGCTGGCAGGTGCCCCACAGTGCTGGGGGGTGGGGGTGGTGGGGAACATGAGTTGGACATGGGTGGGGGCCTGCTGGCAGGTGCCCCACAGTGCTGGGGGGTGGGGGTGGTGGGAGACATGGGTGGGGGCCTGGTGGAGGCTGCCCCTGCACTGCTGGGGGGTGGGGGTGGTGGGAGACATGGGTGGGGGCCTGGTGGAGGCTGCCCCTGCACTGCTGGGGGGTGGGGGTGGTGGGAGACATGGGTGGGGGCCTGCTGGAGGCTGCCCCTGGTGGCTGGGGGTTGGGGGTGCTGGGAGACATGGGTGGGGGCCTGGTGGAGGCTGCCCCTGCACTGCTGGGGGGTGGGGAGGGTGGGAGACATGGGTGGGGGCCTGGTGGAGGCTGCCCCTGGGGAGTGGGGGGTGGGGGTGCTGGGAGACATGGGTGGGGGCCTGATGGAGGCTGCCCCTGGTGACTGGGGGGATGGGGGTGGTGGGAGACATGGGTGGGGGCCTGGCGGAGGCTGCCCCTGCACTGCTGGGAGGTGGGGGTGGTGGTTGACATGGGGTGGGGGCCTGGTGGATGCTGCCCCTGGTGGCTGGGGGGTGGGGGTGCTGGGAGACATGGGTGGGGGCCTGGTGGAGGCTGCCCCTGGTGACTGGGGGGGTGGGGGTGCTGGGAGACATGGGTGGGGCCTGGTGGAGGCTGCCCCTGGTGGCTGGGGGGTGGGGGTGGTGGGAGACATGGGTGGGGCCTGCTGGCAGGTTCCCCACAGTGCTGGGGGGTGTGGGTGGTGGGGAACATGAGTTGGACATGGGTGGGGGCCTGCTGGCAGGTGCCCCACAGTGCTGGGGGGTGGGGGTGGTGGGAGACATGGGTGGGGGCTTGGTGGAGGCTGCCCCTGCACTGCTGGGGGGTGGGGGTGGTGGGAGACATGGGTGGGGGCCTGGTGGAGTCTGCCCCTGGTGGCTGGGGGGTGGGGGTGCTGGGAGACATGGGTGGGGGCCTGGTGGTGGCTGCCCCTGCACTGCTGGGGGGTGGGGGTGGTGGGGAACATGAGTTGGACATGGGTGGGGGCCTGCTGGCAGGTGCCCCACAGTGCTGGGGGGTGGGGTGGTGGGACACATGAGTTGGACATGGGTGGGGGCCTGCTGGCAGGTGCCCCACAGTGCTGGGGGGTGGGGGTGCTGGGAGACATGGGTGGGGGCCTGGTGGAGGCTGCCCCTGCACTGCTGGGGGGTGGGGGTGGTGGTCGACATGGGTGGGGGCCTGGTGGATGCTGCCCCTGGTGGCTGGGGGGTGGGGGTGCTGGGAGACATGGGTGGGGGCCTGGTGGAGGCTGCCCCTGGTGACTGGGGAGGTGGGGGTGCTGGGAGACATGGGTGGGGGCCTGGTGGAGGCTGCCCCTGGTGGCTGGGGGTGGGGGTGGTGGGAGACATGGGTGGGGCCTGCTGGCAGGTGCCCCACAGTGCTGGGGGGTGGGGGTGGTGGGGAACATGAGTTGGACATGGGTGGGGGCCTGCTGGCAGGTGCCCCACAGTGCTGGGGGGTGGGGGTGGTGGGGAACATGAGTTGGACATGGGTGGGGGCCTGCTGGCAGGTGCCCCACAGTGCTGGGGGGTGGGGGTGGTGGGAGACATGGGTGGGGGCCTGGTGGAGGCTGCCCCTGCACTGCTGGGGGGTGGGGGTGGTGGGAGACATGGGTAGGGCCCTGGTGGAGGCTGCCCCTGCACTGCTGGGGGGTGGGGGTGGTGGGAGACATGGGTGGGGGCCTGGTGGAGGCTGCCCCTGGTCGCTGGGGGGTGGGGGTGCTGGGAGACATGGGTGGGGGCCTGGTGGAGGCTGCCCCTGCACTGCTGGGGGGTGGGGGGGGTGGGAGACATGGGTGGGGGGCTTGTGGAGGCTGCCCCTGGGGAGTGGGGGGTGGTGGTGCTGGGAGACATGGGTGGGGGCCTGGTGGAGGCTGCCCCTGGTGACTGGGGGGGGTGGGGGTGGTGGGAGACATAGGTGGGGGCCTGGTGGAGGCTGCCCCTGCACTGCTGGGGGGTGGGGGTGGTGGTCGACATGGGTGGGGGCCTAGTGGATGCTGCCCCTGGTGGCTGGGGGGTGGGGGTGGTGGGGAACATGAGTTGGACATGGGTGGGGGCCTGGTGGAGGCTGCCCCTGCACTGCTGGGGGGTGGGGCTGGTGGGAGACATGGGTGGGGGCCTGGTGGAGGCTGCCCCTGCACTGCTGGGGGGTGGGGGGTGGTGGGAGACATGGGTGGGGGCCTGGTGGAGGCTGCCCCTGGTGGCTGGGGGGTGGGGGTGCTGGGAGACATGGGTGGGGGCCGGGTGGAGGCTGCCCCTGCACTGCTGGGGGGTGGGGGGGTGGGAGACATGGGTGGGGGCCTGGTGGAGGCTGCCCCTGGGGAGTGGGGGGTGGGGGTGCTGGGAGACATGGGTGGGGGCCTGGTGGAGGCTGCCCCTGGTGACTGGGGGGGTGGGGGTGGTGGGAGACATGGGTGGGGGCCTGGTGGAGGCTGCCCCTGCACTGCTGGGGGGTGGGGGTGGTGGTCGACATGGGTGGGGGCCTGGTGGATGCTGCCCCTGGTGGCTGGGGGGTGGGGGTGCTGGGAGACATGGGTGGGGGCCTGGTGGAGGCTGCCCCTGGTGACTGGGGGGGGTGGGGGTGCTGGGAGACATGGGTGGGGGCCTGGTGGAGGCTGCCCCTGGTGGCTGGGGGTGGGGGTGGTGGGCGACATGGGTGGGGCCTGCTGGCAGGTGCCCCACAGTGCTGGGGGGTGGGGGTGGTGGGGGAACATGAGTTGGACATGGGTGGGGGCCTGCTGGCAGGTGCCCCACAGTGCTGGGGGGTGGGGGTGGTGGGGAACATGAGTTGGATATGGGTGGGGCCTGCTGGCAGGTGCCCCACAGTGCTGGGGGGTGGGGGTGCTGGGAGACATGGGTGGGGGCCTGGTGGAGGCTGCCCCTGCACTGCTGGGGGGTGGTGGGAGACATGGGTGGGGGCCTGGTGGTGGGTGCCCCTGCACTGCTGGGGGGTGGGGGTGGTGGGGAACATGAGTTGGACATGGGTGGGGGCCTGCTGACAGGGGCCCCACAGTGCTGGGGGGTGGGGGTGGTGGGGAACATGAGTTGGACATGGGTGGGGGCCTGCGGGCAGGTGCCCCACAGTGCTGGGGGGTGGGGGTGGTGGGGAACATGAGTTGGACATGGGTGGGGGCCTGCTGGCAGGTGCCCCACAGTGCTCGGGGGTGGGGGTGGTGGGAGACATGGGTGGGGGCCTGGTGGAGGCTGCCCCTGCACTGCTGGGGGGTGGGGGTGGTGGGAGACATGGGTGGGGGCCTGGTGGAGGCTGCCCCTGCACTGCTGGGGGGTGGGGGTGGTGGGAGACATGGGTGGGGGCCTGGTGGAGGCTGCCCCTGGTGGCTGGGGGGTGGGGGTGCTGGGAGACATGGGTGGGGGCCTGGTGGAGGCTGCCCCTGCACTGCTGGGGAGTGGGGGGGGGGGTGGGAGACATGGGTGGGGGCCTGGTGGAGGCTGCCCCTGGGGAGTGGGGGGTGGTGGTGCTGGGAGACATGGGTGGGGGCCTGGTGGAGGCTGCCCCTGGTGACTGGGGGGGTGGGGGTGGTGGGAGACATAGGTGGGGGCCTGGTGGAGGCTGCCCCTGCACTGCTGGGGGGTGGGGGTGGTGGTCGACATGGGTGGGGGCCTGGTGGATGCTGCCCCTGGTGGCTGGGGGGTGGGGGTGGTGGGGAACATGAGTTGGACATGGGTGGGGGCCTGGTGGAGGCTGACCCTGCACTGCTGGGGGGTGGGGCTGGTGGGAGACATGGGTGTGGGCCTGGTGGAGGCTGCCCCTGCACTGCTGGGGGGTGGGGGTGGTGGGAGACATGGGTGGGGGCCTGGTGGAGGCTGCCCCTGGTGGCTGGGGGGTGGGGGTGCTGGGAGACATGGGTGGGGGCCTGGTGGAGGCTGCCCCTGCACTGCTGGGGGGGTGGGGGGGGGGGGGAGACATGGGTGGGGGCCTGGTGGAGGCTGCCCCTGGGGAGTGGGGAAGTGGGGGTGCTGGGAGACATGGGTGGGGGCCTGGTGGAGGCTGCCCCTGGTGACTGGGGGCGTGGGGGTGGTGGGAGACATGGGTGGGGGCCTGGTGGAGGCTGCCCCTGCACTGCTGGGGGTTGGGGGTGGTGGTCGACATGGGTGGGGGCCTGGTGGATGCTGCCCTTGGTGGCTGGGGGGTGGGGGTGCTGGGAGACATGGGTGGGGGCCTGGTGGAGGCTGCCCCTGGTGACTGGGGGGGTGGGGGTGCTGGGAGACATGGGTGGGGGCCTGGTGGAGGCTGCCCCTGGTGGCTAGGGGGTGGGGGTGGTGGGAGACATGGGTGGGGCCTGCTGGCAGGTGCCCCACAGTGCTGGGGGGTGGGGGTGGTGGGGAACATGAGTTGGACATGGGTGGGGGCCTGCTGGCAGGTGCCCCACAGTGCTGGGGGGTGGGGGTGGTGGGGAACATGAGTTGGACATGGGTGGGGGCCTGCTGGCAGGTGCCCCACAGTGCTGCGGGGTGGGGGTGCTGGGAGACATGGGTGGGGGCCTGGTGGAGGCTGCCCCTGCACTGCTGGGGGGTGGGGGTGGTGGGAGACATGGGTGGGGGCCTGGTGGTGGGTGCCCCTGCACTGCTGGGGGGTGGGGGTGGTGGGGAACATGAGTTGGACATGGGTGGGGGCCTGCTGGCAGGTGCCCCACAGTGCTGGGGGGTGGGGGTGGTGGGGAACATGAGTTGGATATGGGTGGGGGGCCTGCTGGCAGGTGCC